>NW_027555847.1:510444634-511658384 GCF_003287225.1 Phascolarctos cinereus
AAATTGATGATGAGAAACTCCAGGCCTCAAAAATTTTTCTTTGACCTCATGAGAGTTTATCATGGTGGGAGCATATGCCCTGATGAGGGTGGCATAGTGTTTTCCTGCAAGTGGCAGTAACACTGTCACAAGCCTGTTGTTCACTCCTTTTGGCAAGCATACAAGTCTGTTGACTATATTAGTTCTGATTGTGAAACCTGCACCTTCTTCATAGCATTCCCCATCCTTGCAGCCACTCCAGAAAAACATATATCTAGTTCTGACTTTGCTAAGCTGGTCTTCATTTACCAGCCTTGTTTGACTCAAGGCTGCTTTTGGATATGATACCTGCTGATTTCTTTCACAATAAGAGCTATTCATCTTCCAGGTCTACTGGATTTCTTGTTGTCTGTAAGCATGTGCACATCACATGTATCAATGATGAATGGAATCATCTTCACAAGCTTTTGCGTGTGTGTGTGTGTGTGTGTGTGTGTGTGTGTGTGCATGTGTGTGTGTTTCAACCTCAGGGTAGGATCCCTACCTCTCAGCTCCCAGGATAAACAGGCCAGGATTAAGTTAGGTGAAACAGACAATTTTTATGGGACCTTTTCTAGCCCCTTCTTCACACCAGGAGGTGAGCAGTGTAGTCCTTAAGAAGGCTGCTCAGACACCCAGGGGGCTGCTGAATCCCACTGCTCTTTCAGTCCAGTGAGAAACTGACCCTGTGGCCTGGGCTACCAGTGTGTGGGGTGTTTACTATAGCTCCCACTGTATCCACACTTGCTCCTTCGTCACTTGCGTGTCATACTAGGAATTTGAAGTAGGTAAAAATGGTAAAATGATATGGGTTTAATCTTTTGATTTTGTGCATAAGTTGGATTTAAGTGAGGCAGAGTTGTTTGAAGTTGGCTTCACTCTTTCTTCCAGAGTCATTGGAGTCCAGAATCAAAACAAAAGTCAAGACAACTGGTGATGGCCCAGGATGCAGTTGGTGACCTTGGCATCTTTGATGTCTAACCAAGTTCTAAGTGCTCCACAGCACCTGCTTCTACCACCTTCACAGCCCATTGGAACAAATTATTCACACCAACCCATTCTGCCAGGGGCCATCTTCACATGCTTGGAGTAGACAACCATCCACCTCACCAATAGGTTTGAGGTCCATCAATTACTCTAAATCTGTTTTAGCCCATCTGCCAAAACAGTTTACCAAGGTGCAGCTTCTAAACATATTACATCTTCTTGGAACTATGGGTGAGAGTTGGGTGGCAGGTGGACACCAAAGGTGGAAAGATTCTTCTAACACTATTCAATAAGGTTACAGGTAACTCTCAAATGTCTGCCATTTGAGGGTTCATCTCAGGGGCCACCTCTTAGCCATACTTTCCTGATCTTCCAGATTACTAATGTTCTTTTCCTTGTGAATTTAGATTGTATTTTTTTCTGTTTACATACTTCATCTCTTTTGCCAAGTGGAAAGAAGAATTTTTTTTGGTTTTGATTTTGTGGACCCCATGCCTTGTGACTTACACAAAATAAGTGTTTAATAAATGTTTATTTTGTTGAGTTGAAAATACATTAATTGTTGGTCTATGTAAGCTATAAAAACTTCTGCATTTTGATGAATTACTTTAATATTTTCATTTTATTGTCTGTACACCCTTTGCATATCTGTCTATATCTGTGTTATTATATTCCTAAATGGAACTGTGTAATTCTCTGTATAAACCCTAACACAATTAGATACTTAATAAATGAGTGCTCTATGATGAATCAAAATGACCGGGGTCCTTTTATTTAATATAAACCATTAAACAGTCATTTTTTCCTCTCTCTCAAACTCTATCTTTGCTAATTTATCATAGGGTTGAACTGCCTCTGCCTAGCTAATCAATCAATAATTATTAATTAAGTGCCTACTGTGTAGCAGACACAGTGCTAGGCACTGGGGACATGAAGGCAAAAGTGAGGCAGTTCTTAAGCTCAAGGATCTTATAATCTACTGGAAACAACACATGTTCACAAAGAAATAAAAAAGGATTGATACAAAATAAAAACAGTGGTTTGAGAGTTTAGGGACAATTAACTACTAGGAGAATCATGAAATCATCACTTCTTGAAGGAGGCAACATTGACTTGAACTTTGGAGGGGGCCAGGGGTTCCAAGAGGTGACTAGAAGAAGGAAGAACATTTGAAACCTGGGGACAAGGGGCGGGGAATGAAGGTGGACTGAAGTCCAAAGTGCATAAGGAGGAGCCTGGACTCCAGGATGCTGGAACACTGAGCAAAATCTAACCAAAAACTCGACCTCTGGGTAGGGCTTCCAGGAAGTGGTGGTGGGATAGTGCATGTTGTTGCTACATAACAGTGGTGATAATGGAACCAAGGATGCCATATAGTGGAAGTTCAGCAGCAAAAGTATTACAAAACAGGAAATAAGTGGTATAGCTGCTTTGGATACATATTCCTTGGGGAATGATCTGGTGGTCTTACTATTCCCAAGTCCCCATTTTGTCATGGTCCCCTGACCACCAAGAACAGACAGAAGCAACAGGAAAATAGTAGAGGTGGCCTCCCTACCAACTCCCAGAAAAGGTTGCTTGAGCCTAGGGAGTCACAAATGTTAATTGCTATAAGAATTATCTGTTCCGGATTCAACCATTATGTAGAGTAATTTGAAACTATGCCCAAGGGCCTATAAAGCTATGCATACCCTTTGACCTAACAATATCACTACTAGGTCTATGTTCCAAAAGATATTAAAAACACAGAGCAAAAAAACAAAAAGGAAAAGGATCTATATGTACAAAAATATTTATTGCTGCTCTTTTCTGGTAGTAAAGAACTGGAAATTGAGGGGATGCCCAACAATTGGGGAATGGCTGAACAAGTTGTTGTACATGATTGTGATGGGATGCTATTGTGATATAAGAAGTGATACGTTAGATGCTCTGAGAAAAACCTGGAAAGACTTATATAAATTGATGCAAAGTGAAATTAGTAGAACCAGGAAAAAACTGTGTACAGTAACAGCAATATTGTAAGGTGATCAACTTATTGTGAATGATTTAGCTGTTCTTAGTAATACAATGATCCAAGACAACTCTGAAGGATTTATGATGAAAAATGCTGTCCATTTCCAGAGAAAGAGTCTGAATACAGATTGAAGCATACTTTTTTTAACTTTCTTTCATTGTCCTAGGTTTTTAATTTTAGCATATGTTTTCTTTTATGTGATTAATATGAAAATATGTTTTGCATGACTACACATATATAACCCATATCAAATTGTTTGCCTACTCAATGGGGAGTGGAGTGAGGAAGGAGGTAAAGAATTTGGAACTCGGTTTCAAAAATGAATATTTAAAATTGTTTTTAGCATGTAATTGGGGAAAAATAAGATACTAAGTAAATGAGCAGGGGATGGGAGGGGGAGGTGTATCTGTTCCAATAGTCTGCTAAAGAACTGGAACCAAAACAAATATCAACTTTGGAAAGTAAATTATAAAGGAAGAGTAGTGCTTTAAAAAAAGAAAAGAAAATATAATAGTCAATAGTTTGGATCTGGGCTGGTGAATAGAGGAGAGTAAGAAAAGTAAGAGCACATCACTTCAATTATAGATTTAAAATACTGATCATAATCTTTCTCTTTTGTCACTTTCTTCCTGTCCATAAAGACCAGCATGGGAGAGGGGGGAAAGTATAAAAGTATTTGATGGAAAGAAATGAAAACAGAAATTAAAAACAAAGAATTAGAACCTAGTGATAATCACAAAGTTGTAATTACGGAAGACTGACCAGGCATTTGTTCTAGATTGAGATATTTAGATGATCCCAAAGATCCTGTTCCAAGACACTTCCACCTCTAATCATCACAAAAATAGGTCATGGGGTCAGGATCCCCATGCCAAGACCATCTCTCTCTTTTTACTCCTCTCTTTTTACTCTTAGGAGACACCCTGTTTTCCAGAGCTAAGGTCCAGCAAGCAAGCTGTGCCTTAAGCTTGGCATAACAACAATCCTTTGTGCTCACCCTCTGGATGAACTCAGCTGCAGCAAAATTCCAGAGTGGTTTCAAACCAGCACCAAGCAGTTTCTGAGTTTGGACATCTTGTAGTCATGAAGCCCTGCTATGAATCAAACTTATCTCATTGCTGCTGTTGTCAGGGCTCCAGCTCACTGCACAGCCAATAGTTTATGTATTAGGATTTGCATACACTAAAGTGGGTCCCCTCAGTATCAGAGAAGGTCCTGGCACATGTCTTGTTCCCCTTCTCCAACAGAATAAAGAAAGCTTTGTTTTGTTTTGTTTTGCTTATGACCACTGTTAGTTCTTTGGTTTTATTTTATTTTATTTTTCAGAGTTAACTGTGATTGTGATAACCCGTGTGAGCTTTTTGGTATTTTCAGAGTTAACAGAAGTTGTATGATCTCTGACTCTTTGGTCATTTGTTTTCAGGGTTGACACTCTCCTGCTCAGCCTTTCCCCCTGAAGTGTAGTCTCATCTAGAGTCATACTTCTCCTTCTTAGAAACCACAATCCAAATTTCAATTCCATACTAAATATCCCTAACAATGACCTGTCCTTCAGAAGCTTAGATAACTCATGGAGGCCCAGATCATGGTTCTCCTGACAATTAGCAAGAATCCAAATAAGTTATCCCACCATCCTTGTAGATGGTTCCCAGATTTATAAATCCAGCCTTCATTTATCTCCTGAACTACAGCCATGCATCAACAACTAAATGCCTCTTGGACAACTCCAAATGGATAGCCTATCAGCATCTCAAATGCAACATGTCCAAAACAGAATTCATCATTTTCCTCTTAGCCCTGTCACTTCTGAATTTCCCTATTACTATAGAAGCTACCATGATCCTCCTCCTAGTTACTCAGGCTCAAACTTTGGGTGCGTCCTAGATTCTTCCTTCTCATTCACCCCACATATCCAAGCCACTGTGAAATTTTGTAATTGCTACTGTCACATTTCTAATATATATTACCTTTTCTTCACTATGTCACATTCATGAATGAAGCCCTCATTATTGCTCACCTGAACTGTCAGAGTAGTCTTTTAACTGGTCTCTGCCTTGTTTATCGCCACATCAGTTTGTCTCCCACTCAGCTGACAAGGTTATTTTTCTGAAGCCTAAGTCCCTATCACCATAATCAACTTTCTTCTTGGACTTAGCTTTGTTTCCATGCCTTTCCTCTTCCCACATACTTGCCTGGGAGATTAAAAAAAAAGTTAGGAATTAAAAAATTGAGAGACCAATGCCCCCAATTCCTTGACAATTATCTGGAAGAGTAAACCACATGAGTAATATACTAGATGTAGTTTAGTTACCGGAACTTAAACAGGGGAGTCTAAGATACGTTTGACACCTAAACTAGATAATATTCTCTGATGGAGAAACAAGCCTCAATGAGCAGATTATACAGTTCAAAAATTATAATTAAGTCTGAAGGCACTAAATAGCTCATACTGACTTTGCTCTGTGTTCCAAAGATCTTGGTGCCTGGGACAAGGACGGCCCTGGAGAGGAAAAGATCTTCTAGCCAAAGTTCTTGAGAAAGATATAGATTTCCATTTGAGGAGAAGGGTAAAAAATTGTTAAGGTTTTTCTGGCCCAGGAAGGTTTTGGTTATTTGCTTTTCCTTAATGCACTGTCTGGGTAAATGTGACTATCTGCTTTTTTCTAGCAGAATTTTGTCAAAGAAAGCCCTGGGCTTTAAAATAAAAGAACATGGAAAAACCCATTGGTCCTTTTATGAGTAATGATAGCATCCTAAGCAAGGACTCTAACTGAAGCCAGAAGCTGGTGGAGAGAAGCCCCATAAAAATACACCCAATGGAGGCCAGCCTGGCAGCAAGCAACAACAGCTATGGAGCTCAGCAGAACAATGATGTGCAGTAGCCCCTACAGGCTATCACAGAGCAATTCTCGAAGGAGAGAATACATCAGACAGTAGCTATGCATGTGGTAGTGATACCTACTTCTCCAGAGGATATTAAGCATCATGTGAAAAGAGTAGTGAGCATGTGCAGTGGGACCAGTGTGCTGATATCTCTAGAAGATACCAATGGCCTAATAGCCTCAGAGGCATGAGTTGCCCCTCCATGTATATGGTGCCTCCTTCCCACAGCTTATATGCTTTGGGTGCACATGTCCCTATGTGAGTAACTTCAATGTGTGTAACCTCTCTTCCCACTGAAAGTATGTGTGTTTCAATGAAAGTATTCCCCCAATGATCCAAGACAACTCTGAAGTACTTACAATGAAAAATGCTATCCATCCCCAGAAAAAGAACTGATAGTCTGAATACAGATCAAAGCATCCTTTTTTTTACTTTCATCATTTTCCTTAGAGTTTTTTTTTATCTATGTTTTCTTTTACTATATGACTAATATGGAAATGTTTTGCCTGACTACACATGTGTAACCTATGTCAAATTGCTTGCCTTCTCAATGAGGAGTGCAGGGAGGGAATTTGGAACCCAAATTTTTTTTTAATTGTTTTTACATGGAAGTGGGGAAAATAAAATACTAAATAAATTAAAATATTAAATGGAAAAAAAGAAAGTATTTTCCCAGTTTTATGGAGAAAATGCTTTGTTGCTACAGTTTTAATTAGGCTATTGCAAATAATCTTTGTAACATGCTAGTGCTAAATAAATGCTTATTCCCTCCCTTTCTCTCTCCTTTCAACCAAAAGTAGCCCACAATACTGCCAAGTGCTGCTAGAGCTAGATTAAAATGGGAAATTTTTTTTAAATAAATAAAAATACGAATCAAATATGATAACATTATATTTTAAAATTAAGTCAATATGACACCATAAGTACAGATGAATGGTCAATATTTCTATTTGAATTTGGTTTGGGTAACTAGTAAAAGAAAATATATCAGTGGGGCTCAGAAGCTATGTTTTGAGTTGATTTGGAAAGAATGAACCTAGGGTACATTTGTATAAAGGACTCATATGCAAGTTTAGTTGATATAAAGATAAAATATTAGAAAAGAAAGGACTCCAGAGGACATAGAACTACATAAAAACCAATTTCCTGGACTGAAAAATAGTTGTTAGGCCATACTGACTGAATGTATCTTAGGCTGACACACTATTTTAGTGGTAAAGTAGCTAACCTTTACTAAATGGAAAGCCAGTCTCCTGTGTGCCTAGCCCTAGAGAATATGCTCCAAGACATAGTATTGGGCTCAGGAAGCAAACCAGATGTGTTAGCCAGAGGTAAAACAAAGGGAGGTTTTCTATATTTTCATACATGCAACAGTCCCATGCTTCTACATATAATTTTATTTCATTATCTATTTTCCCTTCATTCCTTATAGCAAAGCTTCTAAACCTGGACATTTCTTAATTGAATTTGAGGAAGGATTGGCCACATCCTGCCCAAGATTCAAGAAGTATATTTAAATTCCCTCAGAGATCTGAAGTAGACCAGTACCAATGGGAGAGAAATAAATAAAAAAACCTTTAGGGGAAAAGACTTTAGACTTTAGTGTCAAGGACAAGGTAACTTATAATTCCTTTCCCCTGCTTAAGGTTGATGTGCAAAGCAATGACATCTCTCCCTAGAGTCACCTTTCTGGATTTTTCTGGTTTCCTCCTTGGTCTCCCTCCCCACAACCATATTCCACCCCGCCACAATCTTTTGGACTGCCAGAATGTCTGACGACATTTCTTTAACATTCATTCTGGGGTTTTTGAATTTTTTTAAAAGTCCTTTGTTGTTATGTCACACAGTCTTTTGGCCTATTTCAACCTCCACTCTTGCCCTTCATACTACAGAATTGAATCTCTCTCATAAACAAAAGAATGCTTAAGTGAAAACAAGCACAGTGAATACTTCTGACACTGTATGCAAAATTATGCCAGAAGGAAGGAAATTAGTTTCATTATCTGTTCTCCAAACCTCAAATTGCTTTTTTAAATTTAGTCAGAATTATATGTCCTTCTAGTCATCTTTTCTGTTTACATTATTGTAGTCACTGTGTATATTCTTCTTCCAGTTCTATTTATTCCATTCTCTATCAATTCATACAAATCTCCCCACTTAACATTCATTTTAACCCTTCTCCTTATTTCCTCCAGTGTCGGAAGGGTCCTCTTTAAGATGCAACGCAAATATATCTATTATTAGGATGTAATTTTCTTTTCCAGCTAGAGACCTTTCAATTACACAGGTCTCTCATTTTGTTTGCGTTCTATCCACACTTACGGTGTGGTCGGTGCTACAATAATAAATGAACAAATAAATTTAATATCCAAATTCCAGCTAAAAACAACCAAGTAGGGCTGCAATTATTTTAAGGACTGAGGTGTGTTGGTTGTTTCAAGCACACCCAACCTTAGTTTGTCTCGAACAGGGGCAGTACAATGTGGCTTCAGAAATAAGTAGCTTCTTTATTCCCAGAGATCCATAGCACCAACATGAAAATTTGGTCTATCGCATCAAAATGAATCCTCTGAACGAATGGAAGAAGAGACAGATGAGACAGTTGCTGCAGGCTCAGAACTGGAGAAACCTCAGCTGCTGAATTTTTAATCTAGTCGTCAGTTATGTTGAACATATTTATATCCTTGTTCCAAGTAACATCCTGGGACTGCAAAGAAAGTGGTAGCTTTCACGAGTTATTTCTCTTTCCTTCCTATATGCTCAATATCTGCGAAAGACACCAATTCAATCTGACTTACAGATTGACTTATAGTCAATGAGTCTGACTTACAGTATTTGTGGGGCAACTCATTTCAGCTTTGCTAGCCTTTATCAATATTACATTATTGACAATAATTTATCAACCAATGAAGAAAAGACACTCAAATTCAAATCATCAGTCTATGATTTTTAAATCAACCTATTGAATTCTAACAATCCTAATGATTTAAATATCCAGTAATGAGACTGCTTTTTTCATAATCACTAATGTTTGACTCCCTGGCTCCATCAATACTGTGGCTTCATGGTCTGCTACTAGAACTAGAAGGCTTCATAGAAATATTCAGGTGAGCTAGTCAATGCTGAAAGCCAGAGATTGTTTTATTTGGGGAATTTAAGATAAGGTCCAAAAGAGCAGGCCAAAGGTTTAACTAGAGACATCCAAGAAAGCAAGAAAAGTAGTGAAAACAACAGAGGGGCACTAGGCACCTCAATGAGCCTTTCACACTGGGGTCAGGACTGACACCTTCAAAGAGGTAGAAAAAGGATGAAATAAAGGGGAAGGAGAGAAGAGGAGTAGCAGCAAGCTAGACCCAGAAGGGTACGCAGAGACATAAACAAAATGCCCAGGGGCAGGTCCAGCAGCAAAACAGTGCCCAGAAGGGAACAGACCTAGAGATAAGACCACAAGAAAACATTAGTAGCCATTGTGAACCCCAATTTATCTAAGAAAGAGACAAACAAAATTGGGGTGCATGTGTCTACAATTTAATTTCTCTCAAGCTGGTTTGACATGCATTGCTTGAGAGGTCAGTCTAAAACTGGGCCCCCGTAAGGGATTATGGGGGCCAGTTCAGACCTGGCTCAGTTTGGGATTTTGGGTACAACCTTGTATGCTCTTAGAAGAGTAGGTGTTCACAAGAAGTGCCAATCACCCATGATTGATCGACATACCAGGAGGTGGGATATATTAAAATGAAATCTTGAGTGCATGCCTTAGATTACTCAGTCCACAGGAGACATTATCACCCACCATCAAAGGAAATATCACCCCAGTCTTGGGAGTCTTTTTCCACCCAAAGATAAGTAGGATAAAATCCATTCAGGCCTGGGTTAGAGTTTGACCAAGATAAGAAGATTCAATGCAATCTCATTATCAGAGATATTCTTCTGAAGAACTGTAGTCAGAAGGCTGCAGAGGGGAGCTCTGAGTCTCCAAGACACAGATTACCAAGAGAAACCATTTCTCATACCGTATAGTACTGGAGGTATGAAGTAATGTCCTTGTGTTGTCAGGCTTCACATGTTCTGTATGTGTGGGCCTTTCACACAAGTTATGTGGGCAGGTCTACTTTTCCTGCTATTTTATGTTTTAGAATTTGGGTCCCAAGTTTATGGGAGAAAAATATTCTGTTGCTACTTTTCTCACTCTGCTACTTAATTAAATGTTACTTTTAATTCTTTGTGTTCTATGTCTGACTAGTAGAGGTAAACATATTACTATGAGCTTATGAACTATGGTTTTGAGTAGCTCTGGACTCCCAGAGTGGGGCCATCTCTAGTCGTCCTGATTTCTATCTTGCCACTGGACCCAGATGGCTCCAGAAGACATAGTGAGGCTCGTGACCTCGCATAGCCCTCCCTCACTTAAATCCAATTCACTTGCAAGTCATGGCATCAAATTTTCCTGAGTCATGGTCCTCTTCAAGAACGAAGGACAGACAATAACTCCCAGAGTAGCTTGAATCTAAGATAGTTTTTCTGCGGGCAATAGTTATATATGTTGAGGGGGGG
Organism: Phascolarctos cinereus; assembly: GCF_003287225.1. Lineage (NCBI taxonomy): Eukaryota > Metazoa > Chordata > Mammalia > Diprotodontia > Phascolarctidae > Phascolarctos > Phascolarctos cinereus. Next base: position 510,455,091 of record NW_027555847.1, read on the forward strand.
AAGGGTGCAGTCCTAACACTATAGCTAATAATAAGAATAGGCAGCTAACCTTGTAACTCAGACTGACACTACTTAAATGATGTTTTAAATGATTTCCCTCAGAAAATGAAGGCGGCTCCCTATCACTAATAATCATAAGTAATATCTCTAATATTCTAATAATAGCTAATGTTTATATACAACATTAAAGCCTGCAAAGTATATGTGTGTGTGTGTGTATAAATTTCATTTGACCCCAAAGACAACCCTATAATGTAGGTCTGATTGCCATCTCCATCAGTCAATCAATTAACATTTATTAAGTACCTATTATGTTTCAGGCACTGTTCTAGCCTCTGAGATTACAACAAATAAAAACAATCCCCTCTTGTAAGGAATTGAATGGAAAAAACAGCATCGACAAATGTTATGCCAAATAAGAAGAAAATAAAAACAAGTAATTCAATTTAAAAATACTTTAAATAATTAACAATAATCATAATATTGATTGTATTCATTAATACTTTGTCATAATTAAATAATTTTAAAATAAAAAAACAATAATTAAATACAAGATTATTGGGAGGGAGAGCACTAACATTTGGGGAGATCATGAAAGCCTTCACATAGGAAGTGGTCCTTGAGCCACGTCTTAAAGGAAGTCATGAGGAGGCTGCATGTTCTAGGCACAGGGGATGATCAGTGCAGAGGGTAAGTGACAGAAAGAGTGTGATGCCGATGTAAATTTACTTAGATCCCAAAGTGTGAGAAAGAGAGTAATGTGCAATCAGGCTATAAAGGCAAGTTGGTATCAGGATGTAAAATGCTTTAAAAATATTTTTATATTATAAAGTATATTAATATCATTTATATTAAATATGATCTATACTGTTTAGTTTTTAAAGCTAAACAATAGAGTTCCTTCTTACTATCAAATTCAATAGAGAGTCATTGGAAGTGGTTGAGCAGGGGAATGGCATAGATAGATTTGTGCTTAAAGAAGATCAGTCAGCTATAGGCTATAGGATAGATTGGATTGGTAGAAGACTTGAGGCAAAGAAACCAATAAGGAAGGTGTTGAAAGTATGCTGGAGAGAGGACATTTGGAGCCTGAACTAGTCTCAGGAAGATCTAGTCTGAATATTCCAATGGGCAATTGGTAGTGACACAGGCTTTAAACTCAGGGGAGAAATAGGACTGGTTATATAGATCTAGAAGTTATCTGCAGAGATGAAACCCCCACATGCTACTGGGATTACAGAGACAGAGAGACAGGCAGACAGAGACAAAGAGAAGAGAGACAGCACTCCTGTAGAGGGAGAGAGGAAGAGGACCTGGGACAGAACCTTGGGGATACACCTGTAGTTAGAGGGAATGAGACAGACAATGGATGATCCAAAAAAGGAGACGGAGGATTCAGGCAGGTTGGAGGGGGAACCAAGACAGAGAAGTATCATAAAAACCCAAGCAGAGGAAGGAAGGATTCTCTACAGATGAGGAAACAGAGGATCAGAGACATTAAATGATTTGCCCAAAGTCATATAGTTAATAATTTTGTGAGGCAGGATGTGAACTCAGGTCTTCTTGACTCCAAATTGATAATACCTACCTGCCTGTCTCTACCTGCCTCTAAAAATTAAATCACATAACTATAAAACTTCAAAGTTGGAAGAAATTTTATTGTATCAATTACAGCAGTATTTCCTGGGGCAAATCTTCACTTGCCAGAAATACTTTTTTATGGTCAATTGTCCTTCTTTCTTATGTCCTATACATTAACAGCAGCAGCAGCAGCAGCAGCAGTAATCAAAAACGCCGATACCTTTCATCTTTGTTCTCCTGTGTCCTATTTATCTCACTTTCACCATCCTCCTACCCAACTCCAGTTTCCTTTCCCTAAGCAACTGTAAGCCTGTGAAGCCCTGTCTGAATGCTCTAAAGATCAAAGCCAAATGATATTGCCACAACACTTATATTTTAAAATTCCCATTTCTAATTTGCCTACCCAGGCTAATAGTTGTATGCCCTCCTCCTAGTTATGTTGTGTGAAAATAAGTATACCACCACCTTGAAGATGCATCATTGAGGGTCCTTTCATCTGAACATGAGGACTACCCTAATTGGTTGCTAAAATAGAACTCTGCAGCTATTCTTTTTTTTTCATAGAATTTTATTTTTCCCCAGTTACATGTAAAAACAATTAATGCTCATTTTTAAAACTTTGAGTTACAAATTCTCTCCCTTCCTCCCTCCCAACCACCCCTCACTGAGAAGGCAAGTAATTCAATATAGGTTATACATGTATAGTCATGCAAAATATACCCATAATAGTCATGTAAAAGAAAACATTGACAAGAAAAAAAAACCTCAAGAAAAATAAAGTTAAAAAAAAAAGTATGGTCCAATCTGTATTCAGACACCATCAGTTCTTCTCTGGGGATGGATAGCATTTTTCATCATAACTCCTTCAGGGTTGTCATGGGTCATTCTATTGCCGAGAATAGGTAAGTTATTCACAACTGATCATCTTACAATATTGCTATTATTTTGGATACAGTACATTTCACTTTGCATCAGCTCATGCAAGTCTTTCCAGACTTTTCCAAGAGCATCCTGCCCATCATTTCTTATAGTACAATAGTATTCCATCAAAATCACATACCACAATTTCTTCAGCATTCCCCAATTGATGGACATCCTCTCAACTTCTAATTCTTTACCCCTAGAAAAGAGCTGCTATAAATATTTTTGCACATATATGTCCTTTTCCTTTTTGTTTTTTTCTCTTTTGGTATACAGATGTAGTAGTGGTATTGCTAGATCAAAGGATATGGGTGGTTTTATAGCCCTTTGGGCATAGTTCCAATTACTCTACAGAATGGTTGAATCAGTTCACAACTTCACCAACAATGCATTAAAGTTTCATTTTACCCACATCCCTTCCAATACCTTTCCTTTCCTATTAGCCAATTTAATAGGTATGAGGTAGTACCTCAGAATTGTTTTAATTTGCATTTCTCCAATCAATAATGAGTTAGAGTATTTTTTTCATATGGCTATAGATAGCTTTGATTACTTCACCTGAAAACTGATCATATCTTTTGATCATTTATCAATTGGGGAATGGCTATGATTTTATAAATTTGACTCAGTTCTCTATATGTTTGAGAAATGAGTCCTTTACCAGAGAAACTTGTTTCAAATTTTTTTTCACAGTTACTATTGCTGATTGTATTTTCCTCCATCCTATTCCCCCCCATTTATTTTATTCTCTCTCTCCTTTCACCCTCTCCCTCCTCAATCTGCCCCCTCCTCCAATCTGCCTTCCCTTCTATCACCCCCCTTCTCTTGTCCCCTTCCTCTCCTACTTTCCTGTAGGGTAAGTAAGATCGATTTTTATATACAGTTGAGTGTTTATGTTATTCCCTCTTTGAGCTAATTCTGATGGGAGTAAGGTTCACTCATTCTCTCTCATCTTTCCTCTCTTCCCCTCCACTATAAAAGCTTTTTCTTGCCTCTTTTATGTGAGATAATTTACCCCATTCTGCCTCTCCCTTTCTCTTTCTTCCAGTACATTCCTCTCTCTCACCCTTTAATTTTATTTTTTTGATATCATCCCTTCATATTCAACTCACATTTGTGCCCTCTGTCTATATATACTCCTTCTAACTACCCTAGTAATAAAAAAGGTTTTATAAGTTATAAATATCATCTTCCCATGTAGGAATGTAAACAGTTTAAACTTATTGAGTTTCTTTCTTATTTCCCTTTATTGATTATCTAGTTATGCTTCTCTTGAGTCATGTATATGAAAGTCAAATTTTCTATTCAGCTCTGGTCTTTTCATGAAGGATACTTGAAAATCCTCTATCTAATTGAATATCCATTTTCTCCTGAAGGATTATACTCAGCTTTGCTGGTAGATGATTCTTGGTTGCTATCCTATCTCTTTTGCCCTCTGGAATATCATATTCCAAGCCTTCTGATCCTTTAAGGTAGAAGTTGTTCAATCTTGTGTTTTCCTGACTGTGGCTCCATAATATTTGAATGGTTTCTTTCTGGCTGCTTGCAAGATTTTCTATTTAACCTGGGAATTCTGGGATTTAGCTATAATATTCCTGGCAGTTTTCATTTTTGGATTTCTTTCAGGAGGTGATTGGTGGATTCTTTCAATTTCTATTTTACCCTCTGGTTCTAGAGTATCAGGACAGTTTTCCTTGATAATTTCTTGAAAGATGATGTCTAGGCTCTTTTTCATCCTGTCTTTCAGGTAGTCTGATTATTTTAAAATTATCTCTCCTGGATGTATTTTCCAGATTAGCTGTTTTCACAATGAGATATTTCACATTGTCTTCCCATTTTTCCATTTTTCTGGTTTTGTTTCATTGTTTCTTGATTTCTCATTGAGTCACTAGCTTCCATTTGCTACATTCTAATTTTTAAGAAATTATTTTCTTCAGTGAACTTTTGGACCTCTTTCCATTTGGCCAGTTCTACTTTTTAAGGTATTCTTCCCCTCATTGGCTTTTTGAACTTCTTTTGCCATTTGACCTAGTCTGTTTTTTAAGGTGCTATTTTCTTCAGTACTTTTTTTGTGTGTGTCTCCTTTACTAAGCTATTGACTCATTTTTCATGATTTTTTTTGCATCACTCTCATTTCTTTTCCCAATTTTTCCTCTACTTCTTTTACTTGATTTTCAAAATCCCTTTTGAGCTGAGACCAATTCATATTTCCCTTAGAGGCTCTGGATGTAGAAGCTTTGACTTTGTTGTCTTCTTCTGAGTGTGTGTTTTGATCTTCCATGTCACCAATGTAAGATTCTATAGCCTGAGGTTTTTTTTTCCCCTTGTTTGCTCATTTTCCCAGGCTATTAGTTGAGTTTTAACTCTTTGTTAAAATTGAGCTCTGCTTCCAGAGTGGAGGGAGCACTGTCCCAAGCTTCAAGGATTTTGTGCAACTGTTTTCAGAGATACTTCTAGGGACCTGTAAGTTTTCAGTTCTTTGAAGGTAGTATGATCTAAGGAGAGGTATTTACTACTCTCCTGGCCTGTGCTCTTGTCTATAAATGACCACAGTCCTTTTTTATGCCCTGGAACTGTGAGGAGGGACCCCTTCCACTGCTATTGCAAGCTTTGCTAAGCTAACGCTCCTCCTCACCCTGGGACTGACACCCAGGACTGCAACCTGGCAAAACAACAGAGTCCTGCCTCAATGCTAGCAAAAAGATCCCTGAAATCTCCTTCTGAACAGTTGTTCAACCTCCTTACCATCTGTGGGCTAAGAGCTCCAGAAGTAGCCATTGCTGCTACCACTGCTAATTCAGTCACTCCCAAGCTTGCTCCTGGTTTTCTGGGGTCAGGCTGTGCTGTCAGGGCTGTGCTGGCACGGACTGCACTAGACTGCATTCTACTCTCTCCCAAGTGTCACAGACTTTCCTGCTGACCTTCTAAGTTGTTTTTGGTGTCTGTGGGCTGAAAGGTCTAGAAACCACCATTACTGCCAGTATTTCAGCCCCACCCCAAGACCTGCTCAGGGTTTGCTAAGGCCAGTCTGTGCTGGACTACATTCCTCCTCTCTCACCCTGGTACAACAGACCTTTCTGGCTGACCTTCCAAGTTGTATTAGGCTGAAAATTTGTTTCACTCCATCTTTTTGTGGGTTCTGCTGCTCTAAAATTTGTTTAGAGTCATTTTTAAATGTAGGGGCTTGGGATTTGGAGGGGTTGGGGGAGAGCTCAGGCGAGTCCCTGACTTTACCATCTTGGCTCTACCTCCTCTGCAGCTATTCTAAAAGGGCAATTCCTGCTTCCCCCACTCCCAGACCTCTCTTTCCTATTGGCCTTGACGAATGAAGATGCCACATGTACCCCTTAGTTCAAGTGTCTGGGAAAGGCTCCTGGGGAAAGGTTCCAGCTGCCTGGCCAATATCTCATAAGGTCTTGTGCTGAAATAAAGACACAACAAGAAGCAATCTCATCCCAAACACAGGCTTGCCTAGAAGGTAATGAACTCATGGCTTATGGCATGGTGGCAAAACTAGCCTCCATGACTGACCCTCCAAATCTCAGAGAGCTGTCCTTAAATTAGATCCATCCCCTCCCTTTACAGATGAGGAAACAGGCCCAGAGAGGTGAATTACTTGCCCAAAGTCAGATAAATATTAAATGTCAGAGCTAGGATTTCTAACCCCATCTTCTAATTCCAAATACATTTGTCAGTCTTTCCTTTTCAAGACTGTCTGATTCAAATATTTTGGGGGTTTTTTATTATTTTTTTTCTCTTTTGAGTGAAAGAAAAAGGGGCAACCTAATTCAACATGGAATGAACTGAGATTATAGGCAAATCATCATTTTTGTGCTATTTCTATTATGCCATGATATACTTTTTTATGTTGTCAGTTTCTTTTAAGATGTATACAAATCTTCCATCTTTCTACTTGAGAGGTAAGGAGGTATGGGTATGTCATATTGTATACACTGTCAGGCATGTCATGAGTTGGCTGATCTTACAGAATTATATTTATTTGTAATAATGAAAGATTATCTAGTGATATACACAGAAATGACAGAGAAAACACATTGATTAAAAAACTAAAGGCAGCAACAAAGCTTATGATGGATGGATGGATAGATAATTTGTAAATTTAGTGGTTTGGCATTATGGCAAAAAACAGATTTTTACGAGAGAAAGTACCTTGATTCTATTATGTAAAGATCTGTGTTTTTTCATTCTTCTGTGTCTGGGGGAAGTAAATCTAAAGAACTTAATGGAACCACAACAATAGGCCTGGTGGCAGCTATCTTACTTGTAGCCACATATTATCTGGGAGGAAATAAATGAACTCTGTAAGGCTATAACCCAGTTAAGTGAAATCTCTAAAGGGTCAGTAATATGCAAATAGTATTTTTAGTGGTTTTGATTAGTTGCAGGGGAAAGAGACATCACTAGGTGGCGCAGTGGATAGACCTTAGCCTGTACTAAGGAAAACCTGAGTTCAAATCCAGACATTTACTAGCCATGTCACCCTGGGCAAGTGGCTTAACCCTATTTGCCTTAGTTTTCTCATTTGTAAAATGAGCTGAAGAAGGCAAACCACTCCAGTTTCTTTGCCAAGAAAACCCTAAATGGAGTCACAAAGAGTGGAACATGTTTGAAAAATAACTGAAGCAGTAGAGAAAATCCTGGATTCAGGTGTTCAGGGTTCAATTCACTGATCTAGCATGTGTTTTGTGACTCTAGGAAAGTTGCTGCAACTCCTCCTTTTCTTCATCTGTAAAATAAGAAGGGGAGAGGGAACAATACTTGACCAGGAGGGTTGGAAGAAAGGTACTTTTTATACGTAAGGCAATTTCACATTGTGATCTAATGCTACCGATTAATTCAACATGATGTAATGAGAGAAAGCACTAGGTTTTAAGTACAAAGAACTAGATTTCATTCCTGGCTTTGACACTTTCTAATTGCATGACCTTGGACAAGTCATATAACCTCAGGTTTCTTTGTCTATAAAACAGGAATAATAGTACACCTCCAAGTCTTTCAGAGTTGCTCTAGGACAAGTGCTATATAAATGGACATTATTGTTATTATACATGCATAACTGTGCACTCAGGAAACAAGCCACTGCATCATTTAAGTTTTTCAAACCACCTTAAGGGAAAAAAAGGTTACCATATAAATATTTTAAAGTGTGGATTAAAACATTCTACAGTAATTCAGCCCTCTAATCACACATCCTTCTACATTTTTATAGAAGAGGCCTCTGGCAATAGCTCTTGCTTTTCACTCTCCTTTCTCTAACCTTCAGCTTGAAATTATGTTCTTTTCATAAGAATCATTTGATGTTCAAAAGTCTCAAAAAGTCCTCTGAAGTGACTTTGAAAACCTCCTGATCTTTTATGTCATCTTTAAGGCACCCCTCCCCATCCACTATCAATGAGAATTGAAAATTTCTCTCCCGTCAATTAGACTGCCTTTCATTTCACCAATCCAAATCTAAGTTTCAAATGGGTTTGGGACTTTGAAAAACCCACAACAGAATCCCATGACACAAAGTAACATAAGCCAGCAGGCCAGCAGAGAGCTTCACCACTTTCTGACATTGAGAATGTGACCTTGAAGTCACTTATTTAACCCCTCTGGGTCCCTATTTACACGTTTCAAAAGAAATGAGGAACCACTCTTTCCCTCATCAGTCTTACAAGAACTGAGATAGTGAAAGGCAATGATTATCCCAGGTGACTATACTGTCCATGAAATGATAGGTTGAGAGTTGGAAGGAATCTTAGAGATCACTGAACCCAATTCCTTTTATTTTATAGATGAGAAAACTAAGAATAAGTGATTTATGATCATAAGAACATCAAACTAGACCTCAGAGGCTATTGATATCCAACCCCCTTATTTTACAGATAAGTAAAATGAAGTTTGCCCAAAGTCATACAAGCAGGAAGCATAAGAAGCAGTATTCAAATCCAGGTCCTCTGCTTTCCAATGCAGTGATTTTTCTCTTACACCACGTTGCCCTTCAGTCAAGAGAGATGTTAAGACCTTCATACAACACTAATTATGACAATAATAACTAGACATCACACTTCAATATTGTATTAGAGCTCACAAAGTGATTTCACATACATTTCACAGTTTCAGATATCACTGCACCAACCCATGAGCTCTGTTCCAGCAATAATTCTGTTTTTGTTTTTGTTTCGAATGAGTCCTGTGGGAAACAGAGCAATTTGCAGAGGTGATGAAGGAGGGCCGGGATGAGCTACATGCAGCTTCTGCTACTAACGATGAAATTTCTAAGAAGTAATTGGAAGACACAGGGAAAGTGAAGAAAAGGATCCGGAGTCTACAGTGAGTGCATGCATTGCAGCTAGATTTAGCAGATAAATGAGAGAAGTTGCCAGATTAAAACTAACTTGGTAAAAGTCAAAGTCATCTTCCCTACAATAGGATTGGTATCTGTTCTTAGGTACTCCAATGCCATCTCCATAATAAGTAATATTGACATGAAGCTTTAAGGTTTGCAAAGTTCTCACTACACATGTAGACACACGTGTGTGTCTGAGTGTCTGTATATCATTTATGCTCACAAGAATGCTATGATATAGTTTAGAGATGCAAAAAGAGGCAATTAGATCAGATCCACTCTTCTAAACAGAATCTCTGACAAGATTCGAGATAATAATGCTTCAACATTTCCAGAATGGAAGAATAATGTTGTTGCTACTGCTGGAGATGACTAGCTAAAAGCACCTCTCTGAGCTGATCATGTGACCTACATGGCTTCCATCCACCTCCTGGATAAGGCTCCAAGAACATATCTATTTATTAATGAAAACACAAACTGACTTTGTAGGGAGGTGGTGTTGGGGGTGGGGTGAGGATTATGGGATGATTTGATTATCATCAAAATGAACTTTAATTTCACACTCTATTTTCTACCTACATCATTTTGTTGTGTGGTGCCAAGTGATTCTAGAGAATAAATTGGCTGGAAAATTCAGAAATGTTGATTGCTGATATAATTATCTCTAATATTCCTGGTAAACATGGCCAATAATTTTCATTCAATCCAATACCCACATCATTATAATACTCTTCCATTGCATTACTTATGGGATGGTTAATGTCTGCAAAAGCTTTCCAAGCATTGATGTGTTAGAAGCTTCAAGTCTAATTATTTTCTTTAATCATTTTAAATTACAAATTGGCATGTTTCTTCCTTGGCAGTTTTATACTTTAGGCCTACAAATGAATTTTAACTGAACCATAGACATCTATTGAGTTCCTACTATGAGCAAGGCACAAAGTGTTATAAAGATGAGGATATCATCTCTGCCCTCAAGGAACTTACAATCTAGTATTTGTCACTAAAAAATGGTTACTATTATCACTTATAGGGAGATACAATTTTTGTAGAACATTGAGATTTTTTTAAGTGCATCTGTGATTTCATTAGTAGATGGAACTTCTGGTGGAGAAAATCCCTCTACCAATGCAGATCCACAACTGTTCTGCAATTTGTAGTCTTAGAGAAATGTCTGGGGCAGGGGTGGGGAACCTGCAGCCTCCAAGCAGGTTCTCCTCCCCTGGATTCTGGGCTTTGAGAAGTTAAGTGACTTGCCCAGGGACAGAAAGTCAGGATGTGTCTTGGACCCAGGTCTTCTTGACTCCTAGGCTGGGTCAGTTTCTGCTATGCATGATATCTCTCAGTAAACCATAGAAATCAAAACAAGGCACTGCTGAAAATCAAATTTTGTCTTGAGGGGGTAGAAATTGGAATGATCAACCCATGATTTCACAATTGTGAAAAACTCATGGACTCTTAAAAACAAAAATCGAAATAAATAAACCCTCCCTCCACCAATACAAACTGCAACATCTCTGGAGTTTATAACCTTAGAGAGGTGCCTGCATACACTGAGATATTAAGTGAATTGACCATAGATGGCCCCACACAGCTACTACATAAGAAAAAATTACACTGAACTCAGGTCTTTCCGAGTCCAAGTCTAGTTCTCTATCTACTACGTCAAGCAACACTAAGTCGAATAAATTGAAAATGGAAACTTAAAATCTTCAGATCAATCACCATGAATACCATAGCTTCTACGTACCTAGTGAAGACTGTGAGAACAAAAGATCTATGATTTCCTTAGCTAAAAAACTCTACATTTTGGTTATTCGAGTTGCACTCATTTTGAATTTCTTTGACTTCTCCACCATGCTCCTAGAACTGCAAGATCCAAACAGCCTTGGTACTCATGCCTCATCTGTATCCTCTGCCACCCCCCATTGGTGGGTGGAGCCATAAACTCTTCAACCTCCACTTAAGGAGTGGGGCATAGGACAGTCATCTCTTAACTTCCTGCCTCATTTCCAACCCAACTACACTCATTTTGAGGGTTTTTTTTCATTTCTCAATCTACACTCATTTTGCCATCACCACAGATCCTCTCTTTTACCCCCTTTCAGCTTTCTTTTGTATGTTGTCTTCCCCTATTGCATTGTAAGCTCCTTGAGGGCAGGAACGATTTTTTTTTCCTGTTTGTATCCCCAGCACTTAGCACAGTGCCTGACATATAGCAGGTACTTAATAAATGTTTATTCACATTGACAGTGACATTAGAGATGCAACCAGGGCTTAGGGATTTGCCTGAGACACACAGAGATTGTGTCTTTCCCAGGATCACATAACTGTTAAATGTTGGAGGGATGATTTGAACCCAAGTCTTCATGACTCCAAGTCTAGAACTCTAACAACTGCAATGCCTCTACTTTTTAAAAGTGTAATTACTTAATTGTGGTGCCACTCTAAAATTTATTTTTTCAATCAAAAATGAAAATCAAAACCTTACCAATAGTTGGTTTCCTCAGACCATGATTGCCACCAGTGAGGAAATTAATTCCTTGTCTTATAGCACAGAGATCCAGCTCCCATTCTTGACTGATTATTAGATTTGCATTCTATTACTTGTTCAAGACTTCAAGGAGCTGTGATTTCTTCAGTATGAGTATACCTTCCCTTTGTACAGATCACAATCTTTCCAAATTTTAGGAGGTGGTTTTTGAGGGCTGTTGCAGCTTAAAATTTCTTCACCTATGGCCTATATTGTGACAGGTTTAACAAATTTAGCTAGGCTTGTCCTCAGGCAACAAGCATAAACATAACCTAACATTGGCATAATCTATTTTAAAACTTTTCCAACTTGGTAGAGCACAACATAAATAAGTTCCATAAATTAAAATAAATTAATTTTTTTTAAAAAAAAGAAGACAACAGAACTTTGCCAGCATTGCCTTTGAGAAGCCAGGGTCCGCTTTAGCCCGCGATAAGGCATAGTATAATAAATAGTATTGGACCTTGTGAATTGACCATGTCCCAGAAGGATTATGTCATTCTGTGTATTTAGACTATGCCCTCTCTGCCGGGAGGTGGGCAGCACCATTGATTCTCTGGAATTATGGTTTGTCATTGTGTTGATCATAATTTTCATGTCTTTCAAAATTGTCCATTTTTACATTTTCGTTGTTATTCTTTACATTGGTCTACTGGTTCTGCTCACTTATTCCTATGTATATTCATTCAAGTCTTTCCTGAAGTTTTCTCTGAAATCATTCCCTTCTTATTTCTTAGAACACAGCAATTTCCCATTACGTTCATATACTATAGTTTCTTCAGCCATTTCCCAAATAACTCCTTACTTCTTGATCAATTAGGAAATGGAATGAGGTGAAGGAAGAGAACATAAAGGCTTGCTAATTGAAAATTTTTTTTTCATTATTAGTAATCAGTTCACCTAAAAAATGATAAGATTGCTTTTATATATCTAAACCACATTTTGGATTTTTTCTCTGTCATTTATCCACTTTCTATAATGAATATCCTGTCAATAGATTTTTTTTGATAGCATATACATTTCAATAGTAGCCATCATCATAGAGAAATATAAGGCCCTGGATCTCACATTCTACCAATCACAACTCCCTTGCTTCAGATACCCTTCTCCAAACCCTATAACCCAGTCTGAGACTCCTTAAATTCTGGCTATATTCTCTCACCACATCAGTCCTCCTGTGTCCCGTCCCCCGAATGAAAAATGTCCAATTGTTCCCTGCTTCCCACCTCTGGCATCCTGTGTGTGAAAAGACTTGAGGTTGCAACCATGAGGCTGTGAATTGTCTTTTGACAGCATAACAAGGGTTAGATAGAGAGACAAAAGCATGATAATTACCCTGGGATGATAGGGCCCTAAAAACTCAGACCATGTGTGATTCCATATAAGAAAGAATGAGTTTGGGGTACCTCAGAATCTTAGTGAGAAACACAAAAGAGATGGAAAAGGTTGAATCTAACCTGTCAGTCATTCTATAGACTTTTTATAGGTTAATATATGGTGGTATTATTGTTGTTTGTCCTTCATTCTTGAAGAGGTCCGTGGCATCAGGAAGGTGATGCCATGACTTGCAAGTGAATTAAATTTAAGAGGGGGAGGGCTGGGCAAAGTCACTAGCCTCACTTTCTCCTCTGGATCCATCTGGGTCCAGTGGCAAGATATAGTTCAGGATGACTGGAGATGTCCCCAGATGCAGTGGGAGACTGTGGCCTCTTTAAGCAAGGTCTTCAACATATTTGACTAAGACAGTACCCTTTCAGTGATGAAGGGAAGGGAAAAGAAGGGAAGGGGGGGAAGGTAAAGGAAAAGAAGGGAAAGTAAGGGAAGAGAAGGGAAGGGAGGAGAGGGGAAGGAAGGGGAGAGAAGGGGAAAAGAAGGAAGGAAGAAGGAAGGAAGGAAGGAAGGAAGGAAGGAAGGAAGGAAGGAAGGAAGGAAGGAAGGAAGGCGGGAAGGAGCAAGCCAAGACCAGCAACAACCTCTGATGCTGAGATGCAACAAAGTATGGATCGATTCTCTGCTGCTTGCGCTAATTTTGGCCTAACAATTAACACCAAAAAACATAGGTGTTCCATCAGCCGCCACCACCACACCACCCATATGTGGAACCACTGATTACAGCAAATGGAGAAGTTTTGAATACTGTGATAAGTTTACTTACCTTGGCATTGTACTTTCCAGGGATGTACACACTAATAATAAGGTTGACATACAACATTACTAGAGCTAGCTCAGTGTTTCCGAGGCTCTGAAAGAAAGTGTGGGAAAGAAGAGGTATTAGACTGACTACCAAACTGAAGGTATACAGAGCTGTTGTGGTGACCTCACTGTTGTATGCCTGGACAATATACCAGCACCATGCCAGGAAACTGAATAGCTTCCATTTGAATTGTCTTAGGAAGATTCTGAAGATCACCTGGCAGGATAAAATACCAGACACTGAGGACTTTTCTTTAACTAAACTGCCAAGCATTCAAACTCTACTGCAGAGAGCACAACTTGATGGGCTGGTCATGTTGTTTGAATGGCAAACATACACTTGCCAAAAAGCCCATTTTATGGAGAACTCACATGGTAGTCAGTAAAAGTGATATAAGGACACTCTCAAGGTCTCTCTGAAGAACTTTGGAACTAATTGTGTGACATAGGAGACACTGGCACAGGACCACCCAGCATGGTGTGCCCTCATTACAGAAAGTGTTGTGCTCTATAAGCAAAACAGAATTGAAGTAGCTCAAACAAAAAAAAAACCCAGAGATGCACAAATTTAGCGAATCCATCCCAAATGTTCACATGAACTATTTGTGCCAGACTTGTGGCAGAGCATTCCAAGCTTGCATTTGTTGTACTCGCATCGTATATTGGTCTGATCAGCCACAATCAGACTTACTCCTAACTTGACTCTAGCACAGTGATGCCATTTTGGTCCTCTTCGAGAACAGAAGACAACAACCCAGCTTTATTATAAACATCCCATTTGATTCTTGCAACAACCATGTAACATAAGTGTTGTTGTTGTCCCCATTTTACAGTTGAGGAAACTAAAGCAGATAGAGGTTAAGTGACTTGCTTATGGTCACACAGCTAATAAGTGTCTGAGGCTGGATTTGAACTGAGGTCTTCCTTACTCCAGGCTCAGCACTGTATCCATTACTCCACCTAGCAACACAGATAAATTAGATAGAGATAGATAGATAGATAGATAGATAGATAGATAGATAGATGAATGGGTGGATGGATGGATGGATGGATGGATGATAAATATAGATGAGTAAGTCAATAACAATTTATTAAGCACCTATTATGTTCCAGGAATTGTGCTAAGTGCTGGAAATATAAAGGTGAAAATTCCCTGCCCTCAAGGAACTCACAGTCTAACAGGGGAATAATATGCGAATATCTATGTACAAGTAAACTGTATGTCAGAAAAATAGGAAATAATCAATAGAGGAAAGTTACTGGGAAAAAGCTTCCTACTGAAGATGAGATTTTTAGCTGAGAACTGAAGGAATCCAGGGAAGCCAGAAGGCAGAGATAAGGAGGGAGAGTATCCCATGCCAGGGAAAGTGCCTGGAGTCAGGAGATGGAGTGTCTTATTTGAAGAAAAGCAAAGGGAACCAGTATCACTGGATAGAAAAGTACATGAAATGGGGTATAAAGTATAAGACTGAAAAGCTGGGAAAAGAGCAGATTGTGAAGGGCCCTAAATGACAAGCAAGGGATTTTATATTGGATTTTGGAGGTGATAGGGAAGCACTAGAATTTATTAAGTAGAAGGGTAAGATCATTGGAAATGTGCTTTAGGAAAGTCACTGACTACTGATGGCTGACAGGATGATAGACTGGATTGGGGCAAAACTTGGAGGAATTTTGGGGGAAAGATAATGAAGTTAGTTTTGGAAATTGTTGATTTTAAGAAGTTTATAGACATTCAACTCAAGATGTCTGATAGGCAATTGGAAATGTGAGACTGGAGGTCAGCTAAGAGGTTAGGGTTGGTTAAGCAGATCTGAGGATCATTAGCATTATGATGATCGAATTCAAGGGAAATAACAGAGAGAGAAAAGAAGAGATAGAGATGATAGAGATCTAAAAAGCCATTAATTCACTGGCTTTTTCAGTTTTCTAGCCTTTTTTCCTTCAGCACAGTATTATTGTGAACAAATACACTTTACCAGAGTCTGTTCAGTCACTAAGAAAAACAGCATATTCCAGAGATCTCCTCAGAGATCCCATGTCAATGAGATGTTTGTTGTAGGACATCAATTCTTAATCATTTGTTTTTATAGGAATCTATATTCCTGTAAGGGAGAAAGCAAGCATTAAGCATTTGTGAGTTTAAATTTAGAGGACTCAGTGGTTCAGACAAAAATTTATTCTCCAAGGGCCAACATAATTCTTCCCATTTTCCTTTAGTGACTATTACCCATATGTCATTGAGAGAACAAATTCCTTAGGCTGAAGGAAGTTGTAAGCATAGATCAGTCATTTAAGAAATATTAGTCTGTTTTTGTGGTCAAAATGTGATTTTTTTTAAAGGCCAAAGCTTTGCTAAATATTAATAGATTTTTCACTATACTTGGCATAAATTTGGTCAACCTGAATAAAATGTGACTGACGGTTAATTAAATAAAACCCATGTGGGCTAGTTTCATCAGCCTAGCTGTGGGGGTCTTTTGGCTCTATCTGCAGGCTTGGTGATAAGCTGGTCACTAGAGGTTCCTTTGAGCATTATGAAGGCTGCTCTCTCTGCAAATGTTTCCTCTCTCATAGCGTTTGCAGCATCTGTCAGTGCTAGTGGCAGGCCTTCCACGAGGTGTTAGCCAAAACTGTGAAAATTACCATGATGTGATCTGTTTAATTTCTCTCATCTGTCTGTTCCTTCCTTTTATACAATGCTAAGCTTAGTGGAATGATTTCTCACTGACTTCTAAATGAAGAGTGAGGAAAAGACAAGACCATGCATTCTAATCTAAAGGAGGCCAACTCCTAGACCTGTCCTAAACCCTTCAACTCCCCCATAAAATTCCTCTACATATGCCTATTAGTCAGGGAGACTCAGATAAAATTCCTACAGCAGCTTCTTTTCACGGAGGCTTTCTAAGGAATTCTGTTTTTTACTAAAGTTAGAATAGAAAATCACATAGAAAGGGAAATATGGATCCTTCTTTACCTCCCAATCCCACTCACAATCTTAATCTTCTCAGGGAAGGGACCCATAATGACAAGAAAAGACTAGAGAAAGAGCTCTTGAGTTTGAGAGGGGTGGTAAATGACTACTTTGCTCTCCAACATTGAAGACTTTACAAGAATGGTTGGAGGTGGGGTGGGGAGGAGAGAGAAGAGTTGTAGATTTTGGTAAGAGGAGCGAGGGATCATGGACTAGCTTCGGATGGAAAGTACTATGCATGTGTCTTTGGTAAATTGGGGGAGGAGGGAGCAGGGACTGACTTCTTTTGACTCCCTGAATGGTGAAAGTAGAATGGTAAAGAGGGACTTTCATGTATCTTTTTACCTTGAATAGCTCAGTTCAAAAGTAAAAGAATAGAGACACTATAAATATTAAATTCAATCCAGAGTAACAAAGACCAAGTAACTGGTTAGAGCTTTCCTGGATGATAATTGTATAGGAGCATAAATAATGGCGAAATACATCAAAGAATCCCAGGCAACGTATTAGCTAGCAAATCTGCTTACTATGTTACCTCCACCAGCTGAGATTTACATTGCCATAGCAGCCTTCAGCCTTCTGGGTACAGAATGAAATATAAATATTTTTGGGCATGGCTTATGTGAGAATCTGTTTTGTTCAGCTATATGTATTTCTTATGAAGGTTGGACTTTTCATTCCCTTTTTGGGGAAAAGAGAAAGGAGAGGCAGGGAAAATGAATTTTTCTTCATTAAAAATAGTATTCATTAAAAATCAAAAGGATAATCGTGTCCCGTTAAAGGATTGGTAGAGATCTTGTTTTTCTTTATTGAAATGGGAAAGAGGTCATTCCTAATATCCTTTGAATTATAGACAGTTTTCTTCTATAGGTTCCTCCTGGAAATGCCATATTATGAAAAGCCTCAGATGTAGTGTTCACTTCACTTCGCTTCACTTCCACCTCATTCTGCATGCTCTTCTTCTTCCACACAGGATGCTTACCCTTCCCTCTTCTACCACTTCCCCCACCTCACATCTGCCTTACCCACCTCCCCCAGTTTTTAACTCCCCTTTATATTTTGTCTTCCCCTATTAGAATCAAAACTCCTTGAGAGTAGGGACTGTCTGATTTTCTTATTTTTTGTGTCCCCAGTGCCTGGCACATAGTAAGCACTTAATATTCTTCTATCTATCTATCTAATCTAATCTATCTATCTATCTACCTGTCTTTCTTTCTGTGTCCATCATCCATCTATTGTAAGTGTAGTCCAGGAGTAAATAGTTGTGTAAGTAGTAGAATTTTAATCTAGATTCTGCTATTTGCAGCCCGCAGAGGTCTCCACTACGCCCTACTCTGACATTTTTATAGTGCCCTAGATTTCCAAGAATTATGATTATGAAAAGAAACTAGGGTAGACCCTACCAAGCTAAGAGGCTTTGACTCTGGGCCGGATGTATGTCTTCTGAGAACTAATCTAGCCAGGCTTGGAGAGGCTCATCAATTAGTCAACAAACATTTATTAAGCACCTGTGACATACCAGGAAGTTAGCTAGGGGCTAGGGCTACAGAGGCAAAAATTAATGTCCCTAGGATCACGTATCAAGGGACAAAACATGTATACTTCTAAGTAAAAGTTAATTTTGGGGAGGAGATATAAACAGTCAGAGAGTTCACGAAAGTCATCATGGGGCAGATGCTATCCTTCATTTTTTTTGCTTTGATTTTTAAAATTTTTTCATTTCTTTTTATGGAATAAAACAAGCATTCCCATAATGTAGTATAATAAAAACGATGATTGCCCATGAAACTATAACTCTGTTATGTACAAGTTGCTATTCCTTTTAAATATATACTAAAGTTATCATGTAAATTTGTTTTTTCCCTCCCCCCACCCCAGAGATGGCTATCATTAGACACAAATATTTATATGTATATACATATGTATGTATATATATGCAAAATCATTCTATACATACTTCTATTTAAGCTACGTATACTAAAGGGATTCTAAGGGATCATAGTGAAGAAAAAGTATATTCTCTATATGAAATTAGAAGACAGAGAGTCATGTGTGAAGAACAAGAAAGCAGTTTAGCTAGATCAGAGAGTGTGTGAAGGAGAAGAATTTATAATAGGCCTGGAATGTAAGAATGGAGCCAAGTTGTTAAAGGTTTTAAACCACAGGTTGGTCACAAGGTGATGAGTTCTTCGGCTACAGAATCTCTCAAACATCTTTTACTGTGGCATTCCAATCTGAAATTGTGGAGAGAGTACCCATACTAATGAAATCACCTGAAGTGACCTTAGCCAAGATTATTAATCTCTCTGGGCCTCAGTTTCTTCCTCTGTAAAATAACGGAGCTGAACTACACTCTCTTCCTTAATCCTATTTCACCTGCATCTAAGTCTGACCCTGTTCTCATTCCTTGTTCATTATATAACAATCAAAGCAAACTACAGTTGGCTTGAAGCTCAACAAACAATTACACGTGGCAGTTGGGGACTGAGATACTAAAGAAAATTGAAATCCACAAACATCTCATCCAGCAGTTTCAAACTCCTTTCCCAATAAAACCTTTTTCTCAGAGCTAACAAGTGGTCAATTAACTGGTTTGAGTTTCATCTCCTCTTCTTCCAGTGGAGGTGTTAATTGCAGTTATGTGGCCAATGAGGAGGAGTGAGTGAAAGAAAGGCAAAGCACAGGGCCCATAGATCTTCCAACTCCATAATAAGTTCCTTAATATTATGTATGCCTGGGGGCACTGTGCTGCAGTGCTGGTGTTTTTGTTCCTTATGAACTCCTGTTAGCATCTTTTGGGACTCTATAGTTGCATGACACAGCCCAAAGTAGTTTTTGTAGCAATAAGGTATTGTTATGTAGAAAGCCTCTAGTCTGTCACAGGGTCGTTAAAAACATCAAGTGAGATAGATGCATAGATACATACATACATACACATATATACAAACATATACACATACATATGCATGTGTACATATACACATATATAATGTTTTGCAAACCATAAAACTATAAAAATATTCGCTATTTCTCATTTTACTGGTATAGCATTTAATTGGTAAGACTTGAGGGGGTAGTCATTTAAGGATGCCAACCCTCTCAAAATGTCACCAAGCCCGATCTTAATTTTTATGATTGTTGTTCTTCCATCCCCCGCAAAAAAAAAAATGTTTATTCTCCAGAAAGGGGGTGTCACAAATTCCATTTGAAGATAAAATTACTCATGGAGGCAATTCTATGCCCTAAATAACAGCCATGGAGCATATCTCCTTTCTTTAAAAAAGATTTATCTATTCTTCATGGCACAACTACAGTCAAAAAGAATAATAAATGGTTATTGTGCACAGCTCTGATGGCAAGGAAATTCATCCTTTGAAAATGGAAATCACCATTTCTGCTATAAATCAAGGGATGCCTGTAAGATTAATGACTGTGATCCAGTTCTGATGGAAGGAATGCATCAAAATACCTGATAACTTAAGATGCCTGAAGGAAAATTGGGTCTAATTTTTTCAACCCAATAATAATCTTCCACCATGCTACAGCACATAATTCATGTGGCTTTACAAACAAGAATTAATACATAAACCATCCCATGAGAAAAGTAAGGCTCACTTTCGAGTTAAAATGGAAGGATGCTAAGTGATGTTTCCCTTAAATATCTAAGCTAAAATAGATTAATTTACACTAGACATTAGAAAACTTTGGATGCTAATTGGAGACTTGGGACTTTGGAATGAAGCCCACCAAGATGTATTCTGCATTTGAAAGAAACTGAGTAACTGCACTTACTTTTACCTCAGGTACTAGGGCAGGGGGATGCTAGGGTCTACCTACCCCTTTTCCAGCACTATCAATGTTTCTTTTTTTTCCTCTCTCTGTCAAGGTATATTGGGGCAGGAAGAACAGATGGAATAGTGTGAACCAATTGCTGGGAGATAATAATAACTGCCATTTCTTTAGTGCCTTTAAGGTACAAAAGGCGGTTAGGTGGTGCAATGGGTAGAGCACCAAGCCTGGAGTTAGGAATATTCATCTTCCTGAGTTCAAATCTGGCCTCAGAAACTTACTAGTTGTGTGACCCCGGACAAGTCACTTAACCCTGTTTACCTCAGTTTCTTCATCTGTAAAATGAGCTGGAGAAGAAAATGGCAAACCACTCCAGGATCTTTGCCAAAAAAATCTCAAATGGTATCACAAAGAGTCAGACAGTATTGAAATGACCGAACAACTGAAAAAAGTACGAAAAATACATTATAAACATTATCTCAGTTAATTCTCACAATAGCCTTAGGAAGTAGGTTCTATAGACATTATTATACCCATTTCAAAGATTTTAAAAAACAAGGTTCACAGAAGTTAAGTGACTTGCCAAGGACCACTTGATTAGTACAAATTTTAAAGGTGAGAATTGAAATTGAGTCTCTCCTGACAAACAATTTACACTCATTCCACTACCCCATGTTGCCTCTACTTTCAATCCAATCATTATCTCACAATCCTGACCTCTCTCAAAAGGAGCATTAAATTTGCAGTCCTGTGTTCAAAACCAACTCTTCCTCAAGGCTACCTTTATGACCTTGAGAAAGTCATTTAAAGTCTCTGAGCCTTCAGTTTCCTTTTTAAAATGAAAGGTTTCACTAGAACACATTTGAAGTTCCTCCCAGCTCTAAATGACCCTATTCTTCACCTTCACAGGGTAACCTCAAACTTTCTATCAAATCAAATAAAATTATTGATGATTCTAGATGAATTTAAGTGGACAAAGCAGAAACAACTCTTTCCTAATCAAATCACCCTGAATTTTAGGGTATAGATCTTGGATAATGAGATGGACCCAGAATTGATTAGGAGAAGGAAAGTGGGACAAATTGCCTTTGGGAAATTATACAATGCATTTAATGATGCCAAGCTTCTTCCTGAACAAAGACCTCATCTTTTTAATATCATTTTCTCTTAAACAGTCCCTGATTGAGGTATATCAAGGCTATCCATTTTTCAGTCATTCTCATTACATGATAAGAAAAAGACACACACATATATACACATATACATGTGTGTGTTACATATACATGTGTGTATATAGTTTATTGAAGTCTTACTATATATATAAGCATTATATAATTCATTTGCATTTATGTATATATGCATTTATATAAATAAAAATATGCATAAGTATAAAAAATCATTTTCTCTTGACACCATATGACTATAAGTCACAGAATTCCAGGATCCCCAAAGAATTAAAAGTTAAAAATCACCTAGAGGACAATGGAGAGGTGTGAATAGGCTAGAACATATGACCAACATAGAACTGTGGAAGACATATGGTATAAGAGTAACAGTAGAGAGACCTACAACTTAGCATAGTGCCTGGCACATAAGAGGTGCTTAATATATGCTATTTGACTGACTGACTGATGAAGAGGAGAAGGATCAGTCATGGAGGAGAATGAAGGGTAACCAATGGACAACTCGTGTGTACCATTGATATGGACACGAGGTCAACAAGCTTAGACATATTAACATATTAGACATATGTTTGACAGATGCTCTCTAGAGGGTGTTTCAGAGAGCACAACCAAGGTTCTGACAAGATTAGAAAACACAAAGAGGTGATAATCTGCACCATTGGAAGGAATGCCCATAATGTTGACCATGGAATTATGTCCTTCAGCATTGAAGCTAGGGAGATCACTTGGTTAACAAAAAACACAAACTTTCTTGTGTTTTAGGAGATTTAAAATTAAAAAGTCACAAAAGATAGAGTGGGTGGGGGAAGAGACAGGATCTTTCAGGCTTTCAGGAATTACTGGTAGCCAATGTAACTTATAAAATTCTTTGTTATGTCCTTCCTCTTCTTGATCTCTTGATCTTCCTGCCTCAATCTACTAAATTCATAGCTCTGAAGTAGAAAGTGATCTCAACAATTACCTTCATTTTACAATTGAAGAAACTGTAACTTGTCCAATATCACATATATGGTCCTCTAACTTCAAATCCAGCGATCTTTCCACTGCAAAGTGCTGCCTTTCCTTTACTCTTAGATCTTTCTTTCCATCCTGATAGGGAAAACTTCATCTCCACGGCTAAGCTGGAAAGCAGAGGAATTCATTCCTTATGCCCTTTTCCTTTCTATTCTAGTATGGCATGAGATTTACATTTACTATCGATGTATTTATTGATCAAGCAGGTAGTTGGTACAGTAGACAGAGTGCCATGTCTGGAGTCAGGAAGTCTAATCTCCCTGAGCACAAATCTGGCCTCAGACACTTACTAGCTATATGACCCTAGGCAAGTCACTTAACTCTGTTTGCCTCAGCTTCCGCATCTGTAAAATGAGAAGGAAATAGCAAACCACTCCAGTATCTTTACAAACCACTCCAGCATCTCTACAAACCGCTCCAGCATCTTTCCAGACCACTCCAGCATCTTTCCAGACCACTCCAGCATCT
This sequence comes from Phascolarctos cinereus, assembly GCF_003287225.1. Taxonomy (NCBI): domain Eukaryota; kingdom Metazoa; phylum Chordata; class Mammalia; order Diprotodontia; family Phascolarctidae; genus Phascolarctos; species Phascolarctos cinereus. The sequence continues at coordinate 510,478,097 of NW_027555847.1, forward strand.
TTCCAGACCCCTCCAGTATCTTTCCAGACTGCTCCAGTGTCTTTTTCAGACCTCTCCAGTATCTTTCCAGGCCACTCCAGTATCTTTCCAGGCCGCTCCAGTATCTTTGCCAAGATAACCTCACATAAGGTTATCATGAGTCAGACATGACTGAGCTGACTCAACAGCAATAAACACGTATTGATCACCTGGGACAGGACCCTATATGTGGCACCATTCCCACAAGCCTCTTGGCCTCTGATATGTAAAACTCCCCCTGATGATGCCCTGAGACAGTAAGCAATTTCATATAGGTTATACATGTTCAATCTTGTAAAGCATCCTACTATATTAGTCATATTGTAAAAGAAGACACAAACCCAAAGGGAAAATACATGAAAAAATACAGAAAGTGAAAAATAGCATTATTCCACCTGCATTCAGATTCCATCAGTTCTTTCTCTGGAGGTAAATAGCATTTTTCATCATGAGTCCTTTGGAATTATCTTGCATCAGTGTGTTGTTGAGAATAGCTAAGTCATCGTACAGTATTGCTGTTACTATGTATAATGTTCTGGTTCTGCTCACTTCACTTTGCATCAGTTCATTTAAGTCTTTCCAGGTCTTTCTAAAATCAGTCTGTTCCTCATTTCTTATAGAGCAGTAATAATCCCATTACAATCATATACTATAACTTGTTCAGCCATTCCCCAAATGATAAGCATCTCCTCAGTTTCCCATTCTTGCCAGTATAAGAAGAGCTGCTATTAATATTTTTGTACAAATAGGTCCTTTTCCCTTTTCTTTGATCTCTTTGGGATATAGACTTAGCAGTGGTATTGCTAGACCAAAGGGTATGCACTGTTTTAGAGCCCTTTGGACATAGTTCCAAATTGCTCTCCAGAAAGGATATCAGATTTGCTAGCAGTTTTTACTCGTATTATAGTATGAACTTCACACAAACGATGAATTGTTTCAAAAGATACATATCCCTTCAGTATAGAATCTGAAGGGACATGAAGATCATCTAGTCCAACCCCATCTTATTATATAGGTAAGGAAACTGAAGCTTAGAGAGGTTCAAATGATTGTGCCTATGGTTATACAACATGGTACATTGAAAAGAGTACTGGCTCTGCTATCAGAGGACATGGGTTCAATTCTTGCCTCTGATGCTTACTACTCAGGTAACCTCAAGCAAGTCACTTAACCTCCCTTAGCTTCAGTTTGCTCATCTTTAAAATGCATGTGTGTGTGTGTGTGTGCGTGTATATGAAATATGGCCTTTCATCTCTAAATTGATCATCCTATGTGTGCAAAATGTTATTTAAACTTCTTGACTCCAAATCTAATTTTCTGTCACTCACACTCTGCTACCTTAAATCATTATAGAATGCTGAATGAATTATTTTCCAGTATTCAGCTGCATTTTGTTAACTAGAAACACTTAAAAATACTTCACTGTTTGATTTATGGATTTTAGTTTGGAATTTCACTACTCCTTTCCCCCCACCTTTTCCCCTATTGACACTATTAACACAATTTATCTTATGCTCCATCCACAGAGAAACATAATACTTCTTTGGCTTCCTCTGTATTGAAAATAATTCTCCATAATAATAACACTCCAACTTATATCCTCATGCATTGAAATCATCCTTCATACTTTCCCAAGAAATTGAAACTTAAATGCATATCAATTTTATTCAACAACAGGGAAAAATCTTGTTTCTCATGTAATCAGCAGTAAAATGGTCCATAACATTTCCTGAGAGAATTAAGAATCACAAAATAAATTTCCGTATTCAAAAATAGATAGGTTCAGGCTGGAGAAAATAGCAATCATTGTGAAGGCTGTAGTGAAGCCTTGTATAAGATGAGATCTTTTTTATTCTAATAAATAAAAGATTGAGAGACAACATAGTATGGTGGATATAAAGCTGGCCTTAGATTTAGGTAGACTTCTTTTCAAATTCTGCTTCTGATGTCTACAATTTATGTCATTCAGGACAAGGCACAACCTATCAGTGACTCCAAGGAGCTCTTTAAGATAGCATTGATGAGCAGTTTCTGATCTGCATTAGGAGGAGTTTCCTTACTAGGAATTACCTACTCCCAGTGAAAGCATAGGTCCAGATTGGGGTGGAGGGAAAGACATATAGTTCATCCATGTTATAAAAAATTTCAATCTTGTAGAGTTTCTGAACACATTTTATAATGGAAAATGTTCTATAATGTGACTCTGTTCAATAAAGTAAGAATAAGTGATGTTGCATGTGAATCACTGAGCATCTTCCTGGAGCTTATAGACTTATAGACTCAGCTCTAACCTTAGTTATATTTCAGACCTTGAACCCAGTCTCTCAAAGAAAGAACAATATAATTGCATTCTTCAGTTGACATTCATCTCATTATAGTTGTATTCCAGATTTATAAGTGAGCAGATTACTCACTATGAAACTGGAACACAACAGTGAACATGATCTTAAAACTAGTAGCAAGCATTTCCTCCTTGGCTTTAAAGTAGTAAATATTTTCCTTTTGGTATTGCCCATTATCTTCCTCCTTCAATTTTTTTTTTCTTGCTTTTTGGCTAAGCAATGAGGTTAAGTGACTTGCCCAGGGTCACACAGCCAGTAAGTGTCAAGTGTCTGAGGCCGTATTTTAACTCAGGTCCTCCTGACTCCAGGCTGGTGCTCTATCTACTTGCACCACCTAGCTGCCCCCTCCTTCAATTTTTTAAAAAGAAAATGCTAACCTTTTGTGGTTTTGTTTCCATCCTATTATTGCTCTAACTACAAATAGACTGCATTTAATTCAGGTGGAACAATTTTTCATGGGTTGGAATTTTATGTGAGTTTAATCCATTTATTTTTATTCTACTGGATAGTGGGTAAAATAGATATTTTGCCTTCTCCTCTTTAGGGAGAATGATTGATAGATGATAGATAGACAGACAGACAGACAGACAGACAGACAGACAGACAGACAGATAGATAGATAGATAGATAGATAGATAGATAGATAGATAGATAGATAGATAATGAAACACAGAGCTAATTCAGGCAAATGAGGAAACACACTGGGTATCAGGAAGTTAAAGCACTGCCACTAATAAGCTACATGACTATGGGCACGTCATTTAATACTTGGGCCTCAGTTCTTTCATCAATAAAATGAGGAGATTGAACAAGATGATCTCTAAGGATGTTTCCAGCTATAACATTCTAAATCTGGTGAGAGTTTAATTGATTTTATATTTACCTGAAGGAATATATGTACTTGTTCTGCATACTCAAAAGAGACTGCTGGCTATGCTACTTAACAAGAATTCAGTGAATACTAATTGAAAATAATACACCAAACTCAAGTAATGAAACCCTCTCTGACCTCAACTTCTCAATTTCTTTATCTCTAAAATAAAAGGGCTGCAGAAAAGACTTCTAAGGTCTCTCCAAACTCCAAATATATTACATATAAATCTATGACCTAACATGCCACCAGAGAGTAACCTGAGGAATAGTTTGCTGACTTGCTCCAAGCCACTAAATTGTCTTAAAAACTGATCAATGATGATATTAAAATGCATTACATAGATTCTTGGGATTAGAAGGAACCTCAAAGGCCGTCTAACATAACAAGTACCTGAGCAAGAATCTCCTCTGTAATACATCTGACAAATAGCCTGTGTGTGAAGACTTTCAATGAGGGAGGATCACACGACACTCCCTTCCCTGCCACCCACCACAGCAGCCCGTTCCACTTTTGGATGGCTTGTATCATTGGAAAGGTGATTTTTTTTTCCTGACATCAAGGAAAACTGCTTCTTGGTTACTTTCACTCATTGCTCACATTACTTACGCTCTGGAGCCAAGTAGTCTGTCTTCCATGTGGAAAAGTGTTTCAAATACTTAAAGGCAGCTATCATGTATCCTTTAGGGTTTTTTCCCTTGTCAAAGCAAAACATCCCCATATATCCAACTGATCCATCTATCTGTCCACATTCCTCATTGAATGAATAAATGAAAAAGTGCTTCTTAAATATGTACTACGTGACAGACACAATGCTCAGCACTAGGGATATAGTGACAAACAGTGAGATAGTCCCTCTAGGAATATATAACACACGTAAAAGAATAGTGGCTGGGGAAGGGACTTTTCATTTTGGAATTCACAGGAATGGTTAGGTGATCCATAGGATGGTTAATTGGTATACCCTTTCCAAAAGCAATGGCATTATTGATTTGTCTGCTGTGTCCAGAGCGAGAAATGGAAAGCTGTGAGGAGGGAAGGGGGAAGAGTACTTGTGTGGTAGCATGACAGATGACAATATGGCCTTGGTGAGTAGCTGAGTAGGAGAAGAAGTGTAGGCTAGATACAGCAGTTTAAGTTTCCACCTGCTTATTCCCCAATTCAGACAGCTAAATCCTAGGGCCGGAGTGCTAAAACATCCTAGTGATATCTCCGGGAGCTGAGGGCATTGTTTTCTCAAAATCTAATACTCAGTATGCTGTTTTGAGTGGAGTGAACCAAGGACACGACACTAGCTGTGTGACCCTGTGCAAGTCATTTAACTCCCATGACCTCACACAAAAAAAGAAACAGAACTATTTGATATGAATTATAAAGAACTTTTTTTATCCTGACTGTATAATCCAGAGTAATAACTATTTCATCTAATTGTAGGTTATCTGCAAATTAGATAAGCACAATAAATATAATCAATCTCAACTAATACAGTGCTAAGGATCTGGCAAATTTTCCTGAAATATGACTGGATTTGCCCCACCCACAAACAGAAGTTCCTATCAACTGAACTATGTTGATATCAAACAATATGGGGAGACTCTAGAATCATACACGTGTCAGTCGTAGCAAGTTTATGCCAGAGAATGAGGGAAGGAATGAGAGAAGGGACTTTGGAGGATTTTTAAAAGAACCTTAATTATAGAGTGTTGTATGTTTAATCATATTGCATCCCTTCCGCTATATATACAAAGAAGTATAACGCTAAATTCTTCTTGGTTCTAGCTATAAAATATCTATGAAACAAAGGACATTCTTCATCCTAGAATAACAGGGTAATAAGAGTTTTAACCCATGTATAATGAATGATTGCCATGTGGTATCATGGCAAAAACGGGTATATATGTATTGATAGTAGTGCCAATGGACCTCACGTTGTGTTAGATTACTGTGCAATTGCTTTACTTGGTGTAAGAAGATGAACATATGCCATATTAGGCCATACCTCAAGAGGACAAACTCTAATAGAATAGTGGCTCCTGCCTGAGGCTTGCTCAGCTAGCATACAAAACTAATAGCGACAAGGTAGCCTAACGGATATACTGCTAGTCAAGAAGCCCTGATTTTAAATCCTACCTTGAACACTTGTTACTTCTGGGATTCTGAGTAGGTATATCAATCTCTTTCAGCCTCACTTTTCTCATCTATAAAATGGAGATAAATAATAGCACTTACATCACAAGGTTATTGTGAGGATCAAATAAGACATCCTATGTAAGCTACTATGTGAACCTTAAAGCACAAAATAAAGTTATTAGCAGAAATGGTGTGACTATATGGCTATCTTAGTACACTTAACCTTAACAATCAGTGAATTAGGGGGTGTCGACCCTAAGCATGCGAAGACTTTTCCCAAGGAATGGGTAGATGAGAACAATTTGTTCCAATGGCCACGAAGATAGTGGAAGCAAGTGCTGTGGAGCACTTAGAGCTTGGTCGGCCATTGAAGATGCCAAGGTCATACAGTGAATCCCAAGCCATCACCAGTTATCCTGACTCTTGTCTTGCCACTGGACTTTGATGACTCTGGAAGAGAGAATGAGGCTGATGACTTAGCCTCACTTAGAGCAAATCCACAGAAGAGTCAAGATATCAACCAGTGATGTCATTGGTCCTCTTCAAAAACAAAGGACAAAACAACAACAACCTTCCTGCAAGAAGCTCCTTATTCAACGTGGGTTTTTTACACTACAAAGGCATAATGAGATTGTTGAATTGAAGTCCTAGGATGATAGACTTAGATCAGGAAGGAACCTTAATGACCATTGAGTCCAATCCCCTAATTTTATAGAGGCTGCAAGTGTTTAAGTAATTTGCCCAGGATTCCACAGATAATATCTATCTAAAGCAAGGCAAAATTCAAACTTAGGCCTTCCTGACTCCTAGTTCATTGCTCTATTCTCTATAGCACCTACTGCCTCTAAATGTCTGGAAGTAATTTTAAAAAATATCATTTTTTTTGAGAGACAACTCTTCATGTTGTCTAGCCAATGATTCATATCATACCATATAGCTCTGTCAATATGTCCCTCATACCCAGTTTTTTCATGAATGCAGTAAACCTCACCACTTGTGCTAATTAAATGAAAAATGACAAAAGGTCATAAGAATAGGATATTGTCAAAGCAAAGGAGTTTTAGTCCTAAAACCAAACAATGCTAACAAAATCTTGCCTAATAGAAATTCTTAGGGAACCTGCTTTAAGGAATAGATAAGAGTGTTTTGTGAATATCTCATCATTTGTATGATTAAGTGACTGTGGAGGAAGAGTTTTTCTAAAGTCATGCTTGTTTCCCCTATGAAAATGCAATTTGCTCAAGCAAATTGATGGCATAAAGGTAAACCAGCCCGATCCCAGTGGGAATGATCACAGTCCACATCTGAATTAATTAGATTTCATTTCATTGTGCTTAATTTGCATGGTTCCTGCCCAGCTTTTGCTGCTGTAGAGAAATCATGTCAATGCTCCCCCCTTGCCTTCACCTTTGAGGAATGTTTTTGTAAGTGCTATTGAAAAGGTTCACTATGGAGTTTAATTAGGATTATAAAAAGAATGACTAGTGTTAGACTGCTTAATGTCAGGACTCACAATTTCTCATTAATGGAGAACAGGAAGTAGCAACTACCTGGAATAGTCTTCTTGCCCTTAATCTGATGCTGCACAACTTTCAAATCCCTGAAGGAAAATATCAGAGCAATGAGGTTAAAACAGAAGAGAAAAGTGACTCTAACAATTGCCTGAAACTGAGAATTACTGCAATGGTGAAGAATATGGCTTAAAGCAGGGAGACTCAGTTCCATTTTTTTCTAACTTTCCTTGGTATTTCTTCTTTGCCAAATTCATGGAGAATGATTCATGCATGCCCGCTCAGGGAGCACACTGGCTGAGGGGAGTGAGATCCATAACCTAAAGAAAAACACAGGGGGCAGCTAGGTGACGCAGTGAATAGAGCTCCAGCCTTGGAGTCAGGAAAGCCTGAATTCAAAATCCAGCCTCAGACACTTGACACTTTCTAGCTGTGTGACCATGGGCAAGTCACTTAAGCCCAATTGACTCACCAAAAAGCAAGCAAGCAAGCAAAAACAAACAAACAAATAAACAAACAAACAAACACAGAGCCCACAAGGTTAAAGCATGGAAAGGTAAGATTCCAAAGCCATGAAAAGGTTGGGATACAGGCTGGATGAATAATGGTAGAATTTGGCAGGTCCAGGAACATGCCTGCTTAAAGCTACCAGCATGAATATAACCACAATTCAAAAAGGGAGGAAAGGCAGCAGCAACATATGCTAAAGAAATAAGAGTAGGAGATCAAGAGAGATTTCAGCAGAATATTTTGATTTGGGCAGCATCTGCACAGAAATGATAACTGAATCCATAAGAGCTGATGAGATTCTCAATAGGTGGCACAGAGAATGAAGAAAAGATGATTCAAAGCAAAGTCCCACTCGCCCTACTTAGTGGGTCAGAGCAGGGTTGTGATCCAACACAGGAAACTGAGCATAAGTGGTCAGACAGATAGGAGAGAAACAGGAGAGTAAGGCACTTATGTACATATTTACATATACATTTGTAGCCCAGGCTAGCAATAGCCTCTAACTCTGCCCAGGCTCTTTCTCTCATTGGGCTGGTGTTGGTACCCTTTCCCTAACTTCATCCACTCCAGCAGGTCAGTAGTTCTCCAGAGGAGTGGTCCCTGGCTAACACTCAACTCTCAGGATCTTAGGGGTAATTCTTCTGGGTGACTATTCCCATAACAGCACAAATCAGCCACTTACAACCAATCATAACCAAATCGTTTACAGCACTGAAAATGCAAAGTGACCACATCATATTGATGCACCATCCCATCCGTAAAGCTCGATTACATCCTCTCACCAATGCACAATATCCATAGAGAGAGTGGTTACACACCTAAAATTGAGTACATGTAGGAAACATATGTAGCCTGGGCAAGTCACAACTCCGGAACTGTAAATTTCAGTGTCTTCTTTCCAGTTTGTGAATTATCCTTAAAGTTCCCTGTTCTGATGAGTATAGCATCTGTATGGAGCAAGCACCTCCACTCCTAAACTAAGCTGAGCTTGAGACTAACACTTCAATAGGCACAAAATCTCAGCTGAACTAACGGGTCATCTGGGTTTCTCTGATCCTCTGTTTCCAAGTTGTTCCTTTGCTCAATTGGATTCATTCCTGGACAACTACTGCAGTATCCATCACTTCCAACTTCGGGCTTTTATCTTTAGCTAAAAGAGTATGGTGCTGGGTGACCCAAAGTTTGCAAAAGCTTTTCCAATCTGCATCTCTGCAAGATTCTTCTTTTCCACATCTTAGCAACAACGCAGAGGACTGAGCTTTATCTCTTTGACAACAAATGGCAAACCACTTCAGTATCTTTGCCAAGAAAACCCCAAATGGGGTCCACAAAGAGTCAGACATGCATGAAACGACTAAACAACAACAGAATAAAGTTTCTCTTACTCAGCAGCAGGTGGCAGGAGAAAACATTATGGCCTTCTCTTTGGGCCAATCAATCTGCCCCAAAAAGCAATATTGCCTCCAAAGAATTGTGGTCTTTTTTAAACATGATTCTGAAGTCTGCCCTTTCACTTCTGTATTTCCTTCTCTGTTAATGTTTTTTTTTTTTTGATTCAGCAGCTATCTTCTTTATAACTGACTCCTCTCAAATTCTCATCTTCTGTCTGTAATCAGGTTTATCCTATCCATTTATTCAATAATCATAGAACAATTCTAGTGTGCCTATTTCCCTGATTGTTAACCTAAAAGTTCTCAAATACTTCAGTGCAAATCATGGAAGCAGACTAGGTGGTCCATTTACTCCAATAGTCTACACTTTGTCATTATGCAAATGAGCAACCACTGTCTCAAAACAGCTCCAAGCTAGAATCCACTAAGCAACTACCTCTTTTAAAATTCTAAGACATGCTACAGACAAGTGATCTGTCATGGGTCACCCCCATGTCTACTTATTATTTACATAGCAAGGTTATCTAGTAAGCACTCAATAAATATATGTCCAATGAATAAAAGAAACAAATAACTGTGATAATTCTAACTTCATAACCTTGAGAGAGAACATAGTCAAAGTATAACTATCCACTGGGTACCAGCTTAACCTAATTAAAGGCCAGGTATTCCGAATTTGGAGCAGCTAGGGGCACAGTGGACAGGGTGCCAGGCCCAGAGTCAGGAAGACTCATCTTCCTGAGTGTGTGTGTGTATATACATACATACATATATATATATATGTGTGTATGTATACACACACATATACATGTGTATACATACATACATACATATATATACATATATATGTAAATATATAAATATATAAATATATATTTGGTTTATTGCAAACAGTATTGCCTGAATTTGGGCCAGGTAAATTGTACACACCTGAACACAAAGAAATGGACCAGATGGGTTTTCAGGACCACAAAATCCTATCATATGATTAATTTTTTGCTGCATGTTCCTTTTGTGGAAATATAGTTTGAAAGAGGGAATATTCTATTGGTTCTAATTCTTCTTTACAATGTGATTAATGTGAAAATATGTTTAATATGAACATATATGTAGAGTCTGTATCAGATTGCATGCTGTCTTGGGGAGAGGGAGAAAATTTAAAACTCAAAAGCTTATGTAAATGAATGTTGAAAATTAAAACTAATTAATTAATTAAAAAAACAATAAACTAGCAAATCTCCATACCAAAAAGAAAGAGAGAGAGAGAGAGAGAGAGAGAGAGAGAGAGAAGAAAGACAGAAAGAAAGAAAGAAAGAAGAAAGAAAGAAAGACAGAAAGACAGAAAGAAAGAAAGAAAGAAAGAAAGAAAAGAAAAAAGAAAGAAAGAAAGAAAGAAAAAGAAAGAAAGAAAGAAAGAAAGAAAGAAAGAAAGAAAGAAAGAAAGTCACCAGGCATTAGGCTGTGCGTTGATCCTTTCATGATTTCTTGATTATATTAGTTCTCCACTTCCTGTCCCAGAGGTTTTTGTGCTCAAAAAACTTTGATATTTATAATCTATTTCTAATGGTGATAGAAATGGGGGGTGGGGAACATATGGGAATTTTAACAGTTAATTATAATGTTGATGCAAAATAATACAATTTTGGCATTTTTAGAGTGAAAAAAAAAAGAAAGGGAGTACAAAATAGACAGGGTACTCTTGCCTACCACAATACTGAGAAAGTAACTTAACCCTTGGAATCACGTTTACCAAAAAAAAGTTGTGCCACTTGATTAGGAACAGAGATACAAGTAAGTGATTTACAGTCTCCCCAGTGTGAATATAAGGGCAGCAAGGTGATGCAGTGAACATAGTGCCAGGCCTGGAATGAGGGAGACTTTCAGATGCTTACTAGCTGGGTGACCCTGGGCAAGTCACTTAACACTGTTTGCCTCAGTTTCCTCTTCCATAAAATGAGCTGGAGAAGAAAACGGCAAACCACTCCAGTATCTTTGCTAAGAAAACTCCAAATGGGGTCATGAAGAGTCACACACAACTGAAATGACTTAACAACAACAACTAATGTGGATATAACCAAAAGCATGTACATTTGTTATTTATGGATATGTACTAGGAAATAAAGATTGTGGCCAATTATTTTGAATCACATCATTTTGTTTTTCCTTGTAATTGCCTTTCCTTGTTCAAAAAGCAAGGGTCATTACAGGAGATGAGAGGAGAGACGGAATATAGCAGTATAGTACACTTAATTAGTTCTGGATATGAATTCTCAATGCTATCTGAATGCAAGTCCTAACTCTTATCACTTACTAACTTTGTGACTCCAGCAAGTTAGGAAACATAGTATAGCATACTGGAAAGGGATAGATTTGAAGTCAAAGGATATGGGTTTGAATCCTGGCTTTGCCACCCAGTGCTTATCACATTGGCTGGCATATAGTAAGTGCTTAATAAATGTTTCTTTTTTTCTTAATAAATGTTTATTGACTGGCTGACCAGTATAATGTTGGGCGAGACCCTCAGCCTCTCTAGACCTTCCTTATCTGTAAAACTATGGGTTTGACTACATGACCTCTAAAATTCTTTCCAATATGAAATCTATGATCCTGTCACTTAACCCTTTATTGCACCAATGTCTTCATCTGTAAAATGGGTACAGAAATATTTGTAGTACCTGTCTCTTAGGGTTATTGGTAGGAGAGTGCTTTGTAAATTTTAATGTGCTTTTAAAAAGTGTGAATTATTCGTCAAATTCATTTATCTTATGGGAATGTGATGAGACATTGACGATTCACCACTCTGAATCTAGTTAAAGCATGAAGGTTCTAAGAGTGCTGAAGATGTATTGTATTGCCCCAGAAACCAACAGAACTTCAAAGTTTAATGTTTTATGAAGCAAACAGCACCACTCACTGTATGGTCACAAGTTCCAACACCAATTATTCATTTCCACCCATTCTAATCAAAAACACACAACAGGGAGAAGACTGATGCCCTTTATCCCTAGACAATTTTAAATACATTTCAGTGCATCTATTTAAAAAAAAAGAAAGAAAGAACCATTGGCAAGTTCTGTGTGTGTGTGTGTGTGTGTGTGTGCGCATGTGTGTGTGTGTGTGTGTGTGTTTACCTATGAGATATTCTCTGGTATATAATTTCTGAAAGGGCATAAGAGAATTTAAATCAAGAAAGTAGTAAGGCTGCCTTCCAAATGGACATTTCCTTCCTATTAGGATAGTGGAATGAAGGCAGAGGGGAAAAGAGAGAAAGACAGAGAGAGGTTGTTTTTTTTTCCTCTGTCCCAACAGTTGTTTACAAAATGGGTTGAAATATATACATACTTTCTTTTTAAAATTTATTTATTTTTAGTTTTTAACATTCACTTCACAAGATTTTGAGTTCCAAATTTTCTCTCCATCTCATCCCTCCCCCCACCCCAAGATGATATGCATTCTGTATATCCCTTTCCCTAATCTGCCCTCCCTTCTATCTCTCCCCTTCTCTTATCCCCTTCCCCTTCTATTTTCCTGAAGGGCAGGATAGATTTGTATACCCCATTTCCTGTATTTCTTATTTCCCAGTTGCATGTGAAAACAATTTTTTAACATATGTTTTTAAAACTTTGGGTTCCAAATTTTCTCCCTTCCTCCCTCCCCACTCACCCTTATTGAAAAGGCAAGCAACTCGTTACAGGTTATAAATCTGTACTCACACAAAACACTTCCATAGTAGTCATGTTGTGAAAAACAAACTATATTGCCCTTCATTCTATCCCTCTCCCCATTTATTCTATTCTCTCTTTTGACCCTATCCTTCCTCAGAAGTGTTTGCTTCTGATTACCCCCTCCCCCAAGCTGCCCTCCTCTCTATCATCCCCCTACTCTCTTTATGTATACTTTCATGACAGTCTCCTGAGCACCTCCCTAAAGAGCAGGAGACATTTCTCCCTCTCTGAATAGTGTTTCTTTGTTTCTGCCTAAACACATTAATTGCTAAGAGAGAGAGTACCTAATATAATAGTAAGTCACTTCCTAACTGTATGACCACTCCTCAGTTTCCTTTGCTGGCTCATCATCCATACCATGCCCCTAAATGTGAGAATGTGAGTCTTCTCTAAGGTTCTGGCAGAGGTCCTCTTTTTTTTTTCTCCTACTCTCTCTTTCTCTTCCTGTCTTTGTCTGTCTGTCTCTCTCTGTCTGTCTCTATCTCTCTTTCTCTCTCTCTCTCTCTCTCTCTCTCTCTCTCTCTCTCTCTCTCTCTCTCTCTCTCCTTATCACCTCCCATGGACTTTACTATCATCTCTATGTACATAATTCCAAGATCTATAAGTCTCACCCCAGTCTCTCCCTTGAGGCGAACCAAATGAGAGTAGTATTACAAAAACCAAGAAAGTATCCTGGAAAGGAATCAGGTCAACAGTTCCAAAAGTTGCAGATAGACCAGGAAGGATGAGAACTCAATCTGACCAAACATTCTTTGCACAATCATTTTCAGCTGGACTTCTACACACACTAGTCTGCTCAAACAAATATTTTTAAGATCACCAGTGACCTCCTGATTTCCAAATCCAATGACCCTTGGTCAGTTTTCAGCTTCCTTGACTTCTTTATACATCTTGACACTATTGCTCACCATCCTATTACATCTTCTGCTACAAGAACTTCATAATCTCCTAACTCTCCTTTCTTTTTCTAGCCACTCCTCCCAGCTCTTTGTCCTTTTCCTACCCCCTTAATATTGGGGTTTCCCAAAGGCCTATGCATTCTTGCCCCTCTTTCTTCTGTCTATGTTCTCTTCCTTGGTAATCTCATTTATTCTTTCAGCTTCAAATACCACTCCTATACAGACATTCACCAAGTCTATATCCATAGTTCTCAGCTCTCTTCTGTGCTCCAGCCCTTGTCTCCAAAATGTTGACAAAGATTTCCAATCCCTCTGCTGCTCAAATTCAACGTGTCCAAAATAGAGCTTAATATCTTTACATCCTAATCTCTTCCTTCATACATCAATCAATTAAAAATGGATTAAGTACCTACTACGTGCCAGGCCCCCATTCTGGTACCCTACAATACTAGCATCTTCCCTCTGAAATTGTTTCCAGTGGGTCCTTATATATCTTGTACGTACATCATCATTTGCTTGTTGTCTCTTCCTTTTACTCCTTGAGGTCAGGGATCAGTTGCTATTGTTGTTGGCTTGTCTGTGACCCCATTTTGATGTGTTGAGTTTGGGGTTTTTGGTTTTTTGGTTTTTTTGGCAAATATCCTGGAGTGGTTTGACATTTCCTTCTCCAGCTCATTTTCCAGATGAAAAAACTGAAGCAAACAGTGTTAAGCGACTTGCCCAGCATCACACAGCTAGTAAGTGTTTGAGGATGGCTTTGAACTCAGGTCCTCCTGACTCCAGAGCTGGTGCTCTATCCATTGTACCACCTAGTGGCCTCAGGGATCAGTACTTTTGCCTTTCTTTGTACACCAGTAAGTATTTCACACAGTGGCTGTACAGTAAGCACTTAATAAATGTTTATTGATTTCATTTGTCTTGACACCCTGGGGATACAAAGACTTAAACAAACAGCCCTTGCCCCAAAGGTCAATATGTACACATGAGGAATAGCCATGAATTATATGAAGAATAAATACAAAGGAATTTCAGGTGCAGCAGGAGAGGAAGGGAGGATCCTAGCAGCTGGGGGAAAGCAGAATGGATTCAAGTTAGAGGGGTGTATCTTTTTTGATGGCCAAGAACTATAAACTGAGAGAGGGGATACCCATCAATCTGGAAATGGCTGAACAGCTTATAGTATGTGAATGTGATGGAAGAAAATTGTGCTGTAAGAAATGATGAAGTGGATGGATTCAGAAAAATCTGGAAAATCCTATATGAGTCGATGCAAAGTGAAATCAGCAGAACTAGGATAAGAATCTATACAGTAGTAGCAATATTACAAGGAAAATCAACTTTGAAAGACTGAGTAATTCTGATAAATTCAATGATCCACCACCACTGCAAAGGATTCATGATATAAAATGCTATCCACTTCCAAATAGAGAACTAATGGACTCAGAGTTCATACTAAAGCATTTTTCTGTCTTTATTTTAATTGCCTTTTTTTCCCCCAGAACATGGCCAATGTGGAAATGTTAATTTTTTTGTGATTGTTTATGTATAATAGGTATTTCTTGGCCTTCTCAATGGGTAAGGGTAGAGAAAGAAAGAGAAAATGTGTAATTGAAAAAAAAAATGTTAAGGAGCCTAGACTTTACTCTGGAGGCAATAGGGAGCCACTGAGGCTTTTTTGAGCATCTTTTAATGGGTGCTCCTGGGGCTGGGGAATGACATGATCAGACACGTGCTTTGCTTTGTTGTGGTTTAGCCATCTCAGTAATATCTGACTCTTCGTGACCCCATTTGGGGTTTCCTTGGCAGAGATACTGGAGTAGCTTGCCATTTCCTTCTCCAGCTCATTTTACAAAAGAGGAAACTGAGGCAAACAGGGTTAAGTGACTTGCCTAAGGTCATACAGCTAAGTAAAGGTCTGAGGTTAGATTGGAACTCAGGTCTTCCTGTCTCCAGACCCAATGCTCTATTCACTGAGCTATCAAGTTGCCCCTAGTGTACAGATTAATATAGAGTAATCCCTTGATAAACACTGTATTTAATCTAAGCTAATCTAGCTGAAAGAAGCAATGGTCACCAGCAGAGCACTGGGCCTAGATGCCAGCGTAGAACCATAAGTGAAAAAGCTGGTGTTAACTAGAGGACTGAGCAAGCCTTAACTTGCTGGCTGGCAAGTTTGTCAGAGAAAGTTGAGGCAAGGAACAGAAAAGAGGAAGGCTATCCCTTTAAACTCCACCCGCCAACACAGTAAACAGCCAGAATACAATTATTTTAGGACTAGTTAGTTTTTGACGCCTACTATTGTTTCATCAAATCAAAGCTTTGTTCCATTTGACTTTTCCCTCAGTATAGACCCTTTGGAAAGACCCCAAACCTGTCTTTATAAAACTAGGAAAAGAAAAAGCTTGTTCACACCAAGATCAAATGACTTAACGGGATCAGAACCCCCTAGCAGCCAAGAATGGGGGTGGCAATGATGGTAACAGTGACCTAGATGCGTCTGAGTACATTAACACGGGGGGCAAGCTCTGAGTACTGCTCCTGTCTTGCCTAGAGTGTTGTTTTTTATAGACCTATGACCAATTCTCTGAGGAAGAAAGTTTTCTTTGCATATACACCCATGCACACAGAAGAGGCAGCGTGGCAGGGACTACTGACTTCCAAGCGCCTGAACACAAGTGAGAGCTGCTGCTTATATTCACACAGTTTGCTTTACACTTATCTGACTGCAGAATGCAAGTGCCTTCTACAGGGAGCTTATGGGCTAAGTTAGGCAAGCGTAATCTTATAAGTGCATTCAGACATGCACTAACTATTATGTCATGCTGCTGGAGAGCTGCATTTATAAAAAAGTCTGAGGGCGCTACTCCAAAAAAGACCCTGCACTAGTTTTTATAGGAGGATGCATAGATAGAGGATTCTTTCCCTATCTTCTAGGAGTTCCCTGTCTATTTCAATAGAAGATGCAAAGATATGAAAAGATAAGTAACAGTTTAAGACTGTAGGGTCATAGATTTAGAGCTGAAAGTGACCTTACCTATAGCCCAAATCTCACGTTTCACAAAGGGAAACAAAGACCCAAGAAAGTTTCAGTTCTATTCAACAATCAAGCAATCAATCAACATTTATTAAGTTCCTGCTGTGTATCAGGCACTGTGCTAAGTTCTAAAAGACAGTTCCTGACCTCAAGGAGCTTACAATCTAATGGGGGGAGACAGCGTGCAATATGTAAAAACAAGCCATATACAGAATAAATAGTAAATAATTAACAGCGGGAAGGCACTAGAATTAAGAGGGGTAGAGAAAGGCTTCCTGTGGAAGGAGGAATTTTAGTTAGGACTTAAAAGAAGCCAGGGAGGTCAGTATGTAGAATGAAGAAAGGACAGCATTCCAGGCATGAGGGTTGGTCAGAGAAAATGTGTGCAGCTAAGAAATGGAATGTCTTGTTCATGGAAGAGCCAAGAGGCCTGTGTTACTGCATAGAAGAATATTCATTAGGGAGTAAAGTATAAGAAGACTAGAAAGGTAGGAGGGGTTAGGATATGAAGTAATTGAATACTTATTGTCCCATATGAAACAATGACTAGAGTTCACAAAAGTATTGGAAGACTTGCATGAATTGATGCAAAGGGAAGTGAAGAGGACCAGGAAAATAATATAGGCAGCAACCATAACAAAGTCAAAGGAAAGAACAATAACAAAATAATGGCCAACTTGATCCTAAAGAAGAGATATGACAATATACATCCCTCCTGTCTGCATAAAGGAGTCTCTATGGATGTAGAACACTGCATATACTATCAGATTTGGTTGACACGTTTCTTAATTTTGCTGGGCTACTTTTTTTCCTTTTCTTTTTAATATGTTTTTATGAATGATGACTCTCTGGGTGGGAGAGAAAGGAGGGATATGTTGGAAAACAAAGGCAATATAAAAATACAGATATTAATAAAATTGATTTAAAACAAAACAGAATCAAGAAGAAGATGGTGCATAGGAAGGAAATCCAAGTAAACCAAAGAGTTACTTTCATTGACTCTCTTACAGTCACCCCCAGAACCGTACCTGGCCAAGGTGTTAAGTTGGCAAGGTTTATTTAAATATGAAAACTAAAGGGCCAGAAATTAGGTTCTGCGGCCAATCCCAGTTCAGGCCAAGTGCATCTGTCTTTACACATTCTCAGACTACAATGAGTGAATCTGTAGCTGTTTACCTTCAAACCAAATGCATAAGGAGCATGGAGGAACAGGAATCCAGACTGCCTAAAATGTACGTTCTACTCTTTGCTTTGTTGCCATCTCATTGAATAATGACATTGGGGTAATTCACTCTACATCTCTGGGTTCTTCCCTAAAGTGAAAGGGTAGAATGAGATAAGCTCTAAAATCTCTCTTGATTCTAGCATCCTCTAATTCTCCACCTATGTGACTATTGCCACGAGTCTGTGATCTCATCATTGTGGGTATTCCCACATGAATGGCTTCTCATCCTGTGTGGCTTCTGCTCATGCCTTTCTCCCATAGATCACAGTGGAAATGAAAAAAGGCCACGTTCTTGTAATTCAGGATCTGGTCACCAGGTGACAGCATCGTACTTCATAGTGACAGTTCTCTTGGTTCCATTTTAGTAACCAAGCCAACAGCTCTTAGCCTAAGGCCTAAGGAAAAGTGGTGCATCTCTGCTCCTTTTGCTGTTTTCACTTTCATTATGTCATTAATCAAGGATCATGGGGTTATATATCTAGAGTTGGAAGTTTTTTTAGAAATCATCTAGTCCAGTCCCTTCATTTTACAGACGAGAAAACCAAAGCTCAGGGAGAGACTGTTTCATATCCAAAGTTACAAGGGAAATAAATTTCAGTGGCAGGATTTGAACTCAAATCTTCTAACTCCAGAGTGAGTGCTTTTTCCCACTATACCCCAATGCCTCCCCAGGATGTTTTTGAATGTGATGTAATTTTTATCTTTTTTTGTAGGTTCATATTCATGTTTAGTCCTGGTGAATATATGGATATGTACACACGCACACACACACACACACACACACACACACACACTCCAAATGCCAATGAGTGATATAGTGTGATGAGTAACAACATTTTCCTGACCTTTTAAGGGAGGATATTATAGATATGCTATTATCTTAGGCAGGAAGTGGGGAGGAAATAAGTACGCACTTAGGTTTGGTCCCAAATAAAAGTCAAACTTAAGCTTAATAGTAGGAAAAATGTCCTCACCGGGTGCTTGGTAGTGGGTTCCTTCTCATTCCTCAATCAGAGCTAGAGAATTGATTGTAAGATACTTTTTTCAGATACGGATCAAACTGGTTGAGAGATCCCTTCCTTTTCTGAAATCCTGTGGTCCGGCAAAATTGGTCACCTTAGGCTTCCCAGTAATAATCTCATGAATATTATTCATGAACTATTAGAGCTAGAAGGGAGTTCCAGGTCATTAAATCCAATTTACATTTGGGGAAACTGAATCCCAGCAAGGTTGTGTGATTTGCGCAAGGTCATTCAGCTAATTAATGGGCTGAGTGAGAACTGAAACACAGGCCTTCTGTTTCCAGTTCCTGTTTTTGTTCTACCTCTTGTCCTGTTGCTGAAACATCAGTAGCCTCTGTCTATCTATCAATCTGTCTCAGTTTGCAACTTAGTCTTTGACTTTAAACCTAAAACCTTGGATAATGTCCTTTAAAAAATAAGGATTAAAAAAAAAGGAAGAAAGAAGGATTTCTAGATCTACTTTTTTGGTCAGTGTCATGCTTTAAAGATTGGTCCCACATTCTGACTCACTATACAAGAGATCTCTTGTTCTCTCAGAAGCTGACCAATTCACAGAAATATAGGCCCAGGGTTAATACTTTATAAGTGTCTCTACTGAATGTTAGCTCCGGGCAGCAGCGTCAGTGGAACCAATAATGCCAAAAACATTTCATGATGTTTTTTCTTCTTGGAGAAGCCACAAAGCACCAGCCCACTGTGGCTAGAACACAAAACTCCATATGGGATCTAGAAGCTCAGCAAAGTAGACCTTGGCATGGGCAGGCTCATCATTCATAAATGAGGAGGACAGCACCATGCACCGAGAGAGACAGAGAGAGAGAGAGAGAGAGAGAGAGAGAGAGAGAGAGAGAGAGAGAGAGAGACAGAGAGACAGAGACAGACAGAGACAGAGAGAGAGAGAGAGACAGAGACAGAGAGAGACAGACAGAAAGACAGAGAGAGTCAGAGACAGAGACAGAGAGAGACACAGAGACAGAGAGAGACAAAGACAGAGACAGAGAGAGAAAGAGAGAGAGACAGAGAGAGAGAGAGAGAGAGAGAGATAGACAGACAGAAAGACAGAGAGTCAGAGACAGAGACAGACAGAAAGACAGAGAGTCAGAGACAGAGACAGAGAGAGACAGAGACAGAGACAGAGAGAGACAGAGAGAGGAGAGACAGAGAGAGAGACAGAGAGAGACAGAAAGAGACAGAAAGAGACAGAGAGAGACAGAGAGAGAGAGAGAGATGTGTGCTGGCTCTGTCCAGAACCAGAAGAAAGTATAATGAGGCTATTTAAAAGCAGGAACAGATATAGTAAAGCCTCACATTAATATCTGCCAATTTTTTTTTCCTTCAGGCTTGTTTTCTCTCTGCCAACTTGAATGCTTTGAAGGATGGGTTGGGGATCAGGGATTTGTTTAAATGTTAAACAATTTGCCATTAGGAAGTGAGACTTAGAGACCACGTACTTGACCTTGGATTCACCAAAGAAGTTAGCAAAATCACTTTTATTTTGCTCTTCCCAGTAAGATTTTCTGTGACATGGATATGAGATTAACAGTCCTAAAAAAGGTGTTAGAAAAGGAGAGGGAGGACACATCTCCACCCAGTCCCATAAGGAACTTTAGTGAAATGAACAATTACAGGTTTGGGTCTAAATATTAAAATACCTTTAGTCCAGATAAGTCATGAGCTTCTTTGGTAGCCAATCCTCCTCTAGCAGATTGACACCTCTCTCTCTCTCTCTCTCTGTCTCTCTGTCTCTCTGTCTCTCTGTCTCTCTGTCTTTCTGTCTCTCTCTGTGTGTCTTTTTGTCTCTGTCTCTCACATACATATGTATATACATACCTCTGTGTGTGTGTGTGTGTTCTTTCCCTAACATACTTCTTTCTCTGTTGCCTCCAAATATGCACAAGTTTCTTATACCTTTAAAAAAAAAAAGCCTCATTAGATCCCACCATTTCTGCTAGCTATTGTTCTATGTCTCTAGCCAAGCTCCTAGAAAAAGTTGTACAGATTCAGTGCTTCTTCCTTCCCTTTGTCTTTCTTCTTAAGTCTCAGCTATGGGACTTTCAACCTTATCCCTCCACTGGAGCAACTCCCATAACAGTTACTAAGAATCTTTTAATTGCCAAAACTTTTCTGAATCCTCATTCTTCTTGATTGTCCACTACCCTTTCCTCCTGCATACCTTCTCCTCTCTGGCTTTTTGGTTATTCTACCTGTTAAGCTGCACTTTTTCAGACGTCTCTGTTAGATTGTCATCCATGTCACACCAGTAACAATGTTTATGTTTCTTAGTTCTGGTTGATGCCTTTTTCTCTTTTCTTCTACACTTTCTCACTTGGATCAACTCCCACGGATTCATTTATCATCTCTATGCAGATAACTTGAAGACATCTATACCTAGATCTAGTCTCTCTCCTGAGCTATAGTTCTGCATGATCCAATGCCTGTTTTTTTTTTAATTTTGAAATTCAAAATTCAAAAAAATTCATTTTGAAAAACATGATATAGGCATATTTAATTTGAAATTTCCAAAACAATTCATTCTCTTCTCCACCCTATCCCCAGACTCCCTCTTCTTCTGAACTTTCCTGTTACTATTGAGAGCACTACCATTCTTCTTTGCCACTCAGATTCATAACCTCACCAGTGTTACCCATGACTCACTTTCTCATTGCACATATCCAATCAATTGTATAGATAGAGCTCTGGGTGCGGAGTCAGGAATACCTGTGTTCAAATATATGATCCTGAGCAAAAATCTTTTTGTGCCTCAGTTTACTCATTTAGAAAACAAGTAGATTTTGGTTCAGTGGTGTCCGACTTCCTTCCCACTTCTGCATATGTGATCCCTATCTCTTGCATTCTAAGAGGGAGAAGTAAAGCAGTACATTTTGGACATGGGAGGCTATAAACACAAAGGCATGAAAGTGGTAGATGATATATTTGTAAACTGAAAACATCTAGCAGGCCATTTGGACTCAAGCAGACACTATAAGGGGAGTAATATGAAATAAGTCAGGTAAAATCTATTGGGATCATGCACTGAAGAATTTTACTCCCCAGGCTGAGAATGATATAATTTATTTTAGAGGCAGTAGGAACACACATTGAAGAGTTTTGAGAAGGGGAGTGACATAGTTACTCAGAACCATGAGGTCACCTCATCCAACACCCCCATCTTTACAAATGAGGAAACTGAGTCCCAAGAAGTTAAGTAATTTGCTAAGGTTACAGATCCAAGAAGATTAGCAGAGCTGAGGTTAGATAGGACTCAGATGCAGGGCAGGGCACAGGGTAGGGTGAGGCAGAGGGAATAGAAAGACAATATATTTGGTGTTGAAATGGTGAGAAAATTCATTCTGGTTCTTTCCCCCTTTCCTCCCCCCCCCCCAGTATCTAAGCCTGCATAAATATAGGCCACTTTGGGGTTACTGTTAAATGAGTCCAAAGATAGAACACTGACTTCTTTCTGACTACTTTATTACTCTTATATCAACATTCAGAAACGAGGGAGTTAACTGAGGTGCTCATCCAGGCGGCTGTAAGTTGGACAGCTTGGGATGGTAGCTGCTTGTCAGACTGCCTCTGGCTGGAGGGTGTTTACTGACCTATCTTCTGCTCTGTTTCTCTGCCCCTCACCATGAATCCCAATGTGCTCTGCTGAGCTGCGCACTGCCGACATTTTCCAGGCGTGCCCCATGTTTTTCTCCTGATGAACAAATGTTGAGTAGTGGGTGGATTTGTAAAGAAAGCATTCTGTCTGTTTGAATTGCCCTTCTGGGACTATGTGTTTCTAGTTTGACTAACATAAGCACGTCCAGAGGCTCCAAGTGGGGTTTGATCAGTGGATAAGGAGGGGTCTCTCTGACAGCATTTCCAAGCTTGGCAATATCTGGGATGATCTCTCCTCTGGTGCTGCTCCCAACAAAAAGTTGCCGGGATATTGAGACAGTAACAGGACACTCAAGGTTGTAGAAATTGCCAGGGTGGCAACTCACAAGTGTTTTTCTGTCTATCCTGGTCTTTGGGTAGGTAGAAAAGTCTTCCATAGTAAGAATTATGTCCTTCTGCAAGAGCTATCACATCACGGGGCAGCTAGGTGGTGCAGTGGATAGAATACCATCCCTAGAGTCAGGAGGACCAGAGTTCAAATCTGGCCTCAGACACATAACACTTACTAGCTATGTGACTCTGGGCAAGTCACTTAACCCTAATTGCCTTGCACAATAAATGAATGAATGAATGAATGAATGAATTTGGGGCAGCTAGGTTGCACAGTGGGTAGAGCTCTGACCTTGGAGTCAGGAGGACTTGAGTTCAAATCCGGTCTCAGACACGTAACATTAACTAGCTGTGTGACCCTGGGCAAGTCACTTAATCCTGATTGCCTCATCAAAAAGAAAAAAAAAAGTTATCAGGTCATCAGGTACTCTCATTTTGTCAATTTCCCCAAAAACACACATTGGCATATGTTTTCTTTTCAGTGCCCAGGTAGCTTGGAAATTGGAAATTGTCACAGACCAGGATTTAATTTATTTTTATTCTCTAGACTTAAGAAAATGATGGAGAAAATGTTAATAATGCAGATTAAACCTAAAAATGTGTCCTAAATACCTTTTGCCTTTGTGAGTCAGTTGTTAGATGTTTACCAGCATACTTCTAGTTAACAGGACTTGTTCTATGTGACCTCTATGACCTTAGGCAAATCAGTTCAGCTCTCTGGGCCTTAAGCTTCTTTGTGTGTAAAGTGAAAATGTTGGACTGGATAGCTCTAATTTTCTAGGATTCTCTGATTCTTAACAGGATAGGCATTTAGAAGCCACTAAAGTAGCCTCATGTTTGATAAACCCACAAACCATGGCTACTGAGGTAAGGACAGCGACTCAATAAGAACAAAATGCTAGGAAAACTGGAAGCAGTCTAGCAGTAACTAGCTATAGAGCAGTGTCTCATACCATCATGCCAACATAAGCTCCAAATCAAATATAACTTAGACATAAAGGGTAATATCATAAATAAATTAGTCCCTTAGAATCATATTGGTCACCACATTGACCAGAGTTCTGAAGTTATTTAAAGTGGTTTGTCTTACCAATGATGGTGTTATAGTATAAATTGTTCTCCTAATCAGCATTACTGGTGGGTTAATAACAACGTTCTTTTCATAATAGAAATATATTCTCCATAGACTTAGTATTATTAGCTGGAGGACTTTATACCTCACATAGGTAGACAGCATCAGTATCAGAACAAAGGCCTTGTCAATGAGGCAACAAAAACTCTACACCAATGGTGTCAAACTCAAATAGAGACAGGGGCCACTAATCTAGTACATAAGCATCCCTGCAGGCTGCATATTGACAGTTTTTTTAACTGTACTGCTATTCATGTTTTTACTGTATTTTTATTTTATTTATTTTATTAAATATTCCCAATTACATTTTAATCTGGTTCTGGTGAATTCAGGAGTGTTGCATGTTTGACCCCTCTGCTCTGGACAATGCCTGGACATATTCACTCGATTCAACTCAATTACAGAAATGTTTCGTGCCTATTATGAGTAAGGAACTGGGAAAACAAAGTTGAACAGTACAGACCCTACCCTCAAGAAGTTTATAATCTAACAAGAACAAATTGAATCATCAATAGCAAGACCGGAAGCAAAGAACCACATATTTAAAATTTGGAACGTTTCAGCATTTTTATTGTGTTCAGAAAATCCTTACATCTATTCTAGTAAATTCACTCTTTTTTTCCTTACTCGAAATCCAAGTCTCTTCAATTTTGTTCTTTATTTTGAGTCTGAAACACTAAATTTAAAAGAAAGTTTCATACTGTCAGCCTCCTCCGGCTTAAACACAAATGACCATAACAGTGCCCAAAAGGAAAAGGAGACTTTTTTAGGGAGAGATGATTCATCTGACCTTTAGTGACTAATGAGGCACAAGTTTTATAAAGCAGGCTGTAGAAGGGGCTGTTTGTTCTGAATTAAAACACTAATGAAAAGAATCACCACTATTCTTTGCCCATTCACTGCTATTTCAAACTTCCTCCCACTCCCACTTGCTACCCTTCGCCAGGTTTCAAGAACCCAGAAATCAAAAGGGTAGAAATCTCTTTCGGTCTCACTGCCATTGCTGATGTGACACATGTATAAATGTGGTTACTAAAGATTTCTCTCCCTTGCTTCCTCCCTCTCCCCTCCTTCCTTAGACCTCTCTCCTACCTATAACCAAGGCAAGTCCTGTGCTACTGAGTCTAGGATTAGAGTAGGAGAATCACCCAGATTTTCTATCATAGAATAGGTCACCAAGGATCATAGATCAAGATCTGGAAAGGGCATCATCAGGTAGTTCAATACCCCCATTTTAAAGATAAGGAAACTGAAGCCCAGGGAGGTCACACATATTGTGAGCATCAAAAGCAGGATTTGAACCCATGATCTCTGACTCCAGGACCAGTGATATCTCTCTTGTACCACCCTACTGCCTTTCCAGCAGTTAGAGTGAAGTATTCAGGACCTTAAGCTTTCTGTTTCTGGGTGACTTAAAATTCCCTCATACCCTGTGAATGAATCAATGGTAGGATGCCAACAATTTAACATGACACAAAGTTGTGTCCTTGGTGAACACAGCATGAACATCTGTGGGTCATAAATCTTTGGGGAAGAGTTGTCATTTGAGAACCTGCACCAGATGAGTAACCAGCTGGAGATTTGTTTAAAAAGCCTTCCATCCTAGAACTTCTATCCCAAACTTCAGAAGATCCAAAATACCAATGTCAGAATATAAAATGAGAACCACTGGGTCCAGGAAATTGATTGAGAGGCAGCTGTGTACTTTCTGAATTTGGGGACAGAAAACCAGGGTTTGAGTCTTAGCTATACAATTTATTACCTGTGTGACTTTGTACAGTCCCTAGCTCTATAACTTATCATTCGTGTAACCTCTCTAAGCCTCAGCTTCCCCACCTATAAAATGGGGGAAATAATATTTGTACTTCTGGCCTCATGTCATTGTAGTAGAGTCTAGACAAAATAGCATATGTAAAGCACTTTATAAATCACAAACCACTATTTAAAAAAGAAGAGATTCTTTATTGATTCACATTTCAAATATTCTCTCAACTCAATTCTGCTCATTCTTTTTAGTCATAAGTGCTCTAAAATACAGCAAATTAAATCTTAAGACCATTGGGAAATCAAATTATCTTTTTAGGCTGGGATGATGAGGAAGAAGTTGGGTTTTTCCCCTCACAATGAAAAACAAATTCAGTCACATTTCATTTCCTTTGGTGGGCAGGGAAAATAACCAATGAATCAATCAAAATTTATTAAGCATCTACTGTACTGCATGCCGGGTCTGATACTGGTTGCTTGGGACACAAAGACATAAATGATGCAGTCTTTGCCCTCAAGGAATTTGCATTCTATTGAGAGAAGGCTGTGTATATGTCTGTGTCCATACACAGACACACACACACATATACATACATATGTGTGTATATGTGTGTGTGTGTGTATGTATGTAAAACATCATTTTGGTAGTAGGCACTAGAAGTTGAGGGGATAAAATATCACATTGGAGGTAGCATTTGCTCTGAGCCATGGAATCTATTGTTTCAAAGTGTCAGAAGTCAGAAGGGAATGTATCTCAGCATGGGGGACAGTTATGCAAAGGAATGAAGAAAGAAAATGTAAAATTATGTGTGAGGAATTTCAAGAATACCAAATTGACTAGATCATATATTATGTAAAAAGGAATAATGTATAATAAGGCTGGAAAGGGAAGTTGGAGCCACATTGTAAAGGGCTTTAAATGTCAAATAAAATTCATTCTTTAACTTAGAGGTCATAGGGAATCATTGCAATTTATTGAAGGGTAGGGGGTAACATGGTAGATTGTACTTTAGAACCTAACTTCAGCAGCTGTGTAGAAAGAAGATTAAACTGGGGAAACTTAAGGAATGAAGAGCTATTAGGATGTTATTTATATAGTCTAGGAAAGAGGTGATAGGAGCGTGGACTAGGACGGTAACCCTATTAGGGGAGAGAAAGGGACAGATGGGGGATGTTGTATAAGTAGAATGAACAAAACTTGGCAATTAATCAGAGATATGGGATAAGGAAAAGTAAGGAGTTAGAGATGACTTCAAGATTTCCAAACTGTGTGATGACGTGGATGGTAGTGCCCTAAATAGAAAAAAGGCTGTTCAGAAGAAGAGAGAATTTGGGGAGGGGAACGATAGTAAGTTTCTTTTGGACATATTGATTTCGAGATGCCTGTGGGACATCCAGTTAGAACTGAGCGATGGGCTCACTCCAAGTCATGTAGACTTGGAGCTCAGAAGAAACTTAGAACTGGAACTGGGAGCCATCTATGAAAAGATAACCATTGAACCCATGGTAGTTGATGAAGTCACTGAGAGAGAGAAAAGGGAAAGAGGGAGAGAGAGAGAGAGACAGAGACAGAGACAGAGAGAGAGAGAGAGAGAGAGAGAGAGAGAGACAGAGACAGAGACAGAGATAGAAGATACGGAGGACAGAACCTTGGGGTACAACTACAGTTAGCTGGTGCTATATGAATGATGATCCAGCAAATGAATGTAGAAGGGAATAGTCAGAGACTTGGGAGAACCAAGAAAGAAGTGTTGTGCAAAACCAAAGAGGAGAGGGTATCCAGGAGAAGAAGAGGATGGTCAACAATGTCAAATGCTTTAGAGAAATCATAAATTATGAGAATTGAGAAAAAATCACTGTATTTGTCAAATAGACATCATTGGTATCTTTGAAGAAAGCAATCTCAATTGAATACTAAGGTCAGATGGAGCATGAGATAAGTCTGGGAAGGTGGACTGGTGACAGATTATGGAAAGCTTTGACTATCAGGCAAATTACTTTGAATTCTATAGAGTGGGCCATAGCCATTGAAGATTAGAGGAGTGTCTTGACCAAATCTATGGACAAGAAATATAATAGGGATTATAACAGTATGAAGGATATATTGAAGAAAGGAGAGAGCGGGAGGAGTAGGACAGAATCACAGAACACCAAGTGTAGAAAGTACATTAGAGACCATATAGTCAGTGAATCATATTATTGCATAATTTCAGTTGGGAGGGACTTCAGACACCAAGTAGTCAAAGTCATATCTGAGCAAGAATCTATACTACAACTAATCTAAACAAGTGGTGATTTGACCTTTGCTTATAGAACTTGAATGAAGGACACATTGTCCTCAGAAGTAGTTTATTCCATTTCAGGATACCTCTAATTGGTAGGAAGTTTTTCCTTGCAGCAGACCTTAATCTGCCTCTTGGCAATTCTCACTCATTACTTTTAGCTATGTTCCTGAGACCAACTAAAACATGTCTATCCCTTCTTCCCCTTTGCAATCTTTCACACACTTATATATAGTTATCATCTTCTTCTTAAGTCTGCTCTTTTCTATGATAAATATTCCTAGTTCCTTCAACCATGATCTAAAACCCCTTGATCATCCTGGTCAACCTCCTTCAACACTTTACAGCCAAGCAATAGCCTTCCTAAAATGTAGGGTTTTATTCCATAAAGTTAAAATAAAATAAATTTTAATAAATTTTAAAATGTGGTACACAGACCGAAACAAGAGATTCCAGATTTAGTCTGACCAAGGAAGAATACAGACAATGGCAATCACCTGCTCGTCATTGGACACTGATTCTGTTAATACAAACTAAGATTATACAAGGTTTGGGAGTCATATCACATTGTAGAATGCTATTAAATTTCCAGTCCTCTAAAAAGAGGAGTCAAACTTTTGGCTTTCATGCCCCAATACATCCACAAAACACTCGTGTGGTCAGAACAAGATCAAAGTGTAATTTGGAAATGTTTAACAATCAATAAGCATTTATTAAGCACTTACTATGTGCCAAGCACTGTGCTTAATGCTGGGGATATAAAAAGAAGCAAAAGCCAGTTCCTGCCCTAAAGGAGCTCACAATCTAGTGGGGGTGACAACATAAAAATAAATGCATACAAACAAACTATAGAGAGGATAAATAGGGAAGAGAACATTTTACATTTGATTCTAGAGGTGATAAGAAGTCATTGAAGTTTATTGAATAAGAGTGACATGGCTAGGGGTGAGGAGGGATGAAAAGGTTTGGAATAGTCATTATGGAGAGTGGGATAGTGAGTTGATAAGTGAGGTATAGAAGGATTGCCTAGCAGCAGTGAGGGCCCATGTGAGGTTATATGACATCAGTTTTTTAGTGGACTCAGTAAGAATAACTGCATGTGTATAGGAGTAAAGATAAAAAGTAAAAGTAAAGATGGGAGTGATCCAAGCCTGAGGTTTGGATTGGCATAATTGGCAAAATGATAAGGGGGCTAGGGATTCAAGAGAACAGGACAGTGTATAGTTGAATTGGTTCACCAAGGGGTCAAAATGGGAGAAGGATAAAAGAGTGGTTAGTGTAAGGGAGATGGCCTGGGAGAAAGCTGAGGGGTCAACAATTAATAGTTACAGTATGAATGAAGAGTAGGGTTTTGCAAGAGAATGCAAAGAGAGAAGTGAAAAGCCAATGGTTTATAGTTGAATAAGGGGATTTCAGAATTCTTGAACATGGAAGTGGTCCATTTGTGGGTGATGGCAAGATCAAGGCTATGATTATCTTTATGTAGTGGAAGAGTAGCTCATGGGAAGTAAGTTGGGGAACTGATTGGTTAGGGTGTTTGAGGAAGAGTCAATATATCCATTGAAATATGAAAGCAAGAGTTAAGGAGAAGGAAAAAATTGGGAACCATATATTGAACTCATTAAGGAAGAATGAGGAGTGATCTAGAATCTGTAAGCATCAGCTACCAGTGTTTTGAATGGTTTATATGTACATACACACACACACACATGAAAGTGACAATGGGAAGCAAGAAATATTCCAACTCAATTGCCTCAACCAGAGAGCAAAGGAAAATGAGTGAAAGTGGAGACAACACTGGAAGGAGTGGCCAAGAAGGTTGTACCATTCAGGGAGAGCCTGATTTCAGTACTAGATAGTAGATGGAAGGAGTGAGAGAGGAACAAATGTAAGATGAAGGAAATTTGTTGCATATGGAATAGGCATTGTTCAGGGCACAATAGAAGGGCTTGGTGGCGTTTGGTTGAAACTTTGGGGTGGGAAGGGGGGTGGGGGAAAAAAGAATGGCATTTGAATGATGACCTTCAAGGGCTCAGAATCATTGGAATATGAAGGATATGACTTGATGTGAAAATGTTTGTCATTTAGTAGAGGCTGCCACTCCTCTTTTCAAAGGAGGTTGGACATCACTAATGTGAAAACATGTTTAATAGGAATGTATATGTATAGCCTATATCAAATTGTGCACTGTATTGAGAAGGGAGGTAGAGGGAGAGGGGGAGAAAAATTTAAAACTCGAAAGCTTATGGAAGTGATTGTTGATCATTCAAAATAAATTAATTTTAAAAAAGAAAACAAAAAAAGGAAGTTGGAGATTGAGTTGGAGGAAAGAGCAGTAGCAAAATAAATAAAAATACAATACAACATGGATAATGTTAATCTATGGTTTTCTGTCAATATGCCCCACAGTAATCCATTACTATTTGAGTTTAACACCACTACTCTGAAATGATAAGATCATTTTTTTTCAGATAAACTAATCACATCCCACAGATCTTGGATTTTTGAAAACTTTTTTTAGACTGAAGAGAAAACTTGATATTTATCCTTCTTTAGATACTCAGAGAACAGGGACTGTCTTGCTTTTCATTCTGTATCTCCAGCACTTAGTATAGTGCTTTGCATACAAGAGCTTAAAAAATGCTTTATTCATTTATTCATTCAGTTAAATCTTATTAGATTCAGCCTAATATTATGACCTATAAAGATCTTTTTAAGCTTGCACTGCTGTCACACAATGTGTTAGTTATTCCTCCTAGTTGTGTTGCCTGAAAATTTGATGAGTTTGCCACTTATGCCTAATAATCTGTCACTAATAAAAATATTAAATTGCATAGGCCTGAACCCAGAACCCTGACTCTTCTTGAGACTTCCTTCCAAATTGACATCAAGTTATAAATGATTATTCTTTGAATCCAGCCAGTCTACTAATCTAGAATCTAACTACTAGCATCTCGTTCTATATCTCTTTCAAAAGAAAAATAGGAGATTTTATGAAATTGTTACCTAAAATCTAGGTAAAAATGTATCACAGCATTGTGACACATCTCTAGCGTAATAGTCTACTAGTCTAATAACTCTGTCCAAAAAAAGTATATAACCCAAGAGTGTGCTAGTAGATATTTAACAACCAACCCTCTGAAAAGGTAAAACATGCTTTTAAGTTTAATCTGTATTATTAACATTTTCTTCATCATATTCTCAAGTCTAGACAAGCATCAAAACAAGGAATTAAGCTCTGATTTATAGTATCTGTTATTTTCTGAGGTGTAAATATTCATACTGAAAATTGAACAATTGACTTCCCTAAACCCATAGAAGCTAGTTCCAGTACAGCCCTGAATAGCCTGGCCACCCCAACAAGGACCTCTGAAAGCTAGACAAAAGCTCAAGACATAATTTGGGTCAGCATCTACTCAATACCACAGCTCTTGAGCCTCACTTTCAATGTTCCCTTTCTATCAGACCACATGGAAGGAAAAACTCCAACAAAGACATTTAAATAAGCAGAATATCAAGGTAAATAATGAAGGAGACCTTCTCCCTTCCTCCTACCCATACCTATACATATAGGGGAATACTCTATTGAAAGGGGAAACATGCATTACCTGGGTGATGAATATCTTAGGGCTGAATGCTAGACACAGCATTCCTCTTTCTCCAAAACTGATGCTCTTTCTCAGAAAAGCCACTGATATCACCTACTAGTCTCATCTTTAGCCACTACACTTTCATCTTCTGGGTCTCTTCTGAACTGCTACTACCAGCTACTGATCCTCCTCTAAATGGCAATTGGGGTCTCTCTTCTCTAAAGGAGTGCTTATAGTCC
This sequence comes from Phascolarctos cinereus, assembly GCF_003287225.1. Taxonomy (NCBI): domain Eukaryota; kingdom Metazoa; phylum Chordata; class Mammalia; order Diprotodontia; family Phascolarctidae; genus Phascolarctos; species Phascolarctos cinereus. The sequence goes on from NW_027555847.1 coordinate 510,509,775, forward strand.
TTTCATCAGCAGAGCCCATAACCGAGCACAATGAGAATTCCTTGGGTTAAATATGCCTGTTGAACTTTTTTGATACCACTTCAGTGGCAGCTCCTCCACATCCACCTGCTATTTGGATAAGAAAATATCTTTTTAACTCTCATCATGCCTAGGGAGTGATCATTAGGACCCTACAAGATTTATTGGGGAGGGGGTGTGGGGATGGCAGAGGGAACCTGGAAACTTTGTCCTGCAATCCTGTAGATGCAGTAACAAAATTGTTGCCAACCTTAAAGGGGATTAGATTAATCCTAATATGATCTATTTGATAAAAGCCATATGGGTTCTTTGTGATCTTCCTTGTACAGGAAGTTTCCATCATTTTTATTCTAATAATATATTCCACTCATTGGTGGTACTTAAATCCAAAACAGTTTCCTTATTTATTCATCTACTTTTTGATGGGTGAAGTTATCACTAAGATAGTCTAGGAAATTATTAGCTACTCTGCTTCTGGAAGAGAGATCCAACAGATATCCACATACCCAAAGGCTTCCATCACTATTATGCCATGTTTCTGTGCCCAAGCTTATCATCTGTTTATACATTTTTCACCTATTTCCTCCTTCTGCCTAGGTGGTCTGTTGAATACGCACATAACCATATCACGTTTTCCCCTCATTGATTATAACTTTAAATGTGCTCCAGTGTACTTCTCATGTACTGGTTCCTAGATTTCTTCATGTGTTATCATCTTATTACACAGAGCAGGTTCTTTTCAAATAAGGTATACTTTTCCATAGTCATAGCACAGTAATTCTACCTAGTTCAAAATATATCTAGTTGGATAAGTTTGCCTCCTTGCATTAGAATCTCTAGTTCATTTGGCTGATTAGCTCCATAGTAAAAATTCTAACAGTTTCTCCTGATAAAGGAAGAAGTAAATTTACACGCTAACACTTTACAGAGAGAAAGCTTCACTGATTGGACAAAATTAATCTTTATCCCAGATGCCTGTAATTTTCTTGGCAAGTAAAAGGCTCAGAGAAAATAACTGACTGCCTAGATGATACAGCCAGAGAACACACTCCAAGAAGGCAGGGTTTTTGACATTTTACAGACACAGGGGAAGGAGAGAAAACAAGAGAGGGAGCAAGAGGGATGGGAAAGAGAAAGAGTAAGAACATTAAAATAGCTCATTATAGCTCATTTAGCACTACTGTTATCAGGAATGCTTCTCCTGTTATCACCTCTATCACTTTATTCTCCTCCTATCACCATTTAGCTCTAACCAAAAGTACCCAAAGACTGCCGGACATCTCTAACTCTCTAGATCATCACCAAGCCTGGACACTACCATCCTGGAAGACTTATTCATGTAAGAGCAAGAAAGAACAAACAAAAAGAGTAACCCAAGAGTAAATTGATCTAATTGAGTCAACATACCCTAGCTGCCGCCTTGGTAATGTCACCATGATACTGGGATAGAGAAGCATCAACTCTTCCACACCCCTAACTGGAAGTCCAAGAAAGAGAATTAATTGGAAGCTTAGGACTACAGACTGATGGCACAACATTGCTTTTCATCCCACAAAATCCAAACTGAAAATACCTTACCAAAAAGGGTTACAAGAATGTTTGGAAAGTGGGATTATATACTATATAAAAGTCATAAAGACAGCAGGTCCAGATGGTGAGCATCCTAAGGTAATAAGTAAACTGGCAAGTACCCTCACTGAAGCCCTTGCAGTTCATTTCAGACAATTACAGTGAATGGAATATTATAGGTTGCAAAGAGTAAATGTGCCTAATTTTCCCAGAAGGGAAAAAAGATAGCACATAAATCATATGTAAAACTATAGAAAATTTAGAGAGGAAGGGTGAAAATCTGTAAATACCTAAGAAACAGTGAAATCACAAGCAATTAAAACTACAACTCTATTAAGAATTAATCATGGGGGACCAAATTTCATAGCCTTCTTTGTTAAGAATGATTTGCTAAATTGGATATGAGAATTAACTAGGGGGTAACAAATCTCTGTTTAGTGAGAAATCGGTGTCAAGGGCTCTCTCCAGTTCCCAGTTCTGGTGAAAAGAGATCTTTTAAGAAAGGAAAAGAAAGATAAGCAGTGTTAAGAAACTATGAGCTAGAGAGATTAGTGGCTTTGCAGTGGGATTTTGAGCCTTTATTTGAAGGTCACTTGAAGACATAGAACACTGCTGGCTGGTGGTTACTCTCCCACTCCAAAATTGAGAATCTGTCTCACCAGAGTTGTCAGACTGACTTGTGAAGAACAGAAAAGTAAAAGTCAGTTCTGGACCAGTTAAATTAACATAGGCAAACAGTAGCACAAGCAGTCCAGCAATGAAATACATCTCTTCTGTAGTAAATTTACTGTATTTCTCCATAAGACACCACGATGTAGCAAAAAGAACATTGGATATAAGAATCAGAACATCTGGAGCCTTTGCTCTGTCACCAACCTTTGTGACCTTGATGAAGTCACTTCATTTTATATTGGGCTTCCTTTATTCATGTGTAAAAAAAGGAGGTGTAATGTATACTCCTCTATGCCTCTTCTAGCTTTAAAAGCCTGTAATTTTATGAATTGATACAAAAGGACATTTTCTGAAGGTTGGCCTGAAAATGGTCAAAGATGGGGAGCATGCAGCCTGGTACTACCCACTTGACAAAGATAATCCACAAAGCGTATGTAGAATATTCAATTGGACTATAGGGGTCATCTCAGATCTCTCATGGAAACTTCCAGGGAGCATGATTAGTCAGAATTTTGGTGCATTGGAGATGATTAGCTCCCTAGCTATTGCTGGCAAAGAATAACAATAATAATAATAACAGTAATAATAAAAACACTTATATAGTATTATTATGTGCCAGACACTGCGCTAATTGCTTTAGGATTATTATCTCATTTGATCCTTACAACCTTAACAGGTAGGTGCTATTGTTGTCCCCATTTTACAAGTGAAGAAACTGAGGCAGACAAAAGTTAAAGGGACTTTCCCAGGGTCACGCAGCTAGTAAGTGTCTGATGCCAGATTTGAACTCCAGTCTTAGTATACCTAAAGATGAGGTGATGATGAATGATGAGCCAGAAAGTACTTGTTACTTCAGCACTATGTAAAAAGTCCTGAGTGGTCCCTTGGTCCTTCCTTGTCTTCTGTAAGTGATAAAGAGCCAGAATACTGCATCAGTTCAAAGGAGAGACAACTTCTGAATGTCTCTTTCTTCCTTCTACCCTTCAGGTGACATCATATAACTCTGAGACTTCAAGTTAGGGGTATGGAAGAGTTGAAGCTTCTCTACCCCAGTATCATGGTGACCTTACCAAGGTGGCAGCTAGTGCATGTTGACTCAATTAGATCAATTTACTCTTGGGTTACTTTTTGTTTGTTTGTTCTTTCTTGCTCATGGGTGAATATGTCTTCCAGGATGGTAGTGTCCCAGGATGGCAATGACCTAGAGAGTTAGATATGTCCAGCAGTCTTGGGTAATGGTCTAGAGAGTTAGAGATGTCCAGCAGTCTTGGGTACTTTAGTCAGAGCTAAATGGTGGCAAGAGGAGTCCCTGGTAACCACTCTAGGCTCTTGGAGAAGACAATCATCAAAACCAAAAAGGACTGGCTTAAGCCTGGCCTGTTTTAACAGAAGATATGTGCTGGGAGTTATTTGGACAGTACAGAGATAAGGTAAAACATAAAATTCCCAGTTAGCAAATCCACAAACTGTTAAGATATTTTAAGTAGTATCCTCCCAGTTGAGTATAACAGCATTGAGCATTGTTACTTCTTTCATTTTGTCTTACTGCCAGCATATACATGTTAGAGTCTTTTGTGCGTGAATATTTTTACATGTAGGAAATAAATATCTGTCCTATAGCTGATTCATATTACAAATTGACTATCTATTTACCCCTTTGAGGAAGCCCTAGACATGAGCCTAGACCTAAGGCACTAGCAAATAATCTCTGAATCACCAGAAAGAGATGGGGTTAATGAGAAAAAGAATATGAGAAAACAGAATCTAAGACCTTGTTATTAGAGGCCGGGATCAACTGAAATCACTGTAGATCACATGCTTAGGTCTAGTGAAGGGAAGTTCTTTAGGAAGAGAAAATGAGTAGAGTAAGCCCAGACCTCTGGGCCTTACAGAACTCTTTCAATGTTATGTGTGTATATACAAATATGAATATGTATACATACACATATATATACAAATGTATATTCACATAGAAATAGATATAAAGATACATTTATAGATAAATAGATATCAATGTTAAGTACCTAGGATGTGATAACAGTGGGCATGTAAGTACAAACAATGAAAAAATCCCCTATTCAAAATGAACTTACATTTTAATGGGGGAGAAAACAAGTGCATAAAAATATATTTTATACAAATACAAAGTGAATAAATATAAATGCATACAAAGTAGTTAAGTAAATGTAGTTTGGAAAGAAATAAACTAGCATTTGTGGGTATCAGGAAAGGCTCCATACAGAAGATAGTGCCTAAGCTGCATTTTAAAGGAAGGGAGGGATTCTATGAGGTGGGCAAAAGGACAGAGTGAATTCCAGTCACAGAGGATGGCCAATGCAAAAGCATGGAAACAGAAGATTGAGTGTCACAACTTGGGAATGGAGAGAATGCCAGTTTGACTGGATAATGGAGTACAGAGAGAGAGTAAGCTTCAGGGAAGCTGCAAAGATAAATTGGTAGCAGGTTATATATGGCTTTCAAAGCTAAATATTAGCTATTTCAAAATGTATTTTTTATTTATAGATATTTCTCTGTTACATTTTTAAATTTTTTGACGTTCTTTTTTTTAAATTTTGCATTCCAAATTCTCTCCCTTCCTCCCACCTTTCCAACTTGAGAAGGCATTGCAAAACATATTTACATATTAGCTACATTGCAAAAGAAAACACACACAAATAAAGTTTTTAAAAAGTATGTTTCAGGGGCAGCTAGTTGGCGCAGTTGATAGAGCACCAGCCCTGGATTCAGGAGGACCTGCATTCAAATCTGGCCTCAGACACATAACACTTACTAGCTGTGTGACCCTGGGCAAGTCACTTAACCCCATTTCCCCCCCCAAAAAAAAAAGTACGTTTCAATCTGCATTCAGAGTTCAACAGTTCTATCTCTCTGGGGGCGGATAGCATTTTTTTATCATGGGTCATCTGGAATTGTCTTGAATCATTTTCTTGATCAGAGTAACTATCTATGTCTTTCGTGGTTGATCATTGATTGTTATGATCTTGATGTTACTGTGTACAATATTCTTCTGGTTCTGTTCACTTCACTTTGCATCAGTTCATATAAGACTTTCCAAATTTTTCCTGAAACCATATTGCTTTTGGTTTTTGCATCATTTCTTATAGCACAATAGTATTTCATCACAATTATATGCACTCACTGCGTGTTCAGTCATTCCCCAATTGACTGGCATTCCCTCACTTTCCAATTCTTTGCCATCACAGAAAGAGCTGCTATAAATATTTTTGTACATATAGGTCCTTTTCCCTTTTCTTTGATTTCTCTGGGTTACAGACCTAGTAGCAGTATTGCTAGGTCAAAAAGTGTACACAGGTTATAGCCTTTTGGGCATAGCACTGAAATGATTAACTAATGGTCTGAAATTGGTGAGAGTGAAAAGCGACATTAGAGTAAAGTTAGTATAGAATATAGTTAGTATAGAAGAAAATAATGAAGGATGGAAGAAATGGAACTCTCAAAAAGGGCAAAGAATAGGTTAGGAGACATGAAGCAAAGAGGGAAATGGAATTGGAGGTTAGGATTAGTTAGACAGGGCAATGTCCAAGTTTCTAATCAGGTAAGTAGAACAATTGTAGGAAAGAGCAGATCTGCCTTAGCTGCGACAAAGGAGCATATCGTATGACTTAAAGAAGTTGAAAAAAGTAAGAAATTCAAGACTTTGAGGGATCATCTACAACTGAGGGGTTTTTACTTGTCATCTACAGTTAAATTTCAGGGAGTCTGTGAACATTGTTTCCATTTTGTCTCCCCCATTACACTCTGAGTTCCTTAACAGAAGGGTTTGGGGTTTTTTTTGTTTTTTAGGGTTTTTTAACCCTCTTTTTTTGTCTCTAATTCTTAGCATAGTGTCTAGCACATAGTAAGTGCTTAATAAATGGATGTTGATTACATTTTTCAATAATTTAATACCTGTACTTTAATATGATTGGTTTCCTTTGTAATTCAATGCATCTTATTTTATGGATATAAAAACATTATTCTTAGAAGGAGTCTGTTAATTTTGCCAAACTTCCAAAAGGGTCTGTCACATACACACACAAACACACACACACACACACACACACACACACACACTTACACACACAACCTTAAAGTTCCTTGATAGGCTGGAACATAAAGTCCCACAGCATCAGAACAGGAGTTGGGGAGGAAAGGAAAATGGTGATCTAGGGACTGAACTTGAGAAAGGATGGAGAATGGCCTGGGGGTGGGGAGGAGTTGTCAGTATACTACAGCTAATTTAAAATAACAGTATTCAATTCTATTTTTGTCCATTGTCTCTCAATCTTCTGAAAGCCCTGACAACTTTCTCACCTTTGATATTTATTTATAATCTTTCATAAAATGGAGGGTCAGATGGGATAAGGCAAGAATTAAAAATCACATTTATGTACATATTTCAAAGAGTTTTCGTTACAATTCACACAGAGTCAGATAGTGGTAATTATATAAACTTCATTTTACAAATGAGAAAACTGAGGTTTGTGAAAGGTTAAGCACTTCATCTAAGGTGACCCTGCTCTTCCTCTGATGTCAAGTTCAGTGTTTTGTTCATGATACCACCCAGTATCTCTCCTTCAGTGTCTTCAGTCTGAGGTTTTTAATTCTCTCAATTAATTTTAATTTATAGAAAGAGGGATCTAATATTTTGCCAGTGATTTAAAAATATATTTATGGACATATGCAGAAGAGAAGAAACACTAACACGTATAAAGGTAAAGCATCAAAAGGATCAGGCAGAGAAAAAAGTCTCCATTGAAACACTGCATGAGTCTAGTTTCTTGTGAAGAGTGACAAGAGGTGTTTGCTAACTTCAATCTGATAGCTCTTCCAAGAGCAAAGCACTTACTGCAGCTATGGTGACATAGTGCTGTGCTAGAGAATTGAGTCAATATTGAATTAGAGGCAGAGATGTTCCCCCTATTTATTCACCAGAATTGTGTCTGCAAGTGCTACTTCTCTGGTCAAGTTTTCACCAACACTGACTTTTCTCAGTTCATCTGACCTAACAAGTTATGGCAAGGCAAGATGCTATTTGTCTTCTAAATACTAGGTACCCATCTATTGGATATCCTGGAAGTCAGCAATGTGTAATAACTGTAATAGTAAATACTACTAACAATAATAAATACTTCTCATGGAAATTTTAATGATGTCAAAAGATTATTTGGTTTCAATAAATATAAAATTCTTAACGTATGGCAAGGAAAAATAGAGACTGGAAGCAATGAATTTGAATCCAGAAGCCAAACTGAAATAAAAGATGACGACAATATTTAGAAATCCCTTGGTATTCTCCAGGCAAGATATATCAAACATGAAGTTGTTAAGAAGAAAGTAATAGATTTATATAGCTAAAGACTCAGTTATTGTCCTTCGTTCTCGAAGAGGACTAAAATGACATCACTATGCCAGAGTCAAGTTACAGTATGTCTGATCAGACCAATATGAGCTCAAAATGTTCTTATCAAAAGTCGGCACAAATAGCACATGTGAACATTTGGGGTGGATTCTCTAAATTTGCACATCTTGTGTTTCTTTTGAGCTATTCAATTCTGCTTTGCTCATAGAGGACAACACCTTCTCTGATGTGCCATGCCTGTGCCAGTCTCTCCCATGTCACACCATCAATTTCAAAGTTCTTAAGAGAGACATTGAGAGTGTCCTCGTATCGCTTCTTCTCAACACCACGTGAATACTTGCCCATAAAATAGTCTTTTTGGCAAGTGTCTGTTTGCATTTGAACAGCACGGCCAACCCATCAGAGCTGTGCTCTCTGAAGTAGAGTTCGAATGCTTGGCAGTTTACTTCAAGAAAGGACCTCAGTGGGGCAGCTAGGTGGCGCAGCAGATAGAGCACCGGCCCTGAAGTCAGGAGTACTGGGGTTCAAATCTGGCCTCAGACCAAACACTTGACACTTACTAGCTGTGTGACCCTGGGCAAGTCACTTAACCCCAATTGACTGAAAAAAAAAAGAAAAAGAAAGGACCTCAGTGGCCAGAAAAAGCCCTGAGCTATGAAAAAGATATGGCACTGCAGTCTTGTAGCCCAGGAAGCTTCAGGGATTGACGGGAAAGGCCCCTCTCACTCTAGGGAAGGGGAAGCAGTACAGGATGGGAGGTGTCCCAGCAAATTAGTGGCAAGCCCCAACTCAGCATACCAGGGGGAGATCCCGAGACCCAGATTGGTGGAGCAGGCAAGTGCAATACCAGGACCCACTGAGAATTCTAGGCAGGGCAACTGGTAGACACCAGCTCGGAAAACTACAGCAGCCAAATCACCCGGTGCCTCAACATAACTCTGGGAAATGCAACTCTAAGGGGAAAAACTCCAGGCTGACAGACGTCTAACAGCAGCAAAACATCCCTGTGCAAGACCTAGGTGAACAGGAGCCAAACATTCAAGTGCAAGGCCTGGGTGAGCAGGAAAAGAAGCTTGGGTAAGTGCCCCCTTTGCTCCAGGAAGAGAGCTCAACTGTTTTTTTTTTAAAGCCAGGAAATAGGCAAACACCATGCACAAAAAGCAGAAATGGACAATGACCACAGATTCTTATTATGGAGAAAGGGAAGATCAAGGCACAAATTCAGAAGAGGACAACATTGTCAATATACCCACATCTGAAACCTCAAAAGGGAATATAAACTGGTCTCAAACCCAAAAAGCCTTCTTGGAAGAGCTCAAGAAGGATTTTAAAAGTCAAATAATAGAGGTAGAAGAAAAATTGGGAAAAGAAGTGAGAGGTATGCAAGAAAGAGCCAATAGCTTGGAAAAGGAAGGACAAAAAATAACTGTTGAAAACAAATCCTTAAAAAGTAGAATTTGCTAAATGGAAAAGGAGGAACACTGAAGAGAAGAACTCCTTAAAAAGTAAAATGGGCCAAATGGGAAAGGAGGTATAAAATCTAATAGAAGAAAACAACTCCTTAAAAATTAGAATGGGGCAAGTGGAAACTAATGACTCTATGAGAGAGCAAGAATCAGTCAAACAGAAACAAAAGAATGAAAAAATAGAAGAAAACATAAAATACCTCATTGGCAAAACAACTGACTTGTGAAAAAGATCCAGGAGAGACAATTTAAAAATTATTGGTCTACCTGAAAACCATGATGAAAAAAAGAGCCTGGACAACATCCTTCAGAAAATCATCCAAAAAAAAAAAACTTCCCTGAGATCCTAGGATCAGAGGGCAAATTAATAATCACCAATCACCAATCACCTCCTGAAAGAGATCCCAAATTGAAAATGCCAAAGAATATTGTAGCCAAATTCCAAAATTACCAGATCAATGAGAAAATACTACAAGCAGCCAGAAAGACACAAATTAAATATCATGGAACCACAGTCAGGATAGTGCCGGACCTTGAAGCTTCTACATTAAAAGATCAGAGGGCATGGAATACAATATTATGTAAGGCCCAGAAGCTTGGATTACAGCCGAGGATCACCTACCCAGAGAAACTGAGCATAGTCTTTCAGAGGAGGAGATGGACATTCAACAAAATAGGGGACTTTCAACCTTCCTGATGAAAAGACTAGAGCTCAACAAAAAACTGATCTTTCACATACAAGACTCAAGAGAGGCATAAAAAGGTAAACAGGAGAGAAAAAAAAACATGTTATTAATAAGGGCAAACTGTTTACATCCCTACAAGGGAAAATGACACTTACAACTCTTGAGAACTGTAATGTTATTATGACATTTAAAAGGTGTATACTTAGAGGGCATGGGTATAAGTTGACTTTGATGTGATGGTAAAAAAAAATCTAATTAAGTAGTGAAAATGGATTGTACTGAGAGAAGAGGAAAGGAGGAGGCAGACAGTGGTAAATTAAGACACATGAAAAGGCATAAAAACCTAATACAGTAGAGGGAAAAAAGGGAGGAAGATAATCATTATTTGAACCTTAATCTCATCAGATTTGGTTCAAAGAGGGAATAACATAATCAGTTATGTATAGAAATCTAACCATATAGGAAGTAGAAGGGGAAAGGGAAAAGAAAAGGGAGAGACTGAATAGAAGGGAGGGAAGAAATAGAAAAGGGAAGAAATGGGAGGAAACTAATAAATAAAAGGGAGGGCAGACTGAGGGAGATGGTGTTTGAAAGCAAAACTCTACTGAGGATGAAAAAGGAGAAAGGAGAGAGAAAAGCATAAATGGTGGGGGGGGGGTAGGATGGAGAGGAAGACCCAGTTAGTGATCATAAATGTGAATATGAATAGGATGAACTCTCCCATAAAAAAAAAAAAGAAAAGAAAAGACCTCAGTGTCTGGTATCTTATCCTGCCAGGTGATCTTCAGAATCTTCCTAAGACAATTCGAATGAAAGTGATTCGGTTTCCTGGCACGGTGCTGGTATACTGCCCAGATTTCTTAGGCTTCCTAGGTTTCTCATACAATAATGAGGTCAGCACAATGGCTCTATAGACCTTCAGTTTGGTAGTCAACCTCTCTCACACTTTCCTTTGGAGGCTCCCAAACACTAAGCAAGAGCTAGGGCTAGCTAAAGACTCACTGATATGCTGAAATCAAGGATGAGTGGGGAAAAAAGTGTTCAAATCAATGAACACCTCCACAATACCAATCTTAACATACACTTTTGGAAAAAGAAAGGATTTAGAAAGTATTCAACCAAAATAGAGGGTCTATAATCCCAAGGCAGATACAGAACAATTGATACATAACTCAAGGGGGGGGAAGAGGAGAGGATTTGAAAGGTATTTTCAAAGCACATAATAATTACTCTTACAGAAATATTTATGGCTAGCATCATGTCACAGATTAATAATAATTACATGACACTGAATTTATCAAAAGGGACTAAAATTAGTTTACCTCTAGATGGAGCATATGAAGAGGCTGAGATCCAAGAGTAGAATCAAAAGATAGGTGATAGCCACATGAATTCTACCAACAATATGTTGACAATGAGGCATTGAATAAATGATTGAGTTATTTGGATTTGACAGAAACAGTTTATGATAACAATGTAAGACTGTCATTGCCATCACAAATTGTAGAAATGCTGTCCTTAAAGATCTTGCTTAAGGATTTATGGATTATCATAGATTATACAAGCAACTGAGAGAAGTACAACTCTGTCACTGTTGAATATGTAGAATGACACAATCTCATAGCAAGAACTATATACCAGAAACTCACTATCCTTCAAAAACTAACAATGAATACACATATTACAAATACAGACCTCCAAATACACTTGAAAATTTTTTAAAAATAATAAAATGCCTGAGAATCAGTACCTTATCACTGACAAAACTGTTGTATGTATATTGCTGTCATTAACAAGCCTCTCTCCTGCAAGCAAAACCTAAAGCTCTTCCACTATGCTCCCACTATAGACTTCAGCCAAGGTATTATTTTTAGAGCCACCTTGTACTCTGTTCTCCATTGTGAAGTGAGAGATTGGGGGAAGGGGAATGCTACAGTTAGCAAGCCTCTCCCTACTAAAGGTGGTTATAGGTCTTTGTCAACCCTTTCATCCAGTGGCTATGAAGCCAAACTACTTTCAGAAAGTGACGATACTCAAACTTGGATCATATTTATTATTTAAACTCTCCTTTTAGTTCCTTCTACTGTCTCTGTCCTGCCCATATTAGATTTGCTTATGAGATGAGGGGGAGGTGAACCAAAAAATCACAAGGTTCAGAGCAAGCCTCCCAGTCTGGATATTAGTTTAGTAAATAAGGAAAGCTTTCTTTTGGGTCATGAGATTCACATTCCCAGAACTTGGTTTCTATATATCCTGAGAAAAATTTTGGGAAATAGGGATGGCTTTTGAGAGCATCAGACCCTTTGTCCAGAATCTGAGCTGCAAGAACTATATAGGAAGTAGGTAAAGCAAGCACATTGATTAAGCACATACTTGGTGCACAAAAAGAGACACCACCAGACGGGTTGGGGATGGGCCTTATATAGGAGCTAAAACCAGGAAGTATCTACTTTTCTGTATCTCTTGGTTAACAGGGTTAGGTATGGCCAAAGACTGATCACCTCCACAGAGGAAGGCGTGAAGGTGGAGAGGTTTACCATTAGTTGATGATAAGGTGGCCTAGGACTCAGGTCTTGATATGATAATTAGCAACACTAAAGTGGTGGAGAGAGCAGCTAAATGATGTAGTGGATAAAGTGTTAGCCCTGGAGTCAGGAAGACCAGAGTTCAAATGTAGCCTCAGACACTTATAAGCTATGTGACTGGGAAAGTCGCTTAACCCTGTTTGCTTCAGTTCCTCATCTGTAAAATGAACTGGAGAAGGAAATGGCAAACCACGCCAGTATCTTTGGAAGAAAATCCCAAATGGGGTCAAAAACTCAACAACAACAAGAAGTTAGTGGGAAATGATCCTGATAGTGAAAGGATTGGCCCATTATGACACCCACACAGAGTGCTCAAGAATAAGTGGGCCAATGATCATTGCTATATCCTTGCTATATTCAACTCTCATCTTACTTATAATCAAAAATTCATTTTAATTATTTATTATTATGATTCTCCATTCCCTTGGCTAAATATTCCTAACGTTCAACTTTATCACAAAGGAAAGGAGTTCAGAAAAGTGTGGTTAGGCAATGTCTTTTTACTTCAAAAATCATGACTTTCTATTCTGCAATAATTACAAGGGTTTGAGATGGTTCAGGATAACTGAAGAACAGTGAAAATGCTGGGGAACTTCGTCCCACCTTCTCCCAGAAACAGCCTAGTCTTTCAAGGATTTGGGGGGTTAAGACTGGTCTTTAAGAGAAAAAAGCTAAACAGAAAAAAATTTACATTCCCTTTGTGCAGAGCACCAGCAGGTAAGGGTGTGATACCTTATGTGGAGAGAGAAAAAGAAGGGAAGGAAGGAAGGAAAGAAGGAAGGAAGGAAGGAAGGAAGGAAGGAAGGAAGGAAGGAAGGAAGGAAGGAAGGAAGGAAGAAAGGAAGGATGGATGTTGTCATTCTTTCCCTCATTTTTTATTAAGCCTTAATCACTGAATGGGCAGTGCTTCAGTCAAACTGAGATCTCTTAAAGACCTTAGCTTGAGAAGGCCAAGGTTCCCCACTGCATCCTGGGCCATCTCCAGTTGTCTCGATCCATATCCGGCCACTGGACCAAGGTGGCTTTGGAGGAGAAAAAGGCTGGTGACTTTGCACAGCCCTCCCTCATTTAAATCCAATTCACTTGCATGTCATGACGCCACCTCCGTGATGTCATGGTCTTCTTTGAGAATGAAGGACAAACAACAACAGTTTTTCAATGGCTCTCTATTTACATTACATAAAAATGAATATGTGATGAGGCTCTGGGCTTCCTCTCTCAGAGAAAGACTATCTCTATCTCTCTGTCTGGGTTCCAGGGGTATCCCTGAGCAATTGGAGAGCATCTCTTCTCTAATGTCATCATCTTGGCCCCCTTCCCCTCACTGTTGAATACCAATGATTGATATTTCAGTTCCATTTAACCAATTAATATGCACAAGCTTTTACAAAGGGGTATTTATTGTCAAGATATAACAAGAACAAATTTTATAAAGTATTCCCCCAAAAAAACTTATGACAATCATACTCTCCCATCTATTACTTTAGTTTCTTGGAAGAGTGGGCTCACTCTTTAAGAATTTGCTATAAAATGTTCTTTCTACAAAGATCTCTTCCAAATGTGGCAGAGATGATAAGATTCTTGTCTGTGCTGTTGTTGGGCTGAGTCAATCAGGTTGCTCTTCACTGTTTCATCTACTTTATCACCTGTGCTCAGCCTCCTTGCAAATACCAGCATGAACTCTAATTTCCAGACCTCTGGCACTCACTATTCAATTTTTCAAAGCTCACAATGGTCTCTCTCCACCATATAATTAGCACACCAGAACTACTTACAGAAGGTCTGTCCAAAAGCATGCTCACTAACCCACTGTTAAAAATGAACAAATGAATGAAATAACATTTGTTAGATGCTCACTATTTGCTAGGTGTTGTGCAAAGCACTGGAAATTCAAATATAAGCAATTGAGATAGTTCTTGTCCTAAAGGAGCTAATATTCTAATCGTGAAGAATCTGAGTTCACGTGGGAGGGGGATGAAGAGGATGGCCAGAGTGCAGGCAACATGGTTTGGAAATGGCTAAGAAGTAAGGAAAAGCAAAAATCTCACCTATCATGGTCCCGAGTCCCAGAAGAACAGTCCAGAATCCAACCTATATGCTGTGGCCAAAGTCTTCATGATAGCAAATACAGAATATTCTGTGTTCTCTGCATTAAACTTCAAATTAAGGCTAGAAAGGACTAATAAAATGAGTAATTAACTTCATGACTGATATGCCCAAAAGTCACTGTACATGCTAGGCTAGGAGAATTCTTCAAGTCAATAACAACAAGGCTGCTCTTGGAGTTCGTGGGTATGCTTTTTTTATCAGGATTCACCCATCATAGTTGTCCCACTTAAATTCAGGATAACTTGTTCTGTCATTAACTAGACATGGCTGATGCAGTATGGACTGACTGGATTCTTCCTCCAAAGAGAGAAGAGGGAACATGTAGACAGGAAAAACCAGGGTGACTGATGAGTCCATTAAGTGCAACCCCTGACACCAAAGGAATTCTACTGACACTGCCATTCTTCTTTATCTGACTTACTTGTGATTGGAGTATTCTAAAGTATCTGGGCTCTGATTAATCTGGATTGGCACGTTTATGAAGGAACATACCTCTTTTTGTCTACCTCAGTATAAAATTCCACATACTCTAACATCCCTCGGTTATCCTCAACCAATTAGCAAAGTTCTGGGCAGGGCTAGTTTCCTGTACCTAGGAAGTATGGTCCTTTTCTCAGAATCAGAAATAAGATCAGGACCTGTGCAGTAGTCAGGTAACCAGGCATATGCATTCTTTTCCTCTGTCCACTAAATCAATTTGTATGCCATCAATAAACACTGTAGTTAGATCAACTAAGTGTAAGATTTTTTATACCTTAAAATCCTGGACTACACTGACAGAATGACATTTGCAAAGTCACATAAGTTCTGGAACTCAGTTTCCTTCGTAATAAAAAGAAGAGCTTGAGCTAGTCTATCTAGAGCTAGTGGATCTACTTGGAGCTTAGAGTGGATCTCTAAAGTTGCTACCAACTTTGAAATACTGTGATTCTGGATATAACAGCTATAGGGTTATAGCATATAGGTGATGTTTTTATAAAAACTGCATAGATTTAAGGCTGAAGTGATAACTATAATTATCCAAATTACAAATAAATGTTAGAATAAAATAACATGTGTGGTTGTGGGTCCAATGACTGTTCCATCCATTCCACTCACTTCCAAGCAATAGAAGCAAAGGAAAACATATGGCTACCACTATAATATCAATGTCGAAAACTTAATAATGTATCTCAAATGCTCTTACATTCATTTAAGAACCTGCTCTGGATCTGTAACCCATGAAAGCTGAAGGAATAGGTGGTACTGTGGATAAAGGTATTGGACTTGGATTGAGGAAGACAAGTTCAAATCCTGCCTCAGATACTTGCTAGTTGTGTGACCCTAAGCAAGTTTCTTAAACTCTCTCAGTCTTTGTTTCTCTATCCTTAAAATAGGGGACAATAATAGGACCCCCTCCTCAGACTGTTGTGCAGATTAAATGAGATAATACAAGCAATGTGTTTTGCAAGGCTTAAAACACTTTAATAATTGCTATTATTATAGTAGAAGTTAATCTAGGTGGAAAAAGTTCATGTTAATGCAACATGGTGTGGTGTTGGGGATTTCTCCCTGGACTTAGGAGCATAAGAATGTAGGATGAAGAGTAGGAAGAAGTCTTAGTAATCATGTTGTCCAAACTCCTCATTTTCTAGATGAAGAAAATGAGATCCAGAAAAATAAGCTGGCTAAGGTCACATAGGTAGTCTGTAGCTGACCCAGCGATCAAGTCCGGGTCATCTTGAGGCAGCTGGTGGTACAGTGGCTAGAATCCTAGCCCTGGGTCAATAAGACCTGAGTTCAAATCTGGCCTCAGACACTTGCTAGCTGTCTGACTCTGGGTTAATCATTTAACCTCTGCTTGCCTTGGTTTCCTCATCTGTAAAATGAGAATAATAGCATGGAACTGCCAGGGTTGTTGTGAGGATGAAATGAGACAATAATTGTAAAGTACTTAGCAGAGGGCCTGGCACATAGGAGGTTAGCTTTTATAAGCTAACACTCCTCCCTTACCGTTCTCTCCTCCCCACCCTATACCCTACCTTTGACTCCAAATTTAGGAGACAGAAAGATTTGGGGAAAGACCTTAACTCTTGTTGATGGGGACAAGATACTAATTATCAGAGACTTAGGTTGTAACTAAATGGAACAGAGTATTCAAACTTACTCACATAACTGAGAGACTGAGATCAGTTCCAAAATAGCAGAGAGGAAGAGATAAGCTATAGTGAAAAACAGCATCATTCTATGTTACTTTCAACATCCTCCAATTAGCATTTAAGTTAGTAATATGCGCTTCAAGAATCATCAACAATATACTTTATGTCTTAAGCAAAATGCTCTAAGCTCAATTTCTCTGAGTAATCATGATATATACCTCCTACTAATTAGCATTCAGTCTTTGCTTAGAAAAAGACTTTTTAAATCTCTTGATAGGGTTCCTACCTCTACTACGACTTCTTCCTATATCCAGATGTTCCCCCAAAATAAGTGGCCCATAAGGGATACTCTTTGTGCTATTTACCTACCAAGAAGTAATAAACCCTCAATACATTCCCCATTCCTTCCCTGCCTACTTACTCACCTTCTGAACAACACTAAGCACCCACATTCATAATATTATAGGGCATACAAATCATTACAACAACCATGTTGGATAGATAGTACGTTTTTTTTTCCTCACTGTACCTTTGATTTCACTGGTTTTGGGGAATTCTATTACATCTATCCTACTACAGTCTTAAAGAGTTGCCTTGGGTACTGAACAATCAAGTCCAGAATCAGATAACCAACATATATCTGAAGCAAGCTTGAACCCACATTGTTTGACTCAGAGGCCAGCTTTCTATTAATCATGTCATAACTGCCTCTCATTCAAATGTTTAAGCACTTATTGTCCCCTATCACGTATCAGTACCAGACTGAAATCCTTCTATTCATGCGCTAGTCATCAATTGGCAATGAATACTCTTTAATATCTACAATTCATGTCTCAGATCATTTTATCTCATTTTCTTCACAACCAAAATAGCAGCTGTCCCTAATCACTTTAAGCTAGATGTCACAAATTCATCATAACAAGCATTGTCACCTTTTCCTCTCAACCTGGGAAGGAGGATCCAGTCAAGTATTCCAGAGCAGTGTCCCCATCCTTTGTGAACTGAAAAACAAATATGTGGCAAGCATATAAAAGACTCCCTTTCTTACCCGACCACTCTAAAATGGAGGAGCTTTTAAAATGATATTTAGTGCACCTGAAACTCTCTGTCTGTAGTCCATAAAACATGATTATGAAAAGCTCCTCCATTCTGGAATGGTCAAAGGCAATACTAAAATGTAAAAGTCGGCTAAATATGTCACTAGGAGACCCAGAATTTAGGCTATTTGAAGCAGATATATTTTCATTTCATTAAAGAGTTCACTAAAAATCTGAGCCAGGGAATTTTAAGCTATCTATTTGATAATATAATCTTGTATCTGAAAAAAGCTTTTAGCATCTTAAAGCACTCTTGTATGTAATAGTCAACATCAACTTGTGAATTAGATAAGAATGGTATTATCATCCCATTTTACAGATAATAAACCCAAGACAAAAATTGATAAAATGATTTGCTCAAAGTTACAAAGCAAGTTAGTGGTAGAATTGTGGCTGTTACCCAGTTCTCTTGACTTCTGCTCAAGAGGAATTCTTTCCACTATATCCTGCTGCCAATTCCAAAGCAATTGTCTCTAATATTTAACATACTCAAATGGCGCTTATGAAATCACCAATTCAGGCATTCTCTCCAACAATAAAGATCCCAACCCATTTATGTCAATCCACAAAACAATATTTAACATATTGCAGAGCAATTGAAAAATGATTATGCTCAACTCACGTCCTATTTTCATGCTTCACCATGGCTATACCTGTAGCACGCAAGCTCTGGAAAGTTGTTGTTGTTTTTTATTTAATTTCCTTTTTATGATTAATTTTCATGATAATTAGCAAATATGAGTATTTTGATTTTTAAAAGAGTAAATTTTAGAAAGGCTTCAGCACTGGACCCAAGAACAGACAATGTGTATATTGTCTACTTCCACTCCATCTTTTTGCCTGTCACATAAAGGCAGGTGGCTAAGTAATTAATTTGAGAGGCTTGGCAAGCCAGGACTGGAACAAAAACACAAATGTTCCTTTCTTCTACATGGCCCACCCTCTATTTCTCTATTAATCTGTAAGAGTCTGCAAAAGGTTCTTCAGAGAATTGACCTTAGATGTAGGAGGGAACTTAGAGATCATCAATCCCCGCTTTTTACATATAAGAGCACAAAGAATCTTGCAATTCTTAGACCATCTACAGATGATAACTCAATCAACAACTATTTAGCTACTATGCTTCAGGCCCTGTGTCAAAAATTAAAAAAAAAAAAAAAACTTTCCCTTCAGGTAGCTTGCATTCTATCAGGAGATACATGTATACAAAATAAATGCAAGGCAAATTTGGGGTAGAAGAAAGTGTGAGACGCTAAGGGAATCTGGAAAAAGGGTAATTATACCCTGTGTTGGCCATGTAAGTAGAGAGAAAGGGACAAATTGAGAGATATTAACTACATGTAATCATTGTGTTAGATTTTGGAAAATAAATTTTAAGTAGGAAGGGAGGAAGCCTAGTAGTACCAGATCACAAACAATAATCATCAAAACGATTTGTTACAGGTTAAAAAAAAACAGAGAAGTTCATCAGTGGATCACATTAGATACACAAGATTCAAAAACAATCAAACATGTGGCATATTGTTTAATAAACCCAAAGACACTGATTACTGGAGAAAGGATTCATCAAAAACTGCTAGGTAAATTGGAAAGTAGTCTGGAAGAAATTAGCTTTAAATCAACATCTTGCATGCAAAAATCTTTAAATAGAAAATGACTCAGATATAAAAGGTAACATCATAAATTAGAGGAGAAGGAAGGGTATGTCTTTAACAGTTATAGATATGTATAGAATTCCTGATGAAATAAGGGATAGAGATGATCTCTTAAAAAAATAAAATGGACAATGTTGATTATATAAAATTGAAAAAAATTTTCACAAACAAAATCAATGCGGTTAAAATAAGAATCCAAAGAGTTAACAGGAGGAAATGTTTGCAGGAAATTTCTTTGATAAAACTCTGATATCTGACATCAACAATGGACAGGTACAGGCAGCAGTAGCATGAGGAGTGAGCTCAAGCAGGATATGGGAGCAGTCAACTGAGGCAGGGAGAATTAGAACCACAATCATCAGGGACTGTTATTAACTGAGATCCATCAGCCATAATGGCTTCTATTTACCTGCAGGCTGGTGAATTGAGGAAATACAATAATTCCAACTTTCCCTTTTAATCTATGAGCCTGAGTTGGAGGGGGAAGGGGAGAATATCTTTTTTCATTTTCTTTCAATAATCTATGAGTATATGCACTCAGGTCTTTTTCATCCATACCAAAGATCTGAGTGAGTGCAGGCACAGTCAAAAGAGGTTATATATGTCTTTGAACTTTTATTCCATGTTACTAAAACTATATGATCACAATATACTAAGTATTTAATTCTATTAGTATAGTGAAAATTGACCTGAGAATGTAGAAAACCTTTAAGGAATAAGTCACCTATATAAGCACTAGATTTCATATTTTATTATTTGATCAAAATTTCCTTTCACTTCCTACACTAAATTGGAACCTAGTCAGTAAGGAATTAAAATTAAAGCGGCTTCTGTGTCAAGCCTGCACAAGTGGTTGCTATCGTATTGGATATGGGATAACTACCTGGGTTTGTTCAGGCTCCCAACCATGCTAGAAAACTTTCTAGTCGAGGATCATATGACAGTGGGTCTCATGTTTACAGACTTTTAGTGCAACCTATTAGATGTCTCAGACACTGCACTGTGACCTGATTTAAAATTAATTGGCTATAAAATGGACACAATGAAACCTTTGAAATCTGTGTGCATAAGAGAGGCAGTGCTAAACAAAATGAAAAACACTCTTACCCAGAGCATCGCAAGTGGAGCAACAAAGATGATGAGAAGGCTGGGAACCATATTTTTCAAGGTTAATTTGAAAGAAGTGGAGTTACTTAGCTTGGAGAAGACAAGACTTTAGAAGAATATGATAACTGTTTTCAAATGTGTATGCAGGCAGTACTACAAGCAGTGAAAAGAAGAAGATGGATTTAGAATTAATGTGATGAAAAGCCTCTTAACAATGATTGTTATCCAAAACTGGAATGAGTTGTCTCTGAAATAGAAGTTTCTTTTTCAGTGCTCATCATCAAAGTTTGGATGAGCATTTGTTTGGGATATTGTAGAGGGGAAGTTGGTTCAGATATGAATGAGACTGACCAGGGATGAGGAACCTTCGGCCTCAAGGCCACATGTGTCTCTCTAGGTCCTCAAGTGTGGCCTTTTAATCCAAACTTTGGATTTTGAATTTGGATTTTGGATTTAGATTTTGGCTTTGGACTGCTAGACAGTCTGTGACGTTCATTCTAGCTCTGAGAGTCAGTGATCCCTTTTTCTACCTCTAGCCTCACTTTTGGATCTGACTACTCTGTGACCTCTATCTTGGCTCACAATGGCACCCTCTTGGTCGTGACTTGAACCGTTCTACTTTCTGCACTCAGATTTTTTGACAGAATCACAGAATATTAACTCTAGAAAGGGCATATTAACTAATGCAACCTCATTTTACTGATGAAGAAAGTGAGTATAGGAGAGTTAATTGATTTGCTGAAAGCTAGTGTCAGAGCAAGGACCTAGTAGTATGATTCCAAACGACTTATCTGTCTTGCCAATGATAACATAGCAGAGACAACCAAATGACAACATTAAATAAGATTTATGCTTTTGATGCATCAATTTATTTAAGTATTAAATATATTCTCTACATAGTAAATAAAATAATATTTAGAGAGGAAGGGTAAAAGTGAAAGTATGAAATTGTAGTAAGAACCATCCTATTTCAGAGTGGCAGCCTGAAGCATTGTACCATGAAGCACAGGATTGTGCACCAAAAGCTGCGAATTCTTATCTCTTTTCCTGATGCTTGCTGTGTGTCTGTTAATTAAATTGTCCCTGCCTACCTCCCTGGCAGACCCAGCCCACCTGACCATATGATGAGAAGCAACAGTGTTGAAAATGTGTACCCCTCAATCACCGGCCAAATGAAGTAGGTGTCTGGGCAGTCTTACATCAGTCCCCTTATCTCTAAGGAGCAGTATTTATAAATGAATGCTCCCTGGTATCTACCAAAAGCTGGCCTTCTGTGGTCTCGTTTGTGAAAAAAGGAAAGCAACTCTACCATCCTAATGGGGCCTTAGAGATAATAATTGATCGTGAACATTTATGTCCTAATTTTAGTTAAGAAGTCGATTATTCGTGGAAAAATAGTGGTTTCCCTTTCTCTCCTTAGCCATTTGTTTAGTAATTTGAATAATTGCTAATATTAGTATGTCAAAGATCAGAGAAAGCATCTCAAAATTTCAGACGTTTGATATAAAGATTTACCTACCAAAATTCCCTCCAATAGCAGTTTCTGAGACTAGATTGAATGTTTCTATGCATCTAGTACCCTAGATTCTTGATAAATTGAGACATATATCCAACTTGCATCCTGGGATTAACTCATTGTGTATGTCTTCTATGTCGTATTGGGAAAATAAGAGCATATTCTACATTTTAATAATCCCAAGAATGCTCCTTTCATGTTTACATTTACAGAATCACAGAATTTAAAAGTTAGAAGAACCCTCAGTGGCCCCTCTAGTTCAGCTTATATATGCAAGGAATGCCCATTATAATGTAACGGACAAGCAGTCATCCACTCTGTATTTGAAAACCTCCAGTAGAGGGGAAATTTCCATCTCCAGAAACAGCCTATTCTACTCTGGAATAGCTCTGATTGTTAGGAAATTACTCCCAACATCAAACTTAAATTGTCCTCTTTGCAACTTGAATCCCCTGCTCTGGGCTTTGCCCTCTGGGGCCAAACAGAAGAAATCTAATGCCTCATTCATACAACAATTCTTCAAATACTTGAAGACATTTATAATATACCATCCCCTCAGTCTTCTCTACAATATATTAAATATACCCATTGCCTTCAATCCTCATATGGCTTGAATCCAAAACCCTTCAACATCCTATTTAAATTCTTATGAACATTCTCTAACTTTTCAGTGTCTTTCTTCCACTGTGGTGCCCCAAATTGAATACCATGGTCCAGTTGGAGTCTAACAACACTCATAAACCTTCTCAGATCTCCTTATTTATTAGCCTACTCTATATCCTCATATGCCTTTGTATTTATTTATCTATTCATATGTAGCCCATTCTCCTACCAGCTTTACCTCTAGCCTTATAATTGCTATCATTTCATAAATGTTATTTTTTCTACCACTAAAGTCCTCTTTGCTGCTTCATGGTGTGGAAATGACCTTGGGTTTTGTAAAACAATGCCAGTAAAGAAAAAACACTAATAGAACTGGGAAATTTGTAAAGGCTTGAAATGCAGACCTGATGATACATTGTCATCTGGAGACCATGCTGGCTCAGTTCATGGGGGACTCATTGATAGGAAACTGTCTCCCAGTTGATTTATATTTTGACTGAGGACAACCTTAAGACAAGCAGGGCTTGGGCCTTTAGAAGAAAGACTATTTTGTTTTTCTTTGCTTGTGAATCCTGAATGTGTATCATGGGCAGTGATTTGCAAGTAGTAGAAACTTTAAAAGTTCTCATTGGATTGCTGAGCAAAATATACTGACAGTATTACCTATAGACACCCATGTGCATCTGAAAAAATCAATCGAATGGCTTCAAATTACATACATTTCCTCAAGGGTAGAACAGAAATAATGACATGCTGCCTGTGATACTTTCCTTCATAGAAAATGAGTGTAATAATAAATGGCCTCTGGCAAATTCAATCTGATCTTTTGCAGAGACAGTCTGCCCATTAGACAGGATCTGCTACCTACTTATCAAAACAAATCATAAACGTCATAGTATGTGGATAAGGTTAAAAGCCAAGTGTGTGTATTTTTATTTTATTATAGGAATACGATGCCACCGTATGAACAGTAAATGGTCTGAAGATTGTCACCAGGCCACCCAATTTCTGAAATGTACAGAACACAGATTTAACATCCAGAAAACAGATGTCAAGGCCAATAAAAGAAAATGATTTGCAGTTTTTTCCCTAAAAAAAAATCAATTTGTTTAGCAAAATCATTTTGTCTACTTATTTGTGTTGCTGTTAAGGCCTTTCTAGTTAGTTACACTTCTAAATGAAGAGAAATGAGTCCCACTTACCCAAATTAAATGCATTTGCTCATTAAGTTAAAGGTCCCTAATCTCATGGTAGAGAGGAAAAACAACTAGCTTCAGATTTGGAAGCTGGGGGTGCTGCTCCTACTCCTGCCACTAACTAGTTGTATGGTCTTAGCAAGTCATTTAACCCATTTGCTCATCTTTAAAATATTGCAATTGGGCCATAAAATCTCTAATGAACATTTTAGTGTCATGGGTCTAGAATTATTAATCAAAGCAAAATAAAATTTCTGCTTCCTGGCTTCCTTCGATTTCCAGCCAAAATCTCAATTTCTATAAGAAGTCTTTCCTGATGCCCCTAATGCTAGTGACTTCCTTCCCTCTATTGATTCTCCCCAACTTATTCCACATACAGTTTGTTTGTACATAGTCATTTGCATGCTGTGTCTCCCATTCCACTGTGAGCTCATTGAAGGCATAGACTTACCTTTTGCCTTTCCTTGTATCCCCAGAGATTAGCATAGTGTCTGGCACATAGAAGGTACTTAATAAATACTTACTGACTGACTGAAAAAACTTGAGAACAGATTTAATAGGCACCCAATCTCTTTGCCTTAATAGGTGGTTTCATGGGTTTGCTTGGTCAAAATATACATCAGTCAATCAGTAAATATTTATTACTATGTGCTAGGCACTGTGTTAAGTGCTGAAGGACAAAAAGTGACAAAAGATAGTCCCTGACCTCAAAGAGCTTGCACTCTAATGGAGGAGACAACATGAAAACAAACATATACAAGCTACATACAGGATAAATAGGAAATGACTGAGAAAAGGCACTGGAATTAAGAGGGGTTGGGAAAGTCTTCTTGTAAAAGACTGGATTTTGTTTGAGACTTGAAGGAAGTTATGGAGGTCATTAGCTGGAGCAAAGGAAAGAGAGCATTCCAGGCATGAAGAACAGACAGAAAGAATGCCTGGGACATAGACATGGAGGGCCTCGTCTGTGGAACAGCCAGGGGGCAGTGTCGCTGGATCAAAGAGTACATGTTTGGGAGCAAGGTATCAAAGACTGGAAAGGTAGGAGGAATCTAAGTTATAAAGGTCTTTGAATGCCAAACAGAGCATTTCGTATTTGCTCCTGGAAGAAATAGGAAACCACTGCAGTTTTTGAGTGGGGGTTAGGAGGGAGTGACATAGTTGGACCTGCACTTTAGGAAAATCACTTGAGTAGCTGAATAAAGGAAGGACTAGAGTGGGAAGAGATTCAAGGCAGGCAGACCCTCCAACGGGCTTTTGCAATGGTCCAGGCATGAGGTGGGAAAGGCCTGCACCAGAGTGGTGGCAGTATCAGAAGAGAGAAGGGGTCATATTCAAGAAAGGTTATGAAGGTAAAATCAACAGGCCTTGGCAACAGCCTGGATATCAGGGGTGAGAGAGAGCAAGGAATCCAGAATTATTCCTAGGTTGCAAGCCTGAGAGGATGGGAGAACGGTGTTACACTCTACAGCAACAAGAGAAGAGAGGGAAGGATTTAGGAGGAAAGATAATGAGTTGAATTGAGCCAGCATGGTCCCTAGATAACAATATATCACTAAGCCTGTATTCTAAACCTTTTGTATTTTTTGGTACTGTAAGAGTTTTTTCCTCACTGGTATAGTCTTAGCAAACCCAAGGTCATTTCCAAAACATGAGTTAGGATTTAGTAGTAGAAAAAAAATAACATTAAAAAATATCAGTTATAAGGCTAGTGGTGAGGTATCCAACATGCTTGGGTCAAAATTTAATAGTTTAAATGCAATTTGACCTTCTGAGTTGACTTGGAAAAATAAGGCGGGAATGGACTTTGAGAGGTCATTTCATTCTTTTCCTCATCTTCAAGACCAAAATGTAACTATTCCAATGTCATCATCCTAATATCTAGCATTTATATATAGTTTTGAGGTTTATAAAATGCTTACCTCATAACAATCCTTTGACATAGGTCATGAAAAGTGGTATTCCTATTTCCAAATGAAGACAGAAGCTAAGAGGAGGAGGGCCTTATGTCTTTTAAGTGTCAAAACCAGAGTCTGAGGCCAGGTCTCCTGACTTTAACTCTAGCATCCTTTCCATTATACCAAACTGTTTGCCAAAGTAATTAGCAGGAGACACCTGCTCTAGGGACCAAGAGCTAGCAGTTATGGGTTCGATTCTTGAGATTCTTATCTCAAAGAGGTTTGAAACAGAAAATTGCAATGCCTTCATTTCCTAAGGCATGGGAAAACAAATCAACTAGCATACTGAACAGCAACAATAGCAGCAGCTACAACATCAACAACAACCACAACAATATTAATAACTAGCATTCATATGGTCTTTAAGGCTTGCAAAGCACTTTATATGCTATCCCATTTTGACCCCCACACCAACCCTGGGAGAAAGGAGCTGTTGCTATGGCCATTTTATAAATTAGGAAGCTGAGACTGACAGAGATCAGGTGACTTTCTTAAGGTCACATATCTAGTTATATGTCTGAGGCAAGATTCAGACTCAAGCCTTCCTGACTCCAATTCCAGCTATGAATACCATAGGACTTGGAGCTGGAAAGAAAATTAAAGACCACATAGTCCATCATTTTAAAGATAAATGAAATGAAATCTAGAAAGGTTGTAACTTGCCCAAGATCATAGAAGTTGGATCTCTGACTCCAAATCCAATGCGCTTTTCATTATCCCATATTATATAATTATTGTTTACAGAACGGGAAGTAGGATACTCAGGCTAGGAGGTATCATAACTGTGTTTGTAGCTGTAGGACTAGGAAATGTGTCTGGTGACCAGGTGACTACCCACTAAAGCTCCCTAAGAAATGATAACCAGGGGCAACCCATCTAGATTTTTGAAGTACTCTGAAAATTAGAAGTAGGCATATGATTTGAATGGAAGATATCAGGCTAAAAGGCCAAGATGAAGGTCTTTTATCTGATGAAACAAGTAATGGTTTTAGTGGGTTGAAACCATGGAGGCAGGGAAAACGACAATGGGAAAGAATAAATTTTGTACATTAGAGAAAGATACTGGATAGGAATTTTTGTAGGGGAAGAGAATTGCTAGAAAGAAACATTTCTTTTGTGTTTGTCCTGAATGTCCTAAAATACCAAAACGTGAAATGAATTTCTATTTTTGTCAAGAGAAGTTCTAGGTGCCATACTTCTTCGTGCTGTATTGAACATCTTGCACTTTGGTAGGTGATAAAAGTCTAACTTGTCTGGTAATTAGAGGCTAATCAACAAAACTTGGGACACGCAATTTGGCATAGTGGAGGGAAATGGACTTGGAGTCAAAGCAACTGGGTTTGAATCCAGAGTTATGAGATTTACTAGCTGTGTGACTTTGGGCAAGCCACTTATACTCCAAGACCAAAAAAGATCTAGGATTTTTTTAAAAGATTGCAAGCTCATATGAGTCAATAATTTAACGTAACCAGGGAACCAAATGGGCTTTTAGGCTGTGTTGAGAGGCATAGGTCTCAGGAAAAAAGGAATTGGTGGACCTACTCTACTTTGAACTGAGCAATGTTTGGAGTTTTGTGTTTAGTCCTGGGTATCACGTTTTAGAAAGGACCTTGATAAGCTGGAAAATGTGAAAGAGAGGCCAAAGTGACAAAGGAAGAGATTTTTATTTCCTGCCATATGTGCATAGGTTGGAGGAACTTGAGTTTCTAGAAGAGATTAATGGAATAGAACGCAAAAGCATTTATGAAATTCCATTTATGTGCCAAGTACTGTGCTAAATAAGCATTGAGGACACAAATAGAAAATCAAGAGAGTCTCTGCTCTCAAAGAATTCACATTCTGATTAAGGGAAGACAACATATAATGGATGATTCATATTCATTTTTAGTTCATGGAAGATAGAAGGTCTAGGTCATACTTAGCTTGTTGAAGTGGTTAGCGAACTAGCCCTGAAGCAAGAAAGACTTGGATTCAAGTTCTACTTCTGACATTCTAAAAATCGCTTAACCTCTCAGTCATATCTAGGCAACTCGCTAAGTCAAGTGTCCATCTTTTTTGTACCACAGGCCCCTTTGGCTACTTGGTTAAACCCATGGACCTCTTCTTAGAATAATGTTCTAAAATAATTGAAAGAAACGCTAAAATTTAGTTAGAGATTAGTAAAAATTAAGGGGTTTTTTCCCATTCAAGTTTAAGAAACCCCCTGAGATCCATCTATGAACTCTTTGTGGGTTCAAGGACCCTAGGTTAAGAAATTGCAGAGAAATTGTCACCCATATTAGGAGAGGGATCTTCTTTAGAATTTCCATATGCACATGAAATCACAGCTCCAATCCTTGAGTAAAAATAGTGCTGACTTATGACAATACTGAAATTGAAACCTTACTTTGTTCTATGTTTGAGAAGAATGAGATGCTGAAGGTTGTTCCTAAGCCCAGTGTCTTTAAATCATAAGCAATATGAATAAAAATGCTAAACGAACCTGGAATTTATTTCAAGAGAAGAGTTGTCTTTGTCTTGCTGCCAATTTGGGGAAAACAGGCAGAGTTTAGCAGCCTTTAAAACCTTCTCACAGACTTGCAATCAGATTATTATGAATCATATTTCCTTTTTTAATTATTTTTCATTTCATGAAATATATCCAAATAATGCATTTTAAATTTTTTAACAATCATTTTTTCAAATTTTGAGTTCCAATTTCTCTCCCTACCTCCCATCCTCAACCCTTGAGAAGACAAGCAATTTGGTTTTGATTATGTATGTGAGGTCATGCAAAACATATTTCTACATTAGCCACATTGCAAAAGAAAATATAAACAAAATAGAACAATAAAAATAAAGTTTCTTAAAAGTATGCTTCAATATACATCCAGCATTCAACTATTTTTTCTCTGGAGGTCGATAGCATTTTCCATCATGGATCCTTTGGAATTATCTTGGATCATTGTCATGATCAGAGTAGGTAAGTCTTTCATAGTTGATCATACTTACATTACTACTATTACTATGTACAATGTTGTCCTGGTTCTGCTTACTTCACTATGTATCACTTCATTTAAGCCTTCCCAGGTTTTTCTGAAACCATCCTGCTCATCATTTCCTATAGTACAATAACATTTCACCAGAATCATATACCACAACTTGTTTAACCTTTCCCCAATGGATGTTCAGTCATTTTTCAAGCATATTTGATTCTTCATCACTCCATTTAGGGTTTTATTGGCAGAGACATTGGAATTGTTTGCCATTTACTTCTCCAGGTCATTTTACAGATGAGGAACTGAGGCAAACAGAGTTCAGTGACTTGCTCAGGGTCACACAGCTGGTCAGTGTCTGAGGCCAGATTTAAATTCCAGAAGATGAGTTTTCCTGTAAGCCCAGTGCTCCACCCACTGCACTACCAATTCTTTTGCCACTACAAAAAGAAATGCTATAAATATTTTTGAACAAACAGGTCTTTTTCCCTCTTCTTTGATCTCTTTGGGATAATGGTGTTGCTGGGTCAAAGAGTATGCACAGTTTTATAGCCTTTTGAGCATAGTTCCAAATTGCTTGCCCAGAATGGTTGGACTAGTTCACAATTCTGCCAAAAGTGCATTGGTGTTCCAATTTTTCCACATCCCCTCCATCATTTGTTATTTTCCTTTTCTGTCATGTTAGCCAACCTGATAGGTAAGCTGAATATATCAGAGCTGTTTGAATTTTCATTTCACTAATCAGTAGTTTTAGAGCATTTTTCATGTGACTATTGATAGCTTGATTTCTCCTAAAAATTTTCTATTCATATTTTTTGACCCTTTATCAAGTGGGGAATGGCTCTTATTTTTACAAATTTGGCTCAGTTCCCTATATATTTGAGAAATTAAGCCTTTATCAGAGAAGGTTGCTGCAAAATATTTTCCCAGTTTCCTGTTTTCTTTCAAATTTTGGCTCCATTAGTTTTGTTTTGCCAAAGCTCTTAAATTTCATGTAATCAAAATTATCTGTTTTACTTCCTATAAGCCCCTCTATCTCTTATTTAGTCATTAACACTTCCCTTATCCATAGATCCAACAGGTGTATTTTTTTCATGCTCCTCTAATTTACTTATGATATTATTCTTTATGTCTAAATCATTTATCCATTTTGATCCTGTCTTGGTATATGGTGTGAGATGTTGGTATATGCTTAGTTTCTGCCAAACTGCTTTCCAGTTTTCCCAACAATATTTGTCTAATGTTGAATTTTCACCCCAAAAGTTTGGATCTTTGGGTTTATCAAATACTATGTTATTATGGTCTTTTACTACTGTATATTGTGTGCCTAATATAGTCTTCTGATTCACCACTCTATTTCTTAACCAGTACCAGATTGTTTTGATGATTACCACTTTATAATATAGTTAGAACTCTGAAACTGCTAAGCTGCTTTCCTTAACATTTTTATTGATCCCCTTAATATACCCAATCTTTTTTTTTCAGATGAATTTTATTACTATTTTTTTCTAGCTCTATAAAATAATTCATTAGTATAGCACTAAATAACTAAATTAACTTAGGTAGGATCACCATTTTTATTATATTGGCTCAGCCTATTAATATTAATTAATTAATGTTTTCCAGTTGTTTAGAT
The DNA here is from genome assembly GCF_003287225.1 of Phascolarctos cinereus. Lineage (NCBI taxonomy): Eukaryota > Metazoa > Chordata > Mammalia > Diprotodontia > Phascolarctidae > Phascolarctos > Phascolarctos cinereus. Next base: position 510,540,144 of record NW_027555847.1, read on the forward strand.
CTGACTCTATTTGTATGAATAGTGTTTTGTAATGTGTTGATATATTTCTTGTATTTCTCTTGGAAGGTAGACTCCCAAGTATTTTATATTGTTTCTAGTTATTTTAAATGGAATTTCTCTTTCTATCTCTTCTTGCTGGGTTTTGTTGGTAGTATATGGAAATGTTAATGATTATTGTGTGTTTATTTTGTATCTTACAACTTTACTGGAAGTTATTAAATGTTTCAACTAGTTTTTCAGTTGATTCTCTAAGGCTTCTCTAAATATAGCATCATATCATGTACAAAGAATGATAGTTTTGTTTCCCTATTGCCTGCTCTAATTCCTTCAAGTTCTTTTTCTTGTCTTATTGTTATATCCCCCCCCCCACCATTTCTGGTGCAATGTGTGAATAACAGTGGTGATGATGGACATCCTTGCTTCACTCCTGATCTTACTGGGAAGGCTTCAAGTTTATCCCCATTACAGATAACACTTACTCTTGGTTTTAGATACTAGTTATCATTTTAAGAAAGACTACATTGATTTCTATGCTTTCCACAGTTTTTAATAGGAATGGGTGTTGCCTTTTGCCAAAGACATTTTCTACATTTGTAGTTATGATCATATAATTTTTGTTGTTATTGTTATTGATATGGTCAATTATGCTGATAGTTTTCCTATTATTGAACCAGTCCTGCATTTCTGGCATAAAACCAACTTGATCATAGTGATATAGTGATTTCTTGATGATACATTGTTGTTATCTTCTTGCTAGTGTTTTATTTAAAATTTTTACATTGATATTCATTAAGGAAATGGGTCCATAGTTTTCTTTCTCTGTTTTTACTCTCCCTGGTTTAGGTATCAAAACCATATTTGTGCCATAAAAGGAATTTGGTAGGACTCCTTTGCCTATTTTTTTCAAATAGTTTGTATAGCATCGGAATTAATTGTTCCTTAAATGTCTGGTAGAATTCATTTGTGAATCCATCTAATCCTGAGAATTTTTTCTTAAAGAGCTTATTGATGATTTCAATTTCTTTTTCTACAAATAGGTTGAGTATTCTATTTCCTCTTCCATTAAGCTGGGCAGTTTATAATTCTTGTAAATATTCATACATTTCACTTGGATCATCAATTTTACTCCATGCAATTGGGCAAATTAACTCATAATAATTGTTTTAATTTCTTCCTCACTGGTGATTCATTTACCTTTTTCATTTTTTATTCTAATAATTTCTTTTTCTATTTTCTTCTCTTTATCAAATTAACCAATGGTTTATTTTATTGGGTTTCTTATTGATAAAACCAACCCCTAGTTTTATTTATTAGTTCAATGGATTTTTTTTTACATTTAATTTTTTATTAATCTGTCCTTTGGTTTTCAGGATTTTCAATTTGTTCTTTTTCTAGTTGTTGGGGTTTTTTTTAGGGTCATGCCCAATTCATTGAACTACTCTTCTTATCTTTTATTGATGTAAGGGTTTAGAGATATAAATTTTCCCCTAAGTACTATTCTGACTGCATCTCACACATTTTGGAATATGGTCTCATTATTGCCATTCTCTTTAAAGAAATTATTGATTGTTTTTATGATTTGTTCCTTGATCTACTCATTCTTTAGGATTAGATTGTTTAATTTCCAATTAGCTTTTAATCTCTGCTTCCATGGCCCTTTATTAAGTGTGACTTTATTCTATTGTGGTCTGAAAAGGGTTAATTTAATTTTTCTGCATTTTTTGTGTGGTTTTTATGACCTATACATGGTCAATTTTTGTGAAGGTGCCATGTACAGCTGGGGGAAAAAGTATACTCCTTTCTGTTCCCATTCAGTTTTCTCCAAAGGGCTTTTATATCTGACTTTACTAAAATTCTATTCATCTCCTTGATTGCTTTCTTTTTTATCTATGGTTAGATTTATCTGACTCTGAAATTGAAAAGTTGAGGTCCCCCCAATTAGTATAGTTTTACTATTTCCTCCTGTGATTCATTCAACTATTCCTTTAAGAATTTGGATGCTATACCATTTGGTGCATATATGTTTATCATTGATATTATCTATGGTTCCTTTTACTAAGATGTAGTTTCCATGCTTATACCTTTTAATTAGGTCTATTTTTGCTTTTGCTTTATCTGAACATGTGATTCCTATCTCTGCCTTTTTTTTAAACTTCAGCTGAAGCATAACAGATTCTGCCCCAAGTCTTATTTTAATTCTGCGTGTCTCTCTGGTTCAAATGTCTTTCTTTAAAAAACAAAACAAAACATATTGTTGGATTCTGGTTTCTAATCCATTATGTATTCTATTTCCACTTTATGTGTGAATTCATCCCATTCACATTCACAGTTATGATTACAAACTGTGCATTTCCCACCATCCAATTTCTTTCTTTTATCTTTCTCTTTTTGTTTTGTCCCTCTTCTAAAGTCTGTTTGCTTCTGACCACTGACTTCTCTTACCTGCCCTCCTTTTCTCATCTCTCCCTTTTGTTATCCCCTTCCTCTCTTACTTCCCTGTTGTGTAAGATAGATTTCTATTATCAATTGAATTTATGTATGCATGTGTGTGTGTTCTCTTTTTTGAAGCAATTTAGATGTGAGATTCTCGCATTGCCTGTTTCCCCCCACTATTGAGCCATCCACTATTAAAGGTCCTCCTTGTGTGCCTCTTTTACATGAGATAATTTTCCTCATTCTTCCTCTCCCTTCCTTCTTCTTTCTGATCATCCCTCTTTCTCACCTATCCATTTTTTTACATCATCCCAACATAACTGGCTCACTCTCACACCCTCTTTCTATGTAAAATCCTTCTAATTGCCTAAATAATGATAATTGTAGAAGATAACATGCACTATCTTCCTCTATGGAAAAGTAAATAGTTTAACCATATTGAGTCTCTTGTGATTTCTCTTTCATGTTGACCTTTTTACATTTTTCTTGAGTTTTGTATTTGAAAGTGAAATTTTCTATTCAGCTCTGTTCTTTTCATTAAGAACATTTGAAAGTCATCGATTTCATTAAATATCCATTTCTCCCCTGAAAGATTATACTCAGTTTTTCTGGGTACATTACTCTTGGTTATAATACCAGCTCTTTTGCCTTCCAGAATATCATCTTCCAAGCCCTCTGCTTCTTTAATGTGGTAGCTGCTAAATCTTATGGGATCTTGGCTGTGGCTCCATGGTATTTAATGGTTTCTTTCTTGCTGCTTGAAGTATTTTCCCCCTGGCCAAGGAGTTCTGGAATTTGGCTTTAATACTCCTGAAATTTTCATTTTGGGATTTTTTAGGTGGTAATTGGTGGATTTTTCCAATTTCTATTTTACTTTCTGGTTCAAGGATATCTGGGCAGTTTTCCTTCATAATTTCTCTTTTTTTAATTTATTTTTTTTATGTTTTTTTCCATATGCTTTTGAGTTGAAAATTTTTCTCCCTTTTCCTCCCCCCCACCCTCCCCAAGATGCCACACAATCTGACATAGGCTTTACATTTACATACCCATTAAACATATTTTCACATTAGTAAAGTTGTAAGTAAAAATTAAAACCAATAAGAGTAACCATCAGAAAGATGAAACAAAACTCAACAGAAGGTAAAAATAAGTGATAGCGATTTGACTTCCACAGTTCTTTCTTTGGATGTGGACAGCATTTTCCATCCTGAGGTCTCTGGAGATGTCTTAGATCCTCGTAATGCTGAGAAGGGTTCAGTTTAACAATCTTAGTCATTGCATAACGTGGCTGTTATTGTGTACAAAGTCCTCTTGGTTCTGCTCACTTCACTCAGCATCAGACCATATAAGTCTTTCCAGGTTTTTCTGAAGTCAGCCTGTTCATCATTTCTTATAGCACAATAGTATTCCATTACATTCATATACCACAACTTGCTCAGCCATTCCCCAATTGATGGGCATCCTCTCAATTTCCAATTCTTTGCCACCACAAAAAGAGCTGCTATGAATATTTTTGTACATGTGGGTCCTTTTCCCATTTGTTTGATCTCTTTGGGATATAGCCCTAGAAGTGCTATTGCTGGATCAAAGGGTATGCACATTTTTGTAGCCCTTTGGGCATAGTTCCAAATTGTTCTCCAAAATGGTTGGATCATTTCACAACTCCACCAACAATGTATTAGTGTTCCAATTTTCCCACATCTTCTCCAACATTTATCATTTTCCTGTTTTGTCATGTTGGCCAATCTGATAGGTGTGATGTGGTACCTCAGAGTTGTTTTGATTTGCATTTCTCTAATCAATAATGATTTAGAGCATTTTTTCATATGACTATAGATGGCTTTAATTTCTTCATCTGAGAACTGTCTGTTCATATCCTTTGACCATTTATCAATTGGGGAATGGCTTGTGTTCTTATAAATTTGTCTTAATTCTCTATATATTTTAGAAATGAGGCCTTTATCAGAGAGACTGGTTGTAAAAATTCTTTCCCAATTTTCTACCTTCCTTCTAATCTTAGTTGCATTGGCTTTGTTTGTGCAAAAACTTTTCAATTTAATGTAATCAAAATTATCCATTTTGCTTTTCATAATGTTCTCTATCTCCTGTTTGGTCATGAATTCTTCTGTTCTCCATAGATCTGATAGGTAAACTATTCCTTGTTCTCCCAGTTTACTTATGGTATCAGCCTTTATATCTAAGTCCTGAACCCATTTTGACTTTATTTTGGTATATGGTGTGAGATTTGGGTCTATGCCTAGTTTCTGCCATACTCTTTTCCAGTTTTCCCAGCAGTTTTTTTCAAAGAGTGGGTTCTTATCCCAGAAGCTGGGGTCTTTGGGTTTATCAAATAATAGATTACTATAGTCATTGACTACTGTGTCTTGCATATTTAACCTATTCCACTGATCCACCTCCCTATTTCTTAGCCAGTACCAAGCAGTTTTGATGATTGCTGCTTTATAATACAATTTAAGATCTGGAATTGCTAGGCCACCTTCCCCTGCATTTCTTTTCATTAGTTCCTTTGATATTCTGGACCTTTTGTTTTTCCAAATGAATCTTGTTATTATTTTTTCTAACTCTATAAAATAATTTTTGGTAGTTTGATTGGTATGGCACTGAATAAGTAAATTAGCTTAGGTAGGATTGTCATTTTTATTATATTAGCTCGGCCTACCCATGAGCAACTGATGTTTTTCCAATTATTTAGATCTGATTTTATTTGTGTGAAAAGTGTTTTGTAATTGTGTTCATAGAGTTCCTGGGTTTGTTTCGGAGGTAGACTCCTAAATATTTTATAATGTCTACAGTAAGTTTAAATGGGATTTCTCTTTCTATCTCTTGCTGTTGGGCTTTGTTGGTAATATATAGAAATGCTGATGATTTATGTGGGTTTATTTTATAGCCTGCAACTTTGCTAAAGTTGTTTATTATTTCAAGTAGTTTTTTACTTGATTCTCTAGGATTCTCTAAGTATATCATCATGTCATCTGCAAAGAGTGATAGCTTTGTTTCTTCTTTACCTATTCTAATGCCTTCAATTTCTTTTTTCTTTATTGCTAAAGCTAATTTCCAGTACAATATTGAATAACAGTGGTGATAATGGACATCCTTGTTTCACCCCCGATCTTATTGGAAATGCTTCTAGCCTGTCCCCATTACATATAATGCTTGCTGAAGGTTTTAGATATATGCTATTTATTATTTTAAGGAAGACTCCATTTATACCTATGCTTTCTAGTGTTTTTAATAGGAATGGGTGTTGTATTTTATCAAAAGCTTTTTCTGCATCTATTGAGATGATCATGTGGTTTCTGTTGGTTTTGTTGTTGATATGCTCAATGATGCTGATAGTTTTCCTAATATTGAACCAACCCTGCATTCCTGGTATAAATCCTACCTGGTCATAGTGTATTATTCTTGTGATAAGTTGCTGCAATCTACTTGCTAGTATTTTGTTTAAAATTTTTGCATCTATATTCATTAGAGAAATTTGTCTATAATTTTCTTTCTCTATTTTGACTCTTCCTGGTTTAGGTATCAACACCATATTTGTATCATAAAAAGAATTTGGTAAGACTCCTTCTTCACCTATTTTCCCAAATAGTCTATATAGTATTGGAATTAATTGTTCTTTAAATGTTTGGTAGAATTCGCATGTAAATCCATCTGGCCCTGGAGATTTTTTCCTAGGGAGTTCATCAATGGCTTGTTCAATTTCTTTTTCTGAGATGGGGTTATTTAAGTATTTTACTTCCTCTTCGGTTAATCTGGGCAATTTATATTTTTGTAAATATGTATCCATTTCACTAAGATTGTCAAATTTGTTGGCATATAGTTGGGCAAAATAATTCCTAATTATTGTTTTAATTTCCTCTTCCTTGGTGATAGCTTGCCCTTTTCATTCTTGATACTAGTAATTTGGTTTTCTTCTTTCTGTTTTTTAATTAAATTAACCAAAGGTTTATCTATTTTATTGGTTTTTTCATAAAACCAGCTCTTAGTTTTATTTATTAGTTCAATAGTTTTCTTAATTTCAATTTTATTAATTTTTCCTTTGGTTTTCAATATTTCTAATTTGGTGTTTAGTTGAGGATTTTTAATTTGTTCTTTTTCTAGTTTTTTTAGTTGTATGCCCAATTCCTTAATCTCCTCTTTTTCTATTTTATTTATGTAAGCATTTAGAGATATAAAACTTCCCTAAGAACTGCTTTCCTGCATCCCATAGGTTTTGGTATGTTGTCTCATTATTGTCATTCTCTTGAATGAAATTATTGATTGTTTCTATGATTTGTTGTTTGACCCAATCATTTTTTAGGATTAGATTATTTAGTTTCCAATTATTTTTTAGTCTATCTTTCCATGGCCCTTTATTACATATAATTTTTATTGCATCATGATCTGAAAAGGATGCATTTAATATTTCTGCCTTTCTGCATTGGATTGTGAGGTTTTTATGCCCTAGTACATGGTCAATTTTTGTGTATGTGCCATGTACTGCAGAAAAAAGTATATTCCTTTCTATCCCCATTCAGTTTTCTCCAGAGGTCTATCATACCTAACTTTTCTAATGTTCTATTCACCTCCTTAACTTCTTTCTTGTTTATTTTGTGGTTAGACTTATCTAGTGCCGAGAGGGGAGGTTCAGGTCCCCCACTAGTATAGTTTTGCTGTCTATTTCTTCCTGTAACTCCCTGAACTTCTCCTGTAAGAATTTGGATGCTATACCATTTGGTGCATATATATTTAGTAATGATATTACTTCATTGTCTATGGTGCCTTTTAGCAGGATGTAGTTTCCTTCCTTATCTCTTTTGATTAGATCTATTTTTGCTTTTGCTTTGTCTGAGATCAGGATTGCTACCCCTGCTTTTTTTACTTCAGCTGACGCATAATATATTCTGCTCCAGCCTTTTACCTTTACCCTGTATGTGTCACTCTTTTTCAAATGTGTTTCCTGTAAACAACATATTGTAGGATTATGGTTTTTAATCCATTCTGCAATCCATTTTTTTTATGGGAGAGTTCATCCCATTCACATTCACAGTTATGATTACTATCTGTGTCTTTTTCTCCATCCTTTTCCCCCTTTTATGCTTTTCTTTCTCCTTTTTCCTTTCCCCCTTCACTAGTGTTTTGCTTTTGACCACCCCTTTCAGTCCCTTCCCCCTTTTATTATCCCTTTCCCTTTTCTTCCCCTTTAGTCTTACTGCTGCTTCCCTCCCTTCTTTCCCCCCCTTTTCTTTCCCTCCCTTTTCTTTCCCTTTTCCCTCCTACTGCCTATAGGGCAAGTTAGATTTCTATACCTAACTGATTATATTATGCCCTTCTTGAGCCAAATCTGATGAGAGTAAGGTTCAAACAATGCTCCCCCCCTTCTTTCCCTCTGCTGTAATAGGATTTTGTGTCTTTTCCTGTAATGTAATTTACCCTTGTCTGCCTCCTCCTTTCTCAGTACATTTTCTAAGATCAGATTGACCCACTTATTTGGATCCATTTAACCCACTTGATTAGATTTTTTTTATCATTACATCAAAGTCAACTAATATCCACCCTCTTTATGTATACTCCTTTAACAAGGTGTAATAACAATACAGTTCTCAAGGGTTGCAAGTCTCATATTCCCTTGTAGGGGTTTAAACAGCCCCCCCCATTAACAACATATTGTATCCTTCTGTCCCATTTACCTTTTTAAGTCCTTCTTGAGTCCTGTACTTGAAGATCAAATTTTTTGTTGAGCTCTGGTCTTTTTATCAGGAAAGTTTGGAAGTCTCCTATTTCATTGAATATCCACCTCCTCCCTTGAAAAATGATGCTCATTTTTGCTGGGTAATTGATCCTTGGCTGCATTCCAAGCTCCTTTGCCTTATGGAATATCATGTTCCATGCCCTGCGGTCTTTTAATGTAGAAGCTGCAAGGTCCTGTGTAATCCTGACTGTGGTTCCATGATATTTAAATTCTTTCTTTCTGGCTGCTTGCAGCACCTTCTCTTTCATCTGGTAATTTTGGAATTTTGCTATTATATTTCTTGGTGTTGTCAATTTGGGATCCCTTTCTATGGTTACTTTCCCTTCTGGTTCTAGGACTTCCGGGCAGTTTTCCTTCATGATTTCCTGAAAGATACTGTCCAGGCTCTTTTTTTCATCATGATTTTCAGGTAGTCCAATAATTTTTAAATTGTCTCTCCTGAGTCGATTTTCCAGGTCGGTTGTTTTACTGATGAGGTATTTTACATTTTCATCTATTTTTTCATTTTTTTGTTTCTGTTTGACTGATTCTTGCTCTCTCATAGAGACATTAGTTTCCATTTGTCCAATTCTAGTTTTTAACAGATTGTTTTCTTCTGTTAGTTTTTGTACTTCCTTCTTCAACTGGCCAATTGTGTTTTTTAGGGACTTGTTTCCTTCAGTACTCTTCTGTTAGATTTTGTACTTCCTTCTTCAACTGGCCAATCGTGTTTTTTAGGGACTTGTTTTCTTCAGTGTACTCTTCTGTTAGTTTTTGTCCTTCCTTCTTCAATTGGCCAATTGTGTTTTTTAGGGACTTGTTTTCTTCAGTGTATTTTTTTTCCAATGGCCAATTGTATTTTTGAAGGACTCTTTTACCTCTCTCATTTGACTATTAAAATCCTTCTTGAGCTCTTCTAAGAAGGCTTTTTGGGCTTCAGACCAGTTCATATTCCCTTTTGTTGTTGCAGATGTGGGTTTGTTGACAGTGTTGTCCTCTTCAGAATTTCTGTCTTGATCTTCACTCTTCTCATAATATGAATCTATGGTACGTTTCTTTTTACCCATGGTGTTTCTTTATTCCCTGGCCTTTAAAGAGATTGAGCTCTCCTGCTGGGGAACAGAGGGTACTGACCCAAGCTTCTTGTGTTGGGAGCCTAGGTCTTGGTCACTGGCTTTGCGTGCTGGGGCCTCTTATGCTGGGAATTGGAGGCTGTAGGTTTCTGGCAGCTTACCTTGTGTTGGGCTGGAATCAGCAAGGCTGGAACTTTCAGGCAATTCTAGGTTGTCTGCTTTTCCTTTCCTTTAGCTTTCTTCCGCTCCTTTTAGATGGGTGCTGCAGGATGTTTATCTGCCTGGGGCCCCTGACAGTGTTGTCTCCCTCGTTTCTGCTAATGCACTGGGAGATTCCTTTGCAGTGGAGTGCTGAGGCACCTGGTGGTTTTCTGAGCTGGTTTCCACCGGTTCCCCCCCTCACTGAGGCACTCGGAGGTCCAAGTGTTGGTGTTTGCCTGCTCTACCACCTGGGCTTCAGGATTTCTTCACAATTGGAGTCTGCAGGGCTCCCACCACTCACCTGGTGTTGGGTTGGAATCAGCAAGACTGGGGCTTTAGGAAGCCTTTAGGTTGTTTTCTTCACCTCTGTTCAGATGAATGCCACAGGGTACTTGTCTGCCTGGGGCCTCTTGTAGTTCTGCCTCCCTTATTTTTGCTGAGGCACTGGGAGACCCGTTTGCTGGGCTGCTGCTTCTCGTCTTAATTCTAGTTCAGGTATTCCTGGGTTTTTTTTTTCTGGGGTGATATTTTCTGGGTTTTCAGAGATTGATAGGGGAGAGTGAGAGTGACTACCTTTTCACTCTGCCATCTTGGCTCCCGGAAGCGGAAGTGGATAATTTCTTGAAATATGACGTCCATGCTCTTTTTTTGATCATGACTTTCAGGTAATCCAATAATTCTATATTATTTCTTCACAATCTATTTTCCAGGTCAGTTGCTTTTCCAGTAAGATAGCTCACTTTTTCTTCTATTTTTTTTTCATTCATTTGATTTTGTTTTGTTGCTTTCTGATGTTTCATGGAGACATTAGCTTTCACTTGCCCAATTCTAATTTTTAAGGAATTATTTTTTAAGTGAATTTTTTTACCTCATTTTCCATTTGGCCAATTCTGTTTTCAAGGTGTTATTTTTGTAAGTATTTTTGTGCTTCTTTTACTAAACTGTTAATTTTTTCATAATTTCTTTGCTTTCATTTCTTTGACTAACTTTTCATTTACCACTCTTAAACAATTTTGAAAATTATTTTTTAACTCTTTCAGGAATTTTTTGGGGAGTGTGGCTTGTCTCCAATTCACATTTTTCTTTGAGTCTTTGCTTGTAGCTATTTTGACTTCATTGTCTTCTTCAGAGTTTGTATCTTGCTCTTCCCTGTCAACATCATTGCTTTTTACAGCCAGGTTTTTTTCATTTCAATTTTTGTTTTGTTTTGTGCTGTTTATTCACTTTCCCACTTTATTTCTTGATTTGGAAATTTATGTCACTATTGGATTCTGTTCTTGGTGAAGAGTGAGGGGAGGGGCACTGTCTCAAGCTTCAGGCTTTTCTGCACTTCTGTTTTCAGAGCTAGCTCTGGGAGTTTGGAAGTTTTTAGTGTTTACAAAGTGGTGTGGTGATCTTGGGAGATGTATGGTCACCGCTTTCTTGGCCTAAACTTTGGTCCCTATCCAGGAAGGGCCCCTGATCCCTTGGGATTGCAATCAATACTGCTTCTCTGGGCCCTACTTCCCTTGGGACCAGAATTGATACTGCTCCTTAGGGTTCTGATCCCTTGGGGCCAGAAGTTATACTACCCTTCAGGGCTTCCACTCCCTCTTGACTCAAAGTGCTCCTCACTGTCCTTGAACTATGACCCAGAAATGAATATAGTTAATTGAGCTGCCAAACAGTCCCTGGTCCTGCAACCAGTGCTAAAAGAGTGGTACCCTGTAATCTCTTTCTGACCAGTTGCCAGGTCCTCTTACTGTATCTGGCTTGAGAGTTTCCAAAGCTGCTGATGCTTCTAGTCCTAGCCCCACCTAGTCCTATCACTGGTGTTGCATGCATGGGGGCTCCAGGCTAGTCTCCACCCCCATGTCACAGATCTCTCTTTCTGACCTAAGTTATCTTGGGCTGGAAGAATGTCTAACTCTGACCCTTTGTTGGCTCTGCCACTCCAGAATTTGATCTGAGGCCTTATTTTAAAGATAGTTGGAGAGGAATGTTGGGAGAGCTGAGTGCTTTCCCATTCTGCCATCTTGGCTGAGTCATGTTCTCTTGATAAGACATCTAGGTGGTACAGTGGATAGAAAGCTGGACTTTGAGTCAAGAAGAGCAGGAATTGAATCCTGCCTCAACACTTGTTGGCTTTGTGACCCAGAGCAATTCACTTAATATTTCTCACCTTCAGTTTCCTCATCTCTAAAATGGGGATAATCACTTAAACTTTCTCAGCCTTAGTTCACTTGTATAAAAAAAAGTGGATAACTATACCACCTCTGTCATTGTGTTGTAGTAAGAATTAAAAGAAATTACACATGAAAAGAACTTTTCAAACCTTAAAGTAGTAGAAATGTGAACTATTCTTTGATATAATTTGACAGTCTTGAGGCGACATTGCCTTCTTAAAATCACACATTAGTTGCAAATAGTAAGTGCCTAATTATTGATTGTTGGAAAGAGATAAAGCAACATGCTCTGACCCATTTGGATTGCCCTGATTTTTAATGCCTAGGGATCCCTTTGCAGATTCATGATGCTTTATGTTGAAATACAGATATAAAATGATCCCCCACATCATAGTGATGAATTTTTTTTTAAATACACAGACAAAATGCTTCCAATGTGGACAAAGTATTTAATTACAAATAACATTCAGATACAGAGGTCTGAGCACTGTCATGTTAAGCCATAGAGATGTTCCCAATTGCCTTGGAAACATGAACATAGGTACACATCAAACAGGAGAAGTGGCTGATGGAGTCATTCCTAATAATCATAAGACAGACATGAACAGTAAACATGGAGATGCTCTCAGAGAAATAAATTATACCCAGTTATTTGCAGGATACAAGCACTTAAATTTATTTATGTGTACTTTCCCTAAATACTTTCATTTCCGCTATGCAATATATTCTCACAGCACACACATCTTCCTTTAGACATTTTTAAACTTTGACTATCACCCATTCTGCTATAAAATTTTGTGGATCTTTGGGTTGCAAACTGCATTTAAATTAATCCCTTCCCGTGACTTTATTCCATCTGTGCACAGTGGGAGACCATCTAACAGAGCACAGAAGAGATTGCTTTCATTCTTCTGCTAATATCTACCCCATCCGTCACAGAAAGTATAACATATTGAGATTCTGGAATAAAAATTTCAGTATCAGTCACCATATTCCTCTGCCAATCCTCTGCTCTGCTATTTCATCTAGACGACATAAGCATTACTATTAAGAGGGTAGGAGATGGCATAGAGAAGTTTGAGCAAAGGTGAAGTACCTTTTCTCTCTCCTATAAATCTCATCTCTTTTCCCCAATCATTGAATGTTAGTGATAGAAAGGTCTGTAGTTGGCATCTTAAAATTTTAAAGATGGAAAAGTCATAAGGACTATGATAAGGCTTGTCATATCTGAAGTGGCTTTATTGACTATGTGTCACAAGGCTTGAAAGAGAAATTACTTCATACACACATATACACACACACACTTTTCGCTACACGATCGCAAAGATTGCCTTCATTATTATGTGTTCAAATTTCAAAATATTAGAAAAAAAATTAAATGAGGCTGAGAAGGAGAAGAATTTGTGTGATTTTTATGACACATTAAAGAAAAAAGTCATAGCTGGCTTGTGGGTGGAATAATCTTTCCCAAAATGAGTAAAGGATACTAATGAAGACATAGAGCTTGGGATTTCAACAATATTATCAAATGGTATTTGTCATACCCTAGGGCTCGCCCTAGACCGTGAGCCAAGGGCCAGTCCCAAAGAGAACTGCCTACAGTGTGGATGAACCTCATCTCTAGGGTCCAGTGATTTTGCCTAATGTTCATGATGATATTGAAGAAAAACAAACAAGAGTACCTCATGCCCACAGGGCCTGATTTATTTCAAGACTTGAGATGGTGAAAGGAATTCTTGGTGTTCCCAAAGGATTTCTGCATAGAAGAGGATAAATATCATCCACCACTACCCTGTAATTCAGGAAAAAAATGACCTGAAAACTTGCTCTTGAGAAATCTCAAATCTTTTTTTAAACAGTAGTTTTATATACTTTTACCCTATCCATGTTCTAGTATCAGTGAGAACTATAAATGACCACTGTCCTAGCACTTTGTTTTCAATTTGCCTTAGTAGTACTTTAACTCTACCCCCATGAGAGCCTCTTTCTTTCTATTTCAAAGTAATCTGAAATGGTAGTCCCTCCCTTTCCCATCATGTTGTTTGTTTTGTTTTGTTCCTGGAAGATACTAAATCAGGGACTTCGCAGTTGGTCAATCAAACTCACTTCTACACAGATGCAGAAAGGCAGAAGTGAAAGAAAAAAAAAGCTAGAATATTAAGCCACAGGAAGAAACTGGGCTTCAAACTGTACCTGTAATTTCAATGTCACTTTTCTTCCTCTGATATATTTAAGGGGCACTGCCAAAATATAGACTTGGTCACCTAATGCTCTTCAAAGCAATCCTGGTCAGCTACTGTGGCATCATACTACCTCTAGGTGCTAATTGCGCTTTGGTTGGCTTTGTTGATAATGTTGCAGTGGGACACATTGGATTCTAAGAGGAAGGCTGGAAACAGAGCAGTACTAAGAGCAAGACCAGGGGAGCTGGGCTATTTCTTTTCATGCTTCTTGGTGAGCTTCCCCATCCCTAGCTGCAGTCTGCTCCTGCTGGTTGTAGTACGTTCTTCCTTTTGTTGGCTTTCCTGGGAGACTTGTTGTACAGCTCGTAGGATGGCGTTTTGGACAATCTGCTTGCTGGCATTCTGTAATTTTGCTTCTTCGGGTTCAGATCCAGGTTTCTCACCTAGAAAGTTATAACAGGGAAAAAGAGGGAGCTAATTTCAAAAGAAACATCACCACATAACAACAAATTTTATTAAGCACCTACTATGTGCCAGGTGCTTGGAATAAAAATGTAAAAAATGAAACAATCCCTACTCTGAAGGGGGTTATATTCTAAAGGAAAAACAGGTAATATAAATACATGCAAAATAAATATAGAGAGAATAAATACAAAGCAGTTAAAATACAGGTCATTTACTCCAAATGTCATTCAGATATTCATTCTGCAGGGAGGTTCTCACTTTTTCAGAGATTGTAGGAGCAGGAAGCCACTAATTAGTCTCTTCCTTTGGTAGACACCCATCTCCATGATGTCAAAACAATGTTAGTCAATAAAAGTTTCAATAAATATGAAGACCTCAGCTACTGGGATAAGGACTCAATATCTGATAATTAAAAAAAACTGCTAGGAAAATTGAACAGCAGTATGGAAAAATTAGATTTGGATGAACACCTCAGACTTATATAAAGATAAGCTCCAAATGGGATGTTTTACCTTATATAGAGTCAAATCATAGAAAAATGAAGAAACATGGAATAAATTATCAACCAAGTCTATAGAAAGCAAAAAAAAATTATAACAAAACAAGAAATAGAGAAGATCATGGCTGATTGAAAATTAATAATTTTTGCACAAATAAATCCAATAAAGAATAAGATATAAACAATTAGAGTGAAAACTTCACAGCAAGTTTCTCTGATAAGGTCTAAAATATGAGAAACTGATTCAAATTCATGTGAATAAGAGCCATTCCCCAGTTAATAAATAGTCTAAGAATACTGATAGGCAGTTCTCAAAAGAAGAAATGATAATCACAAGTGTTCATTAAACCATATAATCTCAGAGTTGGAGCAGACCAAAAGGTCATCTAGTCCAGAAGCATCAAATACTCCAACCCACATCATTCCTGAGTATAACCTGTATCAGATTACAGTGTAGTTCCTATCTGATTTTAATGTGTTGATATATTAATGAAAAAAGAAAGAAATGTGTGGTTCTTTAAATCAATACATGAACCACAGTGGTCCTTATGCATAATTTAGAAGCTCCCATTTCTATTCAAAATTGACACCACTGATCTAGTCCAACCACCTGCCTGAAACACAAATCTTTTCATTTATAGCATCTCAACAAGTGGCTAGTTATCCTGTTAAAACACTTCTAGGTGGTGCAATGGATAGGATGCCAGGCCTGGAATCAGGAAGATTTATTTTCCTGAGTTCAAATCTGGCCTCAGAGGTGTACTAGCTGTGTGAGCCTGGAAAAGTCACTTATCCCTGTTCACCTCAGTTTCCTCATCATAAAATGAACTGGAGAAGGAAATGGTAAACCACTCTAGTACCTGCCACGAAAACTCCAAATAGGTTCACAAAGAGCTAGACACAACCGAAGCGACTGAACTGCGATAGTAATGAAGAAGTTAGTGAGCAGCTGAGTACTTTGACAGCTCTAATTGTTAGAAAGTGAGAAAGTTCTTGCTTTTGTGGAGTAGAAATATCCATCTACCAAAAAGTCTCTTTGATGGCCTGGTATCACATAGTAATTCACTCATTCAACAAGCATCTATTAAATGTCTATGACATCACACTGTCTTTTATACAACTGATAGGTAAAAATAAAATAGCCTCACAAGCAAATCATTTCTGAGCCCCAACACATATATACCACATATACCACACACACACACACCTAATATTCCCCTTTCTTATTAGTTTCATTGTAGGTAGGGTCTTATCAGTGAGCTAATTCCTGGGAAACTTCTCACCAGCCCAGCTACTGACTTCAGGGAGACACTTTAAGCAGACTTTTTAGTTTGCCCATTATATGGTTAAAGTTTGTTTCATTTAGTCAGATCCAGGCAAGGAGAATTTATTGATTACTTTCTATGTGCTATGCATTGGGAATGAAAGCAAATGCAGTCTATTTACTCAAGAAGCTCCATTCAAATATGAGAGAAAATGTAAATAAGTAGGTACATACATATGAGATTATATAGAATATATGGAAGTTAATCTCATAGAGAAAGACATCTGTAACTAAAGGGACCAGGGATGGGGAAAGCCTCCTGCAGAAGATGGAATTTGAGCTGAGTCTTAAAGGAAGTCAGGGAAGCTAAGAGACAGAGGAGAAAGGGAGAGTAAACTCCTGGGAACCCATTTCCTTAACCATTTTTCATGGCCTCTATGTGTCCACACGAAATGAAAGTGCATTCTGGCTTTAGGAAGGCTTCTACTAACTGAACACCTGAACATGCCAAACTTATTTGAATTTCATTCAACTTGTCTAAAGAGACAAACACCAGATTAAATAAAGGCCTAGAATTCAATGCAAAATACTGAAGAGACTAACACATTATCCATGAGAAAGAAATAAAGATTCAAACAAATACGTTTTCCAGGAAAAACTACTGTTGCACAGAGCTGCCAGCTGAAGAAGGACAATTTGAGGGAGATAACAAGGTAGAAATCTATGCTGTACTTGAGGTTTGAGCAAGGTTTTAAAGGTCAGATCTCTGCTCTTGAAAATAGTTATATAACCAAGCAACATGGTTGTTAAAACTAAAGTATCATAGAATTTCATAACTGGAAAGGTTCTTAAAGACTACTGAATGCATCCCCTCTCATTTTCCAAGTGAGGGAATGTGAAGACCAGAGAGGTCTCCTGTCAAATATTTTCTCTGCTGTGTGTGTGGATGGGTTGGGGAATAGAAGAGGAACAGAGACAAAACAAACAAAACGCAAAAAAAAAAAACAGGCTGACTCCTAAGTAATAGGGAAATAGAAGTGAAGAGAAGTCTGCTTAATTTTGTTTCAATTGCATGTTTCAGTGACAGTGGCAAGGCTAAAAGAAATTTGGGTGGGGGAGGGAAAAGAATGGAAAGTAAAAAAAAATTCTTAAGGGCAGTAATAAAACTAACCTAAAAAATTGCTAGACCCATCCATGATATGTTAATAACCACATGGTCCTATTTCATGCTCCTGGAAAACTGTCATGGAGAGCAATGATTATCAGCACACTCCATTACAGTACCTAAAGGGTAAATGACAACTGGGCAGAAAGCAGGACTATTTATTAAAGTGTCAAGGAGGTCACTCTGTTGTGATCTACCAAATGCTCTGAAACTGCTTGAATTTAATTCAATTAGTCAGTGAAGAATAACCTATGACAATGTGTATGTTTTATTACCTAGCTGAAAATTATGGAAATAGCCCATATCCAAATAATTAGCCCTTGCATGGCTACTTTCATATCCTGCTGAGAATGATGAATAGATTTAGTTACCATTCCATTTTTAAATGCGTAACATAAATTCACATAAACAAAAATAAGCCTCAGACAAAGGCATGAAGTAAACAACATTTATTCTCAGCATCTTTGATATCTTTCTTATTCCAGGCAGTATCCCAGCAGTATATTGTCTGTCTGTCTCTCCCTTTCCTCATTCTTTCTACTTCTTCCTGTCCATTCTTCCCTTTGCCTCTCTCTCTCCTTGTCTCTCTTCCTCCCTAGAATTGATTAGGCCCCCCCACTCCATCCCAACTCTCTCTCCCTCTCTGTTTCTTTGTCTCTCCCTCCATTTTCCTCTCTCTCCCTGACCCCTACCACTGAAACTTAGTTGTCCTTTTGTCTTTAAGGGGAGAGCTATCAGCTGTCACATTATAAAATAAAAATTACGTTGCAATGATGTTAATGACTAATCACAACTCAATGTGTTTGCCTTTTGTGGTTATCTTCATCTTATAAGACTGATATAGCCCAAAGAACTAGTTGGATCTCTGAAAGATCGATAGAAAGTCAAGAAATAGTATTAGCAAGAAGAATTGACATTTCTAGTGTTTTAGTATTTGTGGAGCCTTTGTATACATTCTCTCATGTGATCATTGAAACAACTCTTTGAGATAAGTAAATTTATGATCTGGTCTTTGAAACCCCAGCATCCTATGCACTACAGCTTGCTGCCTCTCAAGAAAGATATCTTTGAGATAAGAGGGCCCTTGTTATAGACTCTTTAAATCACACCAGGTTAAGTGCTATCCAAAAGAATCTTTACAAAAGGCCAACCTTGCCCATAGACATTTTTTCACTCCCATTTTAGGGTAGGACTAAGGACAGAAACAAACACATAAGAATAGTGATTTCTAGGATAGCCAGGATGAGAACAAAATCCAATAACTTTAAAATTACTGCTGTATCTCCTCCCCAAATAAAATGAGATAAGTCTTAAGATATCTAAGCAACCAAAATTAACCAACTCATCATGTCTGAAGTGATATCAGCTCTACTGTAATGTGGTCCCAATTCAAAAGTTAATATAGATCTGATATTGGTTTGATTCAAACATGGATTCACCTTCAGCCTGGCTGCTAATCTCCAAAGGCACTTTTTCCATCTCTGAGGTTAACTGTTGACCACCATCCATATTAATAATTAAATAGTGATTTTCCTCTCAAGAACTAAAGCCATTTTCACATTTATTCTCACACTTCCATTGCAATGTACAAGGTCAAATGGAGCAAGTGTAGTTCATCTATTTTTGCCTTGTTTGGAAAATGAGCCTAGGAAAAGCTAGACTTTCCTTTTCTCTAGTATGGAAAAGACAAGGAAAGCCTAGTCTTTCCCATACGCCAACAGTAGTAGGGCTAAGACAAGAACTATGATCTCCCAAATTCTTTGCATACTGGAAATTACAATGTTAACAATTCCTATCAGAACAAAAATACAAACTTCTCCACACAGACATGCACTGCATTCTCCTCCAATGCCTCAGCACACAGGGACCTCAGCTATGTTTGCAGAACACAAGATCTGGCTGGTCCCAGAAAGATGATAAGACTTTGGTTACAAGCCTAGTAATGAACTGTTGTCATCCAAGGACAAGTCTCAATAGGCTTCTAACACCAGGGAAAGAATTTTTCTCAGCCCAAAGGCAAATCATGAACTTTTTATTAAAGAAACACAATCTATGTTGGTGGAGGAAATCCTGACAGTGATGAAATCACCCATCTTTCAAAATGCAAAAACTGCCAAGTAAAACCTAAAATAAAAGTTCAAGTGATTCATGGGAATGGCCAGCTTAGCAGAAAGTCACATCTACTTTTCCATCTTCTCCTTCTCCTCTTCTAACTACAAGAAATTAGAAAGCAGATGTTACCATAGGCCAATTGTTATCACCTCCTCAAAAAGAGCAAATAAACTAGTCTCCTTTTCTGCTAAGTGGGATGGTGACAGCTACAAGATTTTTCTATGAGATGTGTTGGAATTTATCTTCATCACTTCCAGATGTTCATCACTTCCAGTGAGGTATAATGGAGACTGCCTAGTGTTATGTGTCTGAGGTCGAATTTGAACTCAGGTTCTCCTGAATTCAGGGTTGGTGCTCTATCCACTGTGCCATCTAGCTGCCCCTAGATGAAGCTTTCTTGTGCTTTAGCCAGTCACTACTCTGATCAAAATTCTTCACCAGCTTCCTATTATCTATTCAGTGAAGTCCAAGTACCTTAGCCTGATATTCAAGGCTGACTTTCCTTTTCAGTTTTGTCTCATACTACTCTCTCCAATGGATACTAAACTCTAGCCCTTAAACACCCCAAAAATATGTTATGCTTTTCTATTTCTGGCCTTGCCCTATTCTTGAAGTCCTCTTAAGCCATAATCTTTACCTGTTGAAATCTCACCCATTATTATTGACCCAGCTCAAATGCTGTCTCTTCCTTGTCCAATGTAAAATGAGCTTTCCCTACTGTGTCTTCTCATGGTTGTATGTATGCCTCTCTTGTATGCTATTTTTTTTATTACACGGTTAATTCTGTAAATTAACTTTTTTGATTCTATTAACGTTACCAGTATACCTATTAGCATGTTCCCCCAAGCTTCCCTTTTGTGTTTTATCTTCCCCAATTAGAATGCAAGTTCCTTGAGGGAGCTTGTATTTCTATCCCCAGAACTTAGCACAGTGTCTGGCATATGATATATACTTAATAAATGTGTATTGATTTTACATGTTATATTCTCTAGAACGGTGCTTCTTAAACTTTTTCCACTTGAGACCACTTTTTGCATTTTGGCAGCTTTTGATGGCATTGCATAGCCTGAGGGCATGCACAGTGCAAAGTACACATGCTTTGTGTTCAGAACCAAAGCTGCAGTGAAGCTTGCAATACAGGCAAGCACTGCCAGAAATACTGTAGATTCATCATGTGTTTGATTTTGAATTAATTTTTGGTCATTGCACATTCAGGAACCTTTTTACTGTTGCCAAATTTTTTGCGACCCCATAAGGGCTCACAATCCACAGTTTCAGAAGCACTGCTCTAGAACAGAGGTATCAGACTTCCTACCTGCCCCACTCCACCTGCAAGATTCCTGAGTGCATCTGAACAAGATTAAAATGTAATTGGGAAACATTTAACAAAATAAATAAAAATGCAATAAAACATAGATAATGTTAATTTGTGGTTTCTAAGTCACCTTCTCTTTGAGTTTCACAACAATGCCCTAGAAAACTATAATCTCCCTGGGTGAAAGGAACAGGTGGATTTTTTTATTCTATTTGTATCTCCTTGATGCCTAGATCAGTGTTGTGTACTCAGTAGGTAATAAATATTTGACTTAAATTGTTAAGTTACAACGAAATTTGTTAACATGCTGGCACATCTCATTTATATATATATATATATATATATATATATATATATATGAAATGCTTGTGTCTGAGGACATATTTTGACCTGTTGTTTGTCTTCATTCATATGATAAATTGGGTAGTAATGGGACTGAATGGTACAACTATTAGTAGATTTCAAACAATCCATAAAAATTCTAGTTGAATGTGGAAGGAAAAGCATATAGCTTGATTGGCAAGTTAAGTTAAGCTATTATGGTGGTGCCAAACTCAAATAGAAATGGGGAATAGTAAACCATACATAAGGATCCCTGCAGGCTGCACGTTGACTTAGAAAACAACATTAACATTACATACACACACACACATACATATACATGTATATGTATATAACTATATTTTATTTTGTTTAATATTTCTCAAACACATTTTAATCTGTTTCTACCTGTTTGATACCTCTGATCTATCTCCTTTGGACATTATTCAGTAACGTCGCAGTCTTCTTAGTGAGTAAACTAGATTAATGTACAACAGGACAACATAGCTCCAAATGTCCATTTTCCATATGGAGAAAAATTAAGTACACAGTGGTTTGGCTGCAAATTTTATACTTTTACCAGTCAAATAATTATCTCCTGTGATCTCTTCCATGTCATTATCAGTGTATAAAAAGGATTAAGGGTAGAAACTGAGAGCTAACTTTGATATAATTAATTAGATTCAGTTGTAACTATCTCCCTAGAAGTGGTGGACATTTAAGAAGAAAAATTGTCCTTTAAAGAGAAAAATCAATCTTTTTTAGGAAAATGCTATGGCTATATTTCACACCTGAATTACTTTCTCCTAAAAGCCTTTCTTGCCAACCCTTTAAAGAGAAAAGAAAAGGCTCAAAGGCAAAAGGTGTCAGATTCCCCCTCCATGTTGTCTATCATTTCCAGCACACAAGGGAAATGCTTTCATTTGATGAGAAATGGAGTTTGGAAAATGTTCCCCAAGGTGCCCCCTGACACATACTTCATGAAGCCTCATCAGTTGAAGAAAATATACAATTATGAGAGCAAGGGGGATTTAGTAGAAAGTAATCCTGTGTTTTGAAAAGGTAGGGGAAAGGTTCTCAGGGGCCAATGCAAACTTTTCTAAGCTCCTTTTTTCAAAGGAAAATTCATTTTTGGACTTTCCTGAATTAATCTTTTTCTCCTTTCCCTCAACCATATTCTGAACAGATCTAAGCTGGTGGAAAGAGAGTTAGGTAGACAGCAACAGGAATATCCAATATAGTAGAAACAACCTAGTTTGGGTAATAAAAGCGCTCATAATGCCATAGAACCAGAAGCATCACAAAGTTATTTGCCTAAAAAAAAAAAAGATGAGTTAAGGAATATAACTATCATTAGACCCACATTACAGATTAATAAAATTGAAGCTCAGAATTGCTTGCTTCAGGTCTCATAGCTTGTAAAGATCAGACCTGGGATTTGAACCCAGGTCCCTGACTCCAATTCCAATGCTTATTCCACTAGGTTATACTACCCTTGCCCCACATGCTCAGTCTATCCTAGTATATCCTAGGAATGGATATGGCAAAACCTTTACAGAATATACTGGATGGAGGGACCTAAGAGGTCATCTGGTTGAACTCACAACTGAATAGGCATCTCCTCTATACATAAGAACAGGTCATAAATCTTCTGCTGAAGACCATCAGAGATGAGGAACTCACTATTTTCCATGGAACTAGTATCACTTTAGAGAACTCTGATTATTATATAGCACCTCTCTCACTCTTGCTCACCTTCCCCCATCTTCATAAAGTGTCAGGGATTTGACTATGGAAAGGAGGAGAAAGAGATGAAATGATGAAATGCAACCATAATAGAGGTGCTATAGAAGAGATCTGAACATCAGAGAGACATGAGGTTGGATTGCTGGCACTGCTCCTTGTCAGAGCCTGCCATTCAGTCTACTCACCTGGCTCCAAAGATAGGCTAGCCACAGTAGCAACTTATTAGAAGTCCCTGTCAGTGACAAGAAGGAACAAAGACAGAAAAGGCATTGGCCATCAATTCACACCAGATCCTGAGTCCACGCCACATCCCTGAGACGGATCCTAGAGCCTGAGTTCTTGGTTTTTCACTTGATGCTTGGCCCTGCTAGATGCATGGGGTGAGCATCATTTTGAACTGTATTATTATTGTCTACCATGCTTTGCCCACTCAAAAGAGAAGTAGCCACAAGGGCTAAGCAAACTGAACTGAACATTATCTTAAAGTCCTTGGTTGAGTACCTTACATATTTTCTGGAGACTCTCAGGATCTGAAAGAGACTATAGAGCTATAGCTGAACAATATACGTGTGTGTATATACATATATGTATATATGTATGTATATGCATACATACATATATACATATATGTGTATATACATGTGGGTATATATACATATATTTAATGCATTGCTTTATCATTATGTATTGTTTTATTGTTTTTAAGTTATTCTATTTAAAGTACCATATACAGTATCCAAGCATGCCTTCTGTCACTATGAGGAGCCAACTTCACCATATCAAGGTTTACTGAACTATAGCTACTACAGAGAAGAGGTGGGATTTACCAGAGGTGAGGGCTCAAGAGCTGATTCCCTTTGGTAAATCATTGCCATCTAGACAGAAAGTCAGAACTACTCCCAACTCAGTGATGCAGAACTGCTGGATAGAAGGTAATTCATTCACTGAGAGCCACTGAGTTTGTCATTTCCTCCTGGTGGGCTGGTTATATAAAACCACCAGAGTAAGCATGAGGCACCAAGGCCAGATCCTTCTTAATGAACAGGAGAAGTAATAAGTAATATGAATGCTACCTGGTGGTTGAAGTTAGCAACTTTTTTCTCATATTAAGTCAAAAATCTATCTCTAATTAGGAAGCTAGGTTGAACTTAATAGAGAGAGGCCTGGGCCTGAGGGTTTCAGGACAGATCTAGTCCAAATCTGGCCTCATGACTAACTGTGTGACCAAGCAAGTTATTTAACCTCAATTGACCTCAGTTTGCTCATCTGTAAAAAGAGGATAATTATAGCACCTATTTTCTAGAGTTGTGAGGACAAAATGGGACAACATGAATAAAACACCTCACAAACTTTAAAGTAGCATATAAATGCTACCTACTAGTAGTAGTAAGTAGTAGTTAAGCCCCAATTATGTGAATAATGAATCTCCTGAAGTGGTTTGCATTATTCAAGTTTACACTACATATATCCATTGGGCTAGAACCAATTACCATATTTTACATAATTATAACTTCAAACAATACAAATTTGAATATACATACCTGGGGGATCTATTATTTGCACTAATCAGGACCTAGCTGTATTCTCATTTCTACCAGTTGCTCATTGTTTTGCTACATGGCTAATTACACCATTAAGAGCCATAATCCACACTTATAGAGCAATTTAATGTTGAATTTTTTTTCCTTAAGCTTGTGATGAGCTGGGTCTTGATGTGCCGTATAGGGTCTCTGTTACCCTTTTAGTGTTCTCTGTCATGGTAAGGCTGTTTTCAGTGTGCTGCAGCCAGTGTATTGCAGGCCTGCAATGGGATATCAAATGTAAAGCTCTCCTAGGACTCTGACTCTGAGCTGGATAATAGGGAAATATCCTCCAAAAGTAAACCAGCCTAGATGATGCATCCTTACAGAGGCAGCTTATGCTGGAGAGTCAAAGCAACATCTAAACCACCACTCCCCTCAGATCCCAGTAGAGACAGCTCAGGACCTAGAGGCCACAAGTCTCAGGAATTACAGCACCTCCAAAGGGGTGGGGAACCTGCAGCCTGAAGGCCACAAGTGGCCTTCTAGGTCCCTTGGGTGCGGCCTTTTGCCTGAGTCCAAGTTTTACAGAACAAATCCTTTGATGAAGGGGATTTATTCTGTGAAGTTTAGATTCAGTCAAAGGGTAGCTCTTGAGTACCAAGAGGGGAAAAACACTTGTGTAGAAAGACATACCACCAGCAACAACCAAACTCAGGCAAGCCCAAAAGCCCCAGAAAAAGCAGTGAACCCCAGAATACCAACTCTGCTAACAGGCTAGACCCCCACAGCTCTCACTATTGAAAGCAAACCTTGTTAGGTTGCATTTCCACAACTGCCTCTACAGGTAATAATTATGGAAAAATAAGACATACAGATATATGGATATATGCTTAATTGAAGATCAATTCAGAGGAAAGGAATCAGGAAAGGTTTCTTGAAAAAAAAATGTTATGTTAGCTGGGCCTGGAAGCCAGGAGATGGAGATGAGGAGAGAGAACATTCCAGACAATGAAAAGGCATGAAGTTCTTTTTAAGGAGTGGCAAGTAAGCCAATGTAGCTGGATCATAGAGGGTAGATCATAGAGCAGGGAAGGTGGAAGACTGGCAAGGTAGGAAGAAGTCAGGTTATTGTGGGCTTTAAATGCCAACCAGAGCATTTTATGTTTGGTCCTGGGAGTAGCAGGAAGCTATTGGAGTTTTAGGGAGGCATACAGTCAGACCTGTGCCTTAGGAAAATCACTGTGACAGCTGAATGGAGGATAGACTAGAGTGGAAAGAGACTTGGGGCAGAGAAATCTAATAGAATAATATTACAATAACACAATGTGAAATTATGAGAGCCTGAACCAGGGTGATGGAAGAGGAAGAAGTATAAAGAGATGTAATGAAGGTAGAATCAACAGGGTTTGATAACTTACTGGATATGCTAAGTTATGAGAGGGAGGAGTCAAGGACAATACTAGGTTGCAGAACTATATGACTGGAGGAATAGTGATAGTACAGTAAGAGTACTAAACAGAACTCAGATGACTCTGGAGGTGAAAGTGAGGCTGATGTCAAAGACAAGTCAAAACATCACCCTCCTGATGTCACGGGTCCTCTTCAAGAATGAAGGACAAACAACTGAGGAGTAACATGGAAGTTAGGAAGAAGCGAGGATTTTAGGGAAATGATGTTCGGTTTGCACATGTTAGGCTTAAGATGTCTATAACATATCCAGTTAAGAGTGTTCAATCGGCAGCTGGACATTCAGGACTGCCTCCCCCTCTTCTTTAAAAATCCTACTATCCCATCCTGAATCTCTCCTCCCCTTTTTGGCTATACTCCAGTCATTCTGATCTCTATCTTGCCACTGGACCCAGATGGCTCCAGAGGAGAAGTGAGGCTGGTTGCCTTGCACAGCCCTCCCTCACTTAAATCCAATTCATTTGTAAGTCATGGCACAATCTTCCAGATGTCAGCTTCCTCTTTGAGGATGAAGGACAAAATAACAACTCCATGAGAAAGCTATCTCTACTAATGTACTAGTAGATTTCTTCTTCTTCTTCTTCTTCTTCTTCTTCTTCTTCTTCTTCTTCTTCTTCTTCTCTTCTTCTTCTTCTTCTTCTTCTTCTTCATTGTCAGAAGCAAGCAAGCTTCTGACCTCATTTGTCAACTAAAACTGCTGTCTCTACCAACAATCACCTATATGCCAAATCTTTTTCTCAATACTCATTCTTCTTTACCTGTCAGCAGCTTTTGATCACCTTCTCCTCCTAAATACTCTGCTCTCTCCTGGTTCTCCTCCGGTCTCACTCCTCCCTCTCATTCTCCTTTGCTGGTCCTTCATCCATATCATACCTTCTATCCATGAGTATTTGCTAACATTTGTCCTGGTATTCTTCTCTCCTCCCTTTATACTATCTCCTAAGCATCTAAGGATTCAATAATCATCTTTATGTATATAATCCCCAGATCCTACTCATTTTTGAGCTCTTTCTTCATCTCATTCCCCCCAAAAATCATATTTTCCTCAACTTCCCTGTTATTGCCAAGGGTACCACCATTCTCCTAGTCACATAGGCTCACAACCTAACTATCATACTTAATTCCTCACTCAAACTCACTCCACAAATCCAATCTCTTGTCAAGTCTTCTCATTTCTATTTTCATAAAATCTCTCATATATATGCCCTTCTCTCCACTCACACAACTACCACCCCGGTTTAGGACCTTATAATTTCACATCTAGACAATCTCAATATCACAATACCTTCTGGTTGATTTCCCTACCTTGGGTTGCCCCATTCCAGGGTGTCCTCCACTAAACTGCAAAGTTATTCTTCCTACAGCACAGATCTGGCCATGCCACCATTCTACTCAGTAAGCTCCAATGGCTACCTATCACTCCCCTCCCCCATGATCAACTATAAAATTCTCTGCTTGGCATTTAAATCCTTCATAATCTGACCCCATCCTGCCTTTTCAGTATTTTTACCTCCTACTTTCTACCAGGTACTTAATGACACAACTACATTGGTCTATTTTGTTGTTTTTCCACCACACTCCATCTCCTAATTCCTTTCCCTTTCACTGCCTGTCCTCTATGCCCTGAATTCTCTCCCTCCTCACCTCTATCTCCTGATTTCTTGGCCTCCTTAAAGAATTAGCTTAAATTTCACTTTCTGCAAGAGGCCTCTGCAGTCCCTGCCCCTCCCCTCTGATTTTATCTGCCATTTGCATTGTATATATCTCATATGTACATAGTTGTTTGTGTGTCTTTTCCACATTAGAATGTGAGTTCCTTGAGAGAAGAACTTATTGCTGTTCTTATATTCCAAGCCTTTAGCACAATGCCCAGCACATAGGAAGCACTTGTTAAATGTTTAATTACTCTATAACTAATGAAGATGAATTCTCGTCTGCCTTGTCACTGCATCCTAGGGACCACTAGACTTTTCCATTGGACTTACAGTTGAAACCTCCTATGTGTCCTATTTTCCTCTATTAAAATATGAATTTCAGAATATTGGCTGTCACTTTTCTATTTGTATTCCTAACCTTTAGCACAAAGTGAGTATTTAATAAATATTTTTCATTCATTCATTTAGAAGTAAACCAGATCTTTCATCATACAGGCATCCCAGCATAGAGTTATACTATAAATAATTTAAAGATTCTTTTCTCAAAGAAAAAAAATAAAGAAATAGGAGTCCTTATAAACCAAAATGGACATGGATATGATTTCTGTTCTCCAGTTCCTCACCTTTCTAATAAGGTTTTAAGCAAGTCCCCTACAAATAGGTCAGCTGTAATGTAGTCTCATTCTCTCTCTCTCTCTCTCTCCTCTCTCTCTCTCTCTCTCTCTCACACACACACACACACACACACACACACACACACACACACACTCACACATATACACACTGCAGGGAAGGTTCAATAGGGAATAGTGGTATACTAAGAAATGATTAGTTCTGGATGGTGGGGGCTGAGAATGCTGGATAGGTCCCTTGTTGAGTTCTTTTAACTATTACCCTCTTATTGCTCACATCTGCCCAGCACTAATCCTCTGTGCCTCATATCCCACCTATGGTTTGAGGGAGGGTGCTAACTACTATTGATCATCCACAAGACGATGGAAAAAGATTAAAAAATAGAATGTGGGGTGTGAGTGAGGAGACCAGGACTGTGCGGGAGGGTGAGAGGAGGAGCCCTCGTACAGGGAGAAAAACAAACCAACAAATGGGAAAATCAGAGGTCAGTAGGGCCAGAGGAAGAACTAATTGGCTCTACAGGAAACTGCTCCCTAGACTCTTGGAGAAGGGGCTCTCCGAATGTTGGTGGAGGTTAAAGGAAAAGAGACGAGGAAATGGCCCGTGTCTGAGTAGGAGGACACTTGCTCCCTACAGGAAATTGCCAGCTGGCCGGCTGAGCAGGATGCTCCATTTCTGGCTGGCAGCAACTCCTTGAGCAGGCCTCAGTTTCACGGCCTCTGCTGCCCCTCTGTGGTCACTGTTCCTGTGGCCATCCTCCATTTCCTCTCCTCCCAATTCTGGGGAGCCTGTGACTTAACGACAGAATGAAGACTCTTCCTATAAAGTTGGCTGTACTTTTTCTGAAAACAAAACAAAGGAAGGGCTATGACTGACAGGGGATGGTCAAGTCATTCACTATTATGTCTCTTGCTCATTACCCAGACCTTTTGTAAAGGCTGTTACTGATTCATCCACAGAAGCAGCTCCAAACAGTAGTACTAATGGCTGGAGGAAAGGTATAATGTGGCCCCAGGGGCTGCCTGACTCCATTAGTATAAAGATCATTTACCAACCATTTACTAAATCATTTTACACTGGAAAAAGTGACTCAAAGTGAGTTATATCACCCTCCATTCACCCATCAGAACCTCTGCCTCCAACTCAACAATAACATTGTCTTTAAAAGGGAACAGAAATCACTACAGAATATAACATTCAATGGCCACAGGCACTGGGTCTCCCCATACAACCCAGAAAGTAGAAGGGAGAAGGGGGAGAAAAACCAACATCACTGTGACAAATTGCCAAAACAATCAAAGTTTAGTAAAGCGATTTTTCAAGAGTATTTGTTACTCAGTTTCTGGAAAAGCCCATTCCACAGGTCACCCAAGAAGCAAACCTCTTACGACTGCTTCCAGATTAAGTAGCTTCTAAGAGCCGGCATTTTCTGGCAGAACAGTTTCCAGTATGTCTAAAAAGATTTCCATGGTAAGTGAGTTGAAGAGGAAATAACAAAGAAATTGAAGGATGTTAGTAACTCAAGGTACAGATTATAAACTCTTAGAAGGCATGAATTATTTCATTTTTGCCTTTACTCCTCAGTGCTTGGCACATGATAGGCACTTAAAATCTTGTTGATTTATTTCAATGAAAAGCACACTAGACTTAGAGACAGATCTTGGTTTACATTCTAGGTCTGCTGCATGACCAACACTTACTCCCTAGGTCCCAGTAAATTGAGTTGAATACAATGACCTCTAAAGTCACTTACAGCTCAACATATAAGATATTATGAACTCACTTCTCAGGATGAGTTTCCAAAACAGGAAGAAGAATTGAAAGAAGTTAATTGCCTATCCCTCATTATCATCTCACTTTTGCCCAAAGCCCATTTCTGAATATATGTAGTCTGTCTCATTACAATGAGGGCTCTTTGAGATCCAGGGCTATTTTTACCTTTCTTTGTATTCGCAGCTCTTAGTTTCAATAGAGCCTGGAATACTGTGTTTAATAAATGTTTGTTACCTAAAAAATGGTCAATTTTATTGAGTACAGTAGCTCATAAGTTTTTAATAATCATAGAAACATGAGATTGTTGGTGTTGTAGTTTTTAGAGAGAGGCATGAAGAGTAAATAAAATTTCCCAGATCATCCAGTCCAACCCTATCATTCTACAAATGGGAAAATAGAAGGTAGGAGAGGCAAGTGATTTACCCATGGTGATTAGTCACCAAGATTGGACTAGAATTTAAACCTTATGACAAGCAGTCCAGTGTTCTTTTCACTAAACCTTATTTCTTCTCTCTCTCTTAAGAAGGGGACAGTAAACTTTAAAAAAAGGAAAAAACAAACAAAAAATGGGAAACAATGAAGAGGATAGAAGGGAAGCTGAGTTGGCCATCCTCAAATATCCTTTGCTTCTTTAAACAAATTCATTGAAAGCATGTAAAAATACTCACCAGGATTCAAAGTCATCCTCCATAAACTCACTTCCTATGTTCTTATGTCTCATATTTATCTTCGTGCCTTCTCACTTTAGGCTCTCACTCCCCCCTCTCAAGCTGCTCTCTGCCCTCTTCCCCCTTCCCCAGGTGTATTAACTTCTCTGCTCTGAACACCAGCAAAGCATAGAAATCAGTGGCAGATGGGGCCATCCTGGAGTACAAGCCTATGCCCTTGAAATACCACCATAACCTGCCTGAGCAAAAGATGCAGGGGAGAGGGAGAGAGGGAGAGGTTTTCAATTTCAAGGTCACTATTTTCGAAGTTATATACCTTATGAAGTCTTCAAATTTTGTAACCAAATGGTTTCTCCATCCCTCCTCTCTTCCATGCATCTCTCTCAGGCCCCTATAAATCAGAGAGCAGGTCCTAAACAGTATTGATGGAGGGGATCTCTTACTGAGAGCTTCCTTCACAGTTGAAATAATGGGCTTTACATGTATACAAATAATCATGTAGACAAAATCATGTAGACAAATAATCTATTATTACATATATAATATGTACACACATATACATACACATATGTATATGTGTGTGCATATTGTGAAAAATTATTTCTCTTGGTAATCTGTGTCCTGGAGACTCAGAGCTCCCCCCGCCAGCCTTCTGCTTCAAAGTTGTCCAGAAGGACATTTCTGATAATGAGATTGCATTGAATCTTCTTTTCTTGGTCAAACTCTAACCCAGGCCCGAAATGATTTTATTCTACTCAGGCTGGGTGGAGACAGACTCCCAAAACTGGGGGTGGTATTTCCTTTGATGGCAGGTGATGTTGGCCCCTGTGGACTGAGTGATCTAAGGTACATACTCAAGGCCTCATTTTGATATGACCCACCTCTTAGTGTATCAACCAGTCACTGTAGATTGGCACCCCTTGGGACAACCTACTCTTCCAAAGGCATATAAGGCTGTACTCCAAAATCCCAAACCGATCCCTTAGGAGGGCCCAGTTTTGGACTGACCTCCCATGCAATACATGTGAAGCCAGCTTGAGAGAAATTAAACCACGGACACACACACCCAATTTCATTTGTCTCTTTCTTAGACAATAAATTGGGGTTTACAATATGAGTGTATGTATGTATATATATATACACACACATATATATGTATATATATATGTACACATATATATATACATATATATGTATATATATATATGTACACACATATATATATACATATATATGTATTAAAAATGTGAATTACAAAATTGATTTGAGGTCCCATTTCATGCTGTTTGCCTCAGGCTGTAGGTACTGGTTGTTATTATCATTCTGCCTCTGGTAGAACTTCATATATTGAGGCAGCTAGGTAGCACAGTGGATAGAGTACCAGCCCTGAAGTCAGGAGGACCTAAGTTCAAATCCGGCCTCAGACAAATAACACTTACTAGCTGTGTAACCCTGGGCAAGTCACTTAACCCCAATTGCCTCAAAACAAACAAACAAACAAAGAACTTCCTACATTCTAAGATTGCTAGAGATTGGAAGATTAAGAAGTTTTGTTTTGTTTTATAGAGATACATAGTCTATGGAACCTCAGGCTGCGTGTGGTGAGTTTACAAGGCTCAAATTCCTTATTCAATGAAATGACAATAATCTTTTGCATTTGTAAGACCCTCAATTTCCCAAAGCACTTTCCTCTTTATTCTCTCACTCAAATCCTCAAAACAAACTTGTGATGATCATAGAGCAAGTTTTGTTATATACATTTGACAAGTGAAGAAACTAAGGCAGAGAGAATCAGTGTGTCTCAAAGCTGCTACCTGAACCCAGGTCCTCCTGACTCCAAGACCTGACTCTATCCACTATTCCACATGACAATACTGTAGGAATTAAGACAGTCAGTTGAGTGGGAAGGAGAAGTAGTGACAAAAGTGACTTAAGAGGAAAAAAATCTCTATAGGAGATCTCAGAGATTATCTCATCCAACCTGTGGGGTTCAACAGAGAGGCCTCAGTGATTCAATAGATAGAGTGCTGGGCCTGGTGCCAGGAAGACCTGAATTCAAATGTAGCCTCAGACACTTACTAGCTGTTTGACTCTGGGCAAGTCACTTATCCTATTTTTGCCTCAGTTTCCTCAACTGTTAAATTGGTATTATAATAATAGCACCTACCTCCCAAGGTTGTTTTGAGAATCAAATGAGGTATTTGTAAAAGCAGCTGGCAAATATTAGGTACCATATTAGTGCTTATTCCGTCCCATCCCTTCCCTTTCACGCCGGATGAAATAAACAAGGTAAAACTGAGAGTAATCCTCACCCTTTATGGGAAGTACAGTTATCCCTGCCACATCATGACTTTCCCTTCATGGCTTCAATATATCACGGGTCGGCATAAGAAATTAAATAGGAATTTGGGGGGGAGGTTTGAGGAAGGCGCAGAGGACACAAAGCCTATGACCAAATACTTAACTCAAAATTTACAAAAGGTACTTATTGTAAACACCCCATAAAAGAAAAAGAAAAATTCCAACTTCTCTGGTACAAAGGGAGGGTCAAAAATTTTTACGCAGATTTTCCAGATCAAGGGGAAACCATGCCCCTAAGCTGAGCGAAGTAGAAGGGCAAATTCTGTTGCTCTTTGCAGAGGGAGAGCAGGAGAATATCGGGTCCACCTGAAACGGTGAGAGAAAAGAGAAACAGCTCTGGGGGGAGAAGATAAGATGGGTCTGGGCACATTAGGAATGTCTTTATGATACAGGGGGTAAAGGGAGGTGCCTAAAGAAGCACTGTCACAGATACTCAGAACCTAGTTTCCTTTTCCCAACTTCTTAACTCACACTGTCCTCAACTCCTGGTCTACTGATATTAAAAATATTTCCACCTTTGGGCAAAGCCCCAGTGTTTAAGCTCTGACTAGAAAAAGGAAGGTAGCCTAATCTAACTAGGGGTGATAGGATCATAAATCTAGAGTTGGAAGAGACCTTAGAAGCTACCTAATCTGGCACCCTAATTTTACAAACGAGAAACTGAGGCCTAGAGAAATGAAATGACTCATCCAAACTTGCATAGGTAGTAAAGTACCAGAGCCATGGGAAGAAAGCAGATTCTCTGATTCCAAAGCAATGTACTTCTCCTGTGCTTTCCCACCTCCTGAGCAGGAGACTCAGAGCTAACGGAGAAAGTCTATGTGACACAGGGAAGGATCAAATGCTAGGGATGGGTTTCATTCATGGTATTAGGCTTCTAGTTACAACCATAGCTTGTGCTACTTTGCCAGGGCAGAATCAAAATTGGACAAATATATAATTATTTAGTTAACTGGATTAATTTAAATAACCAAGCAAATGACTGAAGTCCCCAGAATGAACATCTTGGCCTCTATATGGATGAGTTTGGCTATGTTATCACACTAAATCTCCACTGTCCAAACATAACCTCTAACCATTCTTTGACAAGTTTCTCCTTTGACTGTCGACTTCTGTTCATCAGAATCCCTTCTCACTTTGTCATATAGCCAGTAGTCAGAGGTTTGGGGTTTGTTGTTTGTTTGTTTGTTTGTTTTTTGCTAAGATATATGCCTTCAGATATTACATTCCCTAGTAAATAAAAGCTAATAAAAGGCAAAATAAAGTTAGCATAATCCCAATTTTTGTGTAATACAGAAAAGAAATAAATTAAGATATAATACATTCAGACTTGACTTTATAAGGAGGGTAAAAGCTCACCCATCAGATACAGAT
This sequence comes from Phascolarctos cinereus, assembly GCF_003287225.1. NCBI lineage: Eukaryota > Metazoa > Chordata > Mammalia > Diprotodontia > Phascolarctidae > Phascolarctos > Phascolarctos cinereus. The sequence continues at coordinate 510,574,271 of NW_027555847.1, forward strand.
GAAACTAATATGAATTATTCTTTCTTAATAAATTCCCTTATGTGTATAAGAGGCTGCTACTGGAGAGAGAGAGAGGGCAGTTGGTCCCTGGGAGAGTTTTCTGTTGCAAAGAAGTTGTTATTACTGTTACTCATGAGCTCCCATCTGCTAAGCTCTGCATCATTTATCAGTCAGTGAGATTTAATTAGCTTTTAGCAAAGGATATTTGCTAAGGTAGTACAGTAAAGACAGTTGTTACGGAAATATTCCCCAAACTAGCATATTCTCCCTTTGCGTATGCATGGTCACTGAAGAGAGTAGTCTCAAACTTATAGAATCCATTTGGGCAAAGGGTAAGCTCACAGCTCTTGATAGCTGGAAGTTCTTTTCTCCTTTCATGGAGTCTTTATGAAGTTACCTTTAAGTATAGCTCTCTTCAGGTGGCAACTAGGTGGTGTAGTAGATAGAGCAGTGGGTCTGGAACCAAGAGGATCAGAGTTCAAATCTGGCCTCAGACACTTACTATCTGTGTGACCCTGAGCAAGTCATTTAACCATGTTTACCTCAGTTACCTCATCTGTAAAATGAGCTGGAGAAGGAAATGGCAAACCACTCCAGGAGCTTTGCCAAGATAACCCCATGGCCAGTATTGGCATGCTATTAGGGTCCACAGGGTCACAATGAGTAGGATGTGACTGAACAACAACCTCACTCTCTCCTGGGTTCTTAGAGTCAATACCCTTGTAGAGTCCTGAAGCTGCCTGTCCTTGAATTGCCTAATTTGTGCAGTGTGTTCCCAATTCCCTTTTGAATGCATTGTTTTTGATTGTACAATCTCTCCAATGACCATAGTCAATGGCGGTGGGAGAGAAGTGAAATGCTTCCTCTAGACATATTTCTCCCCACTCATATTCTCTTTGCTTCCCTCTTGTATAGCTATAGGGATTTACCTCTTTGAGGTACTCCTGAGGCTTGATTACTTTTCTAATAGACTTCTAGCTTCAAAGATGGCTTATGTTTGTCTGATTCTTTCATAGGCCAAGAGGTATGTATAATTCAGCTAATCATTTTGTACAGCAAAATGAAAAAATTCACCAAGTTCAAATGACTAAACACTTTATAAAGAGATCACAGGTTATAATCCATTTTGTTTACATATTTAAAACTTCACTAAGTCCATCAATTGATTAATTGGGGAAGGGGAGAAAAACCCACCATTACATACGCAGGTTTCAATTATATTTAAAATTCAAATTATTTTATCTTCTTGGCAGAATTCAGGGTATTCATTTAGAAGCCCTGACTACAATTAATAGAGACAAATTAAAACTGTTGCCAAGAAGAAGAAAATTAGAGTACATATTTCCAAGTCCTATAAACATGATCAGGTGAATCAGTACAGAACATTCACAAATGATAGGGGGAAAAAAAGATTAGTTGGAGACACTGTTATCAGCATGTGTGTTTAGGAGGCTGAACAGTATGACTCAACAACATCTTTTTCATCCATCTGTTTTACTTATATGCATCACATAATGTACTGGGCAGTTTATTTTAAAAATCAAATTGCAAAGCTGTTTTTAAAATTGCTTCTTTTGAAATTATAACTAGATATCAAATGGAAAGAGGAGATAAAAAATTTAAATATTCTATAAGTAGAATGGCCATTTATGTTCAGAAAACAGGACTCAAAGAATGTTAGAAGTGGATAGAATGTTAGAAATTATATATTCCAACTCTCCCATTTTACAGATGAAGAAACTGAAGGTGAGAGGGGATCAAGTGACTTGCTTATAATTGCACAACTAGTCCAGGAATCAGGACTCAAACTCAGGTCTCCTGACTTACAAACCAGTGCTTCATTCACCATCCCCTGCTTCCATAATCTCACTCCCTTTTAGTCTCCCCATCCCAGTGATACTTAATTAACCACTGACTACCAGGGAAAACAAATCCCACTCCCCAACCCTAGGCGTCTGTTCCTTCATTTGCATCCACATTTTATCCTACACTATCCCACTTGGATATGACCACCCTGTCTACTATGCCCTTCACAATGCCTGTTCCCTAATTTAAAACTTCTTCTTATCTTAAACCACATTCTCTCTCTCACCTCTTCCATTTTCTGGCACTCAAGGGGACCTAATTACCCTGTACTCACTTTCATAACTCTCATCTTGCTGGTCATGATGAAAGATTCAGAATACTCCCCTAACTGTCATTTACAAACTTGACTTCTACTACCTTCGATTCAGCAACCTCTCCTTTTTTTGTATTAATGCTATCAAAATTTATCATCTGATCCAAACCCTTGTAGACATTATCTACAAACCCCCACGATAGTCTTCCTTCTTCTTCAATTAAGTAGTGCCTGGATAACAGTCTTCCTCCATATTCCAACTCCTGATTTCAGCATACTGTACACATCAATGTACTCCCAGTAATCTTACTTTCCAGATCCTTAATCCACTCAACTCATATGATCTACTACTCCATTTTATTTCAACTATACATATGGATCACCCACAAGTATTCCACTTCCATGTTCATGAACTCTGAAATTCCTCTATCCTATCATAATCTTTTGTATCATTCCATCTTTCCATATGCCTTATAACCCTCAACCTGTTCTTCATCTTCACCATGGCTTCCAATCCCTCCAGTCCTCAGTATTTTCATATCATCATCCATGAACTAATTATACTCTCCTTTCTCAGTCTCAACCACCTGTTGAATAATTTCAACTTTACTCTAACTTCTAATCTCAAATCTCTTGCCCCCTTGTCCTGTCTTTGATCATGTTTTTCCAGAATCCAATCTGGATTAACTCTGAACATTGATGTCCTTCGCTCCTATTCATAAGCTGCTAAACAGAGCTGGAATGAGTCATGAAACCATGTTGACTAGATGTACTACAAATTTATTATCTAATATCAACTGGGTCCTCACTTCACATAGATAGTCCTTCTATTTCTCCCTAATTAATTATCTCACTAACCAATGCTAACTAGTTAGAACACTAACCATGTTCTAAAACATCTCTTCCCTCCTCAAACCTCTCAATGGCACCACTTATATTCACTTTCTCAATTAAGGACCTGGCCTTATACTTCACCAAAAAAATTGAAGGCACTACTAGGGCTCACTTTTCTCCCCTTCTCATCTCACCTCAACTCTGGGCAAGTCACTTATCCTCTTTTTGCCTCCATCTCACCTGCTTCTGACATCACCCCCTGCTGTGTCCTCCTTTACTTCAATCTCTAACGAAAAGGTAATCCTCCTTTTCAAGGCCAACCCTGATATGTGTGCCCTTGATCCCAACCCCTCCTTTCTTCTCCAGGATATTGCCTCCACAGTCATTCCCATTCTCCTTTCAATCTTTAATCTTGGGGAGGGGGGTGGTAAGAGCCAAGATGGTGGAGTAAAAACAGTGACTTGCTTGAGTTCTTCCCCCAAACCCCTCCAAATACCTGTAAAAAATGACTCTAAATAAATTCTAGAGCAGCAGAACCTACAAAAAGATGGAGTGAAACAAATTTGCAGCCAAAGACAACCTGGATGGTTGACAGGAAAGGTCTGTTGCACCAGGCTGAGAGAGGAACAGTGTTCAGTGTGGGCTGAGCTGGCAAAGACAGGGTCCAGAAAACCCACAGCAGGCCTCAGGGGACTGAATCACAGGCAGCTGTGGTGGTTTTCAGACTTGTGAACCCACAAACATCAAAGATAACTTAGAAGGTCAGTAGGAAAGGTCTGTTAGACCTGGGTGAGAGAGAGTAGCACAGTCCAGCCCTGGCACTAGCAAAGCACAGATGGTGGGAAGATTGAGCAGCTGATCAGAGGGGGGATTGCAGAGATCTCTTTGCTGGCAGGGAGGAAGGATTTTCTTGCTTTGCCTGTGCTTGCATCTGGGTTACAGTCCTGGGTGGCAGTCCTGGGCAAGGAGGAGCACCAGCATGGCAGAGCTTGTGGTGGTAGTGAGAGGGAATCCTCCTCACAATTACAAGGCAGAAAATAGTGCATGTGGTCACTCACAGACCAGAGCGCAGGACAGAAAAAGAGTAAACACCTCTCCTTTGATCATACCACCTTGGAAGAATTGAAAACTTACAAGTCCCTAGAATTATCTCTGAAAACAGCTGCATAAAACTCCTGAAACTTGGGACACTACACCCTCCACACTGGAAGCAGAGCCCTACCTTAACAAAGAGTTAAAAGTCAAGTAATTGGCTGGGAACATGAACAAACAGTGGGGGGAAAAAACTCAGTCTCTAGAATCTTACTTTGGTGACAAAGAAGATCAAAACATACAACCAGAAGAAGACAACAAAGTCAAAGCTCCTATATCCAAAGCCTCCAAGAAAATATATGAATTGGTCTCAGGCCATGGAAGAGCTCAAAAAGGATTTTGAGAAGCAAGTAAGAGAAGTAGAGGAAAAATTGGGAAGAGAAATGAGAGCGATGCAAGAAAATCATGAGGTGCAGCTAGGTGGTGCAGTAGATAGAGCAGCAGCCCTGAAGTCAGGAGGACCTGAGTTCAAATCCAGCCTCAGATGAAACACTTGACACTTACTAGCTGTGTGACCCTGGGAAAGTCACTTAATCCCAATTCCCTAAAAAACACCATTGAAAAATGAGTCAACAGCTTGCTGAAAGAGACCCAAAAAAAATACTGAAGAAAATAACAACTTAAAAAAATAGGCTAACCCAAATGGCAAAAGAAGTTCAAAAAGCCAATAAGGAGAGAATAATGCCTTAAAAAGCAGAATTGGCCAAATGGAAAAGGAGGTACAAAGCTCAATGGAGAAAATAATTCCTTAAAAATTAGAATGGAGCAAATGGAAGCCAATGACTCTATGAGAAGTCAAGAAATTATAAAACAAAACCAAAAGAATGAAAAAAAAGAAGACAATGTGAAATATTTCATTGGAAAAGCAACTGACCTGGAAAATAGATCCAGGAGACATAATTTAAAAATTATTGGACTCCCTGAAAACCGTGATCAAAAAAAGAGCCTAGACATCATCTTTCAAGAAATTTTCAAGGAAAACTGCCCTGATATTCTAGAACCAGAGGGTAAAAGAGAAATTGAAAGAATCCACCAATCACCTCCTGAAAAAGATAACAAAAGGATAACTCCTAGGAATATTACAGCCAAATTCCAGAGTTCCTGGGTCAAGGAGAAAATATTGCAAGCAACCAGAAAGAAACAATTCAAGTATTGTGGAAACATAATCAGATTAACACAAGATTAAGTAGCTTCTCCATAATGGGATCAGAGGACTTAGAATATGATATTCTGGAAGTCAAAGGAGCTAGGATTAAAACCAAGAATCACCTACCCAGCCAAACTGAATATAATCCTTCAGGGGAAAAGTGGATATCAAATGAAATAGAGGACATTCAAGATTCTTGATGAAAAGGCCAAAGCTGAATAGAAAATTTGACTTTCAAATACAAGACTGAAGAGAATCATGAAAAGGTAAACAGGAAAGAGAAATCATAAGGGACTTATTTTAAAGTTGAACTGTGTACATTCCTACATAGAAAGATGATATTTGTATCTCATGAGACCTTTCTCAGTTTTAGGGTAGTTGGAGGGAATATATTTATATATACACAGGGTACAGGGTAAGTTGAATATGAAGGGATAATATCTAAAAAATAAAATTAAGGGGTGAGAGAGGCTTGTACTAGGAGAAGGAGAAACGGAGAGGAAGAATGGGGTAAATTATCTCACATAAAAGACTCAAGAAAAAGCTTTTACAATAGAGGGGAAGAGGGGGGAGGTGAGAGGGAATAAGTAAATCTTACTCTCATTGGATTTGGCTTAAGGAGGCAATAACATACACACTCAACTGGGTATGGAAATCTACCTTACCCTACAGGAAAATAGGAGGGAAGGGGTTAAAAGAGGGGATGATAGAAGGGAGGGCAGATTGGGAGAGTGGGTAATCAGAAGCAATCACTTCTGAGGAGGGACAGGGTCAAAGGAGAGAATAGAAAAAACAGGGGGAAGAATAGGATGGAGGGAAAAATAGTTGGTCTTTCACAATATGACTCTTATGGAAGTGTTTTGCATGACTGCACCTGTATAACCTATATTGAATTGCTTACCTTCTCAATTAGGGTGGGTGGGGAGAAAGGAACAGAGAGAATTTGAAACTCCAAGTTTTAAAAGCAAATGTTAAAAATTGTTTTTACACCTGGGAAGACTTACATGGTCTGATGCTGAGTGAAGTGAGCAGAACCCAGAGGACTTTGTATACAATAGCAGCCACATTATCCAATGACTAAGAATGTTAAACTGAACCCTTCTCAGCATTACGAGGATCTAAGACATCTCCAGAGGCCTCGGGATGGAAAATGCTGTCCACATCCAAAGAAAGAACTATGGAAGTTGAATCGCTCTCACTTATTTTTACCTTAAGTTGAGTTTTGTTTCATCTTTCTGATGGTTCCTCCTATTGGTTTTAATTTTTACTTACAACTTCACTAATGTGCAAATATGTTTAATGGGTATGTAAATGTAAAAAAAAATTGTTTTTACATGCAACTGGGAAATAAGATATACAGGCAAAGGTGTACAGAAATCTGTCCTGCCCTACAGAAAAATGGAACGGGAAGGGGATAAGAGAAGAAGAGGTGAAAGAAGGGAGAGCAGATTAGGGGAAGGAATATTCAGAATGCACATCATCTTAGGGTTGTGGGAGGGGAGAGATGGGGAGAAAATTTGGAACTCAAAATCTTATGGAAGTGAATGTTGAAAACTAAAAAATAAGCTAATTAATTAAAAAATCTTTAATCTCTTCTAATCTACTTGTTACTTCTGTGTTGTCTATAAACACTCCCAAATCTCCCTCATTCTTAAAAAAATTCTTCACTAAATATTATTATACCCACTATTGTCCTATATCTTTCACCTCAACTAAGTCCTTGAAAAAGCTATTTATATTCAGTGTCTTTGCTTCCTTTTCTCTCACTCCTTTAAACCTTCTGAAATACACTTCTAACTTCAACATTCCATATGCTTGCTCTTTCATTGCTACCTATAAATGAATACACTCATGTCTCCCTCATCCTAAAAACAAACAAAAAATCTTTGCTTAATTCTATTATCTCCATAGCTATAATCTTATCTCTCCTTCCCTTCTCAGCTTAAAATCCTTAGAGAAAAGTCAGCTATACTCAGTGCCTCTATCTCTCTCATTCATCTTTTTTTTTTTTTTAGTGAGACAATTGGGGTTAAGTGACTTGCCCAGAGTCACACAGCTAGGAAGTGTTATGTGTCTGAGGCCGGATTTGAACTCAGATGCTTCTGACTGCAGGACCAGTGCTCTATCCACTATGTCACCTAGCTGCCCCACTCTCTCATTCATTTTTAACAGTCTGGCTGCCAACCTCTTCAGTCAACTGTAACTGCTCTCTCCAAAGTTAGTCACTATATCTAATAGCTTTTTCTCACTCCTCATCTTCCTTGACCCCTTGACCATTTTGCCCCACAGATACCCTTTCTCCTCCTAGATACTCTCTCCTTTTTAGATTTTTGTAATACTTTTCTCTCTTGATTCTCCTGATGTATAACTGTTCCTTCTTAGTCTCTATGACTTCTTTACCACGTCTGGACCCTCTTTTTGCTCAACTGTTCCCATGGGTCCAATTATTATCTATACAGAAATTACAAACACACACACGTAGCCCGAGTCCAGGGGTGGGGAACCTGCACAGAACTTTGTTCTATGAAGTTTGGGTTCAATCAAAGGGCCACACTTGAGGACCTCGAGGATCACATGTAGCCTCAAGGCCATAGGTTTCCCACTGCTGCATCTGTCTTCTGAACTATAGCCCCATATCACTAAGACATTTTAGATATCTCTAACTGGATATACCATAGCCATCTCAAACTCAACATATCCTAAACAATATTCATTTTTTCCATTGGAAATCCTCCCCTCTTCTAAACCTCTGTATTACTGTTGAGAGTATCATCATCCTCCCAGTCAGGCACCCAGAACCTCAACCTTGGTGTCATCCTCAAGTCTTCACTTTCACTAATGCTATATGTTCAATCTATTACCAAATCTTATTTCTACCTTCACAGTACCTCTATATCCTTCCTTTCTTACTCACACAATCTCCACCCTCATCTAGGCCTCATCTCCTTCACCTCAGTCATAGAAATAATCTTCCAACCAGAACCTCTGCCTCAGATCTCCCTCTCTTGGAATCCATCTTCTATTCAGTGGATGAGTAGACTTACCTTACCAATGGCCAGCAGAAATAATACCAACAAAATGGGAGAAAACCAGTCATTCATGATGGACAAAGTCTGCAATACTGTTGCGTCTTTCAGATCAAAACATCCTGATTTCAGCAAATTGGACACCAATGAAAGACAAATTGAAGTATGTAAACTGTTGAAAAATCTCAGTGGGGTACAATGATTTTTCGGAACAGTAAACTCAGAAAATGAGGCGTCTACTAAAATTAGTTTTCAGATTTCTAAAAAAATTTCTGCTGCTGGGAAGTCTTTTACTTAAGGTGACTTCATAAAAAAAGCATTTGCTGATTGCAGTTTCTGGATTATGACTCAATAAAAAAGGGATTTTGAGAATATGAGTTTGCCCTGTATGATCATGCACCAAAGAGTAGCTGATGATAAATTAAGTGCTGACAAGAAGTGTAACATGCCCCATTAACTAAATGTAAACCATAAGAAAACCTGAAAAGTAACATTAACGTAATTTTATGATCAATCAAAATCTTACATAATAAGTGTAATTAGTTGATGTTAATTGAAATTTCCCTTTTATTAATATGGTTTCTTTGCAAAATAGTTTAATCATTGATTATACCTTTACTTGGAAAGTGAACCACTAAAAACCTATTGGTGGTTTATTTTAATTTTGGCCCCTACTAATGCCAAGTTGTGCAGGTCTGAACTAGAGGGAGGGAGATAATGTGAAACTCAAAATTTTAAAGAAAAAAAGTTAAAAACATTTTAAAATGTAATTGGGAAATATTTAACTAAATAAATAAAATTATATTAAAGAAGACTATTGCAATACTTCAAGTGAGAGGAAATGAGAATCTGAATGAGAGCAGTGGATGTGTAAGAGAGAAAAGTATATAAATATACTGAATAATAACCAACTATCTATTTGATTTTTTTTGGTATGTAAACCTAGCCTTTAAGCCAATATCAACATGACATCAAACTGTATTTTATTTGGTAAAGGAATAAATTGGTGTCTGGGGTCAATGTGGTAGTTTCTTAATGCTGCAACAAGATTAGCTCAGCAAAATGTTCTATCAGATTTCTGTATTAAACCAATATGTGCTGCTATTATGTTTGGGAGATTTCTAGCCAAGACATTTAACTGGCAGCCAAAGAGGTCTGTTAGAACAGGTTCTTCCCCCTTCCCCTCCTTGTGCTTGCCTCATGATTGACTAGCAGCAAGGTCTGCCTAATGGACAGCTGTTAACAGTCTATAGGGAAGATGAACAAAATGCCAGAAAAGCATTCAAAAGAACAAATAAAATCCCTTTTCCACTATGTCCTGGATGTCCTCCATTTCTACATAAAAAGGACGATAAACTTCAAAAATTTATTCTGAAATCTATTCTATGCCCCCTCACTGCTCTGTACCCAATGTCATGGCAGGCTGCTGAAAATAAAGCTTTTCAAAAACAAGGTACTTTTTGCAGAACACCATTCCAACTGAGGACCTGATTTTCCATATTCAGTCTTGAAATCAAATATATAGACATACTTTGTGCCTAGTCAAATAGGGGTGAGGTAGATGACCTCTGGTTCATGGCCCAATGCTGATGTCATAGGTCACAAATCCATGTATGTCCACCAGTGAACGTTCAAAAGGTAAGACCAAAGCATTTTGACAAAATTGTTTGTTTCTTCACTAGCACTCCATTTCATTATCTACTGGATAAAAAAAAATACGGAGGCTGCAAAATCATTAATTTGACCCAAACAACACAGTTTTTTCCATGAAGTAAATGTATCCAATTTTCCCTAGATACTTCAAATACTTCAAAAGTAATCAGAGAGCATTTAAAAGCTAAAGGTTTAAAAAAAGTTTGAAGATGAAAGATGCTACACTACAATTTGTTCTCTTATTAGTATTTTAAGATAAAGAAGGGCTTCAAAATTATAACAACACAAGGATTATCAATAAATTTTCTAATTACTTATTAGTGATGCAGGAAAAAATGGTTTAATTATATGATTGGTAACCTGAAGGACTATATGTGTTGGCACCAGCATGCCTCATTCATTATGACTGTTATCATGACTGATAATTAATAACAAATGACTAGCAATTAAAATGCTCAAGTCCTCTTAGCAAGAAACTTTGTTTTATCAGTATTTCCATTTGGGCTGTCAATCAAGGACCAGACTGGCTAAGTTCAGACATACACATCACCAGAAGGTTGGCCAAAAGGACATAATTTGGGGACACAGCAACCCATGAAGATTCCTAAGGAACAGAGGAATTATCATTGCACAGGTAGAGGGAGCACTCTCATTAATGAAATCACAGATTCATGAATACTGAAGTGCTATTAACCAAAATGAAAGGCAAGTGGTTTCTTTATTCTAAAATACCATAAGAGTAATAGCTTACACTTATGTAGAACTTTAGGATTTGCAGAGTGATTTGTGTACATTGTTCTATTTGGTCCTCACAATAATCTTTCAGGGTAGAAATTTTCTTAAAGTATGCTTCAATCTGTATTCAGACACAATCAGTTCTTTCTCTGGGGATGGATAGCATTTCAGAATTTTTTTTAACATTCTTTTTTCTTGTTTTGAGCTCCAAATTCTCTCCCTCCAGATTAAAAAGGTAATCAATATAATACCCATTATACATTTAAAGTCATGTAAAACGTATTTCTATACTGGCCATGTTGCAAAAAATTTAACAAGCGAGAAAAATAAAGCAAGTAAAAAACAATATGCTTCAATCTGCACTCAACCTTCATTGGTTCACTCTGGAGGTGATAATATTGTTCATCACGACTCCCTTGGAATTATCTCTGATCATTGTCTTGATCAGAATATCTAAGTCTTTAGCAGCAGATCAGCTTTAAAATATTGCTGTTACTGTGTACAAAGTTCTTCTGGTTCTGCCCACTTCACTTTGCATCAGTTCAGTTCATATGAGTCTTCCCAGGTTTCCCTAAAATTATCCCCCTCATCATTTCTTACAGCACAATGGCATTCCATCACAATCACATGCCACAACTTGTTCAGTCATTCCCCAATTGTTTGGCATCCCCTCAATTTCCAATTTCATGTCATCACAAAAAGACTGCTATATTCTCTTTTTGTGGTGACAAAGAATTAAAAATTGAGGGGATGTCTATCAATTGGGGAATGGCTGAACAAGATGTGTTATATAAATGCAATGGAATGCCACTGTGCTGTAAGAAGTGATGAGCAAGAAGATTTCAGAAAAACTTTGAAAAACTTACATGAACTGATGCTGAGTGAAGTGAGCAGAACCAGGAGAACATTGTACACTGTAACAGCAAAACTGTGTGATGATCAACTATGACTGACAGCTCTTCTAAGAAATAAAATAATCCAAGATAATTCCAAAAGACTCATGATAGAAAATGCTATCCATTTCCATAGAAAGAACTGATGGAGTCTGAAGGCAGATTGAGGCATGCTATTTTCACTTCCTTTGGTTTTTTTCCACGTTTTTTCCCTTTTGTCCTGTTTCTTCTTTCACAACGTGACTAATGTGGAAATATGTTTTACATTATTGTGTGTGTATAACCTATATAAGATTGCTTGCCATCTTGGAGAGGGAAGGAGAGGGTTGAGGGAGAAAATTTGGAACTCAAAATCTTATAAAAATTAATTTTGAAAATTTACACTATAATTGGAAAAAATAAAATACTATTTTTAAAAAACTGCTACAAATATTTTTGCATATATAAGTCTTTTCCCCTTTGATCTCATTGAGATATAGATCTAGTAGTGGTATTGCTGGGTCAAGGAATATGCCAGATAGGCATTTTTATTATTCCCTTTTAAAGATGAAGAAAGTGAGAGTAAAATAAAATGATTTGCCCAAGAATACACAGCTAGTAGGTGGCTTTCTAGTTAACCTGATTCCACCAGGTAATCGCTAGTTTTTCATAATGTTAACAGTATTCCTCCTCCTCCCCCTCCTCCCCCTCCTCCTCCTCCTCGTCCTCCTTCTTCTTCTTCTCCTTCTCCTTCTCCTTCTCCTTCTCCTCCTCTTCTTCTTCTTACTATTACTGTTACTGCTACTATACTACTAATAATAATAAAAAAATTTAAATATCATCTACTAAGTACCAACTACTGTGCCAAGCACTTCTACAAACATTATTTTATTTGATCTTCACTACAACCCTGGAAAGTAAATGCTATTATCATCTCTATTTTACAGATGAGGAAACTGAGGCAAACAGAAGTTAAGTGACTTGTCCAGGGTCTCTCAACTAATAATTGCATAAGGGCTGATTTGAGCTCAAGTTTTCCTGACTCCAGGCCCAGTGCTCTACCCACTGCAGCACCTAGTTGCTATTACTATTACCACCACCACTACTGCTACTACTACCACTACTACTACTGATGATTATTACTGTTATTCATATGATTAATGTAATTGTTTATTATATATTATAAAAGATATAATTATATCAATAATAATAATGAAGAAGGGAGGGAGGAAGAAGAAGAAGAAGGAGAAGTCTTTTATGTATTTTTTTTATGATACAAATATAGTGCTGATACCTAAACCGGGAAGAGTCAAAATAGAGAAAGAAAATTATAGACCAATTTCCCTAATGAATATAGATGCAAAAAAGTGGATATAGATGCAAAAATTTTAAATAAAATATTAGCAAATAGATTACAGCAACTTATCACAAGAATAATACACTATGACCAGGTAGGATTTATACCAGGAATGCAGGGCTGGTTCAATATTAGGAAAACTATCAGCATAATTGATCATATCCACAACAAAACTAACAGAAACCACATGATCATCTCAATAGATGCAGAAAAAGCTTTTGACAAAATACAACACCCATTCCTATTAAAAACACTAGAGAGCATAGGAATAAATGGGTCTTCCTTAAAATAATAAATAGCATCTACCTAAAACCTTCAGCAAGCATCATATGTAATGGGGACAAGCTAGAAGCATTTCTAATAAGATCAAGAGTGAAAAAAGGATGTCCATCATCATCACTGTTGTTTGATATCGTACTAGAAAAGTTAGCTTTAGCAATAAAAGAAAAAAAAGAAATTGAAGGTATTAGAATAGGCAAAGAAGAAACAAAGCTATCACTCTTTGCAGATGACATGATGATATACTTAGAGAATCCTAGAGAATCAAGTAAAAAACTACTTGAAATAATAAACAACTTTAGCAAAGTTGCAGGCTATAAAATAAACCCACATAAATCATGGCATTTCTATATATTACCAACAAAGCCCAACAGCAAGAGATAGAAAGAGAAATTCCATTTAAACTTACTGTAGACATTATAAAATATTTAGGAGTCTACCTCTGAAACAAACCCAGGAACTATATGAACACAATTACAAAACACTTTTCACACAAATAAAGTCAGATCTAAATAATTGGAAAAACATCAGTTGCTCATGGGTAGGTATGAGTAATATATATATATAATAAGAATGATAATTCTACCTAAGCTAATTCACTTATTCAATGCCATACCAATCAAACTACCAAAAAATTATTTTATAGAGTTAGAAAAATAATAACAAAATTCATTTGGAAGAACAAAAGGCCCAGAATATCAAGGGAACTAATGAAAAGAAATACAGGGGAAGGTGGCCTAGCCATTCCAGATCTTAAATTGTATTACAAATCAGCAATCATCAAAACTACTTGGTACTGGCTAAGAAATAGAGTGGTGGATCAGTGGAATAGGTTAAGTATGCAAGACACAGTAGTCAATGACTATAGTAATCTATTATTTGATAAACCAAAGACCCCAGCTTCTGGGATAAGAACCCACTCTTTGACAAAAACTGCTGGGAAAACTGGAAAAGAGTATGGCAGAAACTAGGCCTAGATCAAAATCTCACACCATATACCAAAATAAAGTCAAAATGGGTTCATGATTTAGATATAAAGGCTGATACTGTCAGCAAACTGGAAGAGCAAGGAATAGTTTACCTATCAGATTTATGGAGAACAGAAGAATTCATGACCAAACAGGAGATAAGAACATTATGAAAAGCAAAAATAATTTGATTAGATTAAATTGAAAAGGTTTTGCACAAACAAAGCCAATGCAACTAAGATTAGAAGAAAAGTAGAAAATTGGGAAAGAATTTTTACAATCAGTCTCTCTGATAAGGGCCTCATTTCTAAAATATGTAGAGAATTGAGTCAAATTTATAAGAATACAAGTCATTCCCTAATTGATAAATGGTGAAAGGATATGAACAGGAAGTTCTCAGATAAAGAAATTAAAGCCATCTATAGTCATATAAAAAAATGCCCTAAATCATTATTGATTGGAGAAATGCAAACCAAAACAACTCTGAGGTACCACATCACACTTATTAGATTAGCCAACATGACAAAACAGGAAAATGACAAATGTTGGAGAAGATGTGGGAAAATTGAAACACTAATGCATTGTTGGTGGAGTTGTGAAATGATGCAATCATTTTGGAGAGCAATTTGGAACTATGCCCAAAGGGCTATAAAAATGTGTATACACTTTGACCCAGCAATAGCACTTCTAGGGCTATATCCCAAACAGATCATATATATGAGAAAAGGAAACACATGTACAAAAATATTTATAGCAGCTCTTTTTGTGGTGGCAAAGAATTGGAAATTGAGAGGATGCCCATCAATTGGGAAATGGCTGAACAAGTTGTGGTATATGAATGTAATGGAATACTATTGCGCTATAAGAAATGATGTACAGGCTGACTTCAGAAAAACTTCAGAATAAAGACTTGTATGGTCTGATGTTGAGTGAAATGAGCAGAACCAGAAGAATGTTGTACACAGTAATAGCCACATTGTGCAATGACGAATATTGATAGACTTAACCCTTCTCAGCAATACAAGGATCTAAGACATCTCCAAAGGCCTCATAATGGAAAATGCTATCCACATCCAAAGAAAAAACTATGGAGTTTGAATGCAGATTGAAGCATACTGTTTGCTATTTTTTTTTCCTCCTGCTGTATTTTGTTTCCTCTTTCTGGTGGTTCCTCCTATTGGTTCTAATTCTTACTTACAAAATTACTGATGTGAAAATATGTTTAATAGGATGTATATGTATAGCCTATATCAGATTGCATGCCATCTTGGGAGGGAGGTGGGAAAGAAGGGGGAGAAAAATTTCAAACTCAAAAGCTTATGGAAGTGATTGTTGGTGATTCAAAATAAATTAATTTTTAAAAGAGGTAAAAAAAAAGAATCAATTAAACAAAATCTGAAGAATGAAAAAATAGAAGAAAATGTAAAATATCTCATTGGAATAATAACTGACCTGGAAAATAGATCCAGGAGAAACAATTTAAGAATTATTGGACTACCTGAAAGCCATAAAAAAAAAGTACTTGGACATCATACTTCAAGGAATTATCAAAGAAAACTACCCTGATATCAGGGGCATTTACCAGGGGGTAAAAATAGATATTGAAAGAATCCAATAATCACCTCCTGAAAGAGATCGCAAAATGAAAAACTCCCAGGAACATTATAGCCAAACCCTGCAACTCTAAGATCAAGGAGAAAATATTACAAAAACCCAGAAAGAAATAATTCAAATATTGTGGAATCACGTAAGGATTACACAGGATTTGGTAGCTGCTACTTTAAAGGATTAGAAGGCATGGAATATGATATTGTGGAAGACAAAGCTAGGACTACAACCAAGAATCACCTAAACAGTGAAACTGAGCATAATCCTTTAGGGGGAAAAGTGTCATTTAACGAAATAAAGGAATTTCAAGCTTTAAAAAAGAAGGAGAAGGAGGAGGAGAAGTCTTCACTATTTCAAGGATCTTTGAATTCTCCTTACTTTGACACAGATTACAGCCCCTCCACAACTTAGTATACAATGCTCAAGAGCTGCTGTAACCAAAAAATTCATTACCTACCAGCCATTCTCGTGATAAAACTTTCTCATATAGCTAGACTGGCCCTCAGGCAACAAAAATTCAGTCTTTTACCATTACCAGGCATGTGTATACAGTCTTTCTAGATTGATAGTATCTTCCAAATATCATACTCCCTAAGGACAGCCTTCAAGAATCCAGGCTCATCTCAATATGATGATAAAGCATTAAAGCAGGAATTCAGTGAATATTATGATTGGTATTGTTACAATAAATATATTTGCCATAAAGCATAATCTGGCATATGTATAATGCATATATATATATATATATATATATATATATAATATTTGCATATTTTATAATATTGTGAACTTATTTGCAATATATTATAATGTAAATACATTGTAGAGGCTGGAGTAATGACAAAGTTAGGAAATGTTAGCCAGGATGATGTACAGCAGGAATTCTGTGTTCTTTTAGACCCCTGTGATGACTGTGAAAGCCTGGTAAGAACCCTGAAACATTAGCTATTTATGTTCTGCTGATACCACTGAGGGAATTAGCACCCCAAACAGTATGATGCAACTGCTCTCTCTTATGAATCTCACTTTCAGACTAGCTTTATGTCAGCTTGACATGGAGACCAGCAAAGCAAATAGCATTCTACCATCGCCAGCAATGTACAGTGGAGAAAAAAAAAAAGCAATATTAATTCCCTATTTCCTGGAAATGTTTCAGTGCAAATGGCACTGAACACTAAGTTGAGCAAATATCAGGTATGCATGAGTGGCTTGAAGATATGAGTGCTTTAATTATGCACCAGTCCTATGCCATAGTAAAACTGGAAACATATCAGACAAATTACAGGCAAAAGCTTCACTTACTTTTTTCAGTGATATCCTTAGCTCCAAGTTATACCACAATGAATAAAGAAATTTCAAAAGAAACAATTTCATTCCTAAACTAATCTAAAATTATGTAAAAGTGACAACAGAAATTGAGGAGTTACTTAAATCTAAAGTGAGGAGATCTGAAGAACCTAAAACTTTATAAATCTAAATTTGGCACAAACACCAAAAAAACCACCTAATAATAAAGTAGATGGAAAAAAAATAATACCTATATCGTTGAATAATCCTGAAGTGAACTTAAGCATTCTTCAAATGAAATTGTGAACAACATTTTTTTTTTAGTTTGATAGCATGAATACAATAAACAATAATTACATCTATGGTAATAATACCCTGAATGTGCCCAATCTTGTCTGGTCTCAGAAACTAAGCAGGGTCTTGCCTGGTTAGAATTTGGATAGGAGAAGCATGGGAATAACAGCTGCTGTGGGTTTTTTTTTCCTGGGCAACTAGGTGGTGTAATGGATAGAGCACTTGGCCTACAATCAGAAATAAATCCAGTCACAGGCAGTTACTAGCTGTGTGACCCCAAGTAGTCACAACCTCTGTCTGCCCCAGTTTCCTCATCTGTAAGGTGAGGCTAATAATAGCATTATGAGGAGCAAACAAGATAATATTTGTAAAACACTTAGTATGGTGCCTGGTAGGTACTTAATAAATGCTTATTCCACTATTGTGCTATAAGAAATAATGAGCAAGCAGACTTCAGAAAAACCTGGAAGGACTTGTAAGGACTGATGCTGAGTGAAGTGAGCAGAACCAAGAGAAAGTTATACATAGTAACAGCCACATTGTGCAATGACTAACTTTGATAGACATAGCTCTTCTCAACAATGCAAGGATCTTAGACACCACCAAAAGTCTCATGATGGAAAATGCTGTCTACATCCAGAGAAAGAACTATGGAGTTGGAATGTGGATCGAAGTATACTATTTGCTATTTTTTTCCTTCTGCTTTGTTTTGTTGCTTCTTTCTTGTGGTTCCTCCTGTGGTTCTAATTCTTCTTTACAACATGACTAATGTGAAACTATGTTTAATAGGAATGTATATGTACAGCCTATAGCAGATTACATGCCATCTTGGGGAGGGAGGCAAGAGGGGAGGGGCAGAAAATTTAAAACTCAAAAGCTTATAAGGGGCAGCTAGGTGGTGCAGTGGATAGAGCACTGGCCCTGAAGTCAGGAGGACCTGAGTTCAAATTCAGCCTTAGACCAAACACTTGACATTTACTAGCTGTGTGACCCTGAGCAAGTCACTTAATCCCAATTGCTTAATAAAAAAAAAAATTTTTAATAAAAGCTTATGGAAGTAAATGTTGAAAACTAAATATAAATTAATAAAATTTAAAAAGATACAAACTCTTTAAGGGAAAAAAATAAATGTTTACTCCTTTCTCTTCCCCAAAACAAAGTAATTTTTAAAAGCCAGAATGTGCTACAACCATTATAAACAAAGATTTCGCAGAATATTTCCCACAATATTTCACAGAAAGTACATAGACTTTTGAGAATTGTAATGAAACAGGATATGCCCTGGAATGGACCACAAGTAGAAGTATCTCAGAATATTCCTGATAGCAGCTGTCAACTATCACCATGGCAGAAGCAACTTACAAAAACTATTGATGACCACCAGTAAAATACTGGAAGATTACATCCAAATCTAGTCATAACATGTAGTAGAAAACTTACACATCATGTCACCTAAGTAAAGGCAACAAAAAAGTAAGATGTGGAATGGAAACTGGAAAACAAAATATTCAATATCCATAATCAACAATTTGAAGCCAAAACCAAAAGGTTAGTATATCACGAGGAGTCAACACATCCCATTGAACAAAATAAGCAATGCACTATCAATTATAAACTATACTATATGGCCTTGAGAGGCAAAGAAATTCAGAGAAGAGAAAGAACCTCTTGAAGAAGAATGCAGAAAATTCCTGATCTCATGTGTGATCCAAAGAAGTCCAACACAACAAAAATTAAAGGTTGAGTGAGAAAAACAAAGCTTGTATATCATTAACATATTGAATGACTGTCAAGGTAAACAACAAAAAAATCTAGCTTCTCTACAAAACTGAAAAGTGGCAGCTCTCAATGAGATCCAGAATCATTGGCTCAGGCATTTCCAAGTAGGGCCTGAATTGCTAGCAAAGCACTTTGCCAGCATCCTCTCTGATGCAAGTGTGATCCCATCTGCCCTGACAGAAGGAACTACATATTTATTACGAAAGGACAAGAACACTGGTGATCTCTCCAAAAAGAGGCCAACTCTGATTTTTATGTACTTTATACAAAGCATTCACAGATCATGTCACCCCAAAAATCTATATAAGTTCACCAGAGAACTATATTGAATGAGTGTTACCTCAGGCAAACTGAGACCTGTTAAAGACCTTTCCTTAAAAAAGCCAACATCTCCCACTGCATCCAGGGCCATCTCCAGTCATCCTGCTCTATATTTTGCCACTCGACCCAGATGACTCTGGAAGAGAAAGTGAGGCTGGTGACTTTGCACAGCCTTCTTCACTTAAATCCAAATCACTTGCATATCATGGCATCACCTCCCTGCTGTCATGGTCCTCTTTGAGAATGAAGGACAAACAACAACAACAATATTGAATGAGGAACCAAACAGACATGCTCCAAAATTTTAGGAGGGTAAAGATCAACTCATTATTGATTCAGTAATTATTGAACAAGCCATCCCCAACCACCATAACATTCATACTACTTTTATTGATTATTGAAAAGTCTTTGATTCACTTCTTTACTTATGGCTTATTCGTATTCTCCAAATATGTGAAACAAATCCAAGCATAGTGAGAATGCTAAAGTATTTGAGGTCTGCATGGAAAAATGTTATCTGCTTACACCATGCCACCAAAACGATAATATCAAGAACAATTGATACCAAATGTGGCGCCTTCTAAAGAGACAAGTTAGGCCTGCCATGATTCTCCTTGGCCTTTACTTTATTATCATCACTCCTAACTAGAACTGAGTATGGCTTTCAGGCCAAAGAGAAAGTCAAAACAAAAGGTCCTATCAACCATTCAATGTGCATTATGACGTCACAGGTGGCCCAGTGGATAGAGTGCCGGATCTAAGGTCAGGAAAATTCATCTTCCTGAATTCAAATCTGGCCTCAGACATTTGCCAGCTGTGTGACCTGGGCAAGTCACTTAACCCTGTTTGCCTCAGTTTCCTCCTCTATACAATGAGCTGGAAAGTATCTAGTATCTTTGCCAAGAATGGAGTCAAACATTACTGAAATGATTCAACAACAACAACAACATAGAAAAATACATTAAATAGCAACTTCATCTCATGAGATTTTCCCCAGTGATATTGATATATCATTTAAGTGTTTTAATATATACCAAAATGTTTAATATATATATAAATGTTTTAATGTAATATATATATTTAATATATACCAAGAAATAATATAGAAACAAGGTTTTGAGCCTAAATCTGAAAACCAAATTGACCCACAACATTAAAGTGATATTTATAAATACCTTGATCTTCTCCAAACACAATATATTAAGCACTAGGCTATAAGAAGAAAGCTGAAGCTTTGTCTGTGAAGAGATTGATTGGCAAACTGAAATCAAAATTTAATAGGAAAAATGGATTTAATGCAACTAATAACTATACTCCCAATCTTTATACACACATATGTCTGTATGTATATACACATATATACATATATACATATATATATACACATACAGTAAAATATACATAATACTCAACTATGTTAATGAAATGTAAGACTTATCACCCCAAGGTAGCTATAGAAAGATTAATACCTCCTCATCACAGGAGAGGAAGATTGATATATATTCTCAAAGTACATGATAAACAGGTTAAAACTTAGAGAAATACTTTTAGGAGGCTGCAAAAATTTGGCATCTCCTAGATACCTAGAAAGAGAAAACCAGGTGGCCAGAATTATGTACAAGAAGCTATTTATCCTTCATAATAACAAATCCCTGCACTATTGATACAAACCCAAAATTGCTTTGTGATTTCAACAAATAAACTGCACCAGAACTAGAGAATCATTACAAAAAACTATTGGCCACAACCACCTAGACATCACATTTGATCCATAAAAATTTAAGACTAACATTTCTCATAGTTGTCACCACACCAAGTACCTATAATCCTCAAACTAAAGGAAATGAGGTCTTAAAATAAAGACAACTAGCAAAAGAAATTAAAACCATGTGGGGACATACACATCATTCCCATCACCCTGTCTGATAATTCAATTGTCCCAGAGATATTTTCAGTGAATCTACAGAAGATTGCAAACATTCAAATGCAGAAAGCAATCATTTTATTCATTTGTTCAACAGTAAGAACAGTAAACATGAAAGAATGATGGCAAGATAGTGACTTGTCCTTGACCCTTTTCTATCAAAACTCCATTAAAAAGATGAGATGAACAAGGTAGCAATGAGAATGATGATGATGATGATGATGATGAGAATAATAATCTTTACCTAAGGTTTACAAAGTTCTTTCCACACTACAACCCTGTAGAGTAGATTATGTAGTATTTATTCTCATTTTAAAGGTAAGGAAACTGAAATTCAAAGAAGTTATTTGACTTGCACATCACCACCCAACTGCTGTCAGAGCCAAAACTGAACTCACCTCTCCTGATTAAAATTCACTGCTGTTTCCTTTATACAGTATTTGTCTGTAGATCTTGCCTTAGGGATCATGAAAACATTCTTGTCCTTTTAGCTTTCTTTTACTGAACCACAGAAATCTGTTCTCAGCTAATGCCTCACAGCAGCATTTGGTATTAGAAGGCAGAAAATCAAAGACGAGGTTTTGAAATCTATGCTTATCCTCAGCACAGCTTCAAGACTACTAATTTACACACTCACTAAGGATACTGAAACATCTCTTGGTCTGCCATATGTGCAGAGATGGAATGATCACTAAGAAAATTAAAAAAGAATCATTGGAACATTTAACAGTCCAGACAGGGACGCCTACTCAAAAATAGATGGGTAAAATGATGAGACTTATTTCCCTATAATTAATCAGCCAATCAACAAGCAATTATTAAGTGTCTACTGCAAGTCAAGCGCTGTGCTAAACACCAGAATTCAACAAGGAGCAAAAGAACTCACATTGTGTTGGAAGAAACAATGTTTATGTACATAGTTACATATGAGAAATCAAACACAGATAAACTTTGAAGGGGCTGCTCTTGCAGCTGGGTAGGACCAATAAAGTTTCACCATTGCTCAGAATGCCATTTGAACATTTTCTTTCAAATGTTTAAAGAATGTCTTTTATGGCCTTAAGAATGCTGGGGGTACGGCAGAGAGGATGTTGTGGTGAGAGCCACCTCAAATGACAGAAAAACAGAAATCTTATTTTTTTAAACCATCCATTGCCAAGAGATCATGGGCTTTACTCCTGAATGTTCCAGGTAGATTGACCCTGTGCCTCAAGCTATACCCCACCTTAAACCTAAATAGCTATCTTCAATCAGCCAGTCAGTTTCTATTAAGCATTTACTATATGCCTAGCACTATCTCAGAAAGAGGCGGTATGCAGGGCTTCAGCAATAGTCAAGAAGATTTGAGTGTCTCTCCTAAATTCTCCCTCATATACTCATTAGCTGTGTTACCTTGGGTAAGTCCCTTAATCTCTCTTAGCTTCAGTTTCCTCTGAAAATTGAGAATAATAATACCCTCTTTATAAAGTTGTTGGAGAATCAAATGAGATTACACACACACACACACACACACACACACACATACTACATACATAAGTGCTTTGTAACCTTAAAGCTCTATATAAATGCTAGCTATTATGATTTATCAGGAAAGAGATTGACAATAAAGGGTAAGTGCATTAGGGAAGCCTTAGCCCTGTTTCTAAAATAACTCAAATCTCATATGCTACTACTGAGGGAAAAGTACAATCCTTGTTGTATAGGGCCAGAAATAAGAGAGAACACAGCAAGAGAAGGTGCCATCATCATTTATATCTAATGGTGTGATTCCTTTAGGTATGTTTATGACTGGTATTGCTAATCAAAGAAATAGGAATTCTTACCATATTTGCAGACAACCTAAAGCTAGGAGGGAAAGCTCACACACTAGATGAGAATAAGGATTCAATGATCTTGTCAGGCTAGCTAGAACATTTTGCCAAATAAAATAAGATCAAATCTAAAAGCTTCAAAAATCTAGATTGGGATACACATAAGAGTTTGAAGAAGATCATACTCACACAGAGAGGTGGTTGAGTATGCCACGTAACTAGAGGAAACATTCATTTTGGCTCTTCCCTTGTCCTTCAGGACAAGGGCCAATAGGACTGCTAAAGCTATTCTTTGTGCATACTTAAGATAAGTGAATGAACAACATGATATAGTACCTTTCTTAGAAGAAAACTAATGCAGTCTTTGGATACATTGAAAAACTCTTCCCTAGAAATAAAAAGGTGATAATACTACTTTACTTGTGCCTAGCCAGGCCACATCTGGAATTTGTTCTTGTTGTTGAGTCATTTCAGTCATGTCTGACTCTTCATAACCTCATTTGGAGTTTCTTGGCCGAGATATTGGAGTGGTTTACCATTTCCTTCTCCACCTCATTTTACAGATGAGGAAACTGAGGCAAACAGGGTGAAGTGACTTGCTCAGGGTCACATAGCTAGTAAGTGTCTGAGACTGAATTTGAACTCAGGTCTTCCTGATTCCAGACCCAACATTCTATCCACTTCATCACCTAGCTGCCCCACATCTGGAATATTATGTTCATTTCTAAGACGCCATGTTTTAGAAAGGATAAGCTTGAGCACATACAAAGGAGGGTCACCAGAATGGTAAAAAAGCCTCAAACTGTATGAGAATGAGAATTTAAGAATCATTAGAAGGAACTAAAGATAAATAGGCTAGAATGTGGAAAATTTAGGTAAAGGGACAAAGTAATTGTCTTCAAATATTCCATAGGTTTAAAAAGAAGGATTATATTTATTCTTCTTGATCCAAGAAAATAGAAGTAGGAGCCATACATGGATATTGCAGAGAGGAAGGTTTGGGCTTCATATAAGAAAGAAAACCTTCCTAACCATTAAAGTTATCCAGAAATGAAACAGCCTGCCTTGGAATGCTATGGGTTTTTCTTCACTGGAAGGTCTCAAGCATGGTCTGAGAAGGGGCTGGACTAGATAGCCATGAAGAGCTCTTCCAACTCGGATTCCGATTCTACAAAATAAATGAAAGCCAAAGCCATACAGAACAGTTCATCCCTTTGGGGTTATATGATAATAATATACTATATATTGTATATAATATATCACATATATGCCATATAATATATAGTATATATACAATTACATATACAATATATGTATTGTAATGTGTGCATACAATATATGTATATGCAATATGTATTACATATACAATGTATTGCATATATACAATATAATATATATTATATATAATGATGATAATATAATATATAAATCTATCTTATATTTCATAACATTTTACAGCTTGCACAGCATTTCAAGTCAATTTTCCTAGTTGACCCTTATGAAATAATCATGATTGATTCTGATCATTTTCTTATTGATCCTATTTGCTGTTAATTGATCTTGTCCTGTAATTGCTTTTGTCCTGTAGTCACTGAAGTCATGGGTTTCTGTTTCTGAACTTAGTTCAGAATACATCTGACCTATAATGGGTTAATTTTAGAAACCCAGTTCTCTTTGTAATCACTGATCTATTCTTGCTTTAAGGAATTCTGCTAACCTTGGGAGATGCATATGAACACAAGGGAATTAGGCCTAACATCTTTACACCACCAAGCTATCCTTCAAAGATGTCTGGTTTGCTGTCCAAAAAGCCTGGCCTACTTTCTTGCAGGTGTTCTAAAACAATGAACACATCTTAGTTATAGGGAAGAAGGAGGGGGTTGTTGGTAGTCCCCATCACCAAGCTTCCAATTAATCATATTGTTTCCTGCCCCTCATTTATGCCATGATGTCACCTACCCTGTACTATTCTTTGTTCTATACTCCTCAAAACCCTATAAAAGAAAATTATCCCCCTCATTTGGGGTCTTGGCTTACTAAGGAAGCTGAGATTCTATTTATTAGTAAGATTCACAGTTCACCAATAAACTGATCACGCTCAAGAATTTTGTGCTTCAGTTTCCTTTATTTTAACTTTTACACTTATTAATGATCCTCTAAGTTAGACAAGTTTCCCCATTTCACCCCCTTTATCCACACAAGGAAACTGAGGTCCAAAAAAGTGGAGTAACTTGTCCCAGATGACACAATTACTAAATGTAGCAATCAAGAGTCTAGGTTTTGGGGTTTTTTTTGGTTTTGTTTTTGGTTAGGCAATGGGGTTAAGTGGTCACACAGCTAGTAAATGTTATTGTGTGTCTGAAGCCAGATTTGAACTCAGGTCCTCCTGAATCCAGGGCTGGTGCTCTATCCACTGCACCACCTAGCTGCCCCGAGAATCTAGGTTTTCAGATGGCTCCAAGTCTACTGCCCTCTTCATTTGGCCACACTGAGTGACTTTTATACAAGAGATATTTGTACAGACCTATTAACGATGAAGGGAGCACCACTTGGTTTTGGTTCTCTCTGGCAAAAAACTTGTCAATCTCACACTTAGAGGTAGTTGGGCAGACATTGGGTAGCTATTTTTCCTCTGACACAATGAGCAATAAAGAAAAAGCTGCTGTCTTGTGCTCCAATGAACTCTGCTCTTGACACAAGTCCCTGGCTGAAGGGAAATGAAGTCATAACAGCCGATATGATAGCTTGGAATGCATTTTAACAAACTGCTGTTGTTTTTTTCAAAAGAGGAATGATTCTATCTCTGCCTTCTCCCTTCCTTTGATTGTCCCATGTGGTAAGTAGCTCTCTTTCATGAGACTTGCCATGAGAAGATGGAGGAAAGGACACAACTTCTGTCTGTCTCAGTTTTCTCATCTGTAAAATGGGGATAATAATGACACCTGCCTTCCAGAGTTGTTGGATTAAATGAGATCCTATCTGAAAAGTGCTTTACAAGCTTTATAGAAATGCTACATTGAATACATTAGAGGATGAACAGAAGGGTGAGAAGACTCTAAACCATGCCATATATGGATTCATTGAAAGAACTGGGAATATTTAACTTGGAAAGAGGGGAAGAGAAGGCAAGGATGCATTAAGCACCTATTACATGCCAGACTCTGAGCAAAGTGCTTTCATAGATATTAGCTCAGATGATCTTCACAGCCACCCTCCAAGGATTGCTAGATGCTATTATTGCTACTATGCTAGGTGCTATGATGATCCATATTTTATAGTGAGGAAACTAAGGAAGACAGAGGTTAAGTGACTTACCCAGGGTCACATTTTTTTAAAGTATTTGAGGCTGGATTTGAACTCAAGACTTCCTGACTCCTGGCCCAGGGTCACAGAACCACTCAATCTCAGAGAAGAAAAGACTTAGATGGAAAATGACCATTACCATCAAACACTTGAAGAGTTGTCCTGTGAAAATAGGATTAGACTGGCCTTTCTTGCTTCTAAAAAGCAGAAGTAGGAGTAATGCATAGATATCACAAATGGGCAAGTAGGTGATGCAGTGGATAGAACACTGGGCCTGGAATCAGGAAGACTCATCTTTATGAGTTCAAATCCCACTTCAGACACTTACTAGCTGTGTGATCCTGGGCAAGTCACTTAATCCTGTGTGCCTCAGTTTCCTCAGCTGTAAAATGAGCTGGAGAAGGAAATGGCAAACTACTCCAGTACCTTTGCCAAGAAAACCTCAAATGGAGTCACAGAGTAAGACATGAAAAAAAGAGACAATTACAAAAGAAGTAGATTTTAACTCAATATGCTGAAAATTGAATGAGTGGGGCCCCTTGTCTTTAAGTCTTCAGAGAGGCTAGATAGCAATAACTTTAAAGTTTATAAAGTACTTGATTAATAATAATAATAATTAGCATTTATATAGCACTTTAAGGTTTGCAAAGTTCTTATCTCATTTTATCCTCCCAACAACTCTGAGAGGAACTTGCTATTATTTTCCCCATTTTATAGATAAGGAAACTGAGGCAGACAGATTACAAGACTTGTCCAGGGCGACAGATATTAACTGTCTGAGGTTGGGTTTGAACTCAGGTCTACCTGAGAGGCCCTGCACTCTCTTCATTATACCACCTAATTACCCGTGTTCTCACTTGATCCTTATAACTCTAATGTGAAATAAGTACTATTGGAATTACTATCCCCACTTGGCAGATGAGAAACTGAGGATCATAAAAATTAAACAACTTGGTTATCGTCACTGGAGTAACATCATAGATGACCAAGCATCACAGATGTGACTTGAACCCTGATCCTTCCTGAACTCCAGGTACAGCACACTTTCTTCAAGCTACTATGGATAACTATTTGTTAGAGATATTAAAAATGGAATTCACGTTTTGAGTGGGGCTTTGTATCACTTTGTGTCTGAGGTCCCTTCTGTAGTGCTGGGAGGAGAAATATTTTTTTTTCTGCAGTCATCGGTCGTTACGCCTTAGCAGGAACAAAGAAATGAGAGTAAGTTTTGAGATGACAGAGCCTGAGAATCCTGCGTACTTGGAATGGGAAAAGAGTAGAATGATTAAAAAAAAAAAGACAGATAAATAGGAGACCTAATTTGCCTAACTGACAATTTTCCCAGGGGTTGTCTTTCATATATAAAGATAACACTACTAAGGAGCAGAGTATACCTCCCTTAAGGACCTCTGACCCTCATCCTACTCTGCTCTATATCAACCCTCCAAGTATACCCCAAAAGCTACCATTATCAGATACCAACACCATTAGACAGGTATTCAGATCTCTGCTGCTGCTCTCTCTGACTCATCCTGAAAGCATAGCTTAAAGAGAGAAAAAGAAAGTAAGACAGAGGATGCAAAGGAATGATCTGGGAAGCAGAAAAGGTTAGCTCTCTTGCTCTCATCCTTATTCCATTTTTATAGTGCCCTGCTTAATGGTGCTGTTACCAAACAACATACAGGCCTCAAACCCATTGGTGAGTTAGAGAGATGTCTTCCCTGAGCATGTGAAAACATCTCCCTCTGCAGAATGGGCAGAAAAGAACAATTTGTTCCAACAGTGACTGATATAGGCGCCATGGAAGTCTTATATCTTGGTCAGACATCAAACACCAAGGTCATCCACTGCATCCCATGCCAATTGTCCTGACTTTTGTCTTGCCATTGGACTTTGATGACTCTGGAAGAGACAGTGAGGCTGCCTCACTTAAATCCAATTATCAGGTGACTCAAGACTCCGTCCCGTGATGACACTATTTCTCTTTGAAAATGAAGAACAAACAGCAACAGCCAAACAACCTCACACCAGCCTCTGTGAGCTGCCCACAGGTCCCAGCCCCCAGCTTAAGAAATACTGGATTAACTGAAAAATAGAAAAATGTCTTCTCTGTGATTTGTATTTCTTTACATTTTTTTTAAAAAATCATGTTTCAAAATCATCTAACTATTCAACTTTCCAGGAAATAAATGAAAACTGTATCATTAATTAAAAACTATTCAAATTAACTGTCTATAATTGATGCTGATGCTCAGCAGACTATATTTACTCTTCACCTGCAGCAATTCAGTGCTGTATTAGTGGTAAGTTTTAATAACTAGAGCCATTAGGAATCTTAGGGGAGGTACAATTATACTAGTCAGCAAGCCTGGCACTTTCACCATATTCCTAATTCACACATTTAAGATATTCAAAAATATTCTGACTTTAAACAAAAATGTGGTCTATTATGCATTATGTGCTAAAATATGTTGTGCGGATAACTTTGGCAGGAAGTCATCTGAGCATGTCAAACACACTCAGAAAAAGAACTTTACAAATATGAGTACAAGTATCACACAAATTAGGGATTAAGATGTTCTATTATAACTAGGCCTATTCTTTTGCGTGATTTTAAAAGTTCACAGAGGATAAGATCTTTATAATATATCCTGTTTAACTCTCCAGCATGTCTGTTTTTCCTGGCATTGAACTTTTAAGAAAAGGAACATTTGGTTCATTTCCCTTCTTGTCATATCCCTTAGTCTAAGCCATACCTTTGAACTCGTGCTCTTTTGATCCACAAGGATAATTTTGTTAGCCAACCTTCATTTCTGCTTAGCCAAATTATATTTAGCTGTTATTTGATCCTCTTAAAAATCAGTTCCTTCTATCTTTTTAGTTGTTCTAGGTTGCTTGTCTTAGCTTCTTACCTTGACTTTGAGTTTCCTTGTGGATGGCAAATAGCCACTTACTCTTTTACTGGGCTTTTTCAATGCAGCATGTATCTGTTTCAACAAAGGACCACTCTCCTTGCAAAATCTTTTCTGATGGAAAGTGGCCACAAACCAGCCCAACCCTCTGTAGCCAAAAGGCACATTTGAAAATGTTATGGGATCATTTGAAAAATTCCTACCCCTAAAAATAATGAAGACCTAATATCTCTCCATTTTTGTAATGTGAGAAATTGACTGGATACAGCTGCTTTCTCCTTTATAAGATTTGTCATAGACCCTGCATATTCCTAAGGATGATTTTTAATTGTCTCTTCTTATTATTCAATGTTAAATATAAGTGGGAGACATGAATATAATTTTCCCCAAGAAAACATATTTCTAAACAGTTCTTGATGAAATTATAATGATTTCTTTAGCTGGGAGGAGGGGGAGGAGGGGAGAAGAGGAATTAGAGATGTTTCAAACCCTGTTCTTTGTCCTTATCTTGACCTTTAATCCCTCAGTCCTTCAATTCTTTCTTAGACCATTACCCCTTGCATTGGCTCTAGTTTCCTCCCTTACTCATCTTGACCCCTTGGTGAAGCAAATCAACTCTACACTGTCCCTTGCACATTTAGCCTTTTTCCATTCTTGCTATGACAAGCCTTTCCCCTGGATTACTCCTACCATCTTTGCCTTTGCACCTATTCATGTGCTACTGGAAGAAGGTGAAGAAAATCATGACACAATTCTGATTAGAACCATGTAAGTTAAGTACATGTAAGTTAAATAATCTCACCTGGGCCAACACTGTGGCAAGACACTTTTATACCTCCCAAAGTGACTCACTATCCCACTCCTCACTGAAGCTTTTCCAAACATTTTCATCCCTTCTCAAACCTCCCAAAGCTCTCCTTCCTCCAAACTTCTTACCTGAGACACCTTGCATGATCATATTTCACTGAAAAATTCAGCTCCTTCACTGAGCTCCCTCTTATCTCCTCCTCATCTCATATCCTCTCATATCACTCAGGTGCCTTTTGTAACTATCTTCTCCTTCACCTCTGACTCACATGAAGAACCAACCCTTATCTTTGCTGAGGCAAATTCCTTTACATGCACAAGTGATCCCATTCCATCCTGTCTTCTCAAAGAGATTGCCCTCACTGTCCTCCCCACTGTCTCATTATCTCTATTCTTTCCACGTCTACTAACTGCTTTACTATTACCTACAAACAAGCCCATGTCTCCCTCATCTTCAAAAATCCCTCACTTGATCAGTCTATTCCCACTAGCTATCATCTGATACCTGTTCTGACTTTTGTGGCTTAACTTACTGAGAAAGCCATCCACAACTGGTGCTCCCACATGCCTTCTTCTCACTCTCTTTGTGACCCTTTACAACCTGGCTTCTCACCTCATCATTCAGTAGAAATTGCTCTCAGGGCAGCTAGGTGGCACAATGGATAGAGCACTGGCGCTGGAGTCAGGAGGACTTGAGTTCAAATCCGGCCTCAGACACTTGATACTCACTAACTGTGTGACCCTGGGCAAGTTCCTTAACCCCAACTGCCTTACTAAAAAGCGAAAAAAGAAAGAAAGAAATTGCTCTCCCCAAAGTTATTAATGTTCTCTTAATTGCTAAATCCAATGGCTTTTTCACAGTCCTCAAACTTTGTAAACTTTCTATAGCTTTTGATGCTATAGATCACCTCTTCTCCTTGATCCTCTCTTTTCTCTAAATTTTTATAACACTCTCTATTCCAGTTCTTGTTCTACCTATCTGACCACTCATTCTTGTCTCCTTTGCTGGATCTTCATCCAAGTAATATCTCCTAATGGTGGTATCCTCCAGGGCTCTATCATAAGCCTTCTTTTTTTTAATTTTATTTTTAATTTATGGAATAAAATAAGCATTTCTATAACATAGTACAATAAAAAAGATGATTTACATAAAACTGCAAATCTACTGTGCACAAGATACTATTCCTTTCAAATATACAACAAAATTCTCATGTAAATTTATTTTTTTCTTCCCTCTCCCTCCCCCCATCCTAGAGACGGCTACCCTTAGACACAAATAGGTATATGTATTATTATTATATTATATCATGTTATATTACATGACATATTAGATAGATAAATAGATGTGAAAATTATTCTATATATACTTTTATTTATCAGTTCCTTCTCTGGATGCAGATAGCATCTTTCTTCATATGTCCTTTATAGTTAATTTGAATATTTATAATATTCAAAATAATTTATTCACTCAAAGTTGCTCTTAAAACAATGTTGCTATTACTGTATACAATGTTCTTTTGGTTCTGCTCATTTCGCTCTTGATTATTTTGTGCAAGTCTTTCCATGTTTTTCTAAAAGTATTGAGCTCATCATTTCTTATAGCATAGTAGTATTCCATCACAATCATATACCACAACTTGTTCAGCCATTTTCCAATTAATGGGCATCCCTGAAGTTTCCAGTTCTTTGCTACCATAAAGAGAGCTGCTTATAAACATTTTAGAGTATATAGGTTCTTTTCCTTTTTCCCTAATCATTTAGAAATAGACCAAGAAGTGGTACTGCTGGGTCAAAGTGTATAGGTAGTTTAATATCTCTTTGGACATAATTCCAAATTGCTCTCCAAAATGGTTGGATCACAATTCTACCAATAACGAATTGGTGTCCCAATATTTCCACATCCTGTCCAACGTTTGTCACTTCCCTCATCTATCAGTCTAGCCAATCTGGTAGATGTAAAAGATATCTCAAGATTGTTTTAATCTGTATTTCTCTAATCAATAGTAATTTAGAGCATTTTATATGACTATAAATTGTTTTGATTTCTTCATTGTACAACTGCCTGTTCATATACTTTGACCATTTATCAATTGGGGAATGACTTGTACTCTTATAGATTTGACAAAGTTCTTTTTATATTTTAGATATGAGGACTTTATCTGGAAAAACTGTCTATAAATTCCCCCCCCCAATTTTCTGCTGTCCTTCAAATCTCAGCTATATTTGTTCTATTTCTACAAAAACTTTTTTAACTTAAAGTAATTGAAATTACCCATTTTACACCTAATTTTTCTCTTTATCTCTTGTTTAATCATAAATTGTTCACTTATCCACAAGACTGATGAGAAATATGTTCCATGTTCTTCTAATTTTCTTACAAAATCTCTCTTTATATCTATGTTATGTATCCATTTTGACCTTATCTTGGTAAATGGTGCGAGATATTGTTCTATGCCTGGTTTCTGCCATACTGTTTTCCAGTTTTCCCAACAATTTTTTTTACCATATAATGAATTCTTACTCTAAAATCTTGTCTTTACAATTGTCAAATACAAGGTTATTATATTTATTTGTTGCTTTAAATTGTATGTCTACTCTATTCCATTGTTCTACCTGTCTATTTCTTTGACAGCACCAGATAGTTTTGATAATTACTGCCTTATAATACATTTTAAAATCTGGCACTGCTAAACCTCCTTCCTTTACACTTTTTTCCCCATTATTTCCTTTGATATTCTTGACCTTTTGTTTTTCAAATGAATTTTACTTTTTCTAATTCAGTAAAATATATTTTTGGTAGTTTAATCGAGATAGTGTTGAATATATAAATTAGTTCGGGTATAATTGTCATTTTTATTACATTGATCTTGCCTACCCATAGGCCTTTTTTCTTTTCTCTCTATGCTGTTTCATTGGCAATCTCATCAGCTCCCATAGATTCACTTACCATCTCTAAGCTGATAATTATTAAATCTACTTATCCAACTCTAATCTCTCTCCTAACCTCTAATCTTTCATGTCCAACTGCCTGTTGGATATTTTGAACTGAATGTTCTTTAAACATCTTAAATTCAACATGCCTGAAATTGAACTCACCTCATTATTATTAGATAAAAGTTATCAAAATTATACATTTTCATTTTAGAACTGCCAAGAGGATTATGTATTTTAAATCAAAATAGAAGAACATGACCACAATAATATTGGCTGGGATTCTAGACCTATGATCAGTGAACTTAGGTATTTTAAAAATATATTTTGATAACTGTATTTAAATACAATTTGTTTCTTTAGTAATCCTATCCTTTTTATTAATTTCAAAGCATTACTTGAGGAAGGTCCAGAAGTAGGCTTCACCAGACTGCTAATGGGGACCATGACTCAAAAAGAAATGGTAAGAACCACTGATAAAAGCAACTTGAAAGACTCAATGCAGTAAGCAATCATGACTGCAGAAAACTGATGATAAATCATTCCTCCCACCTCTTGGCAAGGATGTAATAGAATAAATGTGCAGGGGGAGAAAGGCATACATTTACCTACAAAGGCAATGTGTTGATTTGTTTTGCTTTATTATACTTATTGTTTATAAGGAAGGCTTCTACTCAGGAGGTGTTGATGGGTAAGAGTAATACAAAAAAAAAAGAAAAAGAGGAGCATTAATGAAACATTTTTTAAAATACACAGAAGATACTGAAAGGAAGTTCAGAAGGGAACATGGAAAAGCACGGCAATTTTGTTATTAACATATTAAATTCAAAATATACTTTAAAAATAAACTGTGTGTAATATAAATTCAGCTTCACACGCAAAAATAATGTAATAGTTGAACAGTAGTCCATTGTGTATGTGTATATATAGTGTGTGTGTGTGTGTGTGTGTGTGTGTGTGTGTGTGTGTGTGTAGGCAGTTGGGGTTAAGGGACTTGCCCAGGGTCACACAGCTACTCTGACTTTGGATTTGAACTCAGATCCAGCACTGATGCTCTATCCACTGCGTCACCTAGCTGTCCCTATGTATAATATTTTGTAGCTAATTTTTCTCAGATACCTGAATTAAGAAGGTTAGCTCTTTCTCAACTGCCCATCATAAGAACAGCTACTAGCAATACAAAATGATCCAACAAGTGCAGTTGACACCTCTCTCATCAGCCACATCAGAAATAAAGCGTTCTGCCTTTGTTAAGCACTAAAGAGATTTCAGTAATGATACCAGCCTTTCTTTCAAAAACAAAGTAATGCCTAGGCAAAAGTTCTATGTATTTTTTCCTTTTGTATTAATATGTTTTTGTTTTTACAAAGGCTAGATTTCGCCTGTATCACTCCCCCTTTCACCATCAGATAATTATCGCGTAAAAAATTCTTTCTTAAAAAATAAAAAGTGGAAGAAGAAAAAAAAATGGAACAATACATTTTTTAAGCTGACAACATATAGAGCATTCTGCACCTGTGGATCCCCCACACACACCTCTACAAAGAAGGAAGAGGGAGTATTTTCTCATAACTTTTCTTCAAGGTCAAGTTTGTTCTTCATAATTTCAAGATATTCAGTCTCGATTGTTTTGTGATGGTTATTCTATGTTTACATTGTTGTGGTCATTGTTTTTTTTTTCTTGGTCTGTTCAATGGTTTTTCAGTCAATTGTGACTCTCTGTGTTGAGGGGTTTGCCATTTCCTTCTCCAACACATTTTACAGTTGAGGAAACTGAGACAAAAGTGACTTGCCCAGGGTCACACAGATAGTATCTGAGACCAGATTTTAACTCAGAAAGATGATTCTTCCTGACTTCAGGTCCAGCATTTTGTATGCTATGCCATCTAGCTGAGCCTCTTTTAGCCCTGATTACTTGATTTTGCATCAGTTCATATAAGTCTTTCCATACTTCTCTGTATTCATTATATTCCTCTTTCTTATACCACAGTGCTATTCAATTTTATTCATGCACAACTTTTTTAGCCATTCCCCAATTGATGATATCTACTTTCTTTCCAGATCCTTCTGCTGCAACAAGAAGTCCTTCCATATTGATGTAGCGTTTCTAGTTTCAGTACTGGATTAGTGCTGCCTTAGTCATACTTTCTTATCCAGAGCTCCTTTGGCATATCAGAATTCAATCCTTTAACTAGTCTTGCTCTCTTCATGAAGGTTGAATGGATGTGATGACTCTTCATCTTTTAGAGAGGTTTTCTAAATGAGGAGCTTGTACCATATGACTGGGAGTTTCCCTAAAATGACTAAGTTAATGTCTTTCTTTTTAGAAACACACAATGTTCTTATGTCAAGCTGGTTTCTGCCTCTCTTCAATTTCTACCATTGCTCCTTAAAGTACCCCCTCCCACCCTAAGGCCAAGTTGATATGCTAGTTTATTAATTTTGAGTTGTATCATTCCTTCCTCCCAGCAAAGCAAAAATCAGCTTTGTGCCATAAATAAAATGAATGACAAGTCGATTTTTGCTTTACATGTACTTGTTTATTTACCATTATAAAACTGCATGCCAGAGAAATAGTAAACTCAATTCCTCTGCAATTCAACAAGCATTTATTAAAACCTATCACATTCTCCAAACTGCCACATACTGGGGATCCAAATACAAAAGAAAAAAAAGGAAACTGTCTCTTGCATCAAAGAGTTTAAGATCTTACAAATTCCCAAAATAGAATTGGACAGTTGGACACTGTAAAGAAAATTCCCAGGTGGGAAAGGGTTCAGCACTCACTGCTGAGCCCCAAACAACTCTCCATAAGGTTATCCTTATCCTCTGATAGGCAGGAATTTCAAATCCACTAGGGTGGCAACACCTTACCCTTCACCTCAAGCCACCAATCCCTGAAAACTCCCCAAGGAAATGGGTTTCCCAATATCTCTTCCACGTAAAGAACTAAAGACTTTCTTCTCTTCATTCAATTAGGACATTTGAGATTAAAAAGAAAATTTGTTATCTAATTTGCAGTCTTTGGTGAGACCTGGGGTCACCAAATGGATGGATATGCCTACATAAAGGATCCCAAATTTGTTGAGTGAGAAGCAAAATTGGAATGGATGTCTGGGATTCTGATGCAGCTACAAATGAATTCTCAATGTCTTTGTCTTCCCCATTTCCCATCCCCAGATACACCACAGGATGATCAATTTCGAGTTGTAAGGGACCTCTGAGGCCATCTAGTGAAATTGGGGTCTAGAAAAACTACTAACGGTGATATTGTAAGGATGATCAACTATGAAAGATTTGGCTAGTCTGATCAATACAATGATTCAAGACAATTCCAAAGGGCTTATGGTAAGAAAATTCTATCCACCTCCAAAGAGAAAAATGATAAACTCTGAGTGCAAATTGAAGTATAACTTTTTTCACTTTTTGTGATATTGCTATTATGGAAATATGTTTTGCATGATTTCACATGTATAATTGATATTTTACTTGTCTTCTCAGTGGGTAGAGGAATGGTGGGAGGGAAAGAGAGAATTTGGAACATAAAACTTAAAAAAGGAAAGAATGCTTAAAATAAATAATAAATTTAGGTTTTTTTAAAAAAGAAAGAATTGGTAACTTTGGAGGGGCAGTTTAAGGTGAGTTTTGAGGTTGAAAGCCTTATTGCAAAATGGTTGAGGAGTAAGTAAGAAGAGTAGAAGTGGAGGTAGGGAGTGTGGGTGACTTTTTCAAGTAATTTGTTTAAGAAAAGGAGAAGAAATGTCAAGTGAAAGTTTGAGGGAATGGTAGGCTCTAGTAAAGGCGGTATTATTTTTGTTGTTTTTAAGGATGTGAGAGACAAACTGACCTCAGACACTTATTAGCTGTGTGGCAGTAGGGAAAGGTCCATTTGAGAGGGAGAGGTTGAAGATTTAAAAGAGAGGAGAGATTATTGATGATGCAATCTGTTGGAGAAGAGGATGAGATCAAATGTACAAGTACAGAGACTGGCCTTGGCAAGGAGAAGTACCACCTCTTCAGAAACTGGAGCAAAGGAGGGGAGAGTAGGAGATAATGTTAAGGAATTTTGAGATTGTCTTTACAATGGGTCCACATCATGTGGTCCCTTTTTTTTTTCAGTAAAGTAAGAGGAAAGTTAGCCAGCTGAGAGAGGAGAGGGTGAAGTATAAAGGGCTAGAAGAAGGAAAAGAAGGTTTGGAATAGTTTCTGTGGGGAGTGAGATAGGGAATCGATTAAGGAGGAATAGAAGAGCTACAGTGAAGGCCCATTTGAGGTTGGATAATATGATTTTGCAATTTATGAAGTCAGCACACTAATGAGTCTTCTTCCAGCTACATTCAGCAACTCACGAGTAGGCTTAGAGAAGAGTGACAGTGGGAGTCTGGCAAGAGAAGAGCAGGAAGAGGACATGGAGGTAATGAATTCAAAAAGAAAAATCATTATGGTTAAAGTGGCTAACTATGGAGTACAAGTTGAAGAGGAAGGAAAGTGAAGTTAGAGCAAGCGAATGGCCTGAGAAAATACTGAGGGATGTCCTCCAGTTACTGGTCTAGAAAATTATTTGAGCTATGTAAATACCCACACCAGGCATAACAACCACAGCACAATATTTTCAATCTTTGTTGAATATATGTTACTAAAATGACTTAACAAGCCGAAAGCTTTACATTTTAATTCAATTGTATGATACTTTCCCTTAATTTTAAAACAGGGATATGTATTGTTCACATAAGAACAGGAGCCCAGAAACCAAATTATAATGACAGTTCTAATAGTACAAACACCTCAGGCTCCTCAGTTAAGAGCTTCTGAAGATAATGTTTTCATCAGTGGATTCAATAAGCTGAGTAATTACAAAGACAAACAAATCTTGGTATCTAAATTTTTAGTCCATCTAGTTCCTATTCCAAGCCATCAAAATTTAACCTTATGAACCAGTCCAGAATATTACAAAAAATAGATTAGGGCACCAGTCTCAGTTGTCTAGAGTCATGATATCAAAGGCCACTAAATAGTTCGTATAGGATCCCTATAGACTATATATTGATTTAGAAAACTCCATATTAATATTGGTTATGTTTTCTTGTATTTTATTTATTTCTTTAATTTTCCCAATTATATTTTAATTTGGTTATAGCTGCTATTGGAAGTGTTGTAGCCCTCATGTGGCCTGAAGCTGTGTGTTTGATACCTGTACTAGAACAAGGGTCAGCAAACTACAACCTGCAGGCCAAATCTACCACTTGCTGCTTGCTTCTGTACAGCCTTAGCTAAGGATGGTTTCTACATTGTTAAATAAAATTTTATTATATTTAAAAATATAAAAACAAACCACTGAGCAGTACAAAAACAGGCAGCTGGCAAGATTTGGCCTGCAGGCTGCAATTTGTGTCTGACCCCTAATCTATTTTTCAGCCTAGAGTGAGCATATTTCTAAGTAAAATAGAAACTATGCAAAGTTGTCGGGTTGGTTTTTTTTTTTGAATGAA
Organism: Phascolarctos cinereus; assembly: GCF_003287225.1. Classification (NCBI taxonomy): domain Eukaryota; kingdom Metazoa; phylum Chordata; class Mammalia; order Diprotodontia; family Phascolarctidae; genus Phascolarctos; species Phascolarctos cinereus. Next base: position 510,612,819 of record NW_027555847.1, read on the forward strand.
TGGTCTCATCAAGGGATGATCATTTTGCTTTTATTACCACTTCTCCTCTAATGGTGCAGCAAACAAAAGTTACACTGATCCAGAAGCAGGATCCCAATTGAAGACTTTAAAATTACGGTCAAACACAGGCTGACCACGCAGATCAGAAGCAGTGACTACAGAAAAATAAAACTCTTCCATTACTTTACTGGCTTTATAAGAGATTTACAAAACAACTTGCTTTGCTAACATGGAATTAAAATCCTTATCCATTAACTGACTTTATTCAGAGTAATTGATAATCAACATGTGTCAATTAGAACATAATGTATGCCAAACACTGTGCTAAATGTTGGGGATACAGATGTAAAATGCTGTCTCCTTCTTCATAAGGGCACTTTAATTTCTGAAAGCGGAAGGAAAGAACATTCATGTGAATAATGCAGCCTGATATAATTCTGAGGGTGTTAGAGAAAACTGTCCCTTGGATGAATGTAAGAGAGCACCAATAGGAAAGCAACCCAAAACTACAGATACTGTCTGAAGGTGAGGATGGCTGTGGTGGATTATGGGCTCATTTACACACGACTGTTTTCAGAGTTTTTAAGGATATAGCTGAGCAACTACAAATACAAGAATGGTTTCAAGACTATGGGAAAATTGTGTTCCTATAGGAATTTATGTACCTAAAGTTAAAAATAGATCACTACTTATAAGGGGGCCCTGGTTGAGGCATCAAAAGCTATGAGGAGTCAAGGGATTAAAAGTAGAGAAGTCAGAGATCAGAAGACCCAGAGAACACAGAAACACCTGAAAAGAGAAGTTGGTGGTGGTGGCTGCTGCCCACTGCTGTTTGAAAGATGAAGAGCGGGGGAGATTCAATAGATAAGAGCAACTTCTCTGGGCTGTCAGCCAGCCAACAAAGCCTTACAGGCTCTATAGCATCACTGGAGGAAGCTGAATTGTGTACAGCTGTGTGAAGAGCTGACTGGCCTAATTGCCCTTGAGCCCTTGTGGGTTTGGCTGTGTTTGCCCTCTACTGTCCTTTCTGGCTTGAGCAGAGTCCTGTGACCATACAGGAAGAGCTTTGCAGTTGTTCAGCTTATAGGAATCACTTGTCACTGAAATACCTTAATGATGCTTCAACACTGGCCAAAGGAATAAATCCAGAAAGCTTAATACAGACCCCAGTATTAAGTCTGCTGTTTCACTTTAAAAGTGTGGTGCTGTTTTCAATACTTAGCAAGAGTACCTGGCACATAGTAGGTGCTTAATAAATGCTTATTGACTTGACTTCATCAAGTATTACTCAGGAAAATAGAGTATCTTTAGCGTAATGTTCCTAGAGGGGCAGAAAAGCTTAGAAGGAAAGGAGCTCATATATGATGCAGATGATTCCCTAAAAAAGACCACCAATATCTAGACCTATCACCCAGTCATGAATTACCCTGGACATTTATTCTTCCTACTCATGTGCCTTACTGCTAGGCTTCTATAAGTGGGTGCCAGCTCTCTCCCATTAATACTACACATTGGAAGGAGAATGTGACATACCGATAGATTTATGGGCGAACTATTAGGCTGCTTTATATTTTGATTATTCCTGTTTTGCCTCTTATTGAATAAATGTTGTATTCTGATTATTATTGCTTTGCCTTCTGCTAATAAATGTTTCATAATTAAGAATTAATTATGTATATTGTCAGCAACTACTTTGAACAAATGGAAAGCAACTGATTGGGACTCAGGACCTACAGTGGTAAATGTTAGGAATGAAACACACACACACACACACACACACACACACACCCCAGGATTGCCTTCTAGGACTGTGAGAAGGTATGGGAGCAGTGTGGTAGTAGCTGTGTCCAGTCCTACCTCCTAAAACCAACCCCTAAACGTGCCACCATGACTACATGCCATGAGTGAGCCAACCCAAAGACAAAGAAAGGTGATGCGGATGCCACATTGAGAGCTACACTGTCAGTATGAAAGTGTTTTCCTGAACATTCCTGGCCAAGCAATACAAACAAAGGTCAAAATGCTCCTATCCTTAAGGAGCTAATTCATCTTTTCTTCACATTTTATTTTCTACTCTAGCTGGTAGAAGAGGAATTAAGGCTCTTTAAACTCAAACTCTCAGTTTACTCACCTCAATGAAAGAGGACAAAAGCTTCCATAACTCTGTGGCAGTGACAAGAATAGTTTAAAATGTTTTAGCATATTTTCAATACAGTATGAAAATATAGAAAGAGAATGTTACATTTGCCCAACTGAGAAAAAATGTTTATACTGATGACATATTTGAGTCCCAGCATCACTTTAATTGTCAGATAGGTGGCACAGTGCAGAGAGGACTGGGCCTGGAGTCAAGAAGATGACTTCGAATCTGCCCTCAGACACTTACTAGTTGTATGACCCTGGGCAAGTAACTTAACTTTGTTTGCCTCAGTTTCTTCAAATGGAAAATGAGCTGGAAAAGGAAATAGCAAACCACTCCAGGATCTTTGCCAAGAAAACCCCAAATGGGGTCATAAAAAGTGAGACGCAACTGAAATGACTGAATAACATATTACTTTTATGCCAAAGGAACAGAAGAATAACTTCATTTCATTTCATGTATTCTTAGATGGAATGTTTCCCAGCATTGCTCTATGATCTGAACAGATTTCTATAAACCTATTACTACGCTGAGAACACTGCTGAGCTTAAACAATGGCAGGGATAATATGAGAATAATTGCCAACAAATCAATTCAAAGTGGCTTTGGATAAGTTGGAAACTGAGGTCAAATAGCTTCAGGGTTATAATGGAGCTGTTCCTAAAGGTAACACTAAGAATATTAGATTACATAAAGGAATAGGAGGAGTCTTCCATAGTCTAGGCCTTTCCAAATCTACTCAATGTTTTACAGCCTTGCTTATTACAAGTTGTCTCTGTGAAAAAGCCATTTTGAAACTAGAACCTATACAAAGTACAATGTCCCATTAACAGCAGAATGCACACATTCATCATAGTACATTCAATTGGTCAATCAACAAATAGTAATTTAGCACCTACCTGAAGATAGAAACATAAAGTATAAAGCGATGTTGACTCTCAAGGAATTTACCTTTTGTGGTAATAAATATTTAACAATAACTCACTTTGTTAGTTAATTACAATGATGTGATTGAGGAATTTAAGTCTGTAATACTTGATAAGCAATATCCCATTTTCTAGGATAAAAAGATGAAGAAAGTATAAATTGTTTTGGTCATTTGAGATTAGTTATATTATCTAGCTAAAGATAAAGATAATGTAAATTAACTGTTTCATATTAGTCCGATTATCACTACCACAAAATTTTATAATTTTTGTCTCATTGTTAAGCATGTATTTTTAAGATAAAGTTTCATTGTTAATATAAAAAATTAACTTTAGTTAAGTTTTAGTTTCTTTCTTTTGATATATAAAAATATTATTCTTTGTGCCTAAGTATTCAATAAATGGCTCTCCTTAAATGAATATATATGTATATATATATAATACATAATATTGTATTGGGGTATTTTGCATTACATCTTATGTTACGTTACCTTGTTACATTATATCATGTTACATTACATTATTTTTATTGTTATTATTGTTCAGTCGTTTCAGTCATGTCTGACTCTTTGTGACCCCATTTGGGGTTTTCTTGGCAAAGATATTGAAGTGATTTGCCATTTCCTTCTCCTGCTTATTTTACAGATGAGGAAACTGAGGCAAGCAGGGTTAGGTGACTTGCCTGGAGTCACACAGCTAGTAAGTTTCTGAGGTCAGATTTGAGCTAATGAAGATAAGTCTTCCTGACTCCAGGCCTGGCACTCTATCCACTGTACCACCTAGCTGCCCACATTATCATATCATATCATATCATATCAGTATATTTTATATATGCATACACCTGCACAAAATTCCCTGGGTGTGCATAGCCATGAAATTTACTACAATTTTGGATGGGTATATGTCCAGAAGTTACCTCCTTTACTCAGCTTGAGTTCTGAATAATGGACAATGCTCTTGAGCTTTCCCAGTCACCAATGGAGTAAAGTAGGGCTGTGTGCTTGCTCCCATGCTTTTTGACATGATGTCTGCAGAAATGTTGCCAGATGTCTTCAATGGGAATGAAAACAACATCAAGTTCAGCTATCACACTGATGGCAATTATTTAACTTGAAAAGGCTACAAGCCAAGACTAAAGTGGAAGGAGAGTTGGTGCATGATTTTTTGTTTGCAAATGATTATGCACTCACTGCAACATCTGATGCAGAGATGAAACAAAGTATGTATCAATTCTCTGCTAGTTGTACTCATTTTGGCCGAAAAATTAACAACAAGAAAACACAGGTTCTCCCCAGCCAGCACCATACCACCCATGTGTAGAACCATCAGTTACAGCAAATGGAGAAATCGTGAATACTGTGGATAAGTTCACTTACTTGGTATTATACTTTCCAGGGATGCATACATAAATGATGAGATTGATACACACATTATAAGAGCTAGTTCAGTGTTTGGGAGGCTCTGAAGGAAAGTGTGGGAGACAAGAAGTATTAGACTGCTTACCAAACTGAAGGTCTACAGAACCATTGTGCTGACTATTGTTGTATGTATACCTGTGAAAACTGGACAGTCTACCAGCACCATGCCAGGAAAATGAATTGCTTCCATCTGTATTGTCTTAGGAAGATTCTGAAGATCACCTGTCAAGATAAGGTACCAGAAACTGAGGTCCTCTCTCAAACTGAACTACCAAGCATTCAAACTTTACTGTAGAGAGCTCAACTCTGATGGGTTGATCATGTTGTTTGAATGCCAAAAATGTTTGCCTAAAAGACTATTTTATGGAGAACTCACACAAGGCAAGTGCTCACATACATGGAGCTCAGAAGAAACAACACAGGAATGCTCTTAAGGTCTCTCTGAAGAACTTTAAAATAAGTTGTGAGACATGAGAGACACAGGCAGAGGACTACCCAGCAAATCAAAGAAGGCACTGTGCTCTATGAGCAAAGCAAAATTTCAGTAGCTCAAAGGAAATATGAGATGCGCAAATTTAGAGACATGTCCACTCCAAATGTTCATATGGATTATTTGCGCCCAACCTGGTAGAACTTTCCAAGCTTGTGTTGGTCTGAGCAGACACAGTCAGACATGCTGTACCTTGATCCAATGTAATCATGTCATTTTGGTCCTCTTAGAGAATGAAGGACAACAACCACAACCTTTACCAGCTGCCACTCATTAACCTAGAGAGGGCTGAAAGGGCCAGTGGTAGCTATTGACCCACCCAGAAGATCAAAAAAGTCTATCTTCGAGAACTCAGTTTTAATTTAAGTCTCTTCAAAACCCTATAAACCAACCAGCTGTCATCCTAAGTATTAGTTTCTTCTGCTTTCTCTCATACAGATTTTGATTTATCTCTGCTAGCTTTTTGTTCTTCTTCTTGTTTTCCTTCCTTAGGCCCTGTCATACTCCAACTGATACTTCCAATGAAACCTTTCCCTCACACATTCCAAAGCTGAGCCTCCCCAGCACCTCTGGTGGCCCAGCAGGCCCCCACCCCTAGGTGGAAATTGGGAGTACAATCCTGTACAAATGTAATGAAGCGGGGCAGCAAGGTGGCACAGTGGATAGAGCACCAGCCCTGGATTCAGGAGGACCTGAGTTCAAATCTGGCCTCGGACACATAACACTTACTAGCTGTGTGACCTTGGGCAAGTCACTTAACCCCACTGCCTAGCCATAAAACAAACCAAAAAAAGAAAAACCAAATGTAATGAAGCCTCATGCATGGTGAGAATTGTGGTAGCTGGAGAGAGAAGGAAGCAAGCCATTGAGGTTTAACTATAGCAGCTGCCCTTGAGCTGATTTTTGGGAGCAGAGGGGAAGACCTTTCCTCATAAGGTTTACTTTGCTCCACATGTCTCCAAAACGTGATAGGAGTTCTCTGCATAAGAACGCATAGGGATGAGGTTGGGGACTGGACCTGTGATTTCATTGGTACGGAGAACTCTTTGTTAAGGGAACTCCTTCTACTAATGCAGGTCAACACCTTCTCTTCAATTTACAATCTTAGAGAATTGTCTAAAACACTGAAAAGTTAAGTGACTTGTTCAGAGTTACTTAGCCAGGATGTGTCAGAGGAGGGACCTGAACCCAAGTCTTCCTGGCTTCAAGGCTAGTTCTCTTTAGAGGCTACACTTACCTCTCAAAAACACATATGCTGTCTTTATGGCAATGAAAGGCAATATGAGGTAGTAAGAAGAGCACTAGGGGCAGCTAGGTGGCCCAGTGGACAGAGCACTGGCCCTAAAGTCAGGAGGACCTGAGTTCAAATCTGGCCTCAGACCAAACACTTGACACTTACTAGCTGTGTGACCCTGGGCAAGTCATTTAACCCCAATTGCCTAAAAATTAAAAAAAAAAGAAGAAGAAGAAGAAGAAGAGCACTAGCTCAGAAGTCAGAGTCTGGGGTCACACCCCAGCTTTTCAACTTAATGACCTTAATTGTGATGTTAGGCAAATCGTTTAGCTTTTCTGGGCCACAGTTTCCTCATTTTTAAAATAAGGGGATCAGATCAATCAGTCAATAAACATTTATTAAGTGCCTACTATGTTGTAGGAACTGTGCTAAGTGCTGGGGATACAAAAAGAGGCAAAAGAGGTCCCTGCATTCAAGGAGCTTATAATGGGGGAGAGAATAGACAAACAAATGTATACAAAGAAAGCTATGTACAGGATAAATTATAGATACTTACAGAGGGGAGACACTGGAATTAAGAGGGGTTGGGGAAGGCTTAGAGGATTTTAATTGGGACTTAAAGGAAGCCAGGGAAGCCAATAATCAGAGTGAAGGAGGGAAAGCATTCTAGGGATAAGGAACAGCCAGAGAAAATGTCCTGGACCAAGAGATAGAGTATCTGTTCACTGAACATCTAGGAAGCCAGTGCCACTAGATTGAAGAGTACATGGTGGAGAGTAAGATGTAAGAAGAATGGAAAGTCAGGAGGAGGCTAGGTTATAAAAGGATTTTGAATGCCAGAGAATGTTGTATGTGATCTGAGTGGAATAGGATGCCACTGGAGTTTATTAACATGATTGGCACTGTGCTTTAGGAAAATCACTTTAGAGGCTGAATAAAGAATGGATTGGAGTTAGGAAACACTTGAGGCAGACAGATCCACTAGCAGGCTATTGCAATAATTCAGGTGTGAGATGATAAAGGTTGCACTAGAGTGGTAGATCAGATGATCTCTAAATTTCTTACCAGTTGCAAAGCCTATGATTCCTACCCCCCACCCCCAAGAAAAAAAAAGATGCAAAAGAGAATATGAGAAAGAATCAATGCTACCACCCCACCCTGCACATACTTATACTTCCCACCTAGCACTATATTCTCTATGTTGTTACATCCAAAGGATATTCAAGGAAGAAGTTGGGAAATCCATTAAAGATAGCTCCAAGGAGAAATATTGTAGAAATATTTCCCCACTTATGCCTAGACTCAGTGATTGTTTGAAAACTATTCTCATTTCTATACTGTCATCCAACACCCAACATTAGGAAGCTTCTTTTTAAAAACAACATAATAATAATCAGTATTCTCTTGTTTAGGGCAATACTCCCAACCTAATACTAGCATATCACAACCAAAAAAGGCATCCACAAACCAATTTGTCATTTTGAATGACTCTAATCCCCACCCCCACTGAACTAAAATTTAGCCTCATGCTACCTGTAGCTAGTGTGCCCAGATATAAATTGAATACCATAATAGAATGTCCATGTATGTTCTTTTGGTATAATTCTTCATGTCATCCTTGTGTGCTCTGAAGCTCTTTTGGAAACCTTGTGCCCTAACCTTACAGGAGATAATGTAGGGACATAATCATTCACCATTTCTTTGCAATGAGTCAAAGTAAGGTTAATGAAATTCCAAGTACTTGCCCCAAATGCTCAATGCCAGACTCCCAAACACACTTCTCTGGCTTTTAATACTATCCTAATACTATCACTACTCAACTTGTTATTGCTACTTTTCCTCACTCTTCATTCTTCTATCAGTAAGATAAGGTATCCACTCCTGGGGCAACTCCTGGCCCACCAGAATAACTGTAATCATCTGTGTTGGATGAATAAAGGGCCATAGAATCCTGGGATCCTAGGACCATAGGTTTAGAGTGTGAAGAACCACATACTCATAGTATTAGAACTGGAAGGGATCTTATAGACCATTGAATCCAGGACTTTCAAAGGGCACCTAGTTGAACTCCCTACTTTTATTGATGAGCAAACAGAGATACTAGTAAGTGGCAAATCCAAGAATTAAACTTAAGTTCTCTGACTCCAAATTCAGCACGCTTTCCACTCTACCACAAGGAATCCTTTAATTTTACAGATATGGAAACTGAGGCCCCAAAAGGATAAGTGCCTCCTCCAATGTCACATATAAACAGAATAGAAGAACCAAGATTTCAGCCTAGGTCCTCTGACTAGAAACACAAATACCAGTATTCAGGGCAGAAATTCCTAGTTCCATATGATTTCTGTAGCCAACATTTCATTGTGGAAAAGGAACAAATATGACTGACAGCAGATAAAATTCATGTTAAATGAGCTATATTAATGCAATCCTGTTTTGAGATGGTCACTTTAGGAAAGGAATAATGATTATTTATTGACATGATTATGGCCTGATCAAATATAAATTTACTTATTTTGAGGCATGAGTCACATAGTAATTACATCTATTGGGAACTCACTTCTAAACTCTCTGATTTGGATGGATTAAAATTCTGTCTATAACATCATAATAAACAACTTCATTTTTTAAAATCCCACAAAAATAAAATTAAATGGGAAGGCAGAAGTGTCAGATCATAAATGTTGGAAATAAATTCTAAGGGAATAAAATTAACTACTGCTGCCTGGCAACAAAAAAACTGCATCCCATGAAGGCTTTCTGCCCAAATACCAGACAGTCACATCTCACTGAGTTTATGAGAGGTGACCAAAACATTGACTACCGTAGTAGAACTATTGTGTTCATAAACGGGGCTTTGGGTATAGCTGGAGCATAGTAAGCACCATTTTTAATCCTTAAAAAACAGAAGACCCATCCATTTTTAAGTGAAGACATGTAATTTTATTGTTTATGATAGTAAAATGTTTAGTCTTTTAACTATATTCTTCTCTTCTTAAAGAAAATACAAAAATTCTAAAGTTCAAAGCATAATAAAGGCAACCATTTCATAAGGAAGGACACTGAAAGGCCAAGAAACTGACTTACCTAATGTCATACAACAAACCAACATCAGATTCAGAATAAGGCTCCAACCTCTCTCCTGAGCCCTAGGCCAGTGCTCTTCCCTATAGACTGCACTATTTCACAAGTAAATCTTATGACTTTTCTACAATGTCTAAACACTAGTCAATCTTTGAAATGAAGACAATGAGGCTTTAGCTTCACTCACCTATGAGTGTGGATGTGGCTATAACAAAGAAATGACAGTGGTAGGTATATCAAGGCTTAGTAGAAAGAAGAAAAGATATAAAATGATGACTGAAAATATTATCCTATTAAGAGTGCATACTATGATGCTTTCACTTAGAAATAAACATCCTAGGATGGTAGGTGCTTTTATGTCATTATCAGACCTTTTAAATTTAGACAAGATTGGGACTATTTAACTCCATGAAGAAGCCATCTGCTTTCAAGCATGCAGATGCTAGCCTTTCAATTGTGATTTTCCATGATTCATAACTTATTCATCCCAGGATACACTCAGACATCTGCTTCATCATCAATTCAGCTCATCATACCATTAGCTGTAAAGGTTTGTAAACGCACCATAAAGGTGATACAATAAAAGAGTAAAGGAAGTCTTCCCTCATCTCACAAGAAAGGGGATAGATATGATGCTCTTTCCAAAATACACGGTCCAAGTTGGAGGTCATATGCACATAAGGAGAGAGCGTATGCACTTTTAAGTATCTCCATTGTTAAAAGATATGTGGTACACCTTACTCAGCGGGAGAAAAATGTTCCTCTAGCTATAGGAGGTTCCTCTGAGCCAGCACAGGGAAGGTTGTTTATAGAACTCACTGAGGCATAATTCAAGGACAAAATCAGCTGTGGACTTTCTCAGGCACTCTTATGGCCATTTTGATGCAGTCTCTTACTTAGATACTTTCCCATGTAGGAGCTACCTCAATTAAGTGAAGGCTGATGGGAGGAGTTCAGAGAGGAAGATTGAGGAATGTTTTGATGTCTTTTATGGTTCTAAAGAAGAGGCTTGCAAATCAAAACAACTCTGAGGTACCATATCACACCTATCAGATTGGCCAACATGACAAAACAGGTAAATAATAAATATTGCAGAAGATGTGGGAAAATTGGAATACTAATGCATTGTTGGTGGAGTTGTGAACTGATCCAACCATTTTGGAGAGCAATTTGGAACTATGCCCAAAAGGCTATAAAAATGTGCATATCCTTTGGCCCATCAATAGCATTTCTAGGACTGGATCCCAAAAGTGTCATAAAAATGGGAAAAGGACCCATATGTACAAAAATATTTATAGCAGATCTTTTTGTGATAGCAAAGAATTGGAAATTGAGAGGATATCCATCAATTGGGGAATGGCTAAACAAGTTGTGGTATATGAATGTGATAGAATACTATTGTCCTGTAAGAAATGAAGAGCAGGTAGACTTCAGAAAAACCTGGAAAGACTTGTATGGTCTGATGCTGAGTGAAGTGAGCAGAACCAGGAGAACACTGTGCACAGTAACAGCCACATTGTGTGATGACTAACTTTGATAGACTTATCCCCTCTCAGCAAAACAAGGATCTAAGACATCTCCAAAAGTCTCATGATGGAAAATGCTATACACATCCAAAGAAAGAACTATGGAGTTTGAATGCAGATCGAAGCAGAAAGAAGATCTAATTCTTCTTTACAACATGACTAATGTGAAAATGTTTAATATATATGTATAGCCTATATCAGATTACATGCCATCTTGGTGGGGGGAGAAAAATTTTAAACTCAAAAGCTTGTAGAAGTGATTGTTGATAAATCAAAATTAATTAATTAAAACAGTTTTTTAAAAGAGAGGCTTATATTTATCCAAATTCAGAGTCAAAAAAGAAGGTCCATTATATAGTAACCATGACATAGTGGAAAGAATGCTGGATCTTGAGTCAGACAACACTTCGTTTGTCATTTACTAGAGGAATAACCTTGATTCTTTGGGCCATAGTCTTCTCATCTTTAAAATGAAAAAATTGAACAAGATAACCCCTGAGATACCTTCCACCTCTATCTATGATCCTTTGAAGAAACAGCTCTCTCCAAATCATCCAGCCCATTTGCCCTATCTCAAACTTCAATGTGCCAATGCCATGTGCCTTTGGTATCTTCATTTAATAATGATTTCCAAATTTAAAAATCTGAGGCTGATGGCATTATTCCTATAATGGGTTGTCCATTACATTCTGCCAAAACCTAGTTTTATTATTAATGTGGAAACTACTCTTCCTGTGTGCCTCAAGATTAAATAGCACTCGGTTATAAGTAATGATGGGTCTTTAGAAAATTCCATAATTGCGAAAGGAAAGAATCTAGGCAGTCAGGACCCAATTCAATCTACCTTTAAAAGTTCCTGCTAACTGTTAAAAATGTATTTGGGTTGACAGATTGTAAACCTTGCTTTAAACCAGCGTGCAGCAGTTATTTATTCATCCATTGATCTCTCAGGAATTGGTAGGCCATGAATATAAATAAAGAAAAACTATAGCTGCCTTCAGATAAATAAGACATTCTCTTAAGCATTTTTGACAGTTATCTCTGATGGGACCGGTGCTGAATGTTCAGGGCAATGATGGAGAGGGAGTGATTACTTACAATTGCACTATTTTTATTTCCCTGTAAAAATTTTCTGTTGCATTGACTTGCCTGATTTGTACACAATGTAAATTTCATTCTGTTTCCTCCTTGGTAGGAAATTCTTTCCCCCACCAAGGAAATTTATTAGCATAGATGCAAACTAAATAATTTGAAGCAATCCATTTGTCAGTCAGCAAGCATTTATTAAAAACCCATGGGGGCATATTAATACTGGGGATAAACCACAGAATCATAGACTTTTAGGGTTGGATGCTTCCTTAGACATCATACAATTCATTTCAATTCAACTAACATTTGTTAAACACACACTGTGTGCAGAGCTATGCTGGAAGAGTGCAAAGTTCAGATAACACAGTCATATGTGTTATAGTCTAGAAGGGGAACTGAAACACATACATAGATAACACTCAATAATACAACTCCTACCCCAAACACAAATTGCAAGTATATAACAGATATTAGATGTCTTTAGTGGGCTTAAAATTTGCAATACACTAGATAAGAACCCTCCTAAATTACATATTAGAAACTATCATCGTCATCACTCAACCTCTTAAAATATCATACTTCTATGACAGAAATATAATCTTATTATTATAGGATATCCATGTTTTTTTAAATGTGAAAGAGCAGGTGGTGGAGCACTGTAGTATTCTCAGCCTTAAGTAAACTGAGAAGATGAAAAAGATGAATTTTTCTTGCCTTTTGTCCTGTAACTACCAACATTATCTCAGCTATTTTGCCTAAATTAAGATTTACTCATAATAAAGCAAAAGAAAGACTAGCAACACAACATAACAATAAAACTCTTTAAGTGTTTTAAGTTTTTTACATTGATTTCCTCAGAACAAACCTGTGAGGCAGATAGGTAATGCAACTATTATTCTTTCAATTTTACATATAAGGAAACTGAGGTACAAAGAGGTTAAGTGACTTATTCCAAGTCAAATAGCTGTAGAGTGTCAGAGTCAGCTAACTTGATTCCAGGTGTAGGACTCTTTCTGCTACTCTACATTGAATCTTGGTAGGGAAAAATAATTTCTCTTTTCCTCTCTATTCTATCATACTATTAATGATACCTATTCTATGGTTTTCTGCTTATGATATATTCTTTACCAACCACTTTGAGGGTGAGTGATGAGTCAGGTGAAGACCAAGACTTTCACTCAAGATTACTCAGCACAAAGGAGGTAAAGTAAGACCTAGATATACAGAACTCCAGGTTCTAGATTCCGTTTTTAAAATAAATTATCATAGTGTTGCTTTGAATGGCTCAGTAGCCATTGACCCAATTTTGTGAATAGCTCATTGTTAATTTATTACCCTACTGATCTTGTAGTGTCTAACACCTTTTCATTAATTGTTGAGCAATCACCTTGACACACACTTCCACTGACTTACTTTTAAAGTTTTAGGTGGGGAGTGGGAAGGGATAATCTATTTGAGGTAGCTAGCCTTTTTGAGTCTGCTCAAAATACCAGGATGACAGTCAGCAGGGACTGAGAAGTGGTGTGATGAACCTGGAGACATTGCAATGCTGAAAGTCTGGCACAGTTCAACTATACAACTTCCTTCTTTGTTTAATCACACAAAAAAAAATCTATATTGGAAAGTGTGACATTGGCAGAGCACTGGATTACAATTCAATCCAAAAAGTATTTTTTAAGCATATATGTAACAAAAACTTTCTCACCTAGGTCTAGGTACCAGAGCTAAAATTAAAGTTCCTATACTCAAGAAATTTACATTATTGAGGTGGGAAATAATACATATTTAGATCAAGAGATATAAATAAATACATAGCAATTTTAGAGGGAGGACTAATAAGGAAAAATCAGACATAGGAGGTAGCATTTCAACTAAAACTTGAAGGAAGCTAGAGATTTTCTCCACTCAAAGGAAGGAAAAAGATGTATAGACCTTAGGGCTGCCTTCTGTACTATTCAACTACCCTTTAGCTCAGTGTTACAGCTTGAATCCAGTAGTAGTACTACACTGTTTCATCCTGCCACCCACCCCTCATCCTTTAGCCTACACTGACTTTATTATGATAGCCTGAAGTAGCTTCTGAATCAAAGGTAAACTGACCCAACAAAAAAAAATTATTTCCACTAGGTAAACAGTCCTTTATAGACACATTCCAACCCTCTTCCTCACTTATACCTGATATTCCAGGTCTGGCTCATACGAGTCCCTTTTTCCTAAATAAAAGTATGAAAGAAATCGGAAAATTGCAATTTTTTTAACAAGTCTTTGAGTGGTTACCCACTACCTATTTCAAAATCCTGCTCATCATGGTGCATTAGAAAGAATACTGGATTTGGAATCAAACGACAAGAGCTTCTTTCAAATCCCAGTTCTGCCATTTGCTTCCTACTTAACCTTGAGCAAGTCACCTCTCTGGTTCTAAATACCCTCTATTATAAAAATGGAGCATTGTATTAGATGACACTAAAAGTTCATTCCAATTCTATATCTATGATCTTTGACTTTCAGAAGCTGCCTAATCTTGAGATCAAACAAGTCACTGATGTCTGGAAATGTCTCCCCTCTTAAAGTGGAAAGAGATTGATGGCTTCCAGGCAGCCTTCTGTGCTAAACAGCCACCCTTTAGCTCAATGACGCAGTAAAAGTCCCACACTAAACTTCATCATTGGTTTCAGAGCAGTATCTTTCCTCTCTCTTCTTGCGGCCATGTTTTGACTTTGCGTTCTGAACTTGAGATACTTAGTTCTACCCTTTTACACATGGGATAGGTGACTCTGGATAAGACCAAACTAACTTTCTAGCAACCTTTCAAGGTCCATAACTAAAAGAGACTCACTGCATATGATAAGGGTCAGTGACCCCTAAACACATACCTGCTAAACCCCACCATTGTTGGGAAACCCCACAGATGTACTTACACACCACCACAAAGTCTTTCAGTTCAGTTCTGGTTTTGTTTTGCTTTGTTTTTACTAGCTGGACCTGTCTTCTAGTTAAAGGCATGACTTTTCTTCCTTTCTTTTCCTTCCCATTGGTTAACCCAAGTTTTTAGGTATACATGAGCACAGAAAAGACAAACTGCCTTTGCAATTTAATAAAAAGAAAAAAAAAGCCAAAGTTAGGCTTCTCTGTGGATCTTTTCAACAGCCTCCTTAAATAATGTCACTAATTATAGAGGCCTGAGTAAAAGGCTTGACTGACTACACTATACATAACTGTATAAGCCGAAATTTTCCACCCTTGCTCCCCACCCAATCCGATCTTTACTCAGCTGATACACAGCCAGGGTCTACGCAGTCGAATCAGCAAGCGCGCGAACAAACGTGAGCGGGCACACACAAACATATACACACACTCACTCACACCTAGCCTGGATCATCGGTGGCGGAACCTGCGTCCTTGGTCGACTAGCCCTCGCCTCTTACAGAAGCGAAAAGATTTCCTCTCAGTCACTTCTCTCAAAGCACTACAACAACCCGTCTCGCCGCAGTAGCAGACGCCAGTCGCCGCAGCAGCTACAGCAACCTCTAGCCAGAGTTTCAGGTTCGGCTCCTTCAGGAAATCTCATTCCTTTGAACCACCCTTTTCTTCTTCCTTTCTCCTCCCAGACCCTCCATTCCCACCCCCAGGCCTTCTAGCCCTCTTTTCCAGAATTCCCCTAGGAGCCCGTGCCACTTTATCACTCCTCTGGGGTTCAAATAGAAGCAGCTGAAGCCCGCACCTCTGAGCTCCCTCCAACCACCCGCCTCATTGTCCAGGTATCGGATGTCCTGGCAAAGTTCCCATTTTCAAGGTGCCTGGCCTCGTATGGTGCATGTAGAGTCACCCAGAGAGAAAATACTCTGGGAGTAAACAGCTAGGTTGTTGCTTCTGCAGCTGCTGCTGCATATTTCAGAGTGGAAAGGGTCCCAAAACAGTATTAAAGAGGGGCAGAGACACATGGTAATACACTACCTCCGAGCAAAAATGATGGGCCAGAGAGGCCTCTTTTTCCCCTCCTCCTCCCTACCCCGCTACAAGTCTGGCCACTTGGTGACTCGATAGGAAAAGGGGTAACGTTACCTGGAGCAAACACCATGATCACCTCCTGCAGCGAATACCCCAAGGTGGAGAACAAGCGATACTCAGAAGGTGAGGGGAAGAGAAGGGGATAGCTGTAAAGTCAGGGCGGGGGCGGGGAAGTGGGATCTGGGAAGACCAGAAAGCCAGTGGACGTTGGGAGATGAGAGCGCAGAGCAGGGCCTCTGGGACACGGGGCAGACAGCACCTTGGACAGCTCCCCTGCCCTGCTGAGCTACTTAGTAGTGAAGTGAACCTGCCCCTGGCCGGGAACACGACTCTAACTGGTCTTTGCTTGTTCCCTCCACAATGCACTGCTCTGGAGGCGGCGGCGGCGGCAGCAGCAGCAGGAGAAGGAGGAGGAGGAGGAGGTGGAGGAGGAGGAAATCGACCCAGGGCTCAGCTCATTCCTCATTTCTGTGCCAGCTCAGGGTACGTTGCTGCTCAAGGGAAAAAGTAACCACTACAGACAGTTTCAGCCGGAGGAGAAAGGAAGGAGAAAAGGAAAGGAAAGAGAGAAAAAGGTAATTGCCTATTCTCCCAGCAGGGGGACAGCTAATTGCTTCTAATTACCTGCTGTCTTTGACCCCCATGGATGCACACTGACATTTAGGATGAGTTTGCTTTTTCACACTCAAAGAGCTTTACTTTCAGGGATGATTTTGAGTTAGCAATGTTTTATTTAGACTGGCTCTGTGCTTCTTGGGTCCTAAGAGTTCCCGCAATTTACCCAAACTAACCATGCCACCTCTCTCACAGTCCAAATCCCTCTACCAGGAATAGAAAGAAAAGAAGAGGAAAAGATGGGTAACTTTCAGCGCAAGTAAGGAAGGAGTTTCTAACAGAGCACCAAAATGCAAACCTAGCCCCAGAGAAAATTCCATTTCTCAAGAAAAGAATCATATCAGGTTGATATGATGCTTTGTTCACAACAACCTTCTCAAATAGGTAGCACAAGCATTGAAAACCAGCAAAGCTAGCCGTCAAAGTGGCCCGAGGTTATGTTCTGATAATTGGCAAAAATTGGCACTCAAGACCAGGTCTGCTGCTGCCAAGCCGAATGAATGCCTTCATTCCTACACTACCTGCTTCAAGATTGTCATCCAGAATTCTCAAGGAATAGCAACAAGGCTTTCCCTTGTCTCTCTTCCTCTGCATACATTAAAACTGAATGGACTAAAACAAAAATTGTATTCTTATCTGAGATATATTTACTTTCTCTTGATCTTGATAAGTATATTTTGAGCTGATCTAAACTATCTGACTTCATAGAAATTTATTTAAATCTGTCTAATGATCATCAAATAGCCATTTTAAGTCCATCTAGTTCCAAGATCATGCTTGTGTAGTATATACACATCAAACAATACCATTCAATTCCTTAGACAATTCAACAGTCACACAATAAAGACCAAAGCACAGAGACACAGCCCACATTTATAGGAGGCACCTATCTAGTACACCTATACAGATCATTAGCATTATCAATCTGATATTCACATAGTTGAATATAATTTTTATTTCTATCTTTTGTTCTTACATACCTAAATTTTCCCTGTATTCCTCACTTTGCCCCCTCCAAAAAAAACTATAATTTCAATTATAACATTTATTAGGTGACTATTATGGGAATGGCTCCATCCTAGGTTCCAGGGGTACAAAGATAATGCAAAAAAAATCTCTGCCCCAAAGAGCTTGAGTTCCTGACAGATTTTTTTGGTTACATTTAATGAAAGAAAGCACAGCCTGGTGGATAGAGAACTAGATTTGTAGTTAGGAGAGAGCTTTGTTGGAAGCCTGCCTCTGATACTAATCTATGACCATAAACAGATTCTTAATCTTTCTGAATTTTGGTTTCTTCTTCTATGAGCCGGCAGAAAAAAATAATACTCATAATGTGTATTTCATAGGGCTGTTGTGAAACTCATATGGGATAATATGTGGAAAGCACTTTGGCAACTTTCAAGTGCCATATAAATGTCTGTAAATAATTTTATTTTCATCTATCCCTCTTCAAAGGCTCATACCCCTAAAGCTGGAAGAGTCCTGAGAAGTCATCTAGTCTAGACTACTAAAACAGATGAGGAAAATTAGGTTCAGGAAGGTTGTGACTTGCCCAAGCTCATACAAGCAGTAAGCAGTCAAAACCCAGCCCACTCAAAAACTATTAATTTCTCAATGATTCAAATGTTGAAAGAGATGTTATTCCATTTTAGAAAATATGAAGTAATCATTTATAAAATGTTGTAGAACTCAAGTAGAAGACTCTGGGGGCCTTTTGGACCATTTTAAAGTTATTTTATGGACAGAAAATATGAATTAGTTTGCCCAAATATGGAGGTCATATTACTGGGCTGAAAAAAGTTTCTTGAAAACATGTAATGCTAATTTCATTTATTTGGGCTGAAACAAGGAATAATTTTCTAACTTCAATCTCTACCTTCATCATTTGGAGAAGTGCCAAGAGTTATTTTTTTGGAATGATCTTTGGATGATTTTTGAAATTTCCTCATGAAACCCATCACATCCTGTGAAGAATGTGAAAGAATGCAAAAGAAAAAGACTCAGAAAATTTTTAGAGCTGAACCCAAAGTCTCTTCTCCAAAATATTTCTTTCCTCTCTTTTTCTCACTGCCACTACCTAAGCTATGGGGAAATGTGAATGTTCCTCCTGTGTCCTAAAGTTGGTGTTAACAAGCTCTGCTTTGCCTAATTCAACTAAGACTAGGCTAGTATTTTTTAAAGTTTCAATAGGGAATTAAGGGGAAAAGTAAATGAAAATAAAATAACATAGAGAAGTTTGTAATTTTTAATTTGCAAAGGTTCGTTGATATTCTTTCATTTCTCCCTGTCTGAAAAGTGCTGCTGTCCATCCTGATGCACCTCTATGACCAAGCTAGTAGTTTAACAGATAAGAACTATTCTCCCATTAAGTCAAGTAAGGTTCCTTCACCTCTAACTTACAGCAATGCTTAACCTAGGCTCTGTCTGAGGTTAAAAGACAGTCATTTTTAAAAATATATTTTTATTTATTTATTAAATATTTCCCAATTACGTCTAAAAAAATTTAACAATTTTTTTTAGTTCCAAATTTTTTCCCTTTCTCCCCTTCCCCCTCCTTGAGAAGGCAAAGCAAATTTATGTCATTCATGTGAACTCATGCAAAACATATTTCCATATTAACCATGTTGCAAAAGAAAACAAATGAAATAAAACAATTAAAAAGTATTTTAAAAGTATGTTTCAATGCACATTCAGAGTTCTTCAGTTCCCTTTCTGGAGGTGGATAGCATTTTTCATCATGGGTCCTTTGGAATAAGAAAGTCATCTTTAATACTTGGAGCTAGGTGATACTTGTCTTTTAAGCACTGAGAACTAACTGATCTTCTTTACATCTTTCAAAGTTCCTACCTCCTGCTGTACTTCTAACCATGTTCTGGCTCTCAATCTGATGATACTTCCAGTCTATATTAGTTATCAAAAGATTTGCAGAATGAGAAATGCCAACATTTACTCATACCAAATACCATTTCCTATCCTTCCTGGCCTAACTAATTGGCTTCACCCACTTTTCTCAAAGTTTGGCATGCCTATCTTTGAAGTTGCCTGAGACCCTTTCAGAAGGTTGTCAAGGACAAAATTATTTTCATAGTAATATTAAGATGTGATTTAGCTATCAAAATACTCCTCCCTTTTCTAACTATATAGCTGTAAAAAGCCAATTTTTTTTTCATATACTTAAACCAAAACAACAGATTGCAACAGACTGAATGTGGAAGAAGATATGAGAATACAACTGTCTTCTATCATGCCAGATAATGAAGCAATTGTTTTAAAATATAAAACAGTGTCACTTCTCACAATTTTTTTGCTTTGAAAAATATTCTCATAAAAATTTATTATTTATATTAATATGTAATAGGCTTATTATTTCCAAATGAATTAATAAATATTTTGAAATCTTATCAGTTTTAATTTCTAATATGATAAATAACACATATAACATATAAATAAAAGCTCTTTGGGATCCTCAAGAACTTTTAAGAATGTTTAGGGGTCTTCAGTTTTTTAAGAATATAAAAGGGTCCTGAGACCAGAAAGGTTGAGAATTGCTGATGTAGAGGAAAGTCACAGCTCCCATTCAGAAACTTTTAATTCCAAAGTTCTACTGCAACATTCTTCCTCTTTAATGAGCCTATCTTCAAGGTATGGTAGAAAAAGTATTGTACCTGGAGTCAAAGATCTCGATTCAAAAATCCAGATTTCTTACTTCAATTATATTCAAGTTAAGAAACACACTACTACAACTGACATTCTTTTGAGGAGACACAACATTTACAATGCTCGGTAAATACAAGTGAAAAGGTAGGACAGGAAAAGGAACCAGATCTATGGTAGACATCTTGCTTGTGCTTTACAGTCTTAGAGAATTTCCTAGACCACTGAGAGGTTACTTGAGTGGCCCAGGTCATAAAGCCAGTATGTGGCAGAGGTGAGGATTGAACAGGGTCTTCCTAGTTTGAAACCCATCGTTCTATATTCTCTGCTATGTTACCATATCCTGAAAATTTTACTGAAGTATGAACAGGGCACACGACCCTATCGCTACTACATAAGGGAATTAAAAGAGATCACCTACAACTTGAAGGTATCAGTGAAGGAACTTACTCTGTGTGACCTTGGGTAGTTCACTTCAGTTCTAGGTTCCCTCATCTATGAAATAAGGGGGTTGTATCGGATGATTCCCAACATTCTTTCCTGCTCTAAATCCTATGATCTTTCCAATGTATAAAGAATTCTCTACTAGATAAAGTTTTCTTAGCCTTTTTTATGTCATGGAACACTTTGGCAGTATGGTAAAGCCTATAGAGCCCTTCCCAGGACAACATTTTGTTTTTCAAACATTACTGAAGGAAATGATAAATTCCAGTTAGAGGTTGGTGAAAATAAAGATGCAACTTTTCCCATCCAAGTTCATAGACTCCTTGAAATCTATCCTGGATCCATAGCCCCAGATTAAGAACCCCAGTAGTAGAGGGTGGTTGTGTTGAGAGAAAGAGAGAGAGGGGCTTTTATTCTTTGTTATGTCCCCTATGCATTAGGTTTTCTCCACTTACAAATTGCCACTATACTTAACAAAGAATTGCTACTGACAAAAACCAGTCTTCCCCTTTCTTCTGTAATAATCACTACAGCCTGAGGCCAGCCTGGTTCTGATCTGAAAGGGCCTAGGTCTAGTTAGTGATTCCAAGGGCCACCGGTGAGAAATAATTCATTTCCCCTATTCTATTCCAATCAGTATTAATCAGTTTGCTATGATTCTGCAGGGGTAGTGATTATAATTTCTGTTTATTAGGCCCCAGAGCTATGAGTTGTGAATTATAAATTCACTTGCTTAATCATAAGAAGTTAATTAGAGGCCCTCCACCCTTGTTTTTTTCCTTGTTATGGTGACCAAGCCCAGCATGGTGGAAGTGACTCAATTGCATGGAAGTCCCCCCAACTTATCTTTGTACCTCTTGACCAAGGTCTCTTGTCCAACATGAACACTTAGTCAGTGGAGATGCTTCATGCTTCACCCAACCTGAGATCCCCCTGCTGACATACCATTTCTAGCTGATGCATCATTTTTGGCCCTCAGAGCAAGATCTATCAACCAATGGGATTCTGTACTTTGTATAGCCTCTTTAGAATGTTCAGGTATCAAATCTGTTATCAAGCCTTATAAAAATAAGGCCCTAGAAGAATGGGACATCTCAGATTGTGGAGGAAGACCTGAGATCTACTGCATTAGAGGAAACCATGGACCCTTTAAAAAAATGCCATTGGCTCAGAGCTCTGCCTCAGTGATTTTTCTCGTAGGTTGGGCAATTGTAATCCCCACACACCTTCTAGCATACCCCAATGCAGGTTTTCCTAAACTTTCTCCATGTCTTCTAAACTGACAGTGTTCCATAATGGACATTCAAATACCCCAGTTATTTGGCCAGAGCATAACTCTAGAGTGGTATAATAAGTATATAAATATTAAATGTATAAATACAAAATTTAATAAATATAAAATTTAATATTTCCACTATCCCTTTCTGAAATCTGACACAATTACTGCCAATCAAATAGTGGGTAGGGATAGGAGTCAGCTGTAGAATTCTGATTCTATGATAGCCTTGAATGGATGAGAAAAAAATCACTTGTGAAGTGCTTACCATGTGCACTGGACCATGCTAAGGCCTAGAGATAGAAGAGTGGGACAGTCCCTGCTCTCAAGGAGCTCACATATCTAATACAGGGAAACAACACATATAGCAGTTGTTGTTCAGTCATCTAATCATGTCTTTCTTTTCATGAACCCAAATGGGGTTTTCTTGACAATGATACTGGAGTGGTTTGCCACTTCCTTCTTCAGTAGATTAAGGCAAACAGAGGTTAAGTGACTTACCAAGGGTCACACAGCTACTGAGTGTCTGAGGCCAGATTTGAACTCAGGTGTTCCTGACTCCAGGCCCATCAAGCGATCCACTGAGCCATCTCTAGCTGTTCTTGGCTCATATAGGTGGGATGAATATAAATCAGAAGAAGAGGCCTGGCAGTCCTTAGGGTCCAGATATAAAGCAACTGGTTACATATCTTTTTTAATGGTACTACCATTAATACAAACCAAATCAGTTTCTGATTCTGAAACATTCAAAGAAGCCAAAGACTTTGCCGGTGAGAACTTTCTTTTCCTGGTCTTCAGTAGCTGTGGCCACTGAGGAGGCAGGAGCTGTAGCACCTCCATATGTAATTTCTAGTTGATATTTCTACAAGTCTTGCTTTTGGATAATGGATGAAGAAATGGCCTAGATACAGGGGTGGGAACATGAGGCCTCAAGGCCACATGTGGCCTTCTGGGTCCTTAGGTTCAACCTTTTGACTCCAATCAATCCAAGTTTTCCAGAATAAATCTTTTTATTAAGGCAACTTGTTCTATGAAGTTTGGATTCAAAAGCAGAGAAGGTGAGGGTTGGGGGAGGAATCATTGCTATTCCCAAGTGTTTAAGCTATCTGCCTATATGTGCCAGCTGCAGGGGTTACTCCCATATAGGGCCCAGCTGGAAATAAATAGAAGAGGTGGCCTAGTTCCTGCTATTCCCAGGGCTGTTGGCTCCAGAACTCTGGGATTTCTCCACCAGGGTATGAGGGGTGGTAGCAGTCATGGTGGTAGCAGTTATTCAACCCCTGAAGTTCATTTATATTTATCTTATCCAATCACTTCTCTTACTATTTTCATCACACTTTGTGCCCAGTTATAGCCTTCTTTCTTCTTCCCCTTTTTATTTCATAGGAAAGAGAACTTGATTGTCTTTATACCACTAGCTATATTTAGACTTTTTCTTTGCCTCCTTATGGATATTTTTAATATATTAAATAGTAATATTCTTATCCCATAA
The DNA here is from genome assembly GCF_003287225.1 of Phascolarctos cinereus. NCBI lineage: Eukaryota > Metazoa > Chordata > Mammalia > Diprotodontia > Phascolarctidae > Phascolarctos > Phascolarctos cinereus. The sequence goes on from NW_027555847.1 coordinate 510,636,215, forward strand.
TAAGTGTTATATAACTGTTAGCAATTATTATCATCATCAACACGTATCAGAACATAGTGATTCCAAATTGCACTTTTTCATTTTATAGATTTTTTAAAATTATAACAAAGATAGAATTGAAAGATCGTTTTTTTCTCTCTTAAGGGCTGCTATGAAAATTAAAACTGAGACAAGTGAACTATGTTATAATCAATATAAAAGATGATGGAAAACAAGGGAAATGCAGAAAGAAAAATTAAAAAGTAAAACTGAAAGAAGAAAAAATTATATGATGTGTATATGTGTGTGTATATATATATGTATATATATATATATATATATATATATATATATATATATATACATACATACATAAAAGAAAATGGGAAGAGAGCCAATGGATGTAGCACAAATGGGAAAGAATGAAGGAAGTAAATTAGAAGGCAAGAGGCCAATAGTAACAAAAAAAAAATGAAGGGAAAGGGAAATGAAAAAAGGATCTCATGAGCTTAAAGAATATATCCTAAGAATTCCGCAGTGGCCAGGTTTGATAGCTGATAAACTGAATGGCTGGATTTTTAAGAGCCCTGAAGGAAATTAGAAAAGAGATGATGAAATATTCATATTTTCCAAAAGGAAAAATAACTAAAATTTTTACTAACTAAAATATATTTTCTTCTTGAAAAACCTAACTAGTGAAATGTTAAAGTGAAAATGATATTCTAAAAACCATATAGCTTTCTTTAAAACAGAAATAAAGAATTTTTTCCAGACTGTTGACTCAAAGGGAAATTTTTAAACTCACCACATATGCAAGTAAAAAAACATTTTTTGTGTTTTTGAGAGAAAATCAAAAACACCGAATTCATATGATTTTAAATTTTTGAAGAGGAAATATAAAATAATATTTTAAAAATACTAATAAATATATCTTCCATGTGGCCAGTTAAGGTACAAAGATAGAAGTGAAAAAAAGGGAAGGAGTTAAAGAAATTCTTTTAAAATTGCTGGCGGAGAGAGTGGCAGATAGGAAAGGAAGAAAAAAGGCTTTTAAAAAAATTGAAGTAAAAAAAGTGAATAAAAAAATGAAGGATGGAGAAAGTGAATAGGCAATGAACCCATACGTGAAAGATATAATCATTTGAAGAAAGAGGAAGAGAAAAACTGCATTCAAAGATGCACATAAAATTGAATTGAGGAGAGAGAAAAGATTTACTTAGGTTCTTATGTCAATGCCCTTCTTACTCCATGCTTCCCACTGGGGCTGCGAACTGCAGAACAAGTGATTAATTTTTTATAACTACTCTTCAAAATGCTGATTAGTTGATCAACCAATGTTCAGAAGTCTTAATGACTCTTTATTCATATATCTGGAAGTTCTATTCTTCAATGAAAACCTCCAAAGTAACCCTGGGGTGGATTTATTCTGTTCTTTATTGAATACTCCAAATACCCTGCTAGACAGGGACATAGTCTCCAGACTTTTACCACAGCCCAAACCAAAGCAGCAGCATCTGATTGAATATTTGTGGAGTCAATGAAATTAATCTGAGAGTCAGTACTGCTTTAAAGAACAAATATTTTCTCAATGTATAATTATATCAAATTTTGGTAAGAGAGGAATGGGTACATATATCATAAATAAAGCAGCATTGCTTGGACCAGCATGAACTACAGAGCTTTAATGTCTTACCAGATTTAATGAATCTGGGGGGGGAATGATTTCTTTTATTCTTAGAGGTATAAAATAATTGTACTTTCCCTGTAAAAATCAGATACTTGTCAGTTTAACTGGAGACCATGTTTGTTTTAAATCTGTCTATATTTCATCTTACTTCACCATATCCAAAAGTCTGTGGTTTTGCTGATGTGGGTACTCTCTCTGTCACTACAAATCAAACCCCTTCATGATTTTATGACTTGTTCTGTTCTATTAGTCACACCCTGTGGTGGCCAATATGCTGAAGCTCCCCCTTCGAACTGAGGTAGGTACTCTTAGAATGGCTATCCATCTCCTAGAATGAGCTGGAAACAGGGGTGTGCTGGAGCCAGCTCATACTGTCAGAGAGCCAACTGATAATTATTCTGTGTGGATCTTTACACTTCGGAAATTTGCAATCCCTACAAGTCAGGGATTGGTTTATTGCTTTCTAGACTTAGATTAACCTTATAAATGTGTCCTGAGTGCACTTCCACCACCACTACTCAGATCCCGTTGTTAAATATTTACCAGCACAACCCTGACTTTTTGAACTTTGCTTGTTTAACTCTGTATAGGCCTGGCCGCAGCTTCCCCTCTGCTGGAATCAGATTTCAAGAACCCACACAGACCTTCATGACATTAGGAAACATCAAAGTAAAATCTAAGTATAGGATATTATCTTTATAATGACCTTAGGACAGATCAAAAAATTTCACCAGCTGAAAATCCTGCATTTCAAGGAATCAAAACTCTTGTTAATGTGAAGAATTAGAAGCAGTTTTTCTAAATGCTAACCACAAAATCGTCCTGGGAGACAGAGAGTCTGGCAATAGTAAACACTCAGAAAAGCTTGGATCCAGCAGGGGAATGCTTCCAAGTGTACATCATTATGAATTGCAAGGCAGTGTGTGACTTGCTTTTCATGAAAGTCAGAGGCATATCAAGACTCTGGACATCCTCATTCCTCACCTCCGTATTCTGATTTGATGTTAGGAGAAACCAAAGAATGGGTACATGAAGCTTGTACCTAATCCAGAAGTAAGATACTATTTTACCTGGTAATTTTATTCTGGCATTACATAGATAAAATTGTTGTTGTTCAGTTGTTTCAGTCATGTCCCAGTCTTCCTGACCCTATTTGGGATTTTCTTAGCAAAGATACTGGAGTGGTTTGCCATTTCCTTCTCCAGTTTATTTTCCAGATGAGGAAACTGAGGCAAAAAGGGTTAAGTGACTTGTCCAGGGTCACACAGTTAGTAAGTGTCTGAGACCAGATTTGAACTCAGCAACAAGTCTTCTTGACTCCAGGCCCAGCATTCTATCCTAGCTGCCCACATAGATAAAATACTTTCACCCACAATGAACCTCTATACTTTGTAAGTAGAAAAATAGAGATGTTGTCTGTACACAGCTTACATTTTGTTCATTTTTTTATGAATGACCTTTTTCTGCACCATCAGATGAACCAGCCATGTTTTCTATCCAGCTGTCCTCACAGAATTTATCACCAGAACCAAGCAACCTACATTCCAAAATACTGAAAGAAGTAGTAGAGGGGGATTGTTGAACCATCAACAGTGTTCTTTAAAAAATCATTACCAAATGGCACCACAATTCTGGAGACAGGTAAATGTCCCAATTTATTAAAAAATAACAAAAAGAGTAAAATCTTTAAACTATGAGTTACTGAAACTGGCAAAATTCTAGAGCATTTTAGTAAAAGTGAAGGTTTGTGAGCATCTAGAAAGAGAAATTTGATCACTAAATGTCAGTATGGCTTCATCAAAAAGAAGTCATTTCATGTTAACATTTCCTTTGGACAGTGATCAGGACAATGCTACAGGTGTAGTACATCTGGATTCCAATAAAACTTTTAGCAAACTCTCTCTCATTGAGGAGACATACGGATATAGGCTAGATGATAGTAAAATTAGATTGGGAATTGGTTGAATGGCTAGAATCAAAGGGTAGTAATTAAGGAACTGATGTGGAAGGAATTCTCTGAGTCCCCCCAGGGACTTTGTCCTTGGCCCTGAACTATTTAATTTTTTTTTTTTTGCAAATGACTTGCATGAAGGCAAAAATGGAATGCTTATCAAAATTTTGGATAACAGAAAGCTGAGAGAGATAGCTAAGATATTTATGACAGAACAAGTATCCAAAAAGATCTTGACAAGCTAGAACAATGGATTATAAACCTAGGAGAAGGGACTTCAGAATCCATTTAGAGCAACCTAGATCATCCAGTCCTCCTCTTACACATGAAGATGGAATCACTGGGTAGAGTGATTTGCCAGAAAGGACTGGAGATGGGATCTGAATCTATGACCTCTTATGCGAGAGCTAGTAAAGACCCAAAATGTGATCTAAAAAAATTCAAACACACAAATATAAGGTCATGATAGTCTGGCCAAACAATTCACATAAAAAGTCTGAAAGTTTTTAGGGGATTGCAAGCTCAAGATGGATCAATGGAATAAGATGGCAGCCAGAAAAACTAATGAGATCTCAGACTATATTAATAGAGTATGTAGAATTGCACAGTGTGATACTTTCCCTGTACTCTGTCCTGTCTGACCCTATCTGAAATACTCCATTATAGAAGTGTTATTGACAAACTGGAAGAAAATAAGAGGACAGAAAACTCTGACCTGAGGATTGGTAGAAGGGAAGCTTAATCTGTAGAAGAGAAAATTTAATGGGGAACAATATAATTATCTTCAACCATTTGAAAGAATGACATATAAGAGAAGGATTGGAAGCTGAAATTGACTGCCAATAAGAGTCAAAAATTGCGGAGAGACAGATTTCTACTTGATATAAGGGAAAACTGCCTAGTAATTGGAGCTGCCCCCAAAGTGAAATTGATTGCCTCAGGAAGTAGTGGTTTCACCCTCCCTGGAGGACTTCAGACAGAGACTAGATGAGTACTTGTCACTGATGGTACAGGGATACCTGTTAAGTACAAAGTTAGAATAGATGACCTCTAAGGTCCCTTCCAACTCAGATTCTGTGATTCAGTTCAGTCAAAATAGCTAAAAATGACAAATTGAACATTTTTGAAATCCGTTTTCATGAAAATACAATCTGAGAGGAACTATATTACCAATAGCAAGTTCAAGGCATGTGGTATTAAAAACCTTGGTGTCCTTTTCCATGGGCCCGTTAACTCTATGGATCCCAGGGAATTTCATTCTAACTCCATTTTCTAGTGGTGGTTGTTTAGTCATTTTTTTTTCATTTGTGTCTAACTCTTTGTGACCCTATTTGGAGGTTTTTGGCAAAGATATTGGAGTAGTTTGCCATTTCCTCCTCCAGATCATTTTACAGTTGAGAAAACTGAGGCAAACTGGATTAAGTGACTTGCCCAGGGTCACACAGATGCTGAAAGTGAGGCAAACAAGGTTAAGTGATTTGCCCAGGATCACACAGCTAGAAAGCGTCGGAGGCCAGATTTGAACTCATAAAGATGAGTCTTCCTGACTCTAAGCCAAGTGCTCTATCCACTACACCACCTAGATGCCCCTCTAGTGAAGGCCCAAGTTCTAAAATTTTAAGTTTCCACTTACCTGATTTAAAAAACCACTAAGCATTACTTTACCAAATATTTTCAAGTTTGTGCATTTACACAAGATACAGGTTATTTTCAGCTGCTTCTGGGTAGTGTGCCACTAACCAAACAAAAATGACAATTTGTATAAGACCAAGCTTGGCTAACATGCTGTAACACATTGAAGACATCAAAGCAAATTTTATGTGGCTGTCACATGCTGTAGTTTTGTACCAGCAAACAGACATACATAAAGTAAAGATGTATCTTTTATAGCAGGATTGATAACAAAAATAGTGCAATAGGCTCTGAGCCTTAGACTTACTAATTTGTGAACTCCTAGGGGCATTAGCTCTTTCTTGGAACTTGTTAAAGGAACAAATTGGCTTGATGCCAAGGCAGGCTTTTGCCTTTTACTACTTCAGGGAGCCTCTTAGATCTTCTAGGGCCTTGAACATATGCAGTTTCCTGGACTCAAATGACATCATCTGCCATAACCACACCCAGATGCTTGATTCTAGGATTCTCTTCCTATTTCCATTTTTGCCCCCATCTGCCATACACTCCAGGTTCCAAAAAAAAAAAAGTTCATATTCTAAGATTTATTTACAGGGAAAGATAAAATATACAAACTCAGAAATCATGCAGAGTAATAATAATTTGAAAAATACATGAAAGAAGACTATCCAATACCAGCCTAGGTGGTAGTTAACTTCTAAGCTAGGTGTTGGAGTGTTTTATAAAAGAAATAGAAAAACACAATTTTTGCCTTAAAGATTATTAAAATCTAGATGAGATGCCAAAACACTGATCTGATACAGCTAACAAACATTTTTTTCCAAAATGACATATAAATAAGTGAACATTATTATAGTCCAAATGGAGTAGCAAGTACCAAAGAATGGTCATGGTAAGTCAATCATGAAAGATTTTCTAGTCGCAACCAGCTTTGAGTTATGCTTTGAAGAAGCTGAGGGATAAAGATCGGTGAAGAATAAGAAAAAGGAACTACTAGACAAAAAGACTGATGTGACAAAATAAAGAGAGGAAGGGAGGATAAAGGGGTGGGCATAAATGACTTCAATTGTCCAGAACAGGGATGTAACGAGAAAGAGATGGATCTTACACAGTTAAAAAAAAAAAGTTAAAGCTAAAGATTTTGAAGTTCATATTATTAATGCTAGGTTATTTTATTTAGAAATTCAAGTATTCATACAGTTTGATATTTATCAGTACAACCAGTTAGATTATTATAACAATTGACTATTCTTTATCTCATCCCTGTCAAGTGGATCAGAATTATGCAGAAGATGAGAAACTGAAGCTCATGAAGGTTTTGCACTTACTACAACCACAAATATTATCAGCAAGACACAATTAAGGCTAAATTGGCTCCTAGGCCAAAACGGAGTCTGTTGGATACCTCCAGTCATTCCCTAGACAACTCACATGAGGCCTTACATAGAACCTCACATTTAACTGGCAGTCTCTTCCCTAGCAGGCATTTGCTTTCTACACAGTTCTTTACTGATCAAAATCAATAAGCATCCATTAAGTGCCAGGTGCTTCTGGGGAGACAAGCTTTCACTAAAACAATGTCCTTGACATCATGCTTCTATGCGATTTATGACAGCTGCCATAGTTCTGAGTGGTGATGTTCAGGATTCCCTATCCCTATCTTCATCTCTTTTTGACTTGAGGAATTATAGGCAAAAGATACATAAATACCATATTGATTTGTGAATGCCTCACATAGTTCATTATATCTAGGCTGGCTCCAGCCGTGCTTAACTTTATTCCCTAGTCATTCTCAATGGCCACCTTGCTGCCCAGACCAGAAACCATGCTGTCAAGGACTTAACCATTTCAGCTCTGGAACTTTTACCTTAGAAGTGGTGGTAATCACCATGTTGATTGGTGAGTGCTTAATGTAACTCATTTTATTTAGACTGTCTCAGCTATGCTTTACCTTACACCCTAGCCATCATTTTGCTCCTCTACCCCTGCTGAAACCTCTATGATGCAGCTATGTCAGACATTTACCAGCTGTGTTATGCTTGGTGACTCACTTAACTTCCTGGTGCCTCAGGTTCCCCATCTGAAAAATAGGGTTAATAGCAGCACCTACCTCCCAGAATTATGAGAATAAAATGAGGTATTTGTAAAGAACTTTGCAAACTTTAAAGATCTATAATAATTCTAGTCATATAGATAATTATCATTATCAGCATTGTTGTCATTGTTGTTGTTACTGGAAAGGGTCTGTCAGTCTACTCTGCTATGGCTCCACTCATTATCCCTGTAACTTTCCAAACCAAAATGTAAGTAAAACCCCTGTATGTAAGTTACTAGAATACAAGTTGCTTGATGAGAGAGCCTATCTTCATTTATGAAAGATATCTGTCATCCTTGGTGCTTAACATAGTCAATGCTTAACACATAGTAATTGCTTGATAAATGTTTTTCTTTTTAATTCATTCATTCATTCATAAATGACCCGGGACAATTAAGACAAAATTTTAATAAAATGACAATACTTGGATACAATAGTTCTTGATATTATTCTTTTCTAGATATTTCACGTTTCTATCTGAGATAGCTGGTGTAGTGGGGGAAGCATATAGTTTGAAATCAGAAGGCCAGTATTTAGATTTACACTTCACCCCTTCCTAATTGTCCAAATCCATATCTTAAGACCTCAAATCCAGTTCTCTTTGCACCACACCACGTTGCCTCACCCAAACATGGAAATGGCAAGTCTATTTGGACTTCTGCTGTCTTTCTGCTTATCCCCCACATGTATGGATTCCATGACTTCTGGACCCAGTTTGTCCCTGTTGCTGCTGTTCAGTCATTTTTTTTCAGTTGTGTCTGACTCTTTGTGACTCCTTTTGGGGTTTTCTTGGCAAAGATACTGAAGTAGTTTGACATTTCCTTCTCCAGCTCATTTTACAGATGAGAAAACTGGGGCAAACAGAGTTGCATGACTTACCCAGGGACACACAGCTAGCAAGTGTCTAGGGCCAGATTTGAATTCAGGAAGATGAGTCTTCCTTACTACTGGCCCAGCACTCTGTCCACTGCACCACGTAACTGCTCCTATGTTTGTCCATCTAGGTTTATAATAACTGCATGCTTTTTCCTATACCAATTGAAGTGGTCAGGATTTCTATCTATCCAGACCTTTGTGATAGAAATTCATTCAGAAAACCAGGGTTTGAATGCCAACTCTGCTACCTCTCACTTGCGACCTTGGACAAGTCACTTTAAGTCTCTGAGCCTCGATTTTCTATAAAATGAGTGGGTAAGATTAGATAATTTTTAAGATCTCTTCCAGCTCTGGCTCCAATGATACTGTGCTCTCATGACCTCAGGCAAATTTTTTAACCTTTCAACTTTAGTTTAGTTTCAAAGTGAGATTAATACAAATGCTATCAAGATAATAGAATTGCTGTAGGGATATTATTAGTTAATGTATTTATAATTATAAAGCACTATATAAATGGGAGTTGCTATTATGATGAAAAGAAAAATGTTAGGGTCTTCAAAATCAAATTATGTTTGCACAATAATAATGATGATGGTGCTGTTAATGGTCTTTTTTTCCATATAGAAGCATTAATTTGGCAAATTCCTAATAGAATACAATTACTTTCCCAGATCTGATGACTATTAATTTCACTGAGAAACTTAAGAGACTGAATAGCCTCTGTTTGTGCAAACATTTTACCAAACACAATACTGCTTTGGGGCTATTTCAGAAATGAGAAAAAGAAATAAATGTCTGAGCAGTGAATGTATCATCTATCCAAATGGCACTGAAAACTCCCACATTTCTAAAAGAGATTATTTAAATACATCAAAGTCATCTAAAGAATCAGAGAGACTACTTGATCATGATACAGAAATTTAAGCAATGAAAGGAGCTTAATAATAATACTAATACTAATAATAAATAATATTTAAGGTTTTTAAGGTTTTTCAAAACACTTTAAAAACACTTTGATACTTACCAAGACAGATTTTCAGGGAAATTCACACTCCCAAAAAGTATTAGTGGCATCAATAATTTTAAAATAGTATACTGTAGACTTGATTTACAAATATAGATAAATAAATAAATAAATCAAAAGCGTCCACCCAAGGAAACTTGAGGTCAGAGGTCAAATCAATTATCCAAGATCATATAAATGATAATTTATCACATCAAGATATCATATCTATCAAGATCATTATAAATGATAGAGTCAGAACTTAAACTCAGATTTCTTTATCCCCAGTTCAACACTAGTTTCACTAATAAATGCTATAGAAAGTAACATGATCTTTATAAGGTATATAGTGAATAGAGCACTGGACCTGGAGTTGGAAAGAACTGAGTTAAAATCCTACCTCAAATACTCGCTGTGTGGCCCTAGGCAAGTCACTTTACCTATTTGGGACTCAGGTTTTCATCTGCAAAATGAAGAGGCCAAACTCATTGATCTTGAAGGTATCTTCTACCTCTAATTATAGCATTCTATGATAATTATCTCCTAATAAGTGTCAAGTCAAGGTGGGGGGGGGAAGGAACAAGCACTTGAGTAGTACCTTCTTTGAAGTATACCAGGCACTGTGCTAAGCACTTTACGTATATTATCTCATTTGATCCTCACAACAACACTGTTAAGCAGTCCCCATTTTACAATTGAAAAAACTGAGGCAGACATAGTTTAAGTGCTTTGCCCAGGGTCCCACAGCTGGTAAGTGTCTGAGGCCAGATTTCAACTCAGGTCTTCAGACAAAGGAAAGTAGATGCCTTGTATCTATAAAAGTAAAGCAGTATGTCACTCAATCAATCAATCAACATGCGTTAATTATGACCCTACTATGCATCAGGCACTGTGCTAGGAACTGAGAATACAAAGCCAAAAATGAAACAAGTCCTTGTACTCAACTGTGACAACTAGAAATAAGCACAATATTTATGAATGTGAAATACTGAGTCCAATGGGAGCAGTGGATTACCTCTTCTTGATGTAGACTAAGATCTCATTAGCTTAAGACCTTAATGGGTCTTATGAATGAGGGACATATAATTAGAAAGACTCATATATCCCCAGCAAGTCTAGTTCCTGGCAACATTTAATAAATGCTTATTGATTGGTTGATTATAATAATGAATGAATGAATGAATGAATGAATGAATTTTTAAAAAGCATTAAGTATTCAGTGTGTGCAAAGTGCTGGGGATACGAACAGAAATGCAAAACAATCCCTGTTCTGAAGGAGCTCACATTTGAATGTGTGGGGGATGGGATCAGAGAGGGGCAACATACATAAGAAGTTTCAACTGCAAATCAGAAGGCTCCATGGTTCTTAGGGCATAATGGCAAAGCAAACAGTAATATATCTTCTTTGATGTCATTTCAATCAATATCATATCTATTTCTGTTGCTGAACTCTTTGAAGATGTCAAGGATGGTTAGAACTCCCCCCCGCCCATCCCACCCCCCTGACTTGAGCAGCTGAGGAAGGAGGCTTGTAGAACCTATAGAAAGAGATGAAAAGGAGCTTAATAATAATAATAATAGTAACAATAATAACTAATATTATCCAGTGCTTTAAGGCTTCCAAAGCACTTTAGAAATACTTTGATCTTTACCAAGAAAGATTTTTAGGGAAATTTGCATTCCCGAAAAGTATTTCTGGGGGAGAAGGGAAGGAGGGAAAGTTGTAGCACCTATGCAATCCTAGATGATGGCTGAGGAAGCAGAACTGCTATCATTAGGAATCATTAGGGTGGTGGGGATAATGATATGTTCATTCTCAACAGGGATTGTTGCCCTAGATGATGGCTTTGGGAGATAGGCTAGAAATAGGGATGATGGTCTAGAGCTGGGGGTGAGGGGAGGCAGTACTGCTATTCTCAAACCTTAGGGGTGAAAGGACCTGTACATTTTAAAGGACAGCTAAGGACATCTAAATTAAAACCCTAAACTTTACAGACATCCCTAGGTTACAGAAAATAGGAATGGTTGCACTAGTCCCTACATCTTAGGGGCCCAGAATGGAAGCAATAGCCAATACAATTAGCAGATACAATCTTCATCATTGACTAACTCCACCCCAACTGTTCACCATCACTCTATCCATACAGATAAGGCTTTCGCTAGTTCCATATAGAACTATAGATATGATCTAGAGTTGGAAGGAACCTTTGAGATATTTAGTCCACCTCCTCATCTTACAGATGAAGAAACTGAGGTCCAAAGAAGTTAAGTGTCTTCTGCAAGGTCCCACAACTAAGAAGTAGCAGATCTTCTAGAACTTGAACCCAGGTCTTCTGACTCCAAGTTTGGTCCCATTTCCCCTCTACCACACTTCCTCACCCTTAGCCATAACCAACCCCTTTGTTCCTCTACTTCAATATTTCATGCTAATCTTAACCAGATTTCTCTTGGATAAATGTGTCAATCAGTGGATAGAGAATGTCTTTATACATCACTGTAAATGATCTTTTCTAATTGACATTAAGGGAGGTCATGGTGCCCATTCAAGGAGAGGAGGAAAAGAGAGGAAAGTGGAGGGAAAGAGGTATGGGGAAAGGTAGAAGGAGAGAGACTTTTACTTCCTGGAAATTCTTGAGTAATTGTCATCCTCTAGAGATGTGCTCTTTCTTCTATATATACTCCTTCCCTTTGTTGAGATCCATTTATTATTTTGTGGGCCTATTTTACTTAACTCAGCATCATTTCATTGAAAGAAAAAGATAAATTAAGTAAAATATTATCTGGAGTGTTCCTGGAACCCATAAAAGAAACTTGTGACCCTCAACACTTTTGAATTAGAAGTTTTTGAAAGATATTTGAATTGCAACTCTGGCTTCTTTAGGTTCATTCACTTTGAAAAGATGACTGACTATTTCTCAGAGTCATCATTTGTATTTATAGCATAAAACTAGATAGTACATATTCATTTTTTTATTGTAAAGTTGAAAAGTACGCATTGACAGCTCTGAAATATAACAAAAATTCCCTTGCCATCCACGGTACCAAAAAGTTTATCCAAATGTATCATACATTTATCCAAATGTAATCATACATTATCTAAATGTATGACATATCCTCCAAGTTGTGAGGGAAGTGCTTTGCAAACCTTTAATCCTTATATAAATTTGAGTTGTTTTCATGTTTCGTAGAAAGAGACTTTCCTATTGAGATGATGGATGATATCTCTTTGATGGAGTGAGAACAGGTTGACAGATCAATTTGGCAAAGTTAAAAGAGTTAAAAGACAAGATCTTTGAGTTTCCTTTGAAGATATCTCCCCACAGAATATGTAAAGGGAACGGGAAATTATAGTGATTTTTATCATTGTTTAATGCTGCCAAGTGACTATTATCTGTGTCAAAAGTGTAAGCTGATCTTCCTCATGGAGAAAAAGGTGTAGGGACTTTCATATTGTTATGGAGAATAGTGTTTCAAATGGGAGCAGAGAAAGGCAACTAAGTGGTTCGGTGGACAGACCACTGGACCTAGAGTCAGGAAAACCTGAGTTCAAATCTGGCCTCAAATTCTTACTAGCTGTGTGGCCCTGGGCAAGTCATTTAATCTCTCTTTGCCTTAAACCACTGGAGAAGAAAATGGCACACCAGTCCAGCATCCATACCAAGAAAACCCCAAGAAAACACTATTGATATGCTATGGTCCACAGAGTCACGAAGAATCAGACATGACTGAATGACTGAACAACAGCAAACAGAGCAGAAATAAGATTTCAGTGGGAAAGCGGTGAAGCAGAGTTGGGGGGGGGAGAAATCTGAAGCAGAGGAGGGACTTGTCCCCATGACAGAATGTTGAAGAGTGTTACGCAGAGGAAAAAGGGAAGAAAAAGATGAGTTGTATAACCTGAGTCTAAAAACAGACTTGAAACTTGCCACAAAGAGAAGGGAGATAGGTACTCTAAGGAATAAGAAGCTTCTTATTCTCCACAGAACAATATACACAGAGTATCAGAAGTTACCAAGAAAGAGATCATTCAATAAAGGTCATCAGAGAAAAAAATGAATAATACAATGATTCCTTGCTAGTATGAGTACTAAGGCAATTTTTGGAGACTAGGTAATATTGCCTATTGTCTTTCTTGAGTTTATACCCAAGAAATAACAGAGAACTCCCAAGACTTACCAAAACAGATGAAAACTACCTACTTCTGGTAATTCACATATTACTAGCCTGGCAAAATGTGAGACAGAGTAGTGATCAGCAATTTGAAATATCTGCTGAAGCTCTCTGCCAAAAAGAGAGAAGCTAATAACATCTTGACTTGCCTTAGTGATAATTTCATCCTTCAAAAGGTAGTAGAAATAACAGGGGAAATTCCATTCTATTCTCATTAAGAGAGAGCAACTAGATCCTGGATTAGAAATGTTGGAAACCCCAATAGGAAGTGACTACTCCCTCCTACAGTTGAGGAAATAATTTAATCCAGGCATAGTATGACATGCACCCTAGATTTTTTTGTTGTTTTTGTTATTGTTATTTTTTAAAATTAATTTATTTTTAGTTTTTAACATTCATTTCCATAAAATTTTGAGTTCTAAATTTTCTCCCCCTCCCCAAGACAGTGTGCAATCTGATATGGGCTTTACATATACATTCATTTTAAACATATTTTCACATTAGTCATGTTGTAAAGAAGAATTAGAACCAATAGGAGGAACCATGAGAAAGAAAAAACAAACAAACAAAAGAGAGAGAGTAAATAGTATGCTTCAATATGCATTAAGACTCCATAGTTCTTTTTCTGGATGTGGATAACATTTTCATCATGAGTCTTCTGGAGTTGTCTTAGATCTTTGCATTGCTGAGAAGAGCTAAGTCTATCAAAGTTAGTCATCACACAATGTGGCTGTTACTGTATACAATGTTCCCCTGGTTCTGCTCACTTCACTCAGCATAAGTTCATGTAAGTCCAGGTTTTTCTGAAGTCCACCTGCTCATCATTTCTTATAGCACAATAGTATTCCATTACATTCATATACCATAACTTGTTCAGCCATTCCCAATTGATGGGTATTCCCTCAATTTCCAATTCTTTGCCACCACAAAAAGAGCTGCTATAAATATTTTTGTACATGTGGGTCCTTTTCCTGTTTTTATGATCTCTTTGGGACAGAATGGACTGAGGTTGGTAAGGGATGCTAATGACGACAAAAAATTGATATTTTGAGCTGTATTAAGGAAAGGGGAGAACACAAGGAGGAATAGGACCTTTGCTTGGGCACATGGGACAATAATAACAACAGACAGGAGGCAAAGCTTCTCAATTCCTATTTTCCTTCCATTTTCTTTGCCAAAGACAATGACCTTGACATTGGAAACAGCAAACAAAACATGTCTAAAAAGTAGTTAATGTCTCTGGTAAGTAAGGAAAGAGTAGCCCTTGATGAATTCAAGTCAGCTAGACCAGATAAATTATTTCCTTGGGGACTGATCAGTGTTCCTAAGGAACAATCAGTGATATTTGAAATATCAGGGGAAACTGGAGAAATACCACATGACTGGAAAAAGGTAAATATCTTGAATTTAAAAAAAGGAAAGGAACAGAGTCTGCAAACTATACATCAGTAAGTTATATTTTCATTCCTGGGAAAAATTCTAGAACTAGAATTTTCTAGAACTAGAACATCATTAAAAGGATGATTGGCAAATGTCTAAAAAGGGAAGCAGTAACTACAAAAAGCCAGTATGATTTCATCAAGAACAGGTCATACTTGACTGATTCATGTCCCGTTTTAACAGGATTACTAAACCAGTTGTTGTGGATATAGTTTATCTAGATTTTAGAAAAGATTTTGATAATAGACTGTATGTTATTCTTGTGGAGAAGATAGAAAGATGTAGATTAGATGTATTAGAAGGATTCAGAACTGGCTGGATGGCTGGATTCAAAAAAATATTTGTTAATGATTCACTGTCAGTGTAGCAGAAGGTCTCCATTGGAGGACTCAAGAGATCTGTGCTTCAGCTCTATATTATCTAACATTTTTGCCAATGACTTGAATGGTGTGCTCATCAAATTGGTAGAAGAAACAAAGTTTGGAGGTGTGGGAAACATGCCAGATGACATACTCAGGATGTAAAAGGATCTCAACAGATTAAAGGCATTGAGCTGAATTGAAGAAAATTAAATTCAAAGTCTTACACTAGACTGCAAAAAAAATCAGCTTTACAAATACAAAATAGTGAAGGCATGTCAACATGTTATGTACCAGCCAGAAAAGGCAGTGCTAAAATGGGCTACATTCAGGTAGACATAGATTCCAGGCATAAGGGTAATGATGTACTTCTATACTCTGACTTTGTCAGACCTCATCTGAAATATTGTGTTAAATTCTTGGCACTGTAGCTTAAGAAAAACATTGATTAGCTGGAGAATATCCATGAAGAGCAAGATATTGAAGAGCCTTGTTTCGTTTGGCCCCAGAGGGCAGACCACAGCAACGGGTAAAAGCTGCAAAGAGTAATATTTTGGCTAGACATCAGGGAAAAACTTCCCAATAATTTGGGCTATCCAAAAGTGAAATGGATTTTGTCAAATGATGGTACTTCCCCCTTCAAGCAGAGACTAGATGACAATACATCAAGGATGTCTTGGTGGTGTCTCCTTTCATACATGGATTGAACTAGGTGGCCTCTATGGTCCCTTCCAACTCTCAAATTCCATTCTGTGATTGTAGTTCTGAGTGAGAATCCCATGGAAGGATTTATTTATTGAATTATGGCATTGATTGAATCATAGTTACAACAGTACGAGCCACACCCTTGTCTTGGACCTATAAAGAAATGCAAATAGATCTTCCACAGATAAGGAAATGGGGGGGGTGGAAAGACAGACAGACAGAGACAGAGACAGAGTCAGAGAGACAGAGAGAGACAGAGACAGAGAGCATGCTCAGAGCATTCTCAGGTCCCTGTGGAGGAATAGGAAGAAGAAACTCTGTACATCTGCAAATTTCCCCATGGGAATATATCAACCCGAGAGACAGAACCCATGGACAGTCAGTGACAAAGTCTCTTGACCCATGAGATGGCAACATCCAGGGTCAGCAGAGGAATGGCAAAACTACTTAGACCCAGCATCCTAGAATGGTGAGGGGTAATTTCCTAGTTAATGACAAGTTCCTGAACTCAGCCCTCTGAAAAAAAAAAAAGAGGAGCAATCATACAGCACCAAAGCTGGGTAAACAACAAGCAACTGAATCACAGTGTAGAAAAACAAAGATGGTCTTTGCCTTATTCTGTGACTGCAATTATGTGACCTATGAACATCTACAACCTCATCCAAAATTATCTCTTTCAGGGAGTCTCCAAACCTTAGGCGAGAACCATAATTCTTTATATGTATAGGTCATTAAATTCTGCTATTCTCTCATATAATTATGCATATAATTACTCTAATGATTCTCTTTTCTTCTCTGTGGTGACTTCACTTTATTTTGATAACTTAAGTTTCCTCCTTTTTCTTTTTGATCAAGTTATCTAAAGGCTTATTGTTTTGTCAGTCTTCAAAGTAATGTTTTAGTTTTATAGATTATTTTAATACTGATTTGGGGAAGTTATATCTATTTCTCCTCTAATTTTTAAGATAATCCCTTTATGCATATTTGATTATTTTTATTTCCTAGTTTTCTTAATTGCACACTCATTTCACTAATCCTCTCTTTTTTCCTATTTTTGAAAGAATGTTTTCATATGTATAATTTTTTCCTCAATTAACTGTGTTAGCTATATATCAGAAATTTAGGTAAATTTTCTCATCATCATAATTCTCTTTTTCATAAAAATTGTCTACATAATTTGTTCCTTGACCTATTCATTATAAAGGATATCATTACTAAGGTTCCATTTAGGTCTATATATTTCTGTTCTGTTCCCTGTAATAATTACTATTTTGATTGTGTTATATAGTCCATAAAAGATATGTTTAATATCTCTCCTTTTTATGTATAATTATATGGTTTCTTTCTCTAAAGGTGAGATTTGCAATATACCATCAGTTTTTCATTACTTAATTCACCAACAGTTTGTTCAGTTCTACAATTCCCTTTTCTGTTTAAATATCTGTTAGTTTTATTCAGCTTTCAGGGACGAACATTAGGGTCTCTCATAATTATTTAGGCAGGCCAGTGGTGCAGTGGATAGAGTGTCTGACCTGAAGGCTAGAAGACTTATCTTCCTGAGGTCAAAATTTGGCCTCAGACACTACTTACTAGCTGTGTGACCTTTACCCTGTTGCTACTTTACCCTGTTTGCCTCAGTTTCTCATCGGTAAAGTGAGCTGGAGAAAGAAAAGGCAAACCACTCCAGTATTTTTGTCAAGAAAATCCCAGATAGGGTCACAAAGAGTTGGACATGACTGAAACTATTGAACAACAAAAAATAATTATTGTATTACTATCCAGGTCTTTTTTCATTTCAATTAACTTTTCTGAATTAAGATGCTATGTCATTTAGTGCATATGTCTTTAGTTCTGAAATTGGTTTATTGTCTATGACTCATTGAAGTATAATATGATTTTACTATTTACATGTCAATATTATGAATTTTTATTTTTTTTCTTTACCTGACAGTATGATTTCCATTTTTATTCACTATATGTACATGTTTTTTGATTTGATTCTTGTGTACAACAGATTACTGTTGATTTTTCTTATCTATTTTGCCACTCTTTGGGATTTTTTAAGAATCATTTAATCCATTTACATTTAAATTTATGATAGACTTGTGTTTTCTTCCATTTTTATTTTGTATTGAATTTTATTCCCTTCCTTTTTTATGTCAATATTTTGTTCTGCAATTAGCTTCACTTGAACTATTTGTAGACCAACATTCTCCTTACTCCTCACCCCATTCCCAATTACCTTTACTATCCCAAGGTTTTTACATTTTCTCTTAAATTCTTTTTTTTTAAACTTTTTTTTTCTGGCTGGGCAATGGGGTTAAGTGACTTGCCCAGGGTCACACAGCTAGTAAGTGTTATGTGTCTGAGGCCGGATTTGAACTCAGGTCCTCCTGAATCCAGGGCCGGTGCTCTATCCACTGCGCCACTTAGCTGCCCCTTCACTTAAATTCTTGATTTCTCTCTTTTTATTTGTTTATCTATTTCTCCTCCTTTTGTCCCTTCTTTTTACCTACTCATTTAAATGAATGGTTTGGAATGTACATTCTCTGCTTCTCTTCCAACCTCATATTTTAAGTTCCCTTTTCTAAGAACTTTTCCTTTGCTTTATTTTCTTCACTATTTCTTTTCTGTTCTAGTACATCCTGAATTTTATTTTCTGATTCATTCCTTCTTTATTCTTTCTGTGTACCTCTTGTGGTTAAAGCATGAGCCAAAGAAAAATGTATGAGAAACTCCCCAAGACTTAACCTTTTCTGCATAAGGCCAGAGTTTAGGGTACTGGGCCATGGACTACAATTATTATTCATAAAGACTCTATTATGACATACTCTTATGAACTCTTTGGATCAATCAGCAAGCATGTATTAAGCACCAGCTATGTACCAGGAAGTGTCCTGGGCATTAGGGATACATATACAAAAGTAAGAAAGTTCTTACTCTCAAAAAGTTTATATTCGAGCGTACATGGGGTGGAGGGGAGCCAAGGAAAATTTTTGACTCATCCCTGGAACTCACAATTCTTGTTTATGGGTCATGAAGTCAGTAGATTGTCATTCTTTTTCCAGGAGCAATAGTCATTTGTTTTATTAATGTTCCCAAAAGATATAGAAGGTTGAGGTGAAGATTGACTTACTCAACCTCTCAATCAAGCAGCTTCTCCCAAGGGGAAGCCAAAGACCAAGTAGATTTACTTTGCCTAATCCAGAGCATTGCTATTTCTGGAAAAGAGTGGTGGTTGGATGTGGGGAAAATGACAAGATGATGGTAACTAGGCCCTGGGGTCCTGGTCAATAGGCGATTTTGATGAAGTATGAATGATCTGGGGAATGGGCCTCAATTGTTCCAGAGTCTCACCTTTATTTGACTCCTTCCTTCAGAAATGTATCTGACAGATGATACGTGGCATATCAGCACACTTGCTGAAGTTATTCATGGCACCAGCTGCATTAATGTACATTGTCTTACATCAAACTCAAAAGCATTTCAGGAAGCAAGAGAACAATCCCACAGGAACATCTGCAACAACAACAACAACAAAAATTATGCCTGATCAAAGACTGCTGTTTTAGTCCCACAGGCTTCTCCATTTATCATGTTTCTACTACAGTGGATTCTCATAGGTCTTTTTAATGTGACACCAAAAAACAGTCTGCATCCTGATTTACTACCCAAGTCACTGAAAAATGTTCTCAGGATCTCAAGCGAACAAGTAAGGGACAAAGAAAGCAAAAGAGACCACAAAAACATCCATTTCAAAAAGTGGATCTGTTACCACATCCTTTGTCAGAATTCCCACTATGTGGTTCAGATTCATATCCCTGACTTCTCACTGGTATTCTTATCATTTTCAGTATTCACATCCCCAAGATGTGAATCCTACCTGATATTCATGACCTCTCTATTTTTAAATGTGTGCACAATCATGAAAGATAGCATCTAGGTAGAGAGTCTTACAAATGCTTCCTTTGATAGATCTTTAAATATTATCTTCTCAAAGAAGCTCCCTTCTAGGCTTTTGCTTATACTTAAAACACTCTTCCCCACTCAACTCCCAAATATCCCTTCCTTTCTTTGAAGGCTCTGATTCACATAACCAGAAGTGATCTCTTATTCATCTTGAAATCTCTCATAGCACATTACTCCTTTTTTATGGATTTCTCTCAATCTAATGTGCATTAGACTAATGTAGTTCATATAAATTAGAGGTGGGCTGTTTTATATTCCATGTTTCCATTCTTTGGGAATATTCTAACTTGAGGTATCTTGACAATTGAGCCCTGAGAAAAGGTGAAGGACTCATGGTGCAGATTTAGATACATAGTTTTGAACTTGGCCTATTTGAGAATTTGTTTTGCTTGATTGTGCATATTTGTTATAAGGATTTCAATTTTCTTTTTTTTTTCCCAGTTGGAGAAGAGAAGATGAGCATCAGAGGAGGTAGATTTTTGTTAATTAAAAAATATAAATTTAAATGTTTAAGTGATCCCTGAGAATATAGGGTCATCACTATGCTATAATGAGCATGAGAAAGAGGAACCCAGTTCTGTCCCTTCTACCTATGTGATCTGGGGCAAGTTACTTCCCTTCTCTAAGTCTTAGTTTTCTTATTTGTAAAATGGAGTGGCTGGACTAGGAATTCTCAAAGTCCCTTCAAGATCTAAATCTATGATCCTATGACTTTTGTAGAGAAATTAATTTTACATTTGCATAATTTCCCACTGTAATTTGACCAAGGCAGCTTTGGTTGTCATGTGCCTCTGAGGGATATAGAAGAGGAATAGCGTAAGCCAGATGTTACCCAGAGGCACAGAAACCTCCACAATAAACTTGAAAGTGGCTATTTGGAGACTTTCATGATTTAGTAAACCTGGCAGCTTGCATTTTCAGGTATATATGCATGAATGCACACACAGAAACCCTCAGGTATAGGGCACACAAAGGATCAAAGAATTCTACTATATTTTGAGTGACACACAAACTGGAGGAGTAGGGTAGAATTAAGCAAGTGTTAAAGGTTACTACAAAAGGTAAAATGAAATGTTTCATCCTCAGCCTATGTCTTATAGGTGGTAAATGAACTAAACCATGTGTCAAGGACCCATTTCAGGACCCTCTGACACAGATATCAACTAAAAGAGGAGACAGTTCAAAAATTACTATGAAGGACAGAGCTTCGTTGAGTTATGACAATGGTTCATCACAGCCATATTTCTGTGTTATTTTAATATGCTAAAGTCAAGTCAACAAGCATTTATTAACACCTGCTATATGCCAAGCACAGTGCTAAGCACTGAGGATACAAAGAAAGGCAAAAGACAGTCCCTGCTCCCAGGGAGCTTATGGTCTAATGGGTGAGATAATAAATCAACAATTATGTACAAGTAAGATATATTTAGGTTAAATTTGGAGATAATCAACAGAGAAAAGGCACTAGAACTAAGGGGAATTAGAAAAGGCTTCTCTTAAACCTCAGAAAGCTTGAATTCATAGTCTGGTACACAAGGTAAGCCCCCATTTTACCCAGGCAACACTAACAACACAGGAGAAACGGTCACAGATGCAAAGAGAAAGATATCCAGAAATACCCAGCTATGTTGTTTCATCATTCTGTCACTGGTCCTACCATTTGGGTCTGGCCTATCTTCTTTTCTCTCCCACTTGTATACACTGTAAGATAATGGATAGACAGTAAGATTAGGACAATCTTTCAAACACCAAAAGTACAAGTTGTGCTTCTATCTGCTGGATACAAGAAATTTCAGAATGGAAGACAGGAAGGCACATTCATCTGACACAAAGGCCTTCCCCCAGAACTCAGTTGCACTTTTATTACTATATTACTATTATTTAAAAGCTACACCATTCATTTCAGTCTTTCATGGTCAATATTCATCACTACATTTGAATCAATAATTTGGCAATTTTAATTTTTTGGATAGATGGATGGATAGATAGGATAGATAGGTAAGTAAACAGACAGAACATTTATTAAGCACCTACAATGTGCCAAGCACTGTAGACCAGAATGATTCTGAGGGCAGAGTCCAGGGTGTCTGTAAGAAGGAGGTAGGCATGATGACCACAGTGGAATCAGCATCTTGTGTAGATGAGTGAAAATAGTGAGAGGTAATATGGACTAGTGAAAGAACTCTGTTGAGGAGTAAGGTATAAGAAGACTTGCAAGGTAGAAGGAGCTAAGTTATGAAGGGTTTTGAATGCCAAACACAGCATTTTGTATTTGCTCCTGGAGACATAGGGAGCCACTGGAGTTTATTGAGGAGGGAAGGGGGATGACATAATAGGACCTGGGTTTTAGGAAAATCACTTCAGTGGCTGAATGGAGAATGGATTGAAATGAGGAAGAAACAAGAGATAGGCAATTGCTGTTGCAGGCTATTGTAATAATCAAGTGTGAGGAGATAAGGGCCTGTACTAGAGTGATGGTAATATCAGAGGAAAGGAACAAGAGAAAGATCTGGCAAAGGTGAAATTAGCAGGCCATGGTAACAACTTGGATATGGGGTAGGGGAAGTGAGAGATAGTGGGGAATACAGGATTACTTCCAAGTTGTGAGCCTGAAGGACTGAGACAATGGTATTTCCCTCTATAGTAGGAAAGGAGGGAGAATTTCCAGGGAAAAGATAATGAGTTCTGTTTTGTGACATATTGAGTTTAAGAGATCTACTTGACATCTAGTTCAAGATGTCTGAAAGGCAGTTGGAGATGCTAGACTGGAGGACAGAAAAGAAATTAAGGCCGGAAAAATAGATTTGAGAATCAGTAGCATGGAGATGGTAATTAAATCTCTGGAAGCAGATGAAATCACCAAATGAAGAAGTACAGAGGGAGAAAAGCCCAGGACAGAAGCCTGAGGGACATCTTTGGTTAGAGGGCATGATCTGGAGGATGATTCAGCAAAGGAGGCAGAGAAGAAGCAGTCATGTAGGTAGGAGGAAAACCAGAAGAGGATGGTATCCCAAAAACATAGAGAAGAGAATATCAAGAAGGAGAGAGTGATCAACAGTGTCAAAGATTGCAGAGAGGTCAAGAAGAAGGATTAAGAAAAGATCATTGGATTTGGTGACCAAGAGATCATCAGTAGCTTTGAGAGAGCAGTTTTGGTGGAATAATAAGGTCAGAAGCCAGGTAGTCGATGTGTTCATATTTTGTCTCTGTTGTACTTATTAACTCTGTCAATGAAAGTAAAAGATTGCTTCTACTCAGTTCTCAATACTTCAAAGATAAACTAGGCATGTCTGGATCAGCTAGTTCAATTGATTGGAGCACAGTCACAGGTTCTCTTTCTAGCAACATCATATGGCTACTAAGATATCTACACAGAATTTCATGAAAATCTAGAAATAAGTCTACTAGATCAGAAATTCATATAAGACAACTTTGCTCTACTACTCCCAGACTCATTCTGGGGAAGAACCAGAGACAGGACTTGCAACAGGCTAGAGCTTGAACTTGTCCATTACACAGACCAAAGGCTCTTGGGCCAAGGATCAAGGCAGACCAGGGCTGCCAAAAGAGTCAGGGTGATAATGTAAAAGCTGAAATTTGTGTAAGAATGTGAAGAGACTGAACTGAGAGGTCAAAAGTTGGTACCCAGAGCAGCAGGAATCAATACCAGGGGCAAAAAAGACCTTGGGGAATAAAAAGATGTGGCCCAGGTCTCAGGCTAAGGCATTCCATATCAGTTTACAATTCTATAATTTACATTGTTGGTCATCCTCAGTTTCTTATAGGTGTATGCATATTTTTATGTTCAATTGAATAACACAAGGGCTATTTTCTAGATCCTTCTAAATAATAATAATAAATAATAAATAAAACTGACATGTATACATTGACAATTCCTGCCAACAACAATATTATCCCATAAGGAAATCTTTAACTGGCAGGAACCAAAATATGTTATCGAAATATTTATGCCAAAAACTTTGGTGAATTCCATATGGGACAGTTAGCTTTGCAAAGAGATAAATTCTGTTCTAGGCTACAAACTGAACATCTGCCCTTGACCAGCTGTCTCACAAACATATCCCTTTGATCACAGAGAAACCTGGGCATCCAGTACAACCAATTGCCCCTACTGGAAAAAAATCACAGCAAAGTCCTGATTGATGAGGGTTAATAACATCTCTGAATCCAAAATTATTATTATATGTTACTATTACATAAATACCAAAGAATCTGTGTTTTCATAAGAGTGGGGAAGTATAGGCACAGACTCCCCTGCCATCAAAGCAGCTTCTATTCTTGGGGTTTCGTTCTTTATCTATTAAAGGAAAGGTTTAGAATTAAAGATTTATAAGGTCCAACTTTAAAATTCCATGATTCTCTAATTCTATTACATGGACTTTATAGAATTATAGACTCTGGAATGTTTCTAGTGAATTGACCTAGGCAAAGACAGCTCTTCCAGGGGGAAAAATACCCATCATCTGAAGAAAACCATTGTCGTTTCAATTCTTGAAGATATCCAGAGACAACACTTTCCTGGTTAATCCAATCTGGTATTTTATCATCCTGCAGTACAAGAACTTCTTCCTTATGTCAAAATTAAATCTTTCCTATTTGGAGCCCATTTCTCTTCTTTATCCTCTACAGATGTGAAGAACAACTGCTTAGAATCACCCTCACAAAAAAAAAATGCATTTCCTGTAAAGGAAGTAGTAAAATTATAGACCCAGAGCTGAGCAGTGGCATGCTGGAGCCAGTTCATATTGGCTTTTAATGCTGATTACTAAATTTTAAGTGTGTGTGTGTGTGTGTGTTTGTACCTTGGAGCTGATGGCAAAGCTACAAATTGGGGCTTGATTTATTGTTTTGTTGATTTTCCATACTAAGGAAAGTGATGGAGAAAATATTGATAATGCGGGTTAAATTTAAAAGTGTGACCTCTGTACATTTTTTTCCAAAAATCCATTTGTCAAATATTTACCAGCACACTCTTAGCTGAAAGAGACTTAGTCATGTAATTCAACCCCTTCACATTTTAAAAATGAGGAAACTGAGGCCCAGAAAGTTTAAGTTACTTGCCAAGCTAGTAAGTAGCACAGATAGGATTTTTAATTTAGGTCTTGAGACTCAAAGTTTACCACTCTTTCCATTGTACTAGTCTGTCTCTACAGTCACTACTTAGGCTTCCTTGATTTGATTAAACCCAAATCCCTTTCATCTTTCCTTAGAGGACTTTTAGGAGAGCTTTATCAGGTATATTGTCTTTCTTACAATAGGTGTGTCCTTTAAAAAATTGCAAATTCCATCATGTTTCTGATGGTAGGAATTTAGGAGCTATGCTTTTTCTGGCATAGTAGAATGACTAGCCCCTTTCTGGTTTGGAAGTATAAGAGGCTTAGCCTGGGGCAAGGGCCAGAAAAGAAACTTCCCTGAGCTCTTACAGCCTTCTGGAACTGGAAGACTTGTGTTCATTCTGAAGTGAAAGCACAGTAATATTTTATTTTATTCTTGTATCTTTTTTCATCTCCTATTAAGTTTTTAATTATATATTATGAACACAGCACCCTGTTTTATTTTAAATCTTGAACCTGAACTGTTGGACTGGCCTAATTTAGCCTGGCCCACAATATTTTCTTATTGATTTGACACTTCTGTGACCACCTTCATTGACATGGTTACTCTCTCTTTTGCCACAGATCACAATGGATTGATAGCCTGGGGCATTCTTTTCCATTAATTCTGTAAATTTACTTTTTAAAAAACAGGAATAATAAAGACTTTTATCTGATTAATTTAATATATCACAAATACCAATGCAAGATTATGTCTCGTTACATGAATGGCATAATTTCTTTTCTTGTAAGAGTATTTGATGGTAATATACTGCAGCTTACTTACATCCATTTGTCTTTCATTGCCCTTTGGGTCATCTGATTCTTTTGAGATTGTGGTATCCTATGATTTATTGTGATATAGCATCACCAGGAGAATATTAGTGCTAACAGCAACAACAAAAAAAAATGGACTTTTACAGCAATGATCAGATTGAGATCACAAACAATATAAGAAATACTTTTCCCCATTTACCCTATGATTCATTGTCATATAGCATCACTAGGAGAACATTCACACTGAAAAAAATAGACTATCACAGCAATGAGCAACTTTGGATCGTTAAATATATAAAATATGTTTCCATTCCCCAAACAAAGGTTTGGCCATATAACATAATACAGTTAGGTGAATTCCAAAGTCTTTGAATAACTGAACCCAAAGAGTGGTCCTTAATCATTTGACATCAACTTGAAAGGAGATCATGATTGGAGCATGCTAACAATCTACCTGGACCATTCCACATTTTTCTCAAGACTTGGATAAAGGCAGAGAAGATATATTTATAAAGTTTGCCAATGGCAGAAATCTATCCCTGAGAGACACAGACAACATGCTGGATGATACCAAGGTCCAGAAAGTTCTTGACAGCTTAATGTTGAGGAAAATTTAATAAGATGAAATTTAATGGAGATAAATGTGAAGTCTTACACACAGAACTCCAAAATATCAGCTTCACAAGGACAAGTTAGGAGAGGTATAGCTAAACAGAAAACAATCTGGAGAGTTTTCAATTCGAATCTCAATGTGATGTGGTAGTCAAAAGAGCTAATGTTATTGAGAGACATAGTGCCCACAACTAGGGTAGGATAATTCCACTGTACTTGTATCTGGATTATGGTGTTCAGGCCTAAGAACCACATTTTAGGAGGCATATCACTGATATCCAGAGGAGGACAATCAGGGCACTGAAAGGTCCTGAGTACATCTTGTGAAGATCAGTGGAAGGAACTAGAAACATCCAGCCTGGATGAATGATGACCAAGATGGGCCATGATAGCTTTTTTATTTTCGAGTATTTGAAGGACCATCATTTGAAGGATTAGAATTGTTCTGCTTGTTCATAGAAGGAAGAACTAAAAGTGAAGAATGGGAGTTTGCAAAGAAACAAATTTAGACTTGGTATCAGAAAAACCCTCCTAGCAATCAGGGCATTGTAAACACGAAATGTGCTGCCCTGGGTGGTGATAACATCCAGGTCGCTGGAGGTCTTCAAGCAAATGTTAAATAATTACTGGTCAGGTACATTGGAAAGGATTTTGTTCAGGTGAACCAGATTGTCTCTAAGACACTAACACTGAGACTGATTTGCTAACAAAACAAAAAAAAAATGTATTTAAGAATGCTACAAGTCTTTTAAAATCCCATGTCTAAGAGAAAATCAAGCAACTTTCTAATAAGACATTAAAAACAACATTCTTGTGTAGTAGATAGATGGATGTTGAATCAGGAGAAACTGAATGTGAAACCTAACTCACATTTATTGGCTGTGTGACAGTGGGCAAATCATTTAACATCTCTGAAACCCAATTTGCTCTCTATAAAATACAGATAATATACCTATTGGACCCAACTTCCCAGGATTGTTGTGAGGGTCAAATGACATAATGTTTTTAAGGCATTTTACAAACTTTAAAGCTCCATATCAGTGTCACTTAGCAGGTAATATAATTCAATTCAACAAGCATTTATAAACACCTACTATGTGTGGCAAGTATAGTGCTACACACTAGGGATACGGAGGCAAAATACATATAGTAGTTCTCCCCCCACCCCCGCTATCAAAGAATTTACAAACTAACATAATGTATCACGATTGTTGTTATTATTATTGCACCTTTATTTATTGTTCCCTCTCCAGAATAGGCTCCATCACAATGAATGAATGAATCAATCAGCATTTATTAAGCACCTACTAAGTGTCAAGCACTGTGCTGAGTGCTGGGGATACAAAAAGTGGTAAAAACAGTCCCTGATCTCGAGGAGCTTATAGTCTAATGGGGAAGACAACATGCCATTAAATATTTAAAAAGCAAGAAATATAGAGGACAAATAGGAAATAATTAATAGAGGGAAGACATGAAATTATAAAATTATAAAAAGTTATAGGAACTAGGTGGCTCAGTGGATAGAGCACTGGGCCTGGAGTCAGGAAGACCTGAGTTCAAATCTAGCCTCAGAACTTGCTAGCAGCACAACCTTGGGCAAGTCATTTAACATCCCTTTGCTTTAATCCACTGGAGAAGGAACTGGCAAACCACTATCTTTACCAAGAAAATCCTGTGAACAATAATATCTGCAGCGTCACAAAGAGTCAACAACAACAACAAACTAAAGTGATGATCTACAGTCTTTCAATCCCTTTCTAGCCTTATTTAACATTATTATCCCCATATACACACTCACATATACCTGCAGCAAAATTAGACTATGACTTATTCCTGAAGCTCCACATTCCATCTTGACGAAATTCACTCCTTCCCATCCTGGCCTTTCAACATTTTTATTTTCCTTCATGACTGAGATGAGGTTTCATAAAGCTTCCCTGATGCCCCACTGTGTTCATTTGCTCTTCCTTTTCGAATTACTTTCCATGTAGTTAGGTGATATAGAGTGCAAGACTTAGAGTCAGAAGACCTAAGTTTGAATCCTGCCTCAGACACTTACTAGCTAAGTGACCATGGGCAAACCACTTTTTCAGCCTCAGTTTCCTCATCTAAAAAATGAAGATAATAGCATTAGGAGATCGTTGTGAGGATCAAATGAGTTAGAATATGTAACACTTTACAAACCTTAAAGTACTATATTAAATGCTAGCGATTATTGTTATTGATATGTGTGTTCATATTGTATCCCACCATGACTCCCCACTCCTGGTAGAATATAAACTCCTGGAGATGGGGTAGCATAAAACGGAAACAATGCACAATGTGGGGCGTGCTGTGACAGGCCTATTATCAGCAAGGAAAAAAATTGCATTTCTAAGATAATTCAGGCCTGAACTGCAGAAAGTGGCAAAAACAAAAACAAAAAACTCTCTAAGGAGAGGCTGTCAGAAAGAAGAAAAAGGAGGGAGCCTTGTGTGTGGAGATAGGATTAGTTTCAGATTTTATGGCATTAAGGAGGAAAGCAAAGATGATTCACTATCAGCAAGAATGAAGAGATAGATGAAATGTGAATGGCTGATGAGAGAAAGGTTTCATTATTCTGGGAGTGGCAAAGTTACCAGTGAAGGCATGGGATCAATGCAAGGGGCTGTGACCCATCCAGCAGTGGACCCAGATGACTAAGACTTCCATTTTGTGTCATCTTTTTCAAGGGTAGACTTTGCCATTTGATGTAGTCAACTTTACAAAGGGAAAAAAAATCATTCAAGGGAAAAGGGGAATAAGAAGAACTCACCTGGAAGTGAAAGATATTATATATTGCTTACCCAAGATGTTGAGACATCAGCTTTGAATAAATACTCTAAAATCTGATTGAAAGTCTTCAGTTGATTACAGTGATAAAATCGAATATCTCCAGGACAGATCTAAAATGGGCTCAATTCTGATTTTCCCCAATAGAAAATGAGTAGGGGTATGAGCTAAAAAGATATAAAAAAAATTCTTAATTGTTAATAAACCTGGGTCCATGTCAGTCCAGAGTTCTGGTTTTGTATAACAATTCATGTTTGTTAAATTGAAATTTAATGGAAGTTGTAGTAGAAATGTCTACATGGTGCACTTGAAATTCTAGTATATATTGACAGACACACACACACACATGCACACACACGTATTCTGTTGCTTGCAGAGTCATTTACAACTCATCAGGAAGAGAAAATCCAGAAAAGAAGACAGATAAGATTAGAGGATCAACACCTAGGCAAGAAAGTTCACTTTAATAACTAGGCCTTTAGGAAATAAAAAAAGAATGATTATGCAAGCAATATGGAAACTAGTTGTGAGTATATCAGATTTAGAAATTTAATAATTCAGTGCAGTGTTAAAGCTACAGATATAATTAATTGACTGTAATAAAATGGAATTGTTCATATTGAAAATATCCTATTTGAAATAGCCTATAATCATGTTGGCCTCTTTTCACATAGAAAAAAATTATTTTGGACTGGCATAATTTGCTCTTCATAAACCTTTATTGCTTGGTTGTTATATAGTATTCATGACCATCTATGGAATTGCAAATTGTGGATTGATGCTTTTTTCTAATAGATATTTTAAGAATATTACCTTCATAGTCTCTTACAATTATCTCTCCCGAACCTAAAGAGTATGTGAGCCAAATGGGCAGCATCGTAGAGAGAAGGGTTCAGGTAACTGTTTTGTATAAACTCAGTACAATTCAAGCAAGCAGGAGCTGAATAAGAAGCCAGAGGAGGAACTGGGGGAAATGTCTCGTATTTTTGTTTTGTTTGGGTTTGGGTGTTCTTTGAAGTATGAGGTCATTATTTGTTGTGCATGCTTTCTCAGGGAATGTTACACATTAGCTAGAAGGAATCTTAGAGATTATCTAGTTCAGTCTCCTCATTTTTACAGAGGAGAAAATTGAGGCCCAGAGAGGTCAAGTGACTTGACCAAGGTCATACAGTCAGTATGTAGCAGAGTTGGGGATAGAAGCCTAGTTTCAAATCTGACTTTTTTTCCATTTCTCCTTGCTTGAATATCAGGCTTACATATGTTCAGATGTGTATATGCCGCATGTTGTCTCCCCTATTCTCCAAAAAAAAAAACACTATCATGTAGCCAAAGATTATTTTCATTTTCAGACTGGACTACTTGTGCTTTTACTCATTTTTGGTATAAATCCTCATAAACTTGACCATAGGAGCTAAAAATAAAATCTAGAGGTTAACTGTGGATTTCATTTATTGTTCTAAAATTTTCCAGTTAACTAGCTATTTCAAATTCAGTTCTTTATATAAGCTCCATAGGTGGTGTAGTGTATAGAGTTCTGTACTCGCAGTTACCCTGAGGTTATTTCTAATCCTCCATCAAATACTTACTAATTGGGTAACAACTGCTCTATTTCCTAATTTTTAAAATAAGAGGATGGACCCAGTGGCCCCTGAGGTTTCTTTAGATTCTAAATCTATGATTATATGAAGATAGTGAGTATCAGTTATCATCTCTATGGAGAAGGAAAGTAACTTTCATTTCAAGGTCACCTGCAAGTTGTTATTAATAATTCTATTATAAGATTGGAAGGGACCTTAGAAGTCAACTGGTCTAAAGTCTCATGAAGTGTAGGGTATTATATCTGTAACATCAGAACTTTTAAATTCTAATACTCTGCCAATGTTCATCATACTTTGCTTGACTGCCCCTAGTAATGGAAAGCTCATTGCCTTAACTGAGTCTCAGTTTTCAAATATATAAAATGGAAAAAAATATTTGCGCTATCTACCTCACATGGTTGCTGGAAGGAAAGCACTTTGTCAACCTTAACATACTGTATAGTAGTAATAGTAGTAGTAGTAGAGTAAATACAATGATAATTAGCATGATCATTATCTTTATTATCATTATAATTTTGTGAAACTGGCCATTCTATCTTTTTAGAATAATAATTGTCAGGAAGTACATTTTTTTCAAGCGTTTTGACTCCAAAACTGTTTCCCTCTAACTTTAACATATTAGTGTTAATTCTGTCCCTGAGAAATAAAGAATAATTCTACTCTATCATCCAGTCGACAATCCTTCAAAGTTTTGAAGAAATTTATCATACCCACAAGTGCATTTCTGTATGAATATGTATGTGTGCAAAATGTATATGTATACACATATAGATACAAGCCTATAGGTATGTATATTTTGCATTTGTCTCCCTTGTTATTATGGAGCATTTTTATGGATAGAAATTATATCATTTCTTCTTTAGATTCCCTGTGCCTAGCTCAGTCCTTGATGAATAGTAAGCACTTAATACTTGTTGTATGATTGAATCTTAGCCTACTTTAACAAACACAATAATACATAGCCTTGATAACAGTTTGCCAAAATATTTCATTTACCTCCACAAAAGGATGATAGATTTAAACGTAGAAGGAAATTTAGAAGTCATCAGTCATAGCCCCTCACTTTACAAATGAAGAAACTGAGATTAAGTGACTGCCCAGGGTCACATAGCTAGCAAATATCCAAGATGAGATTTGAGCCCAAGTTTTCTTTTCTCTAAGTCCAGTGCTCTATCAACTATTTCATCATCTGTTGTACCAAATGCCAACTGCCTATTTACTACTGAATAGTGCTCTCACTACTTAGAGGATGACTGAGATTGAATTGAAAATATTTGAAAGACTTTTTCCTTTTTTAAAATGATAGTTAAAGTAGCAGCACTCCTGGTCACGTTCATATTTCTTCATATGTAGTCAGTCCCTTGATAATAGAGACAAGAATCTTCTTAACTTCTTCTAGGGCTAATTTTCATCAACGGCTATCTTCCCCAGTAGTGTAACTACTTCAGGTCAAAATTCTAGGCCTTTCTTGCTATCCACAAATAGACACAGACTTATAAGAACTTTATACTGGATTCACCACACCGTCAGGAACATCATAAGAGCTATTTCCTTTGTACCCATTTAATGACACATATGCAAAATGACACTTAAAGAAGTGATTCTAGGTCCTGTACAAAGAAAATTCCCTGGCAGACATGATCTTGGCTATGGAGCCACAGAGGGATTTGTCCCTATAATAGCCTCTCTTATTGGACCAAGAAAGGTAGCCAATCAGATCCCCAGTGTCAGAGTCATCTGTGATTCTGCTAAATATAGCTCCTAGACTAGCTTTCTCAGCAAGGTAGAGGAAAGGAGTGGTGGTGACCACTATTGATGAGAATACATTTACAGCTGTAACACTAGTGTGGGGCTGGTCTCTTTGTGCCTCGAGCCTGTAAGACCTATTCTCTCCCAGGTTCTCTGCTGGGATAGCCAGCTTCATTAATTGGCTGGTAGATATGGTGCTACTAGACACGTGTGAATTTGTTTGAGTTTACTTACTTGTGCTGAGCACTGGCATTCTGGATC
The DNA here is from genome assembly GCF_003287225.1 of Phascolarctos cinereus. Classification (NCBI taxonomy): domain Eukaryota; kingdom Metazoa; phylum Chordata; class Mammalia; order Diprotodontia; family Phascolarctidae; genus Phascolarctos; species Phascolarctos cinereus. The sequence goes on from NW_027555847.1 coordinate 510,669,003, forward strand.
CCAAGGCCATTTCACCATTGCCCTCTGCTGACATAGTCAGTTCTCAGCTGAGCCAATGGGGATGCAGGAAAGTAAGCCTTTACAGGCACATGCACTTGACAGGCTGCAATTCCACCAATCCTGTTAACATGGTTTCTAATGGGGAAATACAGAAACTGTGGAACTGATGATCATTTTGAAACTAGCCTATTATCATTATGTAGGAGTACACAAAAGTTCTAAGTGCTTCAGAAAAGAGAGAGAAGCAAGCTTCAGTGTAAGATATTCAACAGTTCCAGTGCCCCTAGTTTCTCAAACTCCTATTAGTATCTCCTGTGGATGTTGGTCAACTCAATTTAAAAATTTCTTTCTATGTTTTTTTTCAAAGTAGGTAACTTTTTATTATGTTGTCTCATTATCAAAGACCACTGTCAGGATAGCAAGATAGCTGAAATGAATGAATGAATAAATGAGAACTTAGCAAGTGCTTACTATGTGCAAAGTACTAAAGAAAAAAATTGAAAAGCAAGGTCGTCACTACTCTCAGAAAGCTGACATTCTAATAGGAGAAGAAATCACATATAGGAGGTTTGAACTACAAGTCAGAAAACTTCAGTGATCTTAAAAACTAGCAAAGAGCAGGCCAATAAAAAGCACATTTCTGTTTCTCTCCTTTAAAGATCTATTTAAAAGAAACACAAAGGAAAAATTTCATCAAAAGTTGTGAAAAATACATTGCCTATCCTTTGTAGTTGCAGCAGTTCCAAAATGATCTGGGTAATTAAAGAAGACAAGAGAAAAGTACAAAAAATAAAAGCCAACTAATGAGCACGTTTCAAATAAATAATTTATTTCCATGAGTTATTGATGGCTTTATACTTCTTGAGTGCTGAGAGAATCAGAGTAGGAGTAAGTCATGAAAAGTCATCAATAGTAAATAGAAATAAATTATATGATATCTACAATCAGTTAACTGAGTATCTTAGACTACATAATAATAATAATGAAGAAGAAAAACAATCAGAGAGAGAAGAGGGTAAGAAGAAGAGCAAATAACAACCATTAACTAGAATTTAGAAAAATGAAGTAGTAAAGAGAAGAATTTGTGTGTTTACAAAATCAATGAAAGGCATACCCACACCAAAGTGAATAACTACTCTGGAATTTAAATTGTAATGCAAATCAACAATTATTGACTGAGCATTTACTCTGGGTTCAACACTATTCCTTATGTTGTGGGTAAGAAACAGAAGTATATATCATACCATCCCTCCAATGGAGTAGCTTAAATCTTGCTGCAAAGTTGAGAATGATAAGTCTGAAACAAGTGAGGAAATATAAGAAGATATCATAAAAAGTATTAAATTGGATGTAATCAACTCTAGGACAATTTTATATTTCAAAAACCCATGATCTTACAGATATGGATATTTCCTCCTTCAGTATAGATCACAATCAATCCATAACTGCCTGTCCTGTGTGATTCTCATCTAAGCTGTTTCAAAGGTTCTCTCAGAGGACCTGATCTCAATGAAGCTACACTGGATCTTTGTAAATATGACTTCCCTTTCTGGATGTTTGTACTATTTCTTTAATGCTCCCTTCTAGAATCTTCCCCAGATTGAAAGTAAACGCTTCTGGTCTATAGCTTGCAGGCTCTGTTCTTTTCAGTTTTGTTTTTGTTTTTGTTTTGTTTTTTAAACAAGAATATTTGGCCTTTTCCAAACTTGAGATGCCTCCACCTTTTTCCAAGATCTTCCAAGCACTAACAGTGGCTCAAAAATCACATCTACCAGTTCTTTTTGTAACTAAGGATATAGTTCATCTAGGCCAGGTGATTTGAATTCCTCAAGCACAATTAATGGTCTCTTACTATCTCCTTACTTACCTTGGGTACTAACAGCCTTTTAGTCATCTTTGCTCTGCCATGACCAAGGCAAAGGTCATCTGCCTTGTCAGAAAAAAAAATCAAAATAAGAATTAAGCACTTTGCCTTCTTTCTGCTGTCAGTTATCATCACCCCAACCTCACCCTAAAAAGGTCCCATTCTTCCTTTGACCATCCTTTTTCTTCCAATATAGTTATTTTTAAAAAATATCTTTGTATTGTCCTTAGTTTTCCTCTTCATCCTCAGCTCACTCTGTGCTTTATACTACTGGCACTATTTCTCTGATAGAAGTCTTTACTTCCACAATCTGTACATTTCTTTTTAAAATCTAAGTTGGTGATAAGTTCCCTATGCATCCACATTGTTTTCTTCAAAGGCCATTTTTCCTCTTCAATGGAATTTTTCACCATTTTGTCTTCAGAATTTAATTCCTGAACATCTTATCCTAGGTTAATTTCTGTTGAATTTTAGTCCATGTTATCCAGCTTGCCTGTTGTTGTTGTCATTATTGTTGTTTTGTTTGTTGCTGTTTTTTGAATCCTTTGAAATCTACTTTCCTGAAACCTCAAATGCATGTCAGACTATTCCTGGATTTTTTCTTCTTTATCATTAACGTGCCAGGAGAGAATGATCATTCCTATTATAGCACCAAGAATCCCCTTATTTCCACATGAATAACAAGCTTCTCTCATATAGCAAGAATCTAGTGCAGAATACGGTCTCCTCCTCCTTTTGAAGGACAAAATTATCAATAAGGCAACTTGAAAGGTTATTAGCTGCTCTGTATTTTTGGTAGAAAGAGTTTTTAGTAGACAGAGTTCCAGAAGATAACTGCATAATTGAAGCCCTCTATCATTCCTATGTAATGCCTCTGTGCCAGGCTTCTGATCTGTTTCCCAAATTCCTCATCTGGTTCTTTTTTCTGTTCAGGTGGTCTGTAATATACTTCAACGACAAAATCCTTTCTCTTTCTCCCTCCATTGATGCTCTCACAAATGTTCTCTATCTTGATTCCCACCTCTGAATCCTGGATTTTATCATGAGTATATCTTCTTAACATTTGATACTAATCTATCACACCTCTCTCCCCCTTTTGCTTATATTGTTTCTTTTAAACAAGGTATACCCATTCAGACCCACAGTTAACCCATGGTTAAATCATGAATATCACTCACCAAGTTTCAGTGATCCCTATAAGGTCAAATTTGCCTGCTTGCATTAGCATCTCTAATTCTTCTGGGTGACTGAATTTTAGACATTTCTGAGATGTTTGAGGCCATGGATTTTACTATTGACTCTTTTCATGGATTTGTTTTTCCTATGAACTTTCAGGTGTTTCAATCGTTCTTATTCTTTCCCTGTTGCTACTTTCTATGGTGTCTAACTTGGAGGGAGATAGACATAGATTCTCTTCTCCCTCCTTTTTTAGCTTAAAGCTCTTTTGGTTAGATTTACCAGAAACCCTGTAAATACATTTTACAAATCTCTGTTGCTTATACTCCATCTCTGGCCAGGAATCTGTCATCTCTTACACTTTAAGATATGGTCTAAAAATACGAGTTCCATTCCGAGACACCAGGTGTTTTTTTTTTAAGCCAGTTCTTCATTTCCTAAATAATTCTTTCTCTTCTACATCCCTTGCCTTCAGTGGCCAACAGGAGGAAATCACAGCCTAGGTCTCTATGGTTATCAGTTTATTGCCTAAAAAACTGTAATCATTACCAATATTTTTCAGAGTTCCTTTGAGCCATGTCATTTGTGTGCATGTGAATCACCAGAAGTAGGTAACTGTCAACTGTTTTGATAACTTCTGCATTATGGCTTGGATACCTGCCCCAGGAAGATAAGACACCTCTTTCTGGTTGTTATCCAGCTGACAAATAGCAGACTTCATACTCCAAGCAAGGAATCATCAACTATTACCATTTTTCTGATTGTGTATTTCTTCACTATTATACCTTATATAACACTATCACCTTACTCCTTTCTTTGTCTAGCTCTTCAAGCCATTTGACTATAAGCCATTTGGCAGCAATTTCCTTTTGCTGTTTTCATTTCTTACAAGAATGTTAATCTTGAGGCAGCTAGGTGGTGCAGTGGAAAAAGTGCCGGCCCTGGAGTCAGGAGGACCTGAGTTCAAATCCAGCCTCAGACACATAATACTTCTTAGCTGTGTGACTCTGGGCAAATCACTTAACCCTAATTGCCTCACCAAAAAAAAAAATGTTAATCTTGATATAATTCAGTTTCCTCAAGAGTTCATCTATTCATTGGTCAAAAATTTCCTGTTCAGAATACCTACAGTTATATCAGTGTTCTAGATGGTCTAAAACGTGATTTTTTTCCCTCAATATCATCCAAATATTTTTTAATTTCCATTCAACATTCTCTGAACAAAATGGTTCCAATGAGTCATATACTTTTTTTCTATATGCACTTTTCACCCTTTTCTATATGCCTTCTCCTCCCTTCAACCAGCAGTTGATAGGTATCTATCTTGGGCAAGGTAACCCTAATAGGTGCAAAGGTATTAAGATAAAGCACAGCATAGCAGGTGCTATGTATGATTCCAAATAAGACTAAAAGAAATACTGAACAGGAAAATCTAAGGAAGAGGTAACTGCAACTGGGGAGCTCTGTGAAGACTTATTGAAAGAGGTGACACTATGAAAGATTTCCACAGGCATAATTCCTATCGAGGGCACCACCATCCTCCCAGTCACTGAAGCCTACAGCCTAGGTGGCATCCTTCATTATTCACCTGCACTCATCCCACATATCCAATCTGTTACCAAGTGTTGTTGTTTCTGCCTTCACAAAATCTTTTTTCTATTCCCACTTCTCTCCCCTTAGCCACACTGGTATAGGCCTCGGAATCCCACACCTGGGTTATTGCAATAGCCTTCTGGTTTGCCTCACTGTCTCAAGTCTTTCACCACTCCAGTCCATCAGCTACCAGAGTGGCATTCCTAATGTACAGGTCTGACTATGTCACTGTCCTCCTCAATAAACTCTAGTATCACCCTATTATCCCCAGAATCAAAAATAAAATCCTAAAATATTAATTCTTAACATGCTGTGTTTATCTTCTCTATCAAGTATATGATATTGGGATAATGTGATCATATTAAGGAAACCAGGCCAGCTGAACTGTTAGAATAGCAGCTATTAAAACCCAGAGGACAGTACCGACATCTATATCACCTAGCCAACTCCTACAAATAGCAGATAAAATCAAGAAGAGGTAGAACTTTGCCCTGGTATTTGTTCAGCTGTTTCTTTTCATAGCTGTTACAAAGCTATTTGTCTTAGAAGAAGGCTTACAAAGTGAGCTAGATGAGCCTTCCCTATAGTGAAGAAATGCAGCTCCAGGGGGAATCTGTTTTTTCTAGGTAGCTTTCATTGCATGTCTGTGTTTTTGCCTATATTTTATGTGTCCCTGAGGAACTCTTGCATACTGAGCAATGTTGTGAGCTGTCTTAGCCATAGAGAATACTGAAACATTTGGGTTTTAACCTATGTCACAAGGAAAACCGCTTTATTCTTTTTTTAAGTGTTTTAGTGAAAATCTATTTATTTTACTGATATTTACTTAATTTTTTTCAATTAAAATCCCTTTTTTTACCCTGCCCATCTCCCATGAAATAAAAGAAAAATGAAACCTGTGTAAAAAATATAAATAGTTAAGCAAAATAAATTACAACATTGGCCATGTCAAAAAAAACCCATCTCATTTAGCACTCAGTCCTTTATTTTTTTATCAAAAGATGGATAGCATGCTTCATCATCAGTGCTATGGAATTAAGTTAGTCATTGAGGTGTTCAAATTTCTTAAGTCTTTCAAAGTTGTTTGGTTTCATAATGTTGCTATTTGTTGCATTACTTTTTTTCCTCCAATGCTTCCTGAGCACTCCGTGGTATTCCCATCTCAACAAAGATATAGGAAGGGAACAAAAGCAGAGATCATCAGGCTATTCCAACTTTGGACCTAGACATACCCTAAAGCAGAGTGGATGATCCAATAGTACTGTCAAGTACTTCTCCCTTTTTTCTCCTCTCTTGACCATGGGCTCTGCTCCTTACTGCTTTTATGTGCTGGTTGGATGAACTCTAGTATGAGAAAATTAAAAAGAAAAAACTTCCTTCTACATGCTTACTTGTGGCCCCCACAGTTCAATTGCACTTCTCACCCTTGCTCTGTTATTGTTAGCTAGAATTATCCCTAAAGAGGTAGAATGTAAGGACGTTAGAATGCAGCTGGTTAATGAAGGATGATTGGAATAGGTGAAGATAAAAGGACACAGTATTTCTCATTTACAGAACAATGAGGTGAACAGAACTGGTAGGTGGAGCTACTTGACAGCCAACTTTGTGTGCTACGTGGCAGCATGCTTAATTTTTCTTTCCTTCAGTTTCTTTGTCAGTGTAATACCTGTTTCACTTAGTTCTTCCATTTATCGATGTTGTTGCTTTAATTTTTAAGAGCCTAATGGCATATCACAGAAAAGTGCTGACAGTTTTGGAGTTACATTCAGAAAATATCCTGCTGGTTTTTTTCTGTTTTGTTTTTTTACTTTTTGATTTATGAGGATCTTTGGGGATCTGATGGAGTAAGTTTATAGAAGAGACTATTCCTATTATGGCTTGAAAGAAGCTGGAGAAGACAGGGAAATAGAGATGTTTCTGATGAAGTTATCTTCACCTTTATCTTGCAAAGAGAATTTTTGAGAAAAGGCTTTACTTATCTTGAGAGAATGATTTGGGGACTATTTTTACAAGTGAAATCATCTGCTGTTATAGTAAATTAACCTTACTCAAAGTCCCTGAAAAATTGTAAATAGCTATTTATGTAATAGCTGATCTCCTTTGTTAATAAATTGCATATATTCAATAATTTCAATGTTCATTTTTTCATAGGAGATTGAGACTTAATATATAAAGCTGTATGAGAAGTTTTTTTGTGAAGAATCAGTGAATCAGCTAGCATTTATTGAGCATATATATGCCAGGCCCTATGCTAAATACTGAGGATACAAAGGAAGGCAAAAAAAACAGTGTTCCCAAAGAGCTCACAGTCTGACAGAGGTTTCTCAAGGTTATTAAATAAACATTATTTAATGAATGGGATAAAGGAAACATCTAGAAAGTTATGTTGTGTTATTTAATATAGGAAATATCCAAGCACATCTTGTATTACCCTAGAACTCAGGATGATAGGATCACACACAAAAAGAATCAAGTTGCAGGTGACCTACAAGTGAATGTGCTCAACCTCATTTGTTTCTATCGCCTGGGCCATGTTTGGCACCTCCAAGCATCCAATTAACTGGGATGGGGTGAAATTTCATCCAAACACCACCTCCTGCCGGAGAATAATAGACTCAAGTTGAAGAATAAGATGTATTTCTGGACATGGCCAATGTGGAGATTAGTTTTGCTTGGCAATGCCTATCTGTTGCCCCAGACCTTTTTCAAATGAACTATTGTTTAGTCATGCCTCCCACATATTTTGCTTGTGAGGTTGTTGTTGAACTCAAATGTAAGACTTCACACTTGTTCCTGTTAAATTTCATCTTGTTAGACTCAATACAACATGCCAGCTTGCCAGAGTAATTTTGGATCCTTACCCTTCCATCCAGCATGTTTTCCAACCTTGACAAGACTTATACAGTGTGCAAATTTAATAAGCATACTATCTCTGCCCTTCTTTAAGTAACAGATAAAAATGTTAGACAACACAAGACCAAGTGGAGACCCTAGAAGCTCTTCTCTAAGGTGTCCTTCTAAGTCCATAGGTAGTTAATAATGACTACTTGAGGTCTGATTGGAGCCAAATCGAGTTACAGGAGTAGAGATTAACCCAGCTCTTTGGATCTTGATGGGGAGGAGAGTATGAGAGACTTTTTCACATTATTTGCCAAAAATTTAGATCAAATAAGTTTATGAAGTATTTATAAAATAGCCATCAAGTGGAAAATAAAATGCTCAATATATAATCAAAATTAAAATGAAAAAAGACCTTTTATTGAATCTGTGATTTAACTGCTACAGGAAACTCCCAAAGAGTATCCTTGTACCAATTCAGTATTTATGCTTATAATTAAGGATAATAACCCAAAGATTCATCAAAGCTGATAAATTAATTTTTGTCATTTATCAATTAGCATATTAATAACATTCATTTTGAAAATGCAAAATTGATATTTCAGGTGGCAGTTGTACATGCATTGACTTGTAATTTGAAATAAATTGGCAATAATGAAACTGGTTAAGTGAGAGTGATGATGTTATTCATTAATTGGAAAAAATATATGTATACTCTTGTTGTTGTTTGTCCTTTGTTCTTGAAGAGGACCAATGACATCAAGAGGGTGATATCTTGACTCATGAGTGAATTGGATTTAAGTGACACAGAGATGTGTAATATCATTAGCCTCACTCTCTTCTCCAGAGTCATCAAAGTCCAGTGGTAAGACAAAGTCAAGACAAAAGCCCAGAAAGCAATGGGTGACCTTGGCCTTTCTAAATTAAGGTCTTAGCGCGTTGCTGTAGGAACTGAGAGGCTAAATGACCAACCATGGGTCATATAGCCAGTATATAAAAGAGATGGAACTTGAACTCAGATCTTCTTAACTAAGGCTGGCTCCCTATCCATTATGCCATGCTGTATCCAAATGTATAACATTGAAGTATGTTCTCAAAAGTGACAAATAAAAATCATTAAGCAGCATTAAGAGATTTTATTTTCAAAATTCTGATAAATAGAAACTGATCATTTGTGCTAAATTCATCATTTTTCCAATTAATGAATACTATCATTACTCTCACTTAACCAGTTTCATTATTGCCAATTTATTTCAAATTAGAAGCCAATCCATGTACAACTGTCATCTCAAATATCTTTTTTTTGTATTTCAAAATGAACACTATTAATATGCTAATTGACAAATAAAACTAACTTATCAGCTTTGATGAATCTTTGGGTAATTGCCCTTAATTATACTTACTATTTCTTTACAAGTAAACACAGTTAAACTCAGCTGCACAACCAGGCAATCAGTGAATAAACATTTATTAAGTGCCTACCAGGTCCCAAGCACTGTAGTAAGTGCTGGAGATACAAAGAAAGGCAAAAGAGAGTCCCTGTATTCAAGGAACTCACAGCAAGTACTTCACTTTTAAATGTTCACTTTCACACGTCTTAAAGATACTGAAAGATATTCTTCAGTATATCAATAAGGATTTGCATCAAATAAGAGTTGCTTATTGACAATTTTCAAACTGTGCTCTAATAATCAGCCTAGAAGTTTTAATATAGCTTTCAAAGTTTCCCAACTTACTTCTAGAGTGTAGCTTCTACATTGAAGAATCATTTGTCTACTCATATTTACAAGATAGAGTTGACAGGAACATTGTACGAATTTAAACTCTTCCTTCTCCTTAAGAACAGGGACTGTTTCAGTTTTGTATTTGTATCACAGCCCCTTACGCAATATCTTGCACATAAGATGCACTTAATAATTGTTCATTTGGATTGAAATGGATGCAAGAAGTCCCTATTTAGATAGCAAGGCAAAGTGGAATTTAGAATTAAGTTGGAGTCAGAAAGACTGGCCTTAGAATCTTCTGAAATCTCTTAAGTCTCGATTTCTTTATCTATAAAATGGGAGTAATGAATGGTACCTTTTTCCTGCTTCACAAGGTTGCTGCAAGGCTCAAGGGAGATAAGATTCATAAAATCAGTCGGTAAACTTTCAAACACTGTATAAACATCAATTATTCTTCTTCTGTCTCAGCACTTAGCACAGCATCTGGCATGTAGGAGGCACTGAATGCTCATTGATTGGCTGACTGACTTCTTGGTCATTGTTTATCACAATGCCTTCCTGAAGGTGGGGATCATAGAGGGGTCCATTATAGAGCAGATCATAATTCCCCACAGTCACAATGGCATAGTTAGGGATGAATTCCTTATTAAGGACTTACCATGCTAAAAAAATAATATATTTCGTTAGTAATATGTCATCAGTCAATAATCAATCAATATTTATTGTGCTAAGAGCTCTGCTAGGTGCTAAGGACATAAAGACAATAATAAAACAGGCCCTGCCCTCAAGGAGCTTGCAAAGCTAAAATTATAATGCAATTTATTAAAATGTTGAGAAGCTCGAGGGCAAGGACTGTCTTTTGCCTTTCTTTGAATCTCCAGGGCTTAGCACTATGTCTGACACATAGTAGGTGCTTAATAAATGTTTGTTGACTGACTGACTAATGCACTATAATAATTTGTAATAATAGTTAAGATCTGAGTCCGGTAAAAATTGCCACAAATATATTGTACACATTTATTCTACAGGAAGTCTCAACAATAGAATGAATTTTACATGTTCTTTAACTCTAAAAGCTCACTCATCTCCACAATGTGAGTATTTACTGCAATGAAACAAATTACAACCTAGCCATGGCTTCTCATTCTCTAAGATTTTTGTCCTCATCCACCTACAAATCTGCCAAAGGGAGTCCATCTAATGAGCTGAGAGATTTCCTTTCATGTTGTCGACCTTATATGGATACCAGTGCAGCTATCTTGCAGTTAATCACTTATTCTCATCACATGACTGATCTTTTTTTTTCTTGCCATCACACATTTCTCTGATGACATCCTTGACACTGATTCTTCTGCGTAATTGCTTGTTTGTAATGTAAGGCAGCCTGCTTATGACCTCCATGTACCTCTCCCTTGTCTTTTGGATGATTTTCCATGAAGTCCTACTCTGATGCATCATCATAGCATGGAGGTGATGCTGGGTTCTCAAAGGCTCTGCCTCAGTGGTTCTGCCCAGGGACAATTAACTTTCTGAGGACAAGCCTAGCCAAGTATAGAGAGGCTCATCACCAACAAAAGGTCACTTGTTCACTTGATGATGAATTATTTGGCTCTGATAACCCATGAAAAAAGCTGTATAATGTATGTAGTTGGTTTAGAGATGTGGCCCAGATTTGCTGTCTCATTAACTTATTAACTCTCATCCCACGTTCTAGAGGATTCAAGCTATCTGTTACAATATTTCTTTATACATTAATATATAGGCACAATATCTTAATCAATTAGCAATGCTAGTTTATAAAATAAACCAGAAAAAACATTTCCCATAAGCTTTCTCTCTTCTACATCTCTTTCTTTCCCCTCCCCCAGTCTCATAAGCTTCAATAAGCATCAATAAAATTACGGGCTATACAATGTATTAGCAGTGTAAAAACAATTTTTAAATATATAACTATTTCAACAGTGTATCTTTATAAGGAAAGTCACCACCACCTGTAACTGCTGAGTTCTGCTCAACTCTGCAAACACAACCCCACCATTCAGCTCTCTCAAGACAACAATGTCACAAGAACTCTTTCTATAGGATACAATCTCAAGTTAAACTCAGCTTCCTCATAAAATGTCTTTTCAGTCTTCCTCACAGATCGTCGCTAACTCCTTCAGTCTTCTCAGGAGACATTCTCTTATTCCATTATCTCTGCATCTTACACAATATCTGTCTAGCCATGAAAGGCAATAATATCCATGTTACAGATAAGAAGCCACTTTTCCCAAGATTCTGTTCCTTCTTAAAGATACAGTAATAGTATTTGTAATCTCTGTGTAAAGGGCTATTGAAACTGGGCTTGCATGCATATTATCAAGAAAAAAGTCACTATTACTTTCCTATAGATAAGAATAATGTATCAATAATAGTGAGCTCTTTAAAAAAAATTTTAGTTTATTTTTTATTTTGAACTTAAAGACCAAAAATGTATAGTTCCATATGCATAGCACATCACAAAAAGAGGATCATATATGAAACTATGAATCTCCATTTCATACTGCTTTCTTTTTTAAGTGTATAATAATTGAACATATTACTTTAAATATTGCCTTTCTTGTCTCTGTTTCCTTCTGGACTTCTTTCTGCCCTTTAAAAAAAAATTCAATTGTTCTCTTTTGGGGGGGGCATTACTATTGCTACCCCCATATCCTCCCAATTCTAATTTTAAAAGAAAAAGATAAACGCCCCTGTAACAAATATAATATATGATCTGGGGTTCCTACTCCTAATGATAAGCAGGGTACCTATTCTATACCTGGCTCTCAATGCTGTTAGCTGATCCAGAATCACTACTAGGATATCAATATAGAGATGGGAAGCCCAAAATCCTCCTGACCCTTTGAAGTTCACTAGGTCTTCCGCTAGCCAAAATTATGTGTGGGGCATGAAGAATGCCTAAGTAGACATCCCCTATTGCCAAAAGTAAAAACCCTCAGGTGTTTTACTGGAACAATGTGCTAAATCTAATCAATGGGCTAACTCTGGTTCTTTACTAATATGGTATTTTATAAAAGACACCTAGGCAGAACAACTTTTCTCAGACAGTTTGAACATTTTTCCAATGTACTATCTCTCCAGTTATAAAGACTTGCTCTTAAGCCTATAATTAATGGATTGAAATTAAAGTCTTTGATCGAAACTTGTTTTCACCTCACTAAAGTCTTAGGTCTTAAATGTCACTCAGGTAACATTTTATTTACTCAATCCACCCCACCTTCCTCAAATAAACTTAGTTCAGCAAAATGACCATGTTCAAAAATGTATATCTCTGTATCTTCAGTGCTTTATTGCTCTATCAGGAGATATGTAAAAAAGATTTCTTCATATTTCTTTTAGAGATATGATTGGTCATTGCATTGATCAATGTTCTATCTTTCAAAGTTATTCTTCCTTATACTGTTGTTTTTCTTACATAAATTGTCCTCTTGTTTCTCCTCATTTCACTCTACAGCATTTAATCCTATTCAAGATTCTACAAAATCATCTCTTTTGTGATTTCTTATGGTGCAATAATATTCCATTATAGTCATCTGCCGCAATTTTTTTCCCCAAACATTCATCAGTTGATGGGTGTCCTCCTTAGATTCTAGTTCTTTTCTTTTGTTCTCATTTAATTTCTCCCTTCAGGATCTAGAATTTTATTTTGCCTGTGACTATTCCCTCTCTCGTGTTATCCTCCCTCTTTAAAAAAATTATTTTCCCCATTTCCATGTAAAAACCATTTTAACATTCATTTATTTTTAAGTTTTGAGTTCCAAATTCTACACCCCCTCCCTCCCTCCTCTCCCCTAACTCTGATATTGTAAGCAATCTGATATAAATTATTCATGTGCAATCATGTCAACAAATTTCCACATTAATCATTTTGTGGAAGAAATAAAAGAAAGGAAAAGAAAGGAAAGAAGGAGGGAAGGAAGGAGGAAAGAAAGGAAGGGAGGGAGGAAGGAAGAAGGAAAAAAAGTGGAAAATAGTATTCTTTGGTCTGTATTCAGGCACCACCAATTCTTTCTCTGGAGGCAGATAGCATTTTTCTTCATGAGTTCTTTGGGATTATCTTGGATCACTATATTGCTGATAGTTCACAGTTCATCATACAATATTGCTGTTACTGTGTACAATATTCTACTTCTACTCACTTCACTCTACATCAGTTCATATAAATCTTTCCAGGTGTTTCTGAAATCATCCTGCTTGTCATTTCTTATAGAACTTACATATTCTTATACATATTATCATCATTATTATTGTATATTCTTATATATTCCATTACAATCATACACACAAATTGTTCAGCTGTTCCACAGTTAATGTGTACCCCCTCAATTTTCAAATCTTAGCCACCACAAAAAGAGTTGCTATAAATATTTTTGTACACACAGGTCCTTTTCCCCTCCCCCCCCTTTAAATCTCTTTGGGATACAGACCTAGTAGTGCTATTGCTGGATTAAAGGATATGCACAATTTTATAGCCCTTTGGTCATAGTTCCAATTGTTCTTCAGAATCGTTAGATCAGTTTACAATTCCACCAATAGCACATTAGTGTCCCAGTTTTCCCACATCCCCTCCAACATTTATCATTTTCCTTTTCTGTCATATTTAGCCAATCTGCAAGGTGTGAGATAGTACCTCAGTATTGTTTTAATTTGCATTTCCCTAATCAATAATGATTTAGAGCACCTAACACCATATGACTATAGATAGCTTTAATTTTTGTCTGAAAACTGCCTGTTCATATCCTTTGACCATTTATCAACTAGGGAATATGACTTGTACTCTTATAAATTTGAATCTGATCTTTATGTGTTTGACAAATGAGGCCTTTATCATTTATTATTTAAAAATTTACCTCAGTTTTCTGCTTCTAATTTTTGGTTGCATTGGTTTTGTTTGTGCAAAACCTATTTAATGTAATAAAAATATCCATTTTATATTTTATAATGCTCTCTTATCTGTTTTTTGGTCCTAAATTCTTCATTTATCCATAGAACTGACAAATAAACTCTTCTATGCTCTCCTGATTTTCTTATGGTATCATCCTTTATGTCTAAATCATATGCTCATTTTAATTTTATCTTGGTATTTGGTGTGAGATGTTGGTCTACACCCAGTTTCTTCCATACTGTTTTCCAATTTTCCCGGAAATTTTTGTCAAATAGTGAGTTTTTGTTTCAAAAGCTTGCATCTTCGGGCTTATCAAACACTAAATTATTATGATGATTTACTACAATGTATTGTGTGTCTAATCTATTCCACTGATTCACCACTCTATTTCTTAGCCAGTACCAGATTGCTTTAATGATTACCACTTTATAATACAGTTTGCCATTTGGTATGGCTAGGACACCTTCCTTTGCATTTTTTTTTCATTGATTCCTTTGATATTCTTGACTTTTTACTATTCCAGATGAATTTTGTTTTTTTTTTCTAGCTCTATAAAATAATTTTTGGTAATTTGATTGGTATGGCATGAATAAGTAGAATAATAAGAAAGTGAGGAGTTGAGGATGACACCTAAGTTGCTAGCCTGGGTGATAGAGAAGGTGTTGATACCTTTAATGGTAATAGGAAAGTTAGGCACCTATTAGATTGGCCGACATGACAAAACAGGAAAATGATAAATGTTGGAGAAGATGTGGGAAAATTAGAACACTAATGCATTATTGGAAGAGTTGCAAAACCATCCAACAACTTTGGAGAGCAATTTGGAACTATGCCCAAAGGGCTATAAAAATGTGCATACCCTTTGACCCAGCAATAGCACTTCTAGGGCTATATCCCAGAGAGAGCATACAAATGGGAAAAGGACCAATGCATACAAAAATATTTAAAGCAGCTCTTTTTTGTGGTGGCAAAGAATTGGAAATTGAGAGGATGCCCATCAATTGGGGAATGGCTGAACAAGTTGTGGCATATGAATGTAATGGAATACTATTGTGCTATAAGAAATGATGAACAGGCTGACTTCAGAAAAACCTGGAAAGACTTGTATGGTCTGATGCTGAGTGAAATGAGCAGAACCAAGAGAACATTGTACACAGTAACAGCCACGTTGTGTGATGACTAATACTGATAAACTTAATCCTTCTCAGCAACACAAGGATCTAAGACATCTCCAAAGGCCTCATAATGGAAAATGCTACCCACATCCAAAGAAAGAACTATGGAGTTTGAATGCAGATCTAAGCATACTATTTGCTATTTTTTTTCTTCTGTTGTGTTTTCTTTCCGCTTTCTGGTGGTTCCTCCTATTAGTTCTAATTCTTACCTACAACATCACTAATGTGAAAATATGTTTAATAGGAATATATATGTATAGCCTATATCAGATTGTGCTCCATCTTGGGGAGGGAGGTGAGGAAGGAGGGGGAGAAAAATTTAAAACTCAAAAGCTTATGGAAGTGATTGTTGCTCATTCAAAATAAATTAATTAAAACATAAAAAGAAAGTCAGGAAATGAGAATTGGGGGAGGGGGGAGATAACAAATTCAGTCTCAGGGACATGTTGAGCTTAAAATGTCTATGTAACATATACTGCAAGATGTGCAATAGGCAACTGAAGATGCAAGACTGGAGGTGTGAAGAGAGGTAAGGGCTAGATATGTAGATATGAAAATCATCTACACAGAGAATCCATGGGAGCTGATGAAATCACCAAGTGAAAGAATATAGAGGACAGATTCCTGGAAGAGACCTCACAGTTAGCAGGTGAGACCTCAATGAACATCCAGCAAAGGAGCCTGAGAAGGAGCAGTCAAATAGGTAGGAGCAGAACCAGAAGAGAGTAGAGTCACAAAAACCTAGAGAGGAAGAGTATCAAGGACAGTGATCAACAGTGTTGAAAGCTACAGAAAGGTCAAGAAGGATGAGGATTGAGCAAAAGCCGTTAGATTTAGGAGTTAAGATATCAGTAACTTTAGAGAGAGTAGTTTCAATTGAAGGATGAGATTTGGAGTTAGTTTGAAGGGAGTTAAGTGAGTGAGAGGAGGAGAAGAGGAGACATCTATTGTAGACAGTCTCCTCAAGGCATTTAGCCACAAAAGGGAGAAGAGGGGGAGAATGGTAGGCTTGAGAAAGAGAAAAGACTTAGAAGAGCCACTTTGGTGAGTAGAATAGTGAATTAATTTGGGAAATGTAAAGAGATTACCTTGCCATAATGAGAGCCTAACTGAGATTATGTAACAGATTTGTAGTTATCACAGCTTTGAAATTTTTCTCTAGTTCTATTCAGCAGTATGTGTAAAGCAAAGAAGGCAGCAAATAGTGTGAGTGATCCAGGTCTGAGGCTTAGCAGAGTATAAGGAGGATAAGGAGGCAAAGACCTGAGACAAGAGGACAGAGGAGAATAACTGGTTTACCAAGAGATCATGAATGGAAAGAGAGAAGATTGAAACCAGTGCAGGGGTGATAGCTTGGGATAGAATTTCAGTTTGTGAACATGGAAGTGGAGCTTTTGCCAGGGCGATAACAAAATCAAGTGTGTGGCAGAGGTGGGGTGAAGGAGTGGGTCATGGGGCATGAGTAAGTTGAAGAACTGGAAGGATGGAAGGTATTTGAGGAAGCTTTCCAAGTATGAGAGCAAGAGTAAGGAAGCAAAAAAGACTTTGAACCACGTACTGAACTCATTGTAGAAAGAAGGGGGATGGCCTGGAGGTCAGGAGAGACAACAGCTATGAAAATTTATAGGCAGCTAGGTGGCACAGTGGATAAAGCACCAGGCCTGGAGTCAGGAAGACTCATCTTCCTGAGTTCAAATCTGGCCTCAGACACTTACTAGCTGTGTGACACTGGGCAAGTCACTTAACCTTATTTGCCTCAGTTTCCTCATCTGTACAATGAGCTGGAGAAGGAAATAACAAACCACTCCAGTATCTTCGCCAAGAAAACCCCAAATGGACTCACCAAGAATTGGACATGACTAAACAACAGAATTTTGAATGGATGGTAGATATAGATTGAATGAATCTCAAAGAAGTTGCTGAATGATGGTGGTAGACTGGTAGAGGATGATCTTGAAGGTGGTAATTTGGGGAAGGGGTGGAAAGAACTTTTAAAGTCCTTTGTAACCTGGCACCTTCCCACTTTTCTATTTTTCTAGTCTGGAATGCTTTTCCCCTTCTCTGACTCCTGGCTCCCTTCAAGACACAGTTAAAGTCCCACCTTTTTAAAGAAGTCTTTTTTAGTCCTCCTTCCCCATGAAACTACCCCCACCATTTTGTATTCACCCTGTTTGTTTATAATCCTGTATATATCATGTTCATACAATTGTTTGTGAGTTCTCCCCCATTGGACTGTGAGCTCTTGAGAATAGAGACTCTTTTTTTCCCTATCTTTTTTTCCCCAATGCTTAGAAAAGTGTTTGGAACATAGCATACCCTTAGTTGACTAACTGAGCCCACCTTAACAAAGTGGTGGCAGCAGATGGGGAGGAAGGGGATAATTAAAAGTGCAACCAATCCTGGAAAGGATGGCCAGGGAAGCTGTGTCATCAGAGTCAAGTGTCATTGAGAGCCAGAAGATGAAAGGAGTGGAAGGAGTGAAAGGAGTTTGTTACTTGTAAAGTATGCCATTCTGGAGAGCACAGTGGATACTTTCAGAGTAGGACACTGACCACTGAGTGTTGGGTTGAGGGGATAGAAATAAGGATGTGAACAGTTGGAGGACTGGAAAATAGGTTTTGATGAATGAAAGCTGGAGATTCACAAACACTGGGATGGGAAGATTTTGATAGGGCAGGACTTTGTTAATCATTGATGAATGAATTTTGATGGTTTATCAACATCACTAGGGGTTTGGCCTCTGCTACTAAACAGTAATTAATGGTTTTCCACTGCTGATAGAATATAGTTAAAATTTCTTATCCTAGTGTTCAGGGCAATCAGGCCCCAGCCTACCTCTTCAGCTTTATGCCCTATATCTCCAACCATACAAACTCCTTGCTTTTGCCATGAGAATTATTTATTTCCTTTTTATTAATCTTTATTATTTGGGATTCGGGGCCATTTCTCCTTGCTAGGAGGTTGTCTGGCTGAAACCTATTATATTCCTGATATAAGAAGCCAAGGGGGACTTAAGACTTCCCTAAGTAATTTAAATAGCTTTATTTGTGGTAGGATCCCCCTTGTTCTAACCTTATTGTTACCTTTGAGACATGTAAATCTCCTCTGTTCAATTAGCCCATTATAAATTTGAATCTTAACTTAGCTTTTAATATATAACTGAGACTGTTTGGCTAGGTCTGTTTCCTAAAAGGATTCTGAGATAGCTGTATGTCAAAAAAAATTTTTCTGTTTCTCTGGCATAATTTTACTCCGTAAAAGTTTCATTAGAATCCTAATCTTGAATCAGGGTTCAGAGCCCTGAACCTATAATTTAACATAATAAAACCTAGGTTTTAACTTGGAATCTGTGCACTGTGATAGTTATTTGGCAGCAGTTACTTTTCACATGAACGCTGTGGGATTATTTTTTCCTGGAAAACTTTAACTAAATGGACTAATCACTCTAGCCAAAAAAGTTTTTGCTGTCACATGATCTCCAAGACTCATACTTGGTTGATGCTGTACCTGAATCCTGGCATCCCTGCCCCATCTGTCTAAATCTTATCCACTTATCTAACTCTAATTCAAATCTTACAATTCCTACTAAATCATTCACCTGCTATACAAAATGTTCTCTCCATCCATTGATTTGATTATCTGTACAGTTCATTTGACCACGAATTCTATATTCTGTCGCCATGTCCTATTCTTACCTCTGCATGTTAACATCTTATCTACCCAAACAGATACTGCGATATTAAAAGGCAGGAACTACATCTTGTGCTTCTTCATATATCTCCCAGTGTCTTAACTTAATGAAAGTGTTTTAGAGCTGGAAGGAACCTTAGAGACCTCCTAGTACCTCCATTTTGCAGACATAGAGACCTAGTTAAGCAACTTGCTCAACTCCCAGACTTTTTTGCTATCCATTAATTCTTTGGAGAAGCTAGGTTGCATAGTGGAAAGAGTGTTGGGCCTGGAGTCAGGAAGACTCATCTTCGTGAGTTCAAATCTGGCCTCAGATACTACTGGCTGAGAGACCTTGGGCAAGTCATTGAACCTTGTTTGTCTCAGTTCCTCATCTTTAAAATGAGCTGGAAAAGATAATAGGTCATCAAGAGTCAGAAATGACTGAACAACTATAATTCGCATATGTTTGGTGATTACATTTTTAGATTTAAATTAATGTGAGCCCTACCCACATTGTAATAATGGGCTTGAGGATCTTCTATACTTATAATATAGGACCTCTCAAAATAACCTTAGGGATTATTTATCAAAGGCAGTAAGGCTTACACTCAGCAAACTAAAGCAACTACACAAATGACTATATAATCTGTGCATAGCTAATGTCAATTCAAGAAGCATTCATTAAGTGCTAGACACAAAGGACAGTGTTAAGGTTAAAAACAAATTTAGGATTAGGGTTAGGGACTTCAAAAACAAGCAGAAAAGATAGTTCCTGACTTCAAGGAGTTAACAACATAAAAAGAAGCTGGGAGGCAGTGGTGATGAAGGTACTTGGCAGGGCACGATAAAGTTCAGCGAGTCAGGAGTGAAGCCCGGAGTGGCACAGACTTGGCTGTCCTGGGCTTTCTCCTTAAAATAGAGGGTCTGGGAAGAACCAGCCAATCAGAGGGAGAATCTGAAGGAACAGAGGGTCTTTCTAATGTGAATAGCAGAGGCATCTCCCTGTTTTCTCCATGGTGTTGGAGAGTAAACCAATCCTCCTTCTTCAATCTTTCCTAAATTCAGCAGTGTTGCTCAGTGAAAACTGGGAAATGAGTTACCACTACCAGACTATTTTTCCTGCCCAACAAATGAGTCAGTCTAGGCTCACTTCTTTTGCTCCTAAATCTACCTTTGTATATGTTTTGTTTCTTCAACAGCAGTTGCGTTTGCCCGACTTCATCCACCCCACCTCTGGGTCATTATAACCTTTAACACCATTTCAAGAGCTAAATGTTAATGTACTGCCTGCATTAATGGTAGACAGAGGATGGTGTGTGGGGGTGGAGGGATTGGGGAAGATGGAGATTTCTATTTATTTAAAAGAGAAATTTAACATGAAGCCAAAGGCAAAGAGAAGACAACTAAGGATGCATAGAATATGGTTTGATCAAAAGAGAACACAACTGTAGAGACTGAGAACAGACACATGAGAAAGTAAGTCTTTGCAACAAAACATCTAAGGGGTAGTATGAGAAAAGAAAAACCCAGAAGAACAGTTGAAAGGGAAGAAAAGATGAGGTTATATGCATAAAGAGAGACAGTCATTGGGTTGGTTCCATTTTTTAAAACTCTTCCTAAATCATTAAACCCAATTACCTACAAGGAAGTCAACCACTTACTTGCATTGTCAAGCAAGAAATGGAAGTAAATACTCCATTCAATTAACCCTCTGACATTTATGTATAGGAATGTCATTAGCAAGAGGAGGGAATATTTTAAAGTAATTTCACACCTTAAATTGGAGACAGATTTAGGCCAATGTTTCCAATGAGTCAATTAGTTAATTAGACTATTTTACTCCCATCAAAGAAAAAATACTAATACCTAACTCTGCGATTTAGGCACAAGTCTGCCAGAATCCATTTTAAAAAAATTATTCTATAGTCATTTCTAGTTTAGAGAGAGATGGGCAAACTGGCATAGTCTCTTCATGCCCTCTACCCCAAGATGATTTGCAGTATCATTTATAGCACCCTTGAACAATGAAAAGATGGTAAAATAGAGAAGTCATTATTCAATTCCTTATTTGACCACTCCTCTCAAAGACAAAAAGGGCTTCTTTCCTAAAATCAGTATCTTAATCCTTGAATGATAAAGAGGACTATGCCCTTAGCCGATTCATGGTAGCAATCATGGAGAGGCAATGATCTTATCTTATCTAGACCCGAGTTAAGTTTGATCATTTTGATCAATTTCCTGGAACATTAGACTTTGTTCTTCCTTTTATACATAATCAAACAAGGAAGTCTGCAAAGGGCAGAGAAATATTATTTCTTAATATTTCCAGTTGAACTAAAAAATTTGGTTTTTTTTCCCATTTGTATCACCTTGTGTAAGTAATTAATTGGTAGTTTCCCTGGCAGAGTAAGCACTTACTATTTATTGACTGACATCTGCAAAATAAAGGAGGTAGTCTAAATCTCTGGGGTTCTTTTCAACTCTGTACTCTAAAAAAAAAACTGGATGGTTGTCTTGCATTAATAAATTCAGAGCCAGATTAGATATTAGAGAAAATCTAAAATTGCTAGGCAATATATTTTATTGGGATTTACCACTGCATTAAAGACTTCAAAATTTAATAGGAGCAAAAGCAAATGATATTTTTTTCCCTTTAGCTTTTGACATCACTAAGAGGAAAATGATTCTTGATCAAGCTGAATCAAAAGATGTATTTAAAAACATAACTTCTGTGATCTCTCCTGAGGCTAATACTTATCCAGCCCAATTTCTTATATTTTCTATATGATACAATCATAACTGGTGTTTCAGAATTACCAGAGGCACTACAAATTCCTCAATCATAAAAAAAAAACACCTTGTTAATTAGGATGTATTCACCAAAACAGGAAAGGGTACAGACATTTCAGAATTTTAAAAACAAGAGAAGAAAAAGGATTTTCCAAAACTAACCAACAGACCTAACCCTCTTTTCCTGAAACATCTTAATTAATGAAGCTTTCATTATTTTATATTAAGAGCTCAGCCACTAAAATAAAATTGAATGATAGTACTTCATTTACTTTAAGAGAATGTTCAGAAAGGGAGCAACTCACTTGCTTTTGTCTTGTGGCACATTTCTGCTTATTATGAATTATTTAAAATGGTTCAGTATTAAACCTCTAAAGATGCTTCTGGATCTATATCAACAATCCTATGGCCCCAAGACTGTTCTTATTTACAAGTCAAATATTCACCAATAAAATCACTAACACAGAGAAGTTGTATTTATTTATAGCACCAGATTTTTTTTTTCAAATTAAGATCAAGAATTCAAAACAATGTCATTTATTGCTGTCAATGATAAGCTATTAGGGAGGAAAGGATCTAAAACTCTTTAATTCAGTACAATGCAGAATATAAACTGATCTCAGGAAAATATCAATACTTCCACCTGGATATTTTTTATCTGCAGTTCTTGGTTAAAGATAAATCATTCAACAGGGGGAATTATTAAAACAGAATCTAAAGAAAAAAATTCACACTAATCAAAAAAATTAATAGTGAAGTGTTCTAATATAATCTGATAGGGCCATTTCATACCAAATATTTTTAGAAGTTATTCATATTCCAAGGACAAAAGTAATATTGGATATTATCATTCTGACCAACACTGGACTCTTAAACAACCTATACATACAAACAAGCTTCCTTTAAGCTACACAAGCCATCACTGCAGGCTGCATCATGTAGAAGTGTTGGACTGGAATCCAGAAAAATTTTTGTCACTAGTCATGACGTTCTTTCTAAAGTCTGTTTCCTCACCTATAAAATAGGGATAATTATTATAGCTTTTGTATTTACCTCATAGGGTTACTGAGAAGATCAAACAAGGTATCTAGAAAGCACTTTATGAATTGTAAATAATTTTTAATGGGCTCATAACCAGAGAATGCTATAAAAAGCAGGAATTTAGAGGAAATCTAATCTCAAGGGCAGACTTTTAGAAAGAACCAGACTATAATAACCCAGATCCTTTCCCCTAATCACAGTCTGATACATTTAATTTCCTCTCATTGTCCGAACACACATACCTTTGGGAAGGTGAAGGAGTTACCAGCCATTCACACATTGGTGTTAACTGGTCTAATCAGATTAGACTGCTTTCCTCCTAACACTCAACTGAGATTAGCTCCAAAGAACTAATGGGAATTGTTTCAGAAAAGAGCAAGTCATTTTATACCTCAGAGTGGTGGCGAAGAACTAAAAATTGAGGGGATGCCCATCAATTGGGGAATTAGCTAAACAAGTTGTGGTATATGATTGTGATAGAATACTACCGTGCTGTAAGAAATGATGAGCTGGTTGATTTTAGAAAAACATGGAAAGACGTGCATGAAATAATGAAAAGTGAAGTGAGCAGAACCAAGAGAACATTGCATATACTAACAGCAATATTGTTCAAAGAATAATTAACAGGGTGTACTAGAAATATTCAAGTCAACTATAATGGACCTATTGAAGGATGATGCTATCTACCTCCAGAGAAAGAACTGATAAATAGAAGTGTGCATATTATGGTTTTATATCTATTTGTATGGTGGCTTTCTCTCATGTGGGGTGGGGAGGGATGGAGACAGTTTGGAATTTAAAGTGTTACCAACAAAAATTTAATTAAAAAAAATTATACCACAGAGCATTTGGAAAAACAGGACAAGGTAGAATGTGGCACTACAGTTCGAAGTTTAGGGTAGCATGAGATTAATAATAGCATAGGGATGTCATAAGGTAAGGATGTAATGGACAAATTTTTTCAACATTAAAATTTTGCTAATTGTGTTGCCCCTTACTTCTAGGATCCATAACGGGTTTGTCATCATTCTTAACACTGAATTAGCTAGATTATGAATTAGGCTTTTGTGCACTAATCATTCCTATGGAAGTTTTTTATTCCATGACCCAAACTGGCTTACACATGGATATACAGCAATACATCTGTAAACTGGGAGCTGCCTGAATTTGCACAATTAAAAAGCCAGTATGGTGATGTAGGAGCACTGAACTGAGTCAGATTTGGGCTCAAACTACTACCTAGCATCATAAGTCTGGAGCTAGAAGGCACATCTAGACCACCTAAGACCATCTGGTCCAAACTCAGTATTTTAATAAGATGAGAAAATTAAGGCCCTGTGAGGCTGACTTGCCCAAAGTTACACATGTAGTAATCATCAACAAAGTTGGGATATGAACCCAGGTCCTGTGCTAGATTCAGTGTTCTTTCTACTGAACTGAATATAAGTCTAGAACTCCTGCAGGTTTTCTTCATCTGTAAGATAAATGAGTTAGGCTAAAAGATCTCTAAACATTCCAGCTACAAATCTTATTAACCCACCCCCTACCCTTTCCTCTAACATTTCTACTTTAAAACAAATTGAGGGGAGATTTAAGTATCAGCTAGTTGTCAACCTCAGAAACCTTTATTTTATTAATATTATTAGATATTCTTACTCCTATTTACTAAAGTGACAAAATTAATCAGCAGCTAAGTAGAGTTCTTGAACTCATAAAAACACAGCAAGTCTTCACTACACAGATGAGATAACTAAGACCATGAGAGAGTAAACCATGTGCCCAAAGCCACACATTTAAGCAGAATCAAAGCAAGGATCTAGATCTCCTAAAAATCTTTTGCTCAGAAATTCCTCAAGTTCTACAGCAGACCTGCACAACCTGCAGCACGCCAAAGGATTTCCTCTACATCTTTCATGGGCTGCCCAAAATTCTTTGGCATGCTGCAAGGAACCGTAAGCAGCCCACAGGCTGTAGGTTGTGCAGGCCTGTCCTAGAAGAATGATACTTGAAGCAAAACAGTATGTCTGTACAAAAAAGACATGGGAGACATGATTTTTAAGCAATATGGAGGCAATATCTACATTTATAATGTCTAGTTTCAGCTTGAAGCTCAAGCAACCTGGATTCAAACCCTATTTAGCTACTTTTGTGACTCTGGACACGTCATTTCTGTTTCCTCTTCTACAAAAATGAAGGGGGTTGGATTACATCTCTGAGATTCATCCCAGCTCCAAATCCCAAGATACAGTGTCAGGGACAGCAGGACTAGACAGCTACGTAACTCCAACTGACTACTCACAATAAACGGGTCAGTGCACTGACACAATCTAACAATGCTGTAGCCTTATCTAGAACTGAGACAGCTTACTTGAGGAAGGAGGAGCTCAAGGAGACTAGCGCTCCTTTTACCTCCTTTCCAATCTCTCTCACCTGAGTGCCCAAGCAATAAGAGCTTTTTCAATATATAGAACTTTATAGAAATACTTATACATATATTTCACCTAATTTTTCACACAATCCTGTATGATAGGCAAGGAAGTTATTTCTTATTTTAAAATTCAGAAAACAGGTTAAAAAACATTAAATGTCTAGTGTACAGTAGTACAGCTAGAGGAAAAGCTGGTATTTGTATATAGGTCTTCTGACTTCAAATCTGGTGTTCCATTTGTTGCCTAATTCATTTTTTTCAGCCAGCCCAGATTCTGTCATAAAGCCAGAGGGAAAAACATAACTAAGTATGGTGTAGTAGGCAGTGAATAGTGCATAGGAAAAAAATGCATTTTCTTCCCGCAATATGTGGAAAGGCAAAATACATCACAATGGTAACAGAATCCAAACTGTTTCTAAAAAACTGAAAATGAAATGACAAATATCTTTTGTTAAATACAGTTAGCATGTCCTCAAATAGCTTCCTATAAAAGTTACAGCTGAGAAGTTATTTTATTTTTACCTTACTTTGGTGAAAAACATCTTAGATTAGTTGTTTGCTGCCCAATTATTCTTATAGACCATGAGAACAGCACCATGTCATGGATAGAGCATTAGGCCTAAAATCAGAAAGAACCCGGTCAAAAAGCTGCTTCACACACTGTGTGTCACCCTGGGCAAATCACGTAATCTCTAGGCAGGCCTATGTTTCCTCATCTGTAAAATGAAGGCTTGGACTCAGCAGGCTCCAGTACTTTCCCAGTTCTACATCTCTGTTGCTATGACCTCTCAGCCCGTTTCCACATCTATGAAATGGTAATAATAGCACCTACCTCACAGGATAGTTGTGAGGCACAAATGAGATAATGTATGTAAAGTGCTTTGCAAACCTAAGAGTGCCATATAAATGTTAGTTTTTATTATTAGAAGAAAATTTAGAAAATATGGTAGGGCTGTCTTTAGTAGACAATAAACATTTTTGTGTAAATAAATTCAACTACTTTAAAAACAAAATAAAATGTTTTGCCAATAAATACATCGACAATTTCCCCCTATAAAGCTCAACAAAGTTTTACAAACTGAATCTGGTTTTTTAAATCTATTCTATGACTGGTGCTATTATAAGCCGAGAAAGGAAATTATTTTAAGCTTAAAAAAAAACAGCAACACAAAATCAGGAATAAAAATTATGGTAATTTCTTTGATTTTAAAATATTCTAAAATAATTAATGTTTTATTATAGAAGATATTCCAAGCTACTGATGAATTTTAAAGAATTTTTAAAGAAGGTGGTCAAACGAATCATATACATTAAAAGTGAAACAAAGTTCATCATTAGAATCAGTTTAACAGCTACAAAAAGGCATTCTTAATTTCTAAGTAGAAATGCAAGCAATGATGAAGCAAACAGAAACAATTAGCCTGGCAGCTTTTATGTTGGTCATAAATGTTTGTTGCAGACTTAAAATGTATTCTAATCAAATGTGCAAAGAAAAGTGCAGCTCTGTCCATATTTACTTGAAATATGTAACATTGAAAATTCTATACTATTTACACAATTAAAAAGACTTTTTTATTATTAATTTACATATGCTGCAACTTTGTGGCTTCTTGACATAAATCATATCCTGCAAAGAGTTCAACAGATTGATGTAACTCTGAGTTATACAAATATATATGAAGAAGTGCATTTAGTTAACACTCTTCTTTCAAATATCAACTTAATATTAAACAGTCTTGTTCTTGAATTTTTTTTAAAATTCCATTTTGAAATCAATTGCAATTATTGAGTTTGATAAAGTTGGTAGGCAATTAAGTATGCACACAAAAAACTTGTCTCCAAGAGTCATATTCCTATCTCTAGTTGCCATAATCCATTGTAACATTCCCCTACTTTTAAAATGACTTTTTGAAACAATACTTCATATAGCAAGGGACACCTTAAAATAGGAAGGCTCTAAGTACTTGACCTCAAGATGACAAGTGCTTACTCTGGCCATACCAATAAACCAAGTGGACCATACAGCCTGCTGTACAATATAATTCAGTGTATGTAAGGAGGGGAAGAAAGTCAGATTAGGGAGGTGAGGAGCAACAAAGTGATGAAGAACCCTGGCGACAAGGCAGCCAACATGTGGATTTCACTGAATACAGAAAAAAAAACCTGATAAAATAAATAGACAAAATGTTAATATCAATTTGTACTTTCATGACTTCTAATGATACGTTTTGATTGCTCAGCTCATGGTCAATCATTCATCAAGCATTTTCTGCTTCTACATGTTCTGCACTTGGGACCATGTCTCACGTAAACTGTATACCTCTCCCCAACAGCTAGCATGGCACTCTGAACAGGGAAGGTGCTTAATAAGTGTTCCCACTGTTGTCTTTCTAAGGAATAAAAATTTGATTTGACCAGCAGTCACAAAATGTTGATTAAGAAATCAATGTACCCCATTATTCATTCTGTATAACACACTCCAAGTGCAATAGGAATACAAGAATTAAAAAGGTAGTTTTTTTTTTTACTTCTATGACTTATACAAGAATTCTCAAATTAAAACCATTTAAAAAATGAACAGCAAACTGGCAATAATACTACGATTTGCTACGTGCGACAGTAAAACCATTTGGTCAGAATTCTGAGGAAATATTTCCTTGAAAAGTTTTTAAAGCATCTAACCAAGAAGCACCGTCTTCAGTTCAATGACAACAACTCTTCACAAGTTTCCACAAAAATACAGTGACCAGTCTTAAAAAATTCATTTTTGACCAGTTTAATCTCAAAGTCTATGCAATAACTGTCTCTCGGGTATAAAGAGTGCCACTTTCCCTTGATCTCTGATTGCACCTAACTACAAGCTATGGTCTCAAGCTGTTGCTCTGCCTCAGCCGCCATAGCAGCTGCCTGCAACTGTTCAGTCTCACTCTGGATGGCACTGGTGGGGACCTGTTTCCTCTCACTGTGCATATTGTTCTCATGGCGTTTGAGGTCAGATGCCTTGGCAAACGCCTTTGTACAGGAGCTACAAACAAAAGGCTTTTCCCCTCTGTGTCTTCTTTCATGATCTTTCAGATGGGACTTGTGTTTGAAGGCTTTGTCACACATGTGACAAGCAAAAGGTCTCTCATTACTATGAACTCTTTCATGTTTTTTTAAGTCCGGGGCACGGATAAATGATTTCCCACACACTTCACAGCTATAAGGCTTATATCCAGTGTGGATTTTCAGGTGTTCTTTCAGGTGGGCCTGTGTGGTGAAGCCTTTGGTACACATTTCACAAACAAATGGCCTGTCTGCTGTATGGAGTTTTTCATGCTTTCTCAAGCGGGCTTCATCTGAAAATGTCTTTCCACATGCTTGACAGGCAATCTGTTCCCGGTGACCATAGAGTAAGTACTCAAATTTCATGTCACTGGTGGCTGTTGTCCAACCAGGGGTCTGTTCATCTTTCACTTCACTTATGCCATCATTAAATGTTAAACCTTGAGGAGTCTGGGACCCCAAGTCTTTTGATTCTGAGGTGTCCATAGATTCTACTTCCTGGCCATAGCAATTTACTTTTCGAACTTCTTCACTCCCCAACTCCTTCAAGATTGCTTCTTGAACCCTAAGTGTGGTAGTGGGTGACTTACCATCCTCCTGACTTGGGGGAGTTCCTTCCACTGTGTCATCAGAAGGACTGTCATCCTGATCTCCAATTTCTTCTACTTCATCATCCTGATTGTCAGTAGAATCTCCAATGGGGCGGTTTATTTTTAAGCAATACTTGTTTTTTGCCTGAGTGTTGTTTTCTTCAGGACTAGATACATCTCGCTTCTGAGAGCAGAGTTTATCTAAAAACCGGATACCAAGAATCTGACCCGATGACATCATCAAGTTTACGTCTTCTTTTTTCACAGAAATCTTTGCAGTATACATGTAGTTCAAAACCTCCTCAAATATGTCAGAACGAAGGAAATCTATCTCTATTACAGATGAACTATCCACCTCCAGCTTCTTGAAAAGCTTTTTGAAGTAGGTACTGCAAGCAGCAAGCACACATCTATGTGCCCTGAACTTCACGTCTTCTACCACAATAGCAATATCACAAAATTCTCCTTCCAGACGTTGTTCATTTAATGTTTTCAGAAAAAGAGTTTTATGATCATCATCATTATATTTAATGGTTTCAGACATACTGATGAAAAACTCCTACAGAAAAAAAAGAAAGCAAAGTTTAAATATTACCAGTGAATGAAACAATCCAGGACATGATATAATGAGATAAACTTAACTACAAGTATACCTTTTTTTTGTTTTTTTAAGCCTAGAAGACCTGTTACAATCAATATAAGAGTCTGTTTTGAGAGCAAAGAAAGGATAACTAAACTATTTTTTTTAATTCCAGTTTCCCATTTATTAGGAATTTGGCTAACCCTAAAATAATAAAGTATATTATAACAACAAAATCAGATGAAGAATTCTAAATTGCTGGGTAAATCTTCTATGAAGAATTTATGGGGAAAAAATTAAATTAAAAGACAAAGAGAGGTCATGAACTACAATGGTAGCAGTGCCCACATCATACCTAAGTCTTCCTGAATGCTTGTCCATAGTCCATAATCCACTATCTTTGGAGCACGTATCTTAGAGGCCAACCCAATGATTTGTCACTGAGTAGCCCACTTAGCCTACACTCTCTACTTGACCACCCTAGGGGGCAGACCAAGCTTCAGATTCCCTCAGATCATCTCACCATCTGCCAGTCTTGGAATTTGTAATCCTTCTTTCAAACCCTGCCTCTTCCCCACTTTCCTTATCCTCAGAACAAAATTCCCCTCCCTGGTGACCTCTCCCCTTTATGTATTTGTCTTATCTTATTAGAATGTAAGGGGCAGCCAAGGTGGCTCTATGGATAAAGGACTAGTCCTGGAGTCAGGAAGACCTGAGTTCAAATCCAGTCTCAGACACTTATTAGTTGTATGACCCTAGGCAAGTCACTTAACCCTGTTTGCCTCATTTTCCTCATCTGTAAAATGTGCTGAAGAAGGAAATGGCAAACTACTCCAGTATCTTTGCCAAGAAAACCCCAAATGGGGTAGCAAAGAACTGGACACAACTAAACAACAAAAATTAGAATTTAAGTTCCCTGAAGTCAGGAATTATCTCCTTTTAAAAAATATTTGTGGGGCAGCTAGGTGGCGCAGTGGAAAGAGCACTGGCCCTGGAGTCAGGAGGACCTGAGTTCAAACCTAGCCTCAGACACATAACACTTACTAGCTGTGTGACTCTGGGCAAGTCACTTTACCCCACTGCCTAGCAAAAAAGAAAAAAAAATATTTATATTGCCAGGAAGTAGTAGAGTGCTGGGCACCTAACACATTTAGTAAATGATTTTTTAATTCAATAATTTATTCACTCATTCATTAATAAGAGGATGGATCCAAGTACCTCAGCACATGGAATATTAAAATAACAGTTTCAAGAACTAAGAATAGGATCTCTGGCTTACTGAATCATCACTCTTGTTTGTATCTATAACATCACCACAGAGCCAGTGGTTGAGCAATTAATACTCAGTGATTTTAACTGGATGTTAACTAGATATTAGCTTCATCATAAAAGGAGAAAATTAACATTCAAATACACCAGAAGGCCATAATGCTAGGGTACCGGCTTCCAGACTAAAGAAAATTCTAGGATATTGCTAAAAAGTCTGGAAAGGAGTCCAAAATAACCCTGGGGCAGACTAAAGGATTGCCAGGGACTAGACGAAGGCTTGGAAGATAGATGGTACCTCTTGGGTATATGCTGAAACATCCAACATCTAGATAAATATGTGACTGAAATATAACAAATGTGCCTGACAAAAGTGAAGAATAAGTAATAGATGTTTGTCTTGGGCTTTGTAATTACTACAATACTACTTTTCTGGATGTACTCCTGGAAGCTTAAGGCTAGAATTAAAATACTCAGCATCATAACAAGGAATTTTTTACTAAGCCCCATGATTTTTACATTGTCATTTGAATTTATTCTCTTCAAAACCGTTTCATTTCCTTTTAATCCCCTCAGAATCAGTATGAGGCAATTATACTTTTCTTTAAACCAAACCAAAAGTACATCAATGCATGATCTTTATCTGAAACATGTTTTTTTTAAAGCAAACATCAAATTAATTTACTGAAATTTAACTGAAAACTATTAAATGTCATATTTACCATGAACAATTTAGGCAATTATCTTAATGATTTAAAACACCAAAATTCTTCAGATCAGAATAACTCTGATCAGTGATACTCCAAACCTGAAAGAGGAAAAAAAAAGTAGGGAATCATCAAGCTCTCAAATTCTAAACAAAGAATACTGTGATTATGTTTCTTAAGGGGAATACACACACACACACACACACACACACACACACACACACACACACACACACACATTCATAAATTTGATGGGTTTAGCCTACTAAGAAATTATTAGGGGAAGGAATGAGGTCTTACCCATGTTTAAGATAGTTTCAAAGGAAGAACAACAATGAGGAAAGAGTATGGAATCACTACAGGAGTACAGGGACTTGAAGCAACTCTGAGTCTAAATGGAAAAGGGATACAGTATTGGAGGCAGCAACAGGAAACTCAAGAATAGGTGGTAGGGAGTTCAAGTCCCACATTTAGGCAGGCAGGTACAGTGTTAGATGCTTTAGTGTTTTATCTAAAATCGGGGGTGGGGAACCTGTGACCTCTAGGTCATTAGGTGTGGCCTTTTGACTGAGTCCAAGTTTTACAGAACAAATCCTTTTATTAAGGTGATTTGTTCTGTGAAGTTTGAATTCAAAGAGCTGCACTTGAGGACCTAGAGGGCCACAAGTGGCATAAAGGGTGTAGGTTCCCCACTCCTGATCTAGATAGATAATTCAAGATTTTTTAAAATTGCATTCTAAAGATTAAAAAAAAGTACAACTATCCTATAAGCCAAATTATTTCAACCTCCAGCTAAGGCTTTAGAATTTTTAATATAATAAATATATTTCAAACTTTTTCTTCAAAAGTTTGTGTCTATGGAATGTAATAGATCCCTAGTTTATTGAAGAATTTGCTACGTTTGTTCTATCTAATAAAGCACTAACCAGACAGGGTTCAATTTCAGGGAATAAGCCTTCACTAGAAATTTTTCCATTTTCATATTCAAGTATCCTCTCTTTCATACTCTCATAATCAAAATAATGGTTTTTTTTCCTTCGCTCTTATTACCAACTTCGGATCTTCCTCCAGTTTCCTCCTGGGGGGGTGGTAGGAGGATTTAGCTATTATTTCAGTACCAAAGTGAACTTGATCTACACTGGCCATGCAGTTGTAGACCCAAGGTTGGTTTGTCTACCCTGCCTCAGGAGCAGATTCAAAGGCATCTTCCAGCTCATTTGTTTGGCTCATCCAACAACCTAAGGGCCCAGATGCAGAATCAAAGATACTCCTACTGACCAAGGCAGTAAACCCCATCCCCAAAATCCTCCATCCTGAAAAAACTCCCACTGGATTCTTCTTATATCTCTTTCTGCCCTTTGTGGCTAAACTTTAAAAGGCCATTTAGAATTTGTGCCTCTACTTTCTCTCCTCTGACTCTTCTTAAATCCCTTCCAGCTTCCAACCTCTTCACTCCACCAAAACTGCTCTCTGCAAAGTTACCAATGATCTCTTAATTTCCAATTCCAGTGGCCTTTTTTTCAATCCACTCTCCTTCACATCTACAGAACCTCTGACACTGTTGATTACCCTCTTCTCCTTGACACTCTCTTCTCTCTAGGTTTTCATGACACTGCTGTGTCCTGGCACTCTTCCTACTAATCTGATTGCTCCTCAGTCTCCTTGTTGAATTCTTATCCAGATCATGCCCTCTTCTTTTCTCTTCTCTCTTTATACTACTTCACTTGGTGACCTCATCAACTTCCATGGATTTAATGACCACCTGTAGCCTAATGATTCTCAAATCTACCTATCTTGCCCCAGTCTCTCTGCCTACCTCCAATCTCACATCACCTACAGCCTTTCAGACATCTCAAACTCAAAAATTGAAGTCCTTTTCCCTCTGAACCCTGCCCCTTTTCCACCTTCCCTATAATTGTAGGGGTAACACCATTCTCCCAGTCCTTCAGGCTCATAAACTAGGTGTCATCCTCAACTTCTCACATTTCTCACCTCCCATATCCAATTTATTGGCAAGGCCTGTGGATCCATCTCTCCTATATGCCCCTTCTCTCCTGATACTGCCACCATTCTGGTGTAAATCCTTATCACTTCCCACCTATACTATTGCAATAGCCGGCTGATGTGTCTGCCTGCCTCAAGTCTCACCCCAGTCCAGTCTATCTTCATTGAACCACAAAGAGATTTTCTAAAGCACAGTTCTGACCATGTCACATACACCCTTCCACCTCCAACTCAAACTTCAGCAGCTCTCAATCACCTCTATACATTCCTCTATTTGTTACTCAAAGCCTTTCATAACCTATCCCCCTCCTACCATTACAGTGTTCTTAAGCCTTACTCTTCAACAAGCTGGATCCAGCGACGCTGCCCTTCTGGCTATCTCAGCTCCAGACTTTTCTCTGGCTGCCCCCCCAAGACCTGAATGCTTTCCTTCTTCATCTCAGCCTCCTGCCCTCCCTGGTTTCCTTTAAGTCCTGACTAAAATACCATGTTCTACAAGAAGCTTCTAGTGCCTTCCCACTGTTAATTATTTCCTATTTATCCCATATGTAGCTTCTCTGTACATCTTTGCTTGATGTGGTGTCTCCCAGTAGACTGTAAGCTCCCTAAGGGCAGGAACTGTCTTTTTCCTCTTTCTGTATCCCCAGGGCTTACCACTGCACCTGGCATGCAGCAGAGGCTTAATAAAAGTTTGTCTGCTACAAAAATCCCACCCACATCCTTATCAGAAGAAAACGACCAAAAAATTTTCTGATTCTATGAATCCTCCTCTCATGGGACAAAAATATTCTAATCCTCACCTCAATGTGGGAACAAGATTCCTGCATTGTAGGATCCTGCATTACTACGACAGCCTTTCCTGGAGTCTGACCATAGGAAAAATGAGAGACTTGGCTTTATTTGCCACAGTAAGGAATAGTACAATGACTTTTTTGAGGTGAGGGTATTTTGCCATATCCCAACTGATATAAAAACCAGTTGATTGGAATCCCCTTGAAAGCATTACCTGTCACAGAGCAGAAGGTGTTGAATAAATGTTTGGGTGGAACTGAACCACAAACCATGTAATTCAGGTAAACTGAAATATTCCCAGTGACATAACCTCTACTATTAGCAAGTAGGAAAGGGCCCAAGTCTACTTTAGGCAAAAACATGAAATACTTAAATTTATCTCACCCGTTTCATCCTCACCAATTTGAATAACCTCTTCCCAGATGAAAAGATATGATCTAATTACCTATACCTCAAGCTTTCCCAGCTTTGAAAAGCCTATGATTCTAAAATCAATGGAAATTGCATTTTTAGTCTCATTTCCAAAGAAGAAATGTCCCTTTAAAGCAAGAGTTCTTAGGCCTGGGATCTATGAATATGAATTAAAAAAAAAAACCCTTGATACCCACATTTCAATATAATTGGTGTCATTTGTAATCCTCTGTATTTAAAAATGTTCTTCTAAGAAGAGATCCTTAGGCTTCACTAGATTGGTGAAGGAGTTCACAACACAGAAAAAGTTAAGAATACCTGCTTTAAAGGAATTTGAGGCCACTGAAAGCTGGCAAAAAAAAGGGGGGGTGATGTTAAATATCATTCTTTCTGAAACTACTTTCAGCTTAAAATCCCATGACAAGTCAGTACCCCTGGACTGTTTGTCCTTGATCAGTCCTCATTATCAATGTCTGACAAACCAGACGGCAGATGGGCTTTCCAGAAATATGAAAGCACAGGTACTATCTTTTAAAGTGGAGCAGAAACAATGAGGGCCAGAGCAGCTAATAATTCTAATACAGGCAAGAGGACATAGCTGAGTTTGTCCTCTTTTTATTCTGCTAATTTTTGCAGTGTCTGTGGACTGTGAGATGGGATGCCTTTTTTCTAATCTAAGCTCTGTCACTAACTTTCTGCATGATTTTATTCCCCCTCTCTATAACTGTTTCTTTACTTGTCAGAGAGTATGGGGTGGATCAAATGGACTCTAAGACCACTTCTAACTCTGAGACTAGGGTTTGACAAAATAATATCTAGGTTTCCTTCCAACTCCACATTGTATAGCTAGTCAAATTCTGGGAAATTCATAAAGAATGTGTAATTACTCAGTATTGTCAAGTGGAAAGTACAATGGCTCTGGAATCAGAGAATGTGGTTCTACACCCTACCTCTAACATCATCTGAGTAAGCTGGGGCAGGTTAATCTCCCTGGGCCTCACCAGTACAATAAAGCAGCTGGACTAGACACAAAATAGCTTCTAAGGTCCCTTCCAGCTCCAGCTCTCATTCAATGCCTGGCTCCATGACTTTGAACAAGTCATTTAAATACTCTGAGGCTCAGTTTCCTCATCTGTAAAGAAGATTGGAGAAGACTGGACTCAATAACCCCTAAGGTCCCTTCCAACTCTAAATCTATAATCCTCTGAACTAACATCCCTTAGTTATTTGCAGATATGGCTGGGTATAGGTGAGAGGTGACATGGCCTTGCACAAAGAGCGGGCCTTGGAGTTAGGGAGTTCAAATGTCACCTGTAACATAAACTGGATTTGGGAGACCAAGAACAAGGCCCTTTCCTAGCTCTAAGATGGAAAGTGCAGCTCTTCATGGATAAAGGAAATTCTCCACTCTGAGCACTCGACACAAATGAAATCTAAGTGTGGTTTTAGAAAATGGCTATAGAGATTGAACTGTTGTTTCTTATTGATAAAATCTGCAAATTAATCATTGGTGTCCTAATAAAAGGTCTAAATCCAATGAGCAGGCAATACATGTTGGTGGAAAGAAAACAGGACCTCAGTTCGAATCCCATTTCTGACACTACAGGCGTGACATAAGTCACTTAATTTCCTTTTCATCTATATAATGAGACTAGATGCCCTATAAGGCCCTTCCAGTTTCTCTATGATCCCAAGATTTGCACACTTCTAAAAGCTGTACCAGCCAGTGTGTAACAACAGCAGGTGGGCACTGATCATCCACTCCAAAACAGGAGTGGACAGGAGCCTGGGCAGAGGATGCTGCAGAGATGTTTGGGGAGAAAAAATGTTTGGTGATTCCAATTCCTCACTAGTAATGAGAGCTAGCAAGTTCAGACCTTCTCTCACTACAGTTCTTAGCTGAGCTCATTTTGAACTTCCCAACTGTAGTTACAGTTACCTACTGAGGGGAGGGGAAACCAGGGCAATATCTCAACTTACAGAAAGCAAGAGGCTCCAGCAGGGTCCTTGGCCCCAGGGGGGAAGTTCTTCTGTTTCGCTGACCACTCCCCACACTGTCACCCTACAGCAGTGAGACCTGAAAGTAGGAAGGATGTGCTCAAGAGGCCTCAAAAACTAACCAAGGTTTGGGTGTAAACTTTTCCCCTTCTAGACCCAGTAACAGAGACAGGGCACAGCTGAAAAAGGCCGTTTACATTTGTTTTGAAACAGAAGCCTTTTCCGGCTCACGGAAAACCGTATATCGAGTTCATAACTTCCGCTAAAACATGTGGCAGAAAGTTGATATTTGGGGGGGGGGCGTCTTTTCGCACCGCCAAGGTCATTGCATAAGAGCAAAAGAAAACGAATGCACGGTGCACCGCGAGGCTGGCAGCAGAGCATCCAGCCCGGCTGAGGTGCACACAGAGCAGCCGCGGTGGCGGCGGCAGCGGCAGCGGCAGCCAGTGGCGCGCGGGGCCGCCTGCCCGCGAGCCCAGCCGAGAGCTCGCGCCCCGCGCACTCCCCGTCCGGCTCGCGCCGGGTCCCCCCTCCCCCTCCGCGACCGGGAAGGGGAGGGGGGGGTCGAGGAGCGGGGAGCGGCCTCGCGCGCGGCTGGGGAAACAGGCACCCGCCCGCCCGCCTCCGAGCACAGCTCCCTCCGCCGCGGGGGAGGGGCGATCTGCCCGGCTCGGCCATTCCCGTGCCCAACTCAGCCTCCCCCAGCCCGGGCGCTGCACAGCCTCAAACAAACGAGAGCGGGGACCGTAAGACCGGGGCGGTGGCGAGATCGGGGCCACCAGTGTGCAGGCCTGTCAGCCTGTGCTTCCTGCCCCGATGCACTGCGGCGGTGCGAGCCGCGGCGGCGGCGGAACTCTCCCCGAGCATAGACTGGAGAGAGAGAGAGAGCGCGCCGCCGCCGCCGCCGCCGCCGCCCCGCTGCAGCCCCGCGAGAGCCGCGCCCGGCCTCACCCGGGCCCGGCCCCGGAGCCGCGAGCCGCTTGCACATCCCGGGGCGGGCACGCGCTTCAGCCGGGCCGCCCCCGCCGAGGCGCTGCACTCGCCCGCCCGCCGCCCGGCCCCCCATCCGCGTCCCCGCTGCTCTTCCCGCACCCCTCAGTCCCAGGCCCCGCCGCCCAGACCGCGCTTACCTGCAGCCCAGCACCGCCACGGACCCTTGCCCGTACTCCCTACACACACAGGCCTGGGTGCGGAGAGGTGGGCTCAGGGCTATTGGGGTGGCTGGATGGGCAGTGTTTTTTTGGGGGGGGATTAGCGTGTGTTTTTGGAGTTGGGGGAGGGTACGGGGTGGGGGGGAGGGGGAAACTGTGCACGTCCGTGGCGATAGCTGTCCTCCTATTCCTGCACGAGCACAGAATGCCGAGCTGGCCGTGAACACCCCTACCACCATCCCCCCATTCACCTCCCCCCCCACCTCCCGTGCATGCGCGGTGCGGGCTGGGAGAGGGCGCGCCGCCGCTTTGCGCAGGCACGTAAACCTAAGGAGCTGTTAGCGTTCGGTCGCTAAAGGGTTAAAACCAGGAACTATACAGCGTTTATTAGACCCCCTCCACTTCCTAGGGCCTGGCCTGCGCACGCGCACGCACGCGCGCCGCTACCTTAGCGGCGCGCCGCGCGCGGGAGAAGGGGGGGTGGGGATAAGCCGGAAAAGCTGGGGGGCGGGGCCCGCGAACGAGGAAGGCGCACGGGTATGGGGAGAGAGAGAGGGCTGTTGCTTCCCTTTCCCAGCTAACTGCGCTGGCGGCCATGCGCTCTCTGGTCTCGCGCCGGGCTCCGCTTATCTGCTCAGGCCGCGGATTCGCGCGCCCGGTCCCCGGTGAAGCGTCGGCGACGTGAGAGAGCAGCTGGCCTCGTGCGTGTGCGTGTGCGAGGAACCCGCTCCCCGTGCACGCGGGAGGGAGTTCGAGCCCCAGGGGCGCGCGCGCGGTCTGGGGCGCGGGTCTGCGGCTTTAGCCTTTCGGTACCAAAAGCTCGCGTTCCTGCCCGCCCAGAAGGAAGGGTTTTCGCGCCTGTCGCGGTGTCTCCTTCCTCCTTTGAAGGAGGGGACACGACACTTTTGGTAACCTGTAACCAACTTGCATCATTTTTTTTAACCTAGTCTGCCATGCGTTTACATGTAACATTTGCCCAAAACATAAGCATGTTCAATTAACATTCCCTGGGGGCCCGAAATCCCAATCAGGCATCAGCAGTTCTCGGGGCTAGCATTCAGCATCACCGAGAAAGGGGTGGGGGTCGAAGGCGTCGTCATTCCAGGGGTAGCAAGGGGGAGGTGGGATTCTGCTGCAGGTGTGTATTCTGTACACTCTTCTCCATCCATCCCCCGCCCCACTCCCAGGGTCACCATCGGTTCTCTAGAAAATCGGCAAGGCAAGAAAAACGAATTTAGCTTCCAAAACCAGCGAATAGGAAAGGCTTTTCCTGTTAAATGTTGCTGTTACAGTATCTCCCTTTCCCCACAAAGTAGTGCTTCCAAAATGTCCTCTCTATGTCTTTCGAGTGCTGTATGGAGTCATTCTCCCTTTAGGAACTGTCACTGTCACGAAAATACCTTCCAAACTCTCAAGAATCTTGGGAAAGGCTTCAGAGATTATCAGTCCAACCCATACTTAGTATAAAATATTTGTAAAGCACTTATTGTGTGCCATTATTATATTATTTGATCTTCAAAATAGCTCTGGGAAGCAGGTGTTGTTATTATCCCCATTTTACAGATAAGGGAACTGAGGCAAACTGGGATTAAGTGACCTGCTCAGGGTCACACAGCTAGTAAGTATCAGGCTAGAGTTGAACTCTGGGTCTTCCTGATTCCAGGGCCTGAACTTTGTACCCTTGCCCATTTAGCTGATCACCTTTGAAGGCTTTGGGGAATTAATTTATAAGGCCTCCACTTGGATTCTAACCACAAGAGGCAGCTTTTCTTGAATATAAAGTATATCCTTTTTCGTAGAGCCATCCTTTACTTCTCTGCAATTTCCAGCATTGTTCCTAGCTGTCCACTTGGGCTATGTAGAAGTATAATCCTGTTTCTATGTGACATATATATATATATACACATATACATATATATGACAATATATATACATAAAGTTTACTTTACTCCCTTCTTCTTTTCCAGACTAAACACCCTCTGTTCTTAAGAACAATTACGGAATTGAATAGTCTGAAGTCTCCTCACATTCTTGGTCATTCTCCTCAAGACAAAGCAAACTTCTCAATATCTTTCCTAAAATGTGACCCCCTGGACTCAACACAAAATTCCTAATGTTGCCTTGCTAGGGCAGAGCTGTGATACTGTCACTATTATCATTCTGGCTACTCTTAGTTGAGTCCAAAATAAAAAGCCTGGGCAAAATCAGATTGTCTTTCCTGACACAAGAAATGACTGGAAAATACTCCTGGAACATTTTTTTTTAAAAGAATAATTGTTACGGATTGTTTCTGTTGCTGTCCCTTCTACCTACTAATTCTAATGCTATATGAGATCTCTTACCTAAATTATAGGAAGTATATATGAACAGTACAATAGCAAAGTCTTATTTTCTTAGCTGTGTTCCAGATATGGAGGTGAGAGGACAGGTGGTTTTTTGTGTAAGTATGCTTTGGACAAAAATTCATGTACCACTTATTAGAAACATTAATTCTACAAAAATCCCTTTGGATGCAATTAAAGTGGTCAGAGGAAATCTTTTCATTGGCTCTTTATATGTCTAGAGCTATCTCTAGACATATGTGCCTAAAAATTAAAAAAAAAATACAATTATGGTAACCTATGGTTACCAAACCTTGAAAACTTTGGTTAAT
This sequence comes from Phascolarctos cinereus, assembly GCF_003287225.1. NCBI lineage: Eukaryota > Metazoa > Chordata > Mammalia > Diprotodontia > Phascolarctidae > Phascolarctos > Phascolarctos cinereus. The sequence continues at coordinate 510,709,428 of NW_027555847.1, forward strand.
GAATTGATGTCTCTACTACTCCTTTCCCACCTCCCTACATCGTATAAATTTATAGGATCATAGAATTAGAGCTAGAATTCAAGGCTATCCATCGCCCTGATTTTACAGGAGCAAACTAAGGACCCGGGAGGTTAATTGACTTGCCCAAGGTCATACAGATAGTCGATGACTAAAGCAGGATTTTAACCAGGCCCTCTTGATTCCAAAGTCTCTTTCCACTGTACCTTGCTTCCTCTCCCATTCATTCAATAAATAAGTGCCTACCATGTTCAAGCTAGTCTCTAATAGATGCCTACATAATGGTAGTCATTCTACAAAATATAGTAACTAACTTAATGAGGAATTAGGGACAGGGACTGAAACTGATTTTTGGAATCAGGAACCCCTGGGTAATGAAACTCATTATGTCTAGAACTTGAAGTCTTACCTAGTATATAGAAGCTTTGTCAGAGGCTACACATGAACTCATGTCTTCCTGGCTTTGAGGCCTGATCTCTATGTACTACACCATTGCTGTGTATCTCAATAAAGCTAGGCTTGATTCAGATAAGTATTAGTCAAAGCTCATCTTATCTCTCATAATCTTCCCACAGACTTTAACATGCTTTGAAAAAAAAATCTACAGGGCCCATTAATCTCCTCTGTTTTGACATCTCAGGTTTAGTAGAATCAATTATATCATTTAGTTCTCTTCCCTAATCCTGAAAATTATAATTTTCTCCCTGATTCCCACGAATACACACACACGCACACACACACGCACACACACACACACACACACACACACACACACACTCTTAACTGTTATTATATAGATCTTTAGTGATCCTTATTTTGTAGACTTCTAATAACCCCTCATTTTATAGATATGGAAACTGAGGCTTTGGGGATTTCTTTTCCTTTTTTTTTTTTACCATCTCTGATGTATGAGAATCTATTTTGTTTTAAAGACTTTTAGAGAAGGGTCTTCATATTTAACACCTTGATTTATTTTTAATTACATTCTTCTACGATTTTGCCATAGATTTGTCCCTCTTTCTCAACGCTAACAGCTACTTTATCCCTTTTAACTTTTTTTTCCTGAATAGATATTTGTGCTGGTGTACTTTTTTCCTCTGTAAAACTATTCTGAATTTTGAGATTATTCTGAATTTCAGTTATTACGTTTTCTCTGTTACATACATAACAAGGCTAAATTACTTGAGGAGAACAAACCAGATTCTACCAATGATCTCTTTTTAGAAGTGCATTTAATCTTTTTAAGCCACTTTTTGAATAAATAATGCAGAATACTTCTCAAGGGTCTATAGACAGAAACTAATATTTTGGATTCTCTAGACTTTTCCTTTTCTAGTGTATGAAATAGTTCTCCAATTAACTTTGTTGATTGTTGTATGGTGCTATCTAATTCCCAGGTTCTATCTAGTCTTCAAGCTGATTAACTTTCTTATGTTCTGTAATTACAAAATGTACTCCCCCAGTTGTCTTTTGGAAATGCATGACTGGAAATTTCACCTTACCTTCTGCAGACTGGCTCGTGATAAGTAAATGTCAGGCATAACAATACACTATTGGCTGAAATGATATGTGGTACAATTGCCATCAGTTTGGAATTATGCAAGAAAAATGACTAAAATTGTTCATACTCTTTGACTTAGCAATCCCATTTTAGATAGATGCTCCAAAAGAAATGAACTACAGAAACAAGGAAACTATATACCAAAATATGTTCATACTAACATTCTTTGTGAAAGAAAAGAACTGGAAAAGGTGGGTGGTCATTTGGGGGAATAGCTGAAAAACATGTGCTGTATGTATATAAAGAATATTATTGTGCAACATAAAATTTGAGTATGAGGAATCCAGAAAAACATAGGACAGGTTACATGACCAAGTACAGAGAAAAATAAGTAGGCACAAAAGAAAAATACATATACTGACCATAATAATCATGTATCTAATGAATATGATATATAATGACCATAATAAAAAACTGTAATAGATCACTAAAAGGGAATCAAACTGAATAAGTGAAAAATAATTAAGGTACCAAGCAAAAGAAATTAAATACACCCTCCTCCTCATAGTCAAAAGGTAGGAAATTCCAAGGGCAGATCACTGTATATGTTATCAGGAATTTTCATTGTATTGGGCATTTTTGCTGAATTTTTCTTTCTTTTAAGGGAGGATTAAATGGCTGTTGTTTGCAGAAATTACTATGGTGTCAAAACCAAAGGTATCAAAAAAACTTATTTTTTAAGGAAATATATATATGTAGATAGATAGATAGATAGATAGATAGATAGATAGATAGATAGATAGATAGATAGATAGATGTACACACACACACATACATGTACATACACATCTATATCTATGTATTTTTTTCCTATGCCTTTGCTCCTGGAATAAGTTTGGAGGGCTCACCTCAGGTACAGCTGCTGGTGGGAAGGAAGTCTGCCTCACTTGACACTGTGATGTTTCTATCCTAACCAGAGGACTGGCCAAGCTGAGGAGAATAGGTGGGAAAAGAAGAGGAAGAGGGAAGGAACAAAGATACAGCAACTAGGGAAGAAACAATTCCTGGAATATGCACCATAAAGTTTCTAAGCTTCTGAAGTTCTCCTCTTAGGACAGACTGCCAGGAACTTCCAAGGGGAAGAACATAATTTTAGTATGATGGGGTTAGCACCCTCTAAATTTCTCATTGAAGGACAAAGCTTTGGGGTCCCATCCCTATGGATCTATACGATATGCTGCTGGTTTCATGAGAATCTATATGAGAGGAAGTGGATGAATTAGCATAAATCTATTATCATGAATGGGAAAACTAATCAGAATACTAGACCTACTGATGGTGACTAAGTGATATCTTCATTAGAGTCAGAATTTTATTTATCTATTTTTACAAAAGAGCAGCTTTCCAGCCTAAACAAATGCCTGCAATTCATCACCTTTCTCACAAGGCTCACAGCAACTCCAGAGCTACTGTGTTTTCAATAACTGCTAACAAATTTTTAAATATTCCACATTTATTCAGCTCATGACTCAGTTTATCAGAAGGGCATGGCACAGTGCACAGTGTTGAAATTTGTGTTTGAATCCAAGCTCAGACATTTTCTAGTGCTGTGAATCAAGTCATTTAACTTCTAAGACTGATTTTCTCCATCAGTAAAATGTGGCTAATAGGACTTACTACCCTGAGATATTGTGAGGATCAAATGAGATAACTTATTTAAAGTGTTTCATAAACTTTAAAGTACTATATAAATATAAGCTATCACGATTAATCACTACTAATCACTCTTAGGTCAGATTCAGACTGCTACCCTTAGTTTGCCTATTCTTCAAGCTCAAGCAAGCCCTGTCTCCTCCATGGAAGCCTTTCCTGATGATTGTGGTCCACATTTCTTTCTTTTCTAATTCCTTTGTACATTTCTGTCCTGATTAATCTGTATATTACTACATGCAATTCTTGTCTCAAATTATCTGACTAATAAATGAATACATGAAACAATGTCTTTTCTGCATCCCATTTATCTCCTTCCCCAAATAAATTTCAATAAAAGCCAGAATCTATGCCTGTGCTTTATGAGCAAAGCAGAATCACAGTAGTACAAAGGAAATGTGAGATGCAGAAAACTGGAGTCATCTCCATCCCAAATGGACAAATGGACTAGTGCTCAACCTGTAATAGAGACTTCCTAGCTGGTATTGGACTGATCAGCCACAGTTGAATATACTGTACCTTGACCCCCAGCATCGTGATGTCATTGGTCTTCTTCCAGTACTACGGATGAACAACTCAATAGACCTACATAATGCTAGGTAGTAAGTATTAAACAAATACTTGACCGATTATAAATCTATGATATTATGAGTACTGTTAGGGCCCTCTGACAGCTCCCAATGATGCTAATGGCACCCATTTCTCTCCCTAAGCTCATGCTTTCCACTCCTGGCCTGTACACTTGCTTTGTTACTGTTTGTTACTGTACACAGATCTTGGTCATCTCATATACCATTTCCTCTTCCTAGAATGTCCTTTACCCACTCTCTTTTCCTTCAAAAACCCTACCTCAAATTCACCTCTTCTGTGAAGCCTTCCTAGTTAATGTTAACTGGTTAGAGTCACTTCTTTCTTATTTTGTGTGTATGTGTCTCTATGTATATATATATACACACACATATGTATATATGCATATATATGTGTGTACACACACACACACACACACACAAAACACCAGTCCCTCAAGGATGGTCTGTATCACCAAGTGCCTATTGGACATTTCTAATTGGATGTACCTTAGGCATCTCAAACTCAGTATGTCTAAAACAGAATTCATCTGTCCTCCCAATAGAGGTGGCTGTATTCCAAATTTTCTGGTTTCTGTTGAGGGCACCATCATCCTCCCAGTGTCCCAGGTTCAAATACTCAGACATCCTCAACTTTTCACTCTTTCTTAACCCCTATGATCAGATGCTAAATCAACATGCATTTAGTAACTGCTTACTATGTGCCAGACACTGGGCTAAGCACAAGTGATACAACAAAAGGTATAAACAGTTCTTACCCTCAAGGAGCTTAAATTACAATGAGGGAGACAATATGTAAATAACCAAGTATATTCAAGTAGATGGAAAGTAATATCAATTGTGAAGTTAATAGTAGTTGGGAGGAGCTGGGGAAGCCTCTAGCAGGAGGAGTTTGAACTAAATGTAGAAAGGGAAAACTTTTGGGCAACTAAGAGGCAGAGATTATCCAGGCTTGGGGGCTAGCCAGTGCAAACACACAGAAATGGGAGATATGAATGTCGAGTTTGAGGAATAGTAAGTAGTCCAGTGTAATTGCATCATTAAGTTAAGGAGTATAAGAAGACAGAAAAGGTATAAAGGGGCTAGGATTCCACTTTCTTTCATATGCAACCCTCCCCACCCCCATCCAATTCTATTTGTGTGTTAGAGTCTTCTTGACTTCCAGTCTAGCTCTACTCACTAGTATGGAATCAGGCATTCATTACCTCTCACCCAGACTGTTGCAATAATCTCCTAATTGGCTGTCTGCCTCAAGTCTTTCCCCTCTCCAGCCCATTAACAACAACAACAACAAAATGTTATTGGTTTCTTTTATTTTTACATCACTTCAATTTCTCCTAGTATCCCTCTCCCTTACCTTCTCCCTATAGCTATCCAGTATAACAATTTTTTTCTTAGGAAAAAAAAGGAAGAGGAAAAAATCAGCAAATCCAATCAATATATTTTTTAAAAGTCTGAAAACACATGGAATATTAAGGAGTGAGGGAGTAGGAGAGGTCCACTGAGGTGGACCATGCTTATTTGGATCATGCTTATTTTTTGTAATTCTGTAACATTCACTTTTCATTGTTTTGTGTTTGTTCTTTTTCATTTATATTGTTATAGCCATTATGTACATTGTTTTTGGTGGCTGAGCTTACTTTACTCTCATCAAGTTGTCCCAATAAGTTCTTCAGGCAGTTGCCAGAATGATTTTCATATAGCATAAGTCTAACCATGCCTTCGGCAAATTTGTGGCTCCGCGTTATTTTTACAGTCAATTAAAAAACTTTCTTTTTGGTATTTAAAATTCTTTACAACCTGGTTCCTCCCTGGTGGGGCGGGGGGGGGAGTGGGGGAAGTGATGAAGTATATTGAAAATGTGGAGAACTTGCTGACCAGGCTAAGAACGTTACTTTACAGACAGTGGAGGTCCCACTGAAAGCTTTTGAGCAGGAAAGTGACCTGATAGAGCTGTACATTAGGAAAGTTCCTTGAATATAATCACTGTCCATGCTGTCTCTCAGAGGAGACCCAGGGAAACCAGGTTGCAAAATGAATCATCTTTCCATTGACGGACTTATGTAAATAATTAGTATGGCTCTCTGAAAAATACCCAGAAAAAGTGTAATCTTCATTTCTCTTGTCATCTCCTTGTTTTCACTATCTTTTGAGATAGCTCATAAACTCCTAGTTTAGAAGCTAAGTGGTATCACAGATAAGAGCTCTAGACTTGGAAATGGGAAGACTTCAAATCTGACCTCATACATTTACTGGCTGTGTGGTCCTGGGCAAGTCACTTAACCTCTCAGACTGTTTCCTCACCTGTAAAATGGGGATAATAATAGCCCCTTGGTTGTTGTAAGCTTCAAATGAAATAACACGTGTGAAGAAGCACTTTGCAAACTTTAAAGCAACTATATAAATCCTAGCTAGTGGAAGGTGTAGTAGAGTTTTTTATTCTGAGCAGCAATAAATCTATACCTTGCCCTGCCTAGACAAAATGAGTGACTTTGTCTATTACTTCATATCCAATAGCAAGTCTAAGTTTGCAAAGCACAACTTCTTGCCAAACAGACCCAGAAAATCTTGGATAACTAAAAACTGATGAAATTCTGGAAGGCACCAGAACATGAAGGCGTATTTAGAAAGTGTTCATAGAAATCTCCAAAGCTTACAAAAATATTTCATTTACATGCACTACCAACTTGGTCCCATTTTTCAACACTGGTAACTCAGGCCCTAGGCAACTCAGAGGGTTTCTTCATCTGTAAAAGAGGAAAATACCTGTAATGCCTTACAAAGTGGCTAAATGATAGCAGATACATTAAGTTCTTTTCAGACTTTAGAATGCTATATAACCAGTTATCATTATTATTCCTAAAGTGTGGCATTTAGATGGACTGTTCACAATAATCTAGATCTGAGACAATCAGAGTAGCATACAATGAGACTATCGCCTTGCTGTCAAGTTCAGCTACATATCTTAACCACAAACAAACTCTAATCCAACTGGCTGCATTACCAATAAGAGTCTTTTTAGACAATTTCTGAAGGTCTGACTTACTTTATTTTTTCACCGAGCCTTTGGAAAGACTGGGGATGAGTTGGAAACAAGTCCAAGGAGCTATGACTACGGTTGGCAGACTAGAGGCTCCGAAAGTTGCTACGGGCGACCACACCAGGGATCACACCCTAACATTGTGTATGTCAAGGATGCCTGCAAAAATAATGGAAGACAAGGGGCACAAGGAAGTATTGGCGTCTTCTGGGGGACCACACCATGATCTAACCATAAGTGGTACACATTCTGGATGACAGACAAACCAAAGAGCATCATTAGAAGTAGCTGCCAAAGGGATTGAGCAAGCAAAGGCCCAAAATAAGGACAGACTTACTGTGTGCACAACTAACCAACTTATCACCAAAGGTATGAATGAATTGATTGGCAACTGGAAAGAAAATGTCTGGAAAACAAGTAAAAATAAAGATGTTTTCCACAGAGACCAATTCACTAAGCTGGATAATATGACTTGGGACATGGATGTTGAGTGGAAGTATATACCTGCTCAGTCAAAAGTTGAAGGCAGTGCTGAAGCTCAAAGATTAGCCAGAGAAGCAACTAGAAAGAAGTGCAAAGACTCAACTCAATACTTGGAGATGATGTTAAACCTGCAATATAATGTCCAAATTATTTTCTCTTTACCCTTCTCCCACCCCTCTCCCCCTTGTGTTTGAGCTATCTTCCATGGCTCTCTTTGGTAATTTTTTTCTTCAGATCCTTTCTCAATTTTTCCATGTGCTATTTTTTCTTCAATACTATAAACAAAAAAAAATACTATATACTATACTATAAACAACTATAGAAATTGTTCACATGTGTTAACAATAAGAGAAAGGCAGATATCCTCATCTCTGTCATATCCAACTGAACTCTGACTTGCTCAACTTTTGCTCCAGATCACCTAGAAACCAATCCAGACTTCTTGACTTCTCACATGACTTGGAGTAATAGGAGTCACCAACTTTTCCTTCAGGTAAAATGAACTGGGAAACAAACCTTGCCATCTGTGCTTTCTAAGGACTTACTGACTCTACCATTTGCCCTGCTTGTATGCCCTACAGTATCCTGATATCATCTGACCTTCTGACAATCCAAAGATGCCTATCTGGGCCATGTAATCTGCCCCTCTGGTGTGCATCCTTATGACTTTTAGGACTTAGAACTTTTAAAAGTCTTTTTATTTACTCAGCAACTGAGCTCTCTAATATGTTTTCTTCCCCTCCCCACCCACCCAAGTGTGAACTTGACCATAGACTGTCTTTCTGTAGTTGTCATCCATCCCCAGTACTGAGCATAGCACTTGGAACTTAGTAGGAATAGGAATTCAATAAATGTTTTTTCATTAATTCATAATGTCTGGTTTGTGGCTCCCCTGACCCTTCTGATTAGTTCCATTTTTACTTTACAAAATGAACGCTCCTTTTTCCATTTAAGAAAAATCTTAAGTATGTGACAAAGGTAGGAACAACAACAAGGAGGGATTTGGGAAGAGGCCCAAAATGGATGTTCAGTGATATTCTCATCAATAATGATGTTGAATGTTTCACATTTAAAATTTATTATTTTTTCATAAAATATGCTTTTTTGCTTTTGCAATTCTGGATATTGGTTGCTCTTAGAAGTTTGTAGAAGTTTCTTATAGATGCTGTATGTCAAAGGCAAATAAATAAATTGTTCTTGTTTTTTTTTTTAAAAAAAAAAGAGTCATTCTAACTGGGAGATTCAGTCATTCATTGAATTTTGGAATTGTGAGGGATCATAGAGTTCATCTCTTACCTCCTCTAAGACCTTCATTTCACATAAGATATATGGCTTGTTTTCTTGAGAAAAAATGTTCTCTAGATCCAAAATTTCATTATTTTACTAATTTTAACTCATTTGGTTCTGTTTGTGTCATATTGCAGAAGCTAAGATTCATTCCTTCAGGCTTTTTTTCTTATTTAAATACTCTTGGTATATAGAATAGCATTTCACCTGTATTAATCCTTAATACTTTTCAATTATTCTTCTCCTACTTTGAGCCATTAGAATTAGTTTAGTCACTTCAGTTTATTGTTGTTTAGTAATTTTTCAGTCATGTCCAACTCATCCTGACCCCATTTGGGGTTTCTTGGTGAAGATTCTGGAGTGGTTTGCCATTTCCTTCTCCAGCTCATCTTGCAGATGAGGAAACTGAGGCAAACACCATTAAATCACACAGTTAGTAAATATCTGAGGTCAGATTTGAACTCAGGAAAAAGCCTTCCTGTTTCCAAGCCCAAGACTCTATCCACTGCCCCACCTAGCTGCCCACTTAAGATTACTCCTGAAATCCCAGGCTAGATGTACCAACATGCTTCTAAGCAGTGACAGGTTTCTAATTTTGCAACTTGAATTCCAAATTCAATCTTTTATTTTAACTCCTTTAGAAATACACACCAAAATCCCACTGAAGGAAAATTCCTTTTTCTCTGACTCAGTCTGCTTATGCATCATTCTCCTGCTGGCTCCCCAAAGCTGTCATCAGAATTGTAATAATTAGTCTATAATGTTTATTTTCTTTGAAGTTTAATGGCACTTGGTTCATAGTTCACTGTAGGATATTTATCTCATGTAGAATCTTGTCACCTGTTTGCTTCAGAAACTTAATGCTAATTTGCCAAAAGTGTTAGCAAAGCATGGCAACATCTGTTTTTCATTTTTCAAGGTAAAATTGGTACACAAACTTGAGATTCACTTTCCTAGGGCTTTAATGAGTTGAAATGTCTTTTTCATCTTTTCCTCCAATAAAAAACTTCAGTTTTATGATTTCCATTTCTGTCATGACTAAACTTAACTACTAAAATAGGATTTAAATTCCTTATCAGAAGCTTCTGACTCCACCTAAGTGAGACTGACAGCTGGTCATGGCCATTTGAAGCAGCCCAAGCCATATCAGTCCAACTAGTTTAACTTTCTCCTCCCTTATAACATTTTGTATTCAAGCCCAAGTTTCAGTTTTCACTTCCATGGACAAATGGACAAAGATTGTCTTCCAAATGAACCTTTTCCTTCCTCAAGCTCAGGTGGCCTTATCATAAAGATGAAACTGATTCCATTTCTCCTTAGGAGGCAAATGAAATTGTTGTTGTTCAGTCATTTTTTTCAGTTGTGTCTAATTCTCCTCTACTCCATTTTGGGTTTGCTTGTTTGTTTGTTTGTTTTTGGTGAGACAATTGGGCTTAAGTGACTTGTCCAGAGTCACACAGTTAGTGTTATGTGTCCTAGGCTGGATCTGAACTCAGATCCTCCTGACTTCAGGGTCAGTGCTCTATCCACTGCACCACCTAGCTGCCGCAAACCATTATTTTGGGGGTTTTCTTGGCAAAGATGCTGGAGTGGTTTGCTACTTCTTTCTCCAGTTCATTTTACAGATGAGGAAACTGAGGCAAATAGAGTTAAGTGACTTGCCCAGGATCACATAGCTAACAAGTAACTGACGCCAGCTTTGAACACATGAAGATGAGTCTTCCTAATTCCTAGCCCAGTGTTCTATCCACTGCAAAGTTTTCTCAGTAGGGAGCTATGGGCTCTGTTCAAGCCCTGGTTTCACCATTTTTATAAAGAATGGTATAGTGATGAGGCAATGTAATGTAGAGAAAAGAGAATGAACTTGAGGTCAGAATAGACCTGAGTTCTGGTCTGATTATACTTGAACAAATCATTTAACCTCCCTGAGCCTCAGTTTCCTCACTATAAAATAGGGTTCGTAACACTTTCACTGGGCAGCTAGGCGGCACAGTGGATAGAGTGCTGGGCCTGGAGTCAGTAAACTCATCTTCCTCAGTTCAAATCTGACTTCAAACATTTACTAGCCATGTAACTCAAGCCAAGTCACTTAACTTTATTACTTCAGTTTCCTTATCTGTAAAATAAACTGGAGAAGGAAATGGCAAACCACTCTAATATCTTTGCCAGAAAACCCGAAATGAGGTCATGAAGAGTTGGATGTGACTGAAGAACAACAACAATACTCACTAGCTGTACCTCACAGGGTGTTGTCAAGAAATTATTTCTAAATCATAAAGCACCTCAGAATACATGAGTCAGTACTTATAAAGCTTTTATTTTCTATAATCCTTTAATATTTACATGGATAATTTAGAAATCCTTTAGTTCAGAAAGTTCTCTTATTTTCTTGATGTCATACAATTCAGGATAATCCAGAATGGACTTACAGGCTTGTTTTTCCTAATGCTTTTTTCATTTAAAATTACCTAAACTCCATAGTGAGAAATACTACTAAAAAAGAAATCTTATTTTGTAGCACTTTCAAGTAAATAAAAAACAGCAAGACAAAATATTTTCAGTGATATAAAAGGATATAAATTCCAATATTTCTCAGTGATAAATGATCAATGTAAATTCCAGTATTTCCCAGTGATAAATGTGGTAACATGAATCCAAAATAAAAATTGTGATGTTAGACGGAAGAATATGGCAATGGGAAAATGGATGAAATTAAATGTTAAAATTTTCTCTCATATTTACTTATGTATGATTCTTCATGACCCCATTTGGGGTTTTCTTGGCAAAGATACTAGAGTGGTTTGCCATTTTCTTCTCCAGCTCATTTTCCAGATGAAGAAACTGAGGCAAACAGGATTACACAGCTATTAAGTGTCTGAGGCCAAGTTTGAACACAGGAAGATAAGTCTTCCTGACTCCAGGCCAAGGACTCTTATCTACCCACTGTGCTACCTAGCTGTTAATTTTTTTTTCCTTTATGATTCACTTATTTGATGCTACTGAAATATTATGTCAATAATTATTTTCAAAAACTATCTTTCTACAGAATAAATCAGGCATGTAGATCTTGTAAATCCAATATTTGAATCATTTAAGGAAAGATTAAAGAAAAAGATTAAACTAAGAGCTAATAGCACATATTTCTCATAAATCCTGAGTTACAAATAGAATATCAATATCTTTACAAAAACATTTAAAGGTATATTATGTACTAGATACTATGTGAGATGCTATTGGGAATACGAAGATAAATCAGACACAATCCCTGCCCTCTAGGTGTTTATAATCTAGTTTAAAAATAGTTTGAATATTCCCAAGGTCTCTCTTAAGAACTTTGGAATTGACTGTGTGACGTGGGAGATATTGGCATAGGACAGCTCAACATGGGTGCCCTAATTAGAGAAGGTGCTGTGCTCTGTGAGCAAAGCAAAAATGAAGTAGCTCAAAAGAAATGCAAGATGTGCAAATTGAGAGAATCCATCCCAAATGCTCACATAGACTATTTGTGCCTGACCTGTGGTAGAACATTCCAAGCTCATATTGGTCTGATCAGCCATAGTTGGGTGCACTGTAACTTGACTCTAGTGTAGTGGTGTCATTTTGGTCCTCTTCAAAAAAAAAAAAAACCAACCCACCACAAAACATAGTAGAATGTGACATGTTCCATATGAGATATACAGTGGAATTAGGTAAAAGTATGTTTGTCTTAGATTGTATAAGGTGGTCACATCTATAAAGCAGATATGATGTTAGGAAGAGCTCGCATAAAACAGGTACATTTCACTCGTTCCTCTTTGTAGCTTTCTGCCTATGTATTGGGACTAAGAATAAGCCATATCACCAACTCCATACTTTTCCCAAAAATGTTTTTATAAAAATTAATTCCTCAAATTTCTAGGCCTACATAAAATTACTAAATTTCCACTGGTACCCTAAATTTGACTATCAATTCCAATCCCTTACGTGCCACACCAATTCCTTCCTCAATTTTTACTATGCTCCAATCATATTTCCATACAAAAAATATATATATTATACAAAACTTCAAAAACCAATTTAAAAAATCCAACAAGAAACCAGTAGTAAGAGATAGCTGTCTGGAATAAGATGATAATGTTTAATCTATGTAACAGACTATGGAAAGTCAAGAATGAGAGTGGGAGTAAACATTTCTTCCCAACTTTAGAATTCTTGTTGTTGTTTGTCCTTCATTCTCAAAGAAGACAATGACATTATGGAGATAATGCCATGACTTGTAAGTAAATTGGATTTAAGTGAAGGAGGTCTATGCAAAGTCACCAGCCTCACTTTCTCTTCTGGAGCCATCTAGGTCCAGTGGCCAGATATGCATCAGGATGACTGAAGCTGGCCTCAGATGTGGTGGAAGACCTTGGCCTTTTAAAGCTAAGGTCTTTAGCAGGGCTCAGTTTGACTGAGGCAATGCCCATTCACTACTTAGGGCTAGGTTAAAAAAAAATGAGGCAAAGAATGGCCTCTTTAACCTAGTCTAGAAAAAAAAAATCAAACTGGAAGAGGAAGACCCTAAGGGCTTCTGCCCAAAACAGAAACAATTCTTACTGCATTTCACTGATAACTGTTGGCCATTGCATGATTGTCCCCCCCCTGTTTTTTCAGTCTAAAAACTGGTTTATAACCTTTCATTGCATAGTCATGCTATATAATAATTCTTTTCTTCATGTCGCTTAAGGTAAACAGAGCAGCAATGTATTCGCTATGGCATATGGATATGCATTTATTTCTCACTTATTCTGAACCACGAGCCTAGAATTCTTAGCACATATGCATTGTCAGTATATTTCCAAAAGCCTACATGTATGGTTTATTTAGAGCTCTATAGTACTAAGAGTATTGTCACTCAACCCAGTGAAAAGCTGTAGGAGCAAGGGAAGGAGGCAGGCAAGTGAAGCCGCCATGAATAACTCACAAGATATGGGAATATAATACCATTTTAAAAGTTTCACATAATGGTTGCACCCCACTTTTTCACACAAAAAATTGACATAAAATCTGCAATGATTGTGTGGCAAAATACAGTATTTACATTCACTCTGAGTCAATCTGAGTACAAAGATGACTAAGTGGGATTTGGCCTGGGACCTATTGTGGGGCAATGAGTGAGAGCCAGAGTAATAGACAAAGGAAGGTCAAGAATAAGAGTTGAAGTAAATGTTTCTTCCCAATTTTAGGATTCTATATTTCTGTGAAATGAATAGGGAGATGGAAAAGAGGGAAAAACATGAAGGGAAAAGAGAATGAAACTGTAAAGCTGATAATAGTCCTGAAGAGTAGATAATAAAACATACTTCCCTCTTCAGGGCAAAGAGGTAGGGGACATCTAACACAGAATGATGTAGTGTATATGTTATCATACATAATCACAACATTGGTGTTTTTGCTCATTTGCTTTGTCTCAAGGAAGATTCATCCTGGATCTAGGGGAGGGCAAAGGTTGTTGTTTCAAGAAATGACTGAGGTGGGGCAGAGCCAAGATGGTGCAGTAAAATTAGTGACTTGCTTGAGCTCTCTCCCAAAACCCTCCAAATACCTGTAAAAAATGGCTGTAAACAAATTCTAGAGCAGCAGAATCCACAAAAAGACAGAGTGAAACAAATTTCCAGCCCAAGACAACCTGGATGATTGATTGGAAAGGTCTATTGCCCTAGGCTGGGAGAGAAGCATAGTTTAGCATGGGCCATGAAGGCAAAGACCAGGCCTCAGTGAACCTGGAGCAGTCATCAGGGGATTGAATCAAGGGGAGCTGTGGCGGTTTCCAGACTACTCAACCCACAAACACTGAAGACAACTTAGAAGGTCAGTAGGAAAAGTCTGTCGGACTGTGGTGAGAGAGGAGCTCCATCCTGGTCCCAGCCCCACTGCTGGCACAGCCCCAGGGTAGTGGCTGCTTCCAGAGCTCTTGGTACACAGACTGAGGGGGAATTGAGTGGCTGATCAGAGGGGGATTTCAAGGATCTCTTTGCTGGTGCTGAGGAAGGATTCCCTTGCTTTGCCCATGGTTGGATCTGGGTCACAGTTCTGGTTGGCAGTCCTGGGGCAAGGAGGAGCAAGAAGAGAGAATCCTCCTTACAGTTCCAAGGCAGAAAAGAGTGCTTGTGTTGATCATAGACCAGAGCACAGGCCAGGAAAGGAGTAAACACCTTGCCCTTGATCATATCACCTTGGAAGAACTGAAAATTTACAGGTCCCTAGAGGTATCTCTGAAAACAGCTGCACAAAACCCCTGAAGCTTTGGGACAGTACACTTTCCACACTGGAAACAGACCCCTACCTTAACGAAGAGTTTAAAAGTCAAGTAATAGGCTAGGAACATGAACAAACAGTGAGGAAAAAAACCTCAGACTACAGAATCTTACTTAAGATCAAAACATGCAACTGGAAGAAGACAACAAAGTCAAAGCCCTTACGTCCAAATCCTCTAAGAAAAATATGAATCAGTCCCAGGCCATGGAAGAGTTCAAAAAGGATTTTGAGAAGCAAGTAAGAGAAGTAGAGGAAAAACTGGGAAGAGAAATGAGAGTGATACAAGAAAATCATGAAAAATGAGTCAACAGCTTGCTAAAGGAGACCCCCCCAAAAAAATACTGAAGAAAATAACACCTTAAAAATAGGCTAACCCAAATGGCAAAAGAGGTCCAAAAAGCGATTGAGGAGAAGAATGCCTTAAAAAGCAGAATTGTCCAAATGAAAAAGAAAGTCCAAAAGCTCACTGAAGAAAATAATTCCTTAAAAATTATAATGGAGCAAATGGAAGCTAATGACTCTATGATTGTAAAACAAAACCAAAAGAATGAAAAAATAGAAGACAAAATGAAATATCTCATTGGAAAAAACAACTGACCTGGAAAATAGATCCAGAAGAGATCATTTAAAAATTATTGGACTCCCTGAAAGCCATGATCAAAAAAAGAGCTGAGACATCATCTTTTAAGAAATTATCAAGGAAAACTGCCCTGATATTCTAGAACCAGAGGATCACCTCCTAAAAAGGAAACCCCAAAGCAAAACTCCTAGGAATATTATAGCCAAATTCCAGAGTGCCCAGGTCAAGTAGAAAATATTTCAAGCAGTCAAAAGAAACAATTCAAGTATTGTGGAAACACAATCAGGATAACACAAGATTTAGCAGCTTCTACATTAAGGGACCACAGGGCTTGGAATATGATATTCTGGAAGTCAAAGGAGATAGGATTACAACAAAGAATCACCTACCCAGCAAAACTGAGTGTAATCAAAGTGGGGGGAAAATGGCTATTCAGTGAAATAGCATTCTTAATGAAAAGACTAGAGCTGAATAGAAAATTTACTTTCAAATACAAGATTCAAGAGAAGCATGAAGTAGTAAACAGGAAAGAGAAATCATAAGGAACTTATTAAAGTTGAACTGTTTACATTCCTACATGGAAAGATGATATTTGTAACTCATGAGACCTTTGTCAGTATTAGGGTAGTTGGAGGGAGGAAAAATTACATGGATAGGTAGATAGATAGATAGATAGATAGATAGATAGATAGATAGATAGATAGAGAGATGGATGGATGGATAGATAGCACAGGGTGAGTTGAAGATGAAGGAGTGATATCTAATAAGTAAAATTAAGGGGTGAGAGATTATACTGGGAGAAGGAGAAAGGGAGAGATAGAATGAGGGAAATTATCTCACATAAAACAGACAAGAAAAAGCTTTTACAATGGAGGGGAAGTGGGGGAAGGTAAGAGGGAACGACTGAATCTTATTCTCATCAGATTTGGCTTAAGGAGGGAATAACATACATACTCAATTGGGTATGGAAATCTATCTTACCCTATAGGAAAATAGGGGGCAAGGAGATGAAGAGAGCAGAGGAATGACAGAGGGAGGGCAGATTGGGTGAGGGGTAATCAGAAGCAAACACTTTTGAAGAGGGACATGGTTAAAAGAGATAATAGTATAAATGGGCAGGGGACAGGATAGGACGAAGGGAAATATAGTTAGTTTTTAACAACATGACTACTATGGAAGTGTTTTGCATGATTACACATGTATAACCTATATTGAGTTGCTTGCCTTCTCAATGAGGATGGGTGGGAAGGGAGGAAGGGAAAAAATCTGGAACCCAAAGTTTTAAAAACAAATGTTAAAAATTGTTTTCATATGCAACTGGGAAATGAGATATACAGGCAATGGGGTATAGAAATCTATCCTGCCCTACAGGAAAATAGAATGGGAAGGGGATAAGAGAAGAGGTGGGGGGTGATAGAAGGGAGGGTAGATTAGGGGAAGGAGTATTCAGAATGCCCCTTGGGGCAGAGGGAGGGGCAAGATGGGGAGAAAATTTGGAATAAAAAATCTTGTGGAAGTGAATGTTGAAAACTAAAAATAAATAAATTAATAAATGTTTTAAAATTTTTTTAAAAAAGAAATGACTGAAGTGAAAACAAGAAGTGTCAATAAAGTATTTTAATAGAATGGGAAAATGATATGAGGAAGAAAAAGAAAAGGAATCCACTTGTCAGGTGGCAAAGTAATTTATTAAATACTAATGTTTTATAAACATTACAGTAGTAATCAAATATTGGTCATTTATGCTCATCCAAATTTCTCTTAGACTTTAAGTGCATAAAATTCCATACTAATTTATAAAATTATTTCAGCTTTTGGTATGCCAAGAGTTTTTCAAATCAAAATGCTACTAAAATAGCTTGGGAGTTGGTAGAACATAAAGAGGCACTCATTACTATCCTGACAGGAACCTTTTAGTGTGAAAGAGTAAACTGATAGCCTTAAGTTTATATCTTCTGTTTCATCTACAAGTGTGAAAGCTTAGTAATTTTAGCGAAAGAAATGAGTCAGAACTGATGGACATTTCCCTATTTGTGCTAGAAAACCAATGCTTTCTTTGCTGCAAGTTGCAGAATTATCAGTAGAAATATACATGTATCTCTTCTCTTCTCTTTTGTGTGCAAGTGTCAGGGAAAAAATATATATGTACACACACATACATACACACACATATATGTATATATGTGTATATACATACTACATATATACACACATTAGGTAAGTGTATTATGTATACGTTGTGTGTGTGCGCGCATATGTGTGTATGTGTGTTAAACTCTGTTCTCTATGCCACTAAAGAGTGGTATAATGTGGGTGACCAGAATACAGAAGGGCAACAATGTTCTTACAGTATCACTGATGCTTGGGACTTTGTTGCTTTTTATCAGGTGTCTTGCTAAAGATATTTCTTGAAAGTTAGTAACGGAGTCACGTTAAATAAGCACCCTGCGTTAATTTTAGAAGAGAGACTACAATCTTAGCAAAAGAACTGGAAGACGTTATAAGACATTTTCCTACTATGTTTAATAACCAAGTTAGGATTGAGGGTTTTTTTTCCCTTTCTATTTCCTCATTCAGAGACCAATCCTTGTAGGTCAGTCAGTCTCTGAAGGATAGGGCTGATGATGAGATTGGCCTAATCTTCCAGGAACAGCCTCCTCAATCTTGGGCCAGACCCCACAGAATTTGGAGAGTTTACTTCTGATTAAAGTGTAAATAGAATTTAATCTAGGTGAATTCCAGCTCTAAAAGCACTAGGTTCACACCTTTGAAACTCTCCTTTCCCTCCCCCCAGTGTTCTACTTGAGTGGTCTGGGTGGAGATTGATTCTTTTCTCCTGAGTTTTTGAGCCTGAATCTTATGATCAAGTCACATTCTCAGCTGGAGGAGCTAAAGACTGTTAGCCCACCTCTTCATTAAAAATGCCCACCCTCTCATTAATTGTTCACCAGTCAGGATTGATTTTCATCTATCAGGGGCACCTCCTTTTCCAAAGGTATTTAAGCATTCTGAGATCTCCATAGTTTTGTCTTTGGTTACAAGAAAGGCCACTGACCATCAATTTATTGCTTATTTTCTGCCTAATTAATAAATTGATTATTACCCAGAAACTCTGTCTCTAGGGCTTTTCATTCATCACAGAACTGAGTTCAAAGGCTGCCTCAGACACTTATTAGTTGTGTGACTCTAAACAACTCACGTTCTCCCTTAAGCTCACTTTCATCATCTGTAAAATGGGGATAATACAAAATTGCACTTACCTCACAGTATTATGTGAAGATAAAATGAGATAATATATATGAAGCTTTTGCAAACTTTAAAGCCTTATATAAATGTTAGCTATAATTATTATTCACAATATATTTTGCAACATAAGAGGTGCTGGTATCAGTTCTTTCACATATAGTACCATTGGCAATATTTGAGCAACAATTGGTTGTTGTTGTTGGGTTGTTTTTTTTTCTGGTGACTTGTTTCCTTTCATATTTTACAAGGGGGAAAAGATTTCCCAGAGTCACTTTAAGTAATAAGAGAAAGCAAAAATTGAATAAAATTTAAAATTAAAAAATGAAATACACATTTTATGTGAGCCAAGCCCCACTTAAATAAAATATCACCTAGGGGCAGCTAGGTGGTACAGTTGGTAGAGCACCAGCTCTGGAGTCAGTAGGATCCGAGTTCAGATGCAACCTCAGACACTTGACACTTAACTTGCTGTGTGACCTAGGCAAGTTGCTTGACCCCAATTGCTTGTGAAGAAAAAAAAATCATATAAAGAAATATCCTTAAAATGCTCTGGTACTCTCCAGAAAATAATAGTTTTTCAGAATCTGGGAGGTAAAATAATCATCTTCCCTTTTGCCTGTGGTGAGCTCCCTAAGACCCAGTATATCCCTAGCCACAGAAGATTTTTCTTCACAGGGTTTGCAATGATTCAAATTGCTTTTTACACAGATTGTTGAATAGAAGTTTCATCACATTTTGATCTTTGAAATATGTAAAACTGCTTATTAATAAGAATGAGATCCTCTTTTTTGGATAAACAAATATGATTCCTTAATGATTTTGATATAATTTCACAAGCTGCCTTTTGATTGCATAGTAAACATAAATAATTCTTTACTTCCCTCATAAGCCTTTTTGTTCATGCTGATTTGTAAGTCACATGCAAAGGTCACATAAAGACAACTCTTTCCTTAGTATTCTGCAGGAGGATTCTTGTTGCAAGGGGGAATTATGATTCCATAACCACAATGGAGAAGGCTCTGTTTTTGTTGGTGGTTTGCCAAAACCTCAGTGGGGCAAGTCCACAACTGTACTTTAAAGGGCTGGCCTACTGTTTGTTTAGTTTTTGCTTTTTAAAAAACACAGTTTCTCCCTCATACAAATTGGTTCCAAATAGTTTCTGGTAGTAACATGGTGACTTTAAATGGGAATAATGTGTTATTGGGTTCTTGGGTGGTGCTTGTTTTTAATTTTCATAAATGGGCTCTGGTTGCTATGGTTTTAGGCACATACACAAAAACAAATGCTTTATATGGAAGCCCTCATTTTTGGCACCATGGTGGCGATACAATATGCAGAGCACACTTCCCACCAAGTAGAAGTTACCGGCTCATACTAATCAAATAGTAGCAGGACCAGCTAGTGATATTTTTGTGAGCAAGAGTCTTACGAAGATTCTTTTATCCCTGACAAGCCAAGTCCCAATGTTACCTTGTCCCCTGCTGGCCTCAGGCAAGCATGCAACTGTCCTAATATCCCCTTCTGGAGATAGTAAGAAACAACTTTAGGAAATAGAGTCTGGTTGGTATTTCAATAGTGCCTCCAAAACATCTTTTATTGGGAAATACAAACACAGGAGGCCCTTAATCTGTTCCCTTTAACGGTAAACCATACCCTCTGGGGTTAGATTAGTCTATTTGGGAACATATTGGTAAGTACTGAATTCTCCTTCCTAAAGCTAGCTGCTGCTATGTTTTCTCTTCTTTAAAAAAAAATGTTTTTTTCTTTTTATTCTGAACAAAAAAAAAGCATTTCTATCACACAGAAGAAAAAAAAGATTCCATATGAAACCATGAAATTCCACTTCACACTGCTTTCTTTTAAAAAAAATAGTATGTAATAAACTCTACACGTTACTTTCAAAACTGTCCTCTGTGTTTCCTTCTCAACTTCCTTCTGTTCTTTTCTATACATGTTTTTTTCAACGTTATCATGGCTTTTTTTTTGCATCACTATTGATAGCATCCCTCTCAGAAGACTCTCATATCCCCAATTAATGGAGCTCAATAAAGGGAAAAAATCCTTGCGATAAAAAAGCATAGTCAAACAAATTGAATCCATATATTAGCCATGCCCAGAAATGTTTCTCTGCATGTTGTGTTCATCACCCCTCTGTCATTAGGAAGTAGTAACGTGCTCCATCACAGATCCTCTGGAGATATAGTTGTTCAATGCTTTAATTAGTGTTCCTAAGATTTCAAAGTTGTTTTACTTTACAATGTTGTTGTACTCATATGAATTTATCTACCAGTTCTGCTTATTTCACCCTTCATCAATTTATGTTATTCCAGATTCTCTGAAAGTCTTTTTTGTCCTTTATTCTAGCACAATAATATTCCATTCCATTCATATACAATGTGTTCAATTGTTCCTCAGTTGATGGACACCTCTTTAGATTCTAGTTCTTTGCTTTTCCTTTTTCCCTTTTATTCCCTCCTTCAGAAGCTAACAGTTTTGTTTTGTTTTTAGTTATTCCCTCCTTGGTTTATACTCTCTTAATGCCCCCCCATCCCTCCTTGTTTCCCTGTTGTTTGATGTTAATACACACAATTTTATGTGTATGTGTGTTTACAACCCTCTTTTGTCTATTTCAGATAAGTTCCCTTGATACCCACTCCCCAACCCCTTTCTCTGTGTTTGTATATTCTCCTTCTCACATATCTCAATTATGAAAACTAGCAAGTTCCACTTTGTTCTTCCTCCATTCTTCTCTAGTATATCTATCCCTTGTTTTAAGCTCCTTTCTCTTTCCCCTCTTAAAAAACCCTCAGAACAACAAAATCAATCCACCCTCCACCTCTGTTTTTCCTATTTGACTGCCTCAATACTCTTTGAAGACATTACAGTGTTAGAGATATATTTGTTTCTTCTCCCCCATCATACATCTCCTTACAATTGCTCAAATAAATTTACCATTCTGGATTTATCTATCCTCTTGTTTGTATTTCAAAATTCCTACTTAGCTTAGGTTTTTTCATCTGAAATTCCTGAAAGTCTACTTTCAGAAATACATTAAAGTCCACTTCCCCCTTTTTTCAGTGTAAGCTATTCTTGACTGTAAGTTTATGTCTTTTTGCCTCTTGCAATAATACATTCCAATGACTGTGGTTTTCAGAAGAAGCTTCCAGGTCTTGTGTGATCCTGACTATAGTTCCTTGATGCTTGAATTCCTTTCTGGATGCTTGCAAATTTTTTTATCTTTGTTGTAGGAGTTCTGTTTTTTGGCTATGACATTCTTGAGACTTTTTCTTTTGGTGTTTCTTTCATGAGGTGATTAGTAGAGCCTTTCCAACCTTACTTTGCCATCTATTTCTAACTGATCTGGGCTATTATCATTTATGATTTCTTGAAGTATAATGTCCAGGTGTTTCTTTTTAACCATGGTTTTCAGGGAATCCAATAAGTCTTACATTATATCTCCTTGACCTTTTATCCAGGTTAGTTGTTTTTGATATTAGACATCTTGTATTTTTCCTGCTTTTTTCAGTATTTTGAAATTTTGTTCTAATAGTTCTGGCTTTCTCATAGATTCATTGATTTTTGTATAGTCTCTTCTAATTTTCAAGGATTCCATTTCTTGAATAAGGCTTACCACTTTTTTTTAAGCTGCTTATTCTTATTTCAATTCTTCCTTAAGAGCTTTTATTTCTTTTTTTTATGCTTTGCTTCATTTCTACGAGGTAATCATGTAGTCCTTGTGGAAAATCCCTTTTTTCCTTTGGGTCTTGCTTGCATACATATATATTTACTGGATCGTGCTATCTTTGGTATACTCATCTCTCCAACTTTAGTTTCTAAATTGGGGCTTTTTTCCCCACCAGAGAGAGACTGTTCCCTGAGTACTTGTATTTACCTCTACTCCCCTGAGGTTTGGCGCCACTGGACCTGTGAAGTTCCGAGTTTTGAATCTTGCACCTCATGATGGAGTGTTAAGGGATTCAGAGCCACTAAGCCTGGGCTTTCCAGGTTTGAGGGCTATAGCATCATGTTGGGCTGGTCAGCACTTTACTGGTTCCTGCCCAATATTGTTTTGAGTGGCTTCCAAAGTCTCCACCCTGATTCCTTAGGACCACAGTAGGGTTTTCCCCTATTCTTGCTTCCTCCAGACAAAGAGAGCTGCAGGCCACACCCATCCTTGGCTATCTTTTATGAGGCTACCTGGTGCTGGCATTGGCTTTGCTGGTGGGGGCCCTAGCTGATTTTTTGCACAGTTATAGTGTGGAAAATGTTACTATGGTTTCTCATTGAATTTCTTGATAATTATTCCATCTGCTTTGAATATCAGAGTCCGTATGTGGGAGCTGGATTGCCAGCCTCCTGTTCTGTTTCCAGACATCTTGGCTGTGTTTTTATCATGTTTTTCTTTTGTAACAGTATTCTAGTTTATTTGTTTTTTTTTTCTTTTTGACAGTATTCCAGCAAATACACTGATCCCATTGACTTTCTTGGCCAATGTAAACTCTCCAAGAAGAAGATACTAGAGAGCTCACATTTGTGAGAATCATAATAATGTGGAAAATAAATATCTTGGAGAGACTGTGGAGCATGAGTAGATTCTGTAAGTGGTTCCAGTTAGAGAGGACTGCAAAGGCATTCACAAAGGCCAGTCACTGCAGCTACTTCCTCTTTTGCCTCCGCTCTTAGGAGATCTCAGTGCCTCTTTGGTTCATAGCACTTGGGAAAGGGAATGGAATCTCTGACCTTGGGAGTTCTGAAAGTTCAGGAGACTGAGCCACAGGGATCCAGCAATCACAGTCTTGAGTAGGTGTTGCATCCAGCCTAGCTACTAGCATCATTGCCCTAAGGAGTAGGAAGTAACATTTGGAAAGATCTTTAGGACACTAGTTCAGTGTTATCTGAAAAGAGGGAGAAGGGAACAAGCATTTATTAAGTGCCTACTGTGTGCTAGGCTCTATAAATATTGTCTCATTTGATCCTCACAACTCTGAAGTAGATGCTATTGCTAATCCCCATTTGATAGTTGAGGAAACTGAGGAAGATCCAAGTTAGGTGACTTGCCCAGGGTCACGCACATAGTGATTTGAGATAAAATTTTAACTTAGGTCTTCCAGACTTCAAGCCCAGGGGTCTGTCCACTGAGCCACTTCGATGCTTGTTGAGATAAGAACTCATCTGTCAGAGATGCAAACCTGATGAGAAATGAGGCAAGGAAATGAACTCAGTTTTTAAGTCTTCTTCCCCAGAAACTAAGATGGTTTAGGGGACAGGATATCCCTGAGGTATTGGGGGTAAATGTTTGTATATGTGTTCTTGCTCTATATTCAAAGTAAATATCCCTTTGTAAAAGCTAATCAGTATCAAGTGGTTAAATAGAATCAGGGTGCCAGTAACTGACCCTCTTACATGGAAGGAACACAGCATATTGGGAAATCAGGCCTTTAGCAGTAGGAGACATACAACCCAACCCCTCAGGGTTACCTAGTAGAACTCTGAGCAGCCTGGATCTTGGAGAGAGTTTTCAGAGTGTACATATTACCCTCTTTGATCTTCCCATAAACTACCTGCCTCTGTTCATATTCTCAGGCATGTTGCCTTTCTTTCTGATCTTATTCTCTTCTAGAGGCAACTAGGTGTCCTGGGCCTGGAGTCAGGAAGACCAGAGTTTGAATCCAGCCTCAGACAAGAGTCTGAGCAGGTAACCCTGATGTTAGGGTTAGCTATGTGATCTTGGGCAGTCAACTAGCTGTGTGACTTTGGGCAAATCACTCAACCTCTATTTGCCTTTGTTTCCTCAACTGTATAATGGGGATAACAATAGTACCTACCTCCCAGGGTTGTTTTGAGGATCAGATGAGATAATATTTGTAAAACACTTAGTGCAATTCCTGGCACATAGAAGGTGCTATATAGATGCTACTTGTTATTAATTATTATTAACATTATTAGTTCTGTCTTCTTTTGTGATGTCCTCTTTTGCTACCTCAGGTGACTTCCTTTGCAATTTTGTTTTCTTCATTACCACAAATGAATAACTGAACCAGAAAGCATTTATTAAGTGCTTATTGTATTCCAAATACTGTACTAAGTACTGGAGATACATATAAAAACAAGTAAGACAGCTGCTGCCCTCATGTAGCTTATAGTCTAGTAGAGGAAGACAATACAAATAGCAAAAATAGCATTGGAAAGGGGGAAGAAGGGCTAGGGTCTTGGTGCAGCAGCATAATTTGGAGATGGCTTGAAGATGGTCAGGAGCAGCATGATGAATATATTAAATGAACAAAAGAAAAAAGAAACCCTGAAAAAAGAACAGCACTAACTTTATGTATTATATATGTATATATAATTACACACATACATATATATATATAATTACACACATACATACATATATAATATATATACACACATATATATATACATATATATATATATATATATATATATACACATATATATATATACACACACACACAAAGCCCTACCATCAATCTGGATACCACACTAAAAAAGCAAAAGGATGGTTATACAGCCACTGGAAAATTACACTTTAATCATATATGTATATGATTGTAGTATAATATGTGATATAGTATAATATAATCATGTATGATTATAATATATATATATATATACATATACATATATGCTTTCTGATCTTCCCATTTCACATGTTGCTTTCTTTTTTTCCATCTCCTTAAAAAGACACAGTCTTATATCTGGGGGGAATAGCTACTCAATAAAAATGTAGCATTTGAGAGCTTGAGCCTTTCCATCAAAGACCTCACTCTGACCTATGAGAAACATTCTCAGTACTTCCCAATTTTAATTTCCAAAAGCTAGACCACACAAAGTAATTATCCATTTAGGGACAACTCACCAAATAATTTGCCTAGTAATTTACCCAAAGACTCTGAGGATCCCAGATTACCTAATTTCTCCAAGTTCTTTTTACTGTACCACGTAGATGAGTGGGCAGGGGAAAGACACCTAAACCAAGCTATGCCCCAGGGTTAGGTCATTGTCTTTCTTACCTGCCTAGCCACATTTCAACCCTTTCACATGTATCTACAGTCAGCCTGTGCCTGACAAAGCTTTGAGCCACCCCCTTATGTCTACTTGAGTTAAGCATATGCTAATAGAATCTGAATATTGGAATCCTAAACTAAGTGAATCTCAGAGTTGGCTACCAGAACAATTGTAGTGAGCATATAATTGTAATGAGAATTATCAGGCTGAGAGATATCTTTGACCCAAACCCACCCACCTTAGGGTGGCTCAGGGCATCATAGAATCAACATACCCTTCCATAATTAGACCCTATTACTCAGGACTGACCCCAGTAATCCAAAAGATTGCAGGACTATCCCTGAATATAATTGGCAAGAATGGGTTTTTGAAGTGCCTATGATACTCAAACCAGGCATCACAAAGCCCCTACCATCAATCTGGATGCCACATTTAAAAAGGAAAAGGATGGTTATATAGCCACTGGAAAATTATACTATAATCGTGTATGTATATAATTATAGTGTAATATGTGATATAGTATAATATAATTACATATGATTATATGTATACATACATATGTATGTGTATAATTATATATACATATATAATACATAAATTTGGATTCTGTGATAAGTATTTTAGAATTGGTTTCTGCTGGCCCAATATCCTTATTTTGCAGAAGAGGAAACTGAGGCACACAGGGAAGTGCTTTACTGAATTTCCACAGTTACTAAAAGAGCTAGACTAGAGGTTAGACATGATATAGTAGGTGATAGAAAGATATTATCATTTCTTGAACATCAAAGTGACATGAAGAAAGGGATATTTTAAGAGTATTCAAGTTAACTTTTTAAAAGATAGCATTTTGCCGCTTAACCTGATTTCAGCCTGCTGAAAGAAGTTCATACAAAGCAGATTTCAAGGTGAAACAAATTGTAGTTGAATGAAGAGTATTTGCTGATTGAGTGTAAGAAATCTTCATTTTGTGTGGAATTTAAAAATATCTGTGGTTGCCATGGAATAGTGATAGTCATTATAACACATAAAAACAGTAGCATAAAAGCATTCTAGAAACTCATAAAATACTCATCTCCTTATGAAAATATTATGTGGTAGGAGTTGTAGCATGATCAATAAAATGCTAAATACCATGGCTGGATGCATTTCTATATTTCTGCTTATTAATGGTATCCATAAAGAAACTATTGTATTCAGTGAGAATTTTATAGACTGATAAATTCCATGAACAAATGTCCAAGTAAATTCCACACAGTTATAGACAATATTTCATTCACACAAACAATGAAAAATAATCAGTTTCTTTTTACTCCTATGTGATACTAGTGCTCAACATAGCCAGAAGGTGATTATGATGGGGATAGAGAGGACCACGCTCCCATACATATACAGCCCTGTATAATCCTACCACATCCACATGTACCTCAGACTATGCCTAGTAGCTATCCCAAAGTGGAAATTGCTGCTTGAGGAAGTAGTGGGGTTCCCTTCAGGTGGGACTTCTCACTAGAAGTCTTCAGGTGGAGGCTGGATGACCAATTGTGGAGTAATGCTATAGAAGGCATTTTTCTTATTTTAGATGGTTTCCAAGGTTTCTGAGATTCTATGAAATCGTCTTATGACTGAGAATAACATGGGAATCTTATTTCTTTATAAGGCTTCTGTTGCTTTTTAAGATTAACTACTCACATATTTGAATTAAAGTTTTTATATCATACATTAAATTACTAGAAGTTTTAAGATGGAAAGAAAAAAACCTTCTGTCCTAAAATGCCCTCTGTTACAACTGGCTTACCAATAAACAACCTGCTTCCCATTATACCTATCATTAAAGTAATTTCTTTAGTTTAAGACATTATGTCTTCAAAGGCCCTGTTAAGATACATATAGGTTACCTGGGGCAGAAGGAAGAAAGGAAAGTCTGATTAACTCCCATTAATAATTGCCAACAGTGTGTCAGATTCATTAGTTTAAAGTGGAGAGGCCAAGGTCTTAAGATAATGATACAGAGGACAGGTAAGTTTCAAAGGAGAGAATGAAAAAGATCAGAGTTGTTCCTCAGGATGGGAACACCTGAGTGAGTTGCTGGAGTGAGAGGCCTTGACCATGTAGGTGAAAATGTCTCAGAGGGGCAATAAATGAGAAAAACCAAAGACACTACTACAGTCTTTTCAATTATCATTTTAACAGTCCTCCAGACTGTGCTTATGGTTGGGGGTGAGACAGGACTAGACTTTTAACATAGAAGTGAGTGGTATATAAGCAATCATCCAATCCTGGACATAAACTGAAATGGATTATAGTACTCTGCAGGGAAGTCTCTTCAGGGCCTTCACTTTGCATGGCTTGAAGAGTCAGTGATGTTCAATGGAAAGGGCACTGGATTTAAAATCAATGATGTGGGTTCAACTCAGAGTTGAACATTCCAGTTCTGCTACTTATTACCTTTGGGACTCTGGGCAAAGTTATTTAAATCTCAGCTTCCTCATCTGTAAAATAAGGGAATTGGATTAGATGATCTCTTTCAGTCCTATGTCCTGTGATTCTAGTCCCAGAAAACCCAAGGGGTCCTAGAGTTGATTACCTACAATGATGGAATCCAAACTGTATGTAACTTCCTTGGACAATGAATAAAGATTGTGATGTTAAACCAAGTGAAATCCGATTCCAATTAAGCACACAAGGTGTATTAGCTTATTATATTATATGGATCTTGCTGAGAACCTTCCTTTCTCTTTCCCCTTCTTCTGATTTAGTGCAGAAGAATGGTAGCAAATGGCATGACACTCATCTTGCAAGGAGAAGAAAAACACTATTGATCTTTGGAACTATTGAAAGTTAGAATGGGCTGTGTCAGGAGGTAAGCAGCTTCACCTTCACTAGAAAACTTCAAGCAAAGGTGAATAACCCTTTGTTAGAGATGTGGTAGAGAGGATTGTTGGTTAATTGCAAGTAGGACAAGATGATCTCTGTGGTCTCTTCAAACTCAGAGATTCAGAGATTTTGTGACTAATGGTTCTGTTTTCTTTTTTACATTCTTTCAAAGAAATATTCTGTAATAATGTGAATGGTGTGCTTGCGTTTGGAAAGTTGGCCTCAGTATGCCAGGCACTAGGTAGCATACAGGGAATTTTCACAGAATCCCTGGTGGTAGCTGTAAGTTGAAGGAAATAAAGAAACTTCACACAATATACTCAGGCCCTTTATGCCAGAAGAGCCTAGGTTGTGACACAAGGATTAGTTGGATTTAGATGAAGTAGGCTGAGTTTTGCCAATCATATTCTTACTGCAAAAGATTCAGAAATAGGGGAATTCTGTTATCATCAACAAGATCCTTGATTGCCTGAAATAGAAAGAATATCAAGTCGATTAAGTTCATATTTAAATTAAGCTTAAGGTTTTAAAAATACCATTCATGTTCAGGAAGTAAGAAAGAATACTTTTTTTCTTAACTCTTTCAACATACTCTAGTTACTATATTTTTAAGGAATGAAAATACTATTTGACTCAGAAAAGTCTTTGATCAAAAGTATTTTGATCCATTTTAGCATTAATTCAATCTTTTGCCAATATCCTAAAGGCTGCATAACTCCAATGACAATGATGGTTTGCTCAGGAGAAAGTAATGTCAAGGAACATATGTTAAAAACTAAGAACAGAAATTATCACTAAATTAAAATTATAGGGATATACTTAGCTGAAGAATAAAGGATCTGAGAAAGTCCTCCCCCATAGAAGTAGGGAATACATTCCAAACATCTTGCATTATGTGTTATAGGGACATGTGATAGATATGGCTCTAAAGCCAGCATCCTCTCAGTTCAAGTTTGATGCTGGGACAAAATGAGTCACTTGCAAGTCACTGAACATTTAACAAAGGAGGATGTTTACTTTGCCCTAAGAAGGCAAGGATATACAGCAAGGATACAGTGACACTTAGCATATCTGGACATTACTCCCCCCACCCCTATCTGTACCACCACTGCCAATTCCCATCTGGAAACACATCTGGTCAGTCATCAAGGTATGGTGATTTGCATGGTCTCAGGTGCCCACCAAGTCTGAGGGGCACCAAATACATGCTTCTGTGACCTTTTATGCCCTCAGACCAAGAGCTGCAGCCAATCAGATTGTGTAGGGGAGAAAGCTGTCTCAGGGAAGTCATGGAAACTGTGCCAAGAAACTGCTGGTCCCATCAAATACCTTGATCACAAAGTCTTAATGATCTTCTAGGGATATTTTACTATTTGAATGTCTACACAGTCTTCTTGTCATGTTTAGTACTAAAGAATGGAAGGGGAAAGGGAAAAACAAACACAATCAAACACAAAAATGTGAAGTCTAGGCCTTTCCACTTCCCTTTGGAAGGACCAAGTCTCAAGTCATTTAAAGGACAGTCCTTCTAGCATGGGTAGTACTAAAGGGAAAGAAAGAAAAACAAATAAAACAAAAATGTAGAGGAATACAGAAGCCATAATGATAATGAAGTTGACACAGGCATTGCCAGAGGCAGCTCAAAAGAAATGCAAGATGCACAAGTTTAGAGAATGCACCCTAAATGTTCACATGGACTATTCGTGCCCAATCTGGGGTAGAGCCTTCTGAACTCATACTGGTCTGATCAGCCAAAGTCAGACACACTGTAACATACTAATGTCACTTTGGTCCTCTTCGAGAATGAAGGACAACAACCAGCCAGTCTCTCACCCCCTATAACCAATCTGTTGACAAGATTTGTTGATTTCTCCTTTACATTTCCTGAATAAGTCCGCTTTCTCTCCTCTGACACTACTGTAGCACAGGCTCTCATCACCTCAAGCCTGGACTACTGCAACATCCTGCTGGTGGGTCTATCTGCCTCACGTCTCTCCCCACTCCAACTCACCCTCCATTCAGCCTCTAAAGTGATTTTCCTAAAGCATAGTTCTGCCAGGTCACTCCCCTACTCAATAAACTTCAGTGACTCCCTATTGCCTCCAGGATCAAGTACAAAATACTGTTTGATGTTCAAAGCCCTTCCTCATCTAGCCCCCTTCTACCTTTCCAGTCCTCTTACACCTTACTCTCTGCCATATACTCTTCAGTCCAACAACACTGGCCTCCTTGCTTTTCCATGAGCAAGACATTCCATCTCTTGGCTCTAGCCATTTTCTCTAGCTGTCCTCCATGACTAGAATGCTCTTCTCCATCTCTACCTACTGCTTCCCTTGTCTTCCTTTAAGTCCCAACTAAAATCTTATCTTCTTCTTCTTCTTCTTCTTCCTTCTTCTTCTTTTGCAAGGCAACAGGGTGAAGTGACTTGCCTAGGGTCACACAGTTAGTAAGTGTCAAGTTTCTGAGGCCACATTTGAACTCAGGTCTTCCTGAATACAGGGCTAGTGCTCTCTCCACTGTGCCATGCAGCTGCCCCCATATATTATTTCTTTAGGAAACTTTCTCCACCCCTCTTACATCTAGTGCCTTCCCTCTTTTAATTATTTTCTATTTACCTTGTATATAGCTTTTTTGTACATATTTGTTTGCTTGCTGTCTTACCCATTGGATTGTGAGCTCCTTGAGAGCAAAGACTGTCTTTTGGCTCCCTTTGTATTTCCAGCACTCAGCATTGTGCCTGTCACATAGTAGGCTTTTAAAAATATTTATGGACTGACTTAACCTTACATGTCATCCTTCTCAAGCACTGAGAGAATTGCTCCATGTTAGTGGGAGCCTGCACTGTGTTTCATTTATTTTTATTTTATTTTATTTTATTTGGTGAGGCAATTGGGGTTAAATGACTTGCCCAGAGTCATACAGCTAGTAAGTGTTATGTGTCTGAGGCCGGTCTGAACTCAGGCCCTCCTTCATTCACTGCGCCACTTAACTGCCCCCACTCTGTTTCATTTAGAATAGTATTCATACATCAATAGAAGAATCTTTGACACAGGGTTCTACAGTGCCATACCTGGCCACCCAAGCCCTTCACCCTCCACATCTGCAGTGCCCTTCTACTTCAATATGATGTGTGTCACGTAGCCATCTTTTCCTATTTAACAACTAATATGTTAAATGTTAAGGGCAGGCCTGACTCAGGTCAGTACTCTTATTTCAGGTTCAATGTTGGAACAAATTGAGAAACTTACAGATCATTCAAATGTTAATAAAATAAATGTATATAGCTCCAACATAGAGAAACACTAGCACTTAGCTGAGGGAAATATCCCTTCCCAGGCTACCTCTGAGCCTCCTCACAGATGCCCCTGATCAGTAAAGCAGGGTGTGTTGCTTTCTGTGCCCTCCAGTGACCAAGGAGGCATGTCAATCTGGTCAGAGCCCTTCAGGAAGCTGGATAAAGGGATATGGAGTTTGAGCCTTAGCCACCAGACCCAACTGAGTCCTTGGAACACTCTCATCATCTTTAAGAGGAAAAAAAAGCTAGTGTAACCCACATGGGAAGGGGAACTCTGGTAAATAGTGATCCTATCAAAATGTGCAGCCTGCCTTGTCATACATACCTTTACGTATTGACATGAAAGCTCAGGACCTAGGAAATTACTTCTTGCTGGTAAAGCAGACATCCCAGAATTCCTAATCATGAGAGGCCTTGCATGTGACTTAGGATAGACTTCCCACAGTTCTTATAAGTCTCAGAGGTTGAACTTAAGAAACTATAATGACGTGATTGTTGAAGATGCAATTCTGTTACTGATATGAGAGAAGCCATAGTGATTGCCAAAATCAAAGGAGGATGGAAACACTCAGATTATGGGTTAAAGATGGGACTACAATTCTGTTGCTGACCTAAGTAACCAGGAAGGTTGGTGAGATATCCCATCCCAGCTAACAATTCCTTCTTACCCAGGGAATTTTGTCTACTCCGACAGAAGCTGATTCTCCTGTTTTAACTTTTTGTTCCTCTTCCCTGCCCCACTAGAGGCTAGACCAACCCCTTTTATTCAGGCAGAAGGGTTCACTTTCATTGTATATGTTACTTAAAATGTATATAATGGGGAACTGGCCAATAAGGGCTCAATCCCAAGAGAATATACAGTATGTTTTACTGCTACCAATCCACATGAAGCGTTAATGAGCCTGCTTTTTAGAAATACAAGATGGAGGAGCCCTTTCCCTTCTAATGACGGAGAGAGCAGAAACAGGTATAGTCTATTTTCTGTCAGCTTACTTACATGGTGATGAAAAATCTCTTAGTTGGCTGCTGAGAAAGAATTAAAGGTCCATTGCTGAAATACTCTGGGAGTGGGAGAAATAACAATAATGGAACTAGCAGCAACTTGCTGCCTGGGTTGGCTGCTTTATCTCCCCACATAGCTGCCATTCCGGTAGCCGTGAATGCCTGGTTCTTGTCTCTACTATCTCTTTCGTGTTTCATTCTTTTCTGATCTTAGGTGAATTTACATTTTAGACTGAAGAGACCAGGTTATAAATTTGTGAGCATAAATAAAAAAGAAGAAAAGAAAAGTCAGGAGAACCATCAGAAGTACCAGCAACCACATCTGATAACAGCAACAGCCAAATCTGATGAAGAGCCAGGAGAAACCAGATTGACTCAGAGCAATGGTGACCCAACTTGTCAGCCAAGACACCATGCCGTGAGAGCAAGGGAATGACTGGTCCATTGGTTATGACACACCCCAAAGTGAATTTAGTGGGGACAACATGTTGTAGCAACTATTTAAAGTTTGATCCAAGTCCCTCCAGGGACAGAGTACGCAGAGCAGAGTGTGCTCCTGGTTTGGGACATGGTTTGCCTTTGTATTTGCTATACACACACACACACACACACACACACACGCACACACACACACACACACACACACACATATATATTAGTAAACATCCCTTTATAAAAGCTAATTGATGTTAACTGGTTACATGATATTGGGAAGATATTAACTAGCAAGTGATGTTGAGAGGAACACAGTATATGGGGGGTTAGGAGAAAAAGTTCTAGAATCCTTATACCCAACATGTTTACCCCAAACCTGAGGAAAGCAATAGCAATACCAGAGCCTTGTACTGCATGTATAAATCTTAATTGTCATTAATACTGTTTGTGCTAGGTAGTTTGAGAGAGTAGGAAGAGATTTTTTTCCTTTGCTTAGCAAGTTAGGCTAGGGTTAAGAGGAGTAGAGAAAGACTGCTAGTGTTGTTTTCCTTAAGCATTGCAGTATACACATGTAGGAGTACCCAGGTCCAGCAAAGATATCCATGAACCGTCTTGGGGAATTTTCTTGAACTTTTGAGAAAGGGGTACCAATCAGTAATGGCCCAATGAATATAGGATAAAGATAGGGACATCAAATGGAAAGAAAAGAGATGTATTCACATGCTAAGGAAACTGATCTTGCTTAAGGCAAATTTAGATTCCTGGGGTACAGATTTAATTTTTATAACAACTGTCCAAACCCATTTAAAATATACATCCAATTAATAGTATTTTTGGCAACTTAGCATAGAAAAGTAAAGCATTTCACAGAAGGAGGGAGTAGGGAAATAGGAAGATCTGTCAAGGGAGAAGAGGAGAATATTTGTATTTTAAGTAGAAGGATTTATTATCAGAATAAGAAAAGAGGGAAGGAGAGAAGTGTGAGAAATCCAATACTTTCATAGGTATGAAAGCATTCCTTTCAGACAAAACTGCAGGTTCTCTTATCTAAGATGAGACCATCCACTCTACCATATCCTTTCATAGAGGTTGGAGACTTTTTAATATTAAGTCACCATGTGGTAGGAGAATTTCTACATTTTTAGTCTATCAAAATGTAGCTAAATAATTGTGGTTAATATATTTTTTTCTCACAACTGGAAATAGAAAACATTTAGGCCATAAAATCCTAGGTTGGATTTATTTCCACATAGCAACTTGAGAGAAAAGTCCAGCCCTCAAAGGAGAGAGAAAAGCAAGGCCACTGATTTGACTTGAAACAACCAATTATGCTATTATTGTAAGTGACAGCCGGCTATCTGTGCTCAAAGTTGTCACTATCTTGGGGTTTAAGGGTTCATTACCTCATTTATGAGCTCCCCCTTGTGGTTAGCTATATAGAAACAAAGCCCCTCTTGTCAATGTCTTTGTTTCTTCAATTTGTAAGACAAGAGAATAAAGAACTGAGGATGTAGAGGGAAAAGGACCAAATGAAGAGACTCAGGCAACCCAGATTTGGGAGTAACAATACAAGTTACTTAAACAGTTACTTGACGACATCCAATTCTGTTTACTTTCATTAAGCACCTACAACACGAAAAGAACTATTGTAGGTTCTAGAAATAGAAAGATTAAAAATAACATAATCCCTGCCCTGCTTACTATCTAGTAGAGGGGTAAGACGTCAGAAATAGAGCTGAAACAGACCTTAGAGTTTATATAGTCCAACCCCTTCATCTTACAATAATCATTTATGGACACATAACATTCTCTCTGAGTACCTCCCCCTTAACTTGTACTCAAACCCACAGGTTGGATCCCTAGAAGGATGATTACTCTTCCCTCTTAAGAGTGATCTTTTGAGCCCCTAGCTTCTCCTAGTACTATAACTCACAAGTCACCACCAGGGTGCTTCCTATTAACAGATAATAGACAGCACTTAGTAACTGTCTTAGTAGTACTTAGTAAGACATTTTTTCTTTTTTTTATTATTAATTTATTTTGATTTATCAACAATCACTTCCATAAGCTTTTGAGTTTTGAATTTTTCTCCCCCTCCTTCCCCCTCTCCCTCCCCAAGATGGCTTGCAATCTGATATAGGCTATACATATATATATTCCTATTAAATATATTTTTACGTTAGTGATGTTGTAAGGAAGAATTAGAACCAATAGGAGGAACCATCAGAAAGAGGAAACAAAACAAAACAGAAGAAAAAAATAGCACATAGCATGCTTTGATCTGCATTCAAACTCCATAGTTCTTTCTTTGGATGTGGATACCATTTTCCATCATGAGAAGGGCTAAGTCTATGAACGTTAGTCATTGTACAACGTGGCTATTACTGTGTACAATGTTCTCTTGGTTCTGCTCATTTCACTCAGCATTAGTCCTTACAAGTCTTTCCAGGTTTTTCTGAAGTCCACCGGCTCATCATTTCATTACATTCATATACCACAACTTGTTCAGCCATTCCCCAATTGATGGGCATTCCCTCAATTTCTAATTCTTTGCCACCACAAAAAGAGCTGCTATAAATATTTTTGAACATATGGATCTTTTTCCCATTTGTATGATCTCTTTGGGATACAGCCCTAGAAGTGCTATTGCTGGGTCAAAGGGTGTGCACATTTTTATAGCCCTTTGGGCATAGTTCCAAATTGCTCTCTGAAATAGTGGGATCATTTCACACCTCTACCAACAATGCATTAGTGTCCCAATTTTCCCGTGTCTTCTCCAATATTTGTCATTTTGCTCTTTTGTCATGTTGGCCAATCTGATAGGTGTGATGTGGTAACTCAGAGTTGTTTTAATTTACATTTCTCTAATCAATAGTGATTTAGAGCATTTTTTCATATGACTACAGATGGCTTTAATTTCTTCCATTGAGAACTGCCTCTTCATATCCTTTGACCATTTATCAATTGGGGAATGACTTGTATTCTTACAAATTTGACTTAATTCTCTATATATTTTAGAAATGAGGCCCTTATCAGAGACACTCATTGTAAAAATTCTTTCCCAGTTTTCTACTTTCCTTCTAATCTTGGTTGCATTGGCTTTGTGCAAAAACTTTTCAATTTAATGTAATCAAAATGATCTATTTTGCATTTTTTAATGTTCTCTATCTCCTGTTTGGTCATGAATTCTTCCATTCTCCATAAATCTGATAGGTAAACTATTCTCTGCTCTCCCAGTTTGCTTACAGTATTAGCCTTTATATCTAAATCATGAACCCATTTTGACTTTATTTTTGTATATAGTGTGAGATTTTGGTCTATGGTTTCTACCATACTCTAGTGAAGACATTTTTACCGAAGTAATGTAGCAAGAAAAGTAGTTAAAAAATATTTCCCTCATAAACCTGTGATGCACTCCTCAGCAAATGCACATTTGCCCATGGGAAGAAGGGACTCAAACTTAAGAGTATAATGGTAGTGAAACATGTGTTGGATAAGCAATCTCTACGAAAGGATATGGTAAAGTGGATGGTCTCATCTACTGTTGTAACAGTTACTTGCTGTTCTTGGATAAGAGAACCTGCAGTTTTTGTCTGAAAGGACTGCTTTCATACCTATGAAAGTATTGGATTTCTCACACTTGTCTCCTTCCCTCTTTTCTTATTCTGATAATAAATCCTTCTACTTAAAATACAAATATTCTCCTCTTCTCCCTTGACAGATCTTCCTATTTCCCTACTCCCTCCTTCTGTGAAATGCTTTACTTTTCTATGCTAAGTTGCTAAAAATGCCATTAATTGGACGGAGAATTGCAAAGGCAATTCACAGCTCCAGATCTGTAGGGCCCCATGTCATCCCTCTCTTCATTGAGGCTGATCAAAGTTAACAAAAGGTGTGCATCTGGCCTCCTTTGATTAACTGACTACATCTTTAAATTTGATCAGACTGAGCCAATCTGGCTATTTTCAGCCACATTTTACTACTATCTCTTTTCTGTAGCACATTCATGCACAGCATTGGACACTGTGAACTGAATTAGTGAGGGGGAAGGACTTCCTTCCCCTGCTCTCCATCTTTTACCCTAACTCCAAGAAATGAGTCTGGGAATGTTTGTTTCTCTTCTGTGTTGTTCATCTGTCTCAGTTTCATGTTCCAGAAATGATCTTTATGGTGCCCAGCAGTTTCAGCCATGATGACCTTGGAGGCAGAATTGCAAGTAGGATGGTGCAGCCAGCCAGTCCAGTATGGAAGCCCTGAGAATCCAGGGTGCCTAAGACTCAAGCCCTAGAGGTGCTGGTCATGGACCTGTGACTATACTCTATGGGAACTGAGCTAAAGTA
This sequence comes from Phascolarctos cinereus, assembly GCF_003287225.1. Lineage (NCBI taxonomy): Eukaryota > Metazoa > Chordata > Mammalia > Diprotodontia > Phascolarctidae > Phascolarctos > Phascolarctos cinereus. The sequence continues at coordinate 510,747,134 of NW_027555847.1, forward strand.
TAAATTTAATCCCCTTCTTCTCCCTAAAGACAAAGGTGGGGCAACAGCAGAGCTCAGGAGGCAGAGTGGATTATGCCTCCCATGTGTTGGAAAAGTAAGTTTTTATATTTGTGATTATACCTTTTGAAGTAAATATTTCCTTGTAAAAGCTAATATGACTATTACTAGCTAAATAGAACTGGAGTTCAGGAGTACCCTTGGGGGGAACATAAGGAGTGGAAACTACATTTGAGAAGAACCTAGACACCATTCTAAACTCCCTTAAGGGTACCAGAGAACCTTGGGATTAAAATGGTAAAATTTAACCTAACTGGCCTTCAGGCAATGGGGGACAAGATGGCCAGTATTACACAAAGCCATCGTAAACAGAAATCAGAGACGTTATGCAAATTAGAATATACCAAGACACCCCCTCACACACAGATAGACAGAGAAAACTGATCTCACCAAAGGAGAAATTTCCTGAATCTCTAGTTTGGCAAGCAAGGAACAGCAATATATTTGAGGCATCAGCCCTTCAACCTGTTGGCTTCTTCCCAGAATCTCTCTCTTTTTCCAGGTACCTCTCCCTAAAGAGATCCTGGAACCATATGTATGCTCTCTCAAAGCTGAAAAATGAAAGACCAGGATCTCTCCTCTTTCAAGCTCTTACCAATTCTGCCCCTCATGAAGCATGGAACATAATAATTTTCTCTGCTATAGAGGAGGGTCTTATGCAATGCCAGGTTTGAGCTCTGGTTTACACTAGAGTATATAAATGTCAGTGAAATTGTGTGATGGAGACAGTATGTGTCATAGTGAGAACAAAATTATATCCGTGGTACTGGTTGTAGTTCTTTGTTCTCAAAGAGGACCAAAATGACATCACTATGCAGCCTTCTGGGAAAGCTAGGGAAGACAGTAGGTGAGAGTCTGTGGCTAAATTCAGAAGGACCACATGCTCTGAGTTTTTTAGTACTCTTCCCCATGGGGCTGAGTTGAACAGAAGGGCTAGGCTGTTCCTACATACAGGGGAACCCTGGGAAGAACACATAGCTGAATTTAGTAAACCAAGCCCAGAGGAGTACTCCGTAGCCATAGGTTCAGAAATTCTGGGAAGGGTGAAATAGTTGAGATAGCCCAAGGCATGGGAAGACAGAAAGACACATGCATGGCAGCAACTAGAGAGATATTGCCTGAGAAAGGCAATAGTTTTACAGGCCTAAGTAAGAGATGGATTACTGAGCTGCTTTCTAATGGTTGGACTAACTGTATCTTTGCACTAGGGTTCTGTAACCTAACAGTGTGTGGTGGAAGGGAGTTGGGAAAGGGGGAACATATTGCAATGCAGACTTCTTATGAAATATTGTTGGTAAAAGCAACTACATACGGAGTAAAATTTTACCATGTGGAGGGATCCTGAACACCATACTTTACTCTGAACACCACACTCAAAGTAGGTATCTACACAACTAGAGATTAGAGACATCACAAAAAGTATCTATTATAAATCTGTTGAAAATTTATGCTCCTTTTAAATATCTGTTATCTTCTTCCCCATATTTTTTTTTCTTTGACTAAAACACCACTTTTTTTTGATGTGTTTTCTTTCCTATACTGAACTCAAAGGTTACATCTTTCTCAGCTCAATTACATGTAGAAATGTTATTATGGATTCAAATATCCTTTCATTCTGACAGATCCCAAACCATATGGCAAACTATAAAATGCAGTCACCTCTAGCAAGAAACTAATGTAATCTGACAGCTCTACAGAATAACTCAAGAAAGGCAATGAAAATTATCCTTCTGGTTAAGACTGTGGTGTGAATTTGGATAATCATAGTGGGCTTAATTTTTTTTCAATATTAGAATTTAGGCAATTCCTGTGGAAAAAATATCATAGAACTTGTAAAAGAGTGCCTATTATTAACAATTTGGATTGGTAACATATTTGGATACTAGGAAAATGGTAAAGACAATAATGGTCTTAGAGTGATACTGTCTACCCCATACAGTTCTGCTCCATTCTTGGGTAACCAGTTCTAGGAATTTGGATGTGACTTAAGCCTGAAGTTCATGTTGAATTCTCAAATGAACTTTAGAAGGTCTAGTCCAATCAAAAAAATTTAGAAGATACCAGATACTTGGATTTCTCCAGGGTCAGTCTATACAGTAAATTAGAACTCTTCTTCTGTTCAGGGGGGAAACCAAAGCTAGAGTTGACCCCTAGGCCACTTGTGACCTAAAAATGAGGCCTTCATAAGACTGGACAAAGACTAGATCAGCAAGACTAGGTGTAAGCATTATTTCTAGGACTACTTTCTTTTTTCTTGTTATCCCACAATCACCCAGCATCCCATCCTTACTTTGGGAGAGTAGAGGCTCAAACTAAAGTATTATTTCCTCAGGTAGCCACAAAAGTTCCTCTAGGGCAGAGATTCCTGAGTGATTTTTGTTGGCATTTCTTCTTCCTGGGTCAGGGCCCTGCTTCTCCAAGTTGTTCATGTACCCATTTTGACCTTAACTTGGTATATGGTATGAGATGTTGGTCTACACTTGGTTTCTGCCATAATTTCCCAGTTTTCCCAGCAGTTTTTGTCAAATCATGAGTTTTTGTCCCAAAAGATTGGATCTTTGGGTGTATCAGATACTAGATTTCTATGGTTATTTACTACAATGTATTGTGTGTCTAATCTATTCCACTGATCCACCACTCTATTTCTTAGCCAATACCAGACTGTTTTGATGATTACCACTTTATAATACAGTTTGAGATCTGGTACAGCTAGGCTACCTTTCTTTACATTTTGTTTTCCATGAATTCCCTTGATATCTTGATATTTTGTGCTTCAAGATTACTTTTGTTATTATTTTTTCTAGTTCTATGAAATAATTTTTGGTGGTTTTATTGGAATGACACTGAATAATTAAATTAATTTAGGTAGAATTGTCATTTTTATTTTATTGGCTCAGCCTCTCCATGAGCAATTAATATTTTTCCAATTGTTTAGATCTGACTTTATTTGTGTGAAAAGTGTTTTGTAATTGTGTTCATATACATCCTGGCTTTGTCTTGGGAGGTAGATTCTAAAGTATTTTATAGTCTACATTTATTTTAAATGTAATTTCTCTTTCTATCTCTTGCTGCTGGACTTTGTTGGCAATATATGGAAATACTGATGATATATGTGGGTTTATTCTATATTCTGCAACTTTGCTAAAGTTGTAAATTATTTCAACTTTTTTCAGTTGATTCTCTAAGTATCTGCAAAGAGTGATAATCTTGTTTCCTCATTTCCTATTCTATTTCTTCGATTTCTTTTTCTTCTCTTATTGCTAAGGCTAACACTTCTAGTACAATATTGAATAACAGTAATGCTAATGGGCATCCTTGCTTCACCCCGATCTTATTGGGAAGACTTCTAGCTTATCCCCATTATATATAATGCTTGCTGATGGTTTTAGAGAGATGCTAGTTATCATTTTAAGGAAAGCTCCATTTATTCCTGTGCTCTCTAGTGTTATTGATAGGAATGGGTGTTGTATTTTGTCAAAGGCTTTTTCTGAATCTATTGAGATAATCACATGATTTCTGTAGGTTTTGTTATTAAGATGATCAATTATACTTATCATTTTCCTAATATTGAACCAGCCCTGTGTTCCTGGTATAAATCTCACCTGGTCATAATGTATGATCCTGGTGATATATTGCTGTAATCTCCCTGTTAATGTTTTATTTAAAATTTTTGCATCAATGTTCATTAGGGAAATCTCTAACTTGCTCAAGAAGGGATATGGTCTCTTAAATTGTTTCTCAATCTCCTAAAGAGTCAGAGACTATTCTAAGATATGTTCTTTATTCCAGGCATATGAGGCCTAAAAGATCCATGAAAACTTCAGGCATGTCTAGAAATATAAAAGAAACCTTTAGGGACTATTTCTCTAAGAGCCTGGAGTTTTTGTTTTGTTGTTGTTATTTTTACTTTATTCTGGAGGCTTCTTATTCACATATTTAAATTTCAAGACTTGTGTGATTTGAAGAGAACAAAAGCCACATGAAGAAAGTGGGACTGTCATCTTGTAAAACCTAGTAAATCATCCATAGAGGCAGAATAGCTCAGTCTCAAAATGTCACAAGACTAATTGTATAATATTCTTATACTGAATTATCAAGTAAATCACATTAACTGTCCCCCAGAGGTTATTCTTCAAAGGGAAAAAAAAGAGTGGCACAACATTTAGAGAGCCTGAAATCGATACAGCTTAGCCTTGGCGTCAGGAAGACCTGAGTATAAATTCTGCTTTAGCTATTTACCTAGCTTTATGACCACTTAACCTGTCTTCCCCCTGGTTTCCTCATCTTTGAAATGGGGATAATAGCACCTCTCTCATAGGGTTGTTGATCACAAGAGATATATAAAGTCTTAAAAACCTTAGGCCAGTGTACAAAAATGGGGTCTTTTTATTTTATGTAATGGTGTTAAAGCTAAAAAGGCATTCGGTGCTTTTCTAAAGTCATAATGTCCTATGCTGGAAAACACTATACCTTCTCTCATCTTTATTTTTACAGCCTCAACTGTCCTCTCTTTACTTAACCAGCAGTAAATCCCTGTACCTATTCACTCGCTCAACTGACTGACACAAAGGTGGGGATTTAAATATGTATATGTGTATATATATATATATATATATATATATATATATATACACACACACACACACACACACACACACACACACACACACATACACACTACATATGTATATATACACACACACACACACACACATATACATACACACACATATGTATAGTAGGGATAAGAACAACCTGTAATTTCTATGACTTTCTTCAATGTAAGTTATTGAGCTATTTTTAATTTTTACACATGTTAAAACTTAGGAATCTTTTTAAAAGAACCAGGAGAAATGCATAGGCCCAATAAGAGTGGACCCTGTATATGGAATGACTTACTTGAGCCCTGACCTCTGAAACAATTACCATTAAAAGCGTATTTGCATACTGTTGAATGACTTGTCACTTACTGGGCCAGGAAGCTAGGAAATGTCCTTCCACCTCTTTGCCCTCATTTCTTTCATTAGTCTAAAATAGAAGCTCTGTACACGAGGGAAGGAAAAGCTGTGAATTGCAACCAACCTGTATTATGAGATGCCCTCATGTTACAGAAAATTAATGATTTTTTTTAAACCAGACCTATGATTTCCTCAATGTATTGTTCTCCTAGTAAGAGATTTTCTCTACCAGCACCTTCTCTGAAACTGAGAGTCTAGAAAGCTAAGCCTCTGAAAGGTTGTGACTTGACCAGGAAAACCAAATGGGTATGCCAAAGGCAAGGCTCGAACCTAGGTCTTCCCAACTTTGAAACCAGTACAACAGTCTTCCAATACTCCCCCTTTCTTAGAAAATCTAAATTCCAGAATAGGAACTTGCTGGTACTTCAGCAAAAGTAAAAAGGAAAACTTTTACTGACAGAAGTGTCCTTTAAATGAATTTGGAACTCTTCCTGTGAGGTTGCTTGAGGTGCAGGCATGCATGTACACACTTGACCACGCTCCCCTTCCAGGCCCACCCCCACCCCGTCACACACCGATTTATTTGGTCTGTTAGTTACGTCCATACCATAAAGAAAAATTTCCACCAAAAAAAACCCCATCCCTTTAACACACTTAAAGGCACTAAGATATAAAACAAGAAAAAATAAAAATAGGCTTTTAAAAAACTGTATGTTTTTTATAAAAACTGTATTCAAAAGCTTTCCCCAGAAAAGTCATCTGCTTACACTTCTCCACCTGATCTTTTAATCATGGCATTAAAAAAAATAAGCAATTGCAATATCAGAATCACAATTTGAAGATTTTTCTAATTAGCAAGCTTTCCAGGGTAATTATTGCTCACAAAAAGCAACGCTTGATCAAATAAGGCGAGGCAATGGTTTTATTTCCAATTGATATCAAAATCTTCTTTTCAATGTGTAAAGACATGATTCTAAGCAGGAAGAAGACAACATTCAAAGGCAAAAACCAGAACTGTTCTTACCTTAAGTTTTCTTTACTCTTATTTCTAATATAGACCTTCAACCTAGAGCTTTTGGAATGGCTCTACAATTCTCACTAAACACTGACCTCTTAAGAGGTGTGGACTCCTGAGACAAAGGTTGCTTTTTGTTAAAAAGGATTTCACTAGCACCTAATAGAAAATAAAACAGCTTCCAGAATTTAAAATGAATGAGGTACAGAGATGGGAAATATCTTATATCCAGAACACCATCCTAAGACTAATTAGCCATTGACCTCAACTATCTTCTAGGCCTAGAACGACTACATGTGCAACTACTATGCTTTCTTTCTCATTTTCCAAGCCTGCACTCAGGTCATCCTGCTCCTCTACCTCCCACCAGATTCTGGGCTTTGTCCCTGGGATCCTGGGATCCTAAGCTCTGATAAGTGAGCTTTCACTTAATCTTCTCAGAACTAGATCTTCATTTTGTCGCCATTTCCAAATCAAGTATACACGCATACTTCCCTTCCTTAGTTTTCTATGTATTGTTTCCCACCACTAGACTGTAAACTCCCTGAAGGCAGGGACTATCTTATTTACATTTATACCACCAACATTTGTGCACATAATGCTCACACAGTGTTCACAGAGCTCACACAGTGAGCGCTAAACAAATGTTTTTTCATTCATTCTTGTAGTCATGAAAGAGATGTTGCCTACCTATCCCTGTTAACATCTAAAACCAATTCTTCATTCTTTTCATCTTGAAAAATTCAAGACTTCTCTTGCCTCCTACCAAGTACTGGCTTCATATATGAATTATTATAGATAAGGAATAAATTGCTTCTAGGCAATTTCAAACCCATGATTAAACCTGTTCCAGCATAGCAGTCATCTATACTTATTACAATTTGATGCATCTGTCAACAGTGAAACACCCAAAGGAACAGGTATGCACAGAGTATGTGTGCTGGCACACCTTGGATGAATATTGACATTGGCCTTCTCTCAATGGGAAGAAATTACTATACCTTCATTCTTATAGGTGAGGGTTTTACCTTGAGAGTGGGCCCAAGGGCCAACAGTACTCACCCTAAGGTGTGCCAGCGAACCCAGCATGTTCTCTATGTAGACCTGTGAGCAAAGGCCTTTATACTTGTACAATACCATTTATACATGGCAGGGAGGTAAAGTAGATGTGAAATTGGCTTCAAGGCCAGGAAGCCCTAGATTCAAGTCCTGACTCTGACATATATTAACTGTATGACCCTGGCCAAGGCACTTAAACTTTCAACATTCAAGTTAACTCTCTAACGCTAATAAAGTTTCAAAGAAGATACCAATCTTCTAGAAGGCATTTCTTCATCTGAGAGTTCCCTATACCAAAAAAGTCACAGGTCTAGTCCTTATCTCTATCCTATGTATAAATTAAATATTTTGCAATGTATAATTTCCACCCACTTATAGAAGAACAGGGTCATTTCACCACATGACACTGTCTCTCCATGATACATGAAGCAGCTAGGTGGTACAGTGGGGTAGAGAGCTGGGCCTGGAGTTAGAAAGACTTCAGTTTAAATCCAGCCTGACACGTACTAGCCATGTGATCCTAGGCAAGTTATTTAACCTCTGTTTGCCTCAGTTTCTTCAATTGTAAAATCAGGATTACAACAGCACCTACTTCACAGGGGTTGTTGTGAGGATCAAATGATATAATATTTGTAAAGCACTAAGTACAGTGCCTGCAACATAGTAGGCACTACATAAATGCTTATTCTCTTCTGTTTCTCCATTTATACTTAAATGCTTTCTCTTGCAACTGGTAAATGTTTTCAGGTGAGTGACCGAAAAAAATACATACACACACACACACACACACACACACACACATATGTGATGCATGTGTGTATGTTATAATAAAAACAAATTTTCCTTTTATGTATCACATAAATTATGTTTCTGTCCTTAACAGCAATAAACATGGTACTAAGGTAAAACATAATTGGTCGTTCAGTTGTTTTTCAGTTATGTCTGACTCTTCATGACCCCGTTTGTGGTTTTCTTGGCCATGATATTGGAGTGCTTTACCATTTCCTTTTCTAGCTCATTTTACAGATGAGGAACTGAGGCAAACAGGATTAAGTGACTTGCCCTGGATCACACAGCTGCTAAGTGTCTAAAGCCAAATTTGAACTCACAAAGATGAGTCTTCCTGACCCCAGGCCTGGCACTCCATCCACTGCGCCACCTAGCTGCCCTTACCTTACACATAGTAGTCAATAAATGTTCATTGATTTGCTTTTATTTTCATAAAAAAATTACACAAGTGCATTCTTAACTCAGAATATCATACAATTGGATTTTCAGTGGTACCTAAAGAAATATTTATCTCCAAATTTTCTTTTGAAATTCAAACTAAGTGCATGAATTTCTTCAATGGATATGTGATGTCATCAGTGTGCCAGAGTTCTAATTCATCCATGCTGGCTTTTCACCCCAGGCAATTGTTGCTCATGATCTTCCATAGAGGATTTGTCCAGTGCATTTGAAGCTTTTCTATAAGCATTTTAACATTTGGTGGATGCTAGTACCATACTTAGGCTGTCCATTTCTTAGCTCTAAGTCTCACTGCATAACTATCTATTTCCTTTGCTGATCATGAGTTGCTATGTTTTTAACCACTTCTTACACACATCATCTTTGCTAATATGCTGCAACAGTAAATTCATTCATTAGTTTATAATGTAGCCATATAACATCACCAGAAGAATATAAAGGTTAAAAGAGGAATTCTGGGATAAACACTGGTTAAAAAAAAAAGATAGTTTTCTTTATTTGAAGATAATATAATGATTAGCTGGAAAACTTCAGAGAATTATGAGGAATCTAGTTGATACAGGTTTAATTTCTAAGATATACAAGGACTTAAGTCAAATTTAAAAGAATAAGGGACATTCCCAATATTCAAGGGATATGAACACTTTTCAAAGGAAGAATTCCAAGCTATCAACAACCTTATGGGGGGGGCACTCTAAATAACTAATAGAGAAATGCAAATTAGAAGAACTCTGAGGTACCACCGCACACCCATCAGATGGGCAAAGATGATAAAAAAGTAAAATGACAAGTACTGGAGGGACTATGAGAAATCAGGTTCATTAATAAATTGTAGGCAGAAATGTCAACTGGTCCAGCCATTCTGCAAAGCATTTTGGAGATATGACCCAAATGCTATTAAACTGTGCATGCCCTTTTATCCAGTGGTACTGATGCTAAGTTGATAACCCAGAGACCAAAGAAAGAGGAAAAGGATAGATATGTAGAAAAATATTTATAGCAGTTCTTTTTGTGTTGGTAAAGAATTAGAAATTGAGGGATGCCCATCAATTAGATTATGACTGAACATATTAGGGTATATTAATGTGATGGAAAAGTATTGTACTATATAAGAAATTATGAAGTCATAGTTTTGAAGAAACCATGGTAAGTCTTGTATGAACTGATGCAAAGTGAAGTGAGCAAAACCAGGATAACAATTTATATTAAAAAAAAACCACAACAATACTGTAAAAACAAATAATTCTGAAAGATTTAGGAACTTGGATTAAAACAATAACCAAGCACAATTTCTGAAGACTCACAATGAAACCATGCTTCCAACCTTCAGATACAGAGGTGATGAACTGAAGAGTATAGAGTGAGGCTTTTGCTTTGTTTTGTTTTGTTTCGGATACGCCAAGTAGGGAATTTATTTTGCTCGACTAACATGTTTATAACAGGTTTAATTTTTCTTGCTTTCTCAATGAGAATGAGGAAAAAGAGGGAGGAGAGAGAGAACTCAGTACTGAAAATAAAATAAAATTGAAGATTAAAACAAATGTTAAAGGCCATATTATTATTTTAAATAGAATAAAATGGAAACAGATACTTTTTACAATTATAGCATGAAGAGAAATTCTTAAGCAAAGCACAGAAGACATGATGAAAGAAAAAAATAGACAATTTTGATTAGCCAATTTAAAAGTGTTTCACACGTACAAAATCAATTCAGCTAGAAGGAGAAACCATTGAATAGGAAATATTTTTGCATCAAATATGTATAATTTTTAAGATATATAGTAAATTACCACTAATACATAAGACCAAATGCAATTCCATAATAAATAAAGGCTCAAAGAATATGCATAGTCTGCAAAAGAACTGCCAACTTTCATTAACTACATGAGCTTATGCTCCTGATCATTAATAGCAAAACAACTCTTTTGTTTTAATTCACATTGATTAAATTGGCAAAAATGGTAAAAACTTGGGGGAAGGACAAGGCTGAGAAAAGATACACCTATTAGTCCAACCATTTTGGGAACTGATTTGGTATTCTGTGAATCACTAAATTCTGTGAGTCACTAAATTCCTCATACTCTTTAACTTAGTGATCCCAGTACTAGGCACACACTCAGATAAAAATAATAGCTAACATTTCAGGCTTACTTCATGGGGGCAGTGAGGTGGTGTAGTGGATAGAGCACCGGCCCTGAAGTCAGGAGTACATGAGTTCAAATCCGGCCTCAGATCAAACACTTAACACTTACTAGCTGTGTGACCCTGGGCAAGTCACTTAACCCCAATTGCCTAAAAATAAAAAAATAATAATAATAATCAAAGTACTTCATGTACATTTTCCCATTAGACACCAAGGAAGTTAATGACAGAAATAAGTGTTCTATATATAACAAAATATTCAAGGCAACACTTGATGGTAGCCAACAAAACAAAATTGGAAAATGGTTGCCTATAAATTGAATAATGGCTAAACAAATTGTGACATATGCATATAGTAGAATATTTTTGCTCAAAAGGAAATGACAAATGTGAAGAATTGAAAGAATCATCCAAGGTCTGGTATGAGGTACAACATAGTAAAGAAAACAGAACTGATAGAACTAATGCCTACAATAACGTAAATGATAAGAAGTAGGCCAACTATGTTGAATTCTAATCAACAATCTTATCCTGAAGAAGCAAAGAAACAGACCTCCCTCCTCTCACTAGAGAGGTGGGAAGAACAGATGGGGAATGTGGTGCTATGTCAATTGACTGCTTAAATTTTTGTTATGGTGGTGGGCAACAAACTATTAAAAATGGACTTTTGAATCAGTAAAAGATTGCATCATTTCTCCAATACAATCCAGCCTGAACTCTTCCCCTTCTATGCTTCTACACACAGCTCACTGTCCTTTTGCAAAGTCTCCAAGATACATGTACTGAGGGACTGGCATAATGGGCTGCCCATTCAATCACGTGTCATAATGTGGGCAACATATATGTTTTCTCTAATTGTTTTTTCTTATGTGGGTTACTACACTAATCTGTTTTGAGAGGTTGTGAATCTAACTGAGGAAGCCATGTAGTCTTTCCAGGTTCAATACAAAGAACACAATGCCATATGCAAGCAGAAGTACCTATGTGGAGAATCTTACAACTTATAAGAAATCTCTCTGTTTTGACTTTGCATAGGGACTCCTCCATGATGCTTGTGAACAGTTTTAGAAAGCATGTATCTCTCTGGTTTTTTTTTTGTTTCGCTTAATATTCAAGGGACCATTAAACAAAGTTATCTCCATAGTTCCAACTATCAAGGAATTTTCTGTGATATTAACACACACACACACACACACACACACACACACACACCATGCAGCTTATTGGAGGACAACTTTAAAGACTGTGTTTTGCTCCACCAAATAAAACATTTTTGGATGGCCAACAACAAACAACATAAGCAAAATGAGATCCTATACTGTATTTCAATAAATGGTGTGACTGTAAAGATGTAGTCTGCTATAGAATAGCATTTGTGAAAGCCTATCTTCTATTACAACTCTTCACTTCATTAATGGTGTTTCATCAGTGTTCCTCTTTCATATTTTAATCAACTCTGTACTCCATTCACATGTAGATTATTCTCATAAGGTATTTCAATAGATTATAAAGTAGGCATATAAATCAGTTGTTATCAATATCTTCTTGAAAGGTAATTTGCCTTAACATCTCCTTTTTTTTTTAATTGTATATCTTTCCCTCTTTCAGATTTGTTGAGAATCATTCTCTCAGTGCTTCAACTGTGTTGCCTCAATTATAGATCTTCTTTGGGTATGCTTGGAACAGTCCAGGAATTCATTCCATCCTTTTCTTTTTTTTTATAGTAACTTTTTCTTTCTCATGTATCACATTAGGGATCATGATGTTTGAAGTCCAGATGTGGTGATCCCACCACCGTCATTGATAAAGTGAAGAGTTTGTAATGGAAATATTGACATTCCCCATGTTTGTCTGTTTTTCTCTTTTCAATTTCATCCTTAAATGGACTTAGGATGATCTAGCTTAATTGGATCTCATGTCAAGCTTTCAGGAAACTCATTTTCTCCTCTGTTGCTTCTCATTTTTAATGACTAGATAATGCTATAATCTTGCACTATTCTCCTCCCACAAGATTTTTAAAAATCAGTTTATATCCTACACTGGTTTTGTCTTTGGTTGTCATGTTTCCTCTTGGCCAGGAGATCAAATGTTTGCTAATATAGTTTGTGAACTCTTTTGACTTTCTCATTGTTAGAAATGCTTTACCCTAGTCATATTCCCAAAAGAAATACAGGAGTCTGAATGATGCTTAGGTTTAGGAGAGAAGATAATTGTTTTATATATGTTGAGATGTCGATGGGACATTAAGAAGATTCCTGCCAGCAGGTAAAAATGCAGAACTGAGGTTTGTTCAGCAAGATGGTTAAATAGTCATTTCCCTCACACCTTTCTAACCCCACCCCCAAAATAAACTATCCACCAAATATAGAGTAACTAAAGCTGAATCTACAAGACAAGACAACAGAAATACTTTACAAAGTTTTATATGTGTGTCTGTGTATAAATATGCACATTTATATACACATATACACAAACAACACAGGCTAATTAAAGACTTAGAGCTCCACTAAGTGCCCTCCATTTCACTCTTCAAACTGGGCACAGAGAGTGCAAATGGCCTTATAGGCTTGTGCTGAAAAGTTTGGCTGGGGAGTTGGTTACCTCACAGAAGTGACTGAGGCTTAACCTCCCCATCCTTCATACCCATAAAAGGTGGCAGGATACACTGATCTTGCCTATATACCTGAAGGAATAGGAGATTAACTGGTGGACATGAAGGAGGAAATACGCAGGCAGCTCAGAGTATCTGTCCCTGAGGAAACACTGCTGGCCAACCAAGTTGGGACTAGTTTTCTTATTCCCCTCCTTCGAGTTCACTATGGTTAAGGACTCAGGCTAAACATCCCCACTTGAGAAGACTGAGAACACCCAACTTTAGGGTCTTTGTCATGTTGGAAAAGGGAGAAGCCAAAGAGGGAGGAAGGAAACCAGTTGCAAAACACTGGGAAACAAAAGAATACAATGGAAACACGAAAAAAAACTAAAATATTTTGTTAAAGTTTAAGGGAGAAATTCTTAGTAAAATGTAGCTCACAAGTAAATAAGCAAACGGAAAGGTTTATAAAGAGAGGTGAAAAGCAGCAAAAACCTAAAGTGAATTCAGAACATTATGACCAAGTGTTAAACATACAATGAACAATGACTTAAACTCCCTTTTCCAAAGAGAATTCTGCATATACATCAGAGATCATAGAGCAACACCAAGAAACTCCATAATAGTTTTTAAAAATAATCAGATTTTTTGGAGGAAAAAATTAAGAATGCAATTAAGTCAGAAATCAAAACTTTCAATGAACATTTAGAAAACCATGAACATTAGTATATAAAACTCAGAAGATACAATAGACACTCCAAGGAAATGGAAGCTCTGAGAGAGATTATCAACTGGGAACAGAAGAATGTGGAAAGGGAAAAAAATTTGACAGAAGATAAGCAAAAGGAAACAATTTAAAAAGAACCTGTGAATACTATATAAGCCAAAGTATATGACCTTAATAAGAAAAAGAAAAATAGCTAATATTTACATAGCATTTTCTATGTATCCAGCACTGTGCTAAGCAATTTGCAATTATTATCCCATTTCATTCTCATAACAACCTTGGGAAGTAGGTGCTTTTATTATCCCCATTTTACAGATAAGGAAATTGAAGCAAACAGATGTTAAGTCATTTGCCCAGGGTCACACAGGTAGTAAGTTTATGTCTTGAGGTTACATTTGAACTCAAGTCTTCCTGACTCCAAGCCTGGGTCTCTATCTACTACAGCACTAAGCTGCCTTGAAGAAAGGACATGCAGAGATAACTTAAGGGTTATAAAATACGTGAAAAAAAATACAAAAAACCAAAACAAAATACATAGCCATACTGCAGAAAATAACACAAGAAAATTTCCCATAGTTTTTGAAAAAGACAACAACTGAATTCATACATCACTGCCACTGATAAAAACCTGCAGAGGGTAGGGGGCAGCTAGGTAGCGTAGTGGATAGACCCCAGGCCCCGGAGTCAGGAGGACCTGAGTTCAAATCCTGTGTCAGACCAGACACTTGACACTTACTAGCTGTGTGACCCTGGGCAAGTCACTTAACCCCAATTGCCAACAAAACAAAACAAACAAAAAAAAAAACTGGCAGAGGCCATGCACAAGGTCCCTCCTATCCAAAATGTTCTTCCATGATCCTACGTGGATCCTACAGGAAATGGTAGGACTTTCCCTACCATTTTGCCATTATTAGAATTCTAACAAGTCTTTAAGGCCATAGAATTTTTCCTAGGAGTTTCTTAATAAAATGCATATTATAGTTTGTGTGTTCAGGGAAGACTGGGTGGGAGAGAAGACACATTAGCAAATTTCAGCTTTCATTGGTTTATCAAATTAGTCAATTATCATCTCATCAGAAAATTGGGCCCTAACCTAATAGGGTTAGAATAGTTATGATAACAGTTTAATGTTGGGAAAGTTATGGAATATATGATACTACATTGCAAAACATTTGAAAAACTAGAACTCCAGTGGCCCCCAAGTGGACCCCACGAAAGCTACTACACATCTTAGGTACTTTCTCCACTGATGTGTTTATTTTTACCTGTCAGCCAAAGGACTCAATTCAAAGCAAAGACTTTTAATGTGACCTCATAGTTATAAAAATAATGGAACTTCCACCCACTACCCATAAATATTGAGCGTATTTTTTCACAAATTTGCACACTTTCACTGGGGAGAATGAACCATTCAGATCAAAAATGGGTTTTAGACACGTAGGGAATACATATAGGCTGGGCACCTATGTCAAGGGGTATACGTTCAGGGCACATATATCTAGGACACACATATAAAGAGTCAACTAATGCCTCAGACACTGAGGAACTGCTGATATCTTCTAATGATGTCACCCTCTCTGCTGGGCCTTCTCCCTACTTGACTTTCTTCTCTCCTCCCTACTTACTGAATGTAGTTTCTACTCCTTGCTATTGAGTGTTACATCTCTATTCCACACAGTTATCCAGCTATATTTAGGGTCATCTAATACCCTGTCCAATCTTTTCCAATAATGGTGGAATTAGTAAGCAGAGCTCCCTTAGCTTAATTATTCAGGGCTGCCTTGGACTGTCTTCTATCACTGGATGCCATGGTTACTATGATTAATATCTGAGCTGTTTACCTGTTATCTCTCACTCTTGCCACGTGACCAGCCTATCTTCTTTTTCTATTATACATTTCCCTACTGATGTCATTTGCTCCTGTTCTTCTATGAAGTTCCTTTGTTGTTAAATGTTGCAGCCTACTCATACCTACCATATGCCTTTCTGCTTCTCTCTGCATGAGACTTATTTTCTGTTCTTCAAAGACTGTTTTATTACACGTTTTTGCTCATTTTGGCTGTTGGTACTCTAAATGTGAGCTCCTTGTCCAATAATTAACAAGAAAGCAAACTGTTGGAGGCACTAAATCATATCTGGGCATTTTCGTTTTAAACAAAACCAGAAGAAAGAAAGAAGCTGCAGCTAAATGGAAGACTGGATATCAGGTAGTCCTCAGAGTGGTAAAGAAAGGACTTGGTTATCATACTTGTAGAATATTAGTATTAAAAAGATGGCCCTTTGTTTCTGGGAGAAATTTGGTGTAATGAAAGAAGCTTTGCAGTTTGCTGAAAGCAATCCAGCCTGCTCTACCTCTCTTGTTTTACCCTAGGTCCAATTTGTCCATTTTTATGTGCTGAAGGATATTGTACACATAATTTTGAAAATGTTAGATGTAAAATTAAAAAATGTATATTAATCTTAAGTTTCTAATGAACCACACAAATTTTTATGGGTACTCTTGTGTTTTAACCTTAATAAACATTTCTTTGCTCTACTCATTCTCTATGTCTTCTACATCATATTTTCATAAAATTTGAGGGACTGAAGGTCCTTAGTGATCCTATTATCCGAACTTTCATTTTTCAAAAAAGAAACCCAACCCCCACAGAAGGTAAGTCTGAGGTTATGCAAATAGATCATGGCAGAGTCAAGACTCAGGTCTCCTGACTCCCAAGGTTCTTTCCATTATACTACGTTGCTTTATATTTATTATATTTATTATTATATATGTTATTATATTTATTAAACAATTACATGATAAATCAATCTCCTCTAGGGTAAATGAAGAAAAAATTGTTAAATCAGTTTGTGGGTGCAGAATATAGCATATGAATAAGGCATGCTAAAGAGAGAACTCAGAAGAGAGTCAATTAGTAATCTCTGAAAGGAATTATCATTAAAATCATAATTGCACCTTTAGGTCTCAATTTCTGTAGATTAAACAGTGTTCTATTTATAAACCATGTGAATAATAACAGAATTCGTGCATTATAGAAATCAAATATAGAAATCAAATCACCATTTTTATTATCACTGCAATCATCCCAAAGAGGGAAGATAACTTAGCTATTTATTTCTTTTCTTTTCATTTTTTTAAAATTAAAAACCCCACTAAGGACCCCTAATAAAAAAAATTATTCTAAAATAATGATGCAAAAATCAGTCCAATGCCAAGATTAGTTAATCCCACATTTTCCAAATTAAGCTCTACTTTGATGATTTATATTAATAAATTGAGAATCACAATCATTTAGTCAAAGAGATCAGTCATCAATATTAAATATCAGAGTCAGAAATAGAGGCAAGCAAGGTATGCAGCTATCTACAGTGATACTCAGTAGGTACAACGAGGGACACACCAAAATGTGCAAAGAGAACATGGTAGCCAGGGAAGTGATGCCCAAGGAGATGGACCTGCAGGTCACTTAACTGTCTTTGGACCTTAGTTTTCTCATCTGTACAACAGAGGGGTTAGACTAGATGATCTTTTTTTAGATGATCTTTAAGGTCCCTTCTAACCTAAATGGCATCATCCCATGACCTATCCAAAGGGAGTGGAGTGGATGCACAGAGATTTTACATATCAATTACCCTACATGTTTAAGAGACATATACAGAAGAAGGAAGTAAGGGCAAGTACAGTGTGTCAATGCAAAAGAGTTATATGGCTTTTTTTTAAATATAAATTTATTTATTTTTAGTTTTCAATATTCACTTCCACAAGTTTTTGAGTTCCAAATTTCTCACCCCTCCCCCACCCCAAGATGGCATGCATTCTGAATACCCTTCCCCTGGTCTGCCTTCTCTTCTATCTCTCCCCCCTCCCTTCTCTTATCCCCTTCCGCTTCTATTTTCCTGTACAGCAGGATAGACTTCTGTACCCCATTTCCTGTATTTCTTATTTCCCAGTTGCATGTGAAAACATCTTTTTTAAAACATGTGTTTTTAAAACTTTGAGTTCCAAATTTTCTCCCTTCCTCCCTCCCCACCACCCTCATTGAAAAGGCAAGCAACTCAATATAGGTTGTACATGTGCAGTTATGCAAAACACTTCCTTAGTAGACATGTTGTGAAAAATAAACTCTATTTCCCTTAAACCTATCCTGCCCTCCCATTTATTCTATTCTTTCTTTTGACCCTGTCCCTCCTCAGAAGTATTTGCTTCTGATTACCCTCTTTCCCAATCTGACCTCCTATCACCCCCCTGCTCTCTTGTCCCCTTCTCCCCCTATTTTCCTGTAGGGTAAGACAGATTTCCATACCCAATTGAATGTGTATGTTATTCTCTCCTTAAGCCAAATCCTATGAGAATAAGATTCCCTCATTCCCTCTCACCTTCCCCTGTTTCCCCTCCACTGTGAGAGACTTTTCTTTTCTGTTTTTTTTTGTGAGATAATTTACCCCATTCTACCTCTCCCTTTCTTCTCCGAGTATCATCCTCTCTCATCCCTTAATTTTATTCTCCAGATATGACCCCTTAATCTTCAACTCACCCTGTGCCCTCTATCTATCTATCTATCTATCTATCTATCTATCTATCTATCTATCTATCTATCTATACATACATACAATTTTTTTCCTTCAACTACCCTAATACTGACAAAGTTCTCATGAGTTACAAATATCATCTTTCCATGCAGGAATGTAAACAGTTCAATCTTAATAAGTCTCTTATGATTTCTCTTTCCTGTTTACCTCTTCATGTTCCACTGAGTCCTGTATTTGAAAGTCAAATTTTCTATTCAGCTCTGGTCTTTTCATCAGGAATGCTTGAAAGTCCTCTATTTCACTGAATGACCATTTTTTCCCCTGAAGGATTATACTCAGTTTTGCTGGGTAGGTGATTCTTGGTTGTAATCCTATCTCCTTTGCCCTCCGGAATATTATATTCCATGCCCTGCGGTCCTTTAATGTAGAAGCTGCTAAATCTTGTGTTATCCTGATTGTGTTTCCACAGTACTTGAATTGTTTCCTTCTGGCAGCTTGTAATATTTTCTCCTTGACCTGGGAACTCTGGAATTTGGCTACAATATTCCTAGGAGTTTTCCTTTGGGGATCTCTTTCAGGAGGAGATCTGTGGATTCTTTCCATTTCTATTTTGCCCTCTGGTTCTAATATATCAGGGCAGTTTTCTTTGATAATTTCTTGAAAGATGATGTCTAGGCTCTTTTTTTGATCATGGCTTTCAGATAGTCCAATAATTTTTAAATTCTCTCTCCTGGATCTATTTTCCAGGTCAGTTGTTTTTCCAATGAGATATTTCACATTGTTTTCTAATTTTTCATTCTTTTGGATTTGTTTACTGTGTCTGATTTCTCATAAAGTCACTGTCTTCCAATTGCTCTATTCTTATTTTTAAGGAAGTATTTTCTTCAGTAATCTTTTGGACTTCCTTTTCCATTTGGCCAATTTTTCTTTTTAGGGCATTTTTCTCATTGGCTTTTTGGACCTCTTTGGCCATTTGGGTTAGGCTGTTATTAAGGTGTTATTTTCTTCAGTATTTTTTTGGGTCTCCTTTAGCAAGCTGTTGACTTGTTTTTCATGATTTTCTTGCATCACTCTCATTTCTCTTCCCAGTTTTTCCTCTACTTCCCTTACTTGCTTCTCAAAATCCCTTTTGAGCTCTTCCAAGGCCTGGGACTGATTCATATTTTTCTTGGAGGCTTTGGATGTAGGAGCTTTGATTTTGTTGTCTTCTTCTGGTTGTATATTTTGATCTTCTTTTTCACCAAAGCAAGATAATATAGTCTGACTGTTTTTGCGCTGCTTGCTCATGATCCCAGCCAATTACTTGAGTTTTAAACTCTTTGTTAAGGTAAGAGTCTGCTTCCAATGTGGAGAGTGTACTGTCCCAAGCTTCAGGGGTTTGTGTAGCTGTTTTCAGAGATACTTGTAGGGACCTGTAAATTTTCAGTTCTTCCAAGGTGGTATGATAAGGGGTGAGGTGTTTACTCCTTTCCTGGCCTGTGACCACAAGTATTCCTTTCTGTCCCATAACTGTGAGGAGGGGTTTCTCTCCACAGCCACTCCAAGCTCCACCACGCCAGCGCTCCTCCTCACCCCAGCGCTGCCGCCCAGAACTGTGACCCAGATCCACACACGGGCAAAGCAAGAGATTCCTGCCTCAGCACTGGCAAAGAGATCCCTGCAGTCCCTCTCTGATCAGCCACTCAATTCCCCCTCAGTCTGTGGGCCAGAAGCTTGGGAAGCAGCTGCCCCCCCAGGACCAGGCTCTTGGGGAATGGTGCTGAGACCCCGCCTTCCTCTTCTGACCACCGACAGAAACAGACTTTTCCCACTGACCTTCTAAGTTGTCTTTGGCATTCGTGGATTGAGGAGTCTGGAAACCTCCACAGCTGCCCACGATTCAGTCCTCTGAGGCCGGCTCCAGGTTTGCTGCGGCCTGCGCGCCCACGCTGCGCTGAGCTGCGCTCCCAGCCGGCGCGATACACCTTTCTGATCAATCATCCAGGTTGCCTTGGGCTGGAAATTTGTTTCACTCTGTCTTTTTGTGGGTTCTGCTGCTTCAGAATTTGTTTAGAGCCATTTTTTATGAGTATTTGGAGGGGTTTCAGGGAGAGCTCAAGCAAGTCACTGCTTTCACTCCACCATCTTGGCTCCGCCCCCCAGTTATATGGCTTTTTTAAAATAGTGTCAGGCCCCTAGCCACTGGGACTCACCATTTGACAAAAACTGCTGAGAAAACTGGAAAGCAATTTGGCAGAAAATAGGTATAGGCCAACAACTCGCACTGTATGTGAAGATAAATACCAAAGTGATACATAATTGCTACATAAAAGATGATATAAGCAAATTAGAGGAGAAAGTAAAAAATTACTTTTTGGATCTATGGATAAGGGACAAATTCATAATGAAAAGGAATGGAGGATCACAGAAGGGAAAAGAGATCATTTTGATTATGTAAAATTACAAAGGTTTTACACAAACAAAACTGATGCAGTTAAAATTAGAAGAGAAATAGGTGGCTGGGGAAAATCCTTACAAGCATGTTTCATTGATAAAGGTCTTATTTCCAAGATATATAAGGAACTGCTTAAAATGTATAAATAAGACTAACAGCTATTCCTCCAACTGAAAAATGGTCAAGGGACATGTTTTCAAAGGAGGAAATTCAAACAATCAATAACCATATAAAAATGTTCTAAATCACTATCATTGTACCTTTACAAATGATGATAGAGATAATTTTAGAGAAACTTAGGAAGGCTTATATAAATTGATGCTGATTAAAATGAGCAGAACCAGAAGAACATTTATAAATATCAACATTGTACAGGTACAAAAATGCTGCTATTATCTTGTCCTGAATTAATAGAAATATACTTTTACACTTTTATAATGTCTAAGACAAGGATGATAACAGGCCTATTTTATTTACTCTTCATTAGTCAACTCACATCTGACTCATGGATCCTTTTATCAACGTCTAATTTTCATAGGAAAAGAACAAAATGGTGGGATAGAATAATGGGTAGCATGCTAGATGTGAAATGAGAAAGATCTGCCACCTATGTCAATTATATCTATCCATTGTGTGACCATGGACAAATTACTTAAGCCCTTGGAACCTCAAAAACTCCCTTAGACTATAAGTTGGGTTGCCAACAACCTTGGGCACCCATTAAATCACAATTGCTTGATGGATTGATATGTGGATATTGGAACAAACTAGAGCATATTTGAAAGAGAGTGAATTGACAAATGGTTGAAAGAACTGGGGCATGAAGTCTGGAGAAATAAAGACTTGGGGGAAATAATAGTTATCCAGCTGAAGCTATTTATATGGAAGTGATGTTAAATTTGTTCAATGATTGGCCACAGAGGGAAGAATCAGGACTAATAAGTATAAGTTGTAAGGATGCATATTTGGTATTCAGCATCAAGAAAAATATTTTAACTAGAGTCACTGACAGATGGACTGGATTGACTTAGGAGGTAATGAGTTCCCTGGCACTATATGTATTTTTTTTTTCGGCAGTTGGGGTTAAGTGACTTGCCCAGGGTCACACAGCTAGTAAATGTCAAGTGTGTGGTCTGAGACCAGATTTGAACTCAGATCCTCCTGACTTCAGGGCCAATGCTCTATCCACTGCACCACCTAGCTGCTCCGACTATATGTATTTTTGCAGTGGCTAGGTGACCACCATCTATCAGAGATGTTATAGGGAAGATTACTGCATGAGGTTGTACCCATCTAGACCCAGCTCCCTTCCTTTCAGGAAGCAGTAGCTATGAATAGAAGGTACCCACAGTAGGTTCATCTAAAAGGTTTGGTAATAGGGGTGGGGAAACATCCAGCCCCACATATTTTCTCCTTGAGAGACTATACATGTTGAGATTCTCTCTTCCCCCCCTCCCTCTCTCTCTCTTTCTCTCTCCCCCTCTCTCTTCTCTCTCCTCCTCCCTCTCTCTCTCTCTCTCTCTCTCTCTCTCTCTCTCTCTCTCTCTCTCTCTCTCTCTCTCTCTCTCTCTCTCTTTTGCTCAAGCTCAGACTCTTTCTCTGACCTACTTGTTATCAGATTTTGATGACCCTTGTTTTGGCCTTAGACTACTGTTTCTGTCTGCTTCCTCAGATCAGCCTGAGTGCATCACAATAACATAATGACTTTCCATTTTGCCTCTGACCTTTTCCAGACATTTTTATAGCATGGCCTTTAATTAGTCTGCAGCTATCTGCTTCTCTTCTTCTGCTGCTGTCCTTTCATGAACTTTGTCTCAATGCAAACCTTCCTTTACATTCCAGTGCCCATACTCCCTGCTGTCATAAGCCACAAGATCCACCAGCACCATGGAAATCACTTGGAAGCCCTAAACCTCCAGTTCCACCCCTGGCCCCAAATCTATGGATAAGGCCAGGGAGAAAAGGAGAGATTAAAGGTTGTACCAGATCAGAGATCACAAACTCATGGATTGCCAGTCCATTGCGCAGCTTACAGCCCCCAAAGTGATAAAGTAGCACTTTGACTTTTTACTAATTGGACTGACAAGTCTTTGAGAAGAGAAAGATTTAGATGGCAGTAGTACAAACACAAAAGTCTTATAAACTTAAAAAACCAAACATAAAATATGAGTTTGAGACCATTGGACAAGATGATATTTAGAGGACTTGTATACAGTAAGGAGTTACTCTTGGCGTATAGGCCTTATATCAACTTCACAAGAATCATCTCCTTCCCTGAACTGACCCAAGGGAACCAGAGCATACTTATTGTACTTCATAGTGAAACTACTATCTATGACTCCATGTAGGTGAGCTAAATAAAACTCACTATTCTATCCTACTAAAACTTCAGCATCCACTGCCACCTATCATTCTGGCCCACATATTTTCATTTTATCCACAACAATATCATGTGATACTATGTTAGATGCTTTGTTAAAATATTGATAAACTGTACAGTGCTCTTCTGACATATTCTGATATGATCAAAAAAGAAACGAGTTTATTCCAACATTACTTTTTCCTGATGAAACCATGTTGTCTCTTTCTTATCACAACTTCCTCTTCTCTATTTTCACTAATCATCCCTTCAATAATATAGTCTAAATACTTTCTATATCAAAAGTTGAGCTCATGGCTCATAGCCTGAACACTGTTTCCTCTCCAACCCCCCCTTACTGTTTTTTTTATTAAATAAGGAAATTATCCTTTCCCCAATCCTATGGTACCCCTCATGTTCTCTATAATATTTCAGAGATAAATGGCAGGAGCTCAGTGATAATATCTGCCAGTTCTTTCAGTACTCAGGGATATAGTTCACCTGGGCCCAGTGACTTGACTTCTTCAAGGGCAGCTAAATATTCTTTGACTCTCTTTAGACTTATCTTGTATTTTGATTCCTTATCAGTCAACACTGCAGTGTTCTTTTCAGTACAAAGAATATTATACTTATTAGAAAAAAAAGAAGGCAAAGCAGCATTACATATAGTTCTGCCTTCTCTTTGTCATTCAGCATCACTGTCCCATAGACTCCAGCTGGTGGTCCTAATCAGTCTTTGATCCTCTTCTTTATTCTAGTGTAGCTTTAAAAACCTACATTGTTTTGTTGTTCTTAGGATTCTTTGCCAGCCTGCCCTTACTTAGAGATTTAGCTTGTTGGATGCTAAGCTTATAAGACCTTCCAGTGCTTTTGTATTCATCTTACATTGTGTTGTCCATCTTTGACACATCTTTCATAAAATATAAGTAGGTCAATGGGTTCCGTGTGTATTCACATCACACTCTTTAGATAAGTGTCTCCTTCCTCTTCATTGTAATTGTTTCTTAATGTGACTTCAGAACTTGGTTCTAGTAAGAGGAATTTCTTCAGTGCTAGCAGTGAAGACTTGCTTCCTTAGAGGTCATTCAAAAATAGCATATTTTTAAGTTCACAGTATTTAGATCTGGAAAATACTCTAGTCATAATCTAAGCATCATTTTTACATATATAATAACAGGCCCATAAAAGTGAAATGAATTATCCAAGGCCACAAAGGAAGTAAGTACCAGACCATGGATTTGAACCCAGGTCTTCTGACTCTAAAGCTAGTCTGTCACTATTATACCACAGCTTCCTTTTGAGTGCTTGCAAGTTGGTGATTTATTAGGGCTTGGGGAAATTTATGATTAATTTTAAGTTAGGAAAACTGATGAAACAGAGAAGTCTGGTTTACATTTTTTCCTTATAGGTAGAAAATGATATGAAATAAGTTGTATTGACAATTAATAAGGGATAGAATACAGCCAAAGTAGGAAGAAAGCAGAAAACTTGCGGGAAATTTTATAATGTTTCTCTGATAAAGGCCTCATTTCTCAAATATATAAGAAACTGAGCCAAATGTATAAAAAATAGAGCCATTATACAAATTATAAATTGTCAAAGGATACGAACAGGTAGTTTTCAGAAGAAATCAAGGCCATCAATGGTCATATGAAAAAATGCCTCCAAATCACTAGAGAAATACATATTAAAACAACTCTGAAGTAAGTACCACTTCATCCCTACCAGACTGGCTAATATGATAGAAAAGGAAAATGACAAATGCTGGAGGGGATGTTGAAAAATAGGTACACTGATGCATTGTTGGTAGCGTTGTGAACTGGTTCAACCGTTCTGGAGAACAATTTGGAACAATGTCTAAAGGGTTAGAAAACTGGGTATATCATTTGACCTATCAATACCACTACTAGGTCTGTATCCCAAAAAGATCAAAGAAAAAGGAAAAGGATGCGTATGTACAAAAATATTTATAACACCTCTTTTTGTGGTGGCAAAGGATTAGAAACTGAGGGGATGCCCATCAATTGGGGAATGGAGGAACAAGTTATGGTATACAATTGTGATGGAATATTATTGTACTGTACTGTAAAAAAAAAATGACAAAGGGGATGGTTTCAGAAAAACCTGGGAAGACTTATATGAACTGATACAAAGTGAAGTAAACAGAACCAGGAGAGCATTGTACATAGTAACAGCAATTTTGTAAAAATAATCAACTGTGAAAAATTAGCTACTCAGCTCAATACACTGATACACAGGAATTCCAAAAGACTCATGAAGAAAAATGCTATCCATCTCCACAGAGAAAACTGATAAATTCTAAAAGCAGATTGAAGCATGTTTTTTTAAAAAATTTCCTTATTTTGCTTGCTTTTTAAAAACCAATATGGCCAATATAGAAATATGTTTTGCATGATTTCACATGTATAATAGGTACTGTGTTGTTTGCCTTCTCCATAGGTGGGGGAAGGGCTGGAGGGAGGGAGGAAATTTGGAACACAAAATTTTAAAAATGGATATACAAATAGAAAAGCAATTTTTTTTTCTGGGGGCCTAGGCAATGGGGTTAAATAACTTGCCCAGAGTCACACAGCTAGTGAGTCGTGTTATGTGTCTGAGGCTGGATTTGAACTCAGGTCCTCCTGACTCCAGGGCTGGTGTTCCATCCACTGTGCCACCTAGCTGCCCCAAAAAAACAAATTAAAAAAAAATCAATCAGGGATGGAGAAGACACAGAGAAGGTTTAGGTATTTCCCATAAAAATTATGAAAATGTCATAAAAAGTAGATAAGAGATAATATGATAAGAGATAATGGAATTGCTTAGTCTTAAATTGAGACAAGAATTTGAAAGTTTTTATACCCATGAAGATTTCTTATATTGAGGAAACTGGATAGTTGTCTTCTATTTCTATTAAGAAAGGGGTAAAAGAAAATAGATGTAGGCTTCTGGATGAGGATTTAAGTGCAGTATGTGACAGAATAATCTGAGAGTAAGTATTACTGGACATTCAAATGCTTTGGCCAGAGGTACTTATGCTGTATTTATCAGGAGGCCTTCATAAAGGCAGTGGTAGAGAAAGAATTTTATTTCTCTCAGATTTTTTTCTTTTTAAAAAAAGTGATATAAAGGATAAGTAGATGACATAGTAAGATATATTCCAACCTTCTGCATCCATCTCGAAGTTTTCTTCCAACCCTATAGTAATTTAATATTAATGACTTTCCAAGTCATGCTCAGGACCTGATTGATAACAGAATCACGGACAGTTACAGCAGCCAATGTTTCATAGAGTAACTAAAACATCTGCAAAAAGTTTGGGCATTTATAAGATCACAGTATTGTGTAGCTGAAAGGCAATTTACAATTCTATCAACTCCTCAACCCGAATTCATGTAGATGTCTTAAACTATTTTGTTCATAAAGGCACTCAGAAAATGAGATCACACAACTCTCTTAGTAAGCCCTTTGAAATAAACAGATGGACACCAAATATTCATCAGAAATAATTTAATTTTTATCAAAAAGACATACAAAAATGTAGGATTGAAGAAAAACAAAAGAAAAATCCAAAGTCAAAATTATATGGAATAAAATACTGTTACTTGAAAAGAACTAAGGTGCAATTAAATAAATATTGAGAACAGAAAGGGACCACAGATAATATTCTTAATAGCACAACATGAACATTGGAGTGACTTTTTCTTGTTTAGAAAACATGCTGACTTTTAGTAGTAGACTCAATAATTATTTCATCACTGCTAAGAAAATGTTTCTAGAATGAAGCATTTGCCATAAATATTTCAAAGCTACTTACTACTCAAGGTGCTTATTTTTGAAAAGTGAAATCCCTGTCACTTCATGAGTACGTGAAATAAAACAACATGTTGAATGATTTGACAGGCCTGTTGTTGAGTATAAAATCAGACACAACAGTCCAAACAAACTCTAAAAATAACTGCACAAATAATGCCAGCCTCTAGCTCTATGTGTTATAAAAAGTCACCAGTGATTTCTAAACTAGAAAATAAGTTGCAGTAATTTTGAATTACAACAGTTTTTAATGCAAATCATTAATAACAAAAAAGCATAATGCTCTCGAAGCAGTTTCATCCATACCTTTACATAAGATGCAGATAGCAAATTTCCAAACGTTGGTTGATAAGTAAATTTGAAAAGTGCATCTATTTCACTTGCTTGTACTGCAAGTAAACTGTCCTTTTGTACCTAAAAACAAACACAATGCAAAGTGGAATATAGATAACTTTCAGCAATTTTGTGATTCTTCTTTTGTTCACTGTAAAGGACGTGTTCAACATAGATCAAAATCCATTCCTTCATTAAGTGGCTGGGGTTGTATTATCCAAAATTAAATTTGAATATTAACTAATAGGATGACATCAATAGTTCACAGATACATATTAAAATAATGAATTTCTAAATATTAAAATAATCATGGCCTCAACCATTATCTTGCTTTCAAAAGAATACAAAACCCTAAACTCAGTCACTATGAAACTCTTCTGTATTATTTTTGTGGAACTTTCACTGGCCTTGGGATAGAACATTAACACAACACTTGAAGAGTCAGTGGTTTTGTCAATGTGGGTACTCCCTCTACCAACACAGCTCATAGTTACTTTATTACTAGTTGGATGGTTTTTGAAGTTGCTATGGTCAAAACCCTGAGTTCAAACTGGTGATGAAACTTCCCAAACTGAACCCAATCTGGTCCTCATATACAGATAAACAATTCACTGCCAAGCCCAAACTTGAAATAGAACTTTCACTGAAGTGTCATGACATTTAAAAAGAATTTTAAAAATACTTTTCTTTCAAAGACTTTCATATACCACATTATTTCAGAAATTCATAAAGTTTCAAGTAAAAGTCACAAGGAGCTAGCTAGCTTGTGGACTCCATTTGGCAGAATATTCTGAGGCACAATAACAAAATTAATTCAAATATATTTACCTAGGTCCCATATAGCACACACTATATTAATGGCAGATATAGAAGTATTTGACATGGTCTCCACTTTCACAGTACTTATAATCAGTAGGGGGAGACAAACAAGTACATATGAAATTATGAAAGAGTAATTATCTTTTTTTTTTTTTGAGGCAATTGGGGTTAAGCGACTTGCCCAGAGTCACACAGCTAGCTAAGGGTTATGTGTCTGAAGCCGTATTTGAACTCAGGTCCTCCTGACTCCAAGGCCAGTGCTCTATCCACCCCCACCATCTAGCTGCCCCCAAGAGAATAATTATCTTCTAAGCTATGCAGGACTAACTTTAGGAATTCAGAGGGGGGAAGGGACATTCTGAACTAAAATAGTTTGAGTAGGTTTCATGTAGGACTCTGAAGGATAGTTAAGGAAGGGACAGATGAGTGACAGGGGAATTTCCTAGGTGCCTGGATCAGCACACGGAAGTAGAAGTGGGAATGAGCAGGAAATGTGCTCAAAACAGCAAGGAAATTAACTACGCGAAATAGATACTGCATGCTAGGGAACAGTAGGGAATAAAAAAATAGTTAAGATGAATACCGATTCCATAATTCTTCTACAGAAATAAAAAAAATATGGGGAAAGGAACCATGTGCCTTAGAACTGAGACTGACCTTAGATTTCGTATATAGTCCAATCTCTTTATTTTATGAACAAAGGCATGAGATAAGTTTGCACTAATAGTTAATGACTACAACACCAACCACCACAGACACTTATATACTGCTCTAAGGTTTGAGTATCAGAAAGGTTGAATGACTTACTCAAAGTCACACAACTAGTGTCAGAATTGGGATTTGAGCCCCTGTTTCTATGGACTCCAAGAACACCATTTTCCCACTACATATGACATATTAATTTATCTCATCCAGGAATATTCCCATTTTAATAGGGAACAAGATCACATCTTGGATATGTAATGGATGTGATAAGGGAAAAAAATTGGAGGCCAAATATAGCGTACCTTGGCAAGTCACTTAACCCCAATTGCCTCCAAAAAAAAGATAATTACTCTCATAATTTCACATGTGCTTGTTCTGTATGCATCTGTGCTAATGCAGTATGACTGGACTACACTTGTTTCATCAGCACCTATGCCTCTACATTGGTTTGCTTCTATTCCTCAGTATTTATATCATGCACTTGCTGTGTGCAATAAATTATACGAGACACCATGGGAGCATTACAGGGTGTGGTAAGGACTGTCATTCCCCTAAAGCAGTCCTAAATAATGGTTCTATTTAGCACTTAATGGATTTTTAAATGAGAAAATTATTTTAGATAACAAAGAATGATAATGGGAAACATGTTGTTTATAATATTTTAGGGCTTTAAGAACTACTGACTTATAAATATTAGTGATTAGGATTGGGGCAGAGAAGTGATAAACTCAGAACGAGCTAAGGTAGAGGATGAGTGCTTAGGGGAAAGGGGAAACTTTATTGAGGATAATCAAAGAAGAGCTGGGTGTATGAGGCAATGATAATAGGCATGAAAATGAAACTTCTCAACTTCTATTTTCTGTACCTACTAGGAGAATTAGCTCTGGAACAGTTAAGATACAATAAAAATAGATAATGGGGAGTTGATACTTAAGCTAAGTGAGGAGATGGCAAATGAGTACTCATTAGCCCTCAATGAAATCCTTACCTGACTCAGATAAACTACAGTATTGAAAGCAGTAGACAGCATGGTTGATAATCCTGAAAAGAACACAGAGAATAGGAGATGTGGATGGGCTTAACTTCAACTACATGTAAAATTGTAGAATGAATCATTAAAGGGATGGTTTGTGAGTTTTTAAAAACAGAAGCACTAAGGACCAGCATGATTTTATTAAGAATAAATCAAGCCAGACTAACTTCATTTACTTCTTGGGAGGGTTACTAGACTGATAGATAAGAAGTGCTGTAGACATAGTTTATCTGGATTTCAGCAAAGCATTTACTATCATTCTACAGGAGATGGAGAGATGTGTGTTAGATTATAGCACACTTAGGTGCATTTAGAATTTGCTAAGTGCACGTGAAAAGTACCATTAATGACTCACTGTCAACTTGGAAGGCATTTTCCAGTGGAATGGCCCAGGGATCTAGTCTTGGTTCTCTATTACTTAGCATTTTCATCAGTGAGCATAGACGAGTGCAACTGCATGCTTCTTAAAGTTGGAGATGACTCCAGTTTAACATGTAAGATCACAGAGTAACTAGCCAAATAAATATCAACAGTACATAGAACGATGGGCTGGATCAAACAAGATGGAATTTGATTGGTTTTGTTGCTGTTGTTGGAAGACCTGAGCTCAAATCTGGCCTCAGACATTTACAAGCAGTGTAACCCTAGGTAAGTCACGTAAACCTCTTTGTCTCAGTTTCCTCATCTGTAAAATGAGGTGGGGGAAGGATATGGCAAATCACTCCAGCATCTTTGCCAAGAAAACTCCAAATGGGATCAAGAAGAGTCAAACATGATTGAAAATGACTCATCAACAACAACAATGAATAGATGATTCATAAAAAAAGAAGTCTGTGAGTTTTAGCTGACTGAAAACTCAACAGTTGTAATAATATGACATCGCAATCAAAAAAGGTAATAAATTCTTAGGCTATATGGAGAGGCATCATGTCCAAAACAAGGGAGATGACAGTACTGCTATACTCTGCCCTGTTACTTTTACATCTGGAGTATTGAAGTCAGTTGGGGGTTACATGTTTTAGGGAGGATATTGACAAATTGGAGGGTAACCAGAAGACAGTGAACAGAATGTTAAAGAATATCAAGATCATGTCATATGTAGATTCTTTGAAAACAGCTGGGGTTTTATGTTATGTCTTCAGGTATTTGAAAGGCTATCATTTGGAAGAGGAATTATATTTGTTCTTCTTGGCACCAGAGGAGTGAACTAAGAGAAGTTGCAGAGAAACAAATTTCAGCTTGACATAAGCAGAAATTTCCAAACAATTATAGATATGCAAAAGGGAAGGAAAATATTAGTCTATGAAAGCTTATCTAGCCAAGAATTAATTTCCATTAATGGAGAATGTTACATAAAAGATTTCTGTTCAGGTACAGATTGGATTAGTTGGCCTCTGAGATCCTTTTCCACACCGAGATTCTGATATACTCTGATCTTTAATTAGAGAAGGAAGAAGATTTAGGTAAGGTTAACACTTCAACCAATACTGGTGTATGAATGACAAACCAGTCAGTTTCTAATAATGTTCAATATGCAGTGTGTGAGAATACAGGGAAACAAATGACTAGCTTAAGGCTTCTGGGAGTGGTGCATGTTTAAAACACTGTCTGGCCCATATTAGGTGCTTAATGAATTAATTGGTTGTCAGTTCTCCTTTGCAATTCTCTAATTTGCTCTTCATGGTTCTGAAAATTGACCATCTGGCAGAGGCTGTAGGAAACTCAAGTTCCCTTGGGTGTCTCCATATGTATCCATTGTCACCCCCCTACTACCACAGGACCTCAACATAGAATAGAGAGGATGTTATAGGTGATTCACATGGGCTCACAAGTGCGTTTCCACCTATAATTCATTACTCTCACATTTGAGCTTTGGGTTTATTGGCTTCTCCCTGAGTGTTCTCCTTTCCCAAATGGAGTCTATTAGGAAGCTAAAATTGTGCCATTCAGATCTGTGCCATATGTAAGAGCTCATTAATCAGAGACCCCAAAATATTGGTATTTCTGAGCACAGCAAGACCTAGAGTTTCACATAGTGTCAGAGATCGAAGCACCATCAGAATGATTCAGCTTCCAAATACCTCACTCTTTCCATGTTCCCCCTCAAGGCCCACACTAGGGGTGGACACAACCCCTTAAGGATTGCTACCTGGACAACTCATCCCTTGCAATAACCTATAATATTTCAGTTTACATTGTCTCATAACTTATCATAGAATCATAGATTTGGAATTCCAAGGGACCTTAGAGGTTCATTTAGTCCTGTACTTCTCAGTGTCGTTCACCCTTTCAGTGAGTCCATCAGATCAATACTAAGACGGTTTAATTTCCAATAGGTAAAATACTGATAGCTATAACCTATGTAAATAAAAGCTCTGTGTATGGGGTGCAGGGATCCTAAATAATATTTAATAATATAAAGTGGTCCTAAGACCAAAATTTTGAGAAGTACTGAATTCTAGTCCACCTCCCTCATTGTACAGATGAAGAAACTGATGGCCAAAGAAGTTAAGTGATGTGGCCATGGTGATACAGCTTGTTAGAGGCAGAAAGAGAATTTTAACTCAGGTCCTCTGACTCCACATCCAGCATTTTTCCCCCTTCGATGCATTCTCTCTCTCTATCATAGCACAGAATTGTGATTTACTTTCTCAATTCTCAAGAAAGAACTCAACAACATCTCCACACTTAGTCACGTGAACCCAGGAGCTAAATTGCATACTATTAAGATAAATAACTATCACGAGTCAAATAAATGTCTTGATGTTCTTTTGTAACCTACAAGTGATTTTTACAATTTCAGACACTTGCTGCCATGCAGGCATCTTCCACTCAGGTTCTCAGCCTAATAAGAGTGTGACTAAGCAATGACGATGTCTTAGAGATCTGGTGGATAATTTTGTAGCTGATGCTGTTTGATTGAATGAAGTCTCCTGATTCTAGCTAAGGGGCATCCAGTGGCAGACACTGGGACCTGCCACCAAACCTGTTGAGGGCTTACAATGTCTAATCCCATTGTAGGGTGTCAAACCACACTCTATGATCTCTTAGTGTTTGCCGAATTGAATTGAACTGAGCTAAATTGAGGCTTTCCCAAGGGATTCTGGCTGTTCTGCTGCATGGTTTTTTTTTTGTTTGGTTTGGTTTGGTTTGGTTTTATTTTTAACAGAAGTGGCTACTGTCTAAAAGAGTGAGGCCAATGGTAAGAAAACAATAACACTTAAGTGAAAGAAATCAATTTGTGCAACTGGCATTATCTTCACTTGCTGGTGAGCTTATTAAATTAAGGGAGTTTGAAAGTCACTACTATCCATGATCTAGTAAGGATCTTTTCATTTCAGACAAAAAATGAATGAAATCACTTACTCATTTTTCTTAACACCTGGAGACAACTCAACTATGAGTGCACTGTAAGACAGTACTGGGCACAAGGCCAGCATTTCCTGTAATAGCATGATCAAAGAATAAATAAATGTTGTTCAGTGGTTTTTGTTCATTTCACTTAAAGTCAAACTTTGATTAAAAGGAATCCAAATGACCTGAACCTTCAGGTAACTAGATTTGTTATTTTTGTTCTCTTGCAATTTTAGGTGAAAGAGAAAACTGATAAACACACAAGGTGATGTAAGAATAATTTTAAATAAACTTTAAAACCACTTCCAAAATGAGAGTGCATAATTCAGCCCAAACTCCTACAACTACATTCACAAGGGCATACAGTGAGAATCAATTCTCAAAACAACCATAGGCATCAAGACTCTCAATCACTAAAGAATAAGATGAAGTTTACTGTGTCCAGGTTTCTAAGGCATAAAAGTGAACGGAGTCTAGCCAAATTTGCAGAAACAGTGGTTGGAAAAAATATTTTCTGCTATTCCTTAGTTCATGAGAATTTAACTCATTAATGCAAACTATCATGAACTCATAAGTTCAATGTTAGAATTGGAAGGGACTTTATATTATATACACCAACCCCCTTACTTTATGAAAAAGGAAACCTGAACATTCTGGTCATTACTTCAAAATTAGAATGTTTTGTATGTTTAATCTAAAAATTGAGTCAGAATCAGACCATATATGAATGGGGGGGGTGATGGAACCAATCTTTCATTTGTCAATCAAACCAATTTAAAGCAACTCTCTTAATAAGGTGAGAACGGATCTTGAATCAATCAATTAAAGGCATTAAACCAGGTGGGAAAGGCCCTTAATAAATCTGAAAGGAATTAAAATCATTGGATTAAATAATATGATGCTACACATGGAGTGTATTGGGAGTTGCTGAAGAGACTCAGCCATGCTTTGAAGGATAAAATAGCAAGTCAGTCTGCATCACTGCTGGTGGAGTTGTGAACTGGTCCAAGCATTTTGGAGAACAATGACGACCTATGCCCAAAAGGCTATAAGGATGTGCATATCCTTTGACCCAGCAAAATTACTAGTAGTTCTGTATCCCAAAGAGATAAAAGGAAAAGAACATATATGTACAAAAATATTAATAGCTCTTTTGTGGTGGCAAAGAATTGGAAACTAAAGGGATGCCCATTCATTGGGGATTGGCTGAACAAGCTGTAGTATATAATTGTGATGGAATACTATTGTGGTATAAGAAATGATGAACAGGTTTCAGAAAACCTGGGAACACCAAGTGAATCGTTGCAGAGTGAAAGAAGAACTAGGAGATCACTGTACATAGAAAACAGCAACATTGTAAAGATGGTCAACTATGAAAAACTTAGCTACTCTGATCCAAGACAACTTTGAAGGACTCGTTATGAAAAATGCTATCCACCTCCAAAGAGAGACTAATTAATTCTGAGCACAAATTGAAATACATTTTTCCACTTTCTTTTTCTCATTTTTTCTTGGCTACATGGCTAAAATGGAACTATGTTTTGCATGATTTCACATGTACAAGTGGTATCATATTTCTTGCCTTCCCAAAGGCTGGGAGAAAGGGAATTTGGAACTCAAAATTTTAAAAAAGAATGTAAAAATAAATAATAAATATAAAGTATATAAATATGTAAATAAAATATAAATACACATAATAACACTATATTATAGAATAAAAAAGAATAAATTGGAAAATAAAAATACACAAAAATACTAGCTTAGGGGAAAAAAGGAAATGTTTGCGTCAATATCCGAGGATAAACTAGGCACACTATGAAAAACCACATTCAGGATTCTAAAAGGAGCCTAGATGAAAGTTTCATCATACCTGTACAGAATCTCATGAGTGTGCTCGAAGGGGAGGAAAAGACTTCCAGTAAAAGAAATTCCCCTTGCCACATCACACATTTTAAGTTTGAGTCCCACCTTCCCCAGGACTCTGTATGTACTTGTGGGAGAGTGAGCCCCTAGTCTAAGGGGAATGTTTGTTCCAACTCTTCTTACTGTACTATCTTTGTAATTGCCCCTTGCTAAAAAGTCAATTAAGTCTGATTGGTTAATTGATATCAACTGAACTCGATGAGGAAGCACATCATTGGGGGCTTACCAGCCACAGTATTAGGAAATTAGCCCCAACCCTTCAGCTGTACCCCATAGATCAGCTAATTACTTGCTGGGGACCCAGCCTGCCTGTGCAAGTAGAGGTTGGGAGAGTAAACCCAGGGCTAATGGGCTCACATATAAATGTATTATTTCATGTTTGGTGTTGATTGGACAATAAATATAATGCGATTTTGGAAGAGAAGGCATTAGTAACTGGGGGCAGGATTAGGAAGGGCTTCATAACAGGTGACATTTGAGCAGAATCTTGAGGAAAACTAGGAATTCTAAGCAGGGGACATGAAGAGGGAGGGTTTTGCATGTATGAGAGACAATCAGCAAAGGTACAGTGATGAAAAATGGAATGT
This sequence comes from Phascolarctos cinereus, assembly GCF_003287225.1. Lineage (NCBI taxonomy): Eukaryota > Metazoa > Chordata > Mammalia > Diprotodontia > Phascolarctidae > Phascolarctos > Phascolarctos cinereus. The sequence goes on from NW_027555847.1 coordinate 510,782,823, forward strand.
TATGTATGAGGCACAGAACAAACACCACTTGATTGGCTTGTAGAGTGATAGGCAATCACGTGTAATTAGGCTGGAAAGAAGACTAGGTCCAGGCTGGGAAGGGCTTCAATTACCAGAGCAGTTTATATATAATCGTAGATAGGGACTCACTGGAAATATTGAGTAATGACACAGTCAAACCTGAACTTTAGGAAATCACTTTGGTAGTGGTGTGGAGGATGGACTCACGTGGGTCAAAAATTAAGTCTCAGAAACCAAATGGGAAGCAATCTCAATGGTTCAAGTGAGAAGTCATAAAGGCTTGAATTGGGGTGTTGGCCATATGAAGGAATAAAACAAGTTACACATAGTATTGCAACCTTTTAATGTACAGCTTAGGACCTGCCCTGTTTGGAAGATAGAGACAGGGTAGCTACATTATTAACATCTCCTTGTTGTTACTGCCTCATGTACATCCTCTGAATTACTCTGTTCTGCCCTCTTGGTTGTTCCTCTCACTCCTGTAGAACACTCAGTGGTAGGAGATACCAACTCCTCTATTCCACAACTCTCCCAACACGTGGATAAACAATGAGCTATTCTATAGAGCCCTTTAATCTTTTCTAAAAACAACTTCAAGGGGCAGCTAGGTGGTGAAGTGGATAGAACTCCAGCCTTGGAGTCAGGAGGACCTGAGTTCAAATGTGACCTCAGACACTTGACACGTAATAGCTGTGTGAGCCTGAGCAAGTCACTTAACCCCAACTGCTTCACCAATAAATAAAAAATAAATAAAAGCGACTTCAGGTGTATTATCTCATTTTACCCTTTAACAACCTTAATTTCAAAAGTTAAGTATTACTATCTTCATTTTAGAGATGAGGAAATTGAAAGATTAAGATAAGTGTGAGTTAGGTTCCACATTGGGGTACAACTCAGTTCTTCTGACTCTTAGATGTGGCTCTTGCTATTAGACTACCTCAAAGCCATGTATCTTCCATCTCTTAACTGTCAATGCCCCTCCCCCCAAAAAAGAACAGATGAGAAGTCATAATTTTTCATAAGACCCAGCTAAAGAGCTTCAAGGATCTTTAGGCCTTACAAGCTGAGTACAACCCTATGATTTTACATATGGGAATCTGAGACCTAGAGAGTTCAAGTGAATTATCCAAGGTAAAACAATTAAATGGTGACTCTAGCTCTTATGACTCCAAATCCATGTTTTCTTCTGCACCAGCCTTTAGTACAGTACCTGGTATACAGCAGGTGTTTAGTAAATACTAATTGACTGATTAGTACTGGTTGTACTATATTGCCTCCCCAAAGGCAGTTACTGAGATCTACTTACTTTGTAGGTAAGTGCATGGATTAGGTGCTGAGAAATTCACTATCACACATATGGAAGAACTATAATTAAGCCAGATATATGCACACGCCTCCCCAAATATCTTCATGTATACTCAACATCTTTCACAAATTTTTGTTGTTCAGTTGTTTCAGTTTTGTCTGACTCTTCATGACCCCTTTTGGGGTTTTCTTGGAGGAGAAAATGGGGTTTGCCATTTTCTTCTCCAGGTCATTTTATAGATTTTATAGAAGAAACTGAGGCAAACAGGGTTACGTGATTTGCCCAGAGTCATATAGCTAGTAAGTGTTGGGAGCCAGACTTGAATTCAGAAAGATGAGTCTTCCTGACTCCAGGCCTGGTGCCACCAAACTACCCCATACAAATTGACACATGCCTATTACAGACAACTGAGACAATTGTATAGAGTAATCATACATTCACTTTCCATTTTCACATGTGCAGAAAAACTAAAGCTTCAAATAATAGAACCATTCTAGAGAATATTTAACTTTTTTGAACCGACCTTTGATTTCATTGTTATAGGAAATTCTTATAACAACATATTTAGTGCTTACTGTGCACCAGGCACTATGCTAAGGCTTTACAAATATTTCATTTTATCCTCACAACAACCCTGGGAGGTAGGTGCTATTATTATCCTCATTTTACAGATGAGGAAACTGAGGAAAACAGAGGTTAAGTGACTTGCCCAGGGTCACAAATCCAGTTAACTGTGTGAAGCTGGATTTGAACTTACTGACTCCAGGCCCAGTACTCTATGAGCTGCCTCAACTCCTAGTGAATAAGCTTGCTCTACCAATGTAAACCCTCTTCCCTTCCAAACTTCCCTATTACTGTTGAGGGTACCACCATTCTCTCAGTCCTCCTGGGTCACAACTTAGGTGTCATTGCTGACTCTTCACTATCTTTCAGCTCCCCCCTTCCAATCCTCTGCCCCAATGCCTGTCGATTTCACCTTTGTAACATTTTTCAAATATTCCCAGTTCTCTGATATTGCCACCACTATGGTATAGGCCCTCATCACTTTAAGCCTGGACCACTGAAATAGGCTGCTGGTTGGTTTGCCTGCCACAAGTCTTTCTCCACTTCAGGCCATCCAGCACTCAACTGCCAAAATGATTTCCCAAAACGAAGGTCAGAACATGTCACACCCCTACTGAATAAACTCCAGTGGTTCCTTATACCTCCTGGATCAGACATAAAATCCTTCAGCCTTCAATGCCCTTCGTAACCTGCCTCCTCTCCCCCCTCCCCTGCCCTTTCCTTCATCAGTCTCCTCACATTTTTATCCCCCATATACTCTTTGATGCAGTAACCTTATGATTCCACCAACAAGATGCCCCAAATCCAGGCTTTTTCACCTACTGTCCTGGAATAATCCCCCTCTTTATCTCTACCTCCCAGCTTTCCTTGCTTCCTTGAAGTCTCAGTTAAAATGTCACCTTCTATAGGAAGACTTCCCCAATCTCTCTTAATTCTAGTGCCTTGCCTCTGTTGATTATCTCCTAATTATCCTGTATATAGCTTAAATGTCACCTTCTATAGGAAGACTTCCCCAATCTCTCTTAATTCTAGTGCCTTGCCTCTGTTGATTATCTCCTAATTATCCTGTATATAGCTTATTAGTACATATTTGTTTCTATGTCGTTTCCCCTTTACATTGTGAGCTCCTCAAGGGCAAAGACAGTCTTCTGCCTTTCTTTGTATTCCTGGCACACAGTAGGTACTAAATAAATGTTTATTGTCTAACTGACTGATTGGCATCTGTTCTGTAACTTGTGGTCTTAGAGAGTTGCCTAGAGCACTGAAAACTCAGGTGACTTTCCAAGGGCCACACAGCCAACAGTTATCAATAGTCAGACCCTGAACTCAGGTTTTCAGACTTAGGGCCAGCTCTTTATCCCCTACGTTAGAGACATACACACATGTACACACACGTATGTGTATAAATATCTATATATAGTATATATGTGTGTGTCTTCTCTATACATACTTATAAAATACATATATATTCCTATGTAATATACACAACTACTATGCGTATATATGTGTGTGCATCTGTGTGTGTGTGTGTATATATATACACGCTCATTCCTAGTAGTAATAATGGCTCTTTTTTCTACAGCCCTTTTCAGTTTACAACAGACCTTTCTCAACAACAGCAGGCGTGGCCAGTTTACTTACTACAAGTGCACAGAAAGGTCTTGCCACCACTTGTGTCCCTATCTTCACTCTGTCAGATACTGAGTATTTGAGTACGAGCTGCCCAAACCACCAGAAACTAGCCATTACTGAGCCACACATAGCATCTGCTGGTATTAAAACAAAGAAACAAATGCTTCGTAGTGTTGAGACAGAAAGAGCAAAGCAGATGTCAAAAAATGGAGTAAGACCCAGAAATTTTAGAAGACCCAGGCATATAAGAAAGCCACACTTTGGGCATAAATTAAACTTTTTTTGAAGAATATTATCTTTAAGATAAAACATGGCTACATTTTAAAATTACATTTAATTGTACTTAAATGATACCCTTGAAAACCAAATGTAGCTCCTAAACTGCTAATATGCATCCAAGGAATAGCTTATTCATCTGTCAGGATTAAGCATAAAGAGTTACTAAAAATACCTTCATTATCTGTACTAGAAGCTCATCTATCACCAATGCTAATTAGAGTGTGACTAAAAACCTCCAGGAGTCTGCAGATTCTTCTTTAAATTTAAAGACTATAAAGATCAAACTTGACGCTTATTAACTAATCTAGGACCTCATTTTTCCCAAATTCTCATTTTCTCAACATGTAGTCTCCATCATCAAAATTCTAGACAGGTGTATTATCATTACTGAATATATTCTCAGAACTTGGCATAATGAAAGAATGTACACTCCCTTAATTCTCCAGAATATTTTGACTCCTGCTCCTTTACTTTCAATGTTTTAAAATAAATTTTCACCTTTATATATTTATGCCCAAACTTCATTTAGCAATTGGAGAAAGAGTAAAACCTAGGCAGAAAGAAGACCCTTATTCCAAAGGAAAAAAGGAGGGGGAATGTTGCCAATATTTATGATAGTTGCTCTGTTTTCCACTTACATTCAGGTGATTTCCAGGATACTAAATCAAATTGTACTTGTATCTCTGTAGCTTGATAGGAAAGGAGTATGTGAAAATTCATTGTAATCTTGTCTAACCATTGAACTTGCCAAGTTTGTTTGTTTTTTTCGTTGTTTTATTATTTTTTTTTTTAGTCCAAGAGCTTTCCTGCTACCCACTGATGGCACTACCTTTGAGCAAAAAATATGATGCCTTCCTTATACCATTTAAGATACTTATTGTCTGTACTAACTAGGTTTCCAAAATATACTAACTCCCTGTCCCTGCTAAAATTTTATCATAAAGAATATGTCTCCCATCCACTTTTTATGACTTGTCCCATGTCAGGCAATTCATTTAGCATAAAGTGCATTCTTAGTCATTATGAAGGGGAAAAGTTGAAGAAAGGAACATACAAGAGGAAGTTACATATTTATTATCTAGTAGACCATCACCTGGAATACATATGGATTTGTCCTTGAGTGATTTCAGGCGTATCAAAATGAACATTAAAAAAAAAGATTATCCATAATATAAAACATATATAAGAAGCACCCTGCTTGTGACAACACATTAGTCAAGCAGGTCAAATACTGGTGGGTAGATTGGTAACCCTAATTGGGGTTTGGGACATGCATGAATTTCTTTTAAAAGTGAAAGTAGGTAAAATGAACATCAAAGACCATCATTTAGAGGAAAACACATAAGACAAGCTTTAACAATATATTTGTAGTTGGAGAGAAGCAGTCTTATTCACTTTGGTGAATTTATTTACAGTTTAGAAACCTCAAGCCCTTTTTAAAAAGTAGGCCTGGTTGGCAGACCACATGCTCTTGCTTTGTTTTTACCCTCACCCCCATCCTATTTCCCAGACAGTCTGTTCAGCCACATAATCTGTAAGGTCCTCCAAATCATAGGTCCCAGAGTGATCACCTCCTCCTCTTCCTCTCTCAACTAAACAGCTCTAATACACACCACACGCAAGGCCTTATGAAAGATACAAATAAACACAACCACCTCTGTCCTCAAATTTAAAATCTTACTAGGGAATTAAGGTACACACAAGTACGTTTGTGTGTCTATTATCTATCTCACAACACTTGACAATACAAGGGTCAAATGAAAGTATACACTTTAAGTGCTACAAGAATTTGGGTGAAGGAGAAATCTTGCTCACTGCGGTGGTCAGTGAATACTTCACAGATGTGGATAAAATTGAGTTAACCCCTGAAAGATGGGTAGGGTTTGCATACTTGGGAAGGAGAAGGGACTTTTAAAAACAAGGAATTAAGAATGCATAAGGCATTCAGAGGATAGTGTAAGGAACCTACCATGGATAATATGGAAAATTTTTGTAGGAATGGTTGGAGATAAGACTGGAAAGGGCAGTATTGTGGCAAGGCCTTGAATGCCTGGCTAAGAAATCTTGCTTTATCCTGTATGAAGGGGGAGGTCATTTAATTTTTTTAAACTAGGGAAAGTCATCAAGAAAATATTTTTTGGGGAATATAAATTTTGCATTGGTGGACACAATAGGTCAGAGAAGAAACTGAAGGGAAAGGAGGCTTTCACAATCAACACAAGACATCATAAGGCCTTATACCTAGGTATGGGAATGAAAAGGGAGGATCAATAGAACTTGATGAGCATCAGCAGAAGAGAATGAATTAGAAGCTTACTGCATATTTCACTCCTGAGTGTGATCTTCTTGATAGATCCCCTCTTTCACGGACTTATAAAACAACACACTGTCAGTCCCCTCATGAGGTATACAGTCCTCTTATGAAGGAGGTCAGCCACTGACAGTGTAGTAATCATACCCCAGTACCTATACCCCAGCTACACTAAATGGTATGTCATTTATAATTATTTGGAGTCATAACTGGAGGCTGCCACACTTTCCTTAAGTCCTGCAAGAAGAACACCACGATGCATGTGAACAAGTTTAGTGGCTTTAGAGACACCTAAGCCTGTGCATGTCAAAAAGAATTCATGTGGTTAGAATTTAAAACCCTGTCATTATCCAAAACTAAAAAATTACAAAAGATTCACAGGCTTCTCTGATTCTCAACCAACCAGTCATCTCTTTACTCCAACTTCTGAGATTTACAAGCAAAGGATTTTATTGATCATTTTTTTGGGGGGGGAGGGTGAGACAATCGGGGTTAAGTGACTTGCCTAGGGTCACACAGCTAGTGTCAAGTGTCTGGATTTGAACTCCCGTCCCCCTCATTCCAGGGCCGGTGCTCTATCCACGATCATTTCTCTTTAATTTCAAAAAGTAGCTTTTACCCAATTCAAATCAAAAGCCATTTATTGAACAACTCTTTTTGAACACCTTGACACTGTGCCAAGCACTGGGAATACAAAGAATGATTTTTAAAAATTGTCCCTGCTCTCAAGATGCTCCCAGTCCCATGGGAAAGACAACATGAAAATAACTACAAGGACATATACATAGGATAAACTGGAGATAAACTTAGAGGGAATGCATTATTACTAAAGGGGATCAGGAAAAAGCTTCTTGCAGAAGGTGGGATTTTATATTATTTTTGTCTGGTGGCATTTTATTTTTACTAGGGAAACTAAGCAAGCATTCTCGGTAAACAGTCTATATTCCAGCCAATGGCTAAGTTTCACTTTATCAACTTGAGGTCTTCAGGTCTGAAGCACTGACCACCTGGAAAAAGATAACACCAAGTGATAAAGAATGCCTATAGCTAAAGCTCTACTGTTCTTGTTTAATTTAAAGTCTGATGTTTTTTTCCCCCTCAGAAGGGCAAGCCATGCCCTTCAGAAATTACTTGTTTGTTCTCTAAAACACTGGCATACTTTAAAAAATCAGAATGCTCATTTCTAGATTGACTATTGGTGGTGGTTGTTTGAGGCTGGTTTCAGTGGTTGTTCTATCATTTGCTACTGACAAGAGGGCACAAATCAATTCATTGAGTCCAACATTAGCTTTGGGAAGGAGATTACCACTTGCTGAAGAGGAACTCTTCAAATAGCAACTTGACAGTGCTGAGAATGTGGAGGAGAAAGGATTCTAAATAAAATTCTGCAGTTTTAAGCCTCATGCTCCCTACATTTCTTTCCAAATATCTTAGGTCATATCTTCCGCTCAAGACTAGCTAATAATAGCCTTTTGAAAGACCTATTATTAAGTCTAAAAAACCACTTCAACAACAAAAATACCCTATTTCTTTATGTGAAGAAAATTGATCTTGATAAAGACGTATTTGAATGTGGCACTTTTCTACACAAGGTTTGCAAAGAGCTAAGAATGTGGTGGGGTTTGATCCTTCTTGATATTATGCCAGATTTTCCCTGCAGTTCTATGAGGTTCTTTTGGGTGAAGTGAATACGCTCTTCTAGGAAATTTGCTTAAGTTATTATTAAGGAGAGATGGAAGTTTGGGGAGAATCTAATTCCACATGGTGAGGAAAATGCTATAGCTACAGATTCGGAGAAATGGAGAGTTGAAGGGAACTATCAGCTTGAGGAACTGCTCTAAGTCTGGTCTTGAGCCTAGGAAAGGAGCTATTCCAAAGGCATCCACTTTATATCATAGCTATTCTTAGGAGGTAGCAGCAACAAAACTAGCAACACAGTTAAATAGCCCTGACAAGAAGTCATTCTTCAAGGCTTTTTAGCAATCAGGAACTCAATGTCTTAAGGATTCTCCTCTCATCAGATCTTTATTTTTAAAAAGTTAATCCTGCTTAACTGCAATTATATCCCCTCTTGTCAAGTCTGAATCTCATTCATCTTTATGCCACTTTATAACACAAGTCCCAGAAACAGGTAAATTTACCACAGTGAGGCCACTAATAGGCATGTAAGATAGTACTTCAAGTTGAATATATACATACAGCACAAAATAGAAGCAACTTGGGGTCTAAGTTCTAAGCAGAAGTTCTTAACCTGGGGTCCATGAACTTTGTTCAAAAAAATAACTGAATTGTATTTGAATATAATTTGTTTCCTTTGTAATACTATGTATTTGATTTTATGCATTTAAAGAACTTTACTCTGAGAAAGGGTCTGTAGACTTCATCAGACTGCCAAAAGCGGTCCATGACATAAAAAATTAGGTGAAAAATCCCTGAATTCTAGGGCTTGAATAAATTTCAAAAGCAAAAAGGCAGATGCGGACTCACTCAATAAGAGATAGGAGCAATGGCAAGCCTAAGTGATATCATAAAGAAAATTCATGATTGAGATTCCAAAGCCAGCTTACAGGGGATAATTTTTCACTGTGATTTCTTATCAGACTGGAAGACCACACTTTGAAGTCTTGAAAGAATATGGAAAGGGTTTTAAAGGGAACACAGTACAAGGAGAATAAAATCACACAAAACCCCAAGTTATTTAAACTATCTTTATTTCTCTTGCCTTGACAGTGTGATCTTCTCAATCTCACTGCATCTTGACACATTAATCCCAGTTATATGGGATGATAATTACAAAACAATTAGCTGAAGTCATCTACAGGCACTGGCTGAGACCTAAATTAATACCACTGAACATGGAAAAGTGATGACAGCTTTTTATCTTAGTTACAGGTGAAGGCAGTCTTTTTTTTTTTTTTCCCAACAAGCACTTTTTGAAATCTTGCCACAAATTTTCTCTAACAACACTATTACTAGCAGCATATACCTCAAAAACCCAAGAGGTGAGAGTGCACTTGAAATAAGGATTGGGGGGAGGGGAAAGTATAAGCGCTTGTGGGAAAACAGAAACTATATATGCTACAACGTGGTCGTCAGGCATTTCCACTTTATAGTTAAAGACTTAGGGAGAAGCAGCTTAAGGTAGTTTAGAATAGAAGCCTTAAGAATTTTTTTTTCTTACATACACATATATTTACAAAACACTGATTTAAGTTGGCAAATTCGGGGTAGTGGGTTCCTAAGATGCCATGATGTTGTAATCTTTTCAGGAAACCTGAAAGAATTACAAACGGCTTCTTTGGGAAGTCTTAACACATCATTTCTTCATGATCCCAGATATGAATATTACAGAAAGTCGGGGGCAAGCTTTTTCTTCTTGATATAGTAACAAACTAACTGTATTTTCCTTCTCTTCTATTTCTATTCATGCAATCAACACTTCGGAGTAGTTTCCAACTTAACAGAATGTTGCATTTTCCCCACTGGAAAACATTAGGTAAAAGTGGAAGTTATAGATACAGCTGAACATAGCAATTTCCTCAATATCAATTATGAAAAAGCACCTAAAGACAGTATATTTGTCATTTTCTATCAAATGAGATAAATGTATTGACAATGCTTTGTAAACTTAAAAGGCATTATTCATTATTCTTATCCCCCATGTGGTTAGGACACTTTCAGAGCGAACAAAGGGATGTGAGCCAGCTCTACTAATAACACTGGGAGAATGTGGAAAACAGTGCTTGAAATTTTTAAGAAGTTAAAAACTGAATCCTTACTGATAGTCCTGAATCTTATAATCAACAAGTCAGTAAGTCAACACGCATTTTTTAAATGTCTACTATGTGCCAGGCACTGTGCTAAGTCTTGGTGATACAAAGAAAGGCAAAAGCTAGTCTGCACTCTCAAGGAGCTCATCATCATCTGATGGTGGAGACAGCACACAAACAACCATGTACAGACAAGACATGTGCAAGACAAATTGGAGATAATCAATATAAGGCAGGCAATATGTTTAGGGAGGATCAAGAAAAGTTAGTTGGAGAAAGTGGGATTTTAGCTGAGTCTTGAAGGAAACCAAGGAAGTTAAAAGTCAGAGATAAGGGGGGGGAAATAGTATGGAGGACATAAGTTAAAATTGCCTGGAGTCAGGGGATGGGGTGTCTGACTTGAGAAACAGTAAGGAAGTTAGTGTCAATGGCTTGCAGAGGACATGTGTGTGGGTGCTTAAATGTAAGGAGTAAGAAGACTGACAAGGTTGGAAGGATGCACATTATGGAGAGCTTTAAAAGCCAAGCAAGATAATTTTATATTTGTTCCTGAGGGTAATAGAGAGGCACTCTAATTGATTCAGTGGTAGGGGTTGGGAGTGGGGTTGTGATTGACATGATCTGACATGGTCAGATCTGTACTTTAGGAACATCAATTTGACAGCTGAGTGGAGAACATACTGGAGTGTAGGCAGAGCAACCAGCAGGCTACTGGAATAGTCTAGACATGAGGTAAGGGCCTGCACTAGAGTGGTTCAAATATCAAAGAAGAGAAGGGCTGTGTAAGAGATGTAAATGTAGAAACCACAGGACTTTGCAACTGATTGGATATGGGGGCGGGGTAAGAAGTCAAAGACAATACCTAGGTTGTGAGCATTGGGAGCTGGGAGTGTGGTGGTATCAACAGTAATAGGGAAATTAGGAAGAGGGAAAGATTTGGTCAGTTTTGAACATGTTGAATCTAGTGTGTCTGTGAGGACATAGACCTCTTATATCCAATAAGGAATTTGAGATGAGACTAATGGTCAGGAGAGGTAGGGCTAGACAAAATAAGTCAGAATCATCTGCACTGAGATGATAGTTGAAATTATGGGAGCTGATGAGATGTGAAATACCAAATGAAATAGCATAGAGGGAGAAGAGGGCCAGGACAGAGCTTTGGGTGACACTCATGGTTAGCAGGCATGACCTCGATGAAGATCAAGCAATAAAAGATGCACCAAAAAGACTGAGAAGCAGTCAGATAGGTAATGGGGAATCAGGAGGGCACAGTGTCATGAAAACCAAGAGAAAAGAGAGTATCAAAGAAGGTGATTAACACTGTCAAAGGCTGAAGAAAGATCAAGGATGAGGAGAAAAAGCCATTGGATTTGGCAATTAAGAGATCATTCACTGATAACTTTGGAGAGACTAGTTTCAGTTGTGTGTTGAGGTCAGAGCAGAGTGAAGAATGGAGTAAGATGAAAAGTAGAGGTATTGATTGTAGACAGACTTCTCTAGTTTAGCTAGCAGGAATGAATGGATCAAATGAGGATTTTTTGAGGCCGGGGAGATACCTGGGCATGTTTGTAGGCATCAGGGAAGCAGCTAGCAGACATGGAGAGACTAGATAAGTGAGAGTAGGAATGAGAAAGGGCAATTGCTGGTGACGACTGAACTGAATGGGATTACTTGTGCATGTAGAGATCCTTGGCAAGAAGGGGCACTTCTTCATGTGAAACAGAAGTGAAGGAGGAGGAAGTAACATTTTAGTAATGTGACATAGAGGGGAGATTCTCAGCAAATGACCTTGGTTTTTTTATTTTTATTTTTTCTGTAAAGTACGAGATAAGATTCTCCCAGCTGAGCGGACGGGAGATAGAAGAGCCAGGGAGACTTAAGAAGGGATGAAAATTCTGTGAAGAGCTGCTGCAGTTTGGGAAAGAGGTGAGGGGTGGAGGGATTGGAGGTCAGGATGTGGACAAAGAATAGATTTTGTGGCTGTGAGGCCGAGGGAGAGGTGGAAAGACAACGGATGGTGATCAGATAAGGAAATTTCAGAGTTCATGAACATGGAAATAGAACATTGGAGAATGATGGAAAGATCCAGAGGGGTGGAGGAGAAGGTCATGAGAAATGAGTAAATTGAGGAATTCAGTGATTAGGGTGTTTGAGGAACTATCAGTATGTGAGCTTCAGTCCTCTAATATGAAGGGAGGAGGTGGGAAGGAGAAAGAGAATGTGAGTCAGGTGCGGAACTCATTGAGGAAGAAATTCAAAATCCTAGACATCTGCAGACAATAACCTATAGCTAGTAGTAAATGACAGGCACTAGAACCTTTCCTCAATTATAGAACATTTCAAAGATTTATTTTTCTTTTTCCTGTTCCTCTCCCTCTAAATGAAGTCACAGGATCCATCCTTATTCCTAAACCTACACTTAAAATGATACTTTACATTTCTGTGTTCTTTAGCATTACCTCTAAATAGTCTATGTGAGTACTATTATCTTGATTTTATAGAAAAGGAAACAGTTTAGTGTGCTCAAGGAGTTTGTCAATAGTTACACAAGTTAGCAGGAATAATGGAGCTGGGAGTCAAACCTTCCTAGAGATGGGGCTTCTCTCTACTACCTAATGTAATGACCATGTTTGATTTTAAAAGAGTTGTCAACAAGGATGTGCAGTCTGACAGTGCAAAAGAATAAAGGGGGAGTAAAACGAGTAGAAAGACCACCTCAATCTAAAGGTGGCAAAAAAGAATTCTCTCAGATATTCTTTGGTGCTTTTGCTTCCTGATAAATCTATCTAAAGTCCATAATATATTTCTCTCACCATGTTTGCAAATTTTTAAAAGAGGAGTCTAAATGAAGATCTATGTACCTTATTATGTTTCTCCTCTATTCCTTCCCCTTCCCTCCTGCCCCAATCAAATTTAATATAATTTTTAAGAAATATCATTAAACTCCCACAAAAATGGGACTCTTAAAACTTAAGAGAAACTGTTCTCAAGCAATTAAAAAAGACAATCAGAATTTGTCATCTCTGAGCTCTGAATTCTCCATCTACGAGACTAGGTGATGACAATGGTCACGGCCACCTTGGCAGCCTGACTTACATGCTCGTCTACCCCAGCAGTTATTGGTTAAAATGCTTTATTAAACAGCTGTGTCCAAGCTTTAGAAACCTCAGCTCCTTGTAAGCCTGATTTCAGTTGTAAGTAAGCCTAAACACCATATGGGAGGTTTCTAGAGAGGATCAATATGGAGAAAGACCTCAACAGGTCATGAGGAAGACATGACTAAGGGGAAAGAGAGAAGTATTCTACCTCGTATGTGATAAATAATAGCATTTTAAAAGGTAGTCATCGTTACAGGACAAATGTTCTCCTGGATCTTTAACATAACTGGATATAATGCTGTTTTATGCTTATTGCTGCCAGGGCTACTCTACATCTTAACAACGTACCTACCAAATACGGTTTCTCTCTGAAAGATCCTTTTCTTAAATTACAGCATTTATATTTCAGACTTACTGTTAACATAGTTACCTTCCTAGTTAAAAAGCTAAAGGTGGAGCTTGGATGAAAGGAATCACGAATCATACCATCAGAGTAATGGAAGATCTTCTAAGTCTTACTGCCTCACCCATCCTTCACAAACAGAGAAATTCTCTTTACACCAACCCTGACAAATGGCAATCTCACTGACCGACCTTGCCATCTCTCCATGGCAAAAAAATCTCACACAAAAAAATTCAAGTTGTTAGAGGCTGATTCAAGAACTTTTTTACTTGTATTAAAAAAAAATACTCTATGTGCCTTGCAGAAGTAAGAACTAGAAATATGTTTTTCTTCCTGAGACATTGTTCAAATTCCACAACAGAAATTGCTTCCAACCTCTCTGTGAAGATATAAAACTCACAGGAAGTATCATTAATGGCAGAAAAAATAAAATTGGAAAGAATTAGCATAATATGACTTCTATGTTTTTCCATTATTTTCTCCCCAAATATGAAGAATTAATCTGGATGAAGGCTTTTGGAAGAACCAAAACAAAAATAGGTCACCCTAACTTGCTAACTTTACATTGAAGAAGCATCACAAAGGTATTGTTATTCTGAAAATATTACACAAGCATGCTTTCCTATCTTATACATATTTTGACTGAAGCCTAAGAACATGACACAAAAGTCACATAAATAGTTAAATATAGATTTTGGTCTTTTAAATTAATTTTCATGAAGGATGCACTAATTCAGAGACTGTCAACCAAGTAGTTTGAGGAAATAAGCCAAAGAAAATGAGAAAAGACATTTTCTTAAATGGCTTTTTTGGTTATAAAAGCTATACAGCTATTACTAAGTACAGAAACAAATGAAGACAAGAATGCCACAATGGGGTTTAAGAATGGCAACATCTTTATGAACACAGATGGGACAGATCTTCATGCGGATAGTCCTTAGAGGTCATGTGATATTTCCCACAGGTCCACTGCTGATTTACCAGACTAGAATCTTCTATTGGTCACAACTGCATTTATGATGACTCATTTCCTCAATAGCATTCATAAGAGACTGGAAATTTGCACAGACTGCCAGCTAATTATAATTAGCTCTTGATAGTATTTGTTCTCTGGAAGAGGGTGACAGAAATCTTATCCCTCCACATAATTAACACATATGGCTTAATGTAACTTTTCTTCAAAAGGTGTCCTGCTCTTTGAGCAGGATAGTTTAAATTTCTCAACCCTGGGCAAAGCAGAAAGTGAAGGCATGAGGTCAGCACTAGTTTAAATAGCCACTGGCATGGGAGCAGATGCACTAAGGAAGGGCTCACACTTACAGTCACACAATAGTGAACAATCTGTGGAAGTACATTGAATGCATTGTGTGCAGAACATATACCACACTTCCATTTGTTTAGTTAGGAAACTGATGAAAAGTGAAAAGAGTAGACCCCTTCCTTTTCCTGAGGGCCTCCTCACACTCTCCCCAAAAAAATTATTCTAGAGCTGCTATAACTTTCTTCACTCAGCATTGGAAAGTGAGATTCCATGGTAGATTTTTTTTTTAATTTCAGTTAGACTACACAAAAAACAAAATGAGTGAGCATGCTTTTGCAGAGCACCTTTAACAAACCTTGCAATGACAAGAGTATTTTCATGCTTTCCATTCCATTTTCACTCTCCTCTCCCTGCCCCCACCACAATATCTCAAATGGTCCGAGTGCTACAGTGTGCTCCATTAAAAGACAAGACACCTATATCACGTAAATGAATGAGGCCTTTGATGTCATGCAGTTCCTGTCTTTGTAATGAACATATACAATATTAAGATTTTAGACATAGAACGATACAGTTTTGAATGCATTTACCACTTTTATTTCACTATGCAGAAACATACATTCACTATGTGTTGTGATGCAATTGACAGTGTGATGGAGATAGAACTCTTCAATGGATATTTATAACTGAACACTCAATAGTTTACAGTGGAAGTTCTGTACAGTTTAAGGCTTGGCTCTGAACTAGATTATAAATGTTGACCAGGTTTTGAAATGAAACATTTTTTTTCTCAAATAACATAAGGGAAAAAAATCAATTAAAAAAACAATACGGTTATTACAGAGTAATAATCTTGTAATATAAGGAAAGTACAAGTTTCCCCAAAATAATGACAATTTATAGATTCAGGACCTGTGAAGGGCAAACGGAAGCTTTCTGGATTTAATGCAGAACAAGGCAGACAACAGAAAGAAAATCAAGTCGAAATACTAAAATCATGACTACCTCGTAAGGTATTAAATCAGATATACAAAGCACATTTTGTAAGCATTAAATATTTCCATAGGATTAGGCATTCATCATTTTATAGGGGAATAATAATAATAATAATAAAACCAGAAGAAACAACAACAAGATTCAAGTTGTTTACTGAATAAACTGTGTTATTGGCACATCTAACGTGTAATAAAACATTATACACCGTACCTATACAGCTTCTAGCAGTGGAGAGTAATTTTCCTTTAATTTGTAAACAAAAAAGGTTTTGCCATCTAACAAATTATCATTTTGTTTAGACTTTAATAATAAACTGTGAAAGGCATGAATTGTTTATGTGTTACATGAGATCACTGTTTATATTGTTGGTTATGAACGTGCAGGTATAGCTGAAAACTTAGACATTTTGTAAAAATTAGAAATGCTGCTCTTTTGCAATTTAATTGTTGCTTCATGCAATATCGGTTTACTGATGCTGAATCGGATTGCTCTATTATGGGAAGATCTCTCTGCCAGTGTCTTTATTAACAGTCAAGATCAATTCTTCTGGACTGAAATTTTCCACGGACAGATACAAGTCAGTCAGTCGGGTTAGAACGGGGACTCCATATAGGCTCTGGTGTTCCTAATGGTGTGCATGACTGGATTCATATGCAAGCTAAATTATTCCTGCAGGAAAGAGATTTGATGAGTTAATTATTTATTTGAAGTCTTTGGAGTGACTCACTCCAATGGAGGTTGCAAGAGAAACGTCTCTCAGTTTAAATGCTTCCTCTGACAACAGATAACCACTCCATTCCAGTACACATAACTGCTGATGAAATGCTTTCTCTTAAAGAATTAATGCAATGCCACTGAAGTGGCTGTACTCACTCCAGAAGGCCTGTTTTCATCATCCAAAATAAATTAGTAGTCTGAATATAATGATCTTTAGATTTCTTTTTTTTGCAAAGCAGGAAAATAATTTTTTAAAGGAGATGTCACTCATCACACTATGTTTCTTATACCAATACTAGAGAACATAAATATACACTTATGTTTATAAGATGTTTTTCCAAGTCCAGAGGCCATTATCCAAAACAAACTTTACAAGCAGCTCAGCGGTTGCATTCAGCATTCAAAGCAAGGCATTGAGGGCTCTTGCATAGCAGGTTAGTACGCGTGACAAATCTGTGCACATACAGAAGACACAGTCTAGTTATGGTGCTCACCAAAGAAGAGCTAGACAGACATGCCATTTTGAAGAGGAGTCATTGCAAAAAGGCTGCATTGCTGCCTTATTCTGAGACACAATGCTATACAAGAACATACACATACACACACAAACCAATCTGAAAAATTCAAGAGATAGAAGACATCGAAACTGCAAAAAACCTCTCAGGCTTTCAGATACAAATGAAGATACAGCCTGGGCCAGAACCAAAACTACATTCGGGTAATTTTGCCATCGAACAGAGAAATGGGACCATTTTGTTTCCACAGTTTACAACATACAAATTGCACCTTTCAGAAAAAAAAATGGCTTTTGTTCTGATTAGGCGGCACAATAAGAGAAAAATGACTTTGACAGTTCAAATTTTGGCAATGAAAAGAGCACATCAAAGCAAGGATAATGTGGGACGGCCAGCAAGATCACCCGAGCCAAAGCTGTTCTCTTCTTAATTCTTTAACTGGCAGTAAAGGCTATGCCTCAGACTGTGAAGAAGCAAATGAAGAATGTACAGATCCGAAGGAAACCAGCACCCCTGAATGATAAGTCCTTCATACTCTTGGTATCCATCATTAGAAATGCCAGTGAGAGAAACAAGAAAAGAGAGGTGCATTAAGGTGAAGAATGAAAGGGAAGTGCCCTGTGCCACATGCCAGCCTAGACGGAGCCTAAGACAGTCATCTATGCCTCTTACCTGGGGTCAGTCCTCTCCATCTTCTGGTGTGATCTCTGTCTCTTTATGTACCACTACTTTGGTCACTGACATGTCAGGGTGCTGCTCTTTGGCCTCTTTAATTGCCTGAGCCAGCGCCTATCCCCGGGAAACCACAGAAGGGCAAAAACAAAAAGGAGGTGGAACATGCATGATCAGTAGCCAGGTGAAGATTCATGAGATCTTTACACAATTTACAAATGAGGAAAAATGACTTAGATAGGAATTATGCCATCATTCTTTGAAAAGTTTATCAATATACTTTTTTTTTTCAGAGAACATGCCAGAAAAAATAGTATTGTAACTATTACGGCTATCAAGTTTCTTTCTGGTCCTCTGCCCAGGTATTGTCTAGCATACACACGCTACCTGGTCATGGTCAATGTCTGCATCTCCTGTGATGACTATTCGCTTTTCAATTCTTGTCTCTGAAATGCCTCCTTTCACAGTCTAAAAGGAACAAAGGCACACTTCATAAATGTAGTCATAAAAAGAATACTCATTTTTTGCAGGAGGAGAACAAAACCTGAAAATACTGAGAGAACAGTTTTACATAGTTTGCTCTTTAAAAAATGAAAGAGTATTAATGAAAAGATTTTAGGGTTAGAATTGAGGATAAGATGGAGAAAGCCTTTAAGACTAGCAAATATTTAACGAACATCTATAATATATAAGGAATGGAACAAAGTGCTAAATTCCCTAAGGATAGTGTCTGCTTTATGTCTCCTAGCATAGAAGAGACACTTGATGAATATTCAAGAAGTGGTGATACATCTTATCAAGAAAAGAGTATAAAAATTGAGGGATTTTTTAAAAAATTCACTGAACTGAAGTTCCATCCTCAAAAAAGCTGCGTTTTTCATTTGTTTGTTTTGACTTTCTTTGGGGGGAGGGGGAATGAAATTTGTTTTTCACTTACTTTGGTGATGTGTGTGGTGGTTGTAGTACTTGTTGTTTCTGATGTGATCGTTTGTGCGCTCATCAATACACCTGGCTCAGTATCAGCACTGGAATCGACCTACCCCGCAAAGAGGAAGGGAGAAAAAACACACCCTGAGTTAATGAAAAATATTTTTAACAATTTTATCTGCACTGCTGAAATAAACACTCCTGTCTATATTCAGAAACAACCAGAGAGTGAGAGAGCTGAGAAGAAAATTCTTATCTTTTCCTCCATTTTCTTAACACAACAGAGCTTTATTTCTTTAGTCTCAAAACATATTGAGGAAAGTGCACCCTATCCCAAAATCAAAGAGCACTATATCTCTTTTGTGTAACAGACCCTTCGGCAGTCAGGCAAAGCCTACAGACCACTTCATAGGATAATTAACCCTATTATAGAGCTCTTCACTAAACAACGTTTTTAAACAGAATCAATACACAAGATTACAAATGAAATCAATTATATTAATTATCAAATGTTTTGAAGAAAGTTCACAGACCCTAGACTAAAAGCCTTTGATCTAGTCCAACACCCCAATTTTATAGATGATGAAACTAACTTGACTCAGGTCATACTGATGGCAAATGGCACACCTGTGATCTGAACTCCAATTCTCTGGTGTAATAGAAAACACACTGGCTCCACAGGAAGAAGACCTGGGCTCAAATTCTGGCTGTGCTACGCATGAACTGTGTGACCCTGGATAACTCATTTGAAATCAATAAACTAGAGATTTTCCAAAGGGGAGGAAGTACGATGGTAACAGTCCTGAGTTCATGTCACATGAGGGTCAATGGAAGGAAGTGGGCATTTTTAGTCTATAGAAGAGAAAACTCAAGGAGTACATAACAGCTACCTTTAAGCATTTCAAAAGCTGTCACGTGGAAGAAGAATTGTTCTATCTGGCCTCAAAGGTCAGAACCAGTAGCAATGGTTGAAAGTTGTGAAGAGGTCTGTGTAGGGTTGATTTCAGGAAAAAATTCCTAACAATTAGAGACAGCCAAAAGTGGAATGGACTACCCTCAAGCAGGAGTGGGTTTCCCTTCCTTGGAGGTCTTTAAGCAAGAATCTAGATGACTACTTTCCCATCTGTGAGAATGGGGTTTCCTTTCCATGCCAGCTTCATCATCTATAAAACAATGTGGTTGTACTAATTTCTATAGTCTCTCTTGGGTTTTTTTTTTAAATACTATGACTCCAAGTTCAGTGCTCAATGCTGCTATTCTTGCATCCTGTTTGTGAGAACCTATACCACACTGCCTGTGTTATGTTCAAAGGCCTACTTGAATTACAAATGGACAGGCAAATCTAGCTATTATAGCCATGTGCTCAATGATCTTTAATAATTATATTTAATAAGAGTTTTTAAAAAATTACCAATATCTATTGATTAGATAACAGAATGAGGTTTGGGCTTTCCAGCTGTCATTAAATGAAAATCAAATTCATAAAAACAGTTCATCTTAAATTCAGGCTAAAACACAGTGAGACTAAATTAAAGTAAGAATGTCTTGGCTTCTACCATGTGTCTTACCTGTGATGATTCATATGTTATGGTTTTTGTCTCTGTATGAACTACTGGCACTTCCTTAGTTGAAATTTCCAGTTTTATTCCCCCTGGGGAGACACTGCCAAAACTGATGGTTTCTGTCTTCACAGATGGTGACTGTGTCAATGGGAAACAGGAAAAATGATTATTATAGTTTAGAGACACATTTTTTTCCCCTGTGTCTTTTTTTTAATGATATAAGCATTATATTAGTGTGGAATATATGTATGCTGTATTACATGGGGAGCAAGGAAAACATGAGGCCCACATACATATGGGATAATAGAATCTCTTGGAATTCTAAGGCATTCTTTACATTTGTTAAAATGTTCTAGGTGAAAGAATTTTGGAGAAAAAAATTTCTAGTGATTTTTCCTCTCTTTTCCATCCTAAACTCCTACTGTACAGACTAATAACAAAATCCTTTGGAAGTAGCATAAGAAATCAACAGCCAGTTCATTAATCGCAAAAGGAGTTCTTCTCTAGGAGGACAAAGTTGAAGGAATAGTTTTTTACTGCAATTTTTGGCATTCAAAATATGGGACTTAGACTTCTTGATTCTTTTAAATAAATGTATAAAAGAGAAAAGAAAAACCTACCAAATCATCTAAATTTTTTTTTTTGGTGGATCAAACCTTCTATCCCCCATTGCCAATTTTAAGGATTACAAGAGTGAGATGTCCTATCTCCTGGAACTCTCTAGGTGACAACTAATAACACCGGCCTTTTCCACAGCACGTTACAAAGGGCTTCCTCACAACCATCTTGTTGTTGTGAGATAGGCAGGGCAATTACCACCGGCTCCATTTTACAGAGGTGGAAACATCTTTGAGTGGTTAAGTGACTGTTCCATAGTTACAGAGCCAGTTAAGTGACTGGGGCAGGACCAGAACCCAGGTCTCCCGATCCTGAGTCCAGGGTTCTTTCCACATCATGATAAGTGTTGCCAAAGATGGAAACCAGCAATGAGCCCCGTAACTGCCATGCAGGAAGGAAATATGAGGAGAAACAAACTGCACTTTGAAAAGAGAGAGAACCAAACTGAACTCTATGTGCTTATTTGAACTCTCTTGACAATTTCAGGACAGAATTGATTAGTTTGCCTTTAGCATAGAAAGGACCACTAGTTACCTCAAAATGAGGTTTTGATTCCAATGATTCCGAAATGAGGGATCTTGCAGTCTGCTCCTCCTCTCGCTCATGAGAAGCAGTGGCAATCTCTTCCTGTTTGATTACAGCTTTATCAGCTCCACCTCCTCCCTCTTCTCCTCTTTAGCCCCCTCAGTCAGAGCAGAACCCGCCTTCCCGACAACATTAGAAGCCACAGCAGATGCTGCTTGAGCTGCAGCATCCAAATGAGTTCCAGCCAGGTTAGAACCATCCCCACTTGCATGCACATTCATCACATGTCTCTCTTCCACCACCACCGTCTGCTGAACAACCTTCTCTGTACTAAGCTGCTGGTGAAGCTCGTGTGATTCCTCTATTTCACTGGGCTCCAACTTGGTTTCTGTTCTCTGCAGGGAAAAAGATTAGGATGTCAGGATGCCTCTTCAGAAACAAAAAGAGAAAACAGAAGGTGCTTACCCAGTTGCCTAATGTTTATGTTAAAGTCTAAACACTGGAAACAGGCATAAAAAAAAAATCAATCATCCCCAACTCCATCACTTTTCCTTCCCTCTTCCAACATCTGTTTTAGCCCCCAACAGAAATCTAGGTTATTACTTCAGAATATGTGCAACAGAAGAACAAAATGCACAGACAAAAAACCACACAGACATTAAAATAAAAATATTACAGCATATCCACACTGATATCAACACTCTAGGGCCAGGTGCTAAGCCAAGTAAAACAAAATAAAAATAAACACTGCAGAGATTCACAGTGTGAAAGCTTTATGAACTTTTTTCCTACTTTATTAGAGATGAATGAAAGGCATACAATAGACATAATAATAATATGCATAATAAACACGTGCTAGAAAAATAACCTAAGACATTCTGAGAGTGTTTTTTAGGACAAAGTGACTTGCATACACATGTACACACACACACATGTATGTATAAGCCGTATATGTCTATATACCTATAGACACGCATATGTACATGCATGTATGCATATATGTAGTCATATACGTGCAAAATCATATAAGTATACATTCATATATTTACACACGGGTGTGCACAAAGCCATAGTCTGAATGTACATAGATACCCACACTGCAGGAAGGACACAAAGCAAGAAACATAAACGTGGACAGTCAGAAAAGCCAAAAAGGAAAGCAAATGGCCACCTGAACCCATTTTTGTGAAGAAGTAGTAACCCCTCCTATGAACTCTGTGGGTTTTCTTGCAGAGTCTATTAAAGTGAAGATATCTGAGCCATCCAAGATCTTTTCACCAGCAGACTTAGTCTGAGTAAACAAAGAAATGTAAAGTCAGACACAGGACAGAACATTCACCCACACACACATTCATACACGTTATTTTAACAAAGCCATAGGCAAGAGGGAAAGGAAGGAAGGAAGAAAGGAAGGAAAGGAAGAAATCTGAGAGACTGAGGTCAGGAACAGAAAAGAATGGGAAATAAAACAGCACAAATCTGTAGTGACTCTAAGCTTTTTTTTTTCTTTTAAAAAGCAGAGTTATTAGGATTGGGATGATGCTGGTTTAAGCAGACCTTTCTCTCCCCATTTTCTTTGCAAGCCACAGCAGCGATATTACACTTCAGTTACAGGGAATTTGAAATAAAAGTGCAAGGCTGAATGTCTACACTGGACTGCCGTCCTTATTTAACGATGAGAAAATAAACAAGCTGGGTTGGCTGTTGTCAACATAAAGCCAAGTAGCAAGAGGAAACTGAAAGGTTCAGGGTAGAAGCGTATGGCTCCAAAAAAAGCCATGCTTTATTCTTTAAATTACAGGACATATAAGAGTCACTGGTTACCACCACTCGGGATGCAGATGACTCATTGACATAATGAGCAGTGGCAATGGTGAATCCTGGCTCCCGGGAATATCTCCATTCAGATGGGCTTTTCTCTTTTCGAGCAAAGAACCCTGCTTTTAAAGCCTCACTGTCTGGTGTTTGTCCTACTCCAGTAGGCTGTATACTTCCTAGGCCAGTACGGAATTCCAAATCCTTTTCCAGTTTCTGGGTTTTCTTCAGACATTCTTCATCTGGACTTGGCAGCCGGGATTCTGCTTCCTTTATGGGAGCCAGAGATTCTGACAATTTCCTTCTCACGATCTGCACCTCAGATCCTCTCCTGGCCTTGTCATCTGAGATGGCTTCTAGGACCTCATATTCTGTCATTACAGGGATGATTTTCACGGATTCTGTCATCCCTCTCTCAAATTTCTGAAGGGCTTCAAGTGTGGAGGGCTCCCCTGCCTTTTCACCCTCTTTAGCTTTTCCTGTCATGGTCACAATTTTTCCAGAGATGGTATCATAAGATTTTCCTAAAGTGTATGTTTTTTGTTTGCTCTCTTCTTTCCACTGTATTTCCCGTGTTAAGTCATCAAAACTCTGCATTTCAATAGCGCTGGATTTTAACACGTCAGCAGGAAGGTCACCAGTTTTGCTGCTCACAGTCACCACTTTGTAAGTGACAATTCTTTTTGAATCACCATCAACTACCTCAGTGGGTATTTTGTCTACAATAACCCAATCCTCTGTGCCCTATATTTGAAATATAAAAGCTAAATTAGAATGTCTGTTTCTCTGGTTTTTCAAGTAAGAATCCTTTAAGAAAACTAGAGGGGCTTTTTGAAGACACATAACTATGCTCACTTCTGGAGTGCCACAAAATGGCAGGTGGCAACGTTGCCATCTGATAGCTTTGGGTTAAAAACTCCTTTCAGGTAAAAAGTATTAGCTGTAAATAACATGCCACTCTTTGAGGCACCAGTCTAATGCTAAGTATGACTAAAGGCAGATATGCTTTTTGTGCTAAGCAGTAGGGCAGCACATGAACACATTGCATTATTTACAGCTTTTCATATGTGCTTTTTAGAGTAGTATGAGAAAATCAAAGGATTTTTAAAAATATGCTAGAAAATGTTTCAATGCTTTCTTTTCTGCTCCTTTTAAATAACTGCCAAAATCCCACAAAGTTTGGAGAAAAAGATGTCATATTCTTAGTTACATCTCTCTGCCTCTGTGGAATCAAGTTGCATCTCAGAGATGTTCTATCATTAAATATTTTCTGTTTTGAACATGGTTGAAATCTCTTATAAATAGTGACAGTGTGACTTTCAACTTTTCCCCATTTTGCTTGTTTTTCATCCATTCTCCTCAACTTTATGAAGAAGCCAAACTTCTCTACAATAAATCTCTCTATGAAAGTAGAGGACGAACAGGATGTGATGAGACAGCTAAAGAACTTTATATGCTATTAATAGTATACTATTAATATGGCATCTAATTTCACATTTACCACAGGCCAAAACCTGAACCCAGGCATTTGATCAAAATATAAATGTGTGTATGTATGTATATGCATATGAATCATCTTTATCTGTACATTGGTAATGGTTTAAGGAATTGAAAAATAACCTCTAGGGTTGATGGGACCGTTTTCTGCAAAATGATCTGATGAGAAGAAACCATAGTGCCAGCTGAATCTCTTTCTTGCAGCTTCTTTAATTCCGCTGGCTAATGGAAAAACCAATAAGAATTCAGAACTGTCATTATCAGTCAAGATCATCTGAGTTAATGGAATCCCATAAAGGAAATGTACATCAGTCATAGGAAAAGGTAAAGGTTTCAAAGTGATAGTGACTGAAAAAATACATGGTTTGTACATCAAAAACACAGATACATACTCACCTGAAGACAGAAGGCATCAAGAAAGAAAAGATTGGCATCTGCTAATAGCAATAGTTAGAGAGGCTACCCTAACTCCCCCCCCTCCCCAGGATCCAATCAGAAAATAGCACACCTACCTTCATTTTAAAATATGGTAACTGCTGCAAGGAAAATGAAAACTAAAGACTAATTCTAATGAAACTTATGTGTGCCAAAGCAATTCCATCTTGAAAATTCCTGTATGTTTGTTTTTTACCTGAGACTCAAGGAATGAAGAACTTCCCTGCTGCAAAAATATAATTTTTTCAGATATTTCTCTTTCTTCTTTGGTCTGTTTGAATAAAGGGGGTTGGGTTGGAGAGGGGGAAGTAGACAATTTCCAAAAAAGGAAAGTTAGGAAGAGAATTCTTATATTTTGCAATATAAATGCTTATCTAGTATTCATGCATTTTTCCAGCAGAAGCAGATTATTTATTGTGCTAAATTTATCTGAAGAAGAACCAAGGAGAAAATAAAAAGAAATTCGCTGATAATATCCAAGTAAATGGTTTTGTTCCTGGTTCCCTTGATGGAACAGTCAATACATAGACTTTTTACCTTCAAGCCTTTTCCCTTCCCCCATTTCTACTTTTGTGAATGTGCAACCAACTGTCTGCCACTTTAAATAGCATTTGGATATTAATTTTACAAAAAGTAGTTACCAGAAAAGTCATTAAGTTAGCACAGAAAGAAAAATGCCCGAAGTAAAGGAATCTATCCTTACAAATTAACAAGCATTAATTTCCTCAGTTCTACTTGTTAAGCCAGTTTACTTCTTGCCAGACAGAATATTTGTATCCTGAGAGGCAGTTTTTATGTCATTAATTTTAACAAAAGAAAAATTCTATATGTCTATATCTATAGATATCTATAGATAAAGATATATATATACACCTCTCTTCCTCTCTTTACTTTCCCACAAAGATTTAAAAGCTTATTTGGTCTTTTAATGATACAGTGAAAATTGTGTTTTATGCTAATTCAAAGACTTCTTGGACAAAGACTAGCAGGCAGTAATTGCTCAAACATAGTAATCTTAGAGAAAAGGAATAAAATATCTTATGAACTAGTTTATAATTACATTTTCTAAGAAGATTTCTAGTCTTTCTATTTGGGGATTATTTTATGTTAAAAAGGATGAAAAGCAACCACATTTAATATGGGTTTTGTTATCTCTTCAATCAATGTCTCTAACAAATTATAAAACAGTGAGGAGAGGTCAAAATTAAATACCTCCCCTCCCCCCCCAATTATGCTGGTAGGCACTGAAAGGGAGTTTTAAAAGCATCATTTTCCACTCACTGAAGTGACTATGATGGCTAAAAATGAAGGTAAACTTGGTCCTCAGGAAATCCTGGTATTTACCATCAGGTAATATCAGCATAGACCACTCATGATTCTAAATGTATATGTTTTTATGTGTGTGTATATACACATATATGTAAAGGTAGTATGTCAGAGGGAAATGGTCTAGATTTTAAAATGTGAACTCTGAATATAATCAAATTAACTACCCAAGATAATGGGAGTAGAAGAGATGCAGACAGTTTTTTCTTGTTGTTTTTTTCTTGTTTTTTTTTTTAAATAAAGCAGATGAGCTCAAACATTTATTCTGACTTCTGAGTATGGTCAATTTAGTTCAACATACATTTATTAAACACCTGTGTGCAGAGCATTCTGCTAGGTAGTAGAGGAGTTATAAAATTTAGATAAGGTATGATGCCTACCCTTACGAAAAGTTACTAAAGTTTGTAACTTTTGCTGCAATTTATGATACATGCACACACAATTACAGTGCAAAAAGCATGCCAGAGATGTGCAAAGAAAGCTCTATGGGAGATATAAGAGATTAAAAATCATTACAAATGGTAGCATGTGTGTTTGGGGGTGGAAAGGAGATCAGGAAAGGCTTCACTGAGGAGGACATTTCAGTTTTTCAGGCGCATATTTCAATCCTGTCAATCACTCATACGCCTATTCCTATTCGATTATATCAAACCCCTTCATACCTTCAGCCTTATTTTGAGTGCTTTAAGAACCAGCTCAATAATTTGGGAGTCATGATTTGCAGTTGTAACAGAGAATTAATTAGTCAGTAATCTTCAGAAGAACTGGAATTTAGGAATACTTCTAAGGACCAAGCTGCTCTTGTGAACTGACATACTGCTCCCTTTGATTAAGGGCTGTCTGTAAAAGACCAGGTCCTCATCTATAAACTAGACAGAAATTCAGAGACACATGACAGAACAATACAATCAACCTTGTATTATCCAAGAATGGAATGAATTAACTACATTAAGTCTCCCGGTCATGAGAAGATTCTAGCTAAATCTGCTGTTATGGGCAAGCCAAAAGAGGGCTGAGAGGAGAGGCCTCTCAAACTAAATATAATGGCATAAATGACAATATAAGTTTCTTGACAGTAAGGACTGCTTAATTTTTTTTTTTTGTTTGTGCCCTCAAGTGCCTAGCACAGCTCCTGGCACATAGCAGGCATTTAATAAATACCAGAGGATTGATTGATACATATGCAGAACCAGCCTGAGGAAAAATGGAAAGTAATTCTATCCCAAATCCTTTTGTTTTTATTTCACAACCTCCTCTTTCAACACGCTTCTTCTCCCTATTCTGTCCTTCTGCCTAACCTGGTAACTATTCTGAATTTTGTTCCAGAGAGGTTTGCTTTCTCGGCTAGACTTCAAGTTTGAAAGTATTCCCCAGGAAAGTTTAATCTAATAATAGGTTAGGGTATATTACTCTCTAAGAGGACTTGCCATTTTAAGAAGTCTAAAAGGAATACATCTTTAATGAAATTTTAGACATAGGTAGAGGTCCCTGTGCTGAGAATCTCTTCAAATCATGCCATATACAAGTGATAGGTATCACTCTACCTATTCAAGAGCTGGCCCTCTTTGTGTATGTATATTTAACTTCATTCTAAAACAAATATATTTTCTATATTACTGATTATCTTATATTATCCATGCTGCCTTTCTGCTATCAGTAAAGATATTTACAACTTGACTACATGATATACTGCTGGTAAAGTAAAACTAGGCTTTATAAAATTTAAATCAATGAAATTAGCAAGTAAATGCAAATGTTAAATGTTAGCAAAATGGACTGAATCCTATTAGCTCATTTATTTAAATAGATATTGATTTCCATTTCCTTTCCCCTTTTCAACTGTTCATAAATCAGAAGTGTTTAGTAAAACAATTGGGGTTCATTAAGATTCAGTTCAAATAGATAAAGCAAAAAAAAAAGTCACACTAAAAATCTGCAGCCTTTCTTCAGTTTTTATGAAATGCCATCTTATCAGAGATTGTAACAAAGGGAACAGTCAAAGAGACATAATCAGTCCTTGAGGCCAAGTTCTGTTGGCATTTTGTTGGCATTCTGTTGGCTGGTATCTTTTAGAATGGTGTGGAAGGGGAAAGAAATCCCATCATCTAAAAGTTAAATAGGGGATTTGATTTTATAATTTAAAAGTAAGCAAAATTAATCCATATGAGTGTTAATGCTCCTGATTCCCAATTTGAACGTGCTTTGTCATAAAAATGAACTGTTTAGATATTAACTTGTAGACCAATGCGTTTTATTTTCTGATATTTCAGAGTACAAAATTCTCTCATGCTTTTTAAAATGCAAAGAGCAAGATACATAAAAAGCAGTTTTATGTTGAAAATGGGTAAGAATTTTTAATGTATGAACTTTTAATGTGTTTATGATGCCATCAGTTGGGTCAAATCCTCACATTAGGTCTAGAGTTGACTGTTATCACATTATCCTGAAAGAATTGTATAATTGGAGAATTCTAAAGAGTTCATTCTGATTTCTTATCATTAGAGGAGATCAAACCTTGAAATTCTCAGAGATCCAGACAGGAGATTCCACAATCACCCCTGAGAACCTGTTCTTGTACTGTGGGATTACTACAGTCTAGAAACTCTTTAGAATTTAAACCCATTTTTCTCTCACCCTCTTCCTTGTAGGTTCAGAGAATTTCTGCCTATTATAGCCCTTCACATGCTTTTTAAAAAAGAATAATAAATTAGAAAAGGAAAAGAAGAGACTTCAAAAGTCTTTCCACTCAATCCCCTAATTCTAGCCTAAGCTCTCTGAAACAGAAGGATATACACACCTTGAGCTTAAAGATCAGCAAGCACAGAACCTATTATTGCTCTTGGTAATTTAATACTGGCTCTTCCAAGAAATCTCTGGCTCTCAGGTTATGTTGAACAAAAAATATATTAAAAGAACAATAGCTGTGGGGCAGAGGTAAGACCTTGGGAGCCTGAAAAGCTTTGATTATGTTTGACATGTGTGATGACCTTGATAATGCAAATCCAGTTGTATTCAAAAGTACGTTAATTTAAAAGAAGGTTAATTTTTAAAAAATCTTATTTGAGGCTCAAGTGGTTTTTTTAAAAAATAGAATGAGTATATATAGTAGGACAGGTGCTTTGATAATCCTACAATGGTAACTCATATTTCTATAGCATCTCTAGGTTTACAGTGTGCTTACTCTCTATAATATGAATCTATAATTGACCTTTTAGATTAAGAGCAGTAGTGACAAAGTTTCTTACTTTTCAGAAAGAATGAAAACTTTTATATGGAGGGATACTGGGTACTGCAGCCACTCTTATTAAACCAAGACTACACACAGAAATTGAGAATCTGGGATTGTAGTTTTCAGTCATGTCCCCTATTTAGTGTTCTTGGGAAAGAAACTGGAGTAATTTGCCATTTTCTTCTCCAGTTCATTTTCCAGATGAGGAAACCAAGGCAAAGAGGGTTAAGAGACTTGCCTTGGGTCACACAACTAGCTAGTAAGTCTCTGAGGCCATATTTGAACTCCAAAAGATGAATTTTCCTGACTCCAGGCCCAGAGCTCTAACCACTGGGCAACCTAGCTGCCCCAATTGAGAATCTACTGAACTACAAATATTCTGTACTAAACTCTACGGGAAGGATCAATACACTACATGTTAAAAACTCTTTAGAAGATGGTTTTAAACAGCTTAAGAGTTTTCCTGATCTTTTCTGTTTCCTGTAGCTGAGCCCTGCTTCACAGTAAAGCAGTCATTATCAGAAACAAATTAAATCAATGTAAAAACCTTCCTTTTACAGATACAGGAAGAGTAAAGAGACTAAATAAACAAAGAAACAACTTATTGCATGTTAAATTTCTATGTAGAAGCAAGTTATTATTCGTTCAAGGATTCCAAAATCCTTCCTATGTACTCTGAGGGGCTTGTGAGATGAAAGATAATTATTATTTTTTTTTTGTACAGACAAAATATATTCCTTCTCCCTTCAAAAACTAATTTTGGACTGATTTCCCAGTACAACCTGAAATATGTGTCTGCAATAGAATGCTGGCTGGAGAACAATTAACTGCAGATCACTGAAACCACATAGCTTTTTCAGCATCCCAGATCAAGGATCTAAGGAAGGCAGAGAAGCCCAATAGAAAGAATTATTGTCTCCCAAATGAAAGGACCCTGGTTCAAATCCTGCCTCTGATGCTTAATATTTAGGTGACTTTGAGCAAATAGCAACTTCTATGGACCTCAGTTTCCTTATCTAGAAAATGAGGTGGCTGGATTAGATGGCCTCTGAGGTCTCTTTCAACTCTATGATCTAATGATCTTCTCACAGAAAGCCATCAGATCCTTCTACTGGCTTCCTCTTATTTTACCTCACATCACCTGTCCCTGAAACAACTCAAGAAAAAGACTCAAGAGTTTGAGAGAACTTCCTTAGCTAAAAGAAGCAAAAAAAAAATGCTGAAAGAAAACTAGTATATCATATCACACTGTAATTTTCTGGATTTCTCCTTTTAATTCATTTCTCCTTTTAATTTAAAGGGTTTCTTCAAGTCCTTACTCATCTTTGGTAGTTTATAGTTTGTCCAGCTTTTATTATGCCTAATTTTTAATACACACTATCTTTTATTTTGTTATTCTGCCCTCTACATACTATCTGGTCCCAAAGCAAAATATGAATTAATGAGCTAGCTAATCCTCTGGAAGCATCCCATATTGAAAAGCCTTTTTGTGAGGCTGTTTTCAATTCATGCAACAGTCAGCAGGTGAAATCAGCTCAATCAGTCCATGCTCAGACCCTACTTAAATCTCTTTCCACATTGCAGAAGAACAAATGAGTGGGAGCAAAGGAGGCATGAAAGGATGATACTTCCAACATGAAGATGAATCACTGACCTCTTCAGGCACAAGTGGTTCAATCATTGGGGCATCCTCCTGTCTCATAGCGAGCCGCACTGGAGATGTGGAAAGTCTCTTTTCCCATTCATTAGTCACAGCAGTTTCTGTGGAGGTCTCTAAAAAGGTTCTTTTCAGCTCACTAATGTTGGTCTGATGTTTCATCAGTTCTTCCTGATTTTTATCTAATTCCTATATGCAAAAAGCAAAGAAAAAGAAACCAAAACCCAATGCATTACACCTGATTCTTTTTTTCTGCCTGCCTGTTAATAAAAATAAACATTCAAATGACAATCTGGTTAGTATAGAATAATTTTCAAGTAGCACTCTTAGGCATCAGGTTTCATGACACTGCCACACACACATGGGTGAAAATGTGGTATTTTTAAAAGGCAATGACAGAAGAAATCTACTTCAAATGAAATAAAAATCAAAATATCTAAAAGGTAGATTGTGAAGAGCTAGATTGCAAATAATCAAAGAGAATTCAAACATATGCACACACATGTAAAAAAAAAAAAGAAGGCATCTATCTCTAATACAGGATAAAGAAGGTCACAGGAAGCTGGAGAGGTACACCCAGTTTATTAGCAGGTGGAAGAACACATTTCATGCACCATAGTGAGAGTCCACAGGTCGATCACTGAGAATCACCACACACATACATGCACTGGTATATACCAATACCAACCTCTAACATTAGATTACTATGTTTGATATACACATTTTCACCCTTTATTCGCTTAATCAGACTATTCTGAAAAAAGTGGAGAAGAAAGGGAAAGGTAAGGGACATGGTAGTCAAAGGGAACGAATGCTATCATCCTACATACTGCATCAATAACAGACTAACTAACTACATGGCATGCTGAGAGATTTGACCACCACATCTTAGAGTACACATTCACTTTTCCATTTCTACCTGTGCCTTGAGGTCTGCATCTTCCTCCTGATCCGACTGTCAGCATCAAGAAAAAGTGGAAAATAAAGTCTTACCAAGACAAATCATTCTAAGACTGAAACAGATGAGCTGCACATTCCTGCTCCGTAGCTCTACCGTAGACTTCACATCACACAAGACTCACACACCCATGTATTAAGAGAGGGAATAGGAAAGACAGAACGATGGCTTCCATCTCTTCTAAGCACGCTTTCGAAACATCAATATTTTGATTTCCAAGTGTGATAAACAGCTACATGTACAGTTAAGGCTAAAAACAAGGACCTGAAAGGTTGTATCCCACAAGAGTTCAGGCTGAACCTTGGAAGCACATCTAATGGCTTCTGTAGGTACTGGCTCACTATCATTTCATGTATCACTAACAAAATGACAGCAGAGCTAAACCAGGCTTATATTCAAGGATCACATCAGCCTAGAAAGTTTAGGAAGAATCACATCACCCTAGAAAGTCGGTACTGTGGAGAATAGGTTTAAAATTCAAAAGGACCAAGTACATTAATTTATAAGATGAAACTCTAGTATAAACTACACACAAGTAAGATAGGCATGAAAATTACAAGTATGATTACATACATTAATATACAACGAGAGAATATAAAATTGGTGGCAGATCACAAGTTGAAAGGGGGTCAGAAAAAGGACAGTATTCATTTGTATGTCCTTAGATACACCATTTAACTTCTCTGCATCTGAGTTTCCTTATCAATAACACACTGTAATCCCCACACCATGCAACACACAGGATTCAAAAGTTCGTGCAAATGTTGCCTGTAAAAAACAGGACAACAATATTCATAGTACCTATCACTTAGCGACTTAGGGAAGATAAAATAAGACCATATATGTAAAGCACTTTGTAAACCTTAAAGAGTTATTTATATGTCAATATTTATGATGATAAATCATTCAACATTTATTAAGCACCTCTGGAGATATAAAGACAGAAATGAAGTAGCCCTAACCTTAAAGTTGACTATGACACAGATTAAATTAAAGCTAAAAGCACCATGAATATAGGCTGTATACACACACATGCATATACATACATGTGTATGTAGATGTTAAGTGTACATAAAATTTGGGATACATTAACCAAGAAATACTATTATAGTATTTCTATTACATTTGATAATTTTTTAAAAAATTCTAAAAATCATACAGAAGTTTCCCTAATCTGTACGCCAGATTTTACTATATTATTTCTAATTTTAATCTTAAATCAATAATTTTCAAATATTCAAGTTTTATATCTGAATGTTTGTTTGTTTCTCAATAACTACTCACATTTATATGATGCTTTAAGGTTTACAGGTTTCTTTCCTCACAACCATCTTCTGTGGCAGGTGGTATACCAATACTCTTTTCACACGTAAGGAAAAGAGGCTCTGAGTGGTTAAATGATTTTTTTCATGGTCATGACCAGTAAATCTCTTTCTCTGCTCTCCAGAATTGCCTTTCTATAGTCTGGGTTATTTCCAAGGCAGACAACTAAACTCACATCTCAAGCTGGTTCACCACATTATCAACAGTGACTTTCAGGTATTATTTAGAATAGTTCCAGATTCCTCCAAAGATCAATAAATCGTATAAATGTATCAGTGAATTTTTTTTAAAAATAGATAATTCAATTTACTTATATATAGACATCTAATTATTTCTTGACAAAGCACGCATGAGTAAAAAACAAATCTATCACATTGAAGGAAAGTTTTAATAAATTACTAGAAAAGGAACTCTTTCATTATGAGAGTGTAATGCCATCATTTTCCATCAAAAATATTAATTTTGGAAAAGAAAGTTTGTTCTCTATGATTGCCAGATTCTAACAAGTAAAGAAAACATGAATGATGTATATGGGCTGTTTAGATTTATTTTTTTTTAAGAGCTTTATTCCAAAATGTATGATGAGTGAAAAAAAGGAAGAACTACTGACATGGATTTCTAGGCAGCAAAATTCTTAGCATAAATTGTCAATTTTCATATACTGCTTGAATATACTTTTTCCCTCTTGTAAGCAAATGACTTTGGTATAGGCTCATTTTTTAAAAATTAGACTTCATGATTTGAAAAAGGAAAGAAAGGAAGAATCATTTATTTATATATATACATATATATATCTAGTTCTTTAAGGGCAAAAATTGGGTGAAGAGGGAAAATGGTATAAGGAAACTACCATACATAAACTTTTTTATGATTTTTATACTTGGTTAATAATAATATTCAAATCTTATTGAAGTCCCCTGATTCAGGTGAAAATTCATTTCCTTTACAAGCAAAGCCGTGTAAAATAAGCACGATGTCCAAAGTATTCATTACAGGCAAAGTTATACCATATGTTACACTTCCTTGGCTGACAACTGTATACCATATGTGCTCGTAGTTACTATACCAACCTCAGTGGCAGTGGTTTCACCATCAGCTGCAGTATCCGTCCGTTCACTGTCAGTCTATTGATTACACAAGTAATCAAGGTCCAGAAGGTAGGCAGGAATAGAAAATAAACACATGGTGTCAAACAGGGCAGGTCACAGCTCACATAGGTCCATCTCTATGACGGGGACCTACAACACACTATACCTTCCCAATAGTATGCAGCTTTAAGCAAGAGTAAAAGAAAAACCATAACTAGGTTTGGTCAACAGAACAGACTCAGAGGAAGACTCAAGATAGACATAGCATGATGCTTTATTGTAGTGACTATTTTAGCCAATCTGAACTGTCTGGGAAAAGAGTCTAATGGGTTTTTTCCTTGGGGAAAGTAGGTTTGTTGCCCTTTCCCTCCCATTTTTTCTTCAACTAAACCCTTGATAAATCTATTAAATATTTCTGTTTAATGTATTAAAAGTTGCCTTTCATGTTAAGCTTACTTGGAGTTGAGAGGTGAAATTTATTATAAAATATTTAAAAAAGCTACTATAACAGTCACCTGACTTTCAGCCCCTCATTTATACAGATTTGATTATTTACATTGTTTATGAACCATTAGGCTGTCTGCATTACCAATTAGTTCCTACAGGCAGATCAAAGTAACTCAACAGCATACGTAGCATTCGTGCAAAAATGTCATTCACTTGACAAAGAAAGTTGTTATTGAATGTTTTCCAGATTAAATATGTATATTTGCTTCTGCTTTTTCCAAAATAGAAAGTATATTGAACTATATTCTTAAACATGTCATTCTGATAAATACTGTACAAATAAAGCAGAAAAATAACATCTAGTAGATACAATAAAAACAAAGCACAGCATTCTATAGTCTAGACTGGACCTAGATTGATGTAGATGCACTCTTAGGCTTATTGGCAAGTTCTAGACCGGCTTAAAATCAGTTCTAGTGCCAATATTTTAAACAGTACAATTTACATAGATTACTTTCTCATGAAGATGACAAGATGTAGGCATTACTGTATTACACTGAATTCTAGTCTTTTCAGGTGACTTTTATTTTTATAACTATCTACCCAAATATGAAGAAGAGACTACTGATGAATACAGAGTCCCAGCTAGAATATGGAATAACTGAAGCTGGGATAATCTAGACGTTTGGACTATATGAGGTTGAGGAGTCTTCCTCCATTTTTAGTCTTCCAGAGGGAGTACAAAAAAGACACACATCTTGTATTCTGACTTTCTTTACTTAGAAAAGTTGTTTCCTAATTGGTGATATTTAAAAATCACTTTTGGATGCGTCTATGAAGCTATAAGAAATAGCTCTCTAGTTATTCAAAATTTCTATGGCTTTAGAAGCATGAAAGGAAACCTTAAAAATAGCTACTTTATTAGAGTAAATGATGATGTTAGGTCACTGGGATACAATGTCAATGTATATTTCTCAACATGAGGACAATTAAAATTTAAATATGGGTAAACTGGTATGGTCTCCTTTTCCTATTTAATTGTAAGGATGATGTTAAAATATCTTTGAATTGCAATGATTAGGGGGAAAGGATAGCCTGAATTAGTAAAAAGTCTAGTAAAAATGGCACATTTTGAAAGGAATTTAAGGTTTCATGAATAGATAAAAATGACTCAAAATTAGTATATAAACTACTTCAAGCGTTTACTACTAAATTTCAAGAAAAAGAGTTTCTTCTCTTAAGAAGGTAATGAGTATTTACCTTAAAAATGTGTTCACATTATGAATTTGTTTAGCAAATAATTTTTCATAAATAGTGCTAAGATCAAAACTCTTAAGTTGTCCAAACTTTCACAAATTCCAAATCAATGGATCCCAAATTAATGAAATTTTGTTCCATTTGCAGGTTTTATTTGTCAACTAAGGTAAGATAGAGTGCTCCATGATCTTTCATGATAAAACATGATGTCTGTACACTTCAAAGAATAATTTATTAAACCAAACAGTTTATTTCTTAGCATTTTGTGTACTTAAGCGTATTGTAGCAATGCAAATTGCACTGAAGAATCTTAAGGGGCCAAGTGCCATACAGTAGTGAGGCAGATTCCTCCTCCTTGTGTACTGAGATCTGATCAAAGCCTGTTGTTGTTGTCATTTGTCCTTCATTCTTGAAGAGGACCATGACATTAGGGAGGTGATGCCATGACCTGCAAGTGAATTGGATTTAAGCGAGGGAGGGCTGTGCAAAGTCACCAGCCTCACTTTCTCCTCCAGAGCCATCTGGGTCCAGTGGCAAGATATAGATCAGGACTGGAGATGGCTCCGCTGATCTAAGCCTAACGTCTTCCTGATTAACTCAATTCTCAAAAATCTGTCCCTTCCTCTTTTTTTTTTTCTGAAACTACCAAAAAGAAACTTATCAGCTAATAATTATTTTTAAATGCATTCTGGACACATGGGAGATATGGATCAGGATGAAAAGAAACCTGATTTTCAGTATAGAGAAAATTTCTACTTTTACAATGTGTTGTTGAATACCATTATCACTTTAAAATGTGAGCAATGATGTTACAATTTTAAGGCATCATCATAATTGACATTAGTTGATTAAAAAGAATAAGAAAATTAAGGAGCTGCAAAGAACCCTAAGAAGTCACCTAATCTAGCTGCCTCTGGTGAGGAATGATTGATTACAGTTTTGTGGAATCTAGAAAATATTATGGATAATGTAGGTAGATTGCATAATGCTGGTTATTTTTACCAGAGGAGTGAATACATTCCAAATATTCAGCCTCTTAACTTTTTTACCCAAATAGATGACCCAGCTAATAACCAGAACTACATTCAGAAACTAAGTGGTAACTTCAGATAAATGACCGAATACAAATTTGGTACCACTGAAGAGCAATGGAATGTGTGGAGGGTTCCTCATGCAGGCAGGGTTTTTACCAAGAGTAGAGGGCTAAGTAAACTCTTCAGTTGCTGGTTTTAATTTGTAGATTTTGAGTATTTCAAATACAAAGATAGCTATGTGCTAAAAAGCTTCAGTCCCATTTCCTCTTACTTGCAACAATTAACTGCTGTGATTTGTTTTGCCAATGTAATGCAGACATGCCCAAGTTTAACATTAATTTTCATGCATAGTTTACAACAAGATGTATACCCTGGATTAGGCACAAGATCTCTGTAGTTTCCTACATAAAAGTACAAAATTTTGCATAAAACTGCAAAACTTATATACCAATGCTAATGTTAATACTCTGAGTCATCAATTCAAGTGTTAAGTGGGAAAAGATCATTTCCAGAACTGACGTAAATTAAAGTTTTAAATTAGCAGATCAACACAAGCACATATTTGATCTATTCCTAGACCTTTATTAAATGTTACTATTACTGTTAAAACTAATGGTAGCATGGCCACAGATTTAAGGTAACCCTTAAAGGGCTTATTGTGTTGAGGTAACAAAGACTCTTTATAGCCAATGACCTAACCTATACAGTTTGTTAATTTCTGATCGACAGACATTATAGAATTAGCTTCTATTATGTGGCTCAGATATAGTATAGCCTTCTGTATTTAGCAACTAAACTCTTTCTCCCTCTACCCCCACTCCCCAAATCTCTGCCAAAACACGCACACTTTATGCTGTCTGCCTGCAAAGAAAGGTTCAGACCATATCTTAATATTGGTCCATGCATTACACCTTTAATTCCTATATGCTCCCAGGTGAAACCTAAATCGATGTATTTTAAGTAAAACTGATGAGACATTCTTCCTCTTCCTGTGTTACCTTGATTTTGTATTTTATCTTAAAGATATATGATACACACATATCTCCATGATATATATATATATATATATATATACACACACATACATGTACATATCCAAGAGAATATACCTTATTATTTAAGATAATACATGTACATATGTATTGTGTTTTATACTTTTCAGGAATATTTGCACTATCTGTTGCAATAAAATGCTCCATGTTTATGTGATACTGGTGCCTGGGAAGAAATTTAGGCAGAAAAAAAAATGACACCCTGATGACTATGCTTAGCAGATTCTGTTCTCTCTTTCTCAGAATGAAATTTACTGAGGTGCTCATGTTTCTATGGAAGTAGAAAGGATGCCAGGCAAAGGGTAATCTGTTGGCAGTACGGTTAATTTAGGTTGCTTCTACTTCACTTACTAGCATACTCATATTACAAGGAAGTATTCAGAATCAAAATCTTGGAATGGTTGTTCTAGAGAAGTTAATTTCCAGAAGTTCCAGAACTCACCTACCAGGACTCCACTGGTTGACTGTTCCGTGGTGGACTACTAGAATCCCCTGATATTGTCGGTGTGTTTTTGGATATATGGACCCCGAATTCATCATCAGTTGAAAAATTTGCCCGTTCTACATCCCTGACACAAAATATACGGGGCTGGTCTTGCCAATCCACAGGCAAATGTTTGAAGATTTTAGCTTCAAGTGGTTCATCACATGTCTCCTGATGAAGTATGTCTGGAACTGACTACATGGAGTTCTCTCTACTTACTGGCCTGACACTGCTCAAGTATAGTATGATCGAAACCTTAACTACCTCAATCATTACTCTAATAGCAAATTGGAATATTTTTCACGGCATCAACATAAATGTCTTCATTCTTATTTTTTTATCTCATACTTATTTTACATATAATGTATCTTCTTCGGTAGTTTTTCCTGATGTTTACAGCTGAATAAGAACTTTAAAATGGATGTCAGGTTTGATTCAGTATTTATGTTGCCAGGTGCACAATGCATTGAAGAGCTGAGAGATCTCCCAAGCTGGACCCAGA
Organism: Phascolarctos cinereus; assembly: GCF_003287225.1. NCBI lineage: Eukaryota > Metazoa > Chordata > Mammalia > Diprotodontia > Phascolarctidae > Phascolarctos > Phascolarctos cinereus. The sequence continues at coordinate 510,822,104 of NW_027555847.1, forward strand.
CTATGACAAAACACAAGGTGTTGTGCCTAACCCCAGGGACCTTGTTATACTCTCAAACACACAAAACCTCTTAACATATTGGCACAGACAATAAATGAGGCTCTGAAAGTAGGACCACTATCGAAGCAGCCGTCTAACATTATTTCGGACTGAAGCACTGAACACAAAAAGGAACTGTGTTCTATGCCGAGGTACACACCTCTTCCTCTGAACTGTCACTCAGGTCATTGTCTAGTGAGGCGCTCAAGGAGGCTGCCTTGGGCTCCAGGTAGCAGAGGCACATAGCCAGAGGGAAGGAAAGAGTGAGGGCATACGGCACTGAGAAAGAAGCGGACAGCAGAAAGAAAAAGATGAAGAGGAAACAGGGCACAAGCGATGGAGAACGAATCGGCAGGTAATGCTGCAAGTTCGCAGGGAGGAAGTTGGTTTCAGAAAGGTTGGGGAAAGAGAGGTACCCATCATCGTCTAGAAGAGAAGGAAATGACTCTGGGAGTTGTAAGGAGAAGGAAAACAGCGTTGCGCCTTTGCAAGTTTGTTGTTTGTAGCTAAAGGCCAGATCTTGATCCCCTGCGTAAGCTTTCCCTTTCCCATTAGAATCCAAGTCAGGCTCACCACGAGTCTGCCCAGTGTCTTTGGCTGGCTCACAACCTAACGCTTTTTGAACATTCTCCTTACATCTCCTACGGAGTGTTGCTGGAGATGCAGTGGGACCACTGTATGAGGATGATGAGGAGAAAAATGAACTGTTGCCAAGCCAAGGTGACTGATGCAAGAAAGAGAGAAACAGAGAGAAAGAGAAAGCAGCAAAAAAAGGTGCAAAAAGGACAAAAAGAAAATCGTAATTAGTTCATTTTCTTCTAGGAATAAGTATAAAATTCTAAAACAAGAATTTTAGCACTAGGGTTGTTCACAGAATTAAAAAAAATATTCAAGCTGCATGCCAAAATTGTCATGAATGGCTAATGGTTACAAATTTTTAAAAAACATACAAATAAGTTTTTTATTAGCCTGCCTATAAAGTTATATATAAATATATGCATATACAAATACATTTTAAAAAGCTATAACATGGGGGTCTGTGCATGTTCAACTCTAGATTTTATGGAATTCAAATGGCTGTAAAATTTCTGCCAAAACAGATTTTAAAAGTACTTTCACTATGACACAGCAAAATAATTGCAAAGCTTTTGGGGTTTGACAACAGAAATAAATGCACTTGACAACCTGAGATACCAAGACTTTCAAGAACCTTTCCCTGACCTCTGGATGAAAGAAATGTAACTGATATTTCAGTTGGCTGAAAAACTGAAAATAAATCCTGACCTGGTACAACATTTTCACTATCCTTTTATTTCCATTGAGTTTGAAATCAAGTGAGCTGCTAAAATTTAAATTTCTGGCCTCATTCCTTTTCAAAAGGCTAGTATGACTTGGGCCACCATATCAAAGAGTAATCTGAAACAGATATAAATGAATTTCTACCCAGTTAGCTAATTAAATCTCAAATCAGACTTTTTTAAATCACTCACAAAAAACCAAGATTTCTTTTAGTTTTTTTTGGTCCCTTTGAATATAATTTAAGTTAAAACACCAAGTGGTTTTTAAGAAATTAACTAGGAAAAATTAGGATATAAAAAGAGGATGAGAGGATATTTCTTAAAGTTTGCTTCACTGGTACAATGGTTAGCTCGCAAAGAGAATATTTCTTGCCTCATCAACTAGTCATTTTTAACATAGTAAGAACAGGCATTTCTATGGATAGATTAGTCCAGAGTGTCCAAAGAAAGGTAAGACTCAACTTCACTGCCATGTGTCACACAGCACATCACATTTCATTATGACATTGTTTAAATTGTTGTTCAACATAAAAACACCCCTACCATATCATTTATCTAAATCTCATTATATTTAGCAGAACAAACAATGCTTTGTTCAGAGGTAGCTGACGACTCAGAGGATAGAGTGCTGGGCTAGGAGCCAGGAAAACCAGAGTTCAAATCTGGCCTTAGATACATACTAGCTGTACGACCATGGGCAAGTCACATAACCTTTGTCTGCCTCAATTTCCTCAAATGTAACATAGGGGTTGTTGTGACAATCAAAGGAGGGAATATTTGTAAAGTAAGCACTTAGCTCAGTGTGCGGCACATAGTAAGTGCTACAAAAATTTTATTCCTTTCTCTTCTTGGAATAATGAAACCTGGGTTCTAGCGTTAGATCCGCCATGGTGGGAACTTGAGAAAAATATAACCTCTCTGCCCCTCAGTTTTACCATCTGGAAAACATTATCTACTTCTCTCTGTCTCAAAGGAAGATTTTGAGCATGAAGAAATTAGCTATAAAGCTTTCTTTTTCAAACAATGAATAATCTGACGTACTATCAATAATAGCATTCTTAATTTGAAGACTCCAGTTGGGAGGTGTGGTCCCATTTTATGCCAACACTTTAGTGAATCTGGTTCCTAATTAATAAAGAAAAAAAAATCCCAGGTAAAATCTGTCACAACTGAAATACACCAAAGGAAATTTCACTTTGAAAAGAAATTAATAATAATTTTACAAGGAGCTTCCAATGTGAAAATGATTTCATGTATACGAAATAGCTTTTATAATTATCATAAACATTTTTTAGCATATAGTTATCACTTGTGTTCAAATCCCATCTTGAGCACCTAAAACAGGAGGTGTCTAATAATAGATGAGAAAACCACATTTTGACTTAAGTGGCCTCTCAATGAGATCTAGGTCAGGGCAGGGGGTAGGCTATTTCAGGCATTTGAGTCTTTATCCCAAAAGGCTTCCAGAGTAGACTATATCCAAGGCAGCTTCCTTTTCCTCTGGCTACCTGAGAGGCCACTCATATAAAAAGGAATACATTTTTGATGCACATTTCATGTATATGCCAGTGTTATTAATAAATTAGTATTTATTTTTAATCCTAACCCTAGGTATGGTAATGTCTTTGAGGCTCTACTTAGGAAGAGGTGCATATCCTGGATTGGTGAGACCTATTTACAGTGTTCTCCCCCACGGGTTGCCCCTGTCAAATTCAGCGAAATGTGGAAAGCTGGGAAAGCAAGATGCCTGGAAACTGGGTCAGTCAGGCAGGGAAGCATTTTCTAGCAACTGTGAGGTAATCTGAACTTCTTTTATTTTTTTCTATTGTGGGCAGTTAGAATAATGACTAAACTAATACTTCTGACAAGTGACTAATGGTCTGGCATCAATGAAGTATTCCCAGCATACACTGTGCAGTATTTTACAAAGCATCTTCATTAAACGAAGGAAAGCAGTGCAGGCATTTTCACCATTTTAAAGATAAGAAAACTCAATTTTAAGGGTGAAATGAGAAGAAGCAGAACGTGCATTAATATCATCATGCCTTACATGTATACATACTTAGTAAGGCCTGTGCTATATTAACAGATGTAAACCTGTATTTCTCCTAGTATGCCATATGAAAACACAATCACATTATACATGGAAAAAATTTGTAAATATGAGTCTCCATGAAGCTGATTTTCTAATACTAACAGGGTTCTGAATGAAAATCATCCTTTCTGGCTTGTACTAGAGTACCAAGTGCATACAAGTGATCATTAGCCTACAGAGAGAAGCACAACGTCTTCATTATTGGGCTTAAGACTACCTGCATTTTAGAAATTATTTACCAATCATGGTTTACACACATTTCATATGTGGGGTGAAAATATTTCTAAAAACAAAACTCTGAAGCATTATTTCGAAAGTGTTCAAGGGATGGAATGGACAAGTAAAATTTGGTCAGGTCGTGCTTTTGGGCCCCAGTGCTGAGCAAAGTACTTCCTAAGGAACATCTGGAAATGAAGCATTGTAAGAGAAGGTTAATGTGCTTCAATCACTGGGTCAGTGTCAATGTCTCAGAGAGTAAAAGGGTTTCACCTACTCAAAGCATAGGCTTTTAGGATACATGGATTTGCCATGTTTATGACAAATATTGTTATTTCCCTTGGGTACATTCAGCCACAGTTCTAATTACTTCTCATTCAAGTAAAACGTTTCAAAACCACAAGATTTTGTGGACTGGTTTATGTCAGAAATGGATACAACCCACTAGTGCTACATGCTTTAGTTAATACAATTAGCACTTGCTTTAAAAACCTAAGTAAGTGACTATTTTAAAGTCAACTGAAAAGAATGCTTCTAATTGTATTCAAATTGTACAGCTGCCATAAACAGCATGAAGCTAGCAAAACAATTAGCATAAAACTATCCACTGTCACTCAGCTAGATTACCTCAAATTTTAAAAAAAATACTAAATTATTGGTTTATTTACAGATCAACTCAAATGAAGAAATAAAACATTAAATAAGCTATCTTAAAAGTTATAATGAATGTGTTTAAGGAAGACTACACATAATCTGAAAACTCACGTCCTTATTTTCTGCTATAGCTACATTTGAATATCTAGTTAATTTATTCTCTCAACCCAAAAAAACACACTATCTAGGAAAATCAACTATTACTAGCCTGTAGAAAAATAACAGCAGAGATCAACATTTAATATAATGTAATACACTTGAACATTCTAGACCTTTGTTTAAGGACGTCCTACTAGAAGATGTTACTGGAAAAAATAATCAGAAATGCTATTTGTCTACAGAATTGTATATTATATCCACTACATTAATCATCTGTATTTGAAGAGTATCTATCCTGAAGACCACAATTCTATGTAATCCTGAGGGGCTATTCTAAAGGTAGCTTTAAAATATCTCCACTAATAGGCATAATCAGATGCTGTTTGATCATAAATGCAATGACTATAATTTCAATGTATGTCAACTACCAATGTTGGCTTCACAGCTCTACTTATTTCAGAAGCACCACTTTCCTGCCTCTTTCTCTTACTCATTATTTACCAAATTTCCAGCAAGATTTATAATGTTTGAGTTAATTTTTTGGAAAGTTGTCTTACAGTGCCTGAAATACAGATCATCAGAAAGAGAAGACTTATAGAATAAACAAGTAGCAAGAACTAATCAACAGCATAATAACAATAACAATAACAATAATAATAATAATGAGTAGGAGGTTTGTTTCTAGGTTCAAACCTGGCTTTCTACATAGCTTTTCTTTGTTTTGCTTTACCTAATTAATACACAGTCACTAACTGCTGCGATGACTGCATGCTTCTTAAGTTGCCATGGCGAAACTGTTCATCACCTGCCAGTCAACTTCTGGCGATGAATTTCCCTATATACTTGGTTTGGTCCTCAAGTGGGAGCCTGTCACTAGGACCATACTATTTGGAATCTATAAGATCCATGATAAGAGATGGCATATAAATGTACAAACTATAGTTACGCAACACATCTAAACATAGGAATAGCAATTTTGTACCTTTGTTAATAGAAAAAAATATATACTAAGCAGTGGAATAGGAAAATGGGGCCAGAAACAAATACAGGAAAACTACTATTGAGTCTAAATTATGACTCAAAGTTGCAAATTATCATCTGGTTATAATAAATCAACTTTTAGAGACATTACTGGGTTAGCTATTGAAAGTCTTACATAGAACCTCAGTCATCTTTTTTTTAAAAGGAATTGTTTCAGAAGCAAATAAGAGTTATAATAAGTGAATGAATGAAGCTGACATTTATATGATCAATGTTGAAATATTGTCATCAATATAAGTCATCCCAAGACTTAACTCATTCTTTGCTTACTTCCTCTAATAATGGCTTGATAGTCCCCAGAACAGTGAGCAAACTGTAGAAGAAGCCTAGAAAAATCTACCTTTGCCTCATGCCGTACTGCTGAGACGGGAGTGATTTCTTCAGCCTTTTTCCTCTTGTCTTCTTCCTCATCACGCTCTTCTTCTGCCTTTTTCTCTGGCGTCACAGTTGTTATCAAGTTGGTCTGAGAGATGCCCTTTGTCGTGGCGTACTGGCCAGTACCAACCTCTGCAGCAGACATAGAATCCTTCATGTACATTTCATGGTTTTCATTCACTGATGCTAAAGGCAAATATAAAAAAATCTGACATAGTTAATTCTGTATGATATTAAAAGGCAGGTTAAAAATGTCACAATTATTATTGAAAATTTTCCCCACATATCAGAAAGCTTGGAAAACTGGCTGATGAAATTTGCTCAGTGAATACTTAAGCCTAGGGGCACACATAGCTTTTGTAGATTTTGTATACCCACATTTGCAAATTCTTCATGTGCTTATTAACACAAAAAACAAACAGAATGCTTTTAGCCAATCCCCATGCTGAAAGTAATAATTTAAAAGAAAGAGCTCTGAAGACGTAAGAGTTTAAAAACAACTGGAAAATACGGGAGGAAAAGCCTGAGGTGACCCCTCCTCCAAGTCCATTTACAGACAATCAGATACCAAGCAGCAACTCCTGTAGTTCAGCCCATTTAATGCTAGTTTTTTTTAGGAGATACATTTGCTTCAATATCCATGGCCAGGAATTGGTGTTAGATTGAAAATTTTTTTGACAATATTTTTGGAAATGTCTTTCATTAATAAGTGCTATATTAATAATGATCTATGTATTAAAAAATGTTGCTGGGATACATGGAAACATAATCACCATATATTAAAGTCATTACTATAATTAAACACCACTATCTAGCCAAAGATGAAAAAAACAAGTGGTAACTAATCAAAAGAAGATGAGAAACATTGCAATCTCCATTGCAGGGTAACCTGGCAGCAATGAAAGGTAACAGGCATTTGTATTATATTTGGGAAGCATGACAAACAGATGCTAAATGGAAGCCATACAAATGCAATGCATGCAGAGCATCTAAGATTTAAGAAATGTCCTTTTATACTGTGAAAAATGTTTTAATTAAAAAAGACCCAATTAAATTGCAAGAAACTAGTGCTAATCATTTTAGGACATGAATGTCATAAAATTTATCAAAACTTAACAAATATGTCTCTATATACACAACAGTTAAACAAACAAAAAAGAATGAACTACAATTGGTGTTGGATTTAAAGACCTTTGGATACTAAAACAAAATGTTGGAAAGGGATCCTTAAAATCTTTGTAATAGCAAATCCCTTCACTAAGCATTCACTTTTCTTCACAGAGTGCATGCCTAAATCTTAAAAGTTCCTTTAAAGGTTTCAAAGAGTTTCTTTAACCCATGATATTTCTCCGGACTTGCTATCTTAAATACAATGCAGCTAAGCAAAAAAAGCAATTTATGCTGCAACATGCATTTCCCAGCTTGCAATCAGCACAATCCCAATTCATGACAGACAAGACATACTAACATCATTTTTGGGCAGGGAGAGGAAGAGATAGGATGTTATTAGCACATATACTTGACAATATTTTTCCCTTTCACAGCAACAAACATCATACCAAAATCATTATTGGAACCACATTCAAAACAAACATGTTTCTCATAAGGAGACACAATACAAACATCAAACAGTGAAATAAAATTTTAAAAGACATGACTTTAAAAGACATAACTTAGATTTCTTAGATGTTTAATATAAAGGAGCTAACTCAGAGTCTGTGATTAAGAAAGCCAAGTGAGAATATCAGGGTAAGCAGAGAGAAGAGGGTATTATTAATCAAAAAAAGTATCTGGGATATTCTAATCTACATTCAATTACTGGCAATCCCGATTTGGGGACAGGTTTGTGTTTAAAAGTAAAAATGTAAGTTGATTCACTCTAATATGGAATAAATTTCCCCAAAGAAACAATGCTACCAATGGTGACCTAACATATCTTGGAGTATAACAAGAGAGCCAATTTCATCAATAACCACATCTGAATTGTACTGAATTATCTATCATGGATAACAATATTTCTATGTGGAAACGTATTCTGAGTTTTCCCCTAGCAATGTATCTAATACATCTCCCTTCCATAGCAGTTGGGTAGAAGTTGAGGGCAAAAGAGTTGAGAGGTAGGAAAAGTAGCTACAATACAGATAACATATTATTTTGTAAAAAGAATTTCAGGAACAACCATGTACCAGTACAATTTTACCATACATTCATTTAACTTAATCATTAATAGCAGGTAATGTCCCTAAGTTTGTTGGGTGATTAAGCAGTTCTTTCTTTTATTTACAACAAATGACATTAACTTCAAGCCCTTAATATAGTTTCTATAACAGGCAACAGAGCCTAGTATGATCATTTCTATCCACCATTATTAGTCAATTATAAAAACTAAATTATATTTATTACTTGAAAGTAAGGACATATGTAACACATTGTTTACTTTCTGGAACTGTCAATAAACCTGCTCCAAAGATTTATACAGGGTTGACCTGCAACAGATTCATATTACTTATATACTCAATGACTGCCATTTTTTGGTGCTACAGCACATCTTTCTCTTGAATCAAAAATTTCCTGAATTATCAATAAAAGCTAAGAGGCAAGATTGTATGGAGTGGATAGAGAACTGGTCTTGGAGTCAGGAAGGTGCGAGTTCAAGTCATGCCTTTCATATATACTGAATGTGTGACACTGGACAAACCACTTAATCTCTCCCAGGCAACTCTATAAAATTATAAATTGCAACCCACATGCAGAGATATGTATTTGCAGAGGGAATTTCCCCATACCAATGAAATCACAGGTGCAGTCCCATCCCCTCCCTGTCAAAACCAGTTAGCCTAACACGAAGAGGCAGGATTCTTTATTTCCTACAACCCCCCGTCTACATTTTGATCTAAGAGAAACTGGAAAAAATATATAAATTGAGGCTGCAGGTAGACTTGTTAGTTTAAAAATTATCACCCAGTCACATACAACAGCGTTTCTTTTATCACAAGATGAGGAAATCTGAGTTTATGGAAAGCTCACGCTCTTTCTTGAGCCCATCATAACTAGAAATAATTCTGAAGTGGGATAGTCAATGACCCTTACCCCCATCCAGGCTGCGGGACATTGTGTACCGTTTGCTAGAAGAACGCTCAAAATAAGGTGCCGGTCGGTCTATCAGTGCACTAGCTCTCCTCGTTTGGGCTTGAGTTCTGCCGCTATAGCGGAATTTGGAACCCAAGGTAAGGAATTTCTTTGGCGGTGCTTCTGGTAGTAAGAGCCTAAGAAGTATCAGGGGAAAAAATGATTAAGCGTTTCTCTCATTCTCTCTCTCTCTCTCTCTCTCTCTCACACACACACACACACACACACACACACACACACACACACACACACACACTCTCTCTCTCGGAAAGTGAAATACTATAGATTCTCCTGCTTCAGCAAATTATTATGTAAATATCAAGCTGAGAAAATTGACTGGACAAGAGGAGTACAATTCAATTCAAATACCATTTCTGAAGAACAAAAAGCAATTAGATGATATTAACGAACTAAAATAATTATTTCCCAAACTAGAACATGTCAGGTTTCATGTGTTGGTTTTTATGAGCAGATATTTCCTTTTTTATTACACAGGTAAGAAAGAGAGATTGAATCTAGAGTAGTGATGGGCAAATTTCAAAGAAATAAAGAATGGAAGAAATATTCTGAGGAAAAAATATTATTATAGAAAAGAGAAAGATGAGGATTCTAGAAACAAGACCAAGGAAAAGGTCAGGGTAGAAACTGATAAGGTGGGAAAGTGTTGGAAACTTCTGTATAAAAATGTACATGAGCCCCGAAACTAATTGTTTGCAAACCACTCATCTGAGTTGGTAAAAAAAATACTTACTTCTGAATTTTAAATATATTTCTTCCTCTAAGAAATTTTCCTTAGGATAATTAATTGCTAACAATTTGCCTTCATTAGCTGAATTATTCTACAGCTGTTAAAAAAAAGAAAGAAAAGATCTCTACTTACCTGAAAAATGTGTGGTGTTCAACACATACTTTCCATAAACGCTTTGCAGCACGATGGTTTGGCAACTTAAATCCAATGGTACTTTCAAATTGTTCAAACTAGATGAGGGGAAGAAAAGGAAAAAAAACCTTTGATTGAACATTGATTTTTCAATAACAGTTTTTATGACACGTAAATACAGTAGCCTCAAAAATAGTTTGCAAAATTCATTAGGATCCACATATAATTATATAATCATATTTAACGCACCAAATTTATAGTGGCCTTCATATATTTTAAGCTTTTAAGTAAAGCCAATTTTCACAGGAATGTCTCTGCCTTTTAATAATCTTCCATACATCAGACTTAGAGGACCTAAGGATCTCCCTTCAGCAAATATTCCATTTTGCTACATACAAATCATAAATGCATAAAAGGTATTTGCCCCTTTCTTTGTACACCTACTGCTTACTCATTTACTGAATGCTTGTTGACCAAGTGCTAAATTTAGATAGTCTCTTCTTACAATGGATTTAGAATGTCCAATTAAAGCATAGAAATTCCCTGTTAGTACTTGTCTAGCTAATGAATAAAATTCCTGAGGATTTTGTGAAATTCTTCCATTTCATCCTTCACCCAATAACATATACCCTGCTGATTTGGTGGTTCAATTTGATCTAACATGAATTATCTTGCCAGATGTGAAGTATTTTGGTCTCCACTGTATTTAAGTTCCAAGTTGTCTTCCCAAAGTCCAAACCTTTGGGTAGTTTTCAGAATGACCTGATATTCTTTGGATGCTTCACTGAAATTTAAAAAAAAAAAGCTTCATGGGTCTAGGTTTTATTTTGATGTTTGTTGAACTGATAATGCTATCAATCAAACCACCAGAGGGCAGTAATCATAAACATTAACATCTTTCAAACTAAACCTTCATCACTACCTTTTCACCAAATAAATTTTTTCAGTGTCATCACCCTTCTCCCTATCTTTTTTCCAATCAATTCGTTACTTGTTTCTGATTAAATTGATTACAGCAAAGTGGTTCATGTGGCCAACAATAAAGGTGACAGATAAAGGAGAAGACATACAAATTCAGCCAAGTTTGGGCTGCTCTTCAATCTCCTTGGGCTATCAAGGTTTGGTTAAAGCCTCTGAACGGTTGAGAGAGAAAAGCTTGATGTTCCAGGTGTAATGTGTTCTCTATTCTCATTTACCATGTAAAGAATGCACAGGAGGTAGCATAAACTATTGTCCAATAGGCAAAGATATCATTCATTTATATCTATATGTATATACAATACATTTCTATGATGTAGCCTCTAGGCTATGATTATTATACAAATTTACTGTAATTTCAAGTTAACCTCTTACATAGCAAAAAAACCCTTTGTTTTTATCTACATAAAATTTCATGGTTTAAAATTTTTATTCTTTTATTTCTCTTGCTTTTAAAAAATGAATGGTATATTTCCTCCATAATGAAACTGCCATTAGGAATAAATAGTTTGAAGAAGAATTTTTTAGGATTTCCATTAAAAACTCCTATATTAAGTAATAAAGTACTCAAAATTAAAAATAAATAATATGTATCTGTGTGTATTATACTTGTTTTATATGTGTGTGTCTGTGTATTTATAAGAACATGAACTCCTTGAGAGAATAATTTGCTTTTCCATTTGTACTTTGGTATCAGTAGTTATTTACTTAGCATAATGCCTTGGTTAAAGTAGGTACTTAATAATTGTTGAACTGAATATAAGAACAGTCAAATCACTGAAGATTCAGAGAACTTCCTTAGTGCTCCTATATCATTCTTCCACATTTCTTCCCAATAGCTACAAGATATCCAATTTTAAGTAAGGAACAAAGTACAGATGAAATTTTTCTGGAGTTCACATGGTTCACACAAATGCACACAAAAGAAACATGATTATTTACCTGAAAAATTATTACTAACAAAATGAAAACTGAGGGTTTCTTAATACTATAATTTATAATTTGTAAGAGATAAAATTACTAATTAACCTTGCATTTCCACTTAGGTACAGAATTAGAACTCAAGATGGAAAACTGGAATTCAAGGATAGTGAGCATTTATAGAGGGAAGCAGTGATCAAAAGCCACTACCAATTTATCACTGTAACATAGGAAGATAAAACCATGCCAGGCTACTTATTTCATTTACACATATAGTTAGTTAATTTGTTAGAACAGAAGAATTTCAAAGACAAACTATATTTGGATTTTAGCATATGCATAAGATGATTATCTTTGGTGGACTTAGAAATAATTAACTGATGAAATTCCAAACAGTGATCAATAAATAAGTCTCCATTATAGAAGGAAGTTTCTAATGAATGTCATGAGATTGATGTTCTTGGCCCAATTCTATTCAGTTAAAAAAAACTAATTACTAGGACTAAAGAATAGATGGAACGCTTGCTAATTTAGCAGGTGACACAAAGTTGAAAGGAATCACCAACACAACGCATGACAAAATTGGAATTTTAAAAGTTCTTGACCTGCTAAAACGATGGGTAATTTCTAGTAAGATCAGATAGGATAGTAACAATAATAGCTAGTATTTATACAGTGCTCTAAAGGTTTGAAAAATGCTTTACAAATGTTTTATTTCAATGTAAAATCCCATATTCACAATCAAAAAACAAATAAATAGTGGATGAAGGAAATATCCTAGACAACAGTTTTGACTAAGTTGTTAGTGGAGTACAAAGACCAGGAGAGTCAATGGGGCAGCATAAGGGGAAAAAAGTGATCTTAGTCTGCATGATGAACATTATATCGTTCAGAATAAAGAAAAACACTGGATCTTAGTAACAGTGCATCTACTGTATCTGATCACTTCAATGAAAAACATTTTAGGAAAGATAAGCTGCAACATGTCTGAGAAAGTGGCTAAGATGGTGAGGATACTTAAAAAAGACTATTGAGGGAGATAGGCATGCTTTAGCCTGGATTCAATGCAATTCAAGAACTGTTTATTCACCAAAAACTATATGCAAAACAGTATGCCACGCAATGGAGGTTCTAAAACAAAAAAAGGCACTAGTCATATTCCCTCAAGGAGCTTACATTATCGCTGGGGGAAGGGAGTGTGGAGGGGAAGTGGGATACAACATGTACATAAATAAATAAGTATAATGTAATTTCACAACAAAGTGAGCACTAACAACTTGGGATGGCTGGGGGAAGGACAGGAAATGCTTTGCATTAGAGGTGGCACCTAAACTGAATTTTGAAGGAAGATAAGTACAAAGTAGACTAAACTATAGGAATCAAGAAGATGTGTTCAAATTCCACCTCTAGAGACAACAATTTCCATAATGAAGTATCTAGGTGAAGTTACTACTAACAAGTAGTTGGTGATGTGCAACTAGAATTTAGCAGTGACAGACATGGGCTAAATAAACATCTGGGGTTCAACTGTGAAAAATACATTGAAACCAATTGAGTAGATGAGATCAACAAGAGACAGTGACTATAAAAGGAGAAGAAAAGAGGGCAAAGGATAGAGACACATGTTTAAAGAGTAGGAGGTGAATGCTGGTTCAGTGAAAGAGAATGAGAAGTGACCAGATAGGAGGAGAACCAGGAGAAAGCAGTGTCACAGAAGCCAAAAGAACAGAAAATATACAGGAGGAAAAGGTGGTTGATGGTATAAAAACCTTCATAAAGGGCAATGAGAATGAGGACTGACAAAAGGCAATCAGAGTTAGCAATGAGACTATTAGTGAAAAAAAAATCAGACTTTTTCAGAAGTTTATGAGATGACATCAGGATCAGAAGATAGATGTCTACAAGTATTTGATTGAATGGTATATGGAAAAGAAGGGGACTTCCTTTGTTTGGCACTAGATGACAGAATTAGGAGAAATGTTTATGGATTACAAATAGTAGAGATGTACAGATGTGGAATGGACTGCCTCAGGACATAATGGGCCTGCCATCATCACATGTCTTTGAATGAAGAATGGATCATCCTTGTCAGATATGTTTGTAAAAGAAATCATTGACTGAAGTTGACTAGATAACTTCAGAAGTCCCTTTAAACTGAGATTCTGTGATTAGATGAAAAATCTTGGAAGCAAGTTATAAGATAGACGAAATAGGACACAAGAGAACACAAATGAAAGAAATACTTAACACATTTTGGATCATCCGAAAAACTTCAAAAATCCTTCCAGATACTTCCGGATATATATCAGTAATGAAAGCTTTTGAAAAGATATAATTTAATTTGTCCATGATATCAAGAACTTACCCAGTGGAAATTATGACATATATTTACTTACCTCCCCTGGTCTGATTTTTATGTAAAAATTGTTCCTTTTGTAAGAAATTTTCAGAACTTTTGGCCAGGCAAATCTGTTAATTCGGAGTCTGTCTCGATATATCAAAAGACCACTTGCACAAACTCCTAACATAATTTCTACTCCTTCAGAGTCCTGAGGGGAGAAAACAGCAGAAATAACAAAATTATGTCAGTTTCTTTCTTTTCATGTATCTAACATCATCACCACAATTTATAGCTCTGTAGGGTATTATGATTTTCAAAGTGTTATCTCATAAATCATCTTATTTAATTGTCACACCAATCCTGTGACATAGTAGTATTTATATAGCACTTTAAGATTTGCAAAAGATTTTATAAATAATATCTTATTTGACTCTCACACCCTGGGAGGTAGGTGCTATTATCACTTCCATTTTACAGTTGAAGAAACTGAGGCAACAGCAAAATGACTTTTTCATACAGCTAGTATGTAGGGCCAGATTTGAATTCAGGTATTCATGGCTTCAGGTCGAGTGCTCTGTTCACAAAGCTGCACAGTAGCTAAGAAATTAAAATGAATGACATGACCAATCAGTGCCTATGAATTCAGGATCAATGCTAAGGACAATGTACTCTTCGTTTTAAAGTTGCAAATGCATCAAAGGTAATGATAACTATACCTACGGCTTGACTTAGTCAAACTGTCCAGGAAAAGAAAAAGCCTAAAAAACTCATAGCATGTTATAGTTTGTCCAAATTATAAATAAAGGCAGAAGGCTTAAACAATGACATCAACAGAGCAACATAAACATGAAATGCCCCAGCACTGCAAAAGTCAAGAAATGATGGCCATTTTATATAGACATCCTATCTCTTATTTTAAATCTTATAAATCTTATTTATTTAAATACATATAAATATTATACAAATATGTAATATGTATTTAATATATAACATTTATTTGTATTTATATAATTATGTAATTATTACATTATATTTAATGTATATATTTAAATCTTATTAAATAAACAAAGATCCATACAGTTGTGAGAATTAAATAATGTAATATGTCTAAAGGGGGCAGCTAGGTGGTGTGGTTGATACAACACTGATCTTGGAAACAGGAAGACTCATCTTCTTGAGTTCAAATCCAGCCTCAGACCAAACATTTGACACTTACTAGCCGTGTGACCTTGGGAAAGTCACTTAACCCCAACTGCCTTTAAAAAAAAAAAGAATATGTGGCATGTTGAATAATCCCAAGATTTGGGGGCAACTAACTGTCGCAGTGGATAGCACACTGGCCTTGGAGTCAGGGGAACCTGAGTCCAAATCCGGTCTCAGACACTTGACACTTAACTAGCTGGGGCTCAAGAGAAGCTCAGATGTAGGACCTAGGCCTTTTGGTGTCCACAGTAGTGCTTTCGCTACTAGACAAAACTCTTGTTGCAATAAAATCTTTTAATTTTATCTTTGAGTGACTTTAAAAAAAACTTAGATATTCACTACTGGGTAAGATATGTATGCATATGTATACATATTTTTAAATGAAAAAGCATGCCAAGAATATAAAACCTATCTGAAAAATTTAAAATTAATTGGGAAACAAATTAAACTGTTCACTTCAAAGAAACACTACTACTTAGTATCTCTGGTATATAGCTAAATCCCTGAATCCTAAGATAATTTTTTGGTCCATTTGAAGGAAAATGTAAGATTATAAACAGAACTTAATCATGTTAAAATAAAAGCCCTGTATACTGAAAATGCATTGCTTCATTTTCACAGCTGATGATGGGAGCAGACTAAATTGACCACAGGATATTATAATATATAATATATATTAGAAAATATGTAATACAATTTGAAAATAAGCCAGTGAGTTTTGTTCCAAAGAGGAGGACTCATCTAATACCTATCTAGCAAGACCTTTAAGACATTTTCATCTAAGAAACTGTCACTTTATGCTGATGAATGGCTAGTGCTTCCTTTATGTAAATCAATTTTCCAAAACTATACCTAATCCCAGTGCCTATCTCATAAACTAGCAGGATCTCAGATTAAGTACCTAGTATACACTCCTCACATGGCAATTTGGGAAAGAAAGAATGGAGAAACATGGATTCCTCTGGCATATGGAAAGAATTTCTGACATTCACCTAAAAAGCCCTGTTATATATACATTTACTGGTCACAAAACACATACAGGCTCACTGTCAAGAACCTAATTTCACAGATTGCTAGAGACAGAGAACAATAATCTTGATCGATGTCTGGAACATTTTATATGGGAGGCAATACTGTACAAGGTTTTCTTTTAAATGAAATCTTTATTTCAAATATTTCATCATTCTTTCTAGAACAGTTCTTCACTGGACACTCATCACTGACCGAGCATTTATAATACAGCCTGAGAAGGTAGCACTGGAAGACAGTCAAGTAAGAATGACAGACTTTAAAATTTAACTACTGGGCCTTATAGAACTAGAAATTGCATCAGGTCTGATGAAATTTTAGAACTGCTGAAAGATACCATTCACTTTTTAAATCAGTTGTGCCTTAAATATATCATATTTCTATTGTTTAGAAGCATTTGTTTTTAAAGAGGTAGAAGTCTACCTATGATTTAGAAGCGCGCATAAAATAATGATTATGGCAATAAACACAGATAGTGCCTTACATGGGCATAGCCATTCAAAATTTTAAAAGCACTTTCCTAAACATGATCATTTGCTTCTTACAAGATCTCTTAGAGGCAGGCACGAAGGGGGACAATCATTTTATTTTATTTTATTTTTTAGTGAGATTGAGACTGAGGCTGAGAGAAATTGAGTGATTTTCCTGGAGGTCAACTGTCATGAAGTCACATAAGTGGCAATGTCAGAGATTGAACTTAGGGTCTGCTAACTTCCTCAGTGCTGTTTCTACTATGTAGCAAAACTTCCTAATTGAAATTGCCCATACTTTTCAAAATCAGAGGTGAAACAATTGGCTGTAAATGCAAGATGATAAGCACAATATCTAGTATTGCTGGCAAGAGACATATCGGGAGGGGAAAGACAAAGAAAAACAAAGCCTCACGGAACAAAACCCCCCAAGATACAGACATAATGTTGACAAAATACACTTGTGAGATGAAACAGAAGAAATGCAAGAGTAACACACAACATACACTGAAATGATCATTTGGATTTTTATTGCAAATGACTCTGAAAGACATAGGATTTTCATGCTATAAACAGAAGACCAGGATCTCACTTGTAACTGGAAATCAGTTCTCATTTCACTTAGTGACTTCTCTGTTGGAAATTATGAAATTACGATGAATTTCAGCTGCATAAAAAATCCTGGTCCATCACTGAAGTACTGTACTTAATGTCTCAATGAAATGATCTACACGCCAGCATTCACACACCTTTACTGATGAGGACAAATTAATTTTCCTTTATTGATTCCATTCCAAACCATATTATGAATGCTATTTTCAATGATTAGCTATTGTTATAATTCGCGATTTTATTTACTTGAATTTTGTGAACATACATATATCCTGGATCAAAACTTGCTTGAAATTTTGCCCTAATGCTTCCTACTTTTACTAGGCATCAGACTAATTCTCCATTTTTAAAATGTGCAAAGTCCGCCAGCTACCTGTGTTTCTCTTCTTCTGCATTATCCAAACTTTAAAATAATCAACAACACGGAAAACTTTGAAACTTATAAAAAAGAGTGTGTGGCACTTATTTTATATTTGCATCTCTGATCCTGTGCCACAATTAGATGCTTGGCATAGGAATCTTTTACAATTTCCTTGTGATTTTCATGGGTACAGAGGCAAAAGAAAAAATGAACTGCCACTGTAATAGGATTTGTATCAGCAGTTCAAATCACAACCAATCTAAATTCCAGATGTTTGGAGTGTTCCTCCAATAGCATATCATACCCTGGACAAGACACATTTGTCATCCATTTGTTTTTTCCTAGATAGATAATTAGGTTGAACTACTTCAAGTGATTATGGAACTGATTCAGGAGGCACTGCAATATTACAGAGCATTATTCATTCACTAAAAGGCAAAGGCCAAAGTAGAGGCTTCTGAAGAACTTCATTGTGCTGGACATGCTCCATGACAGTGGCAAAGATTTTAAGAAAGACTTCAAAATATGTTAATTTAAAGTAGGGTACTGTTCATAGCACCTGAAGTTTGAGGTTTAAAGACATTCAATTCAACAAATACATTTTAAATG
This sequence comes from Phascolarctos cinereus, assembly GCF_003287225.1. Lineage (NCBI taxonomy): Eukaryota > Metazoa > Chordata > Mammalia > Diprotodontia > Phascolarctidae > Phascolarctos > Phascolarctos cinereus. The sequence continues at coordinate 510,840,454 of NW_027555847.1, forward strand.
GCTACCATAGGTATCAAACTGTATTAGGCAGCTGGGTGTGATGGAAAGAACAATGAACTTGGAGTAACAAGATGTGTATTTTAACTTTATTCTGCCACGGACAACTTGTATAACCTTAAGCCAGTTAACCATTTGGGGCCTCCATTTCCATAGTTGTAAAATGAAAGGATTGAACTAGATGACCTCCAAGTGCCTTCCAACTATGGATTTCTGATCCTGTGAAATGTATAAAAACTGTAGTTGAAATAGGGGAGAAACAAAACAAGCTTTTGGAATGTATTCAGAATCTGTTGAAAGATTTACATAAAATGAAACACAAAACAAAATAATTGGGTGCCAAAATGTGGACTAAAGTCAAGTTTTGACTGAAAATGGGTGAGTTAATTGTGGCTTGGAGAAACCAAAGAGAAGAGAACTGAGCAGAGCCGGGCTACTCCTCATTGTCTGAAGTAAGTAAGACAAGTAAGACAAAGCAAGGCATTTCAGCAGTGTCGAAGAAAATGGAGAACAAAGCCCCAAAGAGAAGCCTGTTTAAGTCGTGCTTTTCAAAAGGGGAAAGGAAGGAGACTACAGCAGACTGAGACAGAAGAGCATGTGGAAGCAAAAAATGGGAGATGTGTTTGGACAAATAAGGTAGGATTAGATTATGGAAGATAATCAAAATAAGGATCAAAGAATTAGAGATGAAAGAGGCTTTACTGTACCATAAAGTTCAGTCTCATTATTTTATATATGAGGAAATTAAGGCCAATGAAAATTAAATGATTTGCCTCACATAGGTAAGTAAATAGCTGAGCTTGGATTCACACCAAGGACCTCTAAATCCAAAACATTTTAACCTCTTGGTTACATTAACCTGCATCAGGTTTGAAATTTATTCAACAGTCAATTCTTGAACAGAGGAGGAAAAATATGGAAAAAGAAATGTTTTAAGTCTAGATACCTGTGTAGGAAGCAATGAGGAGAGGAAAAAAATGAGATACAGAGAAATTAATTTAGAGACTATCACAAAAATCCAAGTGTGAGGTGATGAGGACGTCAACAGAGATGGTGAAAGCAGAGATGGGAAAAGATAACAAAAATTTCCAAGGAAGAATTAACTAACAAGATGGTGATCAATTTAACAATAAAAAATAATTCCCACATGACTAAGCTTTTAAGCTGTGGCTGGGAAAAAAATGATGTTGGTATTGGAAATGTGCAAAAATGTGTAGGTTGAGGGTGTGAGAATAAGAATAGAAGTCCCCTTTTGGTTTCAAATTTGAATACAAATATTTAAAGAGAAATGTCTAGCCGTCAATTGGAAATGCAGAGATGAAACACAGTTAAGAAGTCAAAATGGGTGATATGGTGAAAGGAAAGTCAAACTTTAGAGCTGAAAAAAAAACCCAACAACAATATTAGGTTGTCATTTAAACTAAACCACTTATTTTATACTTAAGGAAACTGAGGTATGGGGTGTGAGTGGCTAAAGATCACACAACATATTTTTATAAAGTTAACATGTGAATCCAAGAAAGTGTCTTAACTGCTGGAATCATCACAGTGTAATAGAACTGGGAAGGATCTTGGAGGTGATCTAGTCTGGCCTATACCACAACAAAAATCTCACAAGTGGTAAGTGGGCCTTTCCTTGAAGACCACTCATGAAGGGCAATGTGCCACCTTCCTGAAGCAGATCCTTTAACTTGTAGATAATTCTCACTGTAGTTACTTACACCAAACTTATTTTGCATCTTTGCTACTTCAACTCACGGTTTTCTTTTTTTGTTCTTTAGGTCCAAACTTGTCATTACTGCTGCTCAGTCATGTCCAACTCTTCGTGACCCCATTTGGAATATTCTTAGCAAAGATACTGGAGTGGTTTAACATTTCCTTCTCCAGCTCATTTAATAGATGAGAAATATGAGGCAAACAGAGTTAGGTGACTTGACAAGGTCACATGTAGTAAGTGTCTGAGGTCAGATTTGACTCAAGAAAATGAGTCTCCCTGCCTCTAGGGTTTGCACTATATCCACCAGGCCACCTAACTGCCCTTTAGGTCCACGTAGCATGAGTCTATTACCTTTTCCACACAATAGCTTTTGCAATGCTGACTGATATTTACCATATCCCCATTAAATCTTTTCCTCTCCAGGTTAAACTCACCAAAGTCTTTGAATGAAGCCTTGTATAGTATAAACTTGAGATCCTTTTCCATGAAGGTTGTTTTCCCTCAATATACTCTCCAACTTATTAACATCTTTTCTAAAACGTGGAACCCATAACTCAACAGAATCAGTCAAGCAGTTATTAAGTGCTTAATACATGTGAGGTACAAAGGACCAAGGCAGAGGAGAGGAGCAGAAAAAAAAAGAATAAAGTTCCAAGGAATGATCCTTTAAAAATATATATTTTGTTTTGTTTTGTTTTAAAGCATGTTTTGATTTTTCTGTAGTTCTCCAAAAGCAGGGGTGAGAAAACTGCAGCCTCAAGGCCATGTTTGGCAGATTCCCCCATCAGTTAAGACCTATTGCTTCTCTAAGGATAGCTAGTTTTTCCACATACACTCAAACTGCATCTAACTGAATGGGTGAAGGGAATGATAACACAATTTATGGGCCCAATGTTTAGGGTTTGGTTGGGGTGAGGAGGAATCTGGAGAAGGAGAAAGAAATATAAATAAAAACATCCATCTACCTTGGCATGATGTAGATCAACTCCATACATGGATAATTTTTTGGCATTTTCTAAGAAATGCATCTCTGCTTCTGCTGGTGTCATTCCCCTGAAGAAAAAGAAAAAAAAAATCAAAAGTTTAAACACGGTCAAGAAAGTAGTTTTTTCTATAGAATTAGCTACTTGGCCATCTGCTAAACAAGTCATTATATAAGGCATTAGGCCTTTCCTACACAATACTAGGTAGCAAAATCTATTCCTAGACTGATAAGAGATACTCAGAAAGCACCAAGCAGAATAATGAGAAAAGAATTTAAGATAAAAAATTCAAATTAAGTATTTTAATATTCTGAGCCAGACATAGTATAGAAAGAGCCCATTCAGCCAAAGATGACTAATTTCCTGGGGGACAGAACTAGATTTGTTGGGGGAATTAAGAGTTTATCTACATCAGGGGTGGGGAGCCTATGGCCTGGAGGCATCTCTGTTCCCAACCCCTGATCTAGATAATATTCCCATTCCCAAAGCGAACCTAAGCAAAAAGCTTTAAGTATTTTTACTATTCACCTGTGGCTCTTGTGGAGCTCAATTACTTTATCTTCCAATTCTTTCGTATGGTTTGGTGCAAAACGGAATTCACTGACATAATCACTTCCACATTCATCGGGGTCATAGTCTCCAAGTTCAGACTGAACGGTATAGGATCCCAGGAGGGCCAGTGTGACGAAAGAACATGGCAACCTTCCCGATACTATATCATCTCTCAGCTGCAAACAGAGGTAGTACCTTCCAAAGACAAAGAACAGTGCTCAGACAGTTACAGTGTTTTCGGCTTACAGCGGTGGGAGGAATTTTCCTTTGCCCACTACAACTTCTTTTTCATATATAGTGCCCTGGAACTAAGAGAAAATGTCTTATGTTACCTTAAAACAAAACAAACAAACAAACAAACAAAACCCCACTACAGTGACTATTTAACTAGTTTCTAAAATATACAAACTATCCTAAGAATATTTTAGAATGTAGATAAGGACATCTGTTTCTGTTGGAATTAAGTCAAAGCCATGCTTTGGCTTCGGGTTTGATGTCAATAAATTTAATGGAGAATTATTCTTTGCCACTGAGCAACCAAGAGTCCAAGTCACTGATAATTCTGGATGATTTATAGCATTTGAAGAATGATAGAATCATGGACTATGTTGAAACAAATTCTGAGTGTGTGTTTGCACATGTATCCGCGGGTTGACTCTTACTGCGAGGTATAATTAGAAGACTTCTGAATCAGCTGCACAAAGGAAATTAGCTGAGCAAGATTTTATTAATAATGTATATGTGTATGTACACATACATGTATATGTGTGTATATGTATATTATATATATATGTGTGTGTGTGTATATATATATGTTCATATACGTAAAAGAATCGTATTAAATGGTTCCACTAATATCTCCTAAAGGCATCCATTGATCTGTGTGAACATGCTTCACAAAAATATCTGGTGTGAGTCCTCACAATACAATTTTCCAAAACATAATTACTGCAAAGGGAGGGGAGAGGGTGTTATTTCATCAAGAACATCAAAAATCTTACTTGTGACATCCTGGCAACATTTATGGAGGCCAAAAGAAAAATGTAAATCACCACTTACGCTCTAATTTTATGGCATTTCTACTTGAGTATAATTTACTTTCACAGTATGGACTTGAATCAGGGCTTTAAACAAAGATGTGTTGTGGGCATGAGGACTAATTCTAAAGCTGGGAAGTCTACCTAACCCTACCGTAGCAGTACTGCAAGTCAGCACTCACATACCTGCATATTTTTCCACCAGTTAGAAGTATATGGAAGAACAAAATGAGCAGAATCAAGAGAATATTGTATACAGTAATAACAGCATTGTTTTAAGGTTTTTCTGAAAAAGAAATTCATTGTTTTTTTATTGAATCCTCTCTTATGGTCTCCTGTGTACATGGCAATCTTTCTTTTCTCATTTTTATATTTAAATTTAAAATTAAAAAATTACAAAAAAAATATGGAAGTATCAACCAGAATCAAAGATTCAACAGTGAATATCCTTCATTTCTGACAATGTTATCACTTTCCTTTTTACCAACCAGTTGCTATCAATTTGCCAAGTGAAAGTGGCTGTTTTAGAGTCTATCTGAAACAAGCAAAGTTGTTCTCAAGAGAACTTGGGAAAAAGATCTTTCCTCCTACTGTGCCTGAGACTTTCAAATTTATTTTTTCAAATACCTGGTGATATCTTCAGATAGCTGGGCAGGGTCTGGTGGATAGAATTTCACATTAAATGAAAACTGCCAAGCACCACCTGCAGAAAGACAGAAATTCACAGAATCTCTTTCCATTTATAGTTCCAATCGGTTTCCAAATTAGCATCTATTCACACCTACCACATTTAGAAACCTGTAGATTATCCATGACAAAATAGAGATAGGACAGTTAACTCTTTAAATATCAGGGATTTTTGTTAACAGTTATAATCTTATTGTCAAATTTTTTACTAGCATCTCTAACAACCAGTAAAATTTATTGCTTTGAGTTCTACCCTTTTTTTTTGTTCTCTTTCTCTCTCTCTCTCTCTCAGGAATTCTTAAACTTCAATGTGTCATAGTCCCCTTGGGCAGTCTGTGGAAGCCTATGCATAGTATACTTTCAGAATAATGTTTTAAAATGCATAAAGTAAAATACATGGGATTACAAAGGAAACTAACTGCATTGAAATACATTACTGAAATAAGAATAATATGTGCTATACTCTACAGACTGCTTAAATTCTAGCCATGGACTTCTTTGGATTCCATGGACTATGGGTTAAGAACTGCTACTCTATCTGATGATACAAGCAAAGGAAATCAGTAATAACATCACTCAGAGGAAATGTTCGGAGAAAAATAAGAGACCAAATGCATGGAAAATTCTGAAATTGGACTGTGCCTGCAAAGTGTTAAGTTCTGCATTGAAACATACAAAAAGATATGATCTCTGCCTTCCAGGAGACTATGGGCTACGGCAGTGGTGTCAAACTCAAAAACAAATGTAGGCTACTAACGCAGAATAAGGGTCTCTGTGGGCCACATATTGATTTAGTTTTAAAGTGTGATATTACCTGTTTTATTATTTTTTTTGGTTAAATAATTCCCAATTCTATTTTCATATGGTTTCAGCTGCACTTAGTACTATGGGTCACATGAGGCTCGTAGGCCTTTGGTCTAGAGACACATTAAATAGATGTGAAAATGACACTTTCATTATTTTTTTTTCTGGAGAGATAGGATTGGTGGTAGTCATATTGGGGAGCTCACAGTCTCCTGCTTGAGGAGGAGAATAACCTCATATAAGTTTTGATTAAAGGGACAAAGGGGCTTATCAGGTGGGGAAGAAAAGAATCAGAAACATAGAAAAACATGGACACAGAGACAGAAGTAAAAGCAGGGAAATAATAGGAGAAAATGGAGTGGTTTGGACTAAATTGATGAAGATCATGGGATGGTGCCATCACCATGCAACGTTTTTTGTGTGGAAAAATATGATCATGCATACATTTACACGTGTGTGTGTGTATGTATGTATGTATGTATACACACACACATATACACACTGATTGTTACACTCCAATATGCAAAAGTTTATGGATAGAATAGTTTACACATACACACACACACACACACACACACACACACACACATATACACACAATGTCTAATGATAGCCATCTCAAGGACTGGGAGGAGACAGGGAAGAAAAAAATAAATTTACATGATAATTTTGTTGCATATTTGGAAGGAATGGCAAGTTAGACATAGCAGATTTGCAATTTCTTGTGCAATCATCTTGTTTATCATACTATGTTATCGAAATGCTTGTTGTATTCCAGAAATTAAAAATAAAATTTGATAATAAAAAAAATCACAGCTCTCAAAGAGTATACTTCAATGACTGTAAAACACCTATCTAAAAAGTGTTTTAGGAATTTTTTATTTTTGCTGGTCTAGGAAGTCTTGTACTCATGGAAGGAGTGAACTCTGATAAAATATGCTCATGTACTGAGAAACAGAATTGTTCCAGAATCAAAGAAATTCCTAAATGGAGATAGAGAACTGCAATTTGACCTTGCACCATGACACAGAATATGTCCAACTGATGGAGCTACGGAGCTAACTATGTTTCAGGGGTCTGGGAACTGTTCTGAATCTAAAACCCAATGAAAACACGTAAGATGCATGCGCACGCGCGCACACTCACACTCACACACACACACACACAGTAGACTTGGGAAAATGAACAAATTATCAAAGACATGTTTGATATGCAATGTAATAAAAGTGAGACTTCATTATGAAGACTTAAAGACAATATCTCAAAAATCTTGTGAGGTCAATGCCAAATCCTGCTATACAGACTACTGTAGCAAAAAGAGGACTTATTAAATATTTAAAGTTTCCTAAGAATGCAAAAAAGTTGTGTGGTTTATTTTATGTCAATAAATTTCCATGTTTTTACTGTCCCAAGTATTTCATATACGCATTACACACATGCGCACACATACATACACACACAGAATCACAGAACTGTCTAGCTGAATTTTAAAATGGGAGTTCTAATAAGACAGAAGTAATGTTGTATAAACAAAAATTGCTATAGATAATTTTATATGCTGTCTTTAAAATCTATTTTTATCCCAATTTTTTTTCTGTGTTCTTATCAATGGGCTAGAGGTGATCATTTAATTTTCTTCAAAATGAGCAAGGTACATGTAATGTGATCTGTATAATGGAAAACATACAAAGTCTGATAGCTCATTCTTTCCTTTGGCTTTAAGGACAGTTAGGAGACAAAATATAAAGTTACAATGGGAAAACAGAACTCTAGCAACAAGTTGTAACCAAATTAAACTATTCAAGCAGGCTTTTTGCTAATAGTATCATAGTATCTTATTTGTAGTGTTACATTTTTAAAGTACTTTGCAATTATTAGAAGAGTACTAATTACTATGCATTAATTATGTGACTACATGTGGTTTCCTATGACTACAGAGAAAGCTCTTGAGAAAATTTCAGCATCTAAATTTTTTAAAAACTCTCCAAAGCAAAAATAATTGTATTTTCAACTATTTATCACAACGGCAGTCATCTCTGGCTTTAATATGAGTTAATCTGTTACGGTCACACTACTTCTCTGACAAGCTGCTGGTTAGGGAAACACATTAAATAAAATTTAAAGTGTGTGTTAAAGGAAGCTTGATTGTATAAATTATCATCAGGACTGTCAATACCAAGAGATTAGGCTTTGGGATGTTGTGTTTTGTTGTTTTCTTTTTTCCTGAAGAAACCTCCACGGTTTTGCTACAGTGGAGTTTTAAGTACAATTACCTATCAGATGCCCATTGACTTATCTTATCTCTTTGTGGTACTTTGGGCATTTTTATCTCAAAGTAATTTATTCCATAGGCAACTGGAAGAAGTTATTTGTTCCTCCTACTCATGGTAATTGTTGAAAAGAGGAAATGTGGGACTTATAATCAAAATGAATTCATTTACTGGACTCCAAGAAAGACAGGCTGGATTCAGTGAATAATGATAAAGCAACTCCTTTAATGGCTTTTCAAGGACCAATGAAAGTGCAGACCAGCTAACCAACAACAACAACAAAAAATTATGGTGACATATAATTACATTTCTAGTGTGAAATGATAATTTCCATTTGCTTGCTTTCTATATTCTTATAGCAGGATTTCTTTTACAAGACTATAAGTTAGCTACTTTTGATTTGTTAATGGCCAACTAAAAACTACATGAACTATATGACTGATTAAGTATAGAGCAGGGGTTTGTAAACTATTTTGTGTCATTGATCCCTTTGGCAGTCTGAAGAAGCCAACGGGCTCCTCAGAATAATGATGTGGTTTTCTCCCCAGTAGGAAGCATTTTATTTTTTTCCAATTACATGTATAAATAATTTTTTTATATAAAATTTTGAGTTCAAATTTTCTTCCTTACTTCCTTGCCTCCCCCTTGCTTAAGATGGTAAGTAATTTGATACAGGCTATATATGTGCAATCACGTAAAACATGTATTCATATTAGTCATGTTGTGAAAGAAACAGAACAAAAAGGGGGGAAAAAACCATGAAAAAGATAAAGTGAAAATAATATGCTTTGATCTGTGTATAATAATGTTTATAAATGCATAAAGTATAATATATAGGATTTCAAAGAAAAGCAGCTCACAGACCCCAAGTAAAGAATCTCTGGGATAGAGCATCAATCCCAATAGTGTAATACTCTCTCAAATAAGATAACATGCAAAGTATTTTACAAATCTTAAAATACTATATACATGCTAGTTGTTATTAATATCAGTGGAGAAGTATGTGGACATAAATATATTTATTACATTTATATTTTCATTCACTAAAATAATTTTCTGAAAACAAAATCTTCCTAGATTTAAATATTTTTTAAAAAAGCTTCTCTTTAATCATAACAGCTTCTGAAAATAAAAAGAACAGTCATTGTTAATAGAATGATAGAAGTTCAATTAAATAAATAAGGCTTATTAAGCACCTAGGTACATACAATGTGCTGTTCACCACTAGATTCATTGCAAATAGTAAAAATAGGAGCTATAATGAGGGACCTGTGGTTTTAACCTCTCTTATATAATACTGTTTATAGTATTTTCTGCACAGCCATCAGTCACCAGCTCAACACTTCATTTCTGTATGAGTTCTCCCCACATTCTTTCCAACAGTCCAAAAAAGAATTCAGTAACACTTACTTCGGATCTGTTTTTTTATTTCCTTAGCAGGATCTAGCCAGTTCTGAAAAAGAAGTCACATTTTGGAATTAAATCAAAAGGTTAAAAGTAACTTGGGGTTCATTAAGCACACACACACTTACTAATCATGCCCAGGGTGATTCCTTACTGCAGCTGGCACTATCCAAGTCCCTCACACCATTAACTCCAACTGGATGCTCCTTCGCCTCCTTTCAGGCATTATATTTTTCTGGACACTCTTCTCAGTCTCTGATTGTGGACAGAACTGCAGGCAGTTCATTTTTAATGCACTTTTCAAGAAATTAGTTTACTATCATTGGTTTTAAGGGGTCAATCTAGCACAGATATAGGAAAGCTATTACAGGAGGGTCAATATGATCAAACAAATAGCTTGATGAAATTAGATACATCTAATTTAGCACATAATTGATGCTTGGTCCATTCCTCTCTTCTTTGCAGAAAAGCACCTCTACATTAGTGACTCTGCCAGGTTTCTTAGCTGTTAAAATCTTCCTCTCAGAGGTTATATTCCATCTGCTCTGTGTATCTTGTATGTTCCTATTTATTTCCATGTTGTCTTCCCCATTAGAATGTAAACTCCTTGAGGCAGAGACTGTTTGGCCTTCCTTGGTAGCCCCAGCAACTTAGCACAATGTCTGGTACATCACAAGCTCTTGTTAACTGACAGATGTAAATGTTGTTGTTCAGTTGTTTTAGTTATGTATATCATGACCCCATTTTGGGGTTTCCTTGGCAAAGCTATGGGAATGGTTTTCCATTTCCTTCTCCAGTTCATTTTACAGATGAGGTAACTGAGGCAAATAGGGTTAAGTGACTTGCCCTGGGTCACATGGCTAGTAAATGTCTGAACTCAGGAATATGAGTCTTCCTCACTCCAGTACCTGCACGCTACCCACTATACTACCTAGCTGCTTTTAATTTACTTTAACTCACTCATTTTACAGATCAGGGAACTTAAATTCAGGAAGGTTGATGACTTGCTCCAAGTCTCACAGATCAGTACTGTCAAAACTGGATCCAGAGCCCAGGGGTTTTCACAACAAAGTAAAGTAATTAAGTGACTTCTGGTAAGATAGGGTAGGAGTTAAGTGTAGGTGAAAGGTGGATGAAATTAGAAGTCCTAGGGATTCAAAAGATAGAAAGAAAAAGGGAATGTAACCCATAAAATATGTAAAATAATTGGTTAGTTTAGTTTATTCAATGAAAAGGTAGATTAGTCCCAAGATATTTTCCTTGCTCTTAATACAAGATAACGCTAACGGATTATTTCACCTTTTGGTTTTCAGTGTCCCGGTATGTTAAACCAAAGTAGTCTTTTTCTAACAGGTTCAGATGTTCACACACTTTGTCGAATAGCACTTGGCCTCTGGAACGTTTCTGTGGGTAGGAAAAAAAAAAGAAAGCTAAGTTCTTTCTTAAATATTATGAGTCACCATTTAACATACTTCATGCTGCATTTCAAAAAAAAATTGGGAGGAAGATTGCTAAAGCAGATAAAACCACTCTCATTCTCACTCTTTTTCAGAAAGACTCATCTGCAATGGGGTAAAACTGACTGAGCTAAAGAAAGACTTCTGGAAATATTCAAAAGGCAAAGCTAAAGATGTAAATTATAACACTGCTTTCTAAATCTTTATTCACAGATATGATCACAAGTCTTGTGCTGGGCAAGTAAAAAAGTCCTAAGGAGGTAAAACAGAAATGACTAAGGGATGAGCATCCAAAAACCACAAGTCAGGCAACAGTGTACAGGAGACTTTACTAAGGAGCCTCCCTGCTGAAGCCTAAATCCCACGTGGCCAAAGGAAGGACAGCTCAAAAGGCAGAAAGCTGGCAGGGAGCTGGATTACCAATGAAGCTGCTCTCCTAGCATGAATCTGCACAAATCCCGGAACAGTGACCTACACAACCAGGTGGGGTGCCCCTGTCCCTCTCCCCAGTGTCTAGTCCTGCTTGACTTAACCCTATAAAAAGCATGAGGGATTCAAATATTTTGGCACCTGCTTTTACTGGGCATCTCAGTGAATCCCACAAGTTTCCACCTTCCCGAGTCCCTTTTTGTGCTCTATTTCCCCTCCTCATGCTATGTTTTGTCTTGCAGTGCTCCACCCTCTCATTGTACTGCACCTGGCAACCCCAAACATCATTCAAACTACATTAAGAAAGTGTGGTAGAGGAGGTTTTGGTGGGTGGAGAGCAAGGTTGGGTCTTGAGGAGTCACCTGAGGCGATTATTTGCCTGCTGGGCACTTGACTTGTCTACTGAAATCTCCAAATAGGAGTTTAAATTATTGATCACTCTCAAGCCATAATGCTACGGCTATGAACTAAAATCATCTTATATCATTTTAAAAACATCATCTTACAATAGGCCCCAAGTTGTAGTATCCATATGCTACCAGTAAGCTCTAATGCCAGTATGTACATAGCTCCACATACAAACCTACATATAGGCTCATGATATCCAAATATACTGCTTTAAACATGTGAGAAACATTTAAAATAGTCTTGTTTAAACAGCCTCATGATTCTTTTTGAAGCATATGATGAACTATTAAGTCCAGTGGTAAATTTTTATACTTTCTCCAGAAAGCTGAAATAATTCCTACTCTACATCAATGAATTGCCATGCTGAGTTTGAATTCTAGGTTTCATATCAGATATTAATCACCCTAGGGAGCTGGTTTATAGTCAGGGAACTCGATGAGAAAGGGGAAAAAAATCCTTGACTTACTCTGTCTGGGCTATAGGGCAGAGACCCAGCTTGGAGGTACTAGTGATAACATATGCGCTTTGCTATTTGGTGGTGGTTGTTGTTATTATGTGAAGTTGTTTCAGTTATATGAGGGTTATATCTTGGCCTTCTTCTCTCTATACTATTTCACCTGATGACTTCACAGCTCCCAGGGATCATCCCTATATTAGTGACTCTCAAATCTACTTATCTATACCTAAGCTCTATGCTGATCTCTAGGCTCTCACCTCCAATTGCCTAAAAGACATCTTAATGTACTATACACATCTGAAATTCCACATGTCCAAGACTGAACTCATTATCTTTCTTCCAAACTCTCTGCCCTTTCAAACCTCTCTGTTCTGTCTAAGGCACCAGCATCTTCTCAGTCCTCCATGAACATCTTCCTCGACCACTCACTCTTACTCCCTGTATCCAATCTGTTGACTTTTACCTCCGTATCATGTCTCACATATACCTCCTTCTCTCCTCTAACATTGGCTGGTGCAAGCCTTCATTACCTTACATTTGGACTATTAGAATAGTCTGCCTGTAGCTGTAATACTTTAAGCCTCTCTTCACTCCATTCATCTTCCACTCAGCTGCCAATATGATCTTCCTAAAGTGTAGGTCTAACCATGTCATCCTCCTACTAAATCAACTCCAGTGGCACCCTTCAGGATCAACTATAAAATCCTCAGGTATTCAAATCCCTCTATAACCTTCCTCCCACACACATCTTTCCAATCTTCTTAGACTTTACACCCCACCACCTACTCTTTTATATAGTGATACTGGCTTCCTTGCTGTTTCTCAAACCTCCTCATTTACCTCAACGCTCCATCTTTAGACTCTGGACATTTTCAATTCCTGTCCCTACTCTGTAAAATTCTCTCTCCTCTTCTGGCTTCCTTCAAGTTCCAGCTAAAATCACATCTTCTACAGGAATCCTTTTCTGATCTCCTTTAATTCTAGTGTTTTCCCTCTGTTGATTATGTCCAACTTATCCCGTATATATCTTGTTTGTATACAGCCTTGCATGTTGTCTCCTGCCATAAAATGTGAGCTCCTCAAAAAGCAGGGACTGTCTTTTGCCTTTCTTTGCATTACCAGTGCTTAGCACAGTTCCTGGCACATAGTAGGTACTTACTAAATGTTACTGAGTGACCGGCAAATTGCATGATAGCAGAAATGTCACATGAAGCTGAAATAAAAGCAATACTCGGATTTGAATGAGTAGCACGAAAAATTAAACACTGCTAATTTGCACTTCATAAATATATGACGTAATAAAATGATAGGCATGCAAAAGATCATGCAATAGGTAATTATGCTGAAAATTAAAGTTTTATTTCCCCAAATCATAATTATTTAGTAAAAAGAAATTTATGGTAGGTAGGTTAAAGCCTAGTTGAAGAGAGTTCTATCTTCTATTGTACATTTGAAAAAACATTGGTGATAAAAAAAATTGTATATTAACAGAAATGCATCATAGGCTGAAATAAAAGTATTATTCACTGGATTTGAATGAGTAGCATGAAAGTGAAACATTGTCAGTTTGAACTTCATAAATATTATAAAGTCAGTTATTCCTACTATTTGACAGCCACATATAATTTATGCTGAAGGAAGGCTGGGAGACAAGTTTCCTTTATGTAACATTTTCTATATAATCAAAACTAAATGAGCACAAAGGAAATCATCATTAGATATTTTAAGTCTTGTGAGTGTTGTGGCCCCTATAGCCAAATCACTACTATAGCAATCAACATTACCACAATGACTCACATTTAACATTTAAAAAGGACTCTATTCTCCCAAATAAGCCCTAGAAATGGATAGTGTAAGCAGTACTAAAATGAGTTCCAAGAGACATCAAACCCTTTGTCCAGAGCAAGAGATCTCCCAAGCAGCAGAGATGCTAACCTAGTTCTCTTGATGCCCCTTCTACTATGCTGTGCTGTCTTCTACAATAAGTCATTGAATGAATATCATATACATTACTGACAACTGGATATACATTTGTAGCCACCATTAGAGAAAAATTGGATGGGTAACCTTGGGGGAAATCACTTTCCTAATCATAAATTCAATGACAAATTTCATTATTAACACTACTACTAAAGTCTAGAAAAGAAACTACCATTCCTTCTGACTTGCTAAGTCATCTCCAACTCAAAGGAGTGTGTACATCACATACAGACATTTCTCTATCAACCACAAACAATCCAGTAAAGTTGATTTCACTTTAAATAACCTGATTCAGTTGTAGATTCCCCTCAGCCCAAGTTTTCCACTGACTGGTTCATTGCTCTCCAGTCTCAGGTAGATAAGATGAAGAAAGCAGCTTAACTGTCTGAATCAAGATTTTCTCATATTCTAGAAATGAAAGGTATTAGCAACTGAGCTAGTGCTTTGCTTTCTCCTGGGGGCTCAGCAAAAAGTTGGATGCCCGCTCCAGTAACCAAGGAACATTTGTCTTAATAATATACTGTGTTTTTACATTCAAGTTGATCGCCAATGTTTCATCGTGATGACGCAGAGTCCCAGGGTTTCCAGAAGCTATGCTAGTATAAAGTATAACCTCTGGTAGGTCTAGCCTAGCCAGAACACTTCCAGAAGTCAGCCAGCAGCCCATGGCTCACTAAAAACCAACCTCGCTCAGCTCAGGCTGAGGTTGGACATGCGGTATTCACAAAGGGTTGGACACAAGGTGGTGAACTCAGTGGCCACAGCCCCTCATAAAAATCATCTGTACAATGAGGGGAGACTGTAATCTGTAACAGATCAAGCCAATGAACAATTTTCAATTGCTGTAAAATGGAAGCTGGAAAGGAAACAGAAATAGTTCCGATTCAATTCAATTCCACTATTAACCATCCTTCCCTCTCTATAACCCTCCCATAGAATGAGGCATCTTTCTAAACTCCCTGCAATACACCAGCATTATTTCCTGGAAAACACAAGACATTTAAGAACCTTTACATATTGGCTATGCTAGAAGAATAGCTTGTCCGAGGAATTAAAGGACGATTTAAAGAAACTGATTTATTACTCCCATTTATCACACTTAGGAGGAGCTGATTTGTCACTAATCTGCTTTTGTTATCAGTGTCATCATATTAGTATTTGAAGAATGAGCAAAAGAAATTTAATAAGGTAACTTGGCACACAAGGTTAAATAAATCTTTCACCTGCCTCTCCTAATTTTTCCAACCGGTACAACTTTCACCACCTCTTCCAATACATTCCAATAGTCCAAAACTGAACACATCATCTTTCTCCTCAATCCTCCCCTTTTCCAAATTTCCCTATTTCTGTTAAAAGCACTGCTATCCTGGGGGTCAGCTAGGTGGCACAGTGGATAGAGCACTGGCCCTGGATTCAGGAGGACCTGAGTTCAAATCCAACCTCAGACACATAACACTTCCTAGCTGTGTGACCCTGGAGAGTCACTTAACCCCATTGCCTAGCCATAGATAGATAGACAAATAAAGAGAGGGAGAGAAGGGGAGAGAGAGAGAGAGAGAGAGAGAGAGAGAGAGAGAGAGAGAGAGAGAGAGAGAGAGAGAGAGAGAGAGAGAGAAAGAAAGAAAGAAAAGAAAAATAAAAAGCACCACCATCCTCCCAATCCCCCAAGATCCCAACCTACGTGTCATGTTGGACTCCTCACTACCTCTCATCCTTCATATCCAATCTGTTGCCAAGACCTTCCATTTTACCTTTGCAACATCTCTCAAATACAGCCCCTGGGACCACCCTCATGCAGGCTTTTATTACCTGACACCTGGACTATTAAAATAGCCTGCTGGTTGCTCTGCCTGCCACAAGTCTCTTTCTCCCCACTCCAATACATCCTCCACCAAAGCAATTTGCCTAAAACACAGTCTGACCATGTCACCACCCCTCCCCACTCAGTAAACTCCAGTGATTCCCTATCACCTCCAAGATCAAATCAACATCATCATCATCAACAACATCATCACTAAATTTATATAGCACCTATTATGTGCCAGGCACTGTGCTGAGGGCTTTACAATTATCTCATTTGATCTTTACAACAACCCTTGGAGGTAGGTGCCATGATTATCTCCATTTTACATATGAGTAAACTGAGGCAAACAGCTGTGAAGTGATTTCGCTAGGGTCAGGCAGCTAGTAAGCATCTGAGGCTATATTTGAACTCAGGTCTTCCTGACTCCACAGAAACACCTAACTGCCCCAAATACAAAGTCTTCTGTTTAGCATTCAAAGCCCTTCATAATCTAACCCCTCTCCCCAATCCTGCTGCCAGTCTGCTCACACATTACTCCCTACCACTTACTTTTGTAACCCCAGTGCTTAGCACAGTGCTTGGCACAGTTTAATGACTGATGCAGTGGCACTGGCTTTCTGGCTGTTCCACAAACAAAACACTCCATCTCTTGGCACCAAACATTTTCCCTCTCTTTTCCCCATGCCTACTGACTTTCTTAAAGACCCAACTGAAAGCCCATCTTTCAAGGTAAATTTTTCTGTGCCCCTTTCCAGTACCTTCTCTCCATTAATCAATTCCTATTTGTCCTGTATAGAGCTTACTTGTAGTCTCTTCCTTTAGACTATGAGTTCCTTGAAGGTAGAGGCTATCTTTTGCCTCTTTTTCTATCCTCAGAACTTAATACAGTGCCTGGCACACAGTAGGTACTTAATAAATGCTTACTGACTGGCTGACTAGTATTTTATGATGTTCTGACCTAAAGAGTCTTAGGTACCAAGAATATAAAGTCATAGCCTTTTTTACAAAAAAACAAAAACAAAAAATGACTTACTTTCTCAGAATGCAATTTAGTTTGGGCCTAGTTTAATTTATTTTAAGTTTCCAGTACCAATTTTCATGGCTACATCAAGAGGCATAATGGATACAGAGCTAGAGAGATAGGAAGACCTGGATTCAGGTCCTACCTCAGGAGCTACCGACCATGTTAAGTTTTCAGTGGCCCACAACTCTCTCTCATTCCCTAAACATACTCTAAGTTACAAAGACTGTGCTGACTTGCATTGGTAAAAAGCGATTTTTCCTCTGAGAGCTTCCTATTATCAAAGAAATCACAATTTGCAGAAAGCTCTGTCTTCTCTCGCCTCTATCTAATATTATCCACTTCTATCTTCTTGTTCACTCTAGACTCTGATGAAGATGTAGTCCTCCTTGCACCGGTCAATCACTACACGAACCCTATTTCCTTCCATTCCTTCTCCTCTTCTCCAAAACACTGATTCCATTATCTCCTCACTCTCTAATCTTCAGTTACTCCCTAAATACAGACTCCTTTTCGGCTGCCTATAAAGATATTAATTCTCCCCTACACTTAAACAACCCTCACTATATTGTACCATTCCTCTTCACTATCTGTCCCACATCTCTCCTCCTCTTCTCAGCTAAACTCCCTAAAAAAGTTATTGGTACTTAGCACCTCCATTTCTTCTCCAAATGTTCTTCTGAAATCTCTGCAATCTGGCTTCTGACCTCATCATTCAACTGAAATCACTCCCTCCAAAGTTTCCAATGATCTCTTAACTGCCAAATCTAATATACTTTCCTCAATCCTCATACTTGATTTTTTTCTGAAGCATTTGGCTGTGTCGGTGCCCCTCTCTTTCTGGATAACCTCTCCTCTCTAGATTTTGATGACACTGCTCTCTCTCTTGGTTCTCTTCCCTCCTTGCTGACCGGCTAGCAGATGACTCCTCAGTTTTGCAGAAATCCATGTCATGCACACTACAGGTGTCCCCCAAGACTCTGTCCTCAGGTATCTTCACTTTTTATTTTATACTCCTTTGCTTGGAGATCCCATTAGTTTCCATAAGTTCGCTTAGCATCTCTATGTAAATGACTCTCAGATCTCTATATCCAGCCCTACTATCTCTCCCAAACTCCAATTCTGCATTATGTGCTATCTCTTGATCCTTCCAAACAGGTGTCCTGTACGCATCTCAAACTCAACATGTCCAAAATAAAATGCATACTTTCTTTCGCCCAAAATCTAGTCTTCTCACAAACTTCTCTAACACTGTTAAGGATATCATCACCTTCCCAGATTTACAACCTCGGTTTCATTTTCTATTCCTTATTTTTCTTTGCCTCACACATCCAATCACTTGCCAAATCTTGCCATTTCTTTTTTCACAGCACCTCTAGGATACTACCCCTTCTCTCTATTAACAAAGCCATGACCCTAGCTCGAGTCTTCTTCACCTCTCACCTGGACTACTGCAGGAGTCTCCTATTTGGCCTCCATGCCTTAAGTCTTTCCCCACTCCAATTCATCCTACACTCAGCTGCCTAAGTTACTTTCCCAAAGAGCTGGTCCAACCATGTCACCCCTTCTACTTAATGAACATCAGTGCTTCCCTATACTATCTCTGGGAACAAATATAAATGCCTTTGTTGGATACTTATATTCTTTATGACCTTCCCCTTTCCTTTCTTTCCAGTCTAGCACATGTTCCGCATCTCCATAAACTCTACAGTTTAGCTATACTGGCCTACTTGCTGCTACTCATACGTGTTGCTTTTTGTCCCAACTCTATGTCTTTTTATATAGTTGCTTCTCATTTCTGGAATGCTTTCCCCCTTTACTTCTGTCTCGCAGACCCCATAACTTCCTTCAAAATTTAACTCAAGCACTATCTTCGGCAGGTGGCCTTTCCTGGTCCCTCCAAGCTACTAGTGCGTTCTCCACTAATGTTACTTTTCATCTAACTCTGTACTATGTCTTGCATATACCTTCTGATGGATGTGTTGTTTCCTACATCAGATGGTGAGTGCCAAGAGTGCAAGGGACCATTTCTACTTTTTCTTTGGATTCTTGGTACTTACCAGTGTGCTTTGTACATAGAAAGCAATTAACTATTTATTAATTGACTGATATTGGTGTCCTCACTTGGCCCACGTGTTAGATGGTCATACATTATGTACAGCTGGAGATATTTGTGGGGAGAGTTGGAACTCCAAAACACAAAGGGATTGGACAATGGCCCTCAAACATTTGTTTGATTTTTGTTACATATAAGCAGTCAAGAGTATTTATGGATGATGGTATCTTGTTTGAACTATACTAACCCTCAGCAAATGGACAAATGGATTAAAAAAGAAATTAATGGAAAGAAACTGCATTGGTATCTCCTACTATAGGGGCTTTTTTCAACTATGTCAAGAGGTTAAAACAACGATAATATAACCAGATCTGATGAGGTTTATTAAAAAAATGTGAAATCATAATAGATTATTTGAAATGTAATTCACATCCACTATTATTAAAAATAAATCTCACTAGCTAAAACATTAATGTTAGTGATAGCATGAAGACATCATGATTAATAAAATGGTTAAAAACCAAGCTTGTTTCTAAAGTGATGCTAGTATATCACCTTTAAATGTCCTATCGACATATTAAAAAACAACAACAACAATAAAAATGGTATTTTCCAAACTTTAAACAAAAGTCTTCCAAATAAGTCTGAATGGGTCTTGAACCCATTTGTTACAAATAAAAGAAATCAACATCTTCCAATCAATTTGTAAGAACAAATGACTGAAATAAGGGAAGATTAAAAAATGTACTGAGTGAATTGTAACAAAAACTTCTAAATAACTGGTAGACAAGATAGGAAAATAGGTATCAGAATTTAGTAAGCATGGTCAATGATGTATTTTTTCCATTTGGATTTATCTTTGTAAGACATCTTTTTTTTTAAACCTACCCCAGCCAATAAAACCAAATATCAAGATAAACTCAACTTAGAATCAGACTTTCCAATTGCTGCTATCAAAAAGTACTAAACTAATATTCTCAAAAATAATGAAGCATGTCTAATCACATTGCTCTCCCTAGAATATTAATATCTTAGTGATATCAAAAAGGTTTTTTGTACCATTGACAAATTTTTGTTGTTGCTGTCAGATCATTTTTCAGTTGTGAGCACTGACCTCATTCCAAAGTCTTCCTTTATAGAGGGAACAGATCTGGACCTTCCAGCTGACTCTCCATTTTCCATGTGAAGCTCTGCTTGGTTTGAACTTCACAAAACAAATGCTGGGTACTTCTTCATGTCCTGTCCTCCCTTTCTAGCCTCCTTTGTGTGGTCTTCTTCAATTAGATTGTAAGCTCCTGGAGGGTAGGGATTGTCTTTCTTTTTCTTATTTGTAACCCCAGCCCTTAGCACAGTGCCTGGCACATAGTAGCTACTTAATAAGTATCTAATGAATTGAATTACTGAATTATGATAATACCAGAGCTAGAAATATGTCATGTTAGTTGCCGCAGAACATCTCTACTGTGAAGTTACATAAGAGCCTTTACATTACGTTGCAGCCCAAATGAAGATGAGTTAATGAAATCCAATTTGGGAAGAATATCTGTGATGAGCTAGCTCTGGAACTTGCCTCTCAAAAGGTAAAGTCTTAATTTTAAACTTAAACAATAACGTAGCTGGTGAAAACATTTCAATACTTTCACTGGGTTTAAAAAAAATTAAACTCAATTAGAGTTTGTGGTATTTGCGTTTTTTTTTTTAATTATGCTTTGAAAATACTCTCTTAAAAATCTTCTCTAAACTTGAGCAGGTTAGAATTGACAGATTTCTGATATTATAGGTTTCTTTTTTTCCGCATTATGCTCTCCATTTTCCGCCAACAGTTGATTTAGTTTGCTTAAAAACAATCTTCGGTCCTTACCCCAATGTATTCATTGAAGTTATCTTAGAAAAATTAAACAGCAAAAAACCACCACAACCACCACAAAAATCGCTTTCTCCCATATGCTGTTTTGTTTAAAAAGCTAATATAAATATGCAGCTGATCTTGTCTGTCCCTGGATAGTGGTAGCACATGGGTAAAGTAAAATATTGACTGGTTTTCTATTTAGTGACAGGCAGGGAAGGAAGGCTGTAAGAAATTAAGTAGGACCATAGGATTACAGGTTTAGAGGCAGAAAAGACCTTAAACGTCACGTGGAAGGTAGTTGGTGGCACAGTAGATAGAGCGCTGGCCCTGGAGTCAGGAGGTCCTGATTTCAAATCTGGCCTCAGACACCTACGAGCTGTGTGACCCAGGGCAAGTCACTTAACCTCTCTTTGTCTCCCAACAAAGTCTAGTTCAACACCCTCCTTTTACAAATGAGGAAACTGAGGCCCAGAATGGTTAAGTGATATGCCCAAGGTCACACACATAGTGGAAGAGGAAGGATTTAAACCAAGATCCTCTGCCTTCAAGGCAAGAGCTCTGTCTATGGTTCTACATCTATGTATTTATCTGTTTAGAAAGCTTCAGGCGGGCAGACAAATAAAATAAGGGGAGGAGGGGACGTGTCGATGAAAAACAAACCTAAATTCCAGGCCTAGGCAGGTCAAAAATCTCTGAAATCTCATATATTCACACAAACACACCATTTTAACCACGCCCCCTGATGTTTTCCATCACTGTTTTACTTCACAGTTTTATCAGCAAGCATCATAGAGCTCACCATTATACCAGCAGCTCATCATTTTAAAACAACATGGTTTTCACACAGTAAGTGGAGCAGCATGCCTGTGGCAGCAGCATGCCTGTGACAATCTCACCGCAACAGAACACTGCCGAGTCACAGAAAGCCTGTGCCAACAGATTCAGGAGAACATATATTTTAAGTGGCCTTTGATGTCAAGGCCAAGGAGGATAAAGCTTGAGGGAGAAATACCTACCTACAGACATGGAAATTAGAAATTAAAAGACAGAGGTGAAATGGGGGGGAAAACCCTTCAGAAGTAAAAGAGAAATTACAAGCATGTGAAAAATTAAGTTTGAGGTGGGGAGGAATCTATGTAAATGCTAAATTAATTATTTCAGGGGTCCCTGAAGAAAACTGAGGCCTTGCAAAGAACTCTATGAGGCAGGAGGTATCGCAATGCCTGATTTAAAGTCAGCAAAGAAGCATTCCCATGGTAAAAAAAACAAAACAAAACAAAACAAAACAAAAAAACAAACCTGACATTTCTATAGAGTTTTAAGGTTTTCAAAGCACTTTATAAAGTATAAATGGAGTGATGGCAGTAAAAGGCAAAGAACAAGGGGCTGGGAAGTTAAATAGAATGAGGATAAAGAAGAAGTAAGTGTCAGTGATTCTACGCATATGAATCCTATGCATACATTTTCAGACACATTCTCTATATCTCAGGTAGTAAAGGGTCCTTTGTTGGTTAGTTGTTTCACTCATGTCCGCCTCTTTGCGACCCCACTTGGGGTTTTCTTGGCAAAGATATTGGAGTGGTTTGCCATTTCCTTCTTCACTTCTATTTTACAGATAAGACAACTGAGGCAAACAGGGTTAAGTGACTTGCCCAAGGTCACACAGCTAGTAAGTATCAAGGGTTTGGTCTGAGACCACATTTGAACTCAGGTCCTCCTGACTTCAGGTCCAGTGCTCTATCCACTGCGCCACCTAGCTGCCCCTTTGATTTTTTTTTAAACCAATAATTTCTCAATAGTTTTCCCCTATCAAGAACAACAACAATCTTGCCTTATAACAAGTACATTCAAGCAAAATGAAAAATATATATGTATATATGTGTATATGTGTATGTATATATGTATATGTGTGTATGTATGTGCGTATATATGTATGTCTGTATATATATGTATGTATATATGTATGTGCGTGTGTGTGTGTGTGTGTGTGTGTGTGTGTGTGTGTGTGTGTGTGTGTGTAGGCAATGTTTGCCTCATTCTTTCCCTAGAGCGCAGGGATGGGAGTGATGGGAGGCATACTTCCCCACTGGTCCTCCGAAGCCACAACAGGACACTGCACTGATTAGAGTTCAGAAGGCTTTCAATGCTGTACCCCTATACACAACTGCCACCACCCATTCTTCCAACTTGGCTCTGTCCTCCTCCCAAGCCCACTGCTGAAAGACTCCTGCAGTAAACACACAGGCTTCTGATAATTTCTAAGAATCTCCACTGTTAAGTACTGAAAAGAACAAAGTAAAATTGCAAAGCTTTAAGAAATCTACATTATTCCTGATGTTAGACCCAGTGCTAGAAGTGGCAAGCTACAACACCATTTTGTGTACAGCAGGTGGGTAGCTGGAAAGGAAAGCAGCAAAGAACACTTTAATATCTTGACTTTTACAAATGCATGTATTTCTTTTTTAAAAAATACATTTCTATTTATTTCATTAGTTTCCAATTATATATTAAAAATTGTAAACATTCCTTTTTTAAAAATTTGAATTCCAAATTCTTTCTCCCTCCCACCCCTCCTCCATCCCTTGAGAAGTAATATGATATCAATTATATATGTGAAATCAAATGCATATGTATTCCTAATGTCAAAAATTTCCACTACCCGGGGCACATAAAGTAATTATTTTGTGATGAGTCAAGTCCTATGTGTTACCATAAATGCCAGTGAAGAGTAACACATGGGAGCTGCAAGTTTCTAACCTTGCATGGACTATACAATTGCTTAAAATGTAAGTGGAGCTAGACAAGATTAGTTCCTAGGGAACCAATCACACTAAATTCTGCCCTCCCAAATTCTTCCAATCCTCAACATATTTATGTACAACACATATTATATAAGTTTCACAAAGTACTTTACAAATATTATCTCATTTATCCTCACAAGCCCATTTTATAGATGAGGAAACTGAGACAGATGGAGGTTAACTGACTTGCCCAGGGTAACACAGCTAGTTAAAATGTGAGGTTGAATTTGAACTCAGGTTTCCCTTATTCCATGTCCAGAGCTCTGCCTATTTTGCCACACATGCACATCCACACCTTGATATAATACCCAGGCTTGGAAATGCCATATAGATTAAGGTCTTCTACAACACAAGATTCCTTCAATACTTCACTAACCCTAACTCTAACCCTTTAGGATAGGACACAAAGATGGAACCAAGTTGTTATACTCCATCCCAGTGTTATAGCAAAACATCATAGAATAATTTCAGAAATAAAATAATAAATAATTTCAAAATATAGAATAATGTCAGAAATGTTAGAGATCTTAAATGTCACCTAGTCTAATCCATCCCTGGGGAAAGAAAAAAAAATCTCCATCTATAAAAGATAGTCAATCACTCAAACTTTACTTAAAGACTGTGAGTAAGAAAGTACCTACTGTTTCCTAAGGCAGCTCATTCCACTTTGACATCATTCCAATAGTTCAGGAAATTTTTTCTTGCATAAAGCCTAAATACGCCTCTTTACAACTTCCAGAGTGCCCTTTGGGGCCAAGCAGAACAAGCCTAATCCTTCCAAATAACATCCTTTTGGGGACTTGAAAACAATTACATCATACTGTTTCTACCTCCCAATTTTCTCTTCCACAGTTCCTTCAATTATTCCTTATATGGTACGAACTCAAGGATTTCCACCATTTTAGGTACCCTCCCCTAGATGCTCTCTAGCTTTCAAATTTCTTCCTAAAATATGGAACCAAGAATTGAACATAAAACTTAAATAAAAGAAGATAAGCACTTGGTTAGTCCTGAAAGCTCTGCCTCACTTAATGGAGCCTCAAGATGGCACTGTTGAAAGTAAATGGCCATAGACCAGAGAGAAGCCAAACAAACTGCAGCCCATTAATGGGATGGGAGTATTACTGTGCTGCAAGAAATTGTGATATGAAAAATACAGAAGCATGGGAATAAATATTAACCATATAAAGTGAAATAAGCAGAAGTGGGAAAACAATACGCAAAAAGATAACAATATTGAAAATGAAGGCTATATAATTATAACGACCAAGCCTGGCATCAAAGAAGATATGGGAATACACCCACCTCCCACCCCCACCTTTTTTGCAAAAGTCAGGCACTATGTGTGTGCTTTCATAAAATGACTAACAGAACCAGGTGATACTTTTTACTTATACAAAATTAACTAATGTGGAAAATTTAAAATTTACAAAATGTCTTTTAGTGACTATGTTTTCAAGTGGGATATGATCCTAATTACAAACATCCACACAGTACAGGTAATTATTCCCACCCAGGTTTGTGGGCAGGAAAGAACATTTATGAAACATTTGGTAGCTGGGAAAAAGTTTAGTGGGACTAGTCAGAAAGAGAATGAATAAAAGGGAGGTAAGTCACATTTTTTTTTCCCTTAGACATAAAATAATTGAAAAGTTCTGTATTCAAAGTCAGAGACAAGGTTTCCCAGTCCTAGGTTTCTCAAATGAGCTGTATGACTCTGAATGAATCAAAACTTTTCTGTACCTCAGTTTCCCTCATCTGAACAATGAGAAAGTTGGATTAGTTTATCTCTAAAGTCCCTTCCTGCTCTGATACTCTATGATTCCATGTTTAGAGGTGGCATGAACGGACAGCCTTCAGGCAGACAGTCATATACTCCACAGACTGACTGCTGCTACAATAAGAGACTATTGCTGAACAAAGATTATAACATGCAATGACAATTCTTAGGAAGATAAAAGCAGGTGGGTAAAGAGGCATTAAAGTTTTTGCCCCTTTGGCACTAGACACTCTCATTTTCTAGCTTTTATGCTTCTATCTTATTCTGAATGTGATTAACAGTTTTTTAGGATGCAGACTTTTTTATTCTAGTCATATTATTGCACCCTGTCTGTGTTCATTCTCTTCTTCTTCTTCATAAAATCACAAACTCAGAGTTAGAAGGGACGTTGGTGGTGGCTCATACCTGAACAAGAATCTCTCCTACAAAGTACTCAACAAGTGGTCACCAACAATGGATTTCACTTTTGAATAGCTCAAAATCTGGGGGTAATTGTTCTTACATAAAGCCTAAATCTGTTCTCTGTAGCTTCCACGTACTGCCCCCTAGTTCTGCTCTCTGAAGCAAAGAACTAGCATAATACCACTTTCAGAAATTCTTCATTTTGTAAATTTATTAATCATCAAATGCTAACATTTTAATAAGCAAAGAATATGGATTGTACAAAAAATTGTGAACTGTTATATACATGTTTGCCATATACATATACATGTATATATGTATGTATATGCACACACATATGGAAATACATAACAGACATATATATGGAGTATTCCAAAATTCTAAGTACAGTTTTAAGCTTTAATAACTTGAGCAGTATAAATGTTACAAATTACAAAAAGCACTACTTTAAAGTTAATTATTAATATTTCTTTTCATATTTAATTTTGCAAATAATAAATTCATTAGACTTTTTCTTTTGGGGGTCACATCTTTTGTATGCAGCAAACCCTTACTGTTTGGATGGTCTTAAGGCTAGGATTACAAATACAACCCCTTCGGTCACTGAGGAGCAAATGATGAAAGATTTTTATTTTTCTCAACATTCAAAAACTCAACTAGATTGATATACAGCACAAGATAGTGATTATGTTGAATTTTAATAACATTAATATTTTAAAATCTTAAATAATTGTTTAAATTTTTTGTTTGTAGTGTTTATGCTTATGAAATCATCAAAATTTAAAACTGTATTAAGACTTTCAAGACATACTGTACATTAATAATAATAACAATAACATGAAAATCCAAGTATTTCATCAGCTACCATGAACTTGCTAAGACTTCTCTTCAGATAAAGTATCCTTAGTTTATTCAACCAATCCTGCTTGCCCATCTCTGGATGATATCATGCTTACTAGTGGCCATTCTCTAATTAGCACATAGAACTTTATATAATATTTCAAATCTCGTACAACCCAGGCGGAATATAGTTATTTTTGTCAATGCCACTGTAATCAGATTACATTTTTCTGCTGACAGGCATTCTGCATTAATAAGCCATTTCATTCTACATACTGCATGTCCAAGATAGGCGCAAAAATTTTGAGCTGAAAGGTTAACATAGAAGTTATTTAGCAGAATGCCTTGATTTTGCACATAATGAAAATGAATTCTAGAAAAGGAAAACGATGGCCCAAAGAAATAAGAAGAAGGGCCAGGATTTGAACACAGTTCAGCTGATCCCAAAGCCAGTGTTCTTTCCACTAAACTGTGCTGTTTCTCCTTTATGTTACAAGCAGTGATTCCTGGTCAGGGGGAAAATATCCCATGATGTACTTATGGAAGTTTATAGTCCACTGAACCAATGATTAGGGAGGTGTCCCTGAATGAACAAGCCAGGGAAGCTTTCCAGGCAGTCAGGACAGCTGTCCTAGAATGAGTGTGCTCCCATTATAATTTTGAAGAATATATACACAGGGTATTCAGTGGTTTCAACTGAACAAGCATTAATTAAACATCTACTCTATGCCAGGCATTGTGCTGGATGTTGAGCATACAAAAACAGAAATTAAGCAGTCCCTTCCCCCAAGGAATTACATGATCCTGGGAAAGAATAACATCTTCATAGATCAGTTAATGCAAACTATGCACAATGTATATAAACCGAGGTACAAGGTACAAAGTAATTTCAAGGAGGAGCACTGACAACAGGGAAGATCAAGAAAGACCTCATGGAAAAGCACTTGAGCTGAGTTTTGAAATGAATCGGAAACTGATTCCAGTAGGAATGGTGGTGGTGAGGAAACAACCTTCTAGACGTGGGTGAAAGCTTATGCAAAGGCAATGAGGTAGGAAATGGAATGGCATGTCTAAGAAATATCAAACAGTAGTCTAGTTTGGTGGAGAGGTGAGGTGGCACAGCAGAATGTGCACTGGGTCTGAAGTCTGGAAGACTCAGCTTCCTGAGTTCAAATTCCACTTCAGATCGTTACCAGCTGTGTGAACCCGGGTAAGTCGCTTAAGCCTGTTTGCCTCAGTTTCTTCAAATGTAAAATGAGATGGAGAAGGAAATGGCAAAGCATTCCAGTATCTTTGCCAAGAGAAGCCCCGAAGGAGTCTTGAGGAGTCAGACATGATCGAAAGGACTGAACAACAGCTAATTTGGCCAGAAAGTGGAGTGGAATAATGTAAACCAACTTGGAATAAGACTGGAACCAAATTGTGAAGGGCCTCAAATGTCAAACAGAGAAAAGTTTATTTTATCCTAAAGATAACTGGAAGCCACTGGAGTTTCTTGTGCAGTAGAGTAGCATGGTCAAAACCGAGCTTAGAACATCAATTTGGCAGCTATAGAGACAGCATACTGTTAAGGGCAGAAATGGAAGACATGTAACCAACTAGGTAATGACTGTAATCATCTAAGAAAAAGTTAATGGGGGTCCAGACTGTAATGGTGGCTGTATGGATTGAGCCATGGTGACAAAGATGCTCTAGAGGTAAACATGGTAAGACTTAAAAATTAATTGGAGATAGAAGGTAAGGGAGAGTTCAAGGGTTGGATAGTTCATAGGTTGGGAATTGGATGCCTAGAAGTATACTATCCATGACAGAAAAACAGAAGTAGCATATAAGGGTGGATTTTGGGTGGCAAGATAATGAATTCTGAAATGTTTTAGAAAATTACAGGATGTCTAGGAGGAAATATCCATCATTGGTTATGATGTGTGACAAAATCTTGAGACAGATGAGGGTTAAATGTGTAGGTTAGGGAATCATCTACATAAAGATGATTTAATCTCTGGGAGATGGTGAGATCTGAGGCAGAGACAGGCCCAAGACACACATTCCTGGGGTAGCCCCACCAATAAGGAAAGGAACATGAATGATGATCACAAAAACACACTGAGAAGCAGCCAGACCGGGGAGAACAGAACCAGGAGAAAGCAGTGTCATGAAAACCTAGGGATGAGGTAGTATCCAGAAGGAGAAGGTAATTAACAATGCCAAATGCTGCAGAAGTTAAAAATATTTCTTTCTAAAAAAACTGAGAGAAAGGGGGCCATTCTATTTAATAATCCAGTACCAATCAGTATCGCTCAACAGAACATTTTCAGTCAACTTGTGGGGTCAGAAGCTAACTTACTAGAAGTGAATGGGAGGTTAAAGAAGCAGAGATGAGTGTGGATAGCTCGATGGAGGAGTCTGTTGTTTGACTTTCTGAAATTTAAAGCCATTCCCAGTCTGGTTCCAGCCCACCTTTTGAGGCTTAGTACATATTACTACCCTTCATACTCTCCATGTTCTAGCTCCATTGACCTATTTCTGTCCCTAATGCACAGCACTCTATTGCATCCTTTTACATAGGTCTGTTTGTGGACTTCTTAATCCAACTCATAATCCAACACTGTTATCTGTGTGACATTGGACTATTCACTTAAAGAAGCCTCAATTTGTTTACTCTTAAAATGAGGCATTTGTAATAACTCATCTATAAGATCTTTTCTAGATTAAAATCCTATTTTTTTTGTACAACTGAAAAAAAAAAGTCCATTTATACTCTGGGTTGTTAGTAAACTTTTATTTCCCCTACGATCTGCTTCATTTTTCATTTAGTTTAGCATTTTTAGTGTCTGTTTCAATTAGAAACTTGGTGTTCACCATGCAGAGTCACACTATGGTAAATAATAGCTTTTCATTTAAGGATGATTCTTCTCAGCCAGCAACACATTCTGAGCATCATTTCACAAAGAGTTTCACAACACACATGAGATTCTGGCAAAAAATAGTCTGCTAATATTTCCTGCTGTTAATCTGTTAAGGATGCAGGACATAAAGCTAAAGTGTGTTGTCAGAGTAAAATGTATGATGTCCATGTAAAATAGACAGCAGAAGAAAAAGAACATTTACAAGGAAATTACAACTTAAAACTAAGTTACTCTGTATGTTCTTAATGGTTAGTTTTGAATGGAATGGTTATTTAAGAATATTCTTAAAATCTATTCTTTAAAAATGGCCTTAATATGTCTTTAAAAGAACTCTACAACATGTACTAAAACCATGGTAGGCTATTGATTCTTGACAGTTTCCCAGAAGGCAGTATAATTATAAAAATAAAAGAGGGTAACATGATAACAACAAACCGCCATTTTTATAATACAAACAATAATCTGAGGCTGTTGTACTAGATAGATCATCTTCACATCCTACAAACCTATTATTTCTCACAAAGATTTGCAGCACTGTCAGCAGCCATGTCAGTGTGGAAAATATTAATTTTAAAAACAAAATATACAAGAAATATTTATTGTCTAAAAACTCTTATTTTTAGTTGGCTATTTTAAATGGCACTTGAATGGAGGGAGAAAAGTTAGTTATTAAACGTATAATATACACATTAAAGAACTATAATTCAGAATTATTTTCAAAACAAAATTTTAATTAAATATTTAAATAAATATGTAATAAAATACTTAATTTTAATTTAATAAAATATTTTAAACAAATACAACTACTTTAACAGAAAAAAATTTTTTTCACAAGTGACAGAGCATTCCTCCCTCCTCACACACACACACACATATATCCCCCAAGTGCAAATGAATGTCTGTTAAGAACAAATCTATTACAAGTAATTATATATCAAGTGATGCTTTCAGGCCATTTCCCTCTGTTTAGTTGAGCATATAATAGTCTGGATTAGTCTTTCAAATTCAAGCAACATATTTCAAAGAAAAAAAATCTTTTCTAGTGTTTAAATATTTTAGTCCCTCATTCTTGCTTCTAGATTTGTATTATGTTTAGTATGACAAAATAATATCTAACACACAATAACAATATTGCCCAGGATCAATTATCTAACACTATCAGGACCAGAGTTAGATCCATATGCCAAATGTGAGTGACATCTTATAACACCATTTCCTCTATTGGAGACAACCTATATTAATACTATTTGAGCTCACAATCCTAAAAAGCCAGTACTAATCTGGGGGGGGGGGGAAAGAAGAGAATGATTGCTAAATACCACTAAGAAGATTGATGGGTTAGTTCTAATTCTGGAACTGGAACAAATAGGAATGTGTCTTCTTTGTCCGAAGCCAAGTCCTGGCTAGGTCTAATACTGAGATACCATACTGCCAGGCTCTAAAGATTTAGTATTCTACAGGTAAAGAAACACAACCTTATCAGGATATTACTTCTGATATATGCCACACACACAGACAATGCAAATGCATTAAGTATTAGTAAAAAAAAAATACTAGTTTAAAAAAAGCTATTGCATAGTATTAGCAATGGATACTAAATATCAGGCACAGAGACTGTGCAAATAAAGGAATTATGCATTTTTCATTAAAATAATATTGACAAGGCAATTTGAATACAAAAAGCATAACTCAACTTTTAGAAATTACCCTGGCAAGAATTTGCATTTGTTTATTTGGAGGAGAATTTAAAATGAACTCCGTTCATCTAAAGAAATGAAATATTTAAAAACCATTCTGACTAAGTCCCTTAGGCTAAGATGACAGCTGCTGTAACTTGTATTGTACTCAGTAAATATGTTACCAGGACCCCAAATAATAATAAAATGTAATCTTAAAGTATACTGCATTAAACTGTCAATTTAGGTAACATCCCTAATATCAAGTATTATGAATTCTCCTTGATCTGTGCATTACTAAGAAGAAATGCAGCAGACACAGTCTACCATACCAATTTTTTTAAAATGGATCAACTCTAGACTTTGCTGGAGTATTCTGATTTAGAGTAATAACTAAAAATTGTTCATGTACCTTACAAGATCAGTCTAATGAAAGCACTGCGATCAAAAATGGTTTATATGCTATAAAATTAATATTCCATAAGAATTATAAGCTTCTTTTTTATAGTTTCCATTTATCAAAGTCAATGGTTAGGGTTGGCGATGCATCAGCTCTTTGTCATTCATATCTGAAAAAGACAGTAGAGAAAAGTAGACTGATTCCAAGGTCTACTTTTTACTGCACCCGCTTTAGGAAACAATTAGACCATTAGAATAAAGCACACACAACAGCTGTTTGACAAGGTTATTTCATTTGTTAATAAGACATCTCCACTCTTCAGAACAGTTCATGCTCTGATGTCTAATCTGGATATTTTAATTCAACAATTCCAAAGCCATCCCTGACCTAGATTGCAGGAAACAATCACTAGGCAACTCTAACAAAGTAGGACACTTCTGACAGATGAAGCAGCAGGAAGTCAGAGTTCAAGTTCACCAGATATATAACTATCTATATACCACCAATAATCATCTTATTCAATATAACAGAGAAAATGAAAGGAAGAAAAAAACCCTTTAGGTGACTGACTTTCTTGTCAGCAAACAAAAGTGTCATGATTTAAGTCTCATGCCAAACTACAAAAACCTCTTCAAGGATAAACAACAACAAATATCCCATAGTTTATCTAACAGGTCATCTAACCCAGCTTTGAGAAGAGGAAATAGAAAGGGAAGATCAGGCAGGTGCCCACTCCAGTTTTGATGGAGAAGAAAAGCAAGATTTGGAAGGCAATTCTAGATTTTTCCGTGTTCCCTCTCTTAGGGGAGGGGGGACAGGAGATGAGAAAGGAGATGAAAGGATAGGAAGAGGGATACTTGTAGAAAGGGGAATAAGGCAGGTTGTTACCCTCTTCTCCACTTCAAAAATACGGCCCTATTATTATTCTTAACGGATTTGTTTAGTGTCAGTACAGCAGATGATTATCTGAATTCTGTTTTTTAAAACTAAAAACAATTCTCTGGAGGCAGTTGCTCTTTCAGACTTAATTTTATGCTAACAGTGCTTTTAAGACTTCAAATATAAGACATATTAATGCAAAACCTATTCACAGCATTCACCTTGAGCTTCCCAAAAGAGTGCAGGGGGCATACCACACATTGGTTATACTTCCATAAACTAATTTTTAACATTTCTTGGGTTCCATTCCATTTAGATAATTAGAGTTCTATTACATAATCAACTACAGAAAATTGAAGTAAAGATGCAAAATGAGAGAACAAGCAAGGAATTTAAATGGGTAACCAAAGCAAATAGTGAAAATGAATTCTGAATTCTGTCTCCATCTATATATCTTGAGCAGGGCATTATGATCCACCCTAGGGAGCACCTTAGTTTCTGTATCTGTTTCTAATGCCTTGGGTACTTCAAATACCTGTGTGCATGTGTGTTTGTACACACATCTGACGATGTTCCTGTGATACCATCTATAGCGTGTACCTTTTATGAACAGTGCTGAACATGGGGCAGCTAGGTGGCACAGTGGATAGAACACTGACCCTGGAATCAGGAGGACCTGAGTTCAAATCCGGCCTCAGACACTTGACACTTACTAGCCCCGTGACCCTGCAGAAGTCACTTCACCCCACTGCCTAGCCAAAAATGAAATAAAATAAAAAAGAATAGTGCTGAATAGTACTTAGTAAAAGATAATGTGTGAACTTAGAAAACACAGTGTCCCTTAACAATATTCTAATGAAAGTGTATTTATTCTATCTAATGTTACCAGCTTGATATCATTAGGTAGAATACATATCATCAAACATCTACTGAATACCTATTTATCTACATGTAGAACACTGAACCAACTATTATTTATCTCTGTTGACTTTAATGACACGTTTCAATGCTTAATTTTGCCTTCAGACTCACTTATTTTCAGTCATCTCTAAAATATAGAGGGCTTTAAGGGATTCCTACTGCCCAGAACTGATTTTCAACCAAGGTTCTCTATAAAACAGTTTAGTTACAAGTCACATTACTGCTGGAGAAAGGGAGAAGAAGGAATTACAAAATAAGGTCCTACCAATTAAGCACCGTCAAATTATTGTAAGTGGGGTGGGAAGAAAGGTCTATATAATAAGAGATTTCTTCTTGGATAAATCTCTATTTCTTCCTTCCTTCTGTTTCTATTTTCTTAAACGAAATTTGACTAAATATTCTCAGACTGTAGAACCTTATATTTGGTAACAGAGGAAAATATTCTACACAGGGCAGCTAGCTGGCACAGTGAATAGAGCACTGGGCTTGAAATCAGTAAGACTCATTTTCCTGAGCTCAAATTTGGTCTCAGACACTTACTAGCTTTGTAACCCTGGGTAAGTGACTTAACCCTGTTTGCCTCAGACACTTATCTGTAAAATGAGCTGGAGAACAAAAGAGCAAATCACTGCCATATCTTTGCCAAGAAAACCCCAAATGGGGTCACGAAGAATTTGACACGACTGAACAGCTCTACACAAAAACCCACACATTTATCTGCTAGTGCATAAGAGATAATATAGTGACCTGTGGGATGTTTGGTTTTTTTAAGCCATTAAAAAACAAATTGTGTTACACTGGACTTTGTTAATAAGGGTGCTTCTTTGTATATGGCAGAGCATAAAATCAGATAAGTAAAAGCATAGAAGAATTGTCAGCCCATAAAGGGAACTTCTCCTTGACCCATTCTGCAATGCTCCATAAGACATAAAACTATGAGTTTTATCTTAACAGAAGCATGCTACTTCACTATT
The DNA here is from genome assembly GCF_003287225.1 of Phascolarctos cinereus. Lineage (NCBI taxonomy): Eukaryota > Metazoa > Chordata > Mammalia > Diprotodontia > Phascolarctidae > Phascolarctos > Phascolarctos cinereus. The sequence goes on from NW_027555847.1 coordinate 510,874,945, forward strand.
TACCATAGCCCTGAGCTGACTCACATTTTATTTGACAAGTACTAGAAAGCCAGAAATGGTGTATGTATAATTTTTTCAGAACATATCTAGGCTTGTAAAACTCCCACTGATTTCTGACAAGATAGCAATAGTACCTTTGCTGAATTTTCTGCCTCTCCTCAATTTTTCTATTGTCAGAAATGGGCTGTCTTTCCAGGCTCATTTTTCTCAATATAGACAACTGATTTATAACTACTCGTGAAACAAAAATTATCTAAATAAAATTGTCTGATGATCAAGAACCTACAGCTTATTTTTTTTTACATTCAAAGCAAATAACTTCCTTTCTGCTTTAACCAAACTGTCCACCTTTTCTAAATGAGTACCTGATATGAATTACTAATATGAAAAGTTTCAAAAAAAAAATTTCAAGGCAAAAACATTAAAATGGATAGGTAAGGGAAGAACTGTCTTAATTTTTAAATGACATGCATATCTGAAAAATATTGTCTTATTCAAACAATTTATATCCAAACTAAACCTCCCAAACATTTTGGGTATGCATGCTCCCTACCTAGACCATAGAGAACCATTAACAGGCCAAATGCCCTTACAACAAACAGGATAACATTTCTGTATTGGGGGAAAAAAATTGCCAAACCATAATTAATCAATGGTTCATTTATTCTTAATGTTTTATACACCAAAATTAGAGCACAATAACAAAAGTATCGTGAAGTCAGCTCATCATAATGTAATAGGATTTAATGGATGGCATAACTGAATGATAATTTATTAACTAGGACCTTGGTGGCTCAAAGCACTCCCAAAGTATATAATTTACACAATAAGACACATTTTACTTAGTATTAGACCTTCTACCGCCACAGTCCTAAATGTCAGTAATATGTCTTGATTTTTCTTCTTTCTAGTTTTTATAAATACATCTTGAAGTTTTCAAACCAAGAAATAAATAATAGCACAATGTCAAAAAATATTAAAAATGTGTTGATATATGCCTTTAAGGTTTCCTAGAAAAGAACACTACTGTAAAGAATGATTCATTTTATAGTAACTTTAAATGGGGCATCATAAAATCACAAAAGATTTTATTTTACAGAATCTAGTAGAATCTGTTTACAATCTATTTTAAAAACCTCAAACTTTCTTTAAGGAGATTAAAAAAATGTTCATTGGGAAAGAAGCTCAAACTCCAAGTAGAATCTTTATGCAAAAACAAGATAGTCAAGGTATTTTACACAAGCTTGGGCAATGTATGATGTCACTCAGTAGGCATAAGGATGGTTTCAGCAGACTTCTATCTCTTGCTACCAGCAGGCACATTTGCTATAAACTGTTTTCATATTCCTGAAGTACTATTTTGGACAATTTCTCACTTATAAACTACATAAGATCTAATACAGATGAACCACCTTACCCTCAAACATGGTCATGACATCAAAACTTCATCTTTCTAAGTATAACCCTCAGTTTAAAAAAAAAAAGATAAAAATTTCCAATTTTGAAGGGATGGTTTTTAACTTAAATAGTATTAATGGAAGAATGGCTTTAACAAAGAAATATAATTATACTATTATACAATATTACATAATAAATATAGTATAATAATATAATATAATTTATAATATGCTGGCATAATAGTATAGTATATTATTATACAATAAATCTAGTATAAACAGTATAATATAGTATAATATAATTACATAATAACATATTATACATTATGCAATAAACCTAGTATAAATAGTATAGCATAATAGTATAATATGTAATAGCATAATAGTATGGTATAAATAGAATAATAATATACTTTGTACAATAAATATAGCATAAATCATATAATATAATAACATACTATTATCTAATATTATACAATAGCCAAATTCATCTTTTTTTCAATAAAACAAATCAATGAATATGTTCTTCTGAATGAGCATCATCATCTTCATGTAGTAAAGAGTACATTCAGGTTAATTTCCAAATAAATTCAAATTAATTGAATAAACTAGACAAATCAAAGAATGAAAAAAGATCCTGACTCTGCTTTAGAAAGAAACTAAAAATGACCAAAGCAGATTTAAATGTTCTTCTCTCTCCATGGGATATCAAAATTATGGCTTAACAGCTTTTGAGAGAACTAAAATTACAACTATGTAAAGCCTTATCTTAAGGAGTTTGGCAGAAGGAGCTAAGGAGCGAGATGGATAGAACTCTGGGCCTGGGGTAAGGAGGACCTCAGTGCAAACCCAACCTTAAGCACTTAATAACTATGTGACCCTGGGCAAGTCACATAATCTATTTTTGCCTTAGTTTCCTCAACCGTAAAAGAGTAACCTCTACCACCTTCCAGGATTGTTCTGAGGATCAAATGAGATATTTGTAAGCATTTAGCAGAGTGCCTGGCACATAATAGGTGTTCAATAAACATTTGTTTTCTTCTTTATCTGCTATCTTGTAAGTATAAAAGGAAAGATTCTAAAGACTTAATATAAACTAAATGACATCTAACCTTTTCTGATTTCGAAACCAAATATAAAACATCTGATTACTAATGGAAAAAGACAAGTAACAATCTGATGCTCTACCAAAGTGTAATTGTATGTAATTTATAAAAGTTTCATTTTCTTTAACTGTGACTCATCTCACATTCTTTTTACTTTGTTCATGTTTATTCATGTACTTTGATACTATCGTACTCTGATTTCTAAGACTGGTCCTATTCATCATTATCAGAGAAATATAAAGATTCAGCTTGTGAGAATATTTGCAGAAAATATGCAACAACAAAAATTGTGGGTGTGATTTTCTTTCCCCCAACCCCCACCCTAATTAAGGGGGTATGGAATTCTGCAACACTGGAACTCCACTCCTTGGTTCCCTAGTTGAGTGGACCTAGACATAAATAAAAGAAACATTAATACAGCCATTCTGCTTGACACCAGAACCCCGAAAGCTCCAAGGAATACCAATGCAAAGTGGCAGGACAAATGTCATCCATAGCTAAAGACAATTAATGACTTGGAAGATAACTGACCAGACTTATAATAAACCTAATCATTTAACAATATCAGATATATTTTTTGCTGTTCAGTTGTTTTTCAGTCGTGTCCAACTCTTTGTGACCCCATTTGGCCTTTTCTTGGCAAAGATACTGGGATGGTTTGCTATGTCCTCCAACTTATTTTACAGATGAGGAAACTGAGGCAAACAGGATCAAGTGACTTGTCCACAGTCACTCAGCTAGTGTCTAAGGCTGGCTCTGAACTCAGGTCTTACTGACTCCAGCCCCAGCATTCTATCCACTGAACCACCAAGCTGCTTTTGAGATATATTTAGTTGATAAGAATTCCTAACACATAAATCAAGTGTTTGCTTTTGGAAAAAATAAGTTAATAAAGAAAAATTAAACAACTCAGAGGAATGATAAATAGCCTTTCTCCTAACAACTCTGTCAGCCAAATAATAATCTTAGGCCTAGGGCAGACTTTGCAAATACAGGCTCTAATCTACCAACATGTATCTACCAACATCTATATTATTTCAGTCCATACCATTTTAAACACAGAAATACTTCAATATATGTAAATGCTTTTTCCTTCTCTATTTGCATATTTTATTTTTAGATCCAAACTATATAAACAGGGCCGTACCGAAAACATTGAGAAATTTCTCCCTTCTTTTCCTACAAAAAACCCAAAAAACAAAAAACCACAAAAAAAACCCAATAGCAATCTAACCTGAATGGTAATAAGCAATTAAAAAAAAAAACCTTGAGACACAGAGTTCCAAACCATAAATATCTGATATTTCCTGACATGAGATAGGAAAAAAAAATGATTTCAAACTAAAAGAGCACCTCTTCAGATCCTTTAAGGGAAAAAATAAAAAGCCTACACCAGTCTGCTCTCCTGAAGAGAGCTAAGACATAGCAAGTTTGGAAGCTAAACCAATTTTATAGCTAATTATTCTCTGCATATGAATGCCCTTTTAAGTTGATCTAGGACAGCAACCTGGTCCTACCAGGCTCCCCTACATAGAGTAAAAACTTAGAAAATGTTAAGACAGATAAATGATGAATTAACAAGAAATTGAACTAGTCAACATGTAGACTAGGGCAAAGTCAAGATCGCTTTTGTAATCCTCTAGAAATATTTTGCTATGACTCTGTTTGGAAGTTTTAAATACTACCCTATCAAATTCCCCTGCAACTACATACAACCCATATCTCAATATAACAAAAGTTTCCCAATACTACTGCTTTTTGACTTTTTTTTTTAAACTCGCTATTACCAAGTAAAAAGAAACAGCCCAGAAGAGCAGGACCAGGTAGGTCTATAGGCACTGTTCCTGTTCATACGTACTTTCCATAGATGCATGTACACTGGTCTCATTTCTATGTCTACCGTATAAAGACATCTACTTGATCCCTAAAAGCTCAATTTAGTATAGTATTTGAATTACTGTTATCTGATTCATGTGGGAGGCTTTTCCATTTTTCTGTGGTCTCCAAATTGTTTTATGAAATAAAATATGACATATTAGAAAAAATTCTATCCAATCAAAACCCATCGTTAATATTGAGGATATCTCTGTCTAGTCAGAGCTTGTGGTTGTACCAAACTTAGTAATATTAAGGAACAGTTTGATAGAAGAGAAAGGGAGGATCCTGATATGAGAGAGAATCAGCTCTAGCAAAGATTTCCTGGGAGTGCCCTTGGCACAGAGATCAGCTGTATAGTCTTAAGCACCATTTCAACTTTAATAGCTTATTAGAGATTGAGGTAATAGTGTCCAAATGAGAAAAATATTCTATTTTCCATCTATCTGCTAGCCTCCTGCAAATTTCCTCTGTGAATGCTCTCAAATTGATACAGTTCAAGTAGGTCCTCCTCCAAACTTTCTATAGGCTTGATATCCTTTCCATTGCTTTCCATTATTTTGAAGGTTGATATTGCTTGTCATCTTCCAGCATCCTCCTTAGTTAAGCTTTACAAATGAGTCTATATTTCGACCTAGCCTTGCTTCTGCAGTCACGTCTCTCAGCTCAGCAAGAAGATCGAGTTATTTTCTGGTTAAGGCAGTTTTGTGGCCTCTTTTTGACCTTTTCAACTATGATGAATGCTGTGCATCAGAAAAGGTCAATTTGAAACTACAACAATTTTTCATAATATGAAGAATTTTTCTCATATTTACCCCTTTTATTAATTTGATGTTAATTTTGACCTTTGCTCCAAGGGCCTGATGTTCTGACTGGGCAGTGATCAGTCATTTCCTATTAGCATAAATCAGTTTCATTTTTTTGTGTATATGATATAGTTGAGCGCACATCATGTCTACCATCCTTTAACCTCCTTCGAGAAGAAAGTATTATGATAGAGTCACCTGTGGCTTCTGAAAATATGAAAAGCCTATTTTCCAATATATTTTTCACCATCCTTTCCCATGCCCACCTTCACAATGAAGTCACTGAGAATTCTCTTCTGGTCAGACTAAATGCACTTGGTCTGGGAAACCACACTTTAGGAAGGGCATTGACAAGTTGGAGCTTTAATTTTATAACAATAACAACAATAATAACCAAAGGCAGCATTCTGTGTTTGTGCCACATTCCTCTGCAAGACTGTAATTTGAGAAGGCAGGAAACATATCTTACCAGAACTCTATATTTTCTCTTTGCACACAACAGTTAAGTAATAAATATTTGCTGGACTGATCAATCAATCAATCCAGGCACTGTGCTAAGTGTTGAGAATGTGATTACTATATTACACTGCATTGTGTTGTGTTGTATTGTATTGCATTGTATCACAACATCTGAGAAAACCTATTCCTCATAGGGATGGCTCAAACTGTTGAAGTTTTTCTGTACTGATCTTAAACCTCCCTCTTTGTAATTTTGTCATAGTCATGAATTTGAAGCTACAAGGGAGATTATTCCTAGTTTTGGGTGCTGATCTGAACAAATATAATTCCCTTCTTCATATAACTGCTTCTCAAATAACTGAAGACAGCTATCATATTTCCCTTAATTTTTTCATCTCCAGGCTAAAATTTTGAAGTTTATCAATTGAGAATCATAGGCCACATCTCATAATACTCTTCATGTTCTTCTGAAAATGTTCCAGTTTAGAGAGAGAAAAAACATTATTTAGAGGTACAAAAGACCTAGAATCTGAAGAGAAATAATGAAAAAAGTAAGACTGGAAGAAGATTAGTACTCAGACTTCAAATTATACCACAAGGCTTCAATCAAAAGTATTTAGTACTAGTTAAAAAATAAAAGGTAGCTAGGTGGCTCATCAGGCAGAGTGCCAAGCCTGGCGTTGAGAAGTCTGAGTTCAAATCCAGCCTCATACGCTTACTACCTATATGACCTTGAGCAAGTCATTTAACCTCTGTTTGCTTCAGTTTCCTCATCTATAAAATAAGGACAATAGTAGCACCTACCTCTCAGAATTGTTGTTAGTAGCATCTACCTCTCAGAATTGTTGTTAGGGTTAAATGAGATAATAATTGTAAAGAGTTTAGAGTGCCTGGCACATAGCGTTCAGCAATATATTTCAAAAACCTAACTTATTTGGGGAAGAACCACCATAAAAAAAATTAGATGAGAAGTAGAAGGGGTGATTTTTACACATATGGCCAGGAGAAGAATTCTCAATGAAGAAAGGGGCATAAGCAGTCACCAAAGTTTAAAAAAAAAAGTATATGAAATTGAAAAAAAAATCTGCATAAAGAAAAATCAATGCAACTATGATTAAAAGGGAAGTGCTCAACTGGAAAAAAATTCTTTGAATCAAATTTCTCGGTATTCAGCCTCTTCTTGAAGACTTCCAGAATGGGGAAATCACTCCACAATATCAGTTATATATTAGAGTTTTCTGTGTTGTGCCTTGCCCACCTCTAAACTAGTAATCTAGTAGAAGGATAAGACATGAACACAAATAAATATTATATTCACCAAATATTATTGTGCTGTGATTTCCTCATTATAGGAGGTTTCCAAATAAAGGCTGGTTGCCAACTCTTCAGGAATATTATAGGACATTTTGATTCTATTATAGGCTACAGTAAATTGACTTCTGATGGACAGTATTTTAATTTTCAGTTTCTATGATTCTAATTATAACTGAATTAGAATTGCTTACTATGAATGACCACATAAAAACATATTTCAAAATATTAATAGCACGATAATTCTAAATTAAAACAATTTTAGAAATCATTTAGGCAAGCCAGTTAACCTCCCTGTACTTTAAATTTCCTTGTTTATAAGATGAGAGAGTTGCTTTTAGATAGCCTCTGAAGTCCCTTCCAGCTCTGTGTGTGTGTGTGTGTGTGTGACAGAGAGAGAGAGAGAGACAGAGAGACAGAGAAACAGTGAAAGAGAAATAGAAAGTGAGATAATGAGTATAAAACATAAAACCCTCACATCATGCAAATTGGCAAAGATGATAAGAAATGCAGGCTGAAGAGACTATGGGAAAAGAGGAATGCTATTAATAGGCTAGGAATTGATCTACCCATTCTAGATATTAATCTGGAAATATGATAAGGTATATAAACTGTTCGCATTAAACATATAACATATCATAACAAACAAGAACCAAGTTTCAACTATATAAAATATATGGTAGCACTCTTTGTTGTAGCAAAGAACTGGACGCTAAGTAGATGCCTATCGACTGGGGAATGGCTGCAAAAACTAAGAGATATGAAGGAAATATTATGATGTGAGAAATTATAAATATGAAGAATTCAGAGAAACATAAGAAGACATGAAATATTTATGTATTGTGAAATCACGAAAACTAAAAGATCAATACACAGAATGACTATAACAACATCAACGAATAGATCACTTGGAGGGAATCCAACACTGAGCAACAGAAACACCAGTGAAGATCCTGGTAAAGAGATAATGAAGCATGCTTATCTCCTCGTGGCAGGGAAGAGGGCAACTATTAAAACAAAGTGTTGTATATTTAGCTATATACAGAAATTTTATTCGGATGTTTTTGCTTTTCTGTTTTGTTTTGTCAAACGAGATAGCAGAGGTTATCTTTTGTCCTGAAATAACACATTTAAAAACAAAAAGACTGCTCTTAGTACAGTATAATCAGGCACACAGTAGGCACCTAATAAAAGCTTGCTGACTTGACAAACATAATTAATCACCACTTTTCCCAACCCCACGAAGTAGTCTGGTTGCAAACTGGTGCAAACTTGGCACTGTGCTATGCTTTATGCTTGTTGACTTTTGTTATTTTGTATGCCAAAATCAAGACTGTCATGTGGTTAATAAGAATTTATAATATACCTCTTTCATGACAGAGATATGCATATATAAAGCTCAATAATTCTTTTAAAGGGTCAGGGAGGTGACACATTGGATAGAGTACCTGGCCAGGAGTCAGGAAGATTGATTGTTCCAAGTTCAAATCTGGCCTAAGACACTTACTAGTTGTGTGACCCTGGACAAGTCACTTTACTCTGCCTCAGTTTCCTCATTTGTAAAATGAACCGGAGAAGGAAATAGCAAACTGCTCCAGTATCTTTACCAAGAAAACCCCAGTGGGGTGATGAAGAGTCAGGCACAACTGAAAAACAACTGAAGTGAATTCTTTGACATCCATTTTTTTAATATCCATATTCATAATAAATCAGCTTATGCTTTATCAAAAAAGGAGATAATGTTGGTTTTTTTTTTTAACTGGTTTGCTGCCATCATGATCTCCTCTCACCATGACTGTCAAAATAGCCTCTTGATTGGTTTCTTGCCTCTCTCCAAACCTGCACAGAGCCATCAAAGTGATATTCCTAAAGCACAGATCCGACCACATCACTCCCTGGCTCCAAAAAGCTAATTGTTTCCCTTTTGCCTATACAATCAAATATAAATTCCTTTGTTTTAAGTTTAAATTCCTACATTATTTGATCCTGGCCCACATTTTCAGGCACATTACATGTCACTTTTGTTCACAAACTCTATATTCCATCTAAATTGGCCTACTTTCTGTTCCTGTATCCTGACAATTTACCTTGATTTCTTGTCTTAGCCCTTGAACAGATTTTCTCTCACCTAAAATCCCTAGTCCCTTCAAAGCTCATGTACTATTGCATGCATGATGCCATTCCCTATTTCCTTGCAAAATGGCATTGTTTCATTCTTCCTGCTTGCATTTCCAGGGCATAGCAGGGCGTGTAGTAGCTTCTTAATGTATATGTATTGATTTATCTCACTCAGCTACTAGCATCCATCTGCCTAAAATTACTTTGCATTTTCCTTGTATACTCTTTGTATTTACTCATATATGTGCATCTTATTTCCTTGGACAGACTATAAATTCATTGAGGGTAGATATGATTTCATTTTTCTCTTGAAATCCCCAAACCCTCACACAGCTCCTGGCAATAAGAATTAGTGGGATGCCTTTCCCAAGCCTTCTCAATTCTAATACCTTTCCTCTTATAATTACTTCCTATTTTTCCTATATATAGTTTGTATCTGTTAGTTGGCTTGCTATCTCTCCCATTAGATTGTGAGTTCCTTAGGGCAGCAACTGTCTTCTGTCTCTTTTGTATCCTTGGTGCTTAGCACAATGCCTAACACATAGTAGGCATTAATAAATACCTACTGAGTGACTTTCAGGCATATAGGAGGTGATTAATAAATGCCTGTTGATTCATTACTTTCTAGGTAAGTGGTGGGTAATTCAAATCTAGGAGTGTGTGTGTGTGTGTAAGGCACTGTACTAGTTGAAGATACAAATAGAGATGATTTGGAATGTGTGTGTGCACGCCTGCGCACACGTGCACACACGTATATGACTGTGCTAGCTGAGGGATATAAAGATGAGTGTGATTTAGTACATGTCATTAATGATCTAACAATGCAGTAAGCAAATATATACAAATATAGATGATTTAGAATGGGTGTGTGTGCATGCATAAAGCACTGTACTAGCTGAAGATAAAAAGATGAGGGTGATTTAGTACATGTCATTAATGACCTAATAATGTAATAAGGGAAAAAAAAGACATATATACAAGCAGAGATGACGGAGGGGCGGGGGACAGAAACAGGGGAATGTGACTTCACTGTTAAACAGAGCTCCCAAAGACAAAATTCCATGTACAAATATAGAATGATACCTTCTTTGACTTACAAGAGCTGATAGGCCATTGAAAGGCTATGATTTGCCCATTATCACACAGGTAGTATAAGCCAGAGATGGGGACCTGAATCTACTCTGAAACTCTCCACTCTCCACTCTGAAACAATCTATGATTCTCTATCCATTACACCATGCAAATTCTCTTAGAATGATTTGCTTGGGAAAAACCTCCCAGCTTAAATTCTTGTCGGGAAAAAGCCACCATCATTCCAAATATGTAACATAAAATGTTAGTTAAAAATAAACTGCTCCTATGTTGTACTAATGAAATGCTAAGTATTAATAACTAAATCTTTTAAACTCACACTTTGACAAATTAAATTTTTAATTCTGAACTTCAGGTTAAGTCACCCAAAGGAAATTTGGGCAAATGCAAAAAAAAGAAAATTCAAGCTATTTATGCATTGATGCAGCGCTCGACAAAGCACCTGGCACTTTAGACCAAAAGTCACTCAAGCTTTGAAAATTAAAGCTCAGAACATTTAAAATGGCATTGTAATATACTTCAGAGTCTTATCATTTGTGTTTCCTGACATATACGCTTCAATTCACAACTTTGCTATGAGTTTAAAGTGCTTAATAGGCTATATACACACTAATTACAGAATATTAAAGTTAATTACTTTTTCAAAATGAAAACCTGTAGACTATAGCAATCATTTTCATCAAAATGGTCTGTGTTTGTTAGTAAAAACCTTAATGAATACAGATCAAGATGATTCCTACACCCCTGGGCAGCAGATTTAATATTGGAGATGTTAAGGAAATGAGAGGGTGTTTTAAAGGGCTTAGCATGTAGGCCTTCCAATTGTTATTCCTAAGTGTCATCACACAAGGAAATAAAGTTAATTACAATTTTCTTCAGCCTTGCAAATTCTTCATCGGTCTGATTTTTCAAGATAAAGAGTTAGTCATTCAGTTATAAAAAAAGAGACCTTGCTTCAGCTGATGAATCATTTCACCTATGAAAGGATAGAGGTATGAAATAAAAATTCAGATAATTTCACAGAATCAAAATGCAATGCTTGCATATAAGAGGGGCTCAATAAATATCTACTGAATGAATGAATGAATTCACTGGGTTTGGACAGAACAGCCATTTTTTGCTGGCCATGTTTCTGGATTATGGCTGTCCTATTAGCTACTCAACCAAAAACTTCAAAAGGAAATGGAAAGAATTTTAATTAAGCTCCTACAGGAGATGGAAAATTTGCAAATGGGATTTATTTTTCCATTCATTCCATGAAAAGAAACAGACAAAATAGAAACACATTTTCTGCACAGATAATTAAATCACCTACAAGACAAAGCACAAGGTAATTGCCTTTATAATCCCTTTACTGCATATTTTAAAACAAATCACAAAGTTCTATGCACTTTGGGCATCTAACCCTACCTAGTCCACACATCCCCTCCCACAACACACACACACACACACACACACACACACACACACACACACACACACACACACACACGGACAAACTGCTATAAAAAGGTTTGTACGTACAGATCCTTTTTTTCTTTCTTTGATCTCTTTGGGAAATAAGCCTACTAATATTATCACTGTGGCAATGGTATCCCTGGATATTATGGGTATTTGACTTATCAGCAATATCTGATATGATTTTCTCCACTCTATATGTCTACCTTTGTTAATTTGATTCATGCAAAAACATTTTCATTTTACATAGTGTTTCCCCCTCATTTTCCTTGTATTTGTTTTTTAAATGAATTTTATTATTTTGACTAGTTCTATAGGTGATTTATAAATACATCACTAAATCTATAAATTAACTTAGATGTTGGTGTTATTTTCATTGTGTTGGCATAATGAAAACATTAGAGGTGACTATCCAATTATTTAAGTCCCTCTTCATTTCTGTAAAGAGTTATAATTAGAGTTATATAAATATTATATAGGGACAGCTAGGTGTGTTAAGTGGATAGAATGCAGGCGTGGTGTTAGAAAGACTTAGCTTCCCAAATTTCAAATCTGACCTCAGATACTTACTAGTGGTATGCCTCTAGGAAAGTTACCTAACCTTGTTTGCCTCAGTTTCTTCATCTGTAAAATGAGCTGGAGAAGGAAATGGTAACCCACTTCAATATCTCTGCCAAAAAAACCTCCTAAATAGGGTCAGGAAGAGTCAGACATGATTGAAAAGCCACTGAACAGCAAAAATCTTATACATATCTTGGAAGGATAACTCCAAGATATTTTATGCATTTTGTAGTTCTTTTGAACAGAATTTCTTTTCATTTCTTTATATTTTTTTATACAATTATACAGAAATGCTGATAATTTTACCTAGTATTTTGATACTTTGATGGTACCATTAAAAGTCTCAGGGCAGCTAGGTAGCCCAGTGGATAGGGCACAGGCCCTGAAGTCAGGAGGACCGGAGTTCAAATCTGGCCTCAGACTAAGCACTTGACACTCACTAGCTGTGTGACCCTGGGCAAGTCACTTTAACCCAACTGCCTTAAAAAAAAAGTCTCTAATAATTTCTTCACTTCACTTCACCACAATGCCATCTACAAATAAAGATTGTTTTCCCTCTTCTATGCAATTGTTTGAACCTCTGCTTTTGGTTTGTGTCTTATTGCTAGAGCTAACCTATCTAGAACTATGTAAAATAATAGCAGGGAGAGGAGATATTTCTGCTTTTTCTCTACTTGCACAAGAAAAAATTTCAGGGTTTCTTTACTACAAAGAATACTACTTCCTAATAACAAATAGATGCTACTGATCACAGTAAAGGAGGCTGCTTCCCCGCCTATTCTTTTTAGTTGTTTTTACGTAAATGTGCACTGCCATTTGTCAAATGCTTGTTTTTCTGTCTTTTTTTTAAATAATGTTGTTTTTGTTTCTAGGATTAGATTGTTTTTAAGTCAAAAATAATAATTTAACTAAAAAAAGAAAGGAAAAGGAAAAAAAACATACATTTATGTAGTGCCTACTATGTGCCAGGCACCGTGCTAAGCACTTTTTAAAAATTTTAATCTCATATGATCATCACAACAATCCCAGAAAGGTAGTACTCTTATGGATCTGAGGCAGAGGTTTTATGACTTGCTGAGGGTCACACAACCAGTAAGTTTCTGAAAATGGAGTCTTCCTGACTCCAGTCTTGCCACTCTATTCACTGCTCCACCTAGCTATCTGTGAAAAAAATAGCTTTCAAACAAAATACACAGAATTCCACAGCATGGCCAAATTTGTGAAGCAAATGACTGGGAAACCTTCTGCTACAGCTGTGCAGCTATTATGCCTTTCACCAATTAGATTGCTGAAGCAAAGAAACAAAGCCCCACCATGTTCCTATTTTATTATCCTGTGTAAGTGGCCTGTAATTTTAAGTATCTGTAGCTGGAAAATTAGCCTCTATCAGGATGTACTCAATAAACCGGATTAGAAGATCTCATATTATTGGCAAAAAAGTCTGAGTCTTCCTGAAAGTTATTGCACTAAGGTAGTTTGTTGCTTACAATTTCATAGAGATTTGGAGATAGAAGTAACTTTAAAGACTATCTAGCACCCAATCTGTCTAATTTTATAGATATGGTGATAAATCAAATGATAAAGCCAGTTCTTAAACTACAGTCTTGTGATTCCTAGGCCAATGCTTTGTTTTGGTTTGTTTTAAATAAGTTTTCACTGAAGTCTTTTGCTTCTTACATGACCATAATTTCCCTCCCCATGCCAAAGAGCCATTCCATGCAAAAAAAAAAAAAAACCAGATTTAAAGACAAGTATTTTTAAAAACAAATAAATTGAGGGGAGAAAACTATACTTTAAACTAATCAATACATCTAAATAATATGAAAATATATGCAATGTGCATACGTCATTTTCCCACCTCTGTCAAAAGATGGAGCATGTCTTCTCATTTCTCTTTTATTGAGCCCTGCTTGTTTTTTATAACATTCACTTTTGATTTTTTTCTTTGTGATTGTTCTGTATATATTGGTGTATTCATTTGCATATTGTTTTCTTGGTAATGCTTACTTCACTGTGAATGAGTTCATACTGGTATATAGTAATGTACCAAAATTTGTTTAAGCCATTCCCCAACTGATTTTGTTCCCAATTCTTTGTTATCAAAAAGTGGTGCTATACATATTTTGGTGTATATGGAGATTTCTTCTTATCAATGGTCTTCTTGGGTATGAGCCTAGTAAATGGAATCTCTGGGTCAAAGGGCATGGACATTTTAGTCATTTTATTTGCATAGTTCCAAACTGCTTTCCAAAATGGTAATACAGCTCTGCCAACAATACAGTGGTGTGTCTTATTGTTATCTTTGCCAATATGAAGGGAGAGTGAAGTGATAAATTAGGATGTTTTTTTTAATTTGCATTTCTCTTATTGTTGGGATATTCTAGAGCATTTTTTCTTGATCATGGCTCTTAATATTGGCAATTTTTTTATAAGAATTCTTTTTCATATTCTTTGACCACTTACCTATTGGAGAATTGATTCTGGTTTTACACACACACATATTTATTTTGTGTATACACACACAGAGGCTACATATTTTCCAAATATATGCTTAGGCCATCACAACTATCCCATTCAAATTAGCTTTTCCTTAAACTTCAAGTAACGAAGATTAGAGCATTAAAAATTTTTGAGGTGAACCTTTGACAAAGAAAAATAGTGCCAAAAATAAAAAAATAAATAAAAATATCTCAGAAGTAGGGTAGAACCCAAACCAGGATTCTGTGATGAAGACTGAGAAAACCATTTATGTCTTGTGAAAAGAAATAAGTAAAAAAACAATATCTTTTTTAGGAACTATTCTTGGAAAGACCTCACTTTTGACCCAGTGAGAATTCTTCCTTTGGGTGTCCCATACGGATACGGTATTCTGCCATCTTGTGGTCCAAAAAGAATGGAAGAGCCTGCTATTCTTTTTTTTTCCCCTAATTGCTTAAAATTCTCCTATATTTTGTCTCTAAATTCCTACCTAAGTTCTAGGATTTCATCTTACTTTTAGTGGTGAAGACATTTATTAAGGAAAAAGGAAACTTGAATTGTCCTAATGGATTCTTATTTCACGTCCCACTGTATACTTGGATCAGGTCTCTTCAATTCAGCTTTTAAAAGTATTTGTTGTTGTTTTGAGAATAGGCTTCTATCACTTAAATAAGGCTAGAATTTTAGAGCCTGCATTTTTCCTGTGGCCCACCTTCTTCATTTTCACCATTCCATGTCATCAAGGAACAGTACGATATACTAGACTTGTAAGTTAAGAAAACTGTAGTTTAAATCCCACTTCAACCATTTATGAGTTGTATAATTAAAAACAAGTCACTCTATCCTCAGAGCCACAGTTCCTCTTCTATAAATAAGGTTAATAATACTTGCACTACCAGGATTGTCATAAGAAAAGTGCTTTGCAAACTTAAAGTAGCAAGATCTATAAATGGGAACTACAGTCAATTCTCAACATTCACCATTTAACTTTTGTGACTTCAAGCATTCACATGATTTTATTAGTAATCTCATTTTCATTTTCACATTAGCAGCTATGAATAGTAGAGAAAAAAAAAATGAGAGACACTGATGTGCACAA
Organism: Phascolarctos cinereus; assembly: GCF_003287225.1. Lineage (NCBI taxonomy): Eukaryota > Metazoa > Chordata > Mammalia > Diprotodontia > Phascolarctidae > Phascolarctos > Phascolarctos cinereus. The sequence continues at coordinate 510,890,705 of NW_027555847.1, forward strand.
ATTTGTGGAGCAGTTGGTATCCTACTAAGTACTTCCCTGCTCTTGCTCACCCTACCATTGTAAAGAACTCTCTGCACATTTACTGCATATTTTCATCATTTGCTTTTAAAACTCAAGTTCTACATTGCAATTATGCCTTCACAGTGTAATGCAAGTCTTTGTGAATTACAACAGATATCTGAGATTATTCTGTCCAATTCTTTCATTTTATAGACAAGGAAAATGGGAGTCAGAAAATTTGACTGACTTGGTCAAGATCACATGGTAAATGTGAGACAGACCATGGGTAAAAATCCATAGATACCAACTGCAAGTGTGCAGATCTTTACACGATACCACTTGTTTCTGTAGACTCTTCTGAATCTACAATTCCATAGCATAGTTTCAACATCATCTGATAGTAGTGACTAAAGCCCCAGCAATCTCTCCTTTGGTTTTCAGAGGGTGACCAGGATAGAGAGGTTTACAGCAATATAGTATATAGAACACCCCCCTCACACTGCTATCTGACACAGTGGAAGGTAAGATTCAGGTTAAAAAACAAGTTTTAGTTTTAAGAGTTTTATTTGCTGTACAGTATTTATAATATTGTGGATTTCACATGTTATGAAAAGTGAATGTTTTCTGAAATCAATGTGCATTTTCAATTGAGATGTTAGCACAAAAGGTCACAGAATTCTAGGAAATTACTAGCAAAAAAAATACTTTGCTTGTTACCAATTTTATTTTGTGTACTGCATTTTATGGATTATTTTATGGTTACTTGTGTTAAGAAAAGGGCATATTATAAGAATTAAAGTTTTGTTATAAAGAATTGTATGTAGGAAAATGTATTTTCAGCAATCTCTAACAAAAGATTATGGTTTTTGGTGGTCATGGGAACACAACCCTCTATTTACCATAGGTTCAGTGTATCAACATTTAAGTTTTTTACTTTCATGTCATTTTCTAGGAACAGTACCCCTAATGAAAGTTTAGGCTTGACTGTATTATTATTCAGTTCACAGGATTATGGATTTAGAGGTGGAAGGGATTTAAAATAGATCTGGCATATCTCATTTTACAGATGGGAAAACTGAGTTCCCCAGAGATTTTATGAGTTGCTCAATATCACATAAGTAGTACATGGCTAGCTATTTGAATCCAAGTTCAAACTCCCAATCCAAAGATCTTTACATTATACAACAATGCCTCCTGTTCTCATAGCTAAACAGATTAGGTTCCAATAGCCATAGTCATATGTTTAGCAAAACAAATGACTCACGTGTGAAAGATACTGTGTTCAAATAAATCTGTTTGTGATGTGGGTATTTTAGAAAATGCATGGTCTGCAAGTCAAAAGTCAAAGGTTCTTACCCCACTGCTGCAACTGATTTGTGACCTGTGACATGGTCATTTAAGCCTAGGCTTTCTATGAAAATTAAGTTACAAGCATCGAACCAATCAGAGTCTTTGTGAATGAGAACAGATATATGAGATTATTTAGTCTAACTCTTTCACTTTATAGACAATGAAAATGGGACTCAGAAAACTCGACTGACTTGGTCAAGATCACAGGGTTAATTTGTGACAGGCCATGAGTAAAAATCCATAGATACCAACTGCAAGTCTGGAAATCTTTACACAATACCACTTGTTTCTGTAGACCCTACTGAATCTAAGATTCTATAGCACAGTTCAAACCAAGTATTAAAACTTCCTTCAGTTTTATGTGCCAAACTTGCATGTATTTATGCACTTTGTACTTAGAGAAGTGCTGTAAAGAAAAATGGAATGCTGAATTGCTTACTGCTAGGGATTTAGCATGCAAAGGCATTCCACATATCTCTTGCTTAATAGAAGAGATGTATTTCTGAACAGTCCAATGAATTTATTTCCCCAGTTGACTTTAACTATGTAAGAAACTTAAAAAAAATAATTTTTAACCTAGATATAATAAAATTATATTTAAGAATATGACAAGTGTTTTCAAATTGCAATTAAAAAGAAAAGGAACTCAAACAGCATTATCACTACCACCTAAAACAACACTAATATAAAACTTGATAAACCACAAAATAACACCTGAACATGAAAATATAATACCAGAAAACACAGCATGTACTAGTGGCATAGTGTTACTCTGTGTGGATGTGTGTGTACCAGACTTCTGTATGTACCTCATAGTAAACTGATCAATACTACAGATACTAGAAGTGGTTCAAAGGATATTGTACTGACTCTGTCTACATGACATAGATTCTTCTTTAGAAAATTAATGTTCCCATGACAACAAAGTAGTCTCCAATGCCTCCATTTGAATTTTCTCTCAAATATGAATTTAGAATTAATAGCAGATATCTTTCTACTAGGCAAGGAGAATAGTCAATGTTCCTTGACCAAGAACAGTTTTTCCAAAAAGCAGGAAATTTTCAAAATAGAAATCAATATTATATCTTGTCAGAGATTGTCATGGTCGCTCAGATTATAGAAGAAAACTTGCACATTCCTATATTTTCTGGTGACAAAGTCAGCATTTAAATCCCTCTGTCTATGACCCAAGAACAGACAAATTCACAGTCTGTCATAAAGGATGTTCTACCATGGGAACATTTAGAGCCCTGGGACATATTTTTTCACCTTGGTACTATCCATTTATTTTGGCATTAACAGTTACAAAATCATGAACATTTATCAAAGATTACTAAATAACTCAGGTGGACAAATTCTGCTATAATTAGAATACTGTCCACTGAACATTTTGTCCAAAAGTTTTTCAAAAGACAAAAGGATATCCCCGTTCAAAGATTCTCGAGGTCTATGAACATTTACGTTTAGGGGACAGTAGTTCTAAGAATTTCTTCCCCCATCCCCATTCCACTCCAAACAATTTTATTGGCAAAAAACTATTTTGCCTTTTTCTTTTAAAAGAAAAAGACCAAATATATTGTGATCCAATTCAAGATGAAAAATAAGAAATGAAGTATTTTCAAAATCAACCAAAACACCAATCTCTTTGCCTGTTATTGTGAATGCCCCTATTAACATGGCACTACAAAATCTTTGCACTGAAATCCACTACACTATTCACTTTAAAGCAAGATAACTTCTTGCATGTATCTCCAGCAAAAACTGTCAGCAGGCCCTTCACTGACGTGAATTTTTTTTCTGTGCAAACATCTGAAAATGCCTCAACATTTGAGAAAAGGCTTTTGTAGGTCAAAGCATAAGACAACTTCCATGTGCAGAAATATGGCCGAATCCTACCAACTAGGTAGTTAATCCTGACCATGCATTACTCAGATGGCCAACAAATCATTTAAGTAAAATGCTTATAATTAAGATACAAAAACATGTTGACTGTCAACACCTAGCAATAAAACTTGCTACCTAGTTTTAAATGAAGAAAAGATGAAAAATCAGGCTTCTTGTATATAATCCTAGATGCTAACTCAAATGATTGTATGGAATGCTATTTTTTAAGTACATTTCTGAGTAATAACTAGATCTCTTGGTACAAGTAAAGCCAATAAAACTGTACACATGGAATAAATCTGCAAACATACGTAGTTTGCCAGAATTTGCATAAACTATACTTGAGCTCAGTAGGTTTTATATTAATACTACCCTTTGTTCAAGAATCTTGGACCAAAATCTCCCTCAAAACCCAAACCCTTTGGTGCCCCCAAAATAACCCACAACAACTTACTTCGACATCACAGAGATATTCTGTTCCATCTAAAAGTATCACTTTGCACTGCATGTTTTTGGGCTTTTTAACTATCTTCAAAGGAGATCGAGAGAGTTTGCTGGAAGATGATTTCTGAGAAAGTTTATCGTCTTCAAACTGCTGATATTCGAGCTGTCTTGAAGCCGCAGCAGCAAACTCCTGTTCCTTGTCAGTGACCTGTGAAGAACATACAAAAGAAGTTTTAATTGCAAAATGAGAAAAAAATATAATACTGTGTAACTCAGGCACAACATGGTACATTAAGAACAGATTTTTTTTCCCACTACAGAGTAAGCAATATTGAAAGGATGTTAATAACTGACATGCAGATAGATTTATATACACATATGATTTTACCTAAAGTGCTTCTATTGGCATAATGTAGCAATAATCATTTTATTTCAAGCATGAATCCTGAAATATTCAATAAGAAGAAAAGGATGAAATATTTACACTGATCTTTTTCTAGCCATTATGTGATAGCTGGACACTTGCAGGACTCTAAAATAAATCCTGTTCATTTGTATCTACTATATCCTAATTTTAATTCATTGTAATCTCATAATTTGTACCTATTAAATATATTCTAAAAATGCACAACATGTACATATATTTCACTGTGTGTATATATAGGCATATATACAGACATACAGGTATATACATATATTGCATGTATATGTACATGAATGCACATATTTGAATGCAGGGCAGCTACGTAGTACAGTGAACAGAGTGCTGGGCCTGGAGTCAAGAAGACTCATCTTCATGAGTTCAAATCTGGCCTCAAACACATACTAGCAGTGTGACCCTGGGCAAGTAACAGAGAAGTCTGCCTCAGTTTCCTCATTTGCTGGAGAAGGAAATGGCAAACTACTCCAGTATCTTTGCCAAGAAAACCTCAAATGGGGCCACAAAGTGTCAGACGTGACTGAAATGACTGAACAACATTAACAAACTTTATACGTATGCATATAAACAGAGTGAGTGTGAGTGTGTGTGTATACACACAAGCTCCTTGAAAGCAAGGACTATTTATTTTTTTTCTTTGTTTTTCAGTACCAGGAACGTAGTAAGTGCTTAATAAATTCTTGCTGATTGACTGACTGTTACCACATAAACAAATATGCTAACAATTTTTTCAGGTAAAGGAAACATAGGAAAATAAGTAAAGCTGTAAAACCTAATCTTTTTCTGTAATTTTACTAGCATAAAAATATCTGATGACTCAAAATTAATTCAATATACTAAGCATCACTGAAATTCATCACAAATTAATCCCCCAAGTCTGCTTCCCTTCACTATAATGAGCCAGCATGAGAATGGATCAGATCTGTTCCAAAGCTTTAATCTGCTTTCAAATAGAAACAGACCAGTCCAGGCTAGATTCAACAGGACACAGGAAGTCCTACTGCAACAACAAGATTCTCCTTTAAGTCCCCTAAAAATCCTTTAAATCCCTGATAGACTCAATGCACCTCCTTCAAAAATGCCTTCGTTCTATGCCTTGTGTATCAAAACAACCCCCCCCCCAATAACCATAACAAAGGCCAACAATTCATGCCAGTTCCAAAAGACGGAAAATACATGCCAAAAGACAGAACAAAGAAAGACAAGGGCATCTCAAATTCCGCATGATTTTCTTCAGTATTCAGGAAACTCTTTTTCAACGGTCTTCCAACATCCTGTTAAATTAGTGTCTCTAAATCCAAGTCACTGGAGTGGCCATTTGTCGCTGCTATGCCTAAGTTTCTCTTAGGTTCTAATATAACAACAAAAAAAGGTTAATATTTTGGTGTCAACACCTAGCCCTTCTCTCTCTCCTGTTAGAAAGTATCTCCTGCCATCTACTACTCCTATTGAGTAGACTGTTAACATCATCATTTCATCCGTTATTTTGTCCAGGTAGAAGCCCTGAGGAGTAGTTAAGAAAAATAAGGAACCAATTCTCAGAGCTGGTGAGGAGAAAAGAAAATGGAACATCATTTACTTCAGAAGAATGCTTAGCTAGAGGGTTGTCCTCACCTAAGAAACCTGTGTTTGACAGCTCAGTCCAATGTCTTTACTATAAATATCCTGGCTCCTGAGCATTAAAACAAAAGGTCATAAAAATGTTAGCTTTGTTTTGGCCTTGAAGCAGTTTAAGAAGAAGTCTGGGAATCCTGGAATTTTGTCTACAATGATACCTATAAGGATGAGTAGCCACGGCAAGTTAGCCACAAATAACAAACTGGTTTAAATTTTCCCCTTAAACATTCTCCCTTCATACAAGCAAATCTGAAGTTTTATATTTCTACTGACAAAATAAATGTATTTCTATGTAATTTTTTTTTTTTAGAATAAGCTTAAGTTCCAAGACCAGGATCCACCTTCTATGGAAAAGAGAGGGCTTTATCTGAGGCATAAGTAGTCATTTGACACTTTGTATGGGAGCTAATGGGAATAGAAATTACAATGAAAGGCACTTTTTGTTTTTTGTAGTACGGCAAACATTTCATTATAAACTTAACACTGAACTTCAATATAACCAATTAAGCTTGCTAAGTAACTATGTTGAAACTAATTTCAACATATACAATATCCTAAGCCTTTTTCATTTATTCTTATCAATTCTTCAAGATTTTTTTCCTCCTTTATTCTCATTTACTTTTTCTCTTATAAGGTCTTAGAAAGTATATACTCCAGCGTTATGCTTTCCCTCCCATTTTCCATTATTTCATAAGGTGTTTTTAGATTTCTTTGTATTTCTTAAATTTACTGGTCTTAAATGGATTATAATATTCCATTTCACTAATATAACACGATTTATTTAATGATTCCTCTGTTGTTTTACAATTTAAGTTTTTACATTTTTTGTTGGTTTCTTTGTGATTATATAGAATGCTTCTATAAGAATCTTTGTACAGAAAGCTCATTTTTTTGTTGCTTTTGCCATCATTTTCAGGACCTATACCAAATAGCATAATTAGTGAGTCAAAAACTTCTGATTATTTTTTAACTTACTACATACTGCTCTCCAAAAAGGTTGTACAAGTTTGCAACTCGACCAGTAATGAATGAGAATACCTGTTCCTCCACAACCCCATTAGCATTGGGCTTCTTTCCATTTTTTAGGAATGGTATCTAATCCTTGTCACAGCTGGTGAGCCTCAGCAAGGAGCAACCAATGTAAGTGAAGAATATATAAAAGGGTAGCTCCTATGACTTGGGAATTAAAAAAGGACATTTACTATTATCTCTCCTAAGGCACATGACTGGTTTCCTATAAATGTGTGGTTTTATTTTTCATTTCAAGGCTATGATTACAAGAAGTTGAAGAGAGGTTCTATTTAGTTTTCTCATTTCTCCCAGCTCATGAATAAATCTAGACACTCTTCATGCCTAACAATTCAACAGAATGCCAAAAAATGTATTCCCTTTCAATTAGAAAAAAAATATCTATTAAGTGCTTGATATGTGCAGAAGTATATGAACTTACTGTGTGCAGAGGGTTGTGCAACCTTTTAGAGAGTAGAATACAATAAGTCGCTCTTTGGTTCATTAATTATATTTTTAGGAATATATCTTGAAAGTTATTGTCAAAACAAATATCAATTTTCCATTCAAAACTTTTATAATAGCATATATAATCACAAAGAAACTAGCAAAAATATTAACAAGTTACAGGTCCAACAATAGGGGAATGATCAAAGAAATTAATGAAATGGAACATCATAATCCATTCACTATCAGTAAGAATTAGTTCTTAGATAAGACACTGTCTTGCCTTCAGAGAATTTACACACTAGTCAAGGGAGAGTAAATGAAATACATGCATAAATGTAATATTATAACCCTTGTTAAAAAATTCAATAGGAAGGTTACATTTGGGGGGGTTGATCTAGGGTCTGGTGTGTTTCATTTGTTTTTAAAGCATAGGCTTTCTGTATTAGCAGGAACTGAGACCGAGCTGCAACTCTTGTGAGCAACAAGGTATGTGAAAGGCTAGGGAACATTGTATAAATTGCATGTTGTATGTTTGGGGACAAGGAAGTGTTTGCTCACTTACTGCTGGACTAGCTCTCCTTCTGAAAATCCTATTGAAAAACTGAGACTACAGGAGGCAAATGATTGGGAGCCACAATAGTGAATTTCTATAGGCGGGAGAAGCCAAGTGGCAACAGGATATGACGTAAGCCTTTTAGAAACAGATGGCAATAACAGTAGTATATATGAAAAAGGTTGATGTGTCAAGGAGTAAAAAGCAATGACAAGAGGAGGGGGCCAGCCAAAAAGGCAACATCAAATCAGGAAAGACCTCTGTTGGAATGTCCCCACTGATATGGACAAATCACTTAGCCTCTCTGAGACTCAGTTTCCTCATCTGCAAAACAGGAAAACCAATGTTTATAGCACCTACCAAACAGGGTTATTGTAAGGATAAAATTCAGTAATATTTATAAAATGCTTTGTGAATTTTATAATGCTATACAAATGTCAGCTATTGTTATTATCAAGACAGTCTGATGTAGTGGATAAGGAATTGGCTTCAGTTAAGGAGAATTGGGTTTAAGTCTTGCCTCTAAAGCAACTTACTGGAAGCTTAGGAAAGGCCTTAACCTTAACAAGTAACACTATAAAGAAGGTTCTGATCTCCCATGGTACAGAAGTTTCTCACCAGCAATTCCCACCACCCATTAAATCACAGGTACAGAAAAAAAAGTAACAAAATAAAATTAGTATTAAATCAGATCAGTTGCCACCTGCTACAGCAGAATTTTCCTAAGCCTCTCAGCTATCACCGATCCCTCTCCCAAATCCTGGTGCAAAATATTGTGTAGATACATTTTGTATTGATGCATCTGTGTACATGCTATTTCCAACTGTATACAGGTAAACTCTCTGAGGGAAGGAATTTTTCATTTTTCTTTTTGTATTCCCATTGCCTAGTCTTATGTCCCATACATAGTACACACTCAATAAATGCTTGGTGAATCAAATCAAATTGGGTTTCAAGCTACCCAGGTCAGAAGTAGAGCTGAACAGAAAAACAATGAGGCTTCAGGAAAAGACAGTAGTAATATGCTTCTTACATCTAAAGCTAAATCAATGGTAATGAGAAACCAATAAGATGGCAGATACAATGAAGAGGCATGTTGGCATTGAAGGACTGGCCTTGCTCCCTTAGGCAACAGAACAACATGAAGATTTAACCCACCCATAGGTATTAAATGGAATGCTGGATGCTGTCACTTAAAAGCTGTCACTTTCTAAAATCGACAGTAAATATCTATGCTAACTGCTCTTAATGCTTGATGTATTGCAATCATGATGGGGAATCTCTAAAAACATTTTACCAATTCCAAACATTGCAAGAAGATGGTTGCACAGCTCCTTCCAGATGTATTGCTGTTAATATTAGACAGAATACGAATTCTCACAGTTGGCTTCTCACATATATTTTTAGCTGAGTTTAATTTTATACTCTTATGCTGTGACTTCTTGAGTGTTTCAGTGATACAATCTCTCTATTTTGAAGTAATACATATACTAACTCTTTTGCAAGCTTAGTAACTGTCAATTGTGTTAAATTCTTTGCCAAAGTTCTTTCCAAGCTTACAAAATCATCATCATCACGTGACTATCTGAAGCACCCATAGGATTCCAATATGGAGGCTTTAAAGCAAAATTGTTTTAAGAACTCACTTGGCAAGTATAATAATATTTAAACATACATTCAAAACACAGGTACAACTTATTGTTCTCTCCTTATGAATATTCTCTCTTTTCTGGGTTTTTATGACATTGCTTTCTCCTGGTTCTCTTCCTATCTGTATGGCTACTTCTTCTATCTCTGTTGCTAGACCAACATCCGTGTCCTGTCCTGGACCCTCTTCTTTTGTCTCTGTACCTTTCTCTCACATTAATCTCACCAACTCCTATGAATAAAATTGTCATTTTTCTATGGATTACTCGCAGATCCATAGAGCCAGCACTAACCTCATTCCTGTCCCAGTCCCACATTCCCAGCTGCCTAATGGACATTTCAGACTGGACATGCCACAAATATCTCAAACTGAACAAGTCAAAACAAGCCTCATTATCTCCTCTTACGTTCTCCTGCCAACCCACCTCTTGTCTTTATTTCCCTATTTCTGCTGAGGTCACCATCATCCTCATTCTTGCAGTCACTCAGGCTTACAAGCTTATAGTTATTTATCCTCAACTCTTCCCTCTCCTTCACCCACTATGTCAAACCGGTAGTCAAGTCTTGGCTATCTCTACAACTCCTCTCACATCCATCTCTTTCTTTCCACTCCTGTGGCCCCCACCCTAGATGTGCGTGTGCACACACACACACACACACACACACACACACACAAAATAAGTGTTCATGGAGAACAGGGAGCTACCAAAAAACTTCTGACTCAATAGTCTCTTGCCTGCAGCTTGGCTTGACAAGATACCATGTCCTAAAGGACTCAACCTTTTTATGCCTAGAACCTATGTACTGGAGCCCCACTGTCCCACTGGATATTTGTTTCACCTGGCCCATTACATGAAGCCATGCTTCACTTTAACATACCTTATTCTGCCCCAACCTCGCTGCCAACCTCCAGTCTTGCATCTACAAATGCATTGTTAGACATCTCAAACTGGATGCCCAGTAGACATCTTAAATTCAACATGTTCAAAACAGAATTCATTATTTTTCTCCCGAAACTCTCGCCCATAGCTTGCCTATTACATATGGAGTACAACAATCCTGCCCCAATCACTCTGCTGATCTCCAATCTCCACCTGCCTTCCAGACATCTCAAACTAGATGTCCAGCAGACATCTTAAAGTCATGATGTCAAAAATGGAACTCCTATCTTTCCTCTAAATCCTTCTTCCCTCCTACCTTTCCTATACACTAGGGGGCAATACCATCTTTCCAGTCCTTAAGGTTCAAAAAGTGAGTGTCACTCTTGACTCCTCACTATCTCGCACTCTCCATATCTAATCTGTTGCCAAAGCCTATCGATTTCACCTTTGCAACATCTCTCAAATAGGTTCCCTTTTCTCCTCTGACATTGCCACCATCCTGGTGCACATCTTCATCACCGCACTCCTGGACTATTGCAATAGTCTGCTGGTGGGTCTGCCTGCCTCTAGTATCTTACCATTCTAATCCATCCTCTATTCAGCCACTAAAATGATTTTCCTAAAGTGCAGATCCAACCACCCCCTCAAATAAACTCAAGTGACTCCCTATAGCCTCCAGGAGCAAATACAAATCCTCTATTTGGTGTTTAAAGCCCTTTATAACTTAGTTCCTCTTACCTTTCAAAGCTTCTTGCACATTATTCCCTGGCACACGCTCTTCAGTCCAGTGTCACTGGCCTCCTCGTTGTTCCACTAACAAGACACCCCATCTTTCCTTCCAGGCAAAAATTTTCTCTGACCATCCCCCATGCCTGAAAGGTATCTCTGCACACTGTCTTCCCTGGCTTCCTTGACTTCTTTTAGTTCTCAACTAAAATCCCATCTTCTTCAGGAAACATTCCCCAATCTCTCTTAACTCTAGAACCTTCCCTATTTCCTACCTGTCCTTTCTATAGCTTATTTGTACATTTTTATTTTACCAGTGGTTTCCTCCATTAGATTGCTCTCTCCCTGAGTGCAGGGGCTGCCTTTTACCTCCTTTTATAGCTACAGCACTTAGCCCAGTGCCTGGCACACAGTAGGTACTTAAATGTTTATTGACTAACTGACTTTTTCTTGCAGCCATCTTTCACTTACATCCTTTCCATGGTGCACTCATACCATCCAATCCTTACCCTCACCAAGTTTTTTGATTTCTAGAAGCATAATCAAATCAATACCACCTCTGCTCTTGGAAAGGATATATCAATCTACTCCCTTATGGCTCTACTCACCATCCCTATAATTCATTCGACCATAATACTTCGCCCTGGCCACCATTCTTCTATTTGTTACCTCTTCCTGTAAAAATGTAAGTTCCTTGAGATCAAACACTGTCTTGGTTTTTATTTGTGAATACCCCAGGCTTGGTCCAAGCCTTGGAATGAACACAGTTAAGTGCTTAATAAATACTTATCCATTCATTCATCTTTTATATTTTATGATGCTCAAACAGTGACCCCCAAAGAAGTTCTGAAATACAACAACAAAAACAATAATAATAAAATATCCATAGGACAAATTCTTAAATGATATACCTGGGAGAGGAAAAGAGAAAATCTCAAACCCATTTTTGCAATATTTGGTACAACGTGATAACTTATACAAATAGGGGGAATTTTCCTTCCTATCAAAAGAGACACATACAAGAGTCAGAAGTCCAGGTTTTTGGTGAGGGTTCTTGTTGAATGATGGAATAAATAAGGAAGAAAGTTCGTGAAATGTAACTTTTTGAAGGCTTTTAAAACAGGATAAATTTTTGCCTGCTGGAGATATGAAGAGAATGAACTTTGGTCCCTCATAGTTTCTAATTTTAAGACATCAAGTCTTCTAGGAAATACTTAAAATAAGCACAATAAATATTCTTAATTGATTTTTTTTTTACGGGGAAATGATCAATTCAATTATGACCTCTCTGTATTTGCTGGGTAACTAGAAGACACAGTATGGGGAGCTGGCTGACAAAGAAGAGAAACTTTTGAAGAACTGCTGCTGACTGAACTGAGACTGACCTCTTTTTTCACTGGGGTGCTATGTGCTGCTGCTGCAGAGAACTGCTCCAATGCCTGCTGATGTTCCTCCCTGAGTGGCTGTTCTGCTGGCTGCTGTTGAGCCCCAGCTTGTCCCTGCTGTCCAGAGGCTTCCTGGGGCTCTGGCTCTTGGTCCTGTTTCGATTCAGAGTCAGATCCAGATTCCGTAGTCATGATTGATTGTTCTGCAAGAAAAGAAAGAGGATCCGACCACTCAATACAATTTTCTCTCGACTGAAATGGAAAAAGCATGAAGATGCTCTATTAGATAGGAAAAAAGAAATAAAGGAAAAAATGAAGAAATACTGAATATTCAACATAAGGTTCTGTTTCTATAGTCTAACAATAGACTGATCAAATTCATTAAATGTATTACACTCATTACACTCATTTACAGCCATGTGAGTGTGAGCCATGGACATTTTAAGATTAAGATGAACCTACAGGGAAAGATTACAGACTGATGAAGATGACTATGGGTTTTGTTCTTTACTAACTTTTTGCCATAAAACAGTCAAAGCCTAATATTAAAGTAACAAATCACCATAATTAAACAATTAAAGTACACACTCAACTTTCTTTAAACAAATTTGACTCCTCAGCCAAATCAGTTATTGCCTATGAAGTACTAATATGCTGTTCCCTCTCTTCCCTCCCTGACATGGCACTTTTAGGAGGGAATGAAGAGAACGGAGAAACAGGGAAGCCCTGCTAATGCCCCCAAACTTCTTTTGATTAATCAATTTTGATTTGTCCTTGTTAAAGCATACCAAGGATTAAAACCTGGCTTATTTTCTATTAGATAAAAGCAATTTAGCATAGCTTTCTACTCTGATTCAATTGTTTCTCCAACTACTCACTTATCATACATCTGCCTTCTTCCTAACTCCAATGGGAACAGTACACAGCTATGTTGTTTAGTCGTTTCACTCATGTTTGACTCTCTGTGATGCCTTTTGGGGTTTTTTTGGCAGAGATATTAGAGTGGTTTGCTATTTCCTTCTCCAGCTCATTTTACAAATGATGAACTGAGGGAAACAGGGTTAAGTGACTTATCCAAGGTCACAGATGTTTGAGAGTCTTTCTGACTCCAGACCCACCACTCTATCCACTCTGCCACCTACAGGGCTATTGGCTCTACTCCAAAGTACCTCCCATCTCATAAGCCGTAGGTGGTTAACCTGAGTCCATAAACTTTTAGAAAATATCCTGATTATTGTATTTCCATATAAGTAGCTTCCTTTGTACTCTTGCATATTTTATTTAATGAATTTTAAAACACTGTTTAAAGAAGAACTCCATGGGCTTTACCAGACTGCCAAAGGGAACCATGACACAAAAAAGGTTTATGGCACTGGCCAAAAATAAATCAAGCAGTTAATTAAAGTGAAGGCAGGCATGAATTCTCGCCCTGGATTTTGGGTCCTTTAGATTCAAATCTAAAATCTGACAACAAAGGATATTTTAAATGTATCTATCACTTTCCAACATCTTGTGTAACAAGTCACTTAACCTCCCTAGGTCTCAATTTATTCATCTACAAAATTAGGTTAGACTTGATGATCTCAAAATCCCTTGTTCTCCTTAAGACAGATGAGATGAATGAAATTTCAGAATTGGAAGGGATCTCAATGGCCTTACAGTCTCACTTATCCCCAAAAGGAATTCCACTCTCATATTCCCAACAAGTAGGTATCCAGACTTTACTTGAAGACTTTCAGTGAGGGGAAAAAACGACTTTTCTAGGCAGCTCATTCTACTTTGGGATTGACCTAATATTACCCAAAAAGTCCAAGCAATTTTGCCTCTTTACAACTTCTTGTTGCTCCTGGCTTTGCCCTGTAGGATCAAACGCCTGCAACAAATCTAATCTTTCAGAGGAATTCCCTTAGAAGTACTTGAAGGCAGCAATCATGTTCAAGTTTTCTCTTCTTCAGGCAAAATGTTCCCATTTCCTCCTGCTGACCTCACAGAACATAGCCCATCATGATGGCCCCGTTCTAGAATGGTCCAGTTTATGTCTTTCCTATAATGCAGAACCCAGAACTATTATCTGCTTTTCCAGATGTCTTCTTATTAAAGAAGCAGACAGCAGAAAAACAAGACTTCCTTATTCCTGTGGTTCAGTCATACTTGACTCTTCATTGACCCCATCTGGAGTTTTCTTGGCAAAGATACTGCAGTGGTTTGCCGTTTCCTTCTCCAGCTCATTTTACAGATGAGGAAACTGAGGCAAACAGGGTTAAGTGACTGGCCCAGGGTCATATAGCTATTAAGTGTCTGAAGCCAGATCTGAACTCACAAAAAAAGTGTTTTTCTGACTCCAGACCCACCACTCTATTCACTCTGCCACCTACAGGGCTATTGGCTCTACTCCAAAGTACCAGCCCTCTATCCACTGCACACTCTAGTTGCCCCTTTATTCCTAGATGCTGCTATCCCTCTCAATGTAGTTCAAGATTACATTAATTAGCTTTTTTGGCCACAACATCACAATGCTGACTCATATTGAATTTGCAGTCAATTAAAATCCCCACATCTTTTTCATACAAACTAACCCTGCCTCCCCCCTCCCCAGCTTGAGGGAATAATTTTGTATAATTCTATTCCGAGCTAATGGAATTACCATATTTATTTGCATACACCAAAGAGTCAATGATACGATCAGTGTGAATACCTACTCCAGTGACACAGTACTTCTTAATACATAAGACATTACAGTTAATATGGCTTTATTACACAATCTGCTTTTTTTAGATAAATATGTCCAACTAACTAAACATGTTTAGCCCAAGCCCCCAAAAATATACCAGGTTAAAATTCAGAAGAGACAATGATCACAAAAAAGTAATAATTCCTGCCTTAACATTTCATTGTCTGTATAAGTTCCCCCCCCAAAAGTACAGTTATTAGTAAGATCTGGGTGCATTTTGTTGCAGGAAAAGTTTTGGTTCTCTCTTAGATAAAAAGATATGAATACTCTAACACTTTGGAATTCTTGGTCCATGCACTTCATCCCACCAAAATCTGTGCACTTTGTTTTTACATCTCTAGCCAAGACTGCACAATAAATCTACTGCTTTGAATGTAACATAAATATTTTAAAAGTTATTTATGTAGGATATAACCTCTAAGAACTTTACATTTTTCTCTAGCTTTCTCAAATCTTAATGCGTGTAAACCTCCTTGTAGAAAACTAAGCAGTATTCAATGAAATCCATTTTGATGATTCAATTCAAATACCAGTTGCATGCCTACTATGAACCAGACACTGTGCTAGACATAAACTGGGGAAGGGGATCAGTTACCATAATTAACACGATGTTCTATGACCTGATACTTTTATGAGCTGAGAATACTTCTGAGTAACAATCAAATATGTAAACTAGATATAAACAATCCCTAGACACCTTTATTGAATCAATAAATCAAAAATATAAGCTGGATATGAGGACTTAAGTGCTTCCAGCCATTGAATGGCATAGATAACCACTGAGTCCAAACTGCTGCTTGCATCGGGTCATTAGCAGTTATCTGCTAACTAGATATTGGGGGGGGGCCCTGACCAAAAATGGGAAAACCAGCTATTACAAATGCCTCCTTAGAGGTCCCTTATTGCTAATAAGCTGGGCCGCATCAAGAAGAGGATTTGTTTCAGCAGGTACAGAAGCAGAGAAGACGGTGCCAATGCCCTACAGGTATCACCACATTTGTGTGTGGGCTTGTGGTTTTTTAAAAAAATTTTTATTTGTTTTTTTAAAATCTAATGGCTTCTAACTGCTTCTGATATCAAATTCAAACTCTAGATTGGCATGTAGAGCCCTTCATCATCACCTTTCTGGGCTGATTACATACAACTCCCTTTCACACACTTTACATTCCAGTAATGGTCTTTCTGCTTTTCTTTGAGTAGTCTTGATCTAGAAAGAAACTGAGGCTGGTGATTTTGCACAGCTCTCCCTCACTTAAATCCAAGTCACTTGCACATCACGGCATCGTCCTCCTGGTGTCATCATCCTCTTCAAAAACAAAGGACAAACAGCACCATTTCTGTTCCTCCTACACAATATTCCGCTTCCCATCTCTAGGCACAAAATGAACCCATGCCTGGAATATCCTTCCCTTCTCACTTTTGCCTCTTAAAATTCCCAATCCCCTTCAAAGATTAGCTTAAAGGGCATCTCCTTATCCTCCAGATTATAATGCTCTATCTCACAACTTTGTATTTATATATTTGTATTTGTACTTAGCGTTTAGTATAAGGACATATGTTGTTTTCCTTGATAGAATTTAAGCTCCAGGTGGGCAGAGACTAGCAGAAATGTTTAATACTCAAATCACAGAGATAAGATACAGGAACAGGGGAAATGATAACATTCATGGCCTCAAGTGTCCATACCTAGACATGAAAACAGGGGTAACTGCTAGTCTGGACCAAAATAGATAAAATTAATATATAAAATAAATTTCATTTATTTTTTTTCCAGACTTATGATGTTATTGATGTAGGAAGTCTTCATTGAGACAACTACCTCTACCACTTCATATCAACAATTGTTCTCTAATTTACTGTCTCAGAGAGTTAGTGGTTTTGCACAGAGCCAGCCTCACAGCTGGAATATTGCCAGGGGTTGAACACAGATCTGCCTTCATGACTCCAAGGCTGATTCTCTGTCTAGTACAGCATACTATCTCTCACAAAGCTTAATACAACAAACAAATACAAACTTATGCATACCATGGAGACCATGAGACATGATTCCATGACGGGAATTATTTAAAATTCTATTCTGGGATTTATTAAACATTAGTGGACCTTATTTAAAACAAAAATGCTTATTGTTGTTCTTACTTCATTTTCAAAAGAGAATCAATGATTTCATAAGGTGATGTCTTGACTAGAGCATAATTGGATTTAAGTGAGGCAGAGATGCACAAAGTCACATCAGTCTCACTCTCTCTTCAGAGATATCAAAATCCAGTGGCAGGAAAAAAAAATCAAGACGACTGGCAATAGCCCAGGAAGCAATGGATGACCTTCGCGTCTTCACTTCAACTGCCTTCATGGTTGCTGGAACAAATTGTTCTCATCTGCCCCATTCTGCCTGGGAGAAGTCTTCACATGCTTGGGGTAGACATCTCCCTAACTTGCCAATGAGTTTCAGGCCTGCTGTTACCCTCAATCTGATTTACCCTACACCAAGACAGTTTTATCAGGCTATGGCTGCTGGGTATGCTACAGCTTCTTCGAGACACAGGTGAGAGCTGAGTACCCTAAATTTCTATCATAACTTAAATCTAACTTGTCCTTAAAGTGGTCTGCAAGGGCAAAATTCAAGTCTGCTACCTAACTACCAGCAGGCCTTTGCCAGATAAATTCTAATTCAATTAATCAATCAACAAGCTTTTACTCTAATCTCTGGTGATACAAGCGCAAAGAATAACTTTCCTACTCAAAAGAAGCTTACATTTGAAAACATGGCCATTGAGGTAAGGCAGAAGGAGTTGTGGCAAAGCATTCTACATATTTTGGTAAATTTACTTGTGGTATGGAAATCCACCAATAATAGGATCATAAAAAGATTTCTAATCATTTTTAACCTCTTCAAACAAATGGGAGGCTTGTCACCTAGTTTCAGGATCTGGTCAGATTTTTTTAAAAGTTGAACATTGATTACTTTTCAAATATAATCAAGTGCCATAATATAAAATCTCTTTATTAATGTGGAGGGCTTCTGATTTCAATGCTCCTTATATCCTAATCGTAAAAACAAAAACAAAAACAAAAAGGCAACAACTGTTCATAAGAATTTCTCTAACAAGTTGACCTCAGGGCCAAGAGATTTTTCCAATGCCAGTGTAACTGTTCCCTTAATCTGTCATTTTTGATTTGATTCTGCCTTCAGAATAACTTCACAGCTACTGCCCAAAGCAATACTGCCTGCTCTACATAATTTGAATCAAAACATAAAATTAAATATGGCCCAACATTTGATGATCAAATTTCTCAAAAGGCAATCTCCCAAATATTTATTATAATCACATGCCTATATAGAATACTTTCACTGTATCTTACTTATTGCTGTATTTAACACTACATGCACTATGTAACACATCGTAACTATTGTTTCTTCATGAATTGTTCTGATAAAATAAAACTTTGATTGCTTTTGATGTATTGATTACAACCCTTTACATTTAGCAAATGCAAGTGGAATTAAATCTCCAATGACAAAAGCGAGGAAAAGTAAGAGTATTTAATGTGCTTATAATAAAGTAATATTAATGCACCCAATTTCAAAAAGCTGTTCCATCTTTCTCTCCTCTTCCATTCCCATCCATCACTCTACCAGGTAATAAACTGATTTTTACATCTAGTAGTCATTGTAAACATATGCCACCAAACACTGTATTTCCAAAAAATTTTACCTTTTATCTTTATAGTTGAGAAGTTGCATTTTTTAAAGTTCTTTTTAAATGGTTCAGTCTGAATTAAGCCTCCACACATTACACAATTATGGTTCTCCTTTCTCTGACTATTCTCTTTCCTTTGTTGTCTCTTTTCATCATTAGTTTTTCTTCTTCCCTTTGAATGATTAATTATGGCTATTTTCTAAGTCTCAGTTCTAACTTCCTTCTTTTCTCCCTTTGTACTCTACTCCTTTGAAGAAGATTGTTCATTCATGTGGTGGTAACTATCACATATAAGATAAACAACTCCCAAAGTAATTTGCCCAACTCTGACCTCTTTGAAGTGCAATACTTCCAGTTGCCTACAGGCCCTATCCACTTGAAGATCCTGTCAACATTAGAAAGAGTTCAAAACTGAACTTTTGTGATCATTTTTATCATGTCAATTCTCTAAATGACCAAAAATTGTTCAACTGTTCTACTTACTTGACTTGGCTTTTAGGACTCTTTTACCAAATTGTACCCATTCAACCTTTCTCCTTACTACCTACACAATCAAAAAGGATTTTTATTGCAATAACCAATCTGAATGGTTTATGGTCCACTAAACATGGGATGTTCATTTGCTTTACTTCATGCATCTGCACCCTGAATTCTTCCACTTGATATGTCTTCCTCTTCTCTACCAATATGCAAAATGGCTTCCCTCCACTATGTTATTTACCTCCTGCAAAATAGTGTACAAACTTTAATTCCTTCAGAAAATCTTCCATGATTACTACTAATTATTGGTGACTCCTTACCTCAGTACCTCATCAATATTCACATTCTCAGTTTGTGTTAAAACCAGTTCTCAGTTTTCTGGGCTAATGGAAGAAGCCATGCCATATGCAATCCCAAATAGCAGATAACCAAAATTCATTGGTGTATGGTTGTTTAAATGCACTGCAGAGTAAAGACTGATCTTATTCTCAGGCATATTTAACTTTATAAATATGTCTAGCACAGATGAAACAGGGATGGATGGACTATGTGTAGGCTTGGGTGGAAAGGAAAAGACTCATTCTTTTTGAAACGTGCATTTTATTTCATTACACATATCTCAAGGTTGTATTAAAAATAACTATAAAGAAATAGGTATGTTAATTGCTGCCTACACGATTACTTTAAATTTAATGTGTTGTATACGGTAAAAGTTAGCATCCTAGGCAAAGAAGCACCTAATGATACAATCTCAGAAATGGAAGGGACTTCAGAAGCCATCTCATCCAACCCACATTGAGACAATTTCCTTCAGGGTCCAAGAGTCAAATGGGCACCAGCCATTAACATGAGAACAGGGAAGGTGGATCAGTTGATAAATTCTGAAGTCCCAATCACTACCTGGACCCCCAAGGGAGATGTCAAAAGCAGATATCAAGAGCTCAAACTTCAATTGATAAATGGTCAAAGGATATGAACAGGCAGTTTTAAGAAGAAGAAATCAAAGCTCTCTATAGTCATACGAAAAAAATGTTCTGAATCACTATTGATTAGAGAAATGTACATTAAAATAATTCTGAAATACCCACCTCACACCTAACAAGTTGGCTAATATGACAGCAAAGGGAAAATGACAAATGTTAGAGGTGATGTGGAAAAATTGGGACACTAATACACTATTGGTGAAGTTGTGAAGCAATCCAACCATTCCAAGAACAATTTGGAACTATGCCCAAATGGATATAAAACTGTGCATACCCTTTGACCCAGCAATACCACTACTAGGTCTGTATACCAAAGACATCAGAAGGACAGGCAAAGGATCTATATCAGCAAAAGTATTTATAGCAGCTCCTTTTTGTGGCAGCAAATAACTGGATGTTGAGGGGACGCTTATCAATTGAGGAACGACTGAACAAGTCGTGGTAAATGATTGTGATGGAGTACTACTGTGCTACAAGAAATGATGAGCAAGATATTTTTAGAAAAATCAAGACTTAATGAACTGACGCAAAGTGAACTGAGCACAGTCAGGAGAACATCATACACAAAACCAGCAACACTGTACAATGATCATCTGTGAATGACTCAGCTATTCTGATCAATACAATGATCCAAGACAGTTCCAAAGGACTTATAAAGAAAAATGCTATTCACCTCCAGAGAAAGAACTGATGGAATCTGAATGCAGATTGAAGCATATTTTTTTTTCACTTTCTTTATCCTTCTGGCTTTTTTTTTCTTTTGCTAACATGGTAATACAGAATTATGTTTTGCATGAGTTCACACACATAATAATATCACATTTCTTGCCTTCACAATAGGTGAAGGAGGTGTTGGAAGGAAAGAATTCAGAAATTGAAAAAAAATTATATTCTCATACATATGACTTAGTTCTATGTATATTTCAGAAATGAGGCCCCTATTTATAAGAATATAAGTCATTCCCCAATTGATAAATGGTCAAAGGATATGAACAGGCAGTTTTCAGATGAACAAATTAAAGCCATCTATGGTCATATGAAAAAATGCTCTAAATCACCATTGATTAAAGAAATGCAAATCAAAAACCACATCACACCTATCAGACTGGCTAACATGACAAAACAGGAAAATGATATGTGTTGGAAAAGATGTAGGAAAATTGGAGCACTAATGCATTGTTGGTGGAGTTGTGAAATGATCCAACCATTCTGGAGAGCAATTTGGAACTATGCCCAAAGGGCTACAAAAATGTGCATACCCTTTGACCCAGCAATAGCACTTCTAGGGCTGCATTCCAAAAAGGTCATACACATGGCAAAAGGACCCACATGTACAAAAATATTTATAGCAGCTCTTTCTGTGGGGCAAAGAATTGGAAATTAAGAGGACACCCATCAATTAGGGAATGACTGAACAAGTTGTGATATATGAATGTAATGGAATACTATTGTGCTATAAGAAATGATGAACAGGCTGACTTCAGAAAAACCTGGGAAGACTTGTATGGTCTGATGCTGAGTGAAGTGAGCAGAACCAGGAGAATGTTGTACACAGGAACAGCCACATTGTATGATGACAAACTTTGATAGACTTAACTCTTCTCAGCAATGCAAGGATTTAAGACATCTCCAAAAGTCTATCCACATCTAGAGAAAGAACTATAGAGTCTGAATGCAGACTGAAGCACAGTTTGCTCTTTTTTTTCTTCTGGTTTGTATTGTTTCTTCTTTCTTGTTGTTTCTGCTATTGGTTCTAATTCTTTTTTACAACCTGACTAATGTGACAATATGTTTAATAGGAATGTATATGCAGAGCCTATATCAGATTGCACATTGTCTTTGGGAGTGAGGGGAAGAAAATTTAAAACTCAAAAGCTTATGGAAGTGATTGTTAAAAACTAAAAATAAGTTGGTTAATTAAAAAACATTTTTTAAACAAACACTAAAAATAAATATTGTTTTTAAAAGCTAGGACTTGGGAGGAAGTGCACTGGGCAACAAAGGTGCTAAAGCCTGAAAAAAAGAGGCGGTTTGTTCTGAGTAGTTGGAAAGTAAAACATGCAGGATGGAGAAGAGCTATGCAAGAATGGAGGGCTTCAGGACTTGACCTAAGACCTAGTTAAAATCTGAGATTCTAGTTAAAGGTGAAAAAGCTAAAATTCACTTCAAAGAAGATGAGACATAAATAGCCAAAAGAGCATGCTTCATATTGATGATTTCCAAATTCAGGCCATGGCCTGATTCCAAGGAGTATGTGTATCAACCAATGGAAGGGTAGGAAGATGGACAAGATCCCATCCTTCCCACAGCAGGGATTGTCTCCAATACAACCATACCTATCCTTAGGTCCCAGCATTCCCTTATTCTACCCCTTCCCTTCACTATGTAAGCAAGCAATACCATCTCCCCTTCCCTTCTGCTTCTCAACCAGGCATCAGGTCCCCAGCACAATTATAAACCAACCTTTTCTCCAGGAATCTACTGTAATAACCAGTAGGAAAATCTCTCTCCCTGCAGAATACTGACCTCCACCTTCCCAGATTAGGTGTTGTCAGGCAGCAGGCTGTATGCTCTGGTAAGAAGGAGTGCTGCTTCCCTTTTTATTTTTAGTAGAAAAATGTAATCCACATAGGATGAACAGGCATGGATGGGTTGAGATCTTCATTGAAGATTTTATTACATTATCTTTTCCCCAAAACCAACCTCCCTTCCAAACTTCCCTATTAGTGTTGAGGGTACCATCATTCTTCCAGCTTTCACTATCTCTTGCCCCACGTATCCAATCATCAGTTAGCAAATCGTATACTTCTACCTCCACAAGGTCTCTCCTATCTGTCCTCTGCTTATTACTCAGACTGTCACCACCATAGTTAGGCTCTCATCACCTCTCACCTAGATCATTACAATAATCTCCTAAATGGTCTCAAGTGTCTCCCTCTGGTTTCCAAAGTAATATTCCAGAAGAGCAAGATTTCATCATGTAATACTCCCCAACACTCAAACTCCACTGGCTGGCCTTTGGTTCTAGGGCCAAATATCATTTATCTTCATCCCATTCTTTTTAAAAATCTATTTTGTCTGATGATATTTTAAATGATTAATACTGTAGTATATGCATACAACTTATAAATGAGAAAATATACAATTATTGATACATTCTCAAAAATTTTAACTAGGTGAGCAATCAAAATTATGTATAAAATTAGAGATGTGTCAGAGGTGAGGATATTTCATCTGCCCCATTCAGACTTATACAGAGTTAACTGGAGAATTTCCTTATGTCTTTGCAAATTTAATTTTCTCTGTGTAATTTTTATTTACCTTCCCTGTTAATTTTCTGGGTTTCTTACTCTCTTGGTTTATACGAAAGAAAGGAAGAGTTCTGTCCATTCTGGGACCAAGAGTTCTCTGAGGGAACCCAATTGTCCCAGACACTGGGTTAGAACTGGTGGCAGCCAAGACTGTAATCATTTAAATAATCCTCTTGGTAGACAGGGACTTGGAATTCAGAGGAAGAGGTTACTCTTAGCTTCCTACAGGCTAAGAATGAAAGAGTGAAAGGATGAAAGTTCCAAAGGCAGCATTTGCAAGTGTAAGTAGAACCACAGCAGAATTCTCAGCTCAATTTCACTAAAAGATAGTCATCAGCACACATTTGGGGCATTGCTCTCTTACAGACAGGTTTATTTTAAAGAAATTTTGTGAAAGCTGAAAAAAAAAAACCAACCTTTATGTTTCCCACTTAAAAGAAGGTCATCTCAATTTCCCAATAAATAATAGCTTTACTAAGCCAGTTTCTATGTTTAAAATCAAACTGTTTTCTACAGCTGACTGAAAATATTCTCAAGAGGCTGTACAAAAATAATTGTGAAATTTAAATCCATACCATTTATGTGCAAAAGAAAGAATTCATAAGTAAGCAATGTAACTTTTCAATATTGGCAAAAATGGATTTTATTTATAGTGTCTTCTTGCCAAGGAAAGTAGAAATAAAATGACCAAAAGGAAAAGAACATTGATTTATTTCACTTATTTCCCCCGTAAGTAACTTCATGGGGGAGGTGAGACTCATAAAATTCCATCAATATTATGTAGGTCTCTGAGTCTTTTGTGAATTTTTTAACATTCATGAACAAGCTAATATCTATCAGTGATGGAATAAATTAGTAGACCATTCCTGCTCATTAGAAACATGCCTTTCCTTTAGGATTCCCAAGGGTTAGATTTAAAGGAAAAAGGAGTGGTGGGGCTTGGTCACTGACGAGGATGTAACATAGAAAGAGAGACTTAAGACCTTTGAAGCTGAATAAGTTCAGAGCAATTGACATGACAAATTGTCCCTTTTGACATAAAGCTTTGCCATAAAGCTCTCATATACTTTATTGGAATGGTCATGGCTAATTATTTCTCTAAGGAAAAAGACATTTATTTACTTTGAGTTTTATATAACCTCAATATTATCTTGTAATTAATGCATGTCCATAGATAAAAAGGCTAAATATCTAAATCTATGGGGGGTGACACGGTATAGCTTAAGTTATAAAAGTAAAGCAGCCAAATATTACATAATTAACCAACCAAAAATGTTTATTAAGCAATTATTATGCTCCTAACACTACAGAAGATATAAAAGTAGCATAAATCATTGTACACAAGGAGTATGCAATCTTATTGAGGATTATGCACAATATATGTGCGTTCAATGTAATAGACAAAATAATATTAATATATGTAAACAACTGGGAAACCATTAAGATGGCACAGTTCTTCTTACTCTGATGAGGGAGGGAATCTTAGATCACAAGTTCTTAAGACCCAAGGGTCCTAAACTGTCACAGGGGAAGAGACAAGTTGTTCCCCTGATGATGTAAGAAAACAGAGGGAAGAGATCAAGACTCGTTAGAAAGCGCTAAACAAGTTTGCTTGTCTATAAAATAGAATGCATAACAGCAACGTGGTGGATGGCTCAAAGGTTAGTGAGTGTAAGAGTAGGTGGGGCATATATAGAAGACCACTAGCATTTTCAAAAATTCTTTCAGTGAATGAATTTACAAGTGCCATTCATTTTTATGTGTAATGGTTTGGATATATTTTTTCAAATCCTTGTAATTCATTCAAAAGAATTTATTTGCTAGGCACTGTGATAGATGATGGGAATATAAAAACAAAAACAAAACAGTCCTTACTCTCAAGAAGATTGGTTTTCCCCATGTAGTAACATGTACATCCAAAAACAAAAGTTGATAAAATGTATTTAAAGTAAATATAAGGTAATTAAATGGGGAGAATGTACTCAACAAGAGAAAATGGGGAAACCATATGTAGGCGATGACACATGCAAAGACACACAAAAAAAACCATAAAGGAAGCTAGAGACTTGAATAGGCAGAGATGAGAATTGAAAGCATTCTAGTTAGGGAGGGATGGCTTATGTAAAGGCATGGGGGGAAGGAAGATGGAATGTTGTGAACAGAGAACAGAAAATAAATAAATTTGACTCATCTGTAAAGTCCATGAGGAAGAGTAAATATGAAATCAGTGGGGAAAGGGATAAGAATTTGAAAAGCTTTAAAGATCAAGCTGGAATTTTTATTTTATTCTGGAGGCAAACAGCAGTGGAAGAGTGACAAGGTAGACCTGGTTTTAGGCATATAAATTTGGAAGCTATATGAAAAATGAATTGGAAAGTGGGGGTACTCCATAGACCAATTAGGAGGCTACAAAATAATCCATACAAGAGGTGACTATGCCTAAGATGGTTATGTTGTGACTGGACAGGAAATGGATGAGAAGGATATTTTGTAGGAGAATTAATAAGAATTGAAATTGATAAGGAAGAATATAAAATTGAAAGTAACTTCGAGGTTGTAATTTTAACTGGGAAAATGGTGGGACCTTCAACAGAAAAAGGTAATTCAGAAAGGATGGGTTTTATACAGAAAAAATAAGTAGAGTTTCAGAAGATGGTGTGTTTGACATATTTATGAGCTTCCAGTTATATATGCCCAATGGAGAGTAACTGATAAAGCCCTGAAGATCCAGAAGCAGACAAGGTATGATCCATTTAGGATACATCGAGGAGTGTTGGGAATAGAGAGCATGATAGTAACAAGGTGACATGCTTACTAAGAGAGAGTACAGAACGAGAAAAAGAGACCCAGGGCAAATCTTTGGAGGACTCTACAGTTTATCCTCTTCATATACAAAGATCCACCCAAGGAGATTGCTGAGTTGCCAAATAATTAGGAAGATAGCCATTAAAAATCAGTTTAATGAAAATCCAAGATAAGGCGGGGGATCATGTTCAATGATGACAAGTGCTCCTAATTAAATCATGGACACCTATAGAACCACTGATCAACAATAATAAGAGAACTCACATAACACTTTGATTTTAGTCTGTTCCTACCTCAGAAGGTTCAGTCCCACTGAACAAGGCAGTTTAAAAAAAATAATAATTCCTTTAGTGCAAGGCCACAGAGATCAAAATATTTGTCCCCCCACCCCCACACCAACCCTTCTACCTTAATATCTATGCCTTACTTTTCCCAAATGGCTTGGGCTGGTGAAGAGATCAGGTAGATAAGGAGCAAGAGGAAACGTAGCACAGAAGAAACAGGAATGACACTAAAAAAAAAAATGAACATAGGCATGCCATGCTCCAAGTCTATTTGCTTTGCTTTTCTAATCAGCTATAATCTTTTTCAGTCTATAAAGTGAATGACAAAGAGAAAAAAACTGGAAGAATGCAGATGAAAATAGAAACATTCTTGGAGGCAGGAAGAAAATAGGAATTGCCAACATAAAGAAGGAGGAGTAGATCAATTACAAGAAATAAAAGAGAAAAGAAGACAGAAAGACTGGAAGAAAGTAAGTCCAAGGACAGAAAGGTAAAGATTACAACAGAGAAGAGAAGAACAGGATATCTGGAAGGGATGGTAAAGGATGTAGAAACTATTTACAGATTCTTACATTAACCAATATACAAATGCTTTAAACACCTGTGGTTAACTAGAGTCTATTTCCATTCCTATTGCTAGAATAAAGTAGGGTATAGCAGAGAGAGTCCTTCAATATATCAGAGATGTAGTCAAGGGAAGGGGTGAACATCTGGTTAACAAAATGATATTTGTGAATGGGTTTTGGATTTCTGTACAACAGCTTAAATATAGGAATGATGAACCCTTAGCCAAGGAAAGAGGAAATCTATAATAAGAGCTGGTAAAAAGGTATTGGTCTGAAGTAAATCTAATCAAAAGGGCTTTAAAATGAAAAAGACAGGGGAATGAGGGGGAGGGAGGAAATGCCAAGATATAGATAGATTTGTGTGTGTATATGCTCGTGCGCACGCGCACACGCGCACACACACACACACAGAGCTAGATACACTACATATAAGAAGAAAACATCAAGAAATTCACAGGAGATAAAATCAAAGAAAAGATGCTGCATGGGAATCTCTCAAGAACTACATTGGAAAGAAACAGTGGGGTTGAAGGTTGGTTGGGGCAGGTAAGTTCTATAAAGAGACCAATGCGAATACACAGGGAACCCATCAACGAAACTAATTTTAAAATCAAGACAGACAGAAGATTGAAGCAAGGGCAGGCAACAGAGGATGTACACAAAGATGGGGCATAGTGCTGTAAAAGTAGTGTCAGAAGCATTGAAGCTGAGAATGACCTGAAGCCTGGCAAAGAATGCTAATGGCAACAAGATGATTTTTTTAGTTAGACTGAGGAAAAGTACATTTAAAATGGACAGCAGCACTGATCAGGGTGAATGGGATGAGGAAGAGAAGGCAGGGCTGCTCAATCCTTCTTTTGTTTTTGTTTTCTCCACCAAGGGAAATGACCATTGGAGTAGAAAAGACAAAGTACAGAGAATACCATGTGTAAACTATTATCAGTCAGTGAGTTTGATTTCTGTGTTTCTGCCAAAATTTTATTAGAAATTATTAAAGGGACAGTTAGTGAATATGCAGAAAAGGAATCATATTCTAAAAATCAGCTCGGTTTCAACAAAACCAGGTTAGACTAGTCTTGTTTCCCTTACAACAAAAAAATAGGATTACTAGATCAATAAGATCAGAAGAATGTTAGAGTTACATATTTTAGCAAAGTATTTGACAAAATATCTATCATTTTTTTTTGTGGAAAACACAGAGAGATGTGAGTTAGACAATAAATGGATAAATTTTGAAAAAGGTTGGAATTGCAGGCTCAATGAGTAGTCATTTAGGGGTCAATGATCAACCTGGAAAGATTTGTCCAACGAAGCACCTCAGGATTCTCCCCTTGACCTTGTGCTAGTTAACATCTTTTGCCAACAATGTGGACCAAGAAATAAATGTCATGCTTATCAAATTAACACAAAGCTGGGAGGAAACTAATATAACAGAGGCAGCTAGATGGTAAAGTGGAGTGGAGAAAAACCTAAATTCAAATTTGACCTTATTCACTTATTAGCTGTATGACCCTCAAGCAAGTCACTTAACCTCTCTCAGGCTCAGTTTCTTCAACTGTAAAATGGGGATAATAATAGCACCTCTCTCTGAGGATTGTTGTGGGGATAAAAGGTTGTGGGAATAAAACCTCAAAGCACTATATAAATCCTAGGCATTATTGATATTATTATGATAGATGACAGAGTTGGTATACAAAAATATCAATAATCTAGAGAGGTGGACTGACAAGATAAATATTAATGAAAATAAATGTAAATGCTACACTTGGTCTAAAAAACCAATTTCACATCTACATCAAGAGAAAGGGAAAGCTGAAGACTGCATTTGTCTGAAAAAGATTTGGGGTATCTAACAGCCAGAGAGAAGGCAGTCATTCATCTAGATAAGACACTGGGCCCTCTCTGACCTGTTAGGAGGGATACAAAGGAGTTCAAAACAAATTTCATTAGGAGATTCAATAAATGGAAATTTAAAAAGTAAATCACCCCAGAATTACTACAAAGTGAAACTATACTGACTAGAAGGAGCATACATCATCATTTGTAATCCAAGAAAAATCTGTGGTTTGGTGAAATTTTATTCTGTATGATGAGAGGCAGCTGTGACATGTTCCGTGAGGATTACGAGCTGTTCTTGGAAGCAAGAAGCCCTAAATTCAAGTTCTTCCTCTGACAATTAATGGCTAAGCTCTGTTAGACAAATCACTTTTATTTGCTCCAGGCAATTCTCTGACTACAAATTGCAGAGAAGGAGCTGACCTACAGCATTAGTGTCCATTTTCTCATCCACGAGTTCCTTATACCACTAAAATCACAAATCTAGTCCCTATCCCTATGATAATGAGAAAGAGAGTGAGATACCACTGGATGAGCCCTTCAGGTATGTTATAATCAGCATCCTAATACAGAAAGAACAACCACCACCTTTCCTTAGCAGAGGAGGAGGCTGGCTAAAGGCAGCATTAATTACTTCACTCTACTAAGGAGCTATTCAGGGTCCTGGAATAGAAATGTACTAGTGATTCCACCTAATAAACTGGAAAAGGTGAAGACAACTGTTATTTTCTCTCACTAGGAATGTTTACATATGCTGATAAATTTTCTCATTTTTTGCAAAAAAAGGTTTTCTTTTTTTTAAACCAGCAAAGAAACATTTAATTTTTAAGTACAAAAAATACAACGTATTTTTGACATCAAGTGGTAAATAATTTACAAAATCAAATAACACATAGTATTATAAGAAGCCAGTCTAAAATTATTCTTTAAAATTTCACTGATACCGAATGCCAGAGGAAAGAAGCTCCCAATATTCCTGTTAACAAGAGAACATTTCAAAAGGCAAGAGAGTTAGAACGTTCCTGGGGAAAAGGGAAGCTCAGGAAAGCTTTCAAAGCAGCCAGAAGTAAATCACTTAAACAGGCTGGATGTAAGTGAAGACCACTACTTCTAAAATAGGAAGGTCTGACTCAGCAAAATAGAGGGAAACTGACTAAATTTTATCCCATGGACATCTGTGTTGCTCCAGAGAGAATCTTCCACTGTGCAGATTTCTTAGTTTTATGTCTGTGGCTCCTGAAGCAGGGAAGAAAGTTGACAACATAAAAAAGGGTCAGCTTTTAGTTACTAACATCACTACAGATTTCAAGAAGAATTTAAATTTCTAATTAGGAAATCACATATAACCTACAATGTTAAAAATCTCACACGCATATATACAGATTCAGATGGATAGCAAGAGCTGACTTCACTCTGGAAAAATTTAATTTCATGGTTAAGTAAGCACTAGCTCCAACATTCTCAAAATACAAATCAAGAAACAGATACTGATGTATCGTCAATAAAATAGATTTTTTAAAGTTATATGTTTCTAGAATTAAAAAAAAAATCTTTTAGTGTTACATAATATAAATTATATTCCTGCATTATATGTATGCTGTTGTTATTAGTCATTTTTTTCAGTCGTGTCCAACTCTTTGTGACTATATTTGGGGTTTTCTTGGCCGACATACTAGAGTGGTTTGGCAATTTCTTTCTCCAACTCATTTTACAGATGAAGAAACTGAGGCTAACAGGGTTAAATGACTTACTCAAAGTCAATAGCTAGTAAGTGTCTGAGGCCAGATTTGAACTCAGGAAGATGAGCCTTCCTGACTGCAGGCCCAACATTCTATACACTGAGCGACCTAGATACCCATATATATATGAGAACCAAACTAATAATAGATTAAATAGGTTATCCTCCAAAGATAGTAAGTTAACAGCCTGGTTGAAACCCCAGCAGTGAGGCTATAATTTTGTTGTTGTTATTTGTTTTACAGTTATGTTCAATTCTTTGTGGATTTTCTTAGCAAAGATACTGGGATGGTTCGCCATTTCCTTTTCCAGCTCATTTCACAGATAAGAAAACTGAGGCAAATGGGGTCAAGTGACTTGCCCAGAGTCACACAGCTAGTAAGTGTCTCGAGGCCAATTTCAACTCTGGAAGATGAGTCTTCCTGACTCCAGGCCTGTCACTCTATCGACTGCACCACCTAGCTGCCCAATTGTTATCATATCATATCATATAGGTTTTATGCTCCCCAAAAGAGTTGCAACAGATGAACTATAAAGTTTTTTTCCTAGTGCCATGATTAAGTCATCAAGGTCTAGAATTTCTAGAACAGTCTATTTCTACTTCACATATGGATACACATTTCTTTTATGTGTCTATATATGGGGAATAGAACAGATATTAAGAGAAACACATAACTAGAAATGAACTTCTAGGGCTCTTTCTTTACAGACTTAATACAATGGCATATTATCAGGATAATAAAAAGTTATGATTCTTCACTAATCCTTTGATGAATGAGCCCTAAAATCATGACTATAAGAAGGATACAGTGGAAAAACCCATGAGTCACTGTATATTTTTCATTTTCAATAATTTTTCATTTTATGTAGGAATTTTAATAGAAAACAACAGCGATGACATAACGAAATTAAACTTTATACGGTAAGTTTCCGGTAGAAAAGTTACCCAAAAATACTTTTAACAGATAACTCTTTTAGCCCTAAAACTCAGCTTCTCAAAATTATAATAATTCATGAGTTTTTCTTGCAGTAAGTGTAATTTAATGACATGATTTCCTTTAGCAAAAAATAGATAAGTCAATCTCAAAATAACCAAGATTGAAGTTTAAGGAAAAATTATATTAAAAGGGGAAAATATGTCAAGTTCTGACAAACTACAAAAGAAACAACAGCAAAGCTCAGTACTTTTACCAAATACAATATTGGATGAAGTGTAACTCAATGAACTAAATATAACGCCGACTTTCCTCCATCTCTCATGAAATGCACATAGAATGACTAGAATGTCATTCAGATACGATCTGCAGAGACAATGCTTTTCAACTAAAAACCAGAAATACTCACTGCCTTTCAGAATTTTAAATGAGTGCTGACAGAAATTTTAACAATAATTTATAAAATGTTACATGATGCTCATTAGTGACATTTATGAGTTATTTTCTCATTAGAGACAATCTTTTGTTTTCTTAAATGGGAGGCTAATTATAGGAAGCATTTAGAAATTCCAGGATGGTGGCTGTTATATATGATCACCTATGCAGAGGCAGCATGGTCCAATGGAGAGAGAGCGGGCATGGAGGTCAGGAGACCTAGCTTCAAATCCAGCCTCTGACACACTCTGACACATCCTGGGCAAATCACTTAACTTCTTGGTACGTTAGGCAACTCTCCGCAAATGTAAGTTGCCAAGAAGGTGCCAACCTGCTTTGATAGAGTTGTTTCATCACCATCTTCCCACAAGATTCTGAAGGAGACAGTCAAGGACCCTGAACCCAAGAGCCTTGGAGACAGCAATGCTTTCAGCCTAGTGTATGCAACTCTTGTGGAGACACAAGTTGGCAAGTGCCCCTGCTTTTACCAAAGTCACTGAAGCAACTGAAGATTCAGGAAAGTTCTTGTTACCAAAGTCCTTGGCACTGTCAACTGGCTAGACACCAGAAACTGATATGATTTTTATCAGTGAAAATAACATTACCATCTGCTTTGCTGCTGTATTCTAAAGACCATGGGACCTTTCAATCTGACTTGCAGCTCAGACCTCCATATGTGTTGTCTCTCCTACTAAAATATGAGATCTTTGGAGGCAGCTAGGTGGCGCAGTGGATAGAGTACAGGCCCTGGAGTCAGGAGGACCTGAGTTCAAATCCAGCCTCAGACAGATGATACTAGTTATGTGCGTCTGGGCAAGTCACTTAATCCCAATTGCCGGGAGAGGAGAGAGAGAGAGAGAGAGAGAGAGAGAGAGAGAGAGAGAGAGAGAGAGAAAGAACAGGGACTATCTTACTACTTTTCTGTCTGTATCCCCAACACTTAGCACAAAGCTTTGCACAGAATAAACACTTAATAAATATTTGATTCTTGGGGGCAGCTAGGTGGTGCAATGGATAAAGCACCGGCCTTGAAGTCAGGAGGACCTGAGTTCAAATCCAGCCTCAGACCAAACACTTGACGCTTACTAGCTGTGTGATCCTGGGCAAGTCACTTAACCCCAATTGCCTAAATAAATAAATAAATAAATAAATAAGTGTTTGATTCTTTCAGCCAGTCATACATTTACTTTAAACCAAAGAAATGACAAGTTCAGGACCTGATTCCCAATGAACAAATACAATTCCACATTATCTGAAACTCTTGATATTTACTTCAAGCCCAATTCCACTCACTGCCTCAATCACCAAAGTTTAACTTTATATAGTTTAAAATGTTAGTTTAGTTGTTTATGTTTTAACCACATCTGTGATTTTATTTCTATTTGGAGCACCCAGGGAGGAAATTCCTCTACAAATGCAGATCTACACCTTCTCTCAAATTTACAATCAGAGAGAGGTGCCAGGGCATGTAGAGGCTAAGTGACTTACCCACATAACCAGATGTGGCAGCAGTGGGCCTTGAATCTAGGTCTTCCTTACTCCAGAATCAGGTCTCTACGCATTAAGAAACACTGCCTCTCACTTCATTTAAAAAATAAAATAACACAAAATTAACAAACACTATGTCCCCTACTTAAAGTTCCTTATAAAGAGAATAGTCTTAATGGGGGGGTGGGGAGTGGGGTGTTACATGGCATAGTGGATAAAGTACTGAAGAACTGGCCCTAGAGTCAGAAGGCCCTGAATTCAAATTTGGCCTCAGATACTTACTAGCTGTGTGACCCTGGGTAAGTTACTTAACCCTACTGACCTCAGCTCCTCATTTATAAAATGAGCTGTAAAAGAAAATGGCAAACCACTTTAGTAATTTTAGTATTTTTACAAAAACAAAAAATCTCAAGTGGGGTCATGAAGTCAGACACAACTGAAATGACTCAAAAACAGCTTGTTGTAAAACAACCAAATGTTTTAATCCTGAAAGATAATGTATAGATCCCTGGTGCTTCTGGGCAGAGGACATATCTCCGTTTAGTGGATTTCACCTCTCTAGATACTAATGATGTAGATGGTACTTGTCACTGATTCTCAGAGTTAAATCAGCTTTTTAGAGGCCCTCTTAAGCAATCTCGACCCAAACAAGAATC
Organism: Phascolarctos cinereus; assembly: GCF_003287225.1. Taxonomy (NCBI): domain Eukaryota; kingdom Metazoa; phylum Chordata; class Mammalia; order Diprotodontia; family Phascolarctidae; genus Phascolarctos; species Phascolarctos cinereus. The sequence continues at coordinate 510,925,037 of NW_027555847.1, forward strand.
CTCATCTACAATATCCCTAATAAGGCATTCCCTAGTTGGAACTTGAAGACATCAAGGGATGGAAACATACCTCTTGAAACAATCCATTCCATTTCTGGAGAACTCGAATTTTTTCTTTACCAACAAGTCAAAAATCAGTATCTTTGCAACATCCTTGCTCTTAGTTCTGCCCTCTGGAGCCAAATGAAACAAGCCCAATCCCTCTTTCACGTGACAACCTTTCAATGACTTAAAAACATGTAAGTTGCCAGTGGATAGCTTAAAAAGTGATAAAATCCCATTCCCTGGCAACCATTTGCTATAAGCCTGCCCTTGTGACAGGCAAATGAATGAGCTTGTCAGTCTCAAGGGTGCCACTAAAAAAAGCAAAAAGGAAAGGTGAGAAAGAAGTTACTACCTTCCATTCTTCTGCTGTCGTCACCTTCTCATACGCAGACAAAAAATAGCACTAGGACTTCATTACCTCCCCACAATCCCCAGTGCACATTTCTACTACACATTTCTATTATCAGACAAACAGGAGATACTGCACTTGCCAGAAACAAGAATGGGAGCTGGAGAATGTTCACTGAAAAGCCTTAACCTAAAGAAATGCTAAGAAAACAGGTAAGCTATGTGGGGTTTAGATTTAGTTGTCTAACATTGAATTTGGAGCTAGAAGTTCCAATCCCAGGTCATTTACTTACTACCTCTATGACCTTGGACAATTTGTTTGTTTTTCAATTCAACTGTTTCAGCTGTAAAATGAGGGATTGGCCTAATTTGTCTTCAAACAAAATCTAATTCTAACATTAGACCCCATGACAGATAGAGCAGCAAACTGGTATGGTATATGAGGGCTGACAGAATCTCTTACTTCTTCTGAATCCCTCCAGCACATTTTTATTGGGGGAAGGAGTGTTGTGAGGGGATCAACCTATGATTTCACTGTTGTAAGGATCTTCCAGTATGCAAAAATCCACCCACCAATACAGATCTTGGATGCATCTGTAACTTGTAATCCTAGTGCATTTTTTTAGGGCACAGAAATGTTAAGTAACTTATTAATGGTCACCTAGCTAATATATGTAAGGGGCAAGTCTCGCTTAAATTAAGTAAAACTTTCTATCTACTATACCATGCAGCTTCTCACAATATTAAAATGGAAATCTTATAAATATTTATTTAATCATGAAAGAAATGAGTCCTACTTTGCCCTGTATCCTACTAAGCCATGATAGCATGATATTGTTTCCTTTACATAGGAGAATAACAGATAAGCAGCTGGGCATCACCAGCCTACTTCAGATGGCTATCTCCAAAGAATGAATCCAGATATTTACCACTATGGTTGCCTTAGTGGATCTCTATCACACTCCACCCCTTTGCTAACTCAAAAGCTAATCCTTTGGTCCAGATGCTGTTTTTTGATAGTCATGAGGAGAAGAAAATTAACTTCTGGTTCTAAATTAAGTAGAGAAGGGAAACCAAAAGGATGAGAAAGAAAAGATTTCAGGATGAGAAAAAAAAGATGAGTTAAAAAAGCAGGTTAACAAGAATGTCACTGTAAGTGAATTACAGTTTTTTAAAATATATATTTATAAGGCTTTCCAAGGGTAGATTGTGATGGGTCTCAAAAAGGCAAGCACGCAAGAATATGAGCAGATTCTATTCACTCAGCTAAAGAAAAATGAAAAAATTATTAATTGCTAAAATCATGAATGCAGCTGAAAAGCTGTCAGTTCTCCTCATGTGACTGGCCTGCTTAGGTATGGAATAGAGCTAAGAAGGTACTGGTATCAGATCAGGAGGTAAAAGACCACATCTGCATTTCAAAGAGAAGTAATTCAACTTTTTTTCCTAGTTATTTCAATGTAACGCCTCCTTCTTCCCTCCTAACTGCAAAATACAATTATTATAGAGAAAAGCTCAAAGTAATACTTGTCTAATATAAGGCTACTAACATTTATATGGCACTTTCTGAAAGTTTGTCAAGCTTTTTCTCTACATTAGCTAAGCTGAGTTGAATGGTAACACTATGAAGTTAATACTATGCGTTAATATCCTCACTCTACAAATGGGGAAACTGGGGGTCCAGACAGGTTAAGGTGATTTGCCCAAGCTGACATACGAGATAACAAATGTCACAGGCATGATTTGAACCTAGGTCTTCCTGATTCCAAATCTAGCACTGCATTCATTATGCTACACGCTTTGTCTTTGTAGCTTAGTAATTATTAACAGAGGCAGCTAGGTGGCACCGTTGATAAAGTGCCAGACCTGAACCTAAGAAAACTCAACTTCAAGAATTCAAATGAGGCCTTAGACACTTCCACAGTGGTGTGACCCTGGATGTGTCACTTAACCCTGTTTGCCTCACTTTCCTCATCTGTAAATTCAGCTGGAAAAGGAAATGGCAAACCACTCCAGTATCTGCCAAGAAAACCCCAAATGGGGTCACAAAGAGTCAGATACAACTGAAAAACAACTGAACAACAACAATTACTATTAACATCTTATTTTCTTTTGAGTTTGGGAATCTTTCCAAAAAAACACAGGGCCAAAAGTTTATTTTGCTTTCACCATCAATTAGCAACTTTTATTAGTAAGTGATGAAATCTATCATCAATGCTTTAATGGTACACAGGTGAATTGCTCGGGGAAATGTTCAAACCAGTGCTTCTATAGAATCCCAGGATATTGGTGCTGGAAGGGGCAAAGGAAATCCTGTACATCTAATGTGATTCACCTGTGATCACACAGCTATTAAACTGCAGAGCAAAAATTCAGCTCAGCTCTTCTGTCTGAGAACCAAAAGAAACCACTTTTCTCTGTCTGTCTCTCTCTCTCTCCACCAGTTTTCTTTAAAGGTCAAAAGAAAACATTAGCAAATCTTCATCTGTTCAGCGACCACCACAGCATGTCTTCCCTAAAAGTGCATGCCACTTACACCTGACTTTTCAAATATCTTATAATTATTGCTGGAAGGGACAACCTGGACCAAAAGATCCTCTCTTAGCTAAAAGCAAACTCAATAGACATAAGTAGCAAGATCATTGGTGGACATACATTCTGATCATGTGAGCTGGGGTTTTTAAATAATATTCTTAAAATAACTAAGTTTCATGTGTGGTATGTATAGTAAGAAGATAACTTGCTACAGTTGAAAGCAGCAGAATCACAGATTTAACGCTAGAAAGACTTTAGAGTACCTAGGCCAGCCTACTTATTTTATACATAAACTAAGGAACAGAGGTTCCATTCTCTTACCTACCCTCACACAGATATAAATAGATAAGATTTAAGCCCCAGAGTTTTAACACAAAATTCAGTGCTCTTTTCATTACACAGATTCAGGCTCAAAGCCTGGCTCTGATATCACAGCAACCTTAAACTTCCCTGGACCTCAGTTTCTTCACATATAAAATAACAGTCTTGGCCTAGACACCCTCTGAAGTTTCAATCTCTAAAGTCCCTTTTAAGTCTAAATCTTATAGAAAAAACAAAAAAACCTCCAAGTAACACAAGACAAAGCTGTTAGGATAAGACCACAAAGGACCTTGAATGTCAGGCTAAAACAAAAAACGGATTTATGTGGTAATATGCTCTGTCCTAAATCATAGCAATTTTCCTCTTCAAACACTCCCTTGTGAATGCCTTGACAGCAAAGACTGTCTTTCTATTTGTACCTGCGTTCTTGGTACTTAGCACCATGCCTGGCACACAGTAGGGACTTCATAAATACTTGCTGACTAGCCGCTGCTACACTGCCCTTCAGTGGACCTCTTACCCTCACATAAACCACTCACGTGCTCCAATTACCAATTGGTATTGGCCAATCTAATCAAGACACACCAACCCCCTTATCGTATATGCCTCAGACACTTACAAATGTGACCCTGTGCAAGTCACTTAACTTCCGTAAAATGGGGATAATAAGAACTTGTTTCCCTAGGCTGTAAGGAGAACAAAATGAGATAACAGATTAAAAGCATTTTGCAAACTTTACTACTGTGTAAATGTTAGTTGCTGTGGTTGTAAACCAAGCTGTACTCATTCATCTACTTCTATAATAAGAAACCACCTGTGCCTTCTTCCACTTCCAGGTTCCCATTCTCCCTCATCTCCTGACAATTAAGATTAATATTAATCAAGTTGGTGAATTCTGAGCTAAGTGATCTTACTCATTGTCATATGCTTCTGTGCAGGTGCCAGCTTGCTTTCATGGACCTCTTCAGATGGTAGTAGACTTTCTTGAATTTTGTATGATTTCCTTAATACTTCTAAAGCTGTTCCAATCTGTTAGAACACCATAAACTTTCATAATGAGTACTAACAAAACTTTTGCAGTTAAATTGTACCTGATCCCCTTCCCTAAAAATTTTTTAGGGAATCACTATCACTATCTTCACACACTTACCTAGGAAGGTTTTTCACCATAACTAGGCCGCTTCAAGGCAAATTAGAAAAGCAAAACATGGAAACTGTTTCTTTTATTCCTAGGGCAAGATGTAGGTCTAGCCAACCTATGCGTATCTTGGAGAAAGATCTCTTGATCAAAATTATAAACATGCTTTTGGAGGAGAAATTAATGACCAAATGGGGAACAGCTGACTTCCTCTTTTCTATAAAGAAACTTGTCCATTAAGTTGCAACTGAGCTGACACCAGAAAGGAGACAATTTGAGGAAGCTATTGCCATAGCAACTAACCAGCCTAGAACACTCTCGAATCCTTCAGTCAACATGTTGCACAGGCTCAAAGAAGACTTCGTGATCTAAAGCTCCATCAATACACATGTTGTAATCATTCCAGCTGCTGACTCAGCTCTACTGGAATGTACTCTGCTTCCTAGTAGAGGCTGGGCTGGGAAGACCAAGATCTTCCAATGTCCATTCTTTGTAAATGCAGTTCTTTTTTCAAAGACTGTAAAACCAGATGTCTAATGTTGCCCCTTCTCCTCCTTCAATCTTATGATATATAAAATAATGATTTTTTTTCCTTCTCACAAGACATACAATAAATAATCTCAAATGTTTCATCAGTGATATAACAAAGGTTAAAGACTGGCTATAACTTTTAACTTAATTTAAAAAAAATTCTAACTAACCTATCATACATGTTAGCATTGGATATAAAACAGTCTTTAAAATGAACAACAAGACAATGTTATAAAAATTCTCCTCTTTGTCATTAATTACCTCTGGCTTAATACTCATCAGATCCATAGATCTACCCAGTTCCTGTCATTCTTGCAGATGGGGGAGGAGAGACTATGTAATTCTTTGAAATTTCCTTTAATTATATATTTTCCTGGAATGGATAAAAAAATAGGTCCATTCCTAAAGACGACAGAAAACTCCAATTTTCACATAGCTTCTTAATAGCCAGTTTAATCAGCTGGAAGTCAGTAAGTACCTACTATGCATCAGGCACTGTTAAGTGCCATGGATACAAAGAAGAGGAAGGCAGTCCCTGTTCTCTAGGTGGTCACAATCTGAGGGGGGGAGATAACATAAAAACAACTGTGTATAAACAAGATCTATACAGGATAAATTGTAGAAAATCAACAGAGGGAAGGCATCAAGGGAGAAGAGGAAAGGCTTCTCTGGAAAGATTCTATTGAAATGGCTAAAAATAGGCCAAAGTCTAAGGACCAGTCAAGCACTAATGAACCTATGTCTCCAATAAGTAATTGCCATTCTGTTAGAGGCTAAAAAAAATTTCCCACTTCATGTCCACTTTGATCCATTCCTCAGGACAGTTCTGCAAATTCTGGCTACTCACATCTATTTTTAGCATTTGCCTAGATTGGGACTGGCCTAGGTTCTATAGTACATCAGGATGGTGCAAAATTAAATTTGAAAAGGATTACTTTAATCTTCAGCTAACAGATCAAACTCATTCCCTAATTTTAAAACTCCCTAACTGAAATTTTCACATCCCATTCATGTAACTTGAAGAATGCTCTATTCAATCAATTTGGATTAGTCTTTTGCTTACTCCTCCCCCCAAAAAAATCTTTCTGGTAAACTACTTCCCCCCCTTTAAAAAAAAAAAACCCTGCCTTAAATTGTTTATCACATCGTGTCCTTTGTATTTCTTAAGCATTCAATTTGGATGCAAAGAAAAAAAAATTGTATGCTTGATACTGGATATTTAGCTGTTAATATTCACAAAAGTTATTTGACAATACACTTTTAAAGGAACTTATTCCTCAGGAAACCTTTAAAATTCCTTCACAGGATTAACCTTTGTGAGAACAGAACTAAAGGAAAAAGCACACATCTCCACATTTAAAGGCAATAAGTCTGAAACTGAAAGGAGAAACTGTATTATCTCCTTGTCACTCTCAATAAAAAAAATAACAATAGCAAGCATAATTTCTCTGTCTTCATCTTCAGTAATGTGCTTATATGAAAATGTGACTTTAAGAGATATTAGTCACACTCCAGGACCTTTGCAAAAGAAATGAGAAAAAGGATGAGAATTCAGACAAAGGTTCATAAAACAATGAAGTCAGTCCTTGGCTTTTTCAGAAGCATATTGCAAAAAACACATTTTCCATCCACCCAAAGTCTGGTCATATTGCTCTTTGCATAATTAACATAATCTTCACATTTATTTGGCACTGTAAATCATTTGTTCTCTTACTTTCTCTTTGGAGAAACATTTTAAGAATGCCTTCTCCCAACCCTTTCACAGAGTTAGGAAATAAGAAGAACATTAAGCCAAGTTGAATACTATTTTGATGTAAAGGCAAAATGTTTTGTTTTGGCCAAAAACTGTGTTTTCATCTGAGTGGGGAACACCCGTTGGAGAAACTTTATCTATTCAAACTGACAGCTCTTCTGCAAATTAAAGTCTTTTTCAAAGTTCAAGTGACTTGTTCAGGGTCATACTAACCAGTACTTATGGATGAAGACTGGAAACCAAGTGTTCCTGACTGCCAGACTTGCCATCTCTTCAGCCACTCTCCTCTGCTAAATTACATATCAAGATTAACAGACAATAAAGAAAGAAATACTAATAACCTGATAAAAAACACACCCTAGAAAGGAATAAAGAAGCAGAATAGTCCAGTGAAAAGAGCATTTTTTGTGGAGAAAGACGAGACCTGGGTTTGCATCACAGCTATACCACTTATTACCTGTGGAATCTCCTGGATGTCACATAAATTCTCTGGGTTTCATTTTCCTTGTCTATAAAATGAAGGGGTTGCAAAAGATAACCTCCAACTAGAAAGCTCTAAATCTATGATTGTGATAGCTTTTGTCCCCTTCTCTTTTTCCCACCCAACAACCCAACACATTTTTCATCAAATTGGGTCTAAATTTCATAGGCAGAAACCAAAGGAATCATTAAAGGCCATTCAGTGTTGACTTAGATCCATCTTGGGTCTGTACTATAAGGTGAATGTATCATGGAAGTTACAGTATGATACATATACAAATAAAGATAGAATCGTAAGATGATATTTAAGGGATATTAGAAATCATTTAGCATAGCCCCTTTATTTTATGGAGGAGGAAACAGACCCAGAGAGGTAAAATGATATTTACACAGGTAGTAAATAGCAGAGCATTCCCAATTTATGAAAGAGTTGCATTCCAAAAGTTTATCTGTTTTAAGTAGGTTGTTGCTGATATTATTGCGTTTTTGTTTTTGGAACTCAAAGCTCATCACAAAGAAATAAAGCTATAAAGTTAAAATCTTGAATAGGATCCCAATGTGATCCCTGAGAGCTTACTTAATAAAAATTAAACTTAAAATAAGCATATTCCTTAACCCTTACAATCAGGTTTCTGCTTCTAAGACTCCACTGAAATGTTTCTCAAAGGGTCAACAATCACTTCATCATCATCCTTTTCTCAGAGTCCATCCTCATGGACTTCTCTCCAGCATCTGACAGTGGTAACCATTCCATTCTTCTTTAAACTCCTTCCTTGCTGTGATACTGCCCCAAAGTTTCTCTCTAAAGCTTCACTACTTCCTTGTATTCCTCCTTCCCCTCAGATCATGGGATCAGTGAGCTGGAAAAGATCTTAGAAGCCCTTGAAACCAAATATATATACATATACATATACATATATATGTATATATATGTATATATATATATACATATACATATATATGTATATATATATATATATATATACACACACACACACACACACACACACACACACACACACACACACACACACACACACACTACTAAATCTGTAGCATTTAAGGCGTGTACAGTTTAGGGTTGGGCAGCTAGATAGTTCAGAGTATAAAGTACTGGGTGTGGAGTTGGGAAGACCTGAGTTCAAATTTGCCTTCACACGCTTACTAGCTGTGTGAACTTGGCCAAGTCACTCAACCTCTGTTTGCCTTAATCCACTGGAGAAGGAAATGGCAAATCAATTCAGAATCTTCACCAAGAAAATCCCATGGACAGCATGGTTCACAGAATCATGAAGAGGCAGACATGACTAAACATCAACCAAATGGTCTGGGGAAATACCAATTTTGCAGTCACCAAAGTGACCTTTGAGGGGTGCTCCAAAAGCTCCTTTGTTAGTTTGTGGGCTAGAGGTGTTCAGCCAAGTTATGGGTTACCTAGCTTTTGTGGGTTGGCCTGCAACCTTAACTACAACTTAAAAGACTGGGAAGTTAAAAATTTTTTTGTTTGGAGTTCCAACTTTAAAGCAGGGCACCATGAACGGAGAAATCATAGGGTCTTTTGGAGCTGAAGTCAGCTTTTTTTTTTTTATAGATAAAGAAACTGAGAGTCCAAGAATTTAAGTGACTAGCTCAACATCAGATAGACAGCAAGTGGAAAAGTCAACATTTGAACTCAGGTCTAAGACTCCAAGTTCCACACTCTCTATATTACATCATGCTACTTCCTATAGAGGTATCCTCTCAGGAAACTTCTGTCCCAAGCTTGCTTTTCTCTATACTTTCTCCCTCTAGGACATTATCTACTGGACTTCAACTAACAGCTCCACATTAATGAAGGAATCAACAAACTTTTATTAAGTGCCTATTATATTCCAAGCACAGAGGCAACAAAGACAACAATCAAACACTCCCTGCTCTTGAAGACCCTACAATCTAGGAGGGGAAGATATGTCCATGGATAGAATGAACAAGATAAATCCAAGATGATTTTGGGAAAGAATGCATTAGTAGCTTGGGAGCAGGGAGGGGGGAGAAATGGGAGGGGAAGCTCAAAAAAGCTTCACGTAAAAGATGATACCCGAGCAGAGGCTTGTCTAGTTTTCTATACATATCAGCACATATCTGAGTACCAACAGGCCTGGGGCTATGGGTAACATAGGGAAGCTAGGTGGTACACTGAGTAGAATGACAGGCCTGGAATCACAAAGATATCTTCCTGAGCTCAAATCTGGCCTTGGATACTTAGTGACCCTGGGAAAGTCCCTTTACCCAATTTGCCTCAGTTTTCTCATCTGTAAAATGAACTGGAGAAGGAAATGGCAAACCACTCCAGTATTTCTGCCAAGAAAACCCCAAATGGGGTCACAAAGAGTCAGACATGACTGAAAATGACTAAACAGCAACAATAATGGATAATAAACAGATGCTTTCAAATGAAATAAATGTTATATTGACATGCTTTAGTTACACTATATATTACTGGGAGAAATAAAAAAAAAGTTTAAAACTTTTTCCCCTTCTAGTGAACTATACAGTCCAGTCCCAGCAAGACACTAAAACAAATAGCATGACATGAAATATTCCATGTCCAGCACATTAGAGTTTGGGTGGGGTTTTTTTGTTTGTTTTGTTTTGTTTTTTGTTTTAAGCATTATTATGAGCTCTGAGGAGAAACTGTTCAGAGAAGAAAGCTGATATCTGAGTTACATATAAAGAAAGATGGCTAGAAATTCAACATTCAGAGAGAGACAAAGAATGAAAACATTCTAAGAACAAGAATAAATAATAATAATAATAATAATAAAGCACCAATGTTGGACTATGCCTCTTAAAATATAGTTCTAATCACGTACCATCTACCAAATATAAAAAACAAAACCAAAAATTTCAGTGGCTCCTTAATACCTGACAAATTAAGTTCAAACTAATTAGGCAAAGTCATTTTGCTTTTTAAAGTCTGTTTTGTCACTTGTCAATTGAGAATAATAATAATTGCACTATGGTCCTTCACAGGATTGTCTCCAGCCACATTTCAAGTTTTTCTCCTTCACTTTAAACTCATTCTGTTCCAAAAGACCTTGATTTCTCCCTCCATTGTGCCCAATTTTCAAATTGGAACTCTAAACCAAAATTCTTTAGTTTCTCAAACTCTTAAGTAGTAGTTAAGTTTGCATGCCAGACCACAAAAACCATTTAATATTTAATATGGCTAAAATCTGCAGCTCACAAACTAACGAAGGAGTTTTTGGAACACAACAGAAGGATCAGTTGGTAGCTGCCTGGATTCCCCAAACCACACACACACAATTTAAATACTACAGATATAGTACTTCAATAAAATAATGCCCACAGAGTTTTTTTTAATAATAAAATTTCCTAAATGCAGCAGTCCAAATGAGAAAGTTAATCAGGAAACAGAAATAAAGGGTATGAATGTCCCCATCCCCCAACAATAATCAATGGCCAGTTATAAAATAGGAAAACAGTTATTGGGTGATATACAAACTCCCTAAGCATGAATTTAAGAGTACACAACATATCTGCCTGTTCTCTAGGTATCCAAAAACTGACATTTTTAAGAGCCTACGAAAAACACACACACACACACACAACAGTAACATATGTTGTTCAACTCAAGTTTCATTTCCTTCAATAGGCCTCTTCTGATCCCTATCGTCAGCAGTTGGTGTTAGTATCCCCCCCTGAAATCTATTACTGTTTATTGTAGGATGGAGAGGGGATGGGTTGTATCTCCTACCTAATTTTATGTGAACAAAGTATATCTCTCCCAGTTTAGAGTATAAACTCTTTCCAGGCCACTTGATGTTTGTATCCCCAGTATAAAAGCATATTTGAAACCACTTTTTTAGTTCAGCTAGAAATATTAAGAAACAAGATTTTCTCTAGCCTAAAAACCCTTCCAAGACTTTTTCTAGTTTATGCCAAGAAAAGATCTTTTTAGAGTAACGAATCATGGGTGATAACCAAATTTAACTCTTATCCAGATAATGTCATTGCAGTGTCTTTTGCATTCAAGGTTTGCCCAGGTTTAGTGGTAAACTATAATCCCAACTGTGAAGGGAGTCTGAAACTCAGAGTTGCTGAAATAAAGCAGATAAGGAGTGGGAAGAAATGGAGGCCAATGAGTGGAAGCTGGGCTTACAGCCTGGTAGAGATAGAGAGATCCAATTTCAGTAAGGAAAAAAAAAGGCTTATTAGCTGTGTGACCCTGGGCAAGTCACTTAATCCCAATTGCCTCACCAAAAAAAAAAAAGTTAAAATATTAATGGGAGGGAGAAAACCTTTTTCATTCCTTGAGGAAGTGATCTAGGAAGGAACTAAGCAGTGACATGTTTTTGGATGCTAATTCTAAAATGCATTTAACATATCATGATCTTTTCCACGTTCAAGATTCCTCTGTTCCCTTACTTACTACAGTGCCTGGCACACAGTGAGTGCTTAATAAATGCTTGTTGACTTGACCTCAAATTATCTTGGGGTAAAGTCATATCTGAGTGCAAGCAGGGATGAGGGCATTTTAACGTCTTTCTCTCTAATCTAGAAATGTTTAAATATAAGAATAACAATAAATTAAATTGTTTTTGGCAGGCTTGTGACTAAAATGCAGAATATAGTATTTATATTTTTTTCTTCAACCTCAGCACATACAAAAGTTCCTGGCACACAGTAGGTATTTAATAAATGCCTCTTTAAAAAAAATTTTAAAAACTAAAATTTTTTTTTAAATGCCTCTTTTGATTGATTGAAGTTAGATGACTTGGGTTACCCAGTATAAATATTTTCTCAAGTGGAGAGATATCAATATGATATCAAATCTAGACCTATAATACAACCATTATAGGGTGAAATTAGGAGATAATGATAAAATTTCCACATAATAACATATCCATGTTATTGTAAGATCTCACAATTTCTCACAATACTCACAGGGTACAAAAACTATACACTATCAGAATTAGAAGGAGCCTCAGAATTGATCCAGTTCAGCCTATACTTGAACACTAATAGCCTCTGTAATCTCTGAGAAATGACAATTCAGCCTCTGCTTAAAGACTTCTATTGAGGGGGAAAACATTACCTCTCCTCCCCTCCCTACTACAAGGTACCTCATTCTACTTTTGGATAGCTCTCATTGTAAATTTTTCTTTACATCTGCCTCTCTGCAGCTTCCATTCTTTGCCCCTAATTGTGCCCATGGAGCTAATCAAAATAACTTTTATCTCTCTACTTCACCAGAGCACTTTGAATACACAGAAACCGCTATCATGACCCCATTTAGTACTCTCTTCTCCAGGCTAAATATTCCCAATTCCTTTTATTGCATGGCTTCAAATTCCTTCAACATCTGACTTCCTCTGAATGATCTCCAGTCTGTCAATGTTCTTCCTAAAATATGGCACCTAGAATTAATTATTCAAGATGTGGAATAAACAGGGCAGAATATAGGCTGTTACATCCCTGGTTCCAGCAAGTACACTGACATTCATGCAGACTAAGTCAGTTTGCCTGCTGCATCAAACTGAACGTGCCATTCACTAAAACACCTAGTCATAGATTCCTAGGGCTTAGAGCTAGAAAGGATGTATTTTTATATGAATAGTATAGCTATTGTCTCTCCCAAACTGTACTCGCATGGTTTTTTTTTTAAATTCCAGGTGAAAGATTTTGTATTTGTTCTTGTTAAAATGTCATTTATTAGATTCATATCATTCTAGCTTTTTATAGTCTTTAAGCACCCCAACTCTATTGTGTGATGTATTGTCTTTTCAAGGAATTCATGTCACCCATGGACTTGATAAGAATGTCAACTGTGCACATTTTTTAAAAAATGTTGAACAGGGCCAAGGAAGACTGATCTCTGCTGGGCAGCAGTTGAGACATAATGGCCACTTTTAAGATGAAGTATAATTTACCATCATACTGAGGGCTTTGTATGTATTTAAACATAATCTTACATCAGTAACATTGTGTGTCAATCAAATTATCTACTGTGAGAAAAGGGCCAATTTAACACAAGTTGAAGTTATTGTTAACCTATGCCAAACAGTTTCCCAGAGAAGAGAGCTCTTGAAATCACCATGCACATGCTTTATCAAAAGCAATTTCATCACCCAGCACACTAACCTTCCTGAAAACAAATGTCCTGCTCCTCTAATAAGTGTCACAGTTATTTGACTATGGAAAATATTGTTTAATTTGAACACTTGCCAACCTCTAATATGGGAGGAAGAGAGTGTCTCATTGCTGTATTGTCTGTGTGCTTTCTATTTCCCATTGTCAGCCTTTTGGTGATTTTACTGTTCACTGGTGCCTATAGAGAAAAGAGTGTTGGAAAAAGGCAAGCATGGAAAATTCAAATCTATTAACTCTGATTTTCATTATCAGCTCTTTAGAAAAACTAAGTGGAGAAGAGTTTATAATAGAAGGTTAAAGTATAGTTTTTGATTAACTCATTTGTATATGCTATACTTTCCGCTCATTAGCAAAGCTAATACAATTGTCAGGAATTACCGCTCTTGCCACCTTTATTTTCCTTTGGTTGTATCTCATTTTTGCTTGGTTGTACACACTTTACTTCAAAAAATTCTTATTTTTTTATTGTTACCTATAAGAAGGGCCTTGCTCAACTTTAAAAAAATATATACTTATGTTTATTTTTAAATTCTGAGCAGAATGTATGAAGGAGAGAGTGATTAATAGCATTAAATACTGTGGAGAAGTCAAAGAGTGTGAGGATTGAGAAAGGGCCATTGGATTTGGCATCTACGAGATCATTAGTAACTTTGGAGAGAGCAATCTGGTTGAATCATAAGATCAGAAACCAGACTGTAAGGGGTTAAGAAGAGAGGAGAGAAAATGAAGGCACCTTTTGTAGACTGCTTTTTCCAGGAGTTTAGACACAAAGGACAGAAGAGTTACAGGATGAGAATTACCAGTAATAGAAAGACCAAATGAGGATTTTCAATATGAGGCAGACATAGGCAGGTTTGTAGACAGTAGGAAATGAGTCAGTAGTAGACAGGGAAAGATTGAAAATATATGAAAGAGTGTTCGCGATAGAGTGGCCAATCTCTCGGAACAGACAGGATGGAATGGGATCACTCGAATAAGTAGAGGGGTTAGCCCTGGGAGGGAGTAAGACTACTTCATCATGTGAGATAGGAGGGAAGGAGAACACAGTGGCAGAAGGCACCTGAGTGATAGTTGAGGAGGAAGAAGAGAGAAGAGGGGAATGGACTCAATTTTTTCTGTAAGAGGCAAGGTTCTCAATTGAGAGAATGAGGAGAGCAGGTACCTTCACTTTCCTTTCACTAGTTTCAGAAACCTTTACAATCTGGCTTCTGACCTTATTCTTCCTCTAAAGCTGTTCTTGCCAAAGTTACTAAAGGTTCCTTACTTGCCAAATTCAACAGCCTTTTTTTCAATCTTCTTTCTTCTTAATCTCTCTGTAGGCTTTGAAACTACAGATCACTCTCTCCTGCTTGATATATTCCTCTCTAGGTTTTCAGGACACCATTTCCTTTTACCTATCTAACCGCTCCTCTTTCTCTTTTGATGGATCATCTCCCAGATCAAACCCTCCAGCCACTGGTGTCCTTCAGGCCTCTGTCTGAAGCCCTCTTTACTCATCTCCCTCTGTACTACTTTACTTTGTGATGTCATCAGTTCCCATAGATTTAGTTACCATCTCTGTACTGTTGATTCTCAAATCCACCTATCCTGCCCTAACCTTGTGCTGACCTCCAATCTTGCATCTTCAAATGCCTTTCATACAGCTCAAACTAGATGTCCATTACACATCATAAACTCCAGACGTCCAAAATGGAATGCCTATCTTTCTCCTAAATCCTCCCTCCCTATCTTCCCTATTATTGTAGAGGGCAACAGCATTCTTCTAACTCAAAATTTAAGGGTTATCCTTGACTCTTCATTATCTCCCACCCCACCCCAAATCCAACATCTCTTGAAAACACCCCCTTATCTTCTCTGACACCACCAATATTCTAGCACAGGTCTGATCACCTAACATTTGGACAACTGCAATAGCCTGTTGGAGGGTGTGCCTCCTTCCACCCCACTTCAACCCATTAAGCCACTAAAGTGATTCCCCTAAAGCCCAGATCTGATCATGTAACACTCCCTACTCAGTAAACTAGAGATTCCTTTTTGCCTCCAGGATCAAACACAAAATGCTCTCTGGCATTCAAAGCCTTTCCTAACCTAGTCCCCTTCCTATCTTTTCAGTCTTGTTACACCTTACATGCCAACACACACTTTGATCCAGTGACACTTGCCCTCTGACTGTTCCACAAGATACTCCACTTCTTGTCTCCAGATTTCTCTGGCTATCCCCCATGCCTGGAAGGTTCTCCTTCCTCCATTCCAGCTACTGATGTCCCTGGTTTCCTTTAAGTCCCAACTAAAATCACTCCTTCTACAGGAAGCCTTCCCCAACCTCTCTCAATCCCACTACCTTCTCTCTGTTGATTTCCTACGTATCCTCTATATAGCTTGCTTTGTATTGTTAAGGGCTGTTAAAGGGTCCCCTGAACTTGTCTTTTTGAAAAAAATTGCCATATTTTCCAAAAACTCTGGACACAGAGCATGAATGTATCAAGGATGAAGCTCTCCCTGAGCTGACATAATTTGTTGTTGCACCCCAAGCTGGACTCCCTGTGTGTCCTTGGGAGGCAAGCCAGGTGCCAGCCAGTCTGTGTCAGGGTGGGATAATGCTTGTGCAGCTTGGCTTCTTTACAGATAAGAGGACTCTCCTATTTTCAAAGTCTAATAGTTCCCAATGGAAAATAATTTGGCTTTTGCCATCACTTTGCTCCTCCCTGTGGGGAGTGGTCTTGTCTTTTTTTTTCCCCACCTTTGCTACACCATTCCCACTCTCATGCAACAACCCCTCCCTGGTATGTCCTGCTATTATAAAAATGTAAACTTCTATAAGGACTGTGAACTCTTTGCTCTGACTTTGAGGCTTTAATTTCCACATGCACGTTCATTCCTCTTATAATAAACTTAGTTTTCACTTAGGTTTCATGGAGGTATTAATTTCCTGTTGACAGTATATGTTCATGTTGTCTCCCCCATTACATTGTAAGCTCTTTGAGGGCAAAAACTATCTTTTGTGTTTTTGTAGCCCCAATGCTAACTTAGCACAGTGCCTGACACATACTCGGCATTTAATAAATGTTTATGGAGTCATGGATTGAGTGTATTAGTGATTTATATTTAATTACCCTGAAAATTTCCCAATATACCTTGAGATAGCAGCAATAGCTAATAATAATAGTTAACAATCACAATGCCCTGTATAAAGCACTAGATATATGTGTTTGTATATAAATATGAGTGTGTGTGTATGAATAAATTATATCATTTGATCCTCTCATATAGGCAGCTAAATGGTACAATGGGTAGAATGGGCAGTAATTCATTTAACTTCTCAGTTTCTTCATCTATAAAACAGGGATAAGAGTAGTACCCATCCCATAGGTTTGTTTTGAGGATTAAATGACATTACAATTTATATAAATAACAATTTATATAAATAAATAATAAATGTAAAATATATGAGTTTTTCAGACCTTAAAGTGCTATGCAAATGCTGGCTAACAACAATCCTGTGAGGTCTGTGTGACTACCCCTATTTCACAAAGGAGGAAACTAAGCATCTTTCACACAGCTACAAAACTGCTAAGTGTCTAAGGCAGGATTGGAACTCAGGTCTTCCTAACTCCAAATCCAGCATTCTATACATCACCTAGTTGCCTTCTATGGTAGATTACTCAGAAGTTTGAGATAAGAAGCGTTGATAGTCACTGACTCTACTAAAGATAGATGTTTAAAATATTCAAAAATGCTCTAATACATCTAGTTTCAAATGACATCTTATATGATTTAAACACTGAGGCTTCTCAAAACGAAAGGATGGTTACTACAGCACTGCAGGTAGGTGGTACATGTGGCATCAAGCAAAAAGTTCAGATTATGAAGGAGGAAAACAATACTAAAAAGAAGAATTTAGATTAAAATTTAAGGCAAGTTGGAGAGATGAAAATGGTGGCAAGCAGAGACACTGACAATGAGTCTGCAACTCAGAGAAAGAGGAAAAAAGCTATCAAGTTGGTTATGATTGCTCATAGTATCCATTTACTAGTGCCCTTCCCTTCAGAAACTGCTTGGTATTTACCTTGTATATATTTTATTCTTAATTATATGTGTATGCATTGTTTCCCCTCAACAAAATGTAAGCTGCTTAAGGATAGATTATTATATTTTCATTTTTGTATCCTTAGAACCTAGAAGTGCCAGGCAAAGTGTAGGTGCTTTTAAGATGCTTATTTTAAATAGACTTCCTGTTGCTATAGAAGATCCTTGCCTAGAAATTCACATATTCCCCAATTCTTCATTTAAAATAAATCCTAACTATCCTGGTTTTCCAATCAAAGTGACACAGAGCAAATAAACTTACATATAAAAATAATATATTTCATTTTTGGAGGTCTATAGTGAAAGAAGTTGCTCCATTATATATGTGTGTGTTATGTATGTATGTGCATATATGTACATGTGTATACATACACACATGTATATTTATATGTATGTGTATATCACATTATTATTGTATGTATATATGTGGGGGGAAGGAGAAAGAGATGGAGAGAGGGAAGAAGATGGGGGAGTCAGAGAGAATCACCTGGGAGCTACACTTAAAGATATCAACCAATTCCACAAGAATTAATTCATATGATTTTCCGTTACATATATAAAACAGCTTGAATTGTGTAATGAAGATATGTAGAGCTATCTGCCATGAAAAAAAAAGTTACCAAGTAATCAAAGACATAAGCACCTCTCCAGCAGGAGAAAGGGGAGGAGAGAGAAGGAAGAGAAGTACTTAGAGCTTGGTGGTTGCCTGAGAAAGTAGTCAGTGTGATGAGACACAAAATGAACTTGTAACTCAGAGCCTTCTCTTACACAGGACTATGGGACAACAGAAGAAAAAGAATAGAAACCTCATAGTGCAAATCAGTAGAAGTAGGAGTAAGGGACTATACATATTTGGTGAATTGGGAAACCAAGTCTCATTGTCCCAAAGCTTGTAGTGAAAGTGATAATTAATCCACATTATGCAGAACTCATAGAGTAAGGAGAGAACATTAAGTTGTGGGGTTTTTTTAAAGGGTTATTATAATATATACTACTCAGAATTCAAAGATGCAGCATTCTCAACAACTACTCACTAATGTTTAAAGCAGTTGGCTTTGGGGACAAAGGTTACAATCTGAAGTTGGACTACTTAATATTTACATATAGGACTACAGAACATTAACTCGGGAAAAGCCCTCAGAGATCATTATGGTCTAACAGATGAGGAAACAGTCCTAGAGAAAAGTGGCTTGCCTAAGTCCATCACACTAAGTTAAAAAAAAAAACTGGGATAAGAATTCAATATGATACAGGAGAAAAAATACTGGCTTTGAAGACAGAAGATCTGAGTTCAAATCTCTGCTCTGCCATACTATCTGTATGACCACGAGCAAGCTGACTTCAACTCTCCAGTCTCAGCCTCTCCATCTGTAAAATGAAGGGATTGGACTAGGACACTCAAAGTTTCCTAGAGTCATAAATTTGTAATCTCCAGATCCCAGTGTTCCTATCGCAATATATAATCTTTGCACCCACAAGAATTTCATTAAATTTTATTTAACAGATTTTCTTTTGTTGCCGCTATGTTTTTCATTCTTTTAAACTATATATTCATTAGACTCAGAACTATGAAGCCTATAACCAAAAACTGAAAAAAAATGCAATCATTATTAATATTAAAATCCTTTAAAAAGCTATGGAGATAGTAAACTTAAAGTACACCTAAACTCAAAAATATTGAAACACAATGCAATATGAATCATAATTTCTACTTACATAGATGACAATATATCATTTTACAACATTTTCTGGAAATATTTCCTTCCTAATCTTATGTATGCTCCTAGACTCAGAGGGTAGAGAAAGAGCACAAAATTTGAAATTATACTCAAGATCATGCATCTGACATAGTGACACAAAATGTTTTGCCTATGAGTTTTATTCTTAGAATCCATGTCAATATAAACTAGAAACAATTATTACTATAGAAAGCAAAACCAAAATTACAAACTTACAAAACTGAAAGAAAACTCTAGCATTTTCTCAGCATGTCTTGCATATTAAATTACAAGTTTTTCACAGTAGTATGGTTGATACAACACATGTGTAATGATTATTGCTGTATGAAACACTCGTTATTTCTTCCTCTCACAACTTAGCTAAAACAGAATGCCAGAACAGCTGTTAGGGTAGTACATGCTTCAGAATTTGTCACACAGAGAGTTTTATTTTTTCCTTTCTGCCAGACAGGCCAATAAAAAAATGAAATTAATATATTTTCGAATCAGGAGCCATGATTCAAAAATTTATAAAAGAATAGGCTCATAGCTTTTTTCAAGGGCATTTCTCTGAATTTCCTCTCTCTTACTAGAATATTATCAAACTACTTTATATAGTTTCAGCCAAACACAATATAGTTTTTCCTTCCCATACAGACTAAGTATATATGAATTTCATTCAGCTTTCAGGTTCCTTTTTGAAGTTTCTAAAGGAATTTTCTATTTATCTCCCCAAGACAAATACCAAACACACACACATACCCACACACACACACACACACAAATGGTGACCTACAAGCACTGAATATTATATACCACATGCTAGTTTTAAATTCATAATAATTTTTATTATTAAGAAAAAGTTATACAGAAAAGGTTAACTAAAGCAACAAGCTAACTCAAATATTCTATGGAAAATTTAGAAATCTGAGAACTCACATTCAGTTGAGAAGAGAACTAGCACGTTCATTTTTTTTTTACTTTTGTACCAAAGGGTGTTTTTGGTTTGGTTTCATTTGTAAAGCACCAGGCACATTCCCCAAATGGTATGATTTTGAGAAGAATTTGGAATTTCCTTGTTCCTGGAGCTAAAAATGCATACAGAGCACAGCTGTATCTACAATTAGTGTTTTGACACCCAAAATTCCAGGTGCAAAATGTTTATCTTCTATGCCATCTTTAAACCATGCATACACAGGTGCTGATATTCAATGTCTCATAGTGAGAATAAAGAAGTTATTCTTAGCCATAGAAGGAATATACATGTTCACTTCCTCACACATGCCTCTGTGCCCAAGGTCTTAAAATGGCTTACTATAAATCTTTCACATAAGCACTCAAAACATTGACTTTTCTAAGTGTCAAAAACCAACATATGTTGGGCAGTACATTTTACTTTCATTCTATATATGCTGGGCCTTCTTGGTGCCTAAAGCTAACAGCTGTCATTTATATTCTCCCGTCTGCTAACACTTTCCTTAATTCCTAAGGGGCTTCCCAACCTATAATTAAACTTTCCAGCTGCCACAGCATCTTTTTCCTGGAAAGCTCCCTACCCATCCCTTGCTTAAGAATATTCTCTAAAAATGCCTCTTTCAAAGCTGCATTACTGGAACCAGGATATTCAACGATCAGGTTTGAGATGAAATACACAGTTTTCAATCAAAGAAACATTTTATGCAGAAACTTGCACTATGATCAAGTTTTCCTTTGTAATATAGGGTATCACGCGTTAAAGAACTGGAAGCCAAATATATGGTAGTGAATATTCCGGAATCTTCCCCATGTTTTGCAAAGATCATCAAAAACTATAAAACTGTAAATGTTCTCTTGTCCTCAAACATCTTTCTCCTATCAACACACAATCTTTCTGACAGAAGAGATGAGCCAGGAAGAAAATTGTGAATATTTAACTAAATAGCAGGTTCTGCTCTGCTCTAGGACGCCTGTGGCTAACACTGCCCCTTCCCCCAGTGTAGCTTTTAAATTAGAGTCATTCTTCATGTGCAAAGCCTTCTTCTTCACAGAAAAGCAGACATTTCAGAACAAAACCCCCAGCAGTGAGCCCTTTAATTCAAAGCCATGACGTTTGCCAGAGATACAGAATGCATAGCAGCTGATTTGTTAAACCCAGAAACAAATGAATGTGTATATGCGTGCGTGCACACATACACACACTCTCTCTCTCTCTCTCTCTCTCTCTCTCTCTCTCTCTCTCTCTCTCAAGGGGCAGGGGAGTTGCAGAATCTACGCATGGTATACAGAGATATGAATCAATCAACACAAATTTATTAAAGAACTTACTGAATACCAAATACTGTCCTAGGCACTTTGAGATACAAAAGCCAATCAGTCCCTACCCTCAAGGAACGTATATTCTATAGTGAGAAATACTATGTATGTGTGTATACATATATATGTATATAATAATATACAAGTATGTATTATATATATGCAAAATGGACAAAAGTTTGGGTTTTGGCAGGGATGAGTGAGGGAGTGCTAGTAGCTAGGAGAATTAGGAAAAGCTCAAAGTTTTGTTTGAACTGAATACTTTCTTAAAAATTTATTTTATTTTTAATTCATGGAATAAAACAAGCATTCTATTAACATAGTATAATAAAAAGATGATTGCACATAAAAGTGAAAATCTATTATGTGCAACTTGCCATTCCTTTCAAATGTGAACTGAGTCTTAAAGAAAAAGAGGTATTTTAAGAGGTTGGGGTAAAAAGCAACTGCATTCTAGGCATGGGGGAGAGACAGCCTGGGCACAAGAACTTCTCCAGACAAAGGAGTGCTGCATACAAGGAAACAGTAGGAAGGCCAGTCTAGCCACATTGTAGGTAGAGAAGCAGATAGGCTGTGCCTGAAGTCAGAAAGAGGTGAATTCAAATGTGACCTCAGACACCTACTATCTTTATGACCCTGGGCAAGTCACCTAACCCAGTTTGCCTCATCTGTAAAATGAGCTGGAGAAGGAAATGGCAAACCATTCTAGTATCTTTGCCAAGAAAATCCCAAATTGGGTCACAATGATTCGGACATGACTGAAACCACTGAACAACAACAGGCAGATTTGGGCCAGCTTTAAATGTACAAAAGGGGAGTTTATATTTGATTCCAAAAGTAACAGAGTCACTGAAATCAGTAGGAAAATGACATGGTCAAATGTGCTCATTAAGAATAGGACCCTGATAGGTGTGTGGAGGACAGACTGGAGTATAGTGAAGACTAGAAGAAGCAGAGAGATTACTTCAAAAGCAGTATCTGCTTATACTGAACTAGCAAAAAGGCTAATTTGGCAAATGCTTTCATCAAACTAATATACATCAAGAAGCTGCAGAGGATATATAGCTTCAAATAAAGATGAAATTACCAATATTTCTCATGGCAAAAGTGACATAAACAAACAGAAAAATCCTAACTGAGCAAGAATGTGAAACCTATCATCCAAACCACTGTATGCAAACTCTCCATTCAGAGAAAGGAGGAGCACAAAACGTACCTCCTAAACACATGACTGGGCACACCCAAGGGAATAAATAATATTAATGCTTTGCTAGAGGTATGGAAGAGATGCACAAGTGAATATTCTGGAAAAAGTGACGCTGACTTAGCTTTACCAGAATCAGTTCTTTCACAAGTTTTATTTAATGTAAAAGGTACCACACAGTTTCTTGCCTTCTTATATTGCAACCTGAGTAATAATTTAATATTTTGCAGAATTTCTCTACCAAATCTTTTCTCTTGACCTATAATTTTTAAAAATTCTGAAATGGTATGTCATATGAAACTTGTACTTAATCTAGTAAAATAGTCAAGAGTGGCAAACTAGGGGCCAGGTTCTATTGAAGCAGAATAGGAACCCAAGTTGGTCCAGTGGAAACAGTCATGGATTAAGGATGGGAAAGGAGAGGACCAGAGACCTGTAAGACTATGCTGTGAAATCCAGAGTCCAGAAATGCCAGAGATATGGCAGGAGAAGCAAACTTTTCATCCCAGAATCCATTTAACTCCATTTTGTGGAATATGCTTCAAGAGATTGGAAAAATAAGAAGAGTAGGAAAAATCAGTGTAGCAAAAGCACCATGGCATAGTTCTTCCCATCTATATAAAATGATAACTACTGTCAAATGAGATTATATATGCAAAGCATTTTGCAAACCTTAAAGTGCTATATAAATGCTAACCATCATTATTGTTATTAATTACTATCATTACTCCAACAAACACTGAGAACAAGCATCATACCCTGGTAACAGGTAAATCCAAGAAATCACAGTAGGCCATTTTTCCAGGCCAACATTGCAAATTCAGTCCTTAGGCAACCAATTATAGCAGGGAATTTGGATCAGGAGTGGGGTAGCATTCTTGTCTCTAAATCTGGAATATTTGGGAAACCTTACATGGGGAAAAACCAGGAGTGAATGGGCCTGAAGTTCTGTCACTCTGATCTTAACAGCAGAATCACTTGTTCAGACAACAGGAGAATAACCAGGGAAGCAGGGACTGTGGATCAATAATGCCTACACCTCTCCATCACTCTGAACTTGCAAAGTCTTCCAGCTGCCTGACCGGGGGCTGGGGGCGAGTGCCAGGAACTATTTATTGGAGCTTCACCGAAAACCAAGTCTTCAGTTATATTACCCAATCCAGGGGTTCAGAACCTGCAAAAGCGCAGCTAAACCAGACCTCTTAGGGCCCACTGAAAGTCTACAGCTATCTCACCTGAGGTACCCCCTGATATCTTAAAAAATGTAACATTCAACTACTGGAAAACACAATGACAGGACACAAGGAAATACAAATCATAATCAACAGTCCCTCCAAAAATACACAAAGCTTAATGCTACTACAAAGTATCAACTGAAGAAGTGAGGAT
This sequence comes from Phascolarctos cinereus, assembly GCF_003287225.1. Taxonomy (NCBI): domain Eukaryota; kingdom Metazoa; phylum Chordata; class Mammalia; order Diprotodontia; family Phascolarctidae; genus Phascolarctos; species Phascolarctos cinereus. The sequence continues at coordinate 510,949,030 of NW_027555847.1, forward strand.
AAAAGAATTTCTTTTTTTTTTAAAGCAACTAAAATAAAATGAAATAAAATAAAATAAAAAACCCTTTGTGGAGAATGGCTTATTTGAAACACAAAACTACAGGAGTAACTCTAAAACATCTTCAAGAAAAGCTTGAAAGACACAGATTACAAAATCAACCACAGTTCCTAAAAGAAATGAAGGAAGAGATAAAGAATTTTTATATAAATTAAATGAGAGCTCTAGAGGAAAGAATTGAAAAAGAAATGAGAGCACTGGAAATACCACTTGGAAGTCAATAAATATTTCTGTTAATAAATATTTATTAAGTACCTGCTATGCACTGAATATCTGCTAACCACTATGGAAACAATTAAAAGTCAAAGATTGCCACTCCCTGCCCTCAAGAAAAGTGGCAAAGGTACGAAAACTAACAGCTTGATATAAAAGTAGAAAACATTACTTAAGTTATAGACGCTATAAAAATTAGAATGTACAAAATATAAGTTAATGACTCCATGAGAAAAGACTTATTTTTAAATAAAAAAACTTTTTGAAAAGACAACATATTACACATCTGATTAAAACAAACTAACCTGAAAAATAGGCCAATATAAAAAAATTTAATAACTATAGACTACCTGAAATTCATAACCACAAGGAAATTCTCAGTATCATAATTCAGGAAATCATTAAAGAAACCTGGCCAGATCTATTAGGACAAAAAAGCAAAATGCAAATAAAAAGGTTCCAACAGTCACTTCCTTAAAAAAAAAAATAATAATGTAAACTCCCGGGAAGATCATAACCAAAATGTAGGTATTCTAGGTCAAAGAACAATATGACAAGAAGCCAGAAACAGTACTGAGGAACCACAAAAATGAACACATAAAATTTAGTAGCTACCACCATAAAGTACTGGAGAGCTTAGAATTAAATATTCCAAAAGGCAAAAAAAAAAAACTTACATCCAAAAATAATGTATCCAACAAAACAGAATATAATCCTACAAAGGAGGAAAATAAGCATTTACTGAAAACAGAAGATTGCCAAGCATTCCTAATAAAAAGATCAGAGCTGAGTAAAAAATTTGAAATACAAACACAGCAGTCAAGAGAAACATAAAAAAGATAAATATGACTGAACAAGCAGAAGGGCTAGTAGATAGAGCCCTGGGCTTGAAGTTAGGAAGATCTGAGTTTAAATCCTGCCTCAGACACTTACTAGCTGTGTGACCCTGACCAAGTCACTTAATCTGTCTTCCTAAGTTTCCTCATCTGTAAAATGAGGATAATAATAGCACCTACCTCCCAGGGTTGTGGTGAGGATCAAATGAGATAATAATTATAAAGTACTCAGCACAGTGATAGGTACACAGTAAGTGCTGTATTATTATTGCTGCTGTTTAGTTGTTTCAATCATGTCTGACTCTTCCTGAGCCCTTTGTTGGGGGGAGGAGGGAGGGAGGAGGTACTTCTTGGCAAAAATACTGGAGCAGTTTGCCATTTCCTTCTCAAGCTCATTTTACAGATGAGAAACTGAGGAAAACAGGATTAAGTGACTTGCCCAGGGCCACACAACTGGCAAGAGTCTGAGGCTGGATTTGAACTCGTGAAGATGAGCCTTCCTAATTACAAGCGCAGTATGCCACATAGCTGCCCAAGCCCTACATAAATATTAGCTATTATTTGTTCTTAATAGGAGAGATGATATGTATCCTCTCAGAACTCTAATGTTATTAGGGATCACAGGGAAAATTAAACAAGACAGAGGAAAACGTATAATTCTTAATAGTAGGCCATGTATTTGTTCATGCTACCCACCTATTCAAATTTTCAACAACTTCTGTAATAAAGAGATTTTAAAAGTTAGTAACATACATTCAAGGAAGAAAGAGGGCACTATATTCTTTTCATATATGAGTGCATATTGGTACATATGAGGAAAAGGTTTTCACCATGACTGCTATTTCTCCCTTGCAAAGCATAATTAACAAAAATCTGCAAAAACTAGAATTCATACAGTGACCTCACCTGGGAAAATAGGAAAACACTTTACTGAGAAATCATAAAGCTAAGGTTTTAGTCTTCAAATATCACCTTACTCATCAATACTAACTATACAAGTGATACTGGTTATGTGTAGCATTGTTAACTGTAATGTAAAGCACTGCATTAATACCAAGAGTAACACAATATCTTATTACCTAGAAGTAGGTATAATGTAGGTATAATAATCTTTTCTGATATATTTTTGTTGCTGCTATTAAGTCATTTCAGTTATTTTCAACTCCTCATGACTCCATTTGAGGTTTCTTAGTAAAGATATCTGAATGGTTTACCACTTCCTTCTCAAGTTTTCTGATAGATAGCACCAATATATTGGTCAAAGTCTGATGCAATAGGGTTAACCTGTAAACACAGCTATTAGTTCTAGCACCCCAAACTCTATAATTTGGGGTTGATTTTATATAACATTCACTATTATGTATGTTCAAAGCACCAGTGAATGAGGGTGATAAACCAATGCATAATTTAATGAAAGACGGGTGTGTGTGTGTGTGTGTGTGTGTGTGTGTGTGTGTGTGTCTGTCTGTCTGTCTGTCTTCAGTCATCTTTCTCCATCCTTATCAGTCTGGTAAACTGAAACCAATGCCTTAATTCATGATTCAGTGCCTAACTTCCTTAAGCAAAAAATCTGTGACTTTCTTTATGCTGTTTCCTAGTGTTCTGGGGAGCAGAAGCAGAAAGAGAGAGAGAAGGAATTCAAAATAAAAAGGAAGCTAATCTAGTAGAATCCCAAGACCTAATTTCAAGATCAGAGCTCTATAAGTTCTCAAATTAAAACCAAAATTAAACTCTACAAAGTCAAACTGAAAATTGGGCCATAAAAGAGTAAGTTTGCTTCACTATTTTTTATTAACCAAATGCATACACAAGCCATAAAACCACTCAAATAACAACAGCTTAATGTACTCAACTTTTCAGGAAGAATAATGGAAAGTAAAAAGGTTTTAATTCCTCTATACACAAAACAAATTGCACCACTTGAAACATATCATATTTGTTAAATGTCAGTTTCATTTAATACAACAGTTGAGTAGAAACAGAAATGGAAAATAAATGTCAATAATATATTTGAGCACTCAAATAAACCATACATACATAACAGGCAAACACACAGGAAATCTTAACTAAAGAATGAGATTCTCTCCATACAATGTCAACCAATAACAATGATGTGAAGCTTCCATGTTGTCCACTGAAATCATGTTGCAAGAGTATAACTATATTAAAAGGCTTTCTCTTCAAACAGCTAAAAACCTCAGATAATGCTGGTAAAACATACATGGCATACTACAGAAGGCGTCAATACATGAAAATAAGCTCAACTAATTCCTACAGGGTTTCACATCTCTATTTTCCTCACTACTGTTATGTACTTGTGTTTGAAATTCATTATTAGTACAGAAGAAAATTTCACAGCAAAGTTTATCACATTAATAGTAGAGCATGATGCTACAGGTTTTTTCAACATGTTTATGGATATGTTTGTCTTTGAGTCACATTCATTTCCAAATATATAATTCAGTTCAGTCATTTTTCAGTCATAGCTGACTGTTTATGACCCCATTTGGGGTTTTCTTTGCAGAGATATTAGAGTGGCTTGCCATTTTCTTCACTTCATTTTACAGATGAGGAAACTGAGGCCAAAAGGGTTAAGTAACTTGACGAGGGTCACACATCTAATAAGTGTCTAAGGCCAGATTTGAACTCAGGAAGATGAATCTTCCTGACCCAGGCCTGACACTCTATCCACTGAGCCGCCTAACTGCCCACCAAATAAATATAGCTGGTACTTAATAAATGTTTGCTGACAGACAAACATATCCCCACCCCCAAACCTTACACAGAGCAAACATCTTAAATAATTAAAAGGAGTAAAAATGAGCAATTCAGGAAATAAACAAACACTGTCAATGTCTGATAGTACATGCTAAATTCCACATTCATGCCCCTCATCCATCCACTTTCACAATAAAAGAGGCACTTTTTCTCCACTCTTGTCCAAGACTAAATTTGGTTATTATAATCATATAGTGTTCCCTTAATTTTTTTTCTTTTCTTTTATTCATTTCTTTCCATTTACACTGTTATAGTCATTATGTATATTGTTTTCTTTGTTCTGCTTTCTTTTCCATTTACACAATATTAGAGGAGAATGAGGAAGAACAAGAACAAGAAGAGGAAGAGGAAGAAGAGAAACAATCCTCTGTTAAACTCCTGATTCTCGCTGTGCTTAGCTGGACACTGCACAGTATTAAAGAAATCTCAGAAATTCATAGTGGAAAGGACCTCACAACCACCTAGTTTAGTCCATATTTGTATAAGAACTCTCCCAACAAGGGGTCATCTAGCCTTCCCTTAAAGACCTCAAAAGAAGAACCTTTGGATACAAGGTCAGCCCATTCCACTTTGGAAGAGTTTAAATTTTTTAAAACTTTTTCCCCCTTACATCAAATCTAAATGTGTTTCTCTGTAGCTCATACATACGCTGGTTATGCTATCTAGGGGAAAGAAGAATAAATATAATCCTTCTTCAATAAAATAAGCATTCTATTGTTTAAAGACATCTGTCATGTCTTCCCTCAGTCCTCTCTTTTCCAGGCTAAACATTTCCAGTGCTTTCAGGCAATCCTCAGATGGCATGGCATCAGAAATGTGCTGGACAATGTTTAACAACTAACCAGTTCTCCAGAAGAAAAAATCAGATCTATGATCCTATGGACTTCGTTTTGTCTGGAGAATTAGTAGATATTTTGCTTAAAGGCAAAAACAATTGTTCATGTACTGAGTGACATCAGCCCTCTCATACCCCCTCATCCATAAAATCAAATTATAGGATGGTGAAGAGAGAAAATGGCAGAGAAGAGGAATCATCCTCAGTCACTAAAATCTGAAAAGAGGCAAACAATAGTATGTACAACACTTCAGACCAAAAGTATTAAATTATCATGGAAACATGAATACTAGTCTGACCAAACTGTACACATGTAAAATGAAGATCTAGGAATAAACCAGTGGCCCTTTTTTTGCTCTAAATCTTGTGAAACCCATGAAACCTTTTGTGACACATACACACGTAGGATACATAAATCAACATAGTGATGCTTTTTAGTACCAAAAGTACTAAATTATGGAAACATGAATACTAGTAAGATATATACATGCACAGACAGACTGAATTTAAGTGAAGTCATTGTAACTCTAAAATCAAAAAGTAGGAAGGAACTTATTACAAGCAGTACTTCCACTATCTCACTTCAACCCCTTGGATATTTCAATTACATTCTTTATCGCCACTGTTTCCCAGTTTTACCTAAAAAAACCAGAGACTTCATCACCCTCCACTACCCCAAAAACTGCTGCACTTCCACAAAAATCAAGAGTCAGAGCATCTAATATCATTCATTAAAATATATGATGGAGGATGCCAATCAAATAGAGAAGAGTTAAACAAAGAGAATGGAATATTATTCATAGTGACTGAGACAGTATAGTCAGGTGAATCGAGAACTGGCCACAGCCAGAGTTTAAGTCTTGCCTCAGACACCTACAGGCTGCCCATCCTAGTCAATTCATTTGAACTAGCGCTCCTAGCAACTCACTAAGACTAAAAGTTAGAGAGAAAGGGTTGATACACACTGGTTCAGGTTTTCCTCATTTAGGGGTTCTTTAAATAGGAAATCACAGATCTGTGCCCTATTCCTCTTCGTCATTTTATACATGAGAAAAATGAAATCCACAGAGGTTATGACTTTTCCATAGTAATAGGCAGTTGCCTAAAGTGAGAACAAGAACCCTGACCCCTTGTCCAGGTCTCTTTCCACTGCACTGCTACTAATAATGTTCTAAATAAGTGGTACACGAAATAATGTTATTCACTGAGGCCACTCAGGGGAAAAAAGCATCACTATGTTGATCTACGTATCCTACATGTATGTATGTCACAAAAGGTTTCATAGGTTTCACAAGATTTAGAGCAAAAAAAAGGGCCATTGGTTTATTCCTAGATCTTCATTTTACATGTGCACAGTAGGCATGGAACTAAAAGTACTTGCCTGAGTTAATATATAATAGTGTCAGATTCTGAATCTAGGACTTGTCACTCCAAATCAAACTGGTTCTTCCACTAGCCATAATCTTCCATGGTAAAAGCCATGCATGAATTAAAGGATCCAAAAATGTATAGAAATTCTCGAGGCTTAAAGAAAAAGAGTTAGGGAGCAGGTCTATTTTCGTAGCTCGTTCTCATCAGATAATGGTTGATTATGATGATGAAGATAATTAGTAACAGGATGTAATTTGATCATCTCTTCTAAACCACAACAATTTCTACCCTCTCCCCCAAAAAAGAAGCTTCTTTACTGTTCCACAATGACAGATCAAGGAAATATCTCCAAGGATAGACCTGTTATATGAGGTATGTTACTAAGTTTATAACTTACTTTTTATTTAACAAATTTGCCTAAATTATAAGTCAAGAAAAACATTTTACTAGGAAATGCCAGCATAAGAAAATAAAGTATAGGGATTTTTTTCCATTTGGAATCAAATTTTTACAGTTAATGACTTCCAATAAAATCATGAAACAAAAGATTAAGATGAAACGTCTTATTTCTAGTTACAACACTTTTCAAACCTGTGGGATCTGCAATTTGTCTTCAAGTGAAACCCTACTTAAAAAATTCTAAAGCTGCAAAAACAGTTCTTTAATAATCGGGGGTGAGGGGGGGTGGAGATAGTAAAAACTCCTGCCAGCCATAATTTCCATTCAAAGCACCCTCACTTATCCAGCATGCTCAAGTGGTAAATCAATTGGATTTAAAGGATCTGTATTCAAATTCTAGTTCTGCAACTTGCTACCTTGTGAACTTCCCAAATTCTTTTACTCTTTAGCCTTCAGGGTCTTTATCATTAAAATCAAGTAGGCAGTCCCACAAGCTCTAAAGCCTATGAATCTCAATAATGGTTTTATTGGGTGTGTATGTGGGTGCGGGTGTGTATATGGATATATGTGTGTCAGATATTCCAATTCAAATCATTTAGGTCATTATTGTTGTTGATTCATTAGAGATACAAATTATAATCCCATTTATAGAAGGTGCAGCTGCTCCCCAAAGGAGCTGAATATTCCAAGGGGAAGATGAAGGAAATAAGCATTTACATAGTGCTGAGAATGTGCTAAGCCCTTTTGTGAAGATAGTCTTACTTTTTTTTTTCATGCACAGCCCTTCAAATTAAGTATTATTATCATCCCCATTTCATAATTGAGGAAATTGGGACAAACAGAAGTTAAGTGACTTGCCCAGAGTCACTGTAAGTGTCTGAGGCCAAATCTGAACTCAGGTCTTTCTGATACCAGCGTCAGAGCTGAGTACACATCCCAATGATGAGGCAATAGGGTATAATTTGGGAAGAGAAAAGTAGGAACCAGGAGACTCAGACACTGTCTTAGTTCTGCTACAAATTGTGGGACCTGGGCATAACACTTCATTTCTCTAATATAAAACAAAAAGATGGTACTGAACTAGAATTCTACAAATCTATGATGGGAAGTGTCCAATTAATAAGATATTTGTAGAGAAAGTAAAGACAAAAAGGGGAGTTCAGGAAGTAGCAGAAACATTTTTTAAAACACAGGAGTTTTAAGAACATCTACAAATATTAGCATTATTTTTCCTCTTTACCCCAAACAAATTTATTTGTTGCTGTTGGGTTCAGTTGTTTTTCAGATGTGTCCAACTCTTCATGACCCCATTTGGAGTTTTCTTGGCAAAGGTACTGGAGTGGTTTGCCATTTCCTTCTCCAGCTCATTTTACAGATGAGGAAACTAAGGCAAACAGAGTTAAGTGACTTGCTCAGGGTCAAATAGCTATGAAGTGTCTCAAGCCAGATTTGAACTCAGGAAGATGAATCTTCCTGACTCCAGGCCCAACACTCTTATCCACTGCACCACCAATGATAAACTTATCAGCATTCATTAATTAACTGGTATGAAACACACACATATAAGATAATACCCTTTGCAATAATTCTGTCTAAATTATAACTATGATTAGCAATTACACACTGAATTCTAGGCATAATTTCAATGGTATCCATGTCAATAAGAAATATCTGTCATCTTGGATTCCATTTAAATTGTTTCCTTGGCCAACACAGAGAGCTTGGGGGTTTGGGGGAGGTAGAGGTCTAAAGATGAAGTCCCTAACTGGCTTCTTTCCAAACAACTGGCTAAGGAGAAACCTTAACAAATCAGCGGGCAACACGTGGAGAGTGCTGAAATAAGGAAAGATGAAAGAAAAACCTTGTGTTCCAAACTTGAACTCAAAAGTCTAGTCCTAGGTCACAATGTAGCCTTTTCCTATAAAGGCACATCTTCAGAAAGTATGATGAAGAAAGAGACAATGAAGTTGATATTATTTATAACACATGCATTATAAGAGAGAACAAATTCAATTTCCAAAAAAAAATTGTTTGATACTTCAGGTTCAAGTACTGATGCAATCACATGCACCTGGAGGATGATTACAACAGAAAAAAGGAGGACATTTGCAGACTGGGAAGTATCTCTTCCTTCCACAAACCCTATATAGTATTTTGAAAGATTCCTTATATGACCAAGAAAAACCCAAATGGGGTCACAAAGAATTGGACATGACTGCAAGGATGGAATAATCTCATATATATGTATGTGTATGTATATTATATGTATGCATAGCCATATATACACATACATAATCACATATACATGTGTATCCCATATTTACATATGTATATACATGTACACACATGTTTGTTATGTGTATCTTTACATATATAATTTGTTGTTGTTGTTTTGGGGTTTTTTTGGTGAGGCAATTGAGGTTAAGTGGCTTGCCCACTGTCACACAGCTAGGAAATCTATAAAATTTTCCAATAGCAAGCAGGGGCCTTCAAATCCGTTGTATTGACAGTGGAGCCCTCTTAACCTAGGTCAGACAATCAATAAGCATTTATTAAGCACCTCTACTTTGCCAGGCATTGTGCTAAGAACCAGAATACAGGAAAAGCAGAAGAAGAATACCACACATATTTGTTTTGGATGCTAATTAATGCTGATAGCGTTTCCTCAGTAAGAAATACTGCCTTTGAATAAGGCAGGCATAACTTCCTTCAAATTTTACTCTTTTCTACTCCATCATTTTATTCAAAAATTTGCTCAGCACGAAGATCAGATAAAGGCCACCAGGAAACAGAGACTTACTTGCCCTTCATTTGAAAGCCATAAAAATAATTATCAGGCTTTTAGGGAATTTTTTTTCCCCTAAACTTCAAAATCCAATTGACAGAATTATTAAAACAAGAATAAGATGATGTGCAGGCTACATAAACAGGGCTGCCAAATAAGCAATAAAAGCAGAGAAAATTCAGGTTAACATTGTCAAGTATTTCCAAATTAGTCAAGCTTGATATAGGAGCAGCAATGGGTAGGACCAGCATAAACTTCCAAGTTGGTAATCTATACATAGTCCATAAGGGCACTTTTTTTTAAATGAATTACTTTATGGATTAAGAAAAAGTAAGGAATTAATAAAGGAACAACAACCTGCCAAGCAAAGGTAACTCAATCAACTGGAAGATGATTAAAAAAAAAGTTCTGGATTATTTACTTACTTGTGAAGAGCACACTCAAACTAGAAGTAAATAATGTGAGTTGGGTTGAAAAACACAAAAACCAAGTAAGTCAAAAAGCCATTTTGCTAAAAATTACATTCAATCAAAACTAAGTTTCAAATTATTTTATTGATGGAGAAGCTTAATTTATGCAAATAACAATATTGATATTCTAGGATAATTTACTGCAGTAACACAAATGCAGAATGATCATTTGGTTTGTTGTTTAGTGAGTTCCTATCTAATCACAATCTCTCAGTTATTTACTTAGTTTAGTCTAGCTAAAGAGCTCAGACTTAATCACCAATTTCACTTGATTTTTCTACAAATACAAATACTGACAAGAACAGAAGAATTAAATTTAAGAGTTCTGTTTTTCAGTTTCAAATTTTACTGGATGATAAGGCAGGAAGTATTCACCTAAAACTAAAATGGAAATGCTAGGGAAAGCCAGATTATATTTCTAAGAAAAGTATTAAGATCAAGAATGGTACTTCTCGGAGATAGGAGAAAAAACTATCCTTATGCTCTACTGGTCATAATGAATTACAATTCAAAAGCAAATCGGGGCAACTTATAAAAAAACAACGTTCATTGCATTTAATGGTTCGCCTCATAGGAGTCATTAATCAGTGTGGTGAGGTATCAACTTAAGCAGACCCAAGAGCGTGTCTGAAATTATATTCTGAGCTGATTTTCAGAAAACTGTTTAAAGATTTCCCTCATGTACATAAGAACATTTTTTCTATATATTTTCATACTTTTACCTATGGATTTTCTCCCCATTTTTGTGTGTGATGAGGTCTTAGTGCTTTGGGGAAAAAACCTGTTCAACCTCCCAAAGAACTACCTATTTAAGGATATTTCAGAGTGATTGCTATTGTCTCCAGCCTACTTTTTTCCTTTCTTCTACAGCCTCTAGTGTCTAAATTTTTCACCTCTGAGCCACTGTGAAACTGCTCTTTACCAATATTATACTAGATGTTTCTAGTAGTGTCTGGCCCAAGAACCTATTAACACCAGGGTAATCATTTCCTCTATGAACTCTTATCAAGAGGAGAAGATGTAAAATAAAAGATGACTCCAAATTTGTAAGCTAGTAAATGCTATCAATAGAAATGAGAAGGTTGAGGAAGAGCTGATGCTTCTTCACGGTGGTGATTTAAGAACTACCTCAGAAAGCTTCATGGTGTAAGGTGGAAGATACATAAACACATTCCTATTATATAAGGCATCTACATTACACTACAGCTGAAGACAAGTAACTACAATAACAAGCTACAATTCCAGTTTTCTTATTTTTTCTCCCAGTCCTGCTTGGTGGCATTTTGAGGCTTCCCTGCATCTTTTTACATGCACATCTTTTTCAGCACAAGCCCAGAATCTTAGATGTGGTTACAGAAAATAACATATTAACAAATGTGCAAAACAACTGAAGAGATACCCCTACCATTTACATTCATTAACACATTAAAAAAAATAAAATAAAATAAAATAAAATAAAATAAAATAAATAAAAAGGCAGTAACTTGCCAATAGAGCAACAAAGTTTTTAATCTCCATGCCTTCAGCTAAAAAGTGAAGGTTTTCAATGTGTTGAGACCCCTTAGGCGATGTAAATATGTTAGGGTGATCTTTGTCAACAGAATTATTCTCTTATTCTGGTAAAAACCCTACCCTCCAATTCTAGCTATTTGCCTAATACCAATAACAAAGACTGTTCACAAATGTTATCTGTCAAGTCTAGATGTTTATCTGACAATATGAATAGTTCACATTAAAACACTTCCCTCAGGCTTACCAAAACAAACATTTGGGAAGCTTAAAAGACCAAAGAGTACATAAACTAAGAACTGTTAACCTGAGGTTTGTGAACCTTTTAAAAATATTTTGATAACTATATCAATAAAATTGGTTTCCTTTGTAATCTTGTCCATTTTATTTCATGCATTAAAAATACCCCAAGAAGGGTTCCGTAGCCTTCAACAGACTGCCAAAGACGTCCAAAACATGAAAAAAGATTAAGAAACCCTTCTATATGCCAAAAGATGACGCTCTACACCTTAGCAAAACTCTACAGGCATCTGAAATTCAAAACTAAGAGTTATACTTCAATCATATTTGCAATCTCCTCCTCAGCTATGAGGTCAATTGGTACCTTTATATTCATTTAACAAATTAAGATAAGGAACTTTCCCTAGATCATACAACACACAAATGAGAGGCAAGGGTCAGAAAACAGATGTCTAATTTCTCAATATGCTACTTAGTTCACAAATTAAAAACCACTTCTTCCAAATGAAAGTTAATGAATTTGGAACTGCAAATTTTTTCTTCCTGACTCCGGGACTGAAGAGTGGCTTTTTTGTTATTGTTGTTCTCATCAGATAAATAAATATAGAATCTCAAGAGCTAGAAGGAATTCCATATCGCTCCATTATTAGCTTTGGTTTTTTTTTCTTTTTTTTTTTGCCATCTAACACTGTTGACTCATACTGCATTTTCATGTATCTAAACCCATCAGGTCTCTTACATATGTATTACTGTGTAATCATGTCTCCTATCTTGAACTCCTGAGCCAAAATGTAGGACTTGACATATATCTATTCAATCTCACCAATCACTTCATTTTTGGTTTTCTGTATCCACCACCTATTTGCATTGTATATAATGGGCACTTAGGTGATGTTTTGCTAAATTGAATTGAATCTGATCCATTCTTGATTCTAGCTAGTCAAAACCTTTATGGGAATCTGTCATTCAACACTGGTACTCATCTTCCAAGCTGTGTAACATCCACAGATTAAAGCATTCATTAAAGTCATTGATAAAAATGTTGAATAGAAAAGCCCCAAGAACAGATCCCTAGGGCATGTTATTAGATAACAATTCTGGTTGACATCACACCATTAATCACATCTTTCAGTCCAGTCATTCAACTACCTCCAAACCCACCAAACTGTACTATTATCTAGGCCACTAGATTGACAGTCTGTTAAATGCCTTACTCCAATTCAGACATACTACTGTATGTTTACAGTATTCCTTTTATCTAAATTAGTGTAGAAACCTTGTTTAAAAAGGAAATGAGAATAATTTGGCAAGACTGGCTCCAAATCAAGAACGAGCTATCAATCTGTCAATCTTTTCCAGGTCTTAGCCAGGGAAGCTTTCTTTTGCTCTTAATGATTAATACTTTCCTTTCTAAGAACTAACAAAATAATCTCTTTAACATGTGAGCTGAAAGGCACCTTGGAAATCTAACTCAAGTCCCTCATTTTAAAAGATGAAGAAGCTGAGGCCTAAAAAGTGTAAACGACCTACCTGCCCATGGTCACATAGTTGGTGACAAAGCCAAAGCTATAATCCAGGTTTCTTAAATCTCAATTCAATTAGCATGTTAGCAATATAACCATTTTAGTGAGACTGCAACATTCATACTATGTGAAAATGCTAAGAGCACAAACTAGACAGCAAATCACAAGTACACAATTCATAGTCAATTTTACCTACATCTGGCTGCTCAGTACCAATCTATTTTACCTTCAGTCTATTCTCTCAGCTACTTAAAGGAGGGAGAAATCCTATTTGACTTAGATTTGGGTACAACCCAAAGACTGGGTTGAAAACAACTCTCTTTTCAGCTGCCAAACATTGTGCTATTCCAAGCTGGATACTCCTGTTTCTAGGCTCCCACAACAAGGACTTCCTGAATCATCTTCTAACTTTAGTTTCCTGCCACAGGAGGATGCTCTATGAATTTATTTAATTTCCAAGTAGTTCTTTTTCTTCACTATCCCTGTCACCCTCCACTCACTCACACCCACAACACCCACACACACACACACACACACACACACACACACACACATACACACCCACACACACCCATACCCCTTCTAGTTATTTGATAATTTTGGGAGCTATGTGGAAGATGGATAGAAAACGGGGGGGGGGGAGGTAAAGACAGGAAGACCAATTAGAAGATTATTATTATTAGAAGACAATAATTTGATAACTTCCTGCCCTCAAGTCATTTCTCTGTCCCCAAGATCACAGGATTTTGAGTTGAAAAGGACCATAGAGTTCATCTTCTCTAATCCTCCCCTCATCCCATTTTACAGATAAAGAAACTAAGAAACTAACAGATTAAAGATCACACAAATAGCAAGCAGAGGAGTCTGGATGTCTCCCTTCCTATGTTTCCTATTTCCAACATGTAAGTACTGGCTCTTTAAAATGTCCACTGTCAGGTGTGATATTGGGGAAAATCACTTTCTCTGAATCTCAATTTCCTCATTTTCGAAATGAGAGTATTAAACCAGATGATCTGCCAAATAAATCTGAAGTATGCCATTCTATCACAATTCTATTAACAATATGATAGATGGCTTCAAGTGCTTGAATATCTCCCCTCATATGAAAGAAGGCTCAGGTTTGTATTGCTTAGACCTAGGTGAACAGAAAGAGGAACAAATAGGAGTAGTTACAGAGATGCAAATACAGACTTTCAAGTAAAGAAAAAACTTCCTAACACTTAAAATTTTCCAAAAGTGGACTTGGCTGGTTTGTGGAGTAATGAGTTACCCCTTCAATCAAAGGTCAAATGACTATTTCTTGCATAAGTTTATAGATGGGAATTAATGTCAAATCAGATATCCCACAGGGATCTGAAACTCAAGTGTCCAAAACATGTCATAAGCCGCATTCTCCCAATTCTCCCTTCTTTCCCATTTCCCTATTTCTTCTGAAGGCACCACTATCCTCCAAGTCACCTAGGTTCACAACATTTCTTTGACTGCTCAATATCACTGACCACACATATCCAATCTGTTGCCAAATCTTGTTGTTTCTACCTTCACAACGTCTCATGTTATACACTTGTCTCTACTCACTAGAGTAGACGGGCCACTACACTAGTTCAGGCTGGACTTCACTTGTTGACTAAACTATTGCAATAGTCTTCTAATTGGTCTTCCTATCTCTAGTTTTTCCTCCTTTTCCATCCATCTTCCACACAGCTCCCAAAGTGATTTTCCTAGGACTGACAGGGTCAATCCATGCTTAATAAACCACAGTGACTCCCTATTACCTCTAAGAGAGAAAATCCTTTGGCATTTCAAGCTCTTAATAATCTGCCTGCTTCCTCCTACCTATCAAGTCTTATCACATTTTACTCTCGCCCTTCATACAGTCTACAATCCAGGAATACAAGCCTAATTGCTGTTCCCTGCACACTATACTCCATGTCCTCTCTCTGTACCTTTTTGCTGGCAATTTCCCAGGCCTAGAATTTTCTCCTATCTTACCTTTATCTCTTGACACTGCTCACTCCCTTCAAGTCTCAGCTCAAAGGTTACCTGGCCTCCCCAGGCACCTGAGCTTTCACCTCTAAATTTCATTCCTTCTACTCTGTAAGTATCTTACTACATACCTATTTATTTACATGTTGGCTCCCTCAATTAATATGTAGGCTCCTTAAAAGAAGAGACTGTTTTTGGGGTCTTACTTTTCTTCTGTATCACCAATGTTTAACAGTATCTGGCATTTCATAAACATTTAATAAATGTTTGTTGATTGGTTGAAGTTTAAGACTACCCAGATGGTCTCTAAGGCAAGGATTATCAACTTTTTTGTATGATGACACTTTTCAGCATTCTGGTAAAGCCTACAGACTCCTCAGAATTGTTTTTAAATGCATAGAATAAGTAGTATTACACAGGAAACCAATTATATTGAAATACAGTTATCAAAAAAAAAATTAACTTCACAAACTCTGCCCCCAGGTTAAAAACCCCTGCTAAAGGTCTCTTCCAATTCTGATATAATGTGAACTATAGTGTCCAAAGATAACTAATGTGGGGAGGATGGGGTATTATTCCAAAATACACATAATCAAGTAGGAAATCATTATCATAACAAGACCTTCCCTCCATCCCTTGCCACTTCAATGATTCCTTTCTGTTTTGTGAGGGTTGATAATTAATTAATTAATGATTAAAACCTGTGAGCATGAGTCCTACTCACTTAACGGAGTAGTCTTTTACCACACCCAATGGCAGAGTGAGGATTTCCTATCCAACTGAGAGAGTAGACAACAAATGTTACCCCCTTACGCAGACAACTGCCCCAACCACTTCCAGTTTTGCTAGCCATCTTTCTCTCTAATCCATCAATCTGTCTCCTTCTCTCTCCACTTTTCCACAGAATTCTCCTCTTCCCTGCCCCCATTTTTATTTCACAAGGCTTCTTCTTTTCAAATATTTTCTTCTCCACTCCTCCAAATACATATAAATACCAGTGATATCTTTGGGAAAAGGGATTTCAGTTTGGGAAGCTTCTGTTGCAGTAACCCTCTCCATAAATGCTGGTCCACAACTTTTCTGAAACTTATACATCTTACAGATTTGCATGGAGGTTAAACATCTTGCCAGTGACTACATGGCAAGACACACGTGTCCAAAGCAGAATTTCAACCCAGGTTTTTCTGACACCAAGATGGCCACATTATTCACTAAACCAACCTAAAACCTTGATAAAGAGACTGACTTCAATTTCATATTAACAGGGGAAGAAAATTGAAACTATAGATATCAGGAGGAAGTCAGAGGCCTGGGATGAATAGCACTCCCTTACTCAAAAATCTTCACTCACTCCCCAATGTCTAATCAATAAATTTTAAACTTCTTAGCCTGGCATTCGAAACCCTCTATAGATAGCTAGACCAACCTACCCTTCCAGTCTTTTTTCACCACCACCTACTCAAAGTAAGCTTTCTGTTTCTTCCAGTCCCTCAAATCATACACACAACTTTGTTCATGTCATTTTCAATATGGTGCCAGGGAGAGAGTAATTCTACTACAGTCTACCACTTGCCAGTGGCCACACAATTAAGAAAATGCATTCCCTTTGGACTTGTTTCCTCAGCTCAAAAATAGGGATATCACTACTTAGTCTCCTTTCCTGACAAGGTTATTGGGAGAAATACAATAAAAACAGGTGTAAAGTACCTTGCAAAATGAGAGATGATACCCATACGACTTTCTATGATTCCTCCCATTTCCTTCACTCCAAATCTTTGTCTATTATGTTTTTCATGCCTAATACAAAGAAATCTCCTCCTTGATCTCCTAGTCAAGTTTCCCTCCTCTGAATCATCTTGGCACTTTATTTTTACCCATCACATGGCATACTGTCTTGGTACTGTGGTTTTTCATATATTTTTCTTATTCCCCTACTACTTTGTGAATCCCTTGAGGGCTTTTGTACTGTATAATGTTATAATCTATACAGCACCTATCACACAGGACATACTTACCAATTATTTATTTTGGAGGCATATGGTTGGATTAACCTAAAATTCTTTTGAAATGAAGAATTCATAATAGAAAATGACATAAATTAAAGGGTTTTTTTCTAGAAAAGGTATAAATAGGGTAATTAATCCAGAGATGTTATAATGATAGGCACAGAACATTAAAATATACATTTAATGGTGACAGAAAAAGTCTTTTCAAAAAAAGCCACAAGTGCACAGAAACTGAGTTTCCAATATACTAAATTCCAGAAATATAAAAGGAAAATATTTTCCAGATTTCCTACAACTGAGAACTATTTCCTCTAGTGATGCTACTGTTATTATCGGCAGTACTGATTTTTTTTCAGTTTTTTTTCCAGTTTCCTTTTATATCATCATATCATTTATTCCTTTCTTCTGAGATCTCCCTCTCTGCTGATGCTCCCTGAAACACCAATTAAGGCTAGGAAGAGAAGGACTTCTCTCAATGAAGTAATTCTTTTTTTTCCCCTGATACCTGCACTGTTCTCTTCTCCCATATGGCAGAACCTCCAGCACTTGCCTAATTTACAGCTGAGAATATAAGTAGTTAGGTCATTACAAAGAATATTAGGCCATTAAAACAAAAAAAAAAGGCAGCATAGATGAGTTCAGTAATAGAAATTTTAAAATGAAACATGAGTAAAAATAAATGAACCTTTTTAAACATTCTCTTTGTGGGAAAGTACTTTTACAAGAAGCCTCAATTCTAATCAGTTTAACAAGTGAGTACCTAATATGTGCTTCTGTCCATGCTAGGCACCAGTGCCTTGCCCTCCTGGAGCTCATAATTTATCTGGAGGGGAGAGAGGGAGGGGGAAGCATACTCAAAGCCATTTGGTTTATTTCCTTTGTTTTTAAATCTAACACTCATCTTTTCCCCCTTAAGTGAAGACCATAAGAACAATGTATCAAAATGCCAGCATTCTAGAAATTAAGTTGTCAGCTTTTTTTCTAGACTATGACTACAAAAGAATTATGGGGTTAGAGCTAATGAAACCTTACGCTTGAGCACTGTGCAATTTCCCTAAACATTCTAAAGTCTAAAAATGTACCAAAGAAAATACAACCATTAGATTTGCAATTTTCTCTATTTAATTTCACTTTCTCTCACTCTTGTTAAGTTTTTTCTTACGCTTTTGCTTTTGAAGTCTGCATCCAGGTGTAGCTGTACAGTTATATTCATATGTATGTGAACATAACATATATTATATATATAAACAGTTATGTTCACATATATACATATATATATGTGTGTGTATGTGTGTGTGTGTGTGTGTATATATATATATGTATATGAACTGCATGTAATACACATACATTTATACCTAATGTGTACGTTGGTGTTCATCTCTCATATAGGGTCACTCTGGTTAAGAGGAATCTTAAACATACTTTAACAATTTACAGAAATTTCTATAATTAAACATGATATGCATAATCATATCAACTCTTAAAAAACCAAATAATACTTTAAAAGAGAAGTTTGAATTAATCTTCTAACTTCTTGTCCATAGAAATAATTATAAAAAATATTAGTTCAGGGTAGGAAACTCACAATAATAATTCCTGCATTAAAATTCTAAGATAAAAATATTTAAACTCTAAAGTAACTGATAAATATAATAAAATGCAACTGGAAATCAATTTCCTACACAGGGAACAAAAAAACTTAATCTTACTTTGAGGAATTCCTATGTTTCTTCTCTTGTCAACTGAAGTTACATAACTTTAATAAAAGAGAAAATAAAAGCTCAACCACCATAGGAAGACTCTTCCCTGTTCAAAAAGATATATTATTTATTGTGTGACTTAACACATCTTTTAAATCAAGAAGTTTTAATAAAAACATTAATTCTAATGCACTTGAAGAAAATTAGGAAATGTGTTTGATCACCTTATCAAATGGAAACATCTGAAACAGTATGCCTATTGTTCACTAGTTTTCTCCCCACATTTTAGAATAGTGACTCCCACCATCCCATAAAATCCTTTTCCGTTTTATCTGTGAAACACCCTCACATGCAGGTTTTAATTTACTTCTATCTTGCAATTTTTTGAAAAATACCTTATGGTGCAGTTCAACTTGAAGGACAGTCTCATTCATTTAGCAGACAAAGTTGAATCCACCAAGATGGTTCAGACAGTCTGGTTTTCCCTGCCCCACCCTTGTTTCCTTTGAGCCATAGTGATGTCACAACACAGGGCAGTGCAATGACTTCACTGCTACAGTTCTCCTGGCTTCTGATCACACAATTCTTTGCAGCCAAGGCAAATCAAGTAATAAGGAAAGCTGTACTTCTCTCAGAGGAGCACTGATTATCGGACACATTTCCAACAGATTAGTGGCCAGCATTTAAAGGAAACATATGTAACAATTGTACCACTACAGAACCTCTCGAAATGAAGTGGGGCTAAAGATGAATGTTTCAGGGTTTTGAAGACTAAGTCTACATTCTATATTATATAAGAGTCAAAGCTAGAGATTCACGTGTTGAATGACGGAGATAAGATGATTAGGACAGACTACATAAACCTGTTTTTTTCATGATGTCAACTTTTCACAGAAAATACACTTGCAATTACTCTTCAGGCCACTCAGAGTTTTCTTTTGACCATCAGCAATGTGATTACTGATATGCAAATTTTAAAATCTTCTTTGAAACTTCAACTCAAAAGGGCAAGAGTATGATCTTACTATGCCTAAGAAAAATAATACCTTGTACAGCAAATGCCCTTCATAGTCTATCATGTGGTAAGTATATAAGATGACAACAAAAGGCCATATCGGGGGTTTTTTTTTTTCAAACCTTGAAAGATTCTTTCAGTACATGAATGGATCTCTCATCTATCTAAGCAGAGATCTCTTTGGAACACGGTTTTATAAGTAAACTTGGTCAAATGTAGCTAAGAAGTATCTATCATAACATCATCTAACATCCAGGGTCTAGTATTTCAACAGCTGAATAATCCTTATATAGTCAAAGTCCTATGTGTAACATACAAGAATAAAAACAAGAACTGCTTTCAAATTGATCACTTATGAGGGAAAAGCCCATCACGAAGAAAATCATTATATTAAAATATTTTGTCTTGATCTAAGACAACTCAGTCCTTTTCACTAAAAAAGACTGTAATTTGAAGTTGGCACATTTTGATTGTTCGTACTGGGGGGAAATAACGCATAAAACAGCAGTCTTAATTTTATGAAATGTTTTCAAGGAAGCACAGGCTTCGTGTTTATGCTAGATAAACTATATGCAGCAACATGAGTGTCCACATTTTACTTTTCATAGTTTTTCTTTTAATGGCATGCAAATTTTTTTTAAAAGGACATGGACATGAATTTAATTTCCACAACTGTACTGAAATTAAGATATTTTTACTCTTTTGGCCAATTAAACTTAAGGAAATTAACAGAAGTTACAGTTTTGTCACAATCTCGAAATGCAACACCAAAAGTTTTAAAATTCAAGAAAAGCCCATTTTAAAAATAATTCTAAATCCTAACAAATAGCTTATTATGCTTTTGTTTGGCCAAAAAAGGGTATTTTAGATTTTAAGATTTAGTTAAACCTGTGACCAGAATATAATGAGTTTACCAGAGAAGGCAAAACCAATGTGCTCACATTACCCATACATCCAGTACATGTTATTATTTTTGTTTCCATAACACTTTTAAATCAATATTGAGTTCTCAGGGGGAATTTTCATCATATGACACCAAGATATTGTAACTAAGGAAGTAGTTTCTGCAACTAAGTATAACTTCAGCACACCTGGCCATCTCGAATAAAGTGTAAACTGTTTTGAAAAGACAGGTAAAGACCTCTGCAAAGGCAATTCAACAAGACCAATGTAAAGTAGCAAAAATTCCAAATAGAAAATAATGAAAGCTGTGACTTAACAGGACGAAGATTGCCTAAGATTGCCCCCACAGTATCGGTGTCCAGACCCCTGTCTGATTAATGCCATCTGTTTTCCCTTTATCATCTAGTGGTGTCAGTAAAGAAGCTTGTCCCAACTTAACTCCAGGCATCAGCTGAGCAAAACCTTAGGAAACCTTTCATTTGAAAATGCCAAAAGCAAAAGAAATACAGCGCTGCCACTGCAGAGGACCAGTTACAATTTACTATGTAACCACACCCACCGCATTGCAGAAGCCATAGACTTGGTGGGGAGGTAGCGAGTGGAGAAGGGTGCAGGCTATCAGAAAGGAAATTCAAGAAGCAAAGCAACTACTCCGTTAACGAGAAAACATTCCCCTCCCCAGCTTCACAGAAATGGCTATGAACAAACTAAAGTAAAATGGCCAGCGAGCTTCCCCCAACCCCCACTCGAACCCTACACTGCACTGCCTCTTTTGCAGCTAGCCTGGCCTGAATGCAGATAGCAGCCCAGCAGTCAGTCAGGTAGGCAATGCAGCACAGACACCCCCACTCAGATGCTCAGGGGTGCAACTCCCTGCTCTTATCAAGTTAAATTGGGGGCAGAGGGGACAGGAGAAGTCGAGAGTGGAAGGAAGGAGTAAGTAAAAGAGGCAGGGGTTTACCCAGGTGTCCAAGCCAAGAGTAACATCCATTTAGACACTCGCTCCTCCTCTCCCCACCCCACCCCCCACCCCCGCCGGGAATGCAGCATTTGCCGTTAGTCTTAGGGAATCATGCCCTAGTTAAAAGGAAGCAGGGAAGTTACATAAAAGCCAGGAGGTTGTGCTTGGGAAGGGGGGATGCTTTGTGCGCTACATACCTTATCCTGACCTCAAATTCAAAACAACCCCCTTGGTGTCCCCTCTGAAAAGCCTACATGGGGAGCGTCTCTGGTGCCGCGTTAGCAGGGGGCAAGGCGCAGCGAGAAGAACACGCAAGCAGAGATTCCCCCCCTCCCTCCTCTCGCCTGACAAACCGCTGCAAGGAAGCGGGGCATCTGGCATGGAGGGCCCCAGGAGAGCTGCAGAGACAGCTGCGTCGCATCGCTCTCCTTCCTCTTTGCGGGCCAAGGGCTGGTCTAAGAGGAAGGGCCGGCGTGTAGGAGGGGATAGAGGAAACCCCGTCTCGTACATGCAGGATTCCCCCTCCCCAGCTCGTCCCCCAATCCCTAATCTCCACCCACCACCAAGTGTTAACTTTAAAAATGGCGCCTCGAAATAGGAATTTAAAAAATAATAACAATAATTCAGATAAAGAAGTGGAAAAGAAGACTGCATTTTAAAAATTCCCTCGCTCAATTACGGCCTCCAAGGAAACCGAGGCTAGCGACCAGCTATCCTGCTCAGCCGGGCTCCCTCCCCCCACACCCCCCAAGCCATCTCTGCAAAATGGGAAAGCAAAGCGAGGAATGTACCTTGGCGAACCGGCGTAAGAATAGCCAACAGCTGCCGGCGCTAGAGGAGAAATCAGGGTCTGGGGCCCCGGAAGCTTCCTGATAATCAGAGCGGGACGTACGGGGGTGACTGGCGACGGTGGCGGCAGCAGCAGCAGCTCCGGCCACGCGTCAGCCGCCCCGCGCAGCCCAGCTCAGCTCCGGACTAGCCTAGGACACATTTCCAGCAAATCAGGAAGGTGGAGACTCCCTTTGGATGCGTCCCCCCTCCCCCTACGAATCACAGCAAGGAGAGAAAAGTTACCTTTCAGATCAGTAATGTGTCCAGGACTTGCCAGGGTTTGGGGCAAGCGGCTTGTCACTTTCCTCTCCTTTCGACCAGTTTCATCTGCCAGACTAGACAGTCCCAAGTGTAATGTAGAATCAGCAAAGAGAGGAGGATGGGTTTTCTTGCCCCCGGTCCCCTCCCCTCCCTGTCCGCCCCCTCTTTTTGCTCAAGATGCAGAGGCACACGGGTACACGCACTGAGATGTCTCACTGAAAACCGACGTCGCTCCAGATCCACCCTCCTCGAAGTGGAGGAGTGGTTAAGCCTACAGTACTTTACAAGAGTTACAATGTAACAGTTTTCTCCGCCCTAGGAGGCTATTTGAAGATAACACCCCTTAAGAACCTTTGCAACGACTATAATTTTGATTTCTGCTTTAATTATTTGCTTTGTAAAAAGACTACGTTTGACTTGGAATGAGCTTAGTGTCACGTCTGTAGGAGCCTGGGGAGCACTGGTGTGCTTTAATATTCAACTACAAGAAAATTCAAATTACCTTAGCAGTAGAGCATGATACTGCTGTTCTCTGGGACTCTATCCCCATATTTAAAAGTGTGTCTTCTTGATTCCCAATCTTTTTCGAAACACTAAAACAATTACCTAATGAAGTTTTCTGCTCCAGTGACCAGGTTGGGAATTCTGATTCTATGGGACAAGAAAGAATTGTTTGGCTCAGCAGAGCCAAGCTTTTCTATCTGTCAACTACCAAACATTTATTGGGCACCTACTAGTCTAATAAAGATGTTCGTGGAAGGCACAGAGTACGAGAAAGCATAGTCCTTGAGATGGAGGTTAACATATAATTGGGCAGATAAGACAGCCTATGAAACCAGACATACGCACATAATACCAACAGAGACAACTTCCTTTAGTAGCCATGGGCAAGTCATAACCTCTCCGTCAGTCACTCCCGGCACTTCTCTAAGTCTGTAAATTACAGGTGAGTTTTCCATCTGCATCTGTGGAGAATGTTTGGAATTTCCCACATCTGTCCTGGACCCTAAAAATATTCTTAACCTCGTGTGGTTTTTGTAAGGCTCAAATGAGAGTTACTTGAAGCATTTTGCAAAACTTTGAAACTATTCATCATTAAGTGCAAAGAATAAAGGCTATAGGAACTCAAAAGAAGGGAGAGAAAGACTGACTAGGGACAATCAAGGAAACTTGTTTCATTTAGAAGACGTAGGCCCTAAAGGAAGGAGGAAAGTATGAAGCATTCTAGATAGACATGAACGAAAGTGCACATAAGGGAATGTCCAAGGAATGAGAATTATCAGGTCAGACTGGCTGGAGAAGAAATAAAG
Organism: Phascolarctos cinereus; assembly: GCF_003287225.1. Classification (NCBI taxonomy): domain Eukaryota; kingdom Metazoa; phylum Chordata; class Mammalia; order Diprotodontia; family Phascolarctidae; genus Phascolarctos; species Phascolarctos cinereus. Next base: position 510,973,019 of record NW_027555847.1, read on the forward strand.
TTGATAAAAAATGTAGTGAGATAAGCAATTGAACTGCTTATTTTCGAATTGAATGAAGCCAAATTGTGGCAAGCCCTAAATGCCGTATTAAGAAGTTTGGACTTTCTGGGGGCAGCTGGGTGGCGCAGAGAATAGAGCACCGGCGCTGAAGTCAGGAGGACCTGAGTTCAAATGCGGCCTCAGACCGAACACTTGACACTTACTAGCTGTGTGACCCTGGGCAAGTCACTTAACCCCAATTGCCTAAAAGAAAAAAACCACAAGAAGTTTGGACCTTTTGTAGTAAGCAATAGGAAGTCGCTGAAGGGATATGAATAAGGGAGACTAACAAAACGGTGTTTCTATAACATTCATCTTGTGGGATTAAGATAAATTTGGTGTAAGGAAACATTAAAAACCAAGTAGGATAATGTTGAAATAGGGTAGCTTTAAGTTAATAAGGTAGAACGGTAGCTCTGGGCATGAAGAAGAAAGAAAGAGATAGAGATATGGATATACTGTGGTTTTGGTGATGCCAAGGCAATTGAGAAGAAATTACAGAATCTTAGAGATCTGGATCCACTAACAGAATTTTAAAGATGCAATATAAGTTTGGAAATCATCCACAGGTAAGGGGGAAAGTCCACATCTATTTTTTCACAGTTAAGGCCACTGACAACTTTCATGAAAAGAATTTTTTTTCAATGTGTTACACATGGGGGGTGAAAAAAACTCATAGCAAGATTTGGAGTATTTGTATTTTTATTGCTAGCTCTACCTGTTGGATAATGCTGGACTTGGATCCTGAAAGACCTGAATTTAAAGGCTACCACAGATATTTACTAGCCTTGTGATTCTGGGCAAATTACCTAATCTCTCTTTGCCTCAGTTACCTCATTTGTAAAATTGGAATAATAATAGTGCCTACCTCCGGGGGCTGTTATGGGAATAAAATTAGGTAAAATTTGTAAAACGCTTTGCAATTTTAAAAGTGTTATATAATGCTGTTGTTATTACTATAACGTACTAATACACCACTTTCTTGCAAAGGCATTTTTTTTTAATGAGGGACAAAGTCAACCACTGATCCCTTTAACATTCATTCCTACTCTAAGGGAGGGAGGCAACAAAGTGATGAAATTCAGACCAATTAATTTATTTACTCGTTTGCAGCTCTAAATAAATATTTTTGGGTAAAGGAAGATGGTAAATAGAGCTTGGAGAATCTTTCTGGATTTCCTTCTCTTATTATGTAGAATGACTATTATCCAGATACCTGTATGAGTGTGAGGTGGAGAATACAGAATAAGTGGATTTCTTTTCCATTTTTTAAGGACAGAACACTTGCTTTTTAAGAAGTGGACTTGAACAAATTGTATTGTTTACAGTAAACACTAACTTGGCATTACTATTCTAGACAGACAGATGGCTTCACATTTTCATTCATTTCTTTGCCATATTTATGCTAGTTTTTTATTCAAAACAAACTGTTCTTCCCATGACTCATAAATCTTGGCCTTAGTGAATATCATATCAACTAGTTATGGAACATATTCAACAACTAGTATCTGAATTACTAGATTGCTGAAAAGAAAGCCAAAGTACTAGGCATTATTACTATTTTAAAGTTAATATATCCAAATAATTGCCCCAATATTCTAGAAAACCCAAAATAATCACAAGAAAATGTTAACATATATTGCTTCATTATTGCATGGGAAAGGATAGCAGCTACCATTTTACAAAGTGCTTTACAATTTACAAAACACTTCTATTTAATAATAATAGTTACCATTTATATAACACTTTACATATTTTATCCCCATTAGATTCTCACAACAACAGTGTGAGATAGTTCCTATTATTATTCCCATTTTACAGATGAGGAAATTGAGATTCAAATAAGGAGCAGCTAGGTGGTGCACTGGAAGAAGCCCTGGCCTTGGAATCAGGAAGACCCAAGTTCAAATCCTGACTCAGATATTTACTGTGTCTGTTTGCCTCAGTTTCTTTCTCTGTAAAATGGGCATGATAATAATAATAACAGCTACCTCCCAGGATTGTTAGTGAGGATAAGATAAGATAATATTTGTGCTTACCACAGTGCCTGGCACATCATAAGAATGATATGTTAGTGATGATGGTGGTGGCAGTGGTGGTAATGACGATAATTATGTTTGCCCATCTTCATACAGCTAGCAAATGTTTGAAAGAGGATTTGAACTTGTTTTCGTGATTCTAAGTCTTGTGCCACCTAACCACTCTGTACATTATATGTATATGTATATGTATAATGTTTGATTATACATATACATATACATATACATATACATATACATATACATATACATATACATATACATATACATATACAACAGCCTTGGAAGACAGTACAAGTATCATTGGAAGGAATGTCTTATAGTTAATAGATGCTAAACTTGGAATCAGAAAGCCACAGGCTTGAAACCTATTTCTGACATTCACTGGGTCAATGACTTTGGGAAGTCACATCACATTTCTAAGCCTCAGCTTCCTGAAGTGCAAAAAATGAAGGTAATAACTGCAGTTAGCCCCAATCTCCCAGGGTGGTTGTGAGAATCAAATGAAATAAAGTATGTAAAGTACTTTGTAAAAATGAAAGAAGGAACCAAATGTCAGTTGTCATCACTATGCCCATCCCACAGATTTTGAAATTGAAACTCAGAGAAGTTAACTCAAGGTCAGCCTACTAGGGAAGGAAAGAGCTAAATTTTAAACCAAGTTTTTCTGTTCCTAAATTTAGTTTTTATTCTTCTACCATCCCTTGGCATTGGTTCTAAGGCATTGCTCTTTTAATTTAATGGTTGAATTAAACTGTTTACCATGGGATTATATAAAGAAATTTAAAAGTCAGAAAACAACTGATGATCAATATTGTCTTGACTGGTTTTAAAATGAACTTTTGTTTTTCTGAGGTACCCTGGAAACAGGATTGACAATTAAATGCACCAATACGGCTAATCATTTCTCATGTAGTCCCACAGTGAAGAGCTTTTTTTTAAGATGATAAAGAGAAAATTAGCAAAAAAAAAAAAAGAATGGATACAATATAACTGAAATTAAGACTTCTTACTGAGAAGCCTGACCTTAATTTTCCCTTCATAAACAATTCAATAAAATGAAAAAGAGGACTAGGAATTATAGAAACTCTATTCATTACCCTGGGAGGAAGTGGTGCTAGGGAAATTTCTCAGTGTGGAGTAATTTATTTATAGTATATATGGCACAGTGGATAGAGGGCTAGGCCTGGAGTCAGGAAGACTGGAGTTCAAATCCACCCTCCAACACTTAACAAGCTGTGTGACCAATATGTACAAGCTGTGTGACCCTGGCCAAGTCATTTCATCCTGTTTGCCTCAGTTTCCTCATCTGTAAAGTGAGCTGGGGAAGGAAATGGCAAATCACTCTAGTTAATCTTTGCCAAGAAAACCCCAAATCGAGTTATGAAGAGTAGATAACAATTGAACAACAAAAATATGTATAACATATTGGCAATGAGGTAGCCCAATGCATAAAATACTGGACCTGTAGTCAGGAAGACCTAAGTTTAAATCCTGTCTCAGACACTTCACTTGCTATGTGATCCAGGGCAAATAATTTAAAATTTTTTTTGCCCAAGTATCCTCATCGGTAAAACAGGGATTATAATAGGACTTAACCTCCCAGGATTGTTATGATGTGAAGTGTTTTCTAAAGCTGGAAACACTTATATACACAGATCTATGCAATAAGGTCTGGAATTATTCTTTTTTTCATATAGAGAATTCTGAAGTTATTATTTCATTCATTTAGAGAATTTTGAGGTTACTCCTACCAGTGCAAGTTGGCACCTTCTCAGCAACTTTATAGTTTTAGAGAGCTTCCTAAAGCACTGAAAACTTAAATGACTTGTCTAAAGTCACATGGCCAAAGTCATAGATGGGATTTAAATGCAAGACTTAATAATTTCAAAGCTGGCTCTCTAGCCACTATTCCAAGCTGCTATTAAATGTATGTATTGTACATATATAATATATGATATACATGTGTGTTTATGCTTATATATACATTACACGGAAATACTTTTAAAATTGAGTGTTTCTGTATCTGATGAGCAGGCATTTGATTTTCCTTTGCTGTTCCCTCCTATCTTTTTCATTGTCCCTATCTAACCCATAAGTTCTTTTGCAGTCTAAGTAATGTGCGTTAGTACAGCTTTGACTTTGCTTTCATCACTTTGCTTTTGCTCAATTCAAGGGCTAAGAGGAGGAGAGGCTCATAGAATTCGCCTAATTTTTTCTCTCACTTTACAGAACAGGGGTTCTCTGACTTCTGTGGACCTCTTTGTCAGTCTGGTGACACTTCTGGGCTTCTTCTAAAAATAAAGTTTTTCAGTAATTGAAGTAAATGCTAAATTTTGGTTAGAAATTAATGAAAATAAAGATGTAATTTTCACCATACCACATTCACAGATACCACCCCCCCCAATCCATCCACAGACCCTTTCAGAGTCCTTGGATCCTAGTTAGAGAAACTACCTAAAGAATTACTCTTAAAAAAAAAAAGAATTACTCTTCAATATCCCAGACATGTGGTCATCCAGACTTGTGCTCTAACCTTCTTCAGGTTACCTTGTATTAGAACTAGACAGATTGACTCTTCTGAAAAGAATGTCGGTCCCTTTTGGAGATGGGTGTTTTGTTTTTGTCATTGTATCTGCAGCATCTAGCCTAGTCCCTTGCAAGCAGTAAAACTGAATTGTTGCACTGTACCCTCCCAGCAGCAAAACATGGAACATGTGGCTACTCCAACCATATCACGCTGCTTCCATCTGTCATTGCTTCTTCCATTAACTGACATTTCTGTGAGTTGGATAACAGAAAATATGGAGGATGAGGTAAGATCCACAAAGGCATAGAATGGAGGCACAGAAAAGGAATAGAGGGGCAGCTAGGTAGCACAGTGGATAGAACACCGGCCCTAAAGTCAGGACGACCTGAGTTCAAATCCAGTCTCAGACACATAACACTAGCTGTGTGACTCTGGGCAAGTCACTTAACCCCAACTGCCTCACCAAAAATAAAAGAAAATAAAAATCATAGCTTACTTCATCAAAATTTGATATGCTCTAGTACAATGGCTCTCAAACTTTTTGGTTTAGGACGCCTTTACACTATTAAAAATTACTGAAGAACCCTTCCCCCCAAGGGCTTTGATTGATGTGGGTTATATCTATTGGTATTTACTATATTCAAAATTAAACATCTTAGTATTACTATGAAAATAGTTTTAACTTTGAAGACCTGCTGAGGGATAGCTGGACCATATTTTGAAAACTGTTTCTCTGGTATAATGTAGATAGGTGGGGAAGTGGATAGAGCACTGGCCTTGGAGTCAGGAGGACCCAAGCTTAAAAACAGCCTCAAACACTTACTAGCTGTGTAACCTTGGGCAAGTCACTTAATCCTATTTGCCTCAGTGTCCTCATCTGTAAAATAAACCAGAAAAGGAAAACCACTCCACTATCTTTGCCAACAAAGAGTGAGACATGACTGAAACGACTCAACATTAACAAGAGTATAATGTCCCCTGGTAACCCTAAATGCTGAAGCCTTTGGATGAAACTGTGACACAGTGGGTCACAGTGGGTCACAGTGTTGTGACACAAGGGTATAGAACATTGCATCTGCACCCTAAGCTGCCGTGAAGTTCCACCTCTACATCAGCACATTACAGCATGGAAAACGAGTCTACTTTAGCAAGTTAATTTAAATAATAATCATATTTAAAAATATCTCCACCTTCTTTAGTTGGGCTATTTTTAAGTCAGAGCTATCTTTGTAATTTTAATGAACCAAAGCCAACTAGACCCCAACTAGTTGAGACCTTTTTTACATTCAGGGTCATGTGCACCTCAATTACTTATAACAATCTGGAAACTGGGGCACAGAGTCCTCAACCACACCAATATAACTGGGGATTATAAATAAAGAGAAAATCCATGGAGAATGCATGATCACAGACCTCTTGTTATTCTTCTGAAATTTAAAAACACACAGAACAAATATTCAGCAGGCTTTGTTTCCTAGTCAAATGTTACATCCACTTGCCATCAAGCTTTCCAAACCTTTATGTTAGTGGTTTGCATATTATTTGGAGCCTAACCAAAAAAAAAAATTACAGAAAAGTTCCAGTGCAAGTAGAGCAATGCTGAGCCCAAAAACATATCAAGGGAGTTTGAGAATTAGATCAGCCTAATTTAAACACGGGCAGGTAACTCAGTGTGTTGTGCATACTGTCAGACCTGGAGTGAGAAAGACTCATCTTCCTGAGTTCAAATCTGGCCTCAGACACTTACTAACTGTGTGACCCTGGGCAAGTCACTTCATCCCATTTACCTCAGTTTCCTCATCTGTAAAAAGAGATGGAGAAGGAAATGGCAAACCACTGCTGTATCTCTGCCAAGAAAACCCTAAATGAGGTCATGAAAAGTCAGCCAAGACTGAACAATAACAAAAATTTAAACATAACAAAGGAAGAAATTAAGGAAAGACAGATTAGATTAACTTGCTTTCTACCATAAATATGTATCTTCTTATTGAAAATTTCTGTACCGAAAATTGAAAATCAGTTTTAGAGTCCCTCTCTTTTGTATTTTGTACTTGTAGCAGCTGGTCACTCAATAGGTAGAGCACTGGACCTGGAATCAGAAGGACCTAAGTTCTAAGTTGGCCTCAGACACTTCCTAGTTGTGTGACTCTGGGCAAGTCACTTCATCTCTGTCTGCTCAATTTCTTCCTCTGTAAAACTAGAAATAATAATAGCACCTAACTCTCAGAGTTGCTGAGAGAATCAAATGAGATAATATTTGTGAGGTCCTTCGAAAACATTAAAGTGCTATGTAAATGCTAGCTATTATTATTAGTGCCTAGAATATCATAACCACTTAATAGATTATTTTGTTTATTGGCTGATGATATTCTTATGCAAATAATTTAAGCTATTAAAGCATAAAACTCCACTAAGTCTTTTGGGACACCTTATATTAGCCAGATAGTTGGGAGTCAACCTGATACCACATAAAGTCATTGTATCTATATACATCTTTATGAATTTGTACTTTATCTATTTCTGTAATGCTGGTGTTAACACAATCCAAAGGCACAAATCAAGTAGTAGGAAGTTAATAAGCTAATTATTTTTTAAATCATAAAAAGTATTTTTAAAATACATTTGAAAACATTTAAATAGAATGTTTTTAAAAGTAGGTTTTTTAAAAGTTGTTCCAGTTTTTATCCTTATTTATACCAGTTAAATGTTTGATCGATTTATCCTCAGTCTTTTCTTGAGAGAAAATAAAAATCCCTTTACATAGAATTCAGTGATTATTTCCTTTTCCTGAAACAATGTTCCTATAGCCTAGAATGAGTTTTTATACAAATCCAAGGAATAAGAATGCCAGAACAAATGTATTCCTTCAAACTAGAAAAAAATAAATGGATTCCTTTATAAAGAACTCAACAACAACAAAACACTCTTTCAGAAAAATTTACTCCCTAAACAAAACTGAAATGTTGGATTAAGTCATCAAAGACACTCTAGGATTCAACCAATTTAGATTAAAGGATATAATAAATCTATGGTTTTTCCATAAAACTATAAACAATTTGTAAGGAGCTATTAAATGGCATATACAGAAACAATGAGAAAAAGACCATAGTGAGAAATAACTGTATCAGAGCTTTTTGTCTTGTAGCAAAGAACTGGGAACAAGATAAATGCCAATCTCCTGAGGAATTCGGCCTCCAGTCAAAGGGCTGCATTTGAGGACATAAAGAGCCACATGTGGCCTTGAGGCCACAGGCTCCCCACCCCTGGATTAATCTAACTGAAGTACAGGAACCTAATGAAAAATGACTGTGTTGTAAAAACTAGGTGATCAATCCAACAGAGTGCTGAACTTGGACTAGAGAAGACCTAAGTTCAAATCCTACATAGATCATTTAGCAAATGTAGGTACAAAGCAATAAAACAATCAAAACTGATATAAAATGATCATGACAAAGTTTGGGTTTAAAGAGGATAAAGGATAAATCCCCTTGTTTCTTTATTAGACACAAATGTGGGAGGCTATACCATCATGGTTGATACATTGGTTAGGTTTGCTGATCTGTACACTATTTTTCCTCTCTTTTTATTTTTTGCTGTATGGGTGGCTCTCTGGGAAGAGGAGATGGACATAATAGGAAATATTGGTGAAACAGAATGAGAGTAATAAAAAAAAATTAAAATTTAAAAGCCATTAAATTTCATACCTACTTTCTTCAAGAATTATCTAAAGAACAGAAATGTGAACATTTCCAGTAAGTTAAATATTCATCTTTAAAACAGTTTTCTAAGGGCACTCAGTTGTCTATTTTCTTTAATTATTAACTCCTCCTCCAGGTTTACATACTACTTAAAATGTAAATACATGCCTGATTATCTTTAAAAAGAAAAAAATTAAGTTTGTATTACTAAGCACTCCAAGAAAAATTCATTTCATTTTCCCACTCTCTATGGATATTTTTCTCTTTACATCCATTAGCTACTACCTGTATACATGGATTTGATTGATGTACATACAACTTAAGAACAAGCACTATGGCATAAGACCAAATGGAGTATTTCTTGACAGCTCTTTTAAATGTTTAACAAATTTTTAGCAAAATTCTAGTAACCCATAAAATGCCTAGGTTGCCACTAATTGGTAACTTCCAACACAGCTCAACTCTTTTACTCTCTGGACTTTTCTACCTCCTCCCCAGATGCCTTCTCAAGCTGGAGATGCCTCCGCCTCTGAAGCTCCTATCCCAAATGGTACATTTCTGACTAGAACCTCCATCTGAAGAAGTACCCAGGCCAGCCATGCTCACTTCTAAACAGGTTCCACTCTTGACTACTCTAACATAGGCATCAACATTTTGAAACATCATAGACAATGCATATGAATTTTAACAGGCCATTTAACAAATTTCTCATCCCACTAATCAGGACAGAGAAAGAAGGGCTCGAGTTGAGTCCAATGAATTCCTAGTGAAACAATGAAACCCAAAAGGAGTGGATTAAAGTCAAAAAAGGTTTTGAGATGGGAGCTGGGAAAGAGTTTCTAGTAGCATACCATAAGGCCATGTATATGCTCTATATTTTCATCAATGACTTGAATAGAGACATAGAAATCTCCAAGTGCTCAGTACAAATTAAGAAGATGAGTCCAAATTACTTCAACTCTAGTTTTATCATGTGTAAAAATGAGGGAATTGGATTACACAACCTCTCATGTCTCTTCAGGTCTAAATCTATGATCCCATGCTTATTAAATCTGTAATTCTTGAGATTTGTTAAGCATATATGGAAAGGATTATTAATATATTGGAATTAATATTTTAAAAGATCTCTACTTGCTAAGACTACAAAGATGAATTTAATGTGGCTAAATGTAAAGTCTTATCTTGGGCTCAAATATGCAATTGAATAAGTACTAAATGGGGGAGACCTGGCAGCCTGGAGGCACAGTGAATAAAAAGCTGCATCAGGTGTGAGAAGGTCCTTAATTCAGGTCCTAACTAGCTATGTGACAAATCACTTAATCTCTGTCTCAGTTTCTTCATCTCTAAAATGGGGGTAATAATAGTACTTACTTCACAAAAGTGTGAGGATAAAATGAGATGACTGTAAAGCATTTTGCAAGTCTTAAAAATGCTTTATCAATGGAAGTTATCACTATTTCAAAAAAAATTATATGAAAAAAACTCCAACTCCCTTGTAGAGTATAATGCAAACTGAAATTAGATCTATAGGAGTGCTTTCCCAACACCAGAATTTCTAATCAATGAATCTAAACGCTTTCATTAAGTGGATACCATGTGCCAGGCACTGTGCTAGCTGCTAGGGTAACAATGACTAAAAGTCCTTGGAACACCCCACAAATCTGATGTGCTTGTCCTACCCTCCCTCACTACAGCCTTTTGCTCAACTCTAACTTCAAGGAGGTGCTTAAAAAAGCAACAGCTATGGGAGTCATGGGGCACACTTTTGGATTAATTCATTCCATTCTGTGACACAGCCAGCATGTCACCCTGAGGATTCCCCACCCCAGTTTTCCCATCATTCAGAAGAACCATATATTTTACAAATATCCTTTTAATATATTTATAATATATACATAAGTATATAATTACTTTTAGTAGTCAAAGTAGCTTGGTGGAGAAAAGACAAGGCCAACTCCAGAAAAAAGGTTTCAGCTTCTAGTGTCTCATATATGCTAAAAACTTTTCTCTAATTATATCTTCCCAAGGTCTAAAAGTTTTCAGAGTTCATCATATTTCAAAAGGTTCCATATGAAAATGCAATTAACATAACCATCAGGTTATTTGAATCATAATTTTTTTTAAAAATTGAGCACCATAAGAGAAGCTACTGATTTATATCTACAGACTGATCTAATCTCAACTAAATTGGGTTCTCATTAGCACCTACCTCATGTAATTGGTCTTTGGTATAGCCCGCTTTCATATCTTCACATCCACAAACTTGCTTGGATGAAACACTAGCATGCAGAAAGTTCCTGAATTCACAGCAATGTGCCAAGAAAATGCTGGCATGTGTAATGACTGGAGTAAAAAAATCATGACACTTTATATATCAAGACTAAGATTTCAACAATTCTTCCAATGCCAAAAGAGAAAAAAAAAATCCATCTTTGATGTTTTTCCTCCCAAAGTTTTTTTTTCCTCTGTATATTTACTGTCATGCGGAAACTGGACACAGACACTACTGCTATACTTAGATGTGGAATAAAATAACAGTCTGAAATGAAAATCATATTACCACTTTTAAAGCACTTTTTTGGAAAAGGAAAACAAATGCAAATGTTTGGGGAAGTGTGATGTATAGAAAAAATGTTTTATAAATATCCACTGGGGGAAAAAAAACCCTGTGTCTCTTACAGTAGCTTCCACAAGAAATCTTCAAAACCTCAACAGAGCTCTTAAAACCCATACTAGATATACTAGTGCATCGAAGTGAAACCATGCAATTATGTATTCTGAGATGAGAATTGATCTCATTGAAGTGTGAACACAGAGAGAACTAGAATGAGGCAGAAGAGAACAATCTTTCTGCTACCTTGTTTGTTATTTTAGAGAAGTCCTTGACACTTGTCTTAGTGGGGTGGAGTGGATACAGGTTGTAGAATGTCCTCCCTGCTGTTTTCCTGAGCTTGGTATTTCTGCTCCTATTTCTGCATCTCCCCATAGGTTGCCCCCCATGCCTCAAGAGCCCCTGTCCTCTCAGAGCATCCTACACCTCTCGGAATGCCTAACTTCTTTCATGATTCAGCTCATGAAGACACCTCCTACCAGAAGGCTTCATTGATCATCTAGATGTTAATGCTCACTTTTCACCTCCTCCCAAAATCATCATGGATTTTTATGTGTACTACCACTGAGCTTTTTTAAGTACTCCACCAACACTCTAATCTGAAATATCACAGATTCCTTTTGTTCTGATTCTTCTTTCACAACATGACTAAGGTGGAAAAATGCTAAATATGATTGTACATGTATAGCCTATATCAGATGGCATGCCATCTTGGGGAGGGAAAGGGAGGGGGGAATTGAGAACTCAAAATCTTATAAAAATGAATGTTGAAAACTAAAAATTAAAATTTAAAAAATATCAGAAAGAATTCTACTACTTACATCTTGATCTAATCCACCACCATGTTTAGGTGGATTCTGCATCAAGCCAGCAAACTAATTTGGGGTCTTGCCAAAATCACTCGTTTTCAAAATATATACCCTGCTGTTGGGAAATGGCTGATTGTGCCTAATCTGTTTACATGCAGCTAAGTGGGACAGTGGAGAGAGCTGGACCTGGAGTCAAGAAGACCTGAATTCAAATCCTGCCACAGACACTTAGAAGTTGTGTGACCCTGGACAAGTCATTGAACCTCTGTCTTCCTCAGTTTCCTCAACTGCAAAATGGGAATAATAATGCCTCAGGATTCTTGCGAGGAACAAATGAGACAATATTTGTAAAGCACTTAACATAGTGCCTGACACATAGCAGGCCCTTAATAAATGCTTATTGCTTCCTTATGTACCCCCATCATGTTATATCCCTGGGTTCTCTCATGGCCCTCCAGGAGAATGTAAGCTTCTTGAACACAGGGACTGTTTATTATGCTGTCTTCGTGTGTTACCAGAGCTTACCATCTTTCCTTGCACTTCATAGATGGTTAAATAAATGCTTGTTGGACAGTACAGAATTGAAGAAATGATCAAAGTACTTCAAGACTTCTTGGTTTCCATAATAATAATTTTCACTATTATGACAAATAAGTATAGATGTTTAGAGATATAGCATGGTAGGGGAAGATGTTATATACCAAAGAGTGTCATCACCTAGTTACCTGAAGTTCACTTTAAAGAGTAATGAATTCCAAGATTTACATACTCAAACCAAAAAGAAACCCACCTGTGTTTTATTCAGGAAGACAGCAAAGCACCCTACCATCAGGTGAATATGTATAATTCATTGTACCATCTTGAACGTTCCTAGGTATCTTCAAGTATGCTTTGATGACTAATTAATTATAAAGGAAGCAATCAAATGATCCCATGCCTTATTTTACACTCCTCCCACAATTTCCAAACTTTAGCCAAAGTGGAATACTAGCTGTTCCCCAAACGTTCCCTGAATTCCCTTGTCTCCACACATTTATGCAAGTTATCTCCTATAGGCACTCCTTCCTCATCTCCACCTTTTAAAATCTTTCTCCTCTTTCTAGGCTCAGCTTAGGTGCCACCTACTCATGAAGCCTTTGTAAGCCTCAAAGCTGAAAGTTTTCTTGCTCTGTTCAATAGTCCCTAGGGCATTTTATCTAGAATTCCCCTTTGTCTCTATCACAGTCTGGACCCATATAACTTATGTCTTAGCAAATAAGTTAGAGGGAAAGAACCTTCTGTCCAGTGTCTAGCACAGTGCCTTGTATATAAAAAACATTAAAGTGATCATTGAACTTCTTTGGTTAGTTTTCAAGCCAAATAAGCTTTAGAATAGATTTATGTGCAAACAACACCACCAAAAAAAATCCAGCAGCTTTTTGAGGCATAGGCACTAACTTAAGCAATGTTCATAGTGATACTCAGAATATATTGATCCTCACTGTCATTGATAAACATTAACTAACTGTTGTGCTATAAGAAATGATGAAGGAGATGGTTTCAGAAAAACCTGGGAAGATTTGTGTGAGCTGATGCAGAGGGAAGTGAGCAGAACCACAAGATCTTTGTACACAATAACAGCAATATTGCCATGATAATCAACTATGAAAGATTTAATTACTCTGACCAATACACAATGATCCAAGGTATTTATGATAAAAATTCTTATCTGTCTCCCGAGAGAGAATTGATGGACTTTGAGTGAATACTGAAGCACATTTTTCACTCTCTTTATATTTCTTGCTTTTTTTTTTTTAGCATGGCTAATATGGAAATGTTTTGCATTACTTCACATGTATCATGGTTATTTTATTGCTTGCCTTCTCAATGGATGGGGGAGGGGCTGGGAGAGAATTTGGAGCTGAAATTTTTTTAATTGAACTTAAAAAAATTTTACTGAGTTCCTACTAGGCACAAGTTACTGTGAAAAACACTTAAGATGATAGCAATAGCTTTATCTCCTAGGAATTTCAACTATTCATTTATCCTGAGCAGACGAGTATAAAATACATACTTCAATGTTGCACTAGTCACAACATTTGACTTCAGAGGTGCAGCCCTCTACAGGTGAGGGATCAATAGCTATTCTACCATGGTGGTGAAGTTCAGAATGCCAGCCTTTGAACTTCATTATTTATTGATTCAGAAAGACTCACATCATTAAAGCTTTTCAGTCTTTTTTTTTTAAAGCAATGTTGTTGACTCTTTAAATGTGCCTGTGGTTACATTCAGGGACTGAAATGAAAGGATACTAGAATAAAAAATTTAAAAAACATCTATAGCATAAGATAGGCTAGACAGTAGGAAAATCAAAGATTTTTAGACTACTAAAAAGCCTCATGTCCTTACATCACGAATAGTTTCTTAAAGCAGAAACTAGGAAGAGTCAAGTACTGAACAATAAGGGTTTTGTTATTGTTTTTTTGTTTTTTAAAAATAATATTATCTTTACAGAAAAGGAAGCAACTGGTTACAGTCATGGTTAATCAACTTCATAAATCTGTGACTATAAGCAAGTCATTTAACCTTTCTAACACTCATTTTCTCTATCTCTAAAATGAGGATAATAATGCCTGTGTTGTTATTCAGTCATTTTTCAATCATGCCCAACTCTTTGTAACTCTATCTGGGGTTTTCTTGGCAAAGAAACTGGAGTGGTTTGCCGTTTCCTTCTCCAGCTCATTTTACAGATGGGGAAACGGAGGTAAACAGGGTTAAGTGACTTGCCCAGGGTTACGCAGCCTGTGTTTAAGGTCACATCTGAACTCAGGAAGTTGAGTCTTCCTGACTCCAGTCCAGCTCTCTATGCACTGTGCCACCTAGCTGCCCAATAATAGTCCTTACCCAACAGGGTTATTGTGAGGCTCAAGTAAGATGTTGTAAATAAAGTGCTTTGTAAGCATTTAAAAGCACTATAAAATATCAGTCGTTATTATTGTTATTATTTCAGAATTAGAAAGTGTGGCAGCCAGATCATAAAACAAAGGTTAAAGCAATTATCAAATTAGAAACAAAGATAAAGATAAGAAGATATTATGATTATACCTATGCCAGCTCTCTATTTAAATAAGTTTTTTGACTTGACAAAATTGGCGAATCAACAAAAATAAGGACAGCAATTATGACTACTACCATGTCATAGAGAAGTTTAACTGGTACTAAAGTTTAACTTATATCCAAACAGTTGCCATGCTGAGGAGGCCAAGAGGCCCCAGAAAATGCCTCAGTCAATGTAGGCTTACACTCTTGCCAAGCAGAAGGATACATGATCTGAGGCCAACAATGGCTGGAGGTAAAATTTCCTTTGTAAAACATTAGGTAAGACTCCAAACAGCATCACTTCAGAGAGCAGTGAAAAACACTGAAGGAAAAACAACGAGCAGAGAGTCTGACGTCAAAAAAAGATAATCCAACTCACCCCAAGAAGGAAGATAATATCTAAACTTGAAATGGCACAGATCTGGCAGCCTTTACATAAGTGAGCTACTTTCATAGTTGACAATGACAGAACAACCACATTTGGATTCTAGTCAAGCAATAAACATTTATTAAGTACCTGCTGTATGCACTAAGCACAGGAGAATGCAAAGAGAAGCAAATCAGAGGCCCTGGTCTCAAGCTGCTCATAGTTCAGTGGAGGAGGCAACATGAAAACAGCTGTGTACAAACAAGATAAACCCAAGATGAACTGGAGTTACCAAGGGAAGGCCCTAGCACTGAGGGGGATCATCAGCATCTGATCCCCATACCCACTGGTGGGATTTTAACTGGGACATGTAAGAAACCAAGGAAGTCAGAAAGTGGAGATGGTAGGAAGAGTATTGCAGGATGGGGACATCCAGTGGAAATGCCCAGAGGCTGGAGATGAAGTATGTTGTTTGAGGAACAAACAGCAAACAGGCCAGCATCACTGGATTGCAAAGTATGTGGAGAGGAGTAAGGTGTGAGAACACTGGAAAGGAAGGAGGAAATTCTACTACCTCCCTACCCAAGAAGAAAGTGGAAGTGATATTTATGAAGAGTATGTAAGGGAGAGCAGCTGGGTTTGACCAAATACACACAGAAATGATCCAGGCAGGAGGAAACACAATTTAAAAGATTCTCAGGGGTCAATTTTCAAGATATTATAAAAGGTGAAGATTTGAAATGAATGGAAAAGATCACTGAAGGTATCCATATATAGAAATTGGTTCTATAAATCTCCCCCTTGGCCTCTCTGATTCAATGTTGAATGCCTTTACCTTCTTTCAAACCAGCATCTTGGTGTCTAAATCTTTGTTAAGTCCATGAAGATAATGGGGAAAGGCTGTTGCAACCTTCCCTATCCCTACCCCCACCCAGACAGCTAATTCCATTTATCCAACAATCCTAACTGTTGTCCTTTTTGCACTGAGTGTAGCCTCAATACTGCTGGTACACTATGTACTCAACCTATGTACTGCCTCACTGTAACTTTCTCCCTGTGTCCATGGGGCCAATTCTTTCTCTCAGATATTATCTTGTTATGTTATGTTATGTTATGTTATGTTATGTTATGTTATGTTATGTTATGTTATATTATAATGTTATGTCATGTCATATCGTATTATGTTATATTACATTATGTGATATTGTGTTGTATTATCATATTATACTATGTTATATTGTTATACTACAACATAATGTTATGTTATGAGATAACATGTTTTGTTATGATATTGTATAATATAATAAAATATAATATACCATATTATATCATGTTATTTATATTATATTACATTATGTTATATTAAGTTATATTATGTCATATTACATATTATACTGTTAAATATTATGTTATATTATATTATATTATATTATATTATATTATATTATATTATATTATATTATATTATATTTATATTATATTATATTATATATTATCTATGGTACCTGTTATAAGTATTCTACGGCACTAAGGCCTGACCTGACCTGTGAACCCAGCAAATAAAAAATGGAAAGGCCTCTCTTCCTGGTTCCATTTAAGAGAATGTTTCTGATTCTGATGGGAAGCAGAATGACACTTAATGAAAACTTGGAATCAATTAATCAAACAACAAGCATTTATTCTACCTTTGATGCGGTAGAGGTGTTAACTGTGGAAAGTAGTGATGAGTGAGTAATTGGAATACAGACCTAGACAACACTAAATTGTAGACAGATTAAATCTAAAGATAAATATTTTAAAAATTAAATAGCCTACACTGCATCTTAAGAGTCAACATGTAACTGTAATTTATATTCTACTTATAGACTTCACATCTGAGAGAGACAGCCAAATTTATCAATTTCCCAACAAATAATAGCTTTTGAACATTAAAAGTATTTTTCCTGCCAACATTAAACAGTTTGTGCAATTAATTAAATGATAGTTGCAAAAGTGAGCATTTTCCAGGACAAATGCTCTATAAAAGCTGCTATATAAGAGATTACTTTTTGGCATGGACTCTTTAGCAAGATGAGCACACATTTTCTTTAGAGGACTTTGGGATCTTCGAAATGGATGGCTACCCTTTTTTTTCCCCTAAAGTTAGATTGAGTGTTTTCCCAGTTGTTGCAATTAATATGTCAGATAATACTTTCTTAGCGTTACAGTCCTACTACTTATTCTTTACATGAAAGATCTTAAATTTACAGTCAGACCCTGATTTAAGAACATCCAATTTAAATGAATTAGGATTGAGGTAAATTACTGTTTTTTCCCCTAAAACACATAATATAAGTGAATAAATGACCTAAAAAGTCAATTACTTTCTATGCAAGGTGTAGAGCAGCTAGGTGACACAGTGGATAGTGTGCTGGGCCTGGAATCAGGAAGACCCATCTTCATGAGTTCAAACCTGGTCTCAGATACTTAATAGCTGTGTGACCCTGAACAAGTCACTTAAACCCCGTTGGCCTCAGTTTTCTCATCTGTAAAATGAGCTAGAGAAGGAAAGGGCAAACCACTCTAGTATTTTTGTGCAAAGAAAACCCCAAATGGGGCCATGAAGAGTCAGACACGACTGAAATGACTCAACAACATGACAGTATAGTCCTGCAGTAGACTACTTCTTGCCTAGTACATAGTATGTCCTTAACAAATGATTATTGAATGCATAATATAAAATGCAAATATTGTAAAAGGCATAGTGTGAGAGGCAGAATGGTATAATGGATAAATGACTCACTTTCAAGAAATCATAAAATTATAAGATCATAGTTCTAGTGCTGTAGAAGGATCTGGGAAGCTATTTAGTCCAACCCCTTAAAGATGAGGAAACTAAGGTCCAGAGCATAAGTGATTTGCCCAAGATCCCAAAAGTCATAAGTAGCAAAGATGGAATTTGAATGTGGGTTCTCTGAGTCCAAATCCAGTGCTCTTTCCACTATTCCATGATACTTCCTAGGTTCAAATCCTTCCTCAGCACATACTAGCCATGGGCAAGTCACAACCTATTAGTAACCCTAGTCAATAAGTTACACAAGAATTATTAATATTTTCATATGAAGGTGTTCTCTATATCCATTTAATCATACATTCTGACCACCCTCCCCTCAAAGGAAAAAAAAACACAGAGTATACTATTAAAAATCATATCTTGCCCAGATTTACCAAAGGTAATCTTTCAATCTTATGAGTTACCTGAAGGAAGATTTCTTCATCATTTCTTATGTGGTTCAATTTGAACTGCACTTTGAAATCTTAGTCAAGTAACATCTATCTCCCTTTACAATACTAACAAAAATGTGATTTTCTCTGTCTACCATTATTTCTAAAACCTATTTTCTAAGCTAAGCCTTTTTAAACTCTATTTTTTATTAATGCTAGAAACAGTGTTTGTATAAAAGTGTGGAATACAAATGGAAAGAGTAAAGAAATTCATTAAAGCCCAACCTAAAATAAAGTCGAGGGGGTTTGATTAATTGCATAGCAACAAACTGATGAGTGACGGAGTGGAACATCTAAACTGTCTACTCTAATCAAGATTCTCGATCCTCTAGACTGGAAAACTCTTCTCTAGCTAAAGATTATTCCAGAAGAAAAATAACCTCAGGATATGGACTCAGAAAATCTAAATTCTGTTAATATATTCCCTTGTGAGGAATAAGCTTCAGATGGCTTTTTTTTTTAAATTTTAACTACTTCAAACTTATCTCACTCTGTAGTAAAAGACAACAGAGCTAATTAAAAGTTTCAGGTAAAGCACATGTTCATCTAATTAAAGGGAATAAGCAACCTGATTCTAAAATTTAAGAGCTCTCGGCAGGGCTCCCCTCCATACCATTCCAAACATTCACAATATTTGTTTAGAAGCATTAGCAAGAATGGAAACATTTGCCTATTTATTGAAAGGAAATTAAATTGCAGGTGTGTGCTCGGTGACTTGACTATTGTATACCATACTTTACATAATATTTTGTAAGAGAATGGGGGGGGGAAAGAAACATATAGTACTAATGCTTATGCTGTTCCATGAAGATTTTACTAACAGTGCAGGAGACAATTTTTTTTCATAATGAGTAATGATACCTTCCAACAAAGAGAAGTGATTGACTATTGTGTATTGTAAACAAGAAGTGTGATTAGTGACAAACCTTTATTTTCATATTTGATAGATAGCGGTTATTTCTTTTGCGACTACAAAGCAATTAGCTTTGGTGCTCTAATAAGACAATGCTCATCTTACAAACACCTAACTTATGAGCAACCTTTACAACAGATACTTGATTAGTCAAGCCTGTTGACTAATATTCAGGGTTGAAAAATTTCCATAAGAAAGCCTGAGCAAATTACGATGATGCTCAACCAGTAGCAGTTTGGGTGGGGGAGGAGGGATCCTGTTGTTTCCACTGCTCCAACATCTCTGTAAAAAGTCCCAGTGGGAAATGCAAAAAAAAATTATAGATATTGTTCCTTTTTTTTCTGACTATGACACAGCAGGGAAATTTGGGGGCCATCTTTTAGACCATGCCCTACCACCTCATATTACAGCTATGACATAGGTAGAACAACACACGTCCATTACCAGACTCTTTACTAACCAAAACACTTTTAGATGACAAATACATACGGCTTTGAGGTTAGCCAAACACTTTATAGGCAGCATTCCCCTGTCAGACAGCTCTGCCACATATTAACTTGTGACCTTGGGCAAGTGACTTCACTTCTGTAGCTTCAGTTTATGAAATAAGGAAGCTGGAGTAGATGGCGTCTGAGGGCCTTTCCAGCTCTACATGGATGGTCTATAAACAATCTGACTCCAGCCTACCTTACCAGGCTTATTAGACATCACTACTCTTTTCACACTCTATATTCCAGCCAAATCAACCTAATCATTGTTCTTCATACACAACATTCTTAATCCTTTTTCCCTTGCATAACCTTTGCATAGGGTGTCTGTTCCCTGTGCCTGGAATTCCTTTCCTCCTCACCTCCACTAAAGCTCAGCTCAAGCACCACATCCCATATGAAAACTTTCCTGATCTTCTCAGTTACAAAAGCCCGGTACTTAAAATTATTTTGTAATTATACAGATGTGTTATGCATTTGTTTTCCCCAACAGAATGTAAGCCTGTTGAGGGCAGGAAATGTTTTGGGTTTTGTCCTATATCCAGAACTTAGTATGATGCCTGATATTTTGCAGGCATGCGTTTAATTAATTGTGACAGCTAGGTGGTACAGTAGATAGAGCATCAGATCTTGGGGTCAGGAAGACCCCAAATCTGGACTGAGACACTTACTAACTGTATGACCCTGAGCAAATCACTTCACTCAGTTTCCTCACCTATAAAATGAGCTAGAGGAGGAAACAGCAAACTACTCCAGCATCTTTGCCTAATGGGGTCCCGAAGAGTCAGGCATGACTGGAAACGACTGAACAACAACAACAGCAACAAATTAATTAATGCCTGATGACTGATTTCATGACCTCCTCCCTAATGATAAGGCCTTTGGGCTACTCACAAACTCTTCAAATAACCAAGTTTACTCAATAATTTGCAATTGAAGTAGCTTTCAGGGGGAGGTTCTTAATTCTGATTTAAAGTTTTACTATGTAAACCACTTCCCAGAGGATTGCATGGCAGTCGGCAACACATTTACACATTTATTCACTCTTCCTTTTTAAACTCTTTTTCAAATAATGCTTTAAGGTTTTTAAAGTCCTTTCTTCCTAACAAACTTCTTAATGTAAGTATTGTTGTTGCTATTTTACAGATGGGAAAACTAAAGCCTGGAGAAGTTAACTAACTTGCCCTGGGTTGCATAGCTAGCAAATGTCAGATGTTGGAATTTGAACTGAGGTTTTCTGACTATAAAAATATTACAGTAGAAACACTACCATTCCTTTTTTTATGGAAATGTAAAATGTAAAACATTTCCATATTAGTCATTTTGCACAAGAAGACTCAAATAAAAGGAAAAAATGGAAAAAAAGGTGAAAAATAACATGCTTCAGTTGGTATTCAATATCAGTTCTTTCTCTGATGGTGGAGAGGATGCTTCATGGTTAGTCCTTTGGGATTGTCTTACATCACTGTATTGCTGAGAATGGCTAAGTCATTCACAGATCTTCATCAAACAATACGCTGTTATTTACTATGCACAATGTTCTCCTCGTTCTGTTTATTTCACTATGCGTTGGTCCATTTAAGTCCAGGTTTTTCTGAAATCGTCCTGCTTGTCATTTCTTATAGCACAATAATGTTCCATTACAAGCATATACTACAGTTTGTTTAAACATTCCCCAATTGATGGGCATGACATTAAGTTCCAATTCTCAGTCACACAAAAAGAGCTGCTATAAATATTTTTGTACAAGTAGGTCTTTCCCCACCCCCCCCTTTTTTGGATGTCTTTGGAATATAGGTCTAGCAGTGGTATTGCTGGATCAAAGGATATGCACAGTTTTAAGGCCCTGTAGGCAAAGTTCCCAATTGTTCTCCAGAATGGTTGGATCAGTTCACAACTGCACCAACAATGCATTAGTGTCCTAGTTTTCTTACATCCCCTCCAACATCCAACATTTTCCTTTTTTGCAATATTAGCCCATATGATAGGTGTGAGGTGGTACCTCAGAGATGTTTTAATTTGCATTTCTCTAATCATTAGTGATTTAGAGCATTTCCCCCTAGTTTTCTGCTTTCCTTATAATTTTGGTTGCATTGGTTTTGTTTGTACAGTAACTTTTAAATTTTATATAATCAAAATTATCTATTTTACATTTTGTAAAGCTTTCTATATCTTCTTGGGTCCTAAATTCTTCCCTTATCCATAAATCTGACATAAATTTGCTTATGGTATCACCCTTTATATGTAAATCATGTACCCATTTTGACCTTATCTTGGCATACAGTGTGAGATGTTGATCTATACCTACTTTTTGCCACTGTTTTTAGTTTTCCCAGCAGTTTTTGTCAAATAGTGCGTTCTTATCCCAGAAGCTGGACTCTTTGAGTTTATCATATACTACATTACTATGGCCATTTACTATAATGTAATTTGTACCTAATCTATTCCACTGACCCACCACTCTGCTTCTTAGCCAGTCCCAGACTGTTGGTATTACCACTTTATAATACAGTTTGAGATCTAGTGTGGCTAGACCACCTTCATTCTCATTTTTTTCATTGATTCCCTTGATATCCTTGACCTTTTGTTCTTCCAGATAAATTGTTGTTATTTTTTCAAGCTCTATCAAATAATTTTTTGACAGTTAATTGGAATGGCACTAAATAAATAGATTAATTTAGGTAGCATGTCATTTTTATTATGGTGGCTCAGCCTACTCATGAGCAATTAATATTTTTCCAGTTGTTTAGATCTGACTTTATTTGTGTGAAATATGTTTTATAGTTGTGTTCATATAGTGCCTGGGTTTGTCTCGGCAGGTAAACTCCCAAGTATTTTATATTATCTACAGCTATTTTAAATGGAAATTCTCTTTCTATCTCTTGCTGGTGGACTTTGTTGGTAATATATAGAAATGCTGATGATTTATGTGGGTTTATTTTGTATCCTGCAACTTCGCTAAAGTCGTTAATAATTTCAAGTAGTTTTTTAGTTGATTCTCTAGGATTTTCTGAGTATAACATCATATCATTTGCAAAAAGTGATAGTTTAGTTTCCTCATTGCCTATTCTAATTCTTTCAATTTATTTTTCTTCTCTTATTACTATGGCTAGCATTTCTAGTACAATATTAAATACTAGAGGTGATAATGGGCATCCTTGCTTCACCCTTGATTGTATTGGGAAGACTTCTGGCTTATCCCCATTACAGATAATGTTTGCTGATGGTTTTAAGTAAATATTACTTATCATTTTAAGTTAAGCCCCATTGATTCCTATGCTCTCTAGTGTTTTTAATAGGAATGGGTGCTGTGTTTTATTAAAGGCTTTTTCTGCATCTATTGAGATAATACGATTTGTTGGTTTTGTTATTGATATGGTCAATTGTGCTGATAGTTTTCCAAATATTGAACCAGCCCTGCATTCTCGAACATTACCATTCTTTAGGGGAATCTAAAACTTCAAAACTTTTAATATTGAAAACTGGGGAACTTCTTAAAGGTGGAGATAACTGCTGTTTATGCAGTCTTCTAAAGAACATTTCTACAAATACAATTTCACAAAATGCACCTTGATTATAACCTGTAGACTGGATTGGATCAACATTTGCTTCGACAAGCCTGCAAAGCATTTTAGAACAATTTTTTGTGAACTGGAATAGGGACATTCAAAATTAGTCCTTCAGATAAAAAGGCAATCTAGGGAAAGAAATAATAAAAGAAAGCAGCCAGACTTTTTTTTTTTGTAAACAGAGTATTTGAATTAGATTACTTTGCTTCTTAAAAAACTGGTTGTTTTCTGTCAAATCCATTTAGAAATTACTGGCATAATGTTTTTTCAATTCTTTGTGCTTACCATTCTCTTTCCCATTTGGATTTGGCCCTGACTTTCAAACATTAGGGGTATATAGATAGATGTAAGGAATGATGGACAGATGAATAAAGGTCCAAACCAAAGAATTTTAAATGATCTAGAGGGAGGCTTGTGGTTGCTGGGTTGAGGACATGGACAAGATGTTGTGGATAGATTCTGAGGTGCTGATCTCCATTACTGGAGAGACAGTACCCACATGGATGAGGTCACAGATCCATTATAGAGAACGATGAGGAGAAGGAAGAATAGCCACATTGATTCCAAATATCTTGCCCAGGGTCACAAAGGTAGGAAGTGTAGTGTCAGAGAAAGAGCACTAGATTTGCAATCATAGGACTTGGATTCAAATTTTGGCTCTACAAGTGTTTACTTGTGCGGGTATGTGACTTTGGGAACTTTCTTGACATCTCTGTTAAAAAACAGAAACATCTCTGAGTCTCAGTTTCCTTAACTGTAAAATGAGAGAGCTAGATGATCTATCTCTAAGTTACCTTCTAATTCTGAATCTATGAATAAAGGACTTTACTCCAAATCCAATATACTTTCCAGTGAATCATGTTTCATTTTAGTATGTAGACTGCAGGGCATCTCCTTTGGTTGCTCTGAGGCCATCTTATTTGCTTCTGATTCCTAATTGTGCTATAGATATGTGACATCAAATAGCTGAGTTTCACAAAGGTTAGGCATTACAAAGTTGTGTTTTAGTTCCATTATGGGTTAAATAAGGAGGGTGGGAGGGTTAATTTTAAATTCCAAAAACCCTACTTTCAAATATACTTTTGGAACAAAACCCATCCATTAGTTGGAGACTGCTATACTCATGCTTTTTTGCTTACCCTGCTATTACCAAAAAGTCTAGAAAGTACTATGGATATCAAAGGTCAAGGTGCAAACTCAAGTCATTAGGGAAAAAATGTCCTTGTCAGCATTTTCCATCTGATGTTGTAATCCTTGGAGCAAAATTTTTCATTGAATGGATATTTTATGATATTTTCCTCGCATATGCCATTAACTAAAATACCAGCTTGCTCTGTGTGTGTGTGTGTGTGTGTGTGTGTGTGTGTGTATGTGTGTCTTTCTCTCTCTCTAGCTCTCTCTTTCTGAGTACAACTCAGATGATCATACAGTAAAGAAGATAAACACATACATGGCTTTAAAATCTATTTCCAAGCTCTACCTGCATGTCTTTAAGGTAAAAGTCACAAACTATTTGCAGTCTGCAATCACATACTTTGTGAAACATAATTGTAGGCAAAATTGAATTTCTTCTCAAAAGTGTCAGCAAAAGTAATTCGGAATTTTGGTCTACAATAACTTCACTTTGAACCATGACTATTAATGGTGGATGCAAATGCATTTTTCTGCTGGTGGGCTTATCAGGAAGATTTCTTACTGAACAGAACATTCATTCTCCAAAAGCAGAAAGTTCTATAAATCTGGTTAGCTGCATTCTGAAGTCAGAATAAGTCAGCTTCAGGCATTTAAATATCATTTCTGGATTTTCTGTCCTCTGTAATTTTTTTCATTACCAAATGCAGAACTCTTAAATAGTGAGCATTACTAGACAGATAATTAGAGTCCTAAATTATGCTTTGAGGGAGACCTGTTGTCTGTTAGACCTAGTTTCATTTCCTTTACCACCATCTCGTTTCTAGGCACTGGGCCTAATCCAGTGGAGCAGCCTGTTCAAAAATAAAAATTTGCCTTAATTCTCCTTGTACACACAGCTCCACCTTCAGGTATGTTTGGTGTCTCCTGAGAGATAGGTCCACACAGAGAAACCTGCCTCTTGATTGGCAGAGAGACTTTGCAGGGGGAAGTGGAGGAAAGAAAGTGGAGAAAAGCTGGCACTCCAACGTGTCCCTGGATTTGCACTGTCTACACCTCAATAAATTGATAAGTGGACTTATTGGTGAAATTTTTCTCTCCCTATTTCATTTCCTAACTCCTTTGTATTTCATCACCTAAAGTAATCTATAAGGCTTTTCTGATTATGGTCTTACTTAGTTAAACTGATAAATGTATTTGCTTGCTATTTATGATTGTCTTTAGTGTGAGAGTCATATGATGGGGATGGGGAATGAAAGCTAAGTAGATAAGATTAAACTATTACCTTCCAGGTCTGGGACATAATTTCCCACCCCAAAATAACCAGTTCAGGAAGGTGGCTTTTATCCTGAACCCTCAAATTATACATATCTTATGTGTAAAAGCTAGATCTAATTCTAGCGTTATACTCCTCTTAAAGACAGGAAAGGAAGAGAGAGAATAAGCATTCAACTACCATCATCTTTTTGCTCTCCACAAATGTGGAAATCCAGTATCTTCAGAAATATGGGTAGGGTATCTCTATCTATCTATCATCTATCTATCTATCCATCCATCTCTGTATATGCATACATATATATACATTTATACATAAATACACATATATGGAAAGTCTTCCAAAACTTCACAAAACTTTGAGACATTCTGTGTCAATTTATTAACTTGATGAGGGCAGTCTACACTGGACTCAAGAGAACCTTTCATCAACCCTGGTAGCACCTTCATATTATAATACTACTGGTAAAGAATGATACCTGGCATTTATATAATATTTTGGCTTTAAAAACACTATCTTATTTGCACTTTGCCACAACACTGTGAGGTAGGTGCTAATGATAAATTCTTCTGGCAAATTCAGATGGCTCAGAGTGGTTCAATGATTTACCCATGCTCACAGAGCTAGTAAGTGTAAGAGGTTGAATTTGAACTCAGTTCTTTCTTCACTTTAATTCCAGCGTTTTCCTCTATACATCGCACTGACTTTACAAGTGAAAAAACAGAAACGCAATTTATCCTAAATGCTTATCATCGTTAGTTTGTATTATATATTGGGAAAGTCACTTCATCTCACTGTTTTCTAAACAACTCTAAGATTCTCAGCTGCAGACAAGGTACCAGAAAGCTAGACTGGTAGAAGGGATTGCTCATCCGGAAGAGTTCCCTGTTCTGAAGACATCTAGACCCTATTCCCTTTTATAACTTTGGCACACATTTATGAAGTGCTTGTGCAAAAATATGCATTAATTTACATCTACATCTTATGTTCATATGCTTCAAATATTATTTTTGAAAGTTCTTATTATTTTCTACCTGTAAAAGAGCAATTGCTAGTATGAGAAGGAAAAGTAAGGATGAATGATGATAGAGGGAAATGTAATAAGATCATAGATTTTGAGCTAAAAGAGACCTAAGAGACCATTTAATCCAACTCCCTCATTTTATAGATGAAAAAATTGAAGGTTCAAAAGCTTAAGTGACTGGTCTGATATTACCTACCTACTTGATGGCAGAGCCTGGATTTGAACCTGGGGCCTACAATTCCAAGTTCAGTGCTTTTGCCAAGTGAGGGGAGCAGGGAGAAATATGATACAATTACCTTGGCTAATTGCATTGTTATAAGCTTTTAATCAGAGAAATACATGCCTAGAAAAATGCCTAAATAATTTAAGACTTAAAAAAGAAATCTCATAGAATTCCTTGCGCTGCCAGGGGCAAGAATTGGGTTTTCAGATATAGTGTAAATATATTTTCACAGATGGAGAAAAAAAAACTATAAAAAGACAAAGCTAAACTAAAAACAAAAACCCAAACCTTGATTACATGCAATCTTCTTCCCTAGATCAGAAGTGTCAAACTCATAGGACAGGCCAAAACTGAACCAGATTAAAATGTAATTGGGAAATGTTTAACAAAATAAATAAAAATATAGCATAGCTAATGTTAATTTGTGTTTTTTTTCTTTCTTTCTTTTTTGTTTTCATGAGACAATCGGGGTTAAGTGACTTGCCCAGGGTCACATAGCTAGTAAGTGTCATGTGTCTGAAGCTGGACTTAAACTCGAGTCTTCCTGACTCCAAGGCCAGAGCTCTATCCACTAAGCCACCTAGCTGCACCTAATTTGTGGTTTTCTAAGTCAATATGTGGCCTACCCATTTCTATTTGAGTTTGATACCACCTCCCCCAAATCCTCAAACTTTAGGATTTTTATGTTCCGTGTCTCCCACTAGTACAGTGCTGAGAACACACAGCAGGTACTTAATAAATGCATGCTCACTCATCTTGAGTTTTACTAGTCCTTTCAATAAGAGTAATCTGTACCTTGAAATATTTTGACTATTTTTTTTCCACTGGCGGTAAAGGAAAACCAAGCGTGATTCCCAGAGGCCTTCCTTTCCACTTCTGTTCCTCTCTTCCCCAGAGCTGCTCTTTTTCTCAATTCACAGAGGGAAATTTGCATGGTGCTTTCAGGAAGACTGGAGCATAATTGAAGTCTATAGGATAAGCATCCTGATCTAGCAGGTTAATAGCAGCAGATGGGCCACACTCTGTGCAATGAGCTATATTCAAGCAGTCTGAGCTAGAGTTCAATTAACTGACTTCAGTTCAGCATTATCCTAACAGCAGAAGCAGTGATAAACCCTGCAGGCTGGAGCAAGTTGTAAAAAAAGACTCAAGTACACCCATGATCTCTGCTAAGCAGATATAGAGGGCATGTGTAGATTACAGGAGGTGGAGCTAAAAGGGATGTTATATGTCAACTAGGCTTAGTCTATCATTTTGCAGATGGGAAAACTGAGGTTGAGAGAAATTAAGTGACTTGTCTAAGGTCACGCATGTAGCAGATGGCAAAGCCAAGATTTAAACCCAGGTCCTCTGACTCTTTCCCATATACCAAATAACTAATCAGGTGAAATATATAAAAATCTCATATCAAAATGTTTCAAGGGGCAGCTAGGTGGCGCAGTGGATACAGCACCAGCCCTGGATTGAGGAGGACCTGAGTTTAAATGCAGACTCAGACACATAACACTTAGTAGCTGTGTGACCCTGGGCAAGTCACTTAACCCCATTGCCTAGCCAAAAAAAAAAATGTTTCGAACAAGATAACCAATGTAAACTACTTTGCAAACCTTAAAGTGCTACATGAAGGCTAGGTATTATTATTATTATCATCATTATTCAGGCATTCATGAAATATGTATTATACAGCTACTATTCAAGTCACTATTATTTCAGAGGGGAACCTATTTAAGACAAGAATAGCTTGCAATTATTTATATTGCAAAGTACTTCACAAATATTATCTCAATTTTCCCCCACAACAACCCCGGGAGGTAGGGGCTATTTTTATCCCTATTTTACAGACATGGGGACTGACATAGACAAGTGCCAAGTGACTTGACCAAGGTAATACAGCTAAGTTTCTTAATCCAGATTTGAACTCAGTTCTGACTCCAGTTCCGGTGCTGTGCCACCTAGATGCTTAAGGAGGGCTACTGGCCACTCCTCTGTTTATAAAGCACAGAGCTACTCCATTTCTACCTCTTCTTGCCTTTTCTCTTCTCAGCTAAGAATTTTAGCTCTATGCTGCCCCCATTTCCAACTCGTATTTTTTTTTTAATTTCACCCACTCTACTTGGGCAACATTCATGATTCCTGCCAGTCTTCTCTATTTTGCACCCCCCTCTAGCATGTGTATATGTCCCTATTCTGTTCCCCGGCAGCAAACAAATCCAAGTATGGCACAAAGAATAAATACTCAACCAGAAGAATAATTCCATTAAACAGTCTGACTACTACAGCAATTCCTCATACATGGCTGTCAGAAAACATTTTTCACTGAATATAATTTGTTGAGATCAATGAAGTGCCATTACTTTAGGCCACCCACAGGGGAATGAAGCTAGCTTTGTTATGGAGAACCTGTATTAAAATAGGAATCATAAAAATGGGATATTACATACATAGACAGGATTTGCCCTTCCTCTTACAACCCACCCTCCAGTGAAGTGGTTAAGGGCTGAAATGTGTCCCAAGTGGACAAAATGACTGAAGAAGATAAAAAGTAATGGGTCTGAAAAACCCCAAACTAAATTACTTCCTAAGTACTAAAAATTAAGTGTAAAGAGTAGATGATTCCTGGGAAAGGAGTTTTATTGGACCCTTTTCAGCCAAATGTGCATTCAATGGAGGCATCCCCGAAGCCAAAGCCTTTAAAATAGGAAGGCTAAAATAATTTGTTTAGTTTCTGTTTGAGGGACTGGTTTATTCATTATATCACTCTACCTAGGTGGATTCTCTACTATCTTTTCTCTTGCAAATGGGTAACCAGCAGCACTTCCCACCCTATCTAGCAAACAAGCAACAACAGATTCTCCTGCTTTGTTTGTATTTCAATTCTTCAACACGGTTATGTTTGTCAACAAGAGAAAATTAGCCGTACATGTTTAAAAAAAAAATCAAAGCCAGGTTAATCGAATTTGGGTCAGAGACTGCAATAAAAGATGGAATGAGATATACAGTGCAGAGCTGAGTAGATTCTGAACATTGCAAAGTGCATCTATTAAGCATGTGCCTAAATATCCATAATCCAGGATGTCCTTAAAATCTTAGTGCAGTTTTAAACTTTTATTAACAGAAAACTGAACTAAGACTTTTAAGACACCCTGCATTTTTGCTTTGAAATTGTGACTACCAATTATGTTCTCCACATCTAATATTGTAGATGGGTGTCAAAGACACACCACCTAGGCCAGTAGTTGCCAATCATGTGGACTTCAGATTCCTGTGGGATGCTATGGAATTATTACAAGGTGGTCCACAAATTCATAGGCACGCCAGCTATCTTAGTAAATGCTTCAGTAAAAACAAAAAATTACACTCGCAACAATACATCAGGAGCTTGTGATTTTGTCACCATGGCAACTCCCTCAACAAATGCAGACCCATCTATAATTGATAGTCCTTAGAGAGTTGTCTGAGCCTCAGAAAGGTTATATGACTTGCCCATGGTCAGACAGCTACTAAGTGTCAGAGGTTCTAACCAGAGATGCTTTGGCAGCATCTGAAGCCTACAGAGCTCTGTCCCTTGGGGGAGGTGGGGGAAGAACTCACAATGGGATGTCTGAGGTGAAGGAGGGAAGAAGTGGAGTGGAAACAGCACCTTGACCTCAAATGCTCTAGAGGGTTCTTAAGAACACAGTGCTTTAATCCAGGATGACGGGGGGGGGGGGGGGGGGGGGCTTGAAATTTGCCAGTGCTATGAATGTACACTCCAGGAGAGTGCAGCCATCCACCTAGTTCTGCATCCATCTGACTGTATTGTCTAATCAACATCTCTCTTTCCTTAGGAGTAAAGTACAAGATATTTGAAAGGAAAATTTTTGCTAAAATCTAGGAAAACCACATGTCCAACACACCTTTTTCTACTATTTTAGTAAGGCTATTAAAAAAAGGAAAAGGAAATAAGGTTAGTCTGTTACGCTCTGTTATTAATGAAGCTATGTTTCGCTTTCTAGATTAGATGTTCACCAACTCTCTCTTCAATGACACATTCTAAAAAATTTTCAGGTATGAATGTCAAGTCTACTAGCCTCTAGTTTGCAGACTCTCTTTTCTTTCCCTTGTTGACAACCCGCGCAACAGTTGCCTTTCTCCAATCTTGCATTACCTCTACCATTTT
This sequence comes from Phascolarctos cinereus, assembly GCF_003287225.1. Lineage (NCBI taxonomy): Eukaryota > Metazoa > Chordata > Mammalia > Diprotodontia > Phascolarctidae > Phascolarctos > Phascolarctos cinereus. Next base: position 511,004,237 of record NW_027555847.1, read on the forward strand.
CCATGTTTTTTATATTATCACTGACTCGCTCAGCAATTCCATCTGCCAGGTCTTTCAGAGACCAAGGATGTCATTCAATCTGGTTAAGTGACTTTCATTCAATTCATGAAGGGCAGCTAGCTAAGTGTTCTCTTCCTATCTCTTTACTTATCTTGGGTATCAACTCCTAGTTAGTCATTTATCTTCTGTCATTTCCAATGTAAAGATCATTCTCCTTTGAGTATAGCTAGCAGAATCTAGCAATATGTTGTTCACAAGAAACAGTCCTGAAACAAAGATTCACACAGAATTAAAATAAGAGGTTGAGGAAGATTTTTTCTTTTGTATGCTTCAGGCAGATTTTTAAAAGTAGGAGTACAATCATAATCTTAGACAAGGTAACAGTTAAAATTAGAATCTCCCCAAACTGTGCCTGTTAAAGTTCCTTCCTTCAGGCCTAAGGAACCTCTTCCTCTTTCATGAAGCCTTCCAGGACTCTTGCTTAAAAGTCACGATTAATCTTCCTCAAATTTCTCTGCGCACACGACCTGTATCCCTCCTTTGAATTTACCACATTCTGCTTATTGTTTAGGTATTTGGGTACACTCCTCCCCCACAAAAAAAATTGGGGGGGCATTTTGTTGAGGCAAGTGGGGTTAAGTGACTTGCCCAGGGTCACACACAGCTAGTGTTGGTGTCTGAGGACAGATTTGAACTCAGGTCCTCCTGACTCCAAGGCTGGAGCTCTATCTACTGTGCCACCTAGCCACCCCCAAAAAATTTTTTTAAAAAAAAAAACCACACTCTTAGATCATAAACTACTTGTGTGCAGGGGCTGTTTTCATTTCCCATTTATGTATACCATCACCAAGCAGGGAGTTTGACACAATTAGGATCTAATAAATATTTCTTGAATTTTTATCTGGCTATTTCTCTCCTCCCCCACTTTGGCTTTTGAAACACCATACTACTCATTCTATGTCTCTAACCATTGCTTCTGACTCCCTTTCTTTTCTCTGTAGGCAACTTCGGTCACTTCCACACTTTACCAACCACCAGTCTCTATGGAGATAACTCCCAAATCAATATCCCTGGCCCTGATCTCTCTCAAGACTTTCATCTTCAGCTCTCTATAAGACAATTACACTGAGGGATCCTACCCAAACCTCCAAGTCAACATGTCCAGAATAGAGATTATTATCTCTTCCCCTAAGCCTGCTCCTCCCCCAACATCACAGTTTAGCTCCATAGCATCACCATTAACTCAATCTACCATGTCTGACATCCACCTAGGCTTATCTTTGGCTCTTCCCTTTCCTTCACCTCTCACATTGTCGTTCAGTTGTTTCTCACTCTTCATGACCCCATTTGAGGTTTTCTTGGCAAAGATACTTTAGTGGTTTGCCATTTCCTTCTCCAGCTCATTGTACAGATGAGGACACTGAGGGAAATGGGGTTAAGTGACTTTCCCAGGGTCACACAGGTAGTAAGTATCTGAGGCCAGGTTTGAACTCAGGAAGATGATTCTTCCTGACTACAGGCTCAGCACTCTATCCTCTCAACCACTTAGCTGCCCATGTCTCAGATTAAATGTTACTGAATATTGTCAGTTCCATTTCTGTAACATCTTTCCCATCTATTCCTTGCCCATTATTTACATAGCCACCACCATTAGTAGCATACAGGACATCATTATTACACCCTTGGACTTTACATCACTCTGTTCCCACTCCTTTTTGCAATCTATCTATCTTTCTCACTACTAACAAAAGAATGTTCTGCATAGATCTGGTCATGTCATTCCTCTCTCCAAATCACTTAATTGTCTCCAGAAGGAAGTTCAAGTGCCTAGGCCTTCAGTTTAGGAAATTTCAAATCTGGCACTGCCTTAGTTTCTGGTATTTTTCTAACATCTCTCCCCTCATAGCTTTCTGTCCTCAGTGGTCTGGCCAAAGGTGACTACATACCATCCCCCTCATATGTGACCTATACTATATGTCTATACCTCTGCTCACACTGTTCTCTCCTCCCTTCAACTGTTGAAGTCCTACTTACCTTTTATAGACCTACTTAAATACTACCCCTTCCATGAAGAAGGGGAGGGAACACGATAGAGTGAAAGACCACAGAATTTGTAGTTAGATTTTGTTTAAACCTTGTCCTTCCACTGCAACTTTTATGACCTTGAGCAAGTCACTTAACTTCCTGAGGCTTCAGTTTACTCACCTGTGAAACAAAGTCATTGGATGAGACAGATGACCTTTTTAGGGCCCTTCTAGCTCTAAATTTAGGGGCAACTAGGTGGCACAGTAAATACAGCACTAGCCCTGGAGTCAGGAAGACCTGAGTTCCAATATGGCCTCTCATCTGTAAAATCAGCTGAAGAAGAAAACAGCAAACAATTCCAGTATCTTTGTCAAGAAAACTCCAAATAAGGTAACAAAGAGTCACACACCACTGAAAAACAATTGAACAACAAAAGCTCTACATTTACGTCTCTATGATCCTTCCTTGATCTTCCCAGTTAATAATCATCTTCTCCCCACCCCAACCTCACACAGCACTTTTTTCACAACCTTCCTATTTCACTTATCATTTCATATTATTGTTAGTTGTATATGTATAGTACAAATATATTCCTAGATGGTAAGCTCTTTAACGCTGAGTCTTATCTAATCTTCACATCTCCTGGAGTTCCCAGATACAGGTTAAAATGAAGTGTTTAAATTTCATCAAAAGAAAAAGGCCCTGATCCCCAGGGACAAAAATGCTAATGGCCTAGTCTCCTTAAAAGCTAAAGACTTTCGTTAGCCCTGTAAGGCAGCTCCTAATGGTGCCCACCATCTTAATTCAGTATCTATGGCTCAGTACTCCAAAGGGCTGCTAAGTGGCACAGTGGACAGAGTTATTAGGCCTAGAGTCAAACTCATCTTCCCGACTTCAAATCTGGCCTCAAACATTTACTAGCTGGGTGACCCTGGGCAAGTCATTTAACCCTATTTGCCTCAGTTTTCTCATCTATAAAAGGAGCTGGAGAAGGAAATGGCAAACCACTCCAGTATCTTTGCCAAGAAAATCACAAATGGAGTCATGAAGAGTCAGACATAGTGTAAAACAACTGAACATCAATAACAAATATTCCAAACTGATCTCCAGACTGTGGTCTCTTCCTTTTCAAATGTATTCTACATAAACTTTCTAATGCACTGCTCTATTGCCTCACTCACCAACTCAGAGACATTCATCTGCCTTCTGGAGCAGAGATTAGCAAAATTAGGGAAGGGAGCAGACAGTAGAGACCATGAGGAAGCTGGAAGAGAGAAAAAGGGACCTGATACTGAACTTGGCAAGGAAGTGAAGACAAATTTTGACATGGGTCAACTAGGTTCCACAGCATTTCCTTCAATGCTACTAACGTAATCTCAACTTTATAAAATATAGGGCAAGAAGTAAAGTGGGAGGAACACTTCATTAGTCTATTTTAATTGTGTCACGTATTTGGAAGTTATAAATCTTTTAATATATATTTTAAAATAATCTCTAATTCAGACTTTTCTGTCATTAATAAATGTATAATATATATGTGTGTGTATATAGATAGATAGATAGATAGACATAGATATAGATATATAGATATACACATACTCACCACTGGTGACAATCAAGGTATATTTATATTTTCTCCTTTTAGAATTTATTTGAAGTGATTCCAATGAATGTATTAGAAACAGGAGATGTTACAGAATACCTGAATAAATTCTAACAAATTTTTCATCTCAGTCACAACCTACCCATTTTCCAAATCAGAAAAATGATAATTCATAATGTCCTCATTAATTTCAATAATTAGGAAGAGAGCTTATCTGAATTAGTTAAATATGAATTATGGAAAATTTTAAAGGATATTATTTTATTACTTCCAAAGACATGCAAACTTTCTTTGCCTCATCTCACTCAGGAGCTTTGTCAGCAGCACAGTTTCTAAGTAAACTGAGCTGAAAAGTCCCCAACAAAGGACTCAGCTTAACTATTTTAGTGGATAATCATCAAAAGATTAGCCACTTAGTGATTAGTTTTTTAGACTGGGCAACTCATGAAATATGGAAGGGCAGTAGCTGTCCTACAAGATACAATCTCAGATCTTTCTAATTAAACTATTACCATCATTAGATCTCCCAAATTAAATTATAAAATGAGTACATGGAGTAAATATAAATATACCAACCAAGTGTTGCCTTGGAAAGGCCCTATTTTAATGAATTAAACATAGCAGCATAGTAATAGCAGCTGACATTTAGACACTACTAACTGATTTACACATTATCTTATTTGAGCCTCAGAATAACTTGGTTTGAAGTCCCTCACTTCAGCTAAGTGGAGGAGTGGATAGAATGCTTCAATTAGATTCACTAAGATCTGAATCAAATCTGGGCTCAGACTCATTCTAGCTATATTGGCCAGGGCAAGTTACTTAACCACTTAATTAGCCTCAGTTTCCTCATCTGTAAAATGGGAATAATAATAGTACCTACCTCCTAGGGTTGTTGTGAACACAAAATGAGATAGTACTTGTAAAGTTATAAACCTTTAAACACTACATAAGTGCTGGCTATTTTTAGTAAGTACCACAAATAATATAATTATCACCATTTTGCAGATAAGAACACAAAGGCTCAGAGAGTTTAAGTGACTTATCCATATTTCTATAGCTAGTAAATACCAGAGGATTTGAGCCTACCTCCCTCCATTGTCAAACTCCAGCACTCTTTAAACTGATACTTGAGAACGAACAAAATGATTTGTAATAACAAAAGTGCTTGCCTATGAAGTGCTGGCATCTGTTTATAGTACAATTAAGTTTGTATGCAAATCAAGTTCTATAGTTCTTGAAAATAGTTTGTTCTTTTAAGTGGGTAAATATTCCTTTAACAAGCTTGTTTATGTGACACACTGAGCTAGTAAGCTACTTAACTTCTGTTTACAAGTTTAGTAAGCCCAGTTTAGAAATAATCACATATTTTGAATTCAAGTCAGTTCCGTTCTGTAAGCATTTATTTAACACCTACTATGTGCAAGGTACTATGCCAGGCAGTGGGAATGCAAAAGACAAAAAAAGAAATAGCCCCTGCCCTCAAAGAGCTTATATTTATTGGCATATGCTCTTCTTCCTCACCTCAACTTATGTTTCCCTGACTTCCTTCAAAACTCACCAAGAGTTCTCCTCTTTTCCCCTCCTCCTCATCTCACTCGTCTCACATCACTCAGCCTCCTCCCACCACTCTCTCCTCCTTCACTCCCATCTCATGTGTAGAGGAAGGCCCTTTCTCCCTTGTCATATCAAAGTACTCTACATGCACAAATGATCTCATTCCATCCTGGCTTCTCCAGCTCCTCTCATCTCCACTATCTCTCTAATCTTCAATCTCTCCCAATCTACTAGCCTTCTCCACTAATTTCTACAAGCACATTCATGTCTCCCCAATCTCCTGAGCCATCCATCCATTCTAGTCATTGTTCTTTATCTCTCCTTGTTGTTGTGGCTCCTGCTTGGAAAGGATCCACAACTGATTCCTTAACTTCCTTAGTTTCATTCTCTTCTTGACTTTCCACAGTCTAGCTTCCAACCTCATCATTCAACTGAAACTCTTTTCCAGAGTTACTAAAAAATGATCTCTTAATTGACAAATCTAATGACCCTTTCTCAATCCTCTTCCTTTTTTGCTTCTCTGCAGACTCTGACTGTCAGTCACGATTTTCTTGATACCCTCTTCTCTCTAGGTTTTCATGGTACTGTTCTCCTATCAATCTGACTGCTCTATCTCATTTTCCTCTGTGAAACCTTCATTGGGGCCCACTAAACCTTGGTGTCCCAAAAGGCTGTGTTCTGGGCCCTCTTCTTTTCTCCATGTATGCTATTTCACTTGGTAATTTCATCAGCTCTCACAGATTCAATTTTCATCTTGATGCAGATGACTCTCAGATCTATTTAAACATCCCTAACCTCTCTCCTGACTTCCAGTCTAGAATCAACAATCACCCTTCAGACATCTCTAATTGGATGTCCCATCTTCATCTTAAACGCAAAGTGTTCAAAACTGAATTCATTTTCTTTCCTTCAGAGGTGGGGAACCTGTGGTCTCAGAGATACATGTGGCCCTCTAGGTCTTCTTTGACTGAATCCAAACTTCACTGAACAAATCCCCTTGATAAAAGGATTTGTTCTGTAAAACTTGGACTCAGGAAAAGGCCGCACCCAAAGCCCTAGAGGGCCACGTGAGATCTTGAAAGGTGAAGGTTCCTCACCCCTGCTAAACATTCTCTTTTCCCAAATACTATACTACTGTTGAAGGCATCTCTATCATTCCAGTCATTCAGACTTGCAACCTAGTGGTCATGTTCAACTGCTCACTCTCTCACTTAAAATATCCAAACATTTGCCAAATCCTGTCAATTCTACTTCTGAAACATTTCTCAAATATGTGTCTTCTGACACAGCCACCACCTTAGGGCAGGCTCTCATCACTTTACAATATATAAAAATAGCAATCTGGTTGATCTTTCTGCTTCAGGTCTCTCCCTACCCAGTCCATCATTCACTCAGCTAACAACGTGAATCTCTTAAAGGTCAGGCTGATCACTCTACTATTCAATAAACTCGAAGAGGACTCCCTATTTCCTCCAGGATAAAATATTAAATCCTCTGTTTGGCTCTGAAAGCTTTTCATAACACAGTTCCTTTCTTGCTTTCCACTCTTCTTACTTCCCTCTATAATTCTGTGACACTCTCTCTCCTTGCTATTCTTCACACAATACACTCTACCTCCTGAATTTGGGCATTTTCACCAGTTGTCTCCATACCTAGAATTCTCTCCCTCCTCCTCATCACCTCCTGACTTCCTTCAAGTCTCAGCTAAAATCCCTCTTTCTGTAAAGAGTGTTCCCCAATATCCCTTAATACTAGTGCCTTCCATTTGAGATTATCTCCAATTTAAATTTTAGTTAGTATATGTTTGTATTAGGACAGCTAGGTAGGGCAGTGGATAGAGTGCTGGGCCTGGAGACAGGACTGACTTTAAATCCAGCCTTAGACACTTACTAGCTGTGTGACCCAGGACAAGTCACTTACTCCTGTTTGCCTGTTTGTAAATCTTGTTCGTAAAATGAGCTGGAAAAGGAAATGGCAAATCATTCCAATATCTTTGCCAAGAAAACACCAAATGAGGTCACGAAGAGTCAGACACAACTGAAACAACTGAACAACAACAACATTTGTTTGTGAGCTCAAGAAACTCCCCAAGAATAGTGGCCATTTTGCCTTTCTTTGTATCCCCAGCACTCCACAGAGTGTCTGCATATAGTAGGCACTTAATAAATGCTTGTTGACCTAACTGGACGCTAGGCAAAGGAATAATGCAAACAAAAAGTGTGGGGGAAAAAATGGCTAGGACCAAGTTATGAAGAATATTAAATGCCAAACAAAAAGAATTATACTATCTCACATAAGAGGCAACATGGTACACTGGAGAGAACATTCACCTTAAGATTCAAGAAGAGCTGGGTCCAAACGCTCCCTTAGATATTTAGTAGCTGTGTGACCTTGAGCTAGTGATTAAATCACTTAACCTCTCTGTGCCTTAATTTTGTCACCTATAAACTGAGGGGTTAGATTCATTAATCTCTAAGGTCCTTTCCAACTCCAAATCTATGACACTATGAGTTTGCATTTTATCAAAAAGGCAATACAGAGCCATTGAAACTTCTTGAGTGAGAGAATAATGTGGTCATATCTGTGCTTTATAAATATCAGTGTCATAGAATTACATGATCAAATAGTGTATAAAACTCCTTGGGAAAAGATGATAAAAGAAGCACATAGCATTGCTATATATTAAATTAATCCATAGAATATTTATTTAACATTGCCAAGATGCTGAGTAGATGGACTCAAGATGGATGTAAATAAAGCAAAGGCCTATTAAGTGTATCCTATTGGTTTAAGAGGGGCAGCTAGGTGACACAGAGGATAGAGTGCTTGGCCCGGAGTCAGGAAGACTAATCTTCATGAGTTCAAATCTAGCCTCAGACACTTACTATCTGTGTGACCCTGAGCAAATCACTTGACCTGTTTGTCTCAGCTTCCTCATCAATAAAATGAATTGGAGAAGAAAATGGCAAAACATTCCAGTATCTTTGCCAAGAAAACTCCAAATGAGGTCCTTCCATGAAGAGTCTGAAATGGCTGAAGAACAATTGGCTTAAGAATAAAAATCTAAATTGCATGCTATAGCTAACAGTTTGGCTCCCCAAATGGAATGTAATCAAATTAAGAATGCAGGAATTTTCACAAAATTATTTAAAATAATATGTAATCTCATAAAGCATGAATAATATCAAAATAATAAAAATGGCATGGTAATAAGACTCTCTCGGCTACCTATTCTCATTTAAAGTTATTTTCTTTCAGAGGATGATGGTAGGGAAAAGATAAGCAGTATTCTCAAACTGGATAAAAGTCTAGGACTCGTTCCTTTTCTCAGTGGTTCCGGGATTCTGTTGGCTGGTGCCACACAATTCAGCCACTACCTAAGCCTCCAGGAAGGACTCCATGTTTAAGTCAGAAGCATTGCATGAACAGATTCATCTTGCATTTAATTACAGTATTTTGTCAAACCCCAAACTAGAACTTTTTGTATTTGTGTGTGTGTGTGTGTGTGTGTGTGTGTGTCTGTTGTGTGTTAAGACAAAGAATTTATTTAGTCTTAGGACATCAGTTCCACTTAGCCATATTCACTCATTGACTAGGCTACAGACCTCCTCTGCAGCATGGAATAGTTTATCTGTCAGATTTATGGATAAGGGAAGAATTTAGGACCCAAGAAGATATAGAGAGCATTGTAAAATGTAAAATAGATAATTTTGATCATATAAAATTGAAAAGGTTTTGCACAAACAAAACCGGCGCAACCAAAATTATAAAGAAAGCAGAAAACTGGGTGGAAAATTTTGCAACAAGTATCTATCTCTGACAAAGGCCTCATTTCTCAAATATATAGATCATTGAATCAAATTTATAAAAACACAAGTTATTCCCCAATTGATAAATGGTCAAAGGATATGAACAGGCAGCTTTCAGACAAAGAAATCAAAGCTATCTATAGTCACATGAAAAAAGTGCTCTAAATCACAAACAGCTCTGATCAGACTGACTAATATGACAAAAAAGGAAAATGCTGGATGTTTGCAGGGGATGTGGAATAACTGAGACACTAATGCGCTGTTGGTGGAGCTGTGTGTGAACTGACCCAACCATTCTGGAAAGCAATTTGAACTATGTCCAAAGGGCTATAAAATTGTGCATACCCTTTGATTCAGCAATACCATTGCTAGGTTTAAATCCCAAAGACATCCATAAAAAGGGAAAAGGACCTATTTATACAAAAATATTTATAGCAGCTCTTTTTGTGGTAGCTAAGAATTGGAAATCAAAGGGACCCCCACCAATTGGGGAATGGTTAAACAAGGTGTGATATATGATTGTGATGGAATATTCTTGTTATAAGAAATGACAAGCAGGATGAGTTCAGAAAAACCTGGAAAGACTTACATGTTTTGTTTTCTCTTTCTTGTGGTTTCTTCTATTGGTTCTAATTGTTCCTTACAACATCACTAATGTGAAAATATGTTTAATAGGAATGTATATATATAGCCTATATCAGATTGTGTGCTGTCTTGGGAGGGAGGATGGGAGGGAAAGGGAGAAAAATTTAAAACTCAAAAGCTTATGGAAGTGATTGTTGATAAATCAAAATAAATTAATAAAAAAAAAAGACAACATGAACTGATACACAGTGAAGTGAACAGAACCAGGAGACATTGTACAGTGTAACACCAATATTGTTAGATGAACTGTGAATGACTTCGCTATTCTCAGGAATACAATGATCCAAGACAATCCCAAAAGACTAATGACGAAGCATACTATCCACCTTCAGAGAAAGAACTGATGATAGAAGACAGACTGAAGCATGCTATTTTTCACTTTCTTTCTTTCATTTTTTTCTTTAATTCAAGTCTTTTTGTCCAAAATGACTAATATGGAAATGTTACATAATTGCACAGGTATAACCTATGTTTGATTGCTTACTATCTCGAGGAGGGGGAAGAAAAGGAAGGGATAGAATTTGAAATTCAAAACTTTAAATAAAAATGCAAATAAATAAATAAATAAAGCACCCCCTGCACCTCCTCCCCTGTCCCACATCCTCCCACTCCCCCCAAGGGGATGTGAGAAGAAAAAAACAACAAGGAATTCAAAAGAGCATTAAGTTATGATTCTGCTAGAATTATATAGGCTTGAATCCTATCTGCATCTAAGATTGAGAAGTCCTCCCACTGAGTTCATCTGTAAACTACCTGAGGTATTAGGCATAGAGCATCCAAAGAGAGAGGTAACAATGTCATAAGATCCCTGAGTGCTTTATCCTTGCTAATAGCTTCTCATTCTTTCCCTATTATTCTGTATGTACTATCTATGTCATATATTTCATTGGTTAATAGGAGATGAACAGGACAAGAGTTGGCAATAGAAAATAATGAAGTTTAATTGGAACGCAATATGTGAAGTAGAATAGTATGACAAAAAATTGGAAAGGTAAGTTGGAATGAGTTTGGGTTAAGCTTTGGATGTCACAATAAGGAAGCACTGTTTAGTTTAACAACAACAATAACAACTGAATTTGGAGGTAAAGAAATAGGAGAGGATGCTATGGATAGTGCAATTACAGACAACACAGGAATTGGGGCAGATGACTGATACAAGAAACCACCTGGCTATACCCAAAGGCAGAGTAGCAACCCTGTTTGACTAAAAACATTATGGAGATCCTCAATATACAAAAAAAGTCTGCCCCCAAAAGGAAACATTTCTATGTACTAACTACCACTTCTATTTACATAACTCGCTAATTAGCAATTCTTCATGTCAATATTTACTGAAATTCTTTCTAAGATACCCAAAGGACCAGCCAAGTCAAGGAGCTATTCATAAACATCTCTTGCCTGAAACATGATAGCTTCACATTTAACTTACTGATACATCTTGTCCTTCTGAAGGTTGAAATATCATCCGTATTTAAAAAAAAAAAAGTAGGGTTACAAATTGTTTTTGAGATTCTTTACCAACCAAATATGGCTAATGTTTCACTGGTCTTTTATGTCAGTTGTCAGTGCCGAGAAAATTAATTACAACTTGTGAATTACAGTGACCAAGTGTTATTACATGACATGCCTTTCCTCTGGAGAGTAGGCAAACTTTGTTTTAAAGCCACTTCCTAAATTGTAGTTGCCATCACAACTGAAAGCTTCTTTCAAACTATCTTAATCTAGGTCCCTAGTGCAAAGAAACCAAATAAGAATGAGTATTCTGCCAGACTCACATGGAAAAAGAGGGACAAAGGGAAAGGTGGAATATCATTACAGCCAAATTCCATCTGTTTTCATTTCCAGACTTTTCTTTTCAAAACTGAAAGTCAGAGCTTTCAACCAGAAGGGAGAAAAATGAAAGTGAAAATCAGAATTGAAAAGTCATGAATAAGTAAATATCCTTAAAAGAGTTTTAGGTTATCTTGCATCAAAAGAAGGAAGTCCACAAAAAAGCTCCCTGCCAGACAATTCTATTTAAATATACATTTAATGCGCTGGTACACATTTGCTGTTAAAAAAAAAAAACTCAGTACAACTCTGTGTATACCACATTTAGAACTGTAAGAATTTTAGCTCTAAGTACTAAGAGGAACTTCAAAGGCCCAAAATGATAGATGAAAGATGACATTCTGGAGTGCTATAGTTTCAGAGTTACTCTGGGATTAATATCCTATCTTTCAGTCCTTAATGGGTGTGAATAAAGGAAAATTCACAGAGATAAATGGGATCATTTTAACAATCTGTTCCAGATGCTGCCCTCCCACACTTTACCACTTCATAGTTCCACATTCCCTATTCAAATATACCTCGATAACCAAGGGTAGCAAACAATAGTAAGGCCATATTGGATTGGGCTGTTTCTGTATCTTCTCTGCATGACTACAGTGTTATCTCTTCCACATTGTGACTTTCCCCATCATAGTTTCAACATATGGCAGGTCAGCATAAGAAATTAAATGGGAATTTTTTGCAAGTTTTGCAGAAGACACAGATGACATGAGAAGGCGGCAGACGATATAAAGTTTAGAAATTCAGAAATACATAATGTATATATAATATTATATAATATCGACATATTTTATCTTTTAATACCATAATAATTCAGACTTCTTCTCTGATATGAAGGGAGGGTCAAAAAATTTTCTGTGGATTTTCTAGACTGCCGGGGCACCGAACCCCTAATCCCAGAGATTTGGAAGGGATAACTGTATTGTATGCCAAGTTCATTCAAACAGTAATTTAGCATCAGAAATGACCAAAAAGTTTAAGAGTATACAAGTCAACCAAATGGCTTTTTCTTCCACAGATTTCCTGGATCTATTAGTTAGTGGGGGATCATTTTCTGGAACACTTCTCTATACAAACAGCAAAGAAACAGTTTCTTATTACGGTACTCATATCCAGCTATGCTAATACAAAAATGCATTGACATTGGTCAGGGTTGGGAGCTGATCAACTGGGTTATTGTTGGGAACCAATGCACCCTGAGCAGAAAGATAAAACTAATTTTTTTTTTTAACAAAGACCTCACTGAATGAATCCCTCCCTCTCCCCATTCCTTTGCCCTAGTTTCAAAAGTACCCTGGACCCTTTTACTAAATTGTGGTAACATCAATTGATCTTCGTTGGTCACCTACTTACAGGAAAGGCAGGGTTATCACTATAAAGCAAATGGGGCCAAGTTGCTAGTCAGATTTTCTAAGGGCAGTGGTACTCCTTTTCCCACTAGATAAGACCAAGCTTCCCTAAAAAGCTAAGGTCATAGAAAATTAGAGCAAGAAATATCTCAGAAGTCATTTAGTCCAATTTATTCATTTTACAAATAAAGAAACTGAAGCCCAGAGCTGTAAGGTAAATTACATCAAGTCATAAAGCAAGTCAATAATGGAGTCAGACTTAAAGCTGTCTTCTGCCTCCAAATCCCTCCCTTTTTTCACTGCACCATAACTGCTCACCTATGGGGAGAAGTCTGAGCCTGCCCAAAGATGACATTCTGAGAGCAATCAAAACTACTTCATCTCAATGAGGGGAAAGTACACAAACATCTTTCTACCTCTAACCTACTACTTAGCTGTATTATATAAATTATCTTCTGTCACAGATCCCTTTGGCAGTCTAATGAAGCCTATGGACCCATTCTCAGAATTGCATTCTTTAACGCATAAAATAGGATTACAAAGAAACTAAATTATACTGAAATACAGTAATCAAAATGTCTTTTTTTTTCTAAGTTCACATCAACATACCTCAAATTCCCCTGGTATCAGAGGAAACAGTGTTGGACCTGGAGTCATGAGAAACCCAGGCTGGAATTACATCTCTAGCATTTACTAGCCATGTGACTAAGTATAACTACTTTAAACTCTCTAAGCCTCAATTTCCTCATCTAAAAAATGGAAATAACAACATTTGCACACGGTTGCTGTGAGAAGCCAGTGTATGTAGTCTTTTATGAACCTCAAAGGTCTACCTCCATGTCCATGATAATTTTTAACAGTTTCCAAAATAGCAATAAGAGACCGTCTGATTTCCTGCCTTTGTCGACTCTTCCTTTAGCAAGCCACACATTAGTTTTGCTCCACTTGCTGGAGGAAAATGAACAGGTGAATAGATTTTTGCAAGATTTAACTTCAAGGGATAACTGTAAGATTCAATATACAATGCAAAGCTGTATCATAATGTCCATCAAAATGCAAAAAAAGGACATGGCTTTTGGTAGACAAGAGAATCCAACTCTGTATGATGACTTAGCCATTCTTTTCAGCAGAAAATTATTAAGTAGGACTGGAAATACTATTCTTAAATAGAACATAATTAAATAGAAATAAACACTCAGGCCTTTAGAACACAGAAGCTAGAATTTTTATCAATATTAAAATTTGTGTGTGCACATGTGACTCCAATTAAGAAAATGGATCAGTCACCTAGAAGCTGAGAGGGAACAGGAAAGAAGAATGATGATTCAAAATGATGAAATTGAAACTAAACTAGGGAAATTTGATTTGCAGTTGTCTCAGTCTGAAGTTCCCCAGTGACTTTGGAATCAAATACCACAAAAACCTTTTCAAATTGAATTTCAAGGCCTTGGGAGCTACCTTGGTCACTAGGTTTGGCACATAAGTCAATGAGGAAGTATAATGGAGGAAGTTCAGGTTGATTCTCCCTACTCTCCTCAGCAGCTAGGAAAGCTGCCAGAAATGGAGGAAAGGAAACCAAAGCTGGAAACAATTCACAAAATCCTCATCATACTAAAAGTAAAAAGCTAGTTGATGAAAGGTAGTAGATAAGTGTGGGGGGGAACTCAGAGATGGTCAAGAATGATTGGGTTAAAATAAATGTTTGCAGAGTACTAGACAACATCTGGAGCCTATATTACCATCTTCCAACATTAAACAGATCTTTGCATTGATAAAGAATATCACTGAGTTGAAATACAATCTGAAGGTGGTGTTTTCTAGCTTAAAATAATGACAAGTGTAACAGACAAACCTTAATATAGTATCCTAGAACATTAGTGTTGGAAGTGACTCATTTCCCACCAGACTGTTCTCTTTTGGACTTTTGTCTCTCACCCCCCAGAAACATCTTCATTTTAGAAGAGCAGTTCAGATCACTTCAGCCCTGGAGCTCACTCCTCAGAAACACCCTCCACTGGGGGGTGGGGGGGTCGTCCCTCCCTTTCATAGGATGGCTCCTCCCAGAACTTCCATGAAGAAGGGCTTCCTGGCTAGCCCTCTTGTCATTTCCTACTAGTCTGCACTACTCTGAACTTCATCATGCTCCTGTACTGGGTACCTTTTCCGCCCCCTCCCTCTCTACTTTTATATGTTGTCTTCTCCTTTAGAACATAAGATCTATGAAGGTACTCTTTTTCTTTTTGCTTGTATTTCCAGCACCTAGCATGGTGTCTGGAACATACTAAGTGCTTAATAAATGCTCACTGATTGATTGACTGAAGGGTTCATCTAATCCAACCCTGTGAAAAACAATTCATGGTAATGGAAAGACTCCAGGACTTAAAATCGTGTTTGAATCCCTGATCCTCTACTTACTAGCTGGAAGGGAAGGAGGAAGGGAGAAAAGAAAGACGGAAGGAAGGAAGGAAGGAAGGAAGGAAGGAAGGAAGGAAGGAAGGAAGGAAGGAAGGAAGGAAGGAAGGAAGGAAGGAAGGAAGGAAGAGAGGGAGGCCAGGAGGAAGGGAGGGATGCTTACTGAATGCCAGGCACTGTACTAAGTGCTTTATAAATATTATCTCATTTGATCCTCAACTTGGGAGGTAGATGCTATTATTATTTGCATTTTATAACTGAGGCAAACAGAAGTTAAGTGACCTGCCTGGGGTCACACAGATAAAGTAACTAAGATCTGATTTAAACTCAAGTCCTCCTGACTTCAGGACTGTCACTCTATCCCCACTGCACCACCAAGCTGCCTTTGTGACATTGGACAAGTCATCTCATTGCTTTAAGTTTCACTTACCTCATCTGCAACTTAGAGCTAATAATGCTTGCTCTACCTATCTCAGAGACCTGTCACCATCCAATGAGACAATATAAGTAAAGCCTTTTGCAACTATAAAGTGATAAAAATGCAAACTGGTATTATGTTACAGATGAGAAACTGGAAGGACAGACTTTTGAAAGGTTGCATTGCTACATGATGGCATTGCTTAGACCAGAACCCTAGTCTCATTCACAGTTGAGTGGTCAAATGTTAGGTTTTTTACTACAAATATTATAAGATGTCCAACTATAAGGCAATATATCAGGCTTGAACTATATCACTGGTAATAAAATTATATACTCTTGACAAGAAGTTACTTATTTGTAAAGTGTTTTGCAAACCTGAATGCACTATATAAATGCTAGTTCAAATATTAAACTTAGTTTTTATGTGCTTATTATATTAACTTTTTTCTCAACTACCAGTTTGTAGAACTAAAATCATATTTAAATCATGCTCAATACATTTCAAAAAACTGTTTAAAGACTTCAAGGTGAATTTCATGTTTAAAAGTAAATATCCGTAAGAAGCAGTATGGTGTAGTAGATAGTCAACTTCAGAATCAAATAGATCTGAGTTCAAATCATACTCTTTCACACACTAACTTTGTAATGCCTGAATAATCTCTTAATGTCTCTGGAAATTGTCCAAAACAATAGAGTAGTGGGAAAGTAACTGATATGCATAAGTTTAAAGAGTTTCCTCCTTGGGAGTTCACTATACCAATAAAAACACAACTCTGGTCAAACAACAATACCCAAAATGGCTGAGTGTGTGTGTGTGTGTGTTGTGTGTGTGTGTGTGTTGTGTGTGTGTGCGTGCATACATACACATATATGTACATATGTGTACGTATATGTGTACATATATATACACACATATATACAAACACATACACATATGAAGATAAATATTCCAAATGAACGATATAGAAATCCCAAGCTTAATCCCAAATATAGATGTGCATATATGTGTGTATGTGTATGTATACACATATATATACACATACATATATAAAATAATACATAATAAAATGAATATATATTTGTGTGTTGTATATTTTTATATATTAGCTAATTATACATTTTTATATATTAGCTAATTAAGCTACTCTTATTATACAAACATTTTTTCAAACAGTGCCTATTAGTCTTGATTTCATCCCAATGAAAAACCAATATGCATACCACCTCATTTCTTAGTCTTCAAATTATCTACATAACAATTAAAATATATAAAAATGTATATGTCTGTGTGTACATGTATACACACATACACACTAATTGCAAGAAATATTTATTGTCAAGATTTATTTCTTTCTGGAACTACTTCATAAACCCAATGGAAACAAATTATATCAGAAAGTACCTGTAATTTATACTAATGATGAACAACTCTGAGCATCAGATTTCTGAAATCACCATCCAACAGGTTATTGACCCGTGTATGCTCCATGTCGGTGAGAAGGGAAAAAAAGTTCAAATAGAAATTTTCTAGTGGTTTGGACCCTAGCAACTTTAAAATTCCTTTTCTTCCAGTGTGACTTACTATACAAAGGACCCATCTGCTGGCAGTTCCAACATTCCTCTGGAGACACAGAAACAGGGTATTTGCTGCAGAGGGATCCTATTTGTGAAATCACTTATTCTCCCTCTGTATGCCCCCTTCCCCTCCCCCAGTAATTGGAGAGCCATCATCTGCTGACTTTTGGGGCACGGTAGATGATATATCTTTCTAAGTTATAATTTTATTGGCCTTAACATATGCTGATTCCTCCTGGTACTCTTTCAAACGTTTGAATGTTATTTTTGTGCTAATTCCCTGGGGTCGTTGTGTATCATGGAGGGAACAATTTCACAATTCTAACCAATAAACAAACAACACATAATTTGCAACTGTCAGTGGAGAAGCCATATCCAAGGTATCAAATTATTTGCTTCTATTCTAATGTGAAAATGTGGCAATTAAAAATTTAAAGGACATATGGCACCAAATAGAAATTTGACTTGAATAGAGAAATGAATATGATCTCAGCTTAGCATGGGGAGGTGACTTAAGAATGGAGAGTTACACTGCATTAGTCAATGACTGTCTTTTTCATAGGATACTGTAGTCTCCAAAAATTCAATATAATGATTTTTGTAATACTCTGCTACACATCTAAAAGAAATAATAGCTGTAATCCCTGAATTAAAAAGACAAAAAGAGAAAGAAAAGGTTTAGATACATATTTGCTCTTCCTTGGAAACCTTAACCATATCAAGTCACTGCCAGAGGGAAAGAGAGAAGCAAACTCAAAATTCCTTAAAAGTGATCATCTTAAGCTAACTCACACTAAATATAATCTATCACATATCTGTAGCTTTATCACATTATCTGTAAATGCCCATCCAATTGGCAAGAGATTGACATAACAATCCACATAGGAAAAGACAACACGTGAAAAATGCTAACTATCCAACCTAGGTGGTGAAGTGGACAAAGCACTGAATCTTGAGTCCAAATCCAGCCTCAGAAACTTACTAGTTGTGTGATCCTTGGACAAGTCACTTAATGCCTGTTTGCCTCAGTTTCTCTCTGTTTTAAAATGGGGACACACTGGAGAAGGAAATAGAAAACTACTCCAGTAACTTTGCCAAGAAAATCCCATTGACAAGTCCATGGGATCACAAAGAGTTAGACGTGACTGAGCAACAAATCCAGACCTTTCAGAAAAGAAGGCAGGCTGGTGCAATGGAAGGAGCTTTGGATATGGAGTTTGGGGACATGGGTCCAAGCCTCGACTATGCCTCTCATTGTCTGTATAACTTTAGACATGTCACTTCATCTTAGTTTGCTCATCTGCAAAATTATTTCTAAGGTTCCTGCAGGGAAGGAAGGAAGGAAGGAAGGAAGGAAGGAAGAAAGAAGGAAGGAAGGAAGGAAGGAAGGAAGGAAGGAAGGAAGGAAGGAAGGAAGGAAGGAAGGAAGGAAGGAAGGAAGGAAGGAAGGAAAAATGGATTTGTTCAGCACTTACTATGTGTCTAGCATTATGGTAAGGTGCTAGGGATACAAATTCAAGCCAAAAAAAAAAAAAGACAGACCCTTTCCTGAGGGAACTCACATTTTAATAGAGGAAAACAACATACAAAAGGTAGCTGAAAAGAGAGGAGGGGAGGGGAATGAAGGTATCCCTTGAGGATAGAGTTTTGAAGTCCAGATAGGACTGAATTGAAAGAAGAATGAAGGCCATCCTGGGCTTCTTCCTCAAAATGGAGGCACCAGTAGGAACTTACTGTGGTTCTGTTAGCTAATAAGCTTCTCCCTTACCCATGTGCTGAGTATAGAAAAGAACATATGGCAGAGAAATTGTCATAATAACTAAGTCCATATATCAACAATTCTAAATACTAAAGAAAAATAGGATTTTCATTGCTTTGTGCTTTTCAACAGACTCAATTTTTAATATTGTTTTTTAAAAAACAAGTAGGATTTCATGTGTGATAATTTCAAATACAATATATTCAGGCAATAAAATGTTAAGTTTGCGGCACAATCCTGACAACATGGCACATTTCAAAAAGCACATACAGTGTGAACCCTAGAGTCTTGGGAAATAATTGTGATAATGTTTTATTAGTTATCAAGAATCTTTCCTCTTCTTTAGTTCTGTACCTGTTTAAGAATAGTTAGAAAGAAGTCTTAGATTCTAACTTCATAGAAGATTGTTTTGGGAGGGGGCTAGGCAATGGAGTTAAGTGACTTGACCAGGGTCACACAGCTAGTAAATAAGTGTCAAGTGTCTGAGGCCAGATTTGAACTCAGGTACTCCTGACTCCAGGGCCAGTGCTCTATCCACTGCTCACCCTAGTTGCCCCGATGATTTTAAATAAATGACTTAATACATCAATTTGAAAACTACATTCTGAACTCACCCAGCTCCTTGCTCATCTGCGATACTTGTTTAAAATAGATGGAATGATAGATAACCTCCACTAGCTGCTCATCCAAATTCATGTTATGATTTGGAAACATTTTTCTCCAATTGTTGTTCTTTTCATTTGTGAATTGCTACAAGCCTGACAGCTTGTGGGAACTTAGATCTCATTCCCGGAGGCCCTATGGAATTCTGCAGTATTCGGTGCAATTAACACACTGGCATTTGTAAGGAGAAATATCTGGAGAACTTCCCTCTTTATAAAGAATCCCTCTTCTATTTGAATTTCATACGGAATGTCCTCTGTCTTTACATCTCACTTGATATTGACGCTCAAAGGGTGGCTGAAGTTACCTCTCATCATTTGTATGACCTTCACAGATTTAAACAGAAGAGTAAACTAGATCACATTCGGGGAAAAATGACTGGTCCCTGACGCAAAAGTCCATTTACAAAGGGAGGGGGGAGGGGAGAGAGGACAGGAATTGTCTCTGGTTGATTCTATAGTGGTTGTGAATCACGAAACACTATGATCTCAGAAGAATCAATATTTCAGGTCATCAAAAGGCAATGTAAAGCTCTATAAAGTGTTTGAATCATGTATAACATAGTATGAACAAAAACTTACACTAGGGTCTAGTATAAAAGATTTCATCAATAATAATGGTTAACAGGGCAGCTAGGTATCACAGTGGATAGGGCACTGGCCCTGAAGTCAGGAGGACCTGAGTTCAAATCCCACCTCAGATCAAACACTTGACACTTATTAGCTGTGTAACTCTGGGCAAGTCACTTAACCCCAATTGCCTAAAAGCAAAATAAATAAGTAAATAAATAAAGATAATGGTTAACAATCAGCAATTATAGCACTTTAAGGTTTACAAAGTGTATTTTTTTTAATGACCCCATCTGACCATCACAACATGCCTGTCAAGTAAGTACTACAAGTACTATTATCTCTATTTTACAGATGAGAAAATGAGTGAGGTGCATGGAACTTAAATGTCTTGCTAGTTTAATGAAAAGTGGACTGGATTTAGAGTCAGAAAGTCTATTAGATAGTGCAGTGGCTAGAAGGCTGAGCCCAGAGCAGGACGATCTGAGTTCAAATTCCACCTCAGACACTTATTAGAAGTGTAACTGTGGGCAAATCTGCCTCAGTTTCCTCAACTATAAAATTGGGACAATGATAGCACCTATTGCACAGGGTTGTTTTGAGGATCAAATGAGATCTCTGTAAAGCACTTAGCCCTGTACCTGGCACATAGTAGGTGTTTAATAAATGCTTGTTCCCTTTCTTGACTCTATCATAGATTAATTGTGTGATCTGGAAAAAGTCACTTCTCTCTGGGTCTCAGTTTCACACTTGAAATATGAAAGGACTGGACAAGATGGTCTCCAAGGTTCTTGGAGGATTCAAGGCAGGATTCAAATCCAGATCTCACCTGTTTCCAAGTCTAAGACACTTTCCATTATACCATACTGCTTTCCTAAGGGTACATATGATCAAAAAGACAAATGGATCAGTTATGTCACTAGAGCTGAGTTAACAAGCTATCTCAATGCTGAACTGACATCTTTGAAATATTAAAAGACTCAAAAGACTTGCAATGAAAATGCTTGGATAGACTGTAAGCAACACTGTGGTGGTAGAATATCAATGATATCCTGACTGAAAGATGTATAGATGATTGCTATGTTCTGGATATATTTTTTTGTTTTTGGACCAAATATGTAATTTCATTGGTGTAAAGAATTTCCATTTAGGAAACTCCCTCTACCAACACAGATCCACAGCTACTCTGCAACTTAGACAAGAATCTAACTGAGAAATTAAGTGACTTCCCCAGAGTCATACAGCCAGTATGTGTCAGAGGCAACACTTGAACCCAGGTCTTCCTGGCTCTTAGACCAGCTCTCTATTTACTACTCCATAATGACTGTTTATTTTAGAAGACTATATTTTTTAAATGGAGCTTGGGCCTTCTAAGAGTGGCTATCCTCGTCAGATGCCAAGTTGGGGAAGCAAAACTCAACAGGGGTCTTGCAGGAAGTTAGGTGAGCAATTATAAAGCAGAAAGTGTGTGTGGTGTGTGTGTGTGTGTTGTGTGTGTGTGTGGTGTGTGTGTGTGTGTGTGTGTGTGTGTTTGTATCTCAGAACAGTAGCAAGGCAGCAAGATTGACACTGTGGAACATCCTTTTAATTTGAAATGTAGCACTGTCAAACATAAACACATATGTAGATAGCCATATATGGAGGAACCATTTAGAACTAGTCCTAATTATTGATTTCAAACCCAGTTCTCTTTCTATTACAATACATTGCACACTGATTCCATCTTTTGTTTTCTAAATTTGGCTTTAAGGGGAATTTTTAACTTTATCCCCTATCACAAAATGATTTCTATATTTAAATGCTTTTTACCTTGCATACAGCTATCCAATATGACACATCTGCCTAGTCTAGGGTTTCAGAAATTTTGCATCTAAAAGGCCCTTGCTGCTAGCTTATAACTCTCCTCACCTGCTAGCATTAGTCACCTTCATAAAAGGATCTTAAATGTGATATTCTAATTTCATGAAAAGTACCTTTGCCTGCATGCAAGATTCCTATATTTTCGCTCTTCCAAATCAGAGACACACAAAAAAAGATGGGACGATGTGACCTTAGGTCTACATAAAAAGCCATGATGAAAATCAAGAAAAAGTTTCGTTGGCAATCATAATAATAATCAAGTTAAATCAAGTTGACAAGCATTTATCAAACACCTACCATGTGCCAGGCACTGTGCTAAGTACTGGGAATACAAAGAAATGCTGCTTTAAAAAAAAAAAAAGGTTGGGGCACCTAGGTGGCGCAGTGGAAAGTGCACCAGCCCTGAAGTCAGAAGGACCTGAGTTCAAATTCCACCTCAGATCAAACGCTTGACACTTACTAGTTGTGTAACCCTGGGCAAGTCACTTAACCCCAATTACCTAAAAAAAAAAAAGACTCAAAAAAACAGTCCCTGAATTCAAGAAACTCAGAGTCTAATAAGGGAGATAATATGCAAAGAACTATATACAAACATGATATGGACAGGAGAAATAATATAACAGTAGCTAACTTTTCTATGTCACTTTAAGGTTTACAAAATACTTTTCTTATACCAAAACGGCTAGATAGGTAGGTATTGGATAGATGGATGAATGAATGAAGAAAAAAGAAAAGCAATGATAAAGGTTTTACTATATACTGTGCTCAGTCAACAGAAAAAAAAACAGTCTCTGATCTCAAAGTGTAATCATTCTTCTAATTGAGAAAGACATCCCATGTAGAGGAATGCAAGTTAGTATTATACCCATTTTACAGATGATAGAACTGAGGTTTCAAGAAGTTAAGTAGTTTACCAAGAATCATGCAGCTAGTCACAAATGTGGATGTCCTGTCTGCCAGGACCTGACTCTTTACCCTAGGTCACAGGTGCCTTTTCTGTACCATCTCTTACCTGCTTCAAGAACGCCTAATTTACATTGAAAGGCTGCCATTTTACAGATTGGTTGCTGGCAGGGGCTCACTTTTTAAAGGGCTTTGCATTGTTTTCTTTTTCTTGTTGACACTCTGAAACACAGAAACTGAAAAATTCTATGACGGTGTTATATAATGCTTTCCTGATAATCTTATGGCATTTGATTTTAAAATACAATTTCCAAAGTAGATTTACTAATTATGTTATCCTTATGATGTGATAATATTAAAATTAGCTCACACTCCCTAAGGACTCACAGGCTGGCAGCAGCAAGATGGCCCAGAGGCTTGTTGAGTGGTTAAATGGATAATGAAGAGATAACTACTATACCCTGGAAAACAGACTTAATTATTTATTACATGTGCCCAAAAATTCTAAGACTGGAACATCTAGAACGTATCTCAATATTCAAAATATTATGGGTCCCAGGCCTTCACTGACCCAGCTCCGATTCTTCCAGTCCTTCATTGATGGAATGATAGGTTGCTCTGGCCAAAAATAGTCAATCACCAACATTCTTAGCTAGTCTATCAGGCTTTTCCAAATTGAAAGAACTTTCTAGAGCTTGTTCCACTAGTATGACCCAAAATAAACCAGGCTTATTCAAATTTACTTCTAAAATAACCTCTAACATTCATTGTTCAGACCCTCACCTCCTCTTGCCCAGCCTATTTTAATAGCCTCCTAATTGCTCTTCCTGCCTCAACTCCTCTCCATCCTTCACTAGACTGCCAAAATGAGTTTTTAAAGCATAAATTTGACCACACTCCTACTCCTCTACTCAGTCAATTCCAATGACTCTCTATTACCTCCAATATCAAATGTCTGACATTTAAGACTATTTACAAACGGCTCCTTCCTACTTCTCAAATCTCCTTCTCAATCTCAATCCACGCACTCTACAACCAGTCACACTGCCTATTTGCTGTTCCTCATACACTACACTCCATCTCACTTCTCTCTGCTCCTTCATATTGGTTCCCTCTCCTGCATGGAATGCTTGCCATCCTGACTTCAGCCTTCAGCCTCCTTAAGCCCCTGACTTCCTTCAAGAAGCATCTGGAGCACCACCTTCTGCAGGAGGCCTATGCTGGTACCCTCAGCTGCCATTGTCTTCCTATCCAAGGTTACCTTGTGTCTGCTTTATATGTGTCTTTTATAATATTTGTTTGTGTGCATACTGTTCCCCTAAGAGAAAGAATTCTAAGCACCATAAAAGCAGATACTATCTGATTTCTGTCTTTGTATCTCTATCACTTCCCACAGCACCTGATACATAACAGGAACCAAAAAATGCTTGTTGATTGATTGGATGATTATGACATTCCCTTGCAAGCCGATGTTCATAGCATGCAGAATAATATATTATTGTATAACTAAACGGAACATTTGGAAAGGATTATAGCAAGTAGAAGTAGATGTAATGAGAACGTAAGGAAAAGTAATGAGAACATGTTTGCTTCATTATCATTCCTTTTTTTTATCCCCTCACCTGGATTGTTAGGAGCAGGTACAGAAAATCAATATGACAAGGACATGAAGGTATTTAGATGTAACTTTCAAAATCTCTAGCTGTTGTTTATATATATATATATATATACATACATATATATACACACACACACATATATACACACACACACATGTACATATATACACATACACACACAAATATATATATATAACTTTTAACATTTCAGATACACATGCATATAATTTGCTGATTTGATTGGCAGGCTGAAATGATAGTTGTCCCAAATCAGTTGTTGAATGACTTATAGAGTTAAAAATCAACTAACCAAGTAATGCTCAGTGAACAGTTAGCATGTACAAGGGGTGGAAGGAAAGAAGAGATTCCTATTCATTGAAAAAGATTAAATTAAATTTAAGGGGGAAAAACACTACATATCACACACTATGCTTTTGTTGTTGAGTCATTTTTCAGTAGTGCCCAACTCTTTGTGAGCCCATTTGGAGTTTTCTTGGCAAAGACACTGGAGTATTTTGCCATTTCCTTCTGCAGCTAATTTTACAGATTTGGAGTAATAACTGGTCGAAATTTATTATCATCTACTGGATTATCCCTTGATTTGTTCTCTACTTACCTCTCACGTCTGCTTTTGGTATAGTTATGCCCTATGTATTCCCTTCATTCTTTTATTCTCACAAATATCTCACAACATTTTCCCAGACACAAGAATGATCTTTGTTCTACCTATCCTCCTCTAACACCTTCTTCCTCTTTGTATAACCCCACAACATCTTTATTTAAGTCACTCTTTTCTTTACCTTCTCTAGCCTCATTATATCTTAAACAGCATTGACTAGTACTAGATGTGACATTCCATGTGTAGATACACCAAGAACTGACACAAAGTTAGGTTAGCATTTCTGGTTTTGTTTATGTCTATCTTGATCATGTAATTTGCTCAGTAACCACTTAGCCAGCCAACTCTGTAAATGATTAAGCATGGCTCAGGATGGAGTGTGGCCCACATGTAATTGAATCCTTGGGGAAGCTAGGCACCTCTTTCTGGGCGGGCAATCTCTTTATCCTGCCTGGCTTCTTAGACTCCTGGTGTTTTATTATGACTGCTTGTTCTCGAACTATTGTAGTAGCCTGCTGGTTGGTCTTCTTGCCTCAAGAATTTCCTGAAGTACAAGCCTGACCATATCATCCCCATATGCAATAAAATCTGATGGCTCCTTGTTGCCTTTGGGATCAAATATAAAATCCTCTGTTTTGCTTTTAAAGCCTTTTATAACCTGGCCCCCTACTTTACAGCGCCCTGGTACTCTGTGATCCGATGATGCTGGCCAGCCTCCTTGCTATTTCTCACAGTAGACATACTTCACTTCCTATGTCTGCCATTTTCCCTTGCTTTCCCTCATATCTGGAATTCTGTCCCTCCTCATCACCTCCTACCTTCCTTGGCTCCTTTAAAGTCTCGGCTAAAATCCTACCTTCTGCAACAAGCTTTTCTCAATCCTCCTTAATTCTAGGGCTTGTCTTCTGGTAATTATTTCCAGTGAATCCTTGTTTGTATACACAGTTATCCCTTCCACATTGTGACTTTCCCCATTGAGATTTCGATATATTGCAGGTTGGCATAAGAAATTACATGAGAATTTGGGGGGAGTTTTGCAGAAGCTGCAGACTACACTCAAAGGCCAGCAGACAGCACAGAAAAAATTTAGAAACTCAGAAATGCACAAAATATATATATAGTATTGTATAATATCAACATATTTTCTCTTTTAATACTATAAACACCCCATAAGGGAAAAAGAAAAAATTCAGACTTTTTCTCTGGTACAAAGGGAGGGTGAAAAAAATTTATGTAGGTTTTCCAGTTGTGGGGGTGCCATCCTCCTAACCCCTGTGATGTGGAAAGGATAACTGTAATTGTTTGTATATTGTCTCCCCCATAAGACCGATTGCTCCTTGACATCAGTGACTGTCTTTTGCCATTCTTTATATCCTCAGCTCTCAATACCCTGTCTGGCACATGGCACGTACTTAGTTGACCAACTGACTGAATTCCAGGAATTCCTAAACCTGACCCTGTTCTGGAAGTCTGATCCTGATTCCTTAATTTCCTCATTTACTCAAGAATGTGAACCTTGTTCTTGGTGTTATGGGATCACAGATTCAGAACTGAAAGAGATCTTAGATACCATTTAGTCTAACCTACTCATTTTACAGATGATAAAACATCTTTTTTTTTCTTCCTCTTTGGGTTATCTCCCTAACCTTTGTATGTTTGTATGTATAGTGCTTCATGAACAGTTGATATGCAGCAAATATTAACTAGGGGACCAGCTTGACTCCCCATAAGTTTGAGAGTGACTGGCAGAGAAGACAGACCATTAACTAAATTGGAAGGATGTTTTTTGGCTTAAAAAAAAGACTTTTAGAATCCCAGTAAATAGCAAACAGAGTTAAATGACTTGCCCAGGATCATACAGCTAGTAAATGTCTTGAGGCTAGATTTGAAGTCAGGAAGATGAGTCTTCCTGACTCCAGGCCCAGATGTCTATCCCCTGCACTACCTAGTTAGTTCTATGAAAGGTTCAAAAGATTTGTGACACACAGATCCCACTTACATGTGCTTGAGTAAACAAAATTAATACATGTAAAACTATAAGCAAATGATACATGACAGCACAAAATAAAATCTGAAATGAGCAGTAAATGCTTTGAACATGCCATTGTTCAGAAAAGACGACTTCAAAAGGTTTTTAAGGGAAATCCCTGGAGATAAGGGATAAAAGAGTGACAAGCTAGATGAGAGAAGCCAATAAGACCTTTGAGAAGGCTGTGGCCAGGAGGGTCCTGCCTTCAGTGGCATCTGTGTTAATGGAGATATCAGACATTTTGAAGAAATAAACAAGATAGAGTAACTAAGTGAATATTAGATGAAAAAAAGATGTGTCAAGGTTAACTGGGAAAATGGTGGTATGTTAATTGTATCAGACATGATAATATCAGGCAAATAAAGTCTAGAATCACTACCATTAGTCATAATTAAGGCTTTAAATGCTACTACTACATTGCTACTACTAATGAAGATGATAATAAAGCTTATACTTACATAATACTTCAAGGTTGAAAGGTACTTTATATGTTATCTCATTTGATCCTCACAACAACCCTATGAAGTAGGAAAAGTTATTATCTACTTTTTACAGATAAGGAAATCAAGTCTAGGAAAGGTAAATTGACTTCCCTAGGCTCACATAGGTAGTAAGTATATGAGTAGGATTTGAACTCTAGTCTTCCTGACTTCCAATATAGCAGCACACCCACTGGATCCACCTGTCTCTTTAAAAGAGAAAAAAAAAGTATAGTCAAGTACAACAAATCAATACATTGTCCATCTCTGAAAAGGTGAATCTCATTCTGCATATCTAGGTCCTCTCATCCATGGGTGTTAAAAAAGAAAATAGTCACACTTCCAACTGGGAGTTGGAAGCCCAGCTCTGCTACTTAATAATTATGCAGCCATAGCACCTCCCTAGATCTCAGTCTAATATCTGTAATATTTGTATCAATATCTGTAGCACGAGAGGGCTGAGGTAGATCACCGGTGGGGTCCTTTCCTGTTTTAAATCTATGATCTTATCTGTGACAGTCTAAGAGACCTCTCTCTGGATTCCAGCCTGCTTCTGCTTAGGACCTGCTCCCTACCCCTGCCTCTTCCTTCCCTTTTTTGAAACTTCCACAGCATTTACCCACATGGTCAGTATTATTTCCAACTTAGATAGCAACAAGTAGCAAACATTAAGTGTATGGAGAGCTGAAACACTGCGAATATACCATTACTTTAACATATACAGGTAACTGTCTAGTAAATGTTTTTAATGACCCTGTTGCTGCTAAGAAACAGTGTCGCCTCATTATTACAAGGCCTAACATGGAGTCAGGAGACCTGAGTTTGAAACTTACTTTACAGCCTTAGCTGTGTGATCATGGGTAACTCATTTCAGCCATAAGAACCTCATTTCCTCAACTATAAAATGAAGATAAAAATAGTGTTTTATCCCCACTAGCTCATGTGGATTGTGACATAAGCAGAGTAATATATACATTTTGAAAAGTTGGATAAATTCATAAGTGAAACATAAAAGGGCAGAGAAACCAGATCAGGCACTGGGTTTATTGTGCAGTCATGTCTGACTCTTTGGGAACCCATTTGGGGTTTTCTTGGCAAAGATACTGGAGTGGTTTGTCATCTCCTTCTCCAGCTCATTTTATAGATGAGGAAACTAAGGTAAACAGGGTTAAGTGACTTGCCCAGGGCCACACAGCTAGTATCTAAGCCTCCTAGCTGCCCACTGGGTTTAACAGAAATCAAGTTAATTACCCCTAACCAAAGTATTTCAAAGATTATCCTCAGCACCTTTGCTCACAGTCACCTGGTCCATTCATTCAACATTCATTCATTAAATATTTATCAAGTGCTTACTCCCTAACCTCAAGTACCTTGTATTCTACGTAGGGAAATGGAACAAAATGCCTTTTTTGAATGCTGGATCCCTTTTTATTTAGACCACTGCAGAAGTCTATATACACTAGATCTCACCTACAGAATTTAGAAGATACACAAAAAAGAAGTGAAAACAGCCTTAAAATTCACATGTATTCATTGACACACACATACCTATACATAAACAAATACATAATGGTGACAATAATTAGCATCAATAGAATACTTTAAACTTTGCCAAGCAATTACAGGGAAAATTCTGTCATCTGAATCCTCACAACAACCGTAGGAGTTAGGTGTTATTATTCCCATTTTACAGTTGAGAAAACTGAGGCTAAATGACCTGCCCAAGGTCACATAGCTAGGAAGACTCTTAAGGCTAGAATTCTATTCGGGTCTTCTTGACTCCAGGTCCAGTGTTCTATCCACTAAACTACCTAGCTGCCTAAATGTATATGAAACAATTGGAGAAGGAAGAGGGAGCCTATAGAGTGGAGACTGGCAACTGGATGTGGATCATCAGGAAATCAATGTATTTGGAAGGATTTGAAGGGCTGTTTATTTGGAAAAGGAATTATACTGGCTCCATTGTGCCCAGTGATTAGGACTTAGAACAATAGGTACAAATTGTAAAGATACAGATTTGACTGATAAGAGAAGGAAAAAACCCTTTCAAACAGTGAGAAGAACTCTTCAGATGTGCAATGGGCTATCTTGGGAGACAGTATTCCCTCACACTGGAGCTCTTGAAGCAAAAGTTACAAAATAACCTTTTGGCAGTGGTACAGAGAAGACTCCTGCCTCCATAAAGGCTGTATGAGATGTCTGCTGAGAGGCTGTAATCTTTGATACAAATATAAATTTTCATACACTGAGTTTATTTAAATTTTTGAAAACAGGGAAATGGTGAGTTTCTTTCAAACTTTATTCATCAAAAACATAAAACAACAGATTTTCAGCTTTAAAGCTTTTCATTTCATAATCCTGAGTATTTCCATGGTTGTAGCACACAATGCGGCCAATTCCTGGCTCTAATTTCTATTTCTAAAACATTTTTTTCTGGTCTCCTTAGTGATGTCTCATGACATTAAATAGTAATTGTCCTGGTCACTGTTGATTCAGGAGCTATTATAAGGGATGTCTACCAAAAGTAGCTAAATAGTATTTATTCATGGAACAAAATGCCTTTTTGAATGCTGGATCTCTTTTTATTTAGATCACTGGAGAGGTCTATATACACTAGACCTCACCAATAGAATTTAGAAGATACACAAAAAAGAAGTGAAAACAGTCTTAAAATTCACATGTATTCATTGACCCAGAATTAAGTTTTCCATGAGGTTTATTTAATCCCACTGGAGCTAAATATTTACAGAGGTAGTGACAAAGACGGGAAGCCAAAAAGGCAGAGGAAAAAAAACCCATAAAATTGTGTTTTCTTTATATCATTGTAACATATAAAAAACAGGTAGAAGATGACTGGAGATTAAGGGAAAACTTTTTTAACAGACAAGCTAACAAGTTTCTATAAAATCAGTGGCGAAGGGCTAAGGAAATAGGGGAATAATACAGTAAAGTCCTTTTATGTTGTCCTCAATTACCAGAGAAAGGATAAGTAAGTTTTAATGCTTTGCTGCCTATATGTTGTGCTGCTTATAGCTATACTCCTTCGCATTTAATAGAGAAGGATATAAGGAAGGAATAAGCATTTACATAGAACCTACTATGTTCCAGGTGAGGGCAGCTAGGTGGCACAGTGGATGAAGAGTGCAAGGCCTGGAGTCAAGAGGACTCATCTTGACCTTAGAATTTCACTCAGCTGTAAAATGGGCTGGAGAAGGAAATAGCAAATCTGACCTTAGAATTTCACTCAGCTGTAAAATGGGCTGGAGAAGGAAATAGCAAACCACTCCATTATCTTTGCCAAGAAAAACCCAAATGGGGTCATGAAGAGTTGGACACGATTAAACAACAACAAAGACGAAGATGTTCCAGGCACTGTACTAAGCACTTTTTTCAAAAATAAATTTTACCTTACTTGATCCTCACAACAATCTTGAGATATAGGTGCTATCATTTTTTCCATTTTATTGTTAAGGAAACTGAGGCAAAAAGAAGTTAAGTGACTTGCCCAGGATCACACACAAATCTCTACGGCCAAAACTCGGGTCTTTCCTGACTCCACTGTGTTTCCAGCTGCCTCTAACAGGACTTTTGTGTTAACAGGGGACTAGAAGCGCTGGGATTAAAGCCATCGTCACCAATTTCACATTTTATGAAAATATCCAAATTTAAGAAGCCTCTCAATTTACCAAACATAACACACAGGATAAGGTCCTAGCAAAATGGACTTTGAGCTTAGGTGTAACAAATTTATTCCTTGAAGAAAATGAAGGGTGGGGCGTTTGGTACAAGATATACTTCCCGGCAACAGAATTTTTATGGTTTCTCAGTTCTCAGTAAATGTTGATTGCCAAGTGGCCTCCCTCGATGAGAAAGTGAACCTAATCTATTCTGAGAGACAGAATTTTACTGCTTGTGCCATATTGCACTTAGAAAGATGTGGGCACACTATGTTCCCATAAATAATTTAGAAAGTGGACAGCTATTACTAAGAATTTATTAAAGCTAAAATGTAACAGGAGACAATGATAATTTACTCGAGCCTTGGAAGGGAACACAAAGCTAATCTGTTTTATGGAAATGGTAGTGGACTCATTACACAGTGTACTACAATATATGCTAATGTTTATAGGAAACTATTAAAACATTTAACAATCTATATCAAATTTCCTTCTCTGTCAAATTGACAAGAAAGAAGAAATGAGGTATGGTCTGCAGGCTTTCCAGCCATCATCTGGCCCTTCTTTTCCTCTGCTACAAAAGACATGGAGATTTTCACAGCAAAATATATTGTTATTTATCATTTATGGAGACTGGTGGGATGATGGCCAATTTTTGCAAAACCATCTTATCTTAAATATTATTCACTTAATTCTGTGGCTGCAAAGCATAGGCAAATTCTCTGTGATTAATCTCTATTCACTCACTTCATTAGACACAGTTAGTTTCAGGTTAGCATCCTTTTAAGAGAGAAAGAGCTGGTGAGGAAGACCTGCGTTCAAGTTCTAGATCTGATGAAGCAGCAGCAGCAGCATTAGCATTTATATAGCACTTTCAGGTTCTCAAAGTGCTTTACAAATATTATCACATTTGCTCTTCACAATAATCTGCAAGCTCAGTGCTATTATCATCTCCATTTTGCATGTGATAAAACTGAGGCTGAGATAGGTTAAGTGACTTGCCCAGGTCACATAGTAAGTATCTGAGGCCACATTTGAACTCAGTCTTCCTGTCTTCCTGAATCCAGGTCCAGCGCTCCATCTAACACTGGTCAGATGACTTCACTTCTCAGTGCTCTAGGCAACTCTTTAAGACTGTAAGTTGCAGGGAAGGTGGCCACCTGCATTGGTAGAGGAAGTTTTCCCCTCTGGGAGTTCCCAATATCAATGAAATAACAAGACCAAGAATACTGCTATTTTGCAATAGAAAAGTATATTTTCCTGTATCTACCTTACAGGATTGTGGGAATAATCAAATAAGATAATATGCTACATGTAAAGTGCTTTCAGTTAACATCATCATCTGCATCTTCCATAAAATAGAAAACATATAAAATGAGACATTTCAAAAATTATTTTTACTCCCACATTCCATTATACTCCTATGGATGTCACCCCAAGTCTGTGTTAGCTTATATATTTACCCCCATATATATAACAGTTACTTCCCATATAATTTAGAAAAGAAAAATCAAGAAAGCTGTTTACTCTACACACACACACACACACACACACACACACACACACACACACACACACACACACCTTTTTTTCTGTTCTATAACCATAAACACTCTAGTGGTCATTTCTCGTGCTATCAATCAACTTCACAGCTGGTGGCAAAGAGATCTAGATAAGAGCAAAGCAATCCTGTGATTGAAAACCACTTCTTTTTGCTGTTACTAATTTATTCCATCATGGAAGACCAATTTTCTAAATGAAATAAAATATATTTTATCTTTTTTAGGGCAGACACCAGTTAAATGAACGGACCAGCAAATGACACCCAATAGTTTGCCAGTGGGGATGAGATAGGGGAGGGGCTCAAGACACCATTCCTCCACTTCCTTTTGGTTCTTCTCCCCGCCTCTGAGTTAAGTTTAGCCTGCAGTGATTCACCGCACCTGCCCTTGAGCAGGAGAGGCTAGACCTGGGTGATGCTGAATCTTGATAGTCCTTGGGTATTTATTGGAAGTTCCAAGGGAAACTTCATTTGTAAAATCATGGTTTTGGGCTAAGATGGTTTCTAAGGTCCCTGGCCAGCTCCAACATCCAATCATCCTATTATTGGTTCTTTTAATGATTTATTTCACAAATAAGCTCACACACAAACAAGCACCATTGTTAGCTTTAATTTACCAGGCATAATTAAATTCAATTTTCAATTCCATAACCTTTTCCATAAAGTGCCTACTATGTTGCCAATCACTGTGCCAAACACTGGGGATGCAAAAGAAGGAAAAGAAACATCTTTAGAATTTGACTGGAAAAAAGGAAGGCAGGAATATTAGAAGATCAACCTTTCTAAGTAATTTGCTGTACATAAGGTTCAATAAGTCATTATTTGCTGTTAGTGTTAAACTTGGAGTCAGGAAACTGAGTTCAAATCCTGCCTCAAACACTTCCTGAGAAAGTCACCTAACCTCTTTTAACCTCAATTTACTCATCTGTAAAATGTGGATAGTAATAACAATACATCGAAGGGTTGTTGTAAGGATCAGACGAGATAACATATCTATCTTGGCAGCCCTTATATAAATGTTAGTTATTTTACAATTTATTAAACAGAGTAAGAGCCTCTCACAGGTTGATCCTACAGATTATAATAAACAAAGTCCCAGGTGTTTCAAAATTTGATTCCACTTCTTATCCTGGAGAGGCCACCTGGCATAGGGGATAAATTGCTAGACTTGAGGTCAGGATTACCTTGGTTCAAAACCCATCACAGACACTTGCTACCTGCGTGATCCTAAATTAACCAGTATAGTTCTCTGGACACCGCAATACCTCATCTGAAAAATGAGAAGCTTGCACCAGATCACTTCAACACATACTTCCTGAGGTTGTTATGAGGATAAAATGAGATAATATTTGCAAAGTGTTTTGCAAATCTTCATAGACTATATAAATGCTAGGAGGAGGAGGACAAGGAGTCCTCTTAGGTTCCTTCCAGATCTGAAATTTATGATCCTAATGACCCCCTCCCTTCCCATTTCAGGGTATAAGTATAAATACTCAGGAAGAGGAGGAACAGAGACAGGCAGTAAATATGGCATTTTGTCACACTTTATGATGTATAAAACTTTTAAAAGTCAGAAACATGTAAAGGAAACTATTAAAAGTGGCAGCTAAACAAATAATCTTGAGTTTTCTTTATGACTTGGATGGAATGAAGATTTTGGTTTTGTAGTTTGGCAGCTATCTTTATTATTTTTTAATGCTTTAATGTCTCTAAATTTTTCTAGATTAAAAAAAGTTTGTTAAATGTATTCAGATTTAGGTAACTACTACTTTTTAAGTACATCATTTCAAGAGTAATAGGATTAATGGGGATGGGATCTGAACCCCTAAAAGGAAAAGACCATGTCTTTGGGATCTGGATCCCAAACAGGAAAAGTCCTGGAGTTTCCCATATGGTCAAGTCTGTGGTCGATTGCCTGAGGCTATAATCCACTCAATTAGCCTTTCATTGTGGCTATACCCAATCTCCCAATTCTGTTCTGTTACCTCTGATGGGCCCTGGCCACTTGCCACCCTTCATCCTATCTAGACTCCATTCTCCCTTGGCCACACCAGGTTCACCACATACTCACCCCAGCTACCTGGCCCCTCCCATCCAGATCCTCCCTAGACCCCTCCTCACAATCACTTCAGACTACTTGGCCACTCCTAGATCCCTCCCACAGTCTTTCTGTATATAAGATCCACCTTAGCCATCATGCTAAGATTCTTAAAATCTAGGAATCTCACTCACCCCAATCAGTGTTACCTCACAGTCACCTCAGACTTGGCCACTCCTAAATCCCTCCCACAGTCTTTCTGTATATAAGAATCATCTTGGCCTCAGTTAAGGGGCTGAGATTCATTTGGCCATGGTTTAGATTCAATCTAGCCTTCTTGTCAATACAAATGTTCAAATTCCTTAAGAGTCTGGCCAATATGGCGGATCTTTAATAAACCCCATCTTTGGCTCAAAGAAGGCCCGTGTCCAATTCATTTGGGCAGGACCCGTGTGCTGCTATTTTGGGGTCCCAGAATCCGTAAACCTCAACAGGATTCTCCATTATCCCCACCTTGAATAAAAGATTAAGGGTCAAAACCAATATTGTTTTTCTATGGATTCTTAAGTACACCCTCCTTCTACCAAAAAAAAGGGCAAGCAATCGACTCAGGAGCACAATTTCATCTATCTCCTCATGTATACAGTTCCTCTATTAAACCACATATAAATATACACGTGCATGTGTGTGTGCATATACACTTATATGTGCGTATATATACAGTTTAAAATGTAAATATATTTCTATATATAATGTCTATAATTTATATATTAATAATAATATAATTAAAGAGTGTGTATGTGTATATATATGTACATATACAGGCTTTGAGCCATCCTAAATATGTATATTTATATATTTATAATTTATGTATATGTATATACATATATGTGTGTGTGTGTGTGTGTGTATATATATATATGTATATATATATAAAATACACACATATCTATCTATCTATCTGTAGGATGGCTTAAAGCCTGGGAGGCTTTTTAGTCAGCCACATATACACAATAAAGGTATGAATATGAGCCAAGAGGTAGACAATGACCATGTCCTCAAAGCTTCTATCAGTTTACTCCAATTTCTTTTGCTTGGGAGATCCAAATGATGCTGGGAATTGTAGCACTCAGGAAAACTGCCAAGCCCCAGACCTAGACAATGCTTCATGGTTTACTGGAAGACATTTCCTGAAATGATTTGAAGAGGGTGTAGACTAGCAGTCAGGGACATCATGATGGGAGCTAAGGAGGCCTCTCTAACCCCAAATCAGACAGGATTTGAATATAGATAATGATGTACCTAATAACAAGAAGTTCAAAGAAGGATGAAGTTCCTGAAGTTGTAATGAGATGTTCTGGCTAGTCTACGTTGCAGAAGGACTTCAGCTTTAGAAACATAGACTGGCTACATGTTCCCTACATCCTCCCTGCATCTTCTCTTCTTTTTAGCGGTGTGTAGCATATGCTGAAGAGTATGTACCTGATACATGTGGGAATGTTCTACTCCATTTTGCTTACTGTGCTTTGAATGTGTTGTATCCTCTGGCTGCCTAACAAATGTAAACATAACAGTGGGGGCTCATGAACTAGGCTCTAAGTTATTCTAGACCCACAGTGTAACTGGAACCCTAGGGAGCTTTGGGGGGAATTTCTGGGAATACATTCTGCATATGTGGCAGGGTGCATTCCCAGTTGCTACCATCATATTTGTAGTACAGAATAATGATCTTAGGCACTTGATTTTTTCTAAATTCCAGGGAAATATAATCATCATGTTGATCATTTCAATCCCCAAGATATCGTAGTGCATCCTGGAAGAGATCTGTAATTACTCAAAGGAATTTTGTTCTACCATCTACCATCTACACAGAAAACACCAAATGGATGAAGAATGTGCTTATTGCTCATCTGAGACGTCTATGAACATAGATGCCCTAGAGAACTTGTTCAACAGTATGTCCATTGAGGTACATAATTCAGTGATAATTACTTAGGCTCACAGTTAAAAAGGAAGAGTTATTTCCTTGTTTTCAGGAAATCGCGAAGTCCTTTTACTGGCCCCATAACAGCCAAGGTCCATCTTTTCAAAACATATTATACTGATGTTGCTGTGTGGTAGCAAGAGTTGGAATAAGACTGCCTCTGAACAATTAAAGATGAGCATCACAGGGAGAGCAATGAAAGTTGCATGGTGGGTGTGAGTAGGCTGCAACATATAACCGAAGAGGAACTAAAAACAGGAATAAAGGATGTCATCAATTATGTGACAGGGAGGTGCTGGTCATGAGGTGAGGGATGACAGGTCTAGAGTCAGAGTGCTCCACTGTCCTGAGGTGTCAGGAGAATGTAAGGCAGGCCTTCTCCATGTTGGATAGACCCTCCATGGTGAACTTTGGAGAAGATATAGATGAGTGTCTATCAGGATGGGCAGTCTTGAATGGGTAGCAATCTGCATTATTGGATGCAATGCGCAAATAAGTCCCATCACAAATCTATTTGAGTATTTGAATACCATACAATCATCAAACTTCCTAAAACATAGCTAGGGTTCCATTACACAGTATACATTCACGTGACAGAACAATTTAAGAATGTCCAAATAAATTAAGCCAAAAATAAATTTAATTCAAAAGAAAAGGTTCAATATCAGCTACCCTGGCTCATAGGAGCACAGATCTAAACCCAGAAGGGGCCTCGGGTCCATCTCGTTCAATCTCTTTATTTTACAGATAAAGAAATGAAGGCCCAATGGGATGAAGTGATTTTTGGGGTGGGGAGGTACCATAAAAAAAACCACACACATAAATTGGCTAAATTTTTATAGATAAGCCTTCAGGAAATATTTTGTACCATTCCATTCTTCCAATTTATCCAAACTTATCCTGCCTTGCTCCTGTGTTTTCTTTTGATAAGAATTATTAATTTTATACACATATAAAATATTATTTCAGGGCTAGAGGCCTGATTACACGACATTATTATACTCTGCACTCTGCTTGACCTACATAATACATGCCTGAGAGGACAATGTTCTCTTTCATTGGCGGGTAAATTGTTATGCCACTAAAAGACAAGGAGATATAATTCTTGTTTTTCACAAAAAGATTTAATTAAGGTGTGATTTTAACATTGGTAATTTAACTTTTAATTATGTTATTCTGATATTAGGCTGTATATCTTGGGTCTTCAGACTAGGTAATTTCATTATTTTCATTATGGCCCCTTCCACCTCTTTAGAAAGTAGCCTTAAATAACTAACCTTTTAAATTGGTTTCTCTCCTCCTTCTTTCTCCCCACCTCCCAAATGAATAAATGAATTTAAACAGCTCTGCTCCGCACCAAAAGGCTAGACACAACCCTACAGAAAATACGGATTGCAGATTGAATCAAGGGGGGAAAAATTTAAAACAACCTTTTCCTCTTTCTATCTTTGAACTTTTTTAAAAGGAAAATATTGATATTCAACAATATGATTCCACTCTGAGGTCATTAAGAAAAAATTATTGTAATTATAATTGGAGAAGCTCTGTGAAATAATTTCAAAATTATCTTTCTCTCAAGAATTAATTAAAATCTTATGTAAAAGCTAAAATGCAAATGCCTTATGATGACCTTTCAAATATGATATGAACTTATGATTATTCTCAAATTCACATGTAGGCATATTGAAACAAAGAAATTTATTTATTATTAGTTCTCAATATGACCTATCTTTTTGGCCTCTATCAAGTAAAACTTAAAATACAACCAAGAATTCTGTGAAGCTTCTTAAATACAATAGTTGTACCTTTTCTGAAAAGAGGCAGCCTAATTCATGGAGACCCACTTTCTTCACTTAGAAGAAATTAGTCCCATTCTCCAGAGAATCCCTCAAGTCAGAGAATCTTCTCTGTTCTGCACAGCTATAGAACGTGCATGGAAGAGGAAAGGACTTTATATCTTTATCCACTTCTAATGATTCTTTTAGTGTCCCCCAGGGAAAGCTCAAAAATCTTCAATGACTCCTTATAGCCAACAGAACAGAGTTGAAATTTGTTAACCTGGCATTCAAAACCCTCCATAATTTGGGTTTTCCTTTCCCAGGCTTATTTTTTCACTACTTCCTCCATAAGAACCCTTTAGGCCAACCCAACCAATCTATTCATCATCCCCTGAATACCCTTTGTATTTTCCCATGTTAATGCCTTTGCTTGTCCCTGGCCCCATCTTTACCTACTGAGATATTACTACTCCTTCTGGGTCTACGGCATGTTATTTTCTTGACTACTGTAACTGGTCATACATATGAAACCCATGTACATGAAGCCCAAGAGCATTTATTGTCAGTAGCCTTCACATGGTACATATCAATTACTTTTGATTCTGTAATTATTTTGTAAGCTCCGCTAGGACAGGGACCCTGTCTCATTCATCTCTGTACCCTTACATCCTCACTAGGGAGACAATGAAGTAGAGCCCTGTATCACACACAGAAGAAGAAACTCGATAAACATTTGATAAAGACCAAGTTAAAGCTAAATGGTATTTTATCATATGCCAAAATGCTTCAGACATCCTAAGAACTCAGTATGTCTAGCTGCTTTGCTCCCCCATGCAAGATAGATAGGCATTGTCAGTTCTCTAGGGGGCATCTTTGTACTCACAAAGAAATAAACTCCAGGGATGATAAACTGTAGTTATGGACAGTTTTAGGAGGTTACAGAATATCTCATTGAGATATTCAAGAAACCACTAGCTAAACCTGTCCTGGCTGGTGTATTCAGTTAATTAATAAGTGCTTACTATGTACCAGACACTAGGCTAAGTGATGGGGATTACAAATCCCACCCCCCAAAAAAGGGCAAAAGCATCATCCTCTCCCTCTAGGAGCTCACACTCTGATTGAGACAACACATAAAGAAGTTATCCCTTCCATACCACAGGGGTTAGGGGCTCGGTATACTCATGATCTGGAAAATCCATAAATTTTTTTGGCCCTCCCTTTGTAACAGAGAAGAAGTCTGAATTATTATGATACAATATGTTGATATTATACAATACTATACATATATTTTATGCATTTCCAAGTTTTTTAACTTTTTCTGTGTTGTCTGCTGGCCTTTGCATATCATCTGCAGCTTCTGCAAAACTCACAAAAAATTCCCATTTAATTTCTTATGCCAACCCACCACATATAGAAATCAAGATGGGGAAAGTTGCAATGTGGAAGGGATAACTGTACATACATTCAAGATAAATACAGAGTAGGGGGAAGGTGATTTCAGAGGGAAGTCAGTGTCTAGGGTGAAAGGGTAAAGGAAGGGATTAATAGTATATTGGAGAGACCTGCAGAAAGAAGGGTTTGAGCTGATTCCTGAAGGGAACCAGAGCAGCTAAAAGGCAGAGATGAGGAAAGGAAAAGAGCATTGCAGGCATGGAAGGCCCCAAGCACAAAGCAGGTCAGAGATAGAGTGTCAAGTGCAAGGGAAGAACAAGTAAGCCAGTGGAGCTATATCCTAGAGTGCACAGAGGGGAATACAGTGGTAGAAGGTAGAATGATAGGAAGGGACCTGACTAGGAAGTGATCCACTAGCCAGCATCACCCTCTCCAGTAATAAGTTTATACACACATATACCACCATATCTGGTGGCAATCTGGTTTTTAGCAGTTTGTTGAGTGATACTTTCCCTATCCTCAAATAGTCATGTGTCTCTTTGTATATTTACTCGTCATCTACCTCAATTAGAATGTAAGCTCTTTGAGGCCAAGGTCTGTTTTTCAGTGCCTTGTGTCTAGTAAGTGCTAAATAAATACTTGTTAGGTTTGAACTGATTGGGGAGAAGGAATAAGGGTAAGGTGAGTAAATCTCCTTTCAAGTCTTGGTATTCCTTTTTCTCTCCCTATGGGCACCTCCAGCTCTGTGGGTGATTTTTTTTCTGTGAGAAGGACATATGTCCAGGGCATAGGGAAAGTTGTCTGGTGTTAAGTGCTGGGGCTAAAAACATGAAATAATAAATGTTTGTTGAATTCACTTGAAAACTTGAAATTGATCAATTCCCCTGACAAGTAAGGGGAAAAGAAACCTAGGTATGAGGAGAGACCATAGCCTATGGTGACCTCTCTTTCCTCTGAAATCAATGAATGAACTTGATGGGACCTTAAAGCAGGACCCTACATACTACATCCCTGATAAATTATAATTGAACTCCACCAGTGACATTTTAATTTTTTTTTTAATTTTTTGGCCATTGAGGTTAAGTGACTTGTCCAAGGTCACACAGCTAGTGTCTGAGGCCACATTTGAACTCAGGTCCTCCTGACTTCAGGGCCAGTGCTCTATCCACTGCGCCACCTACCTGCCCCTGAAGATATTTGTTTTCCTTAAGCTCCTTGAGTAGAAGGACTTTTTTTTTTTAATGAGGCAATTGGGGTTAAGTGACTTGCCCAGAGTCACACAAGCTAGTAAATGTTATGTGCCTGAGGCTGGATTTGAACTCAGGTCCTCCTGACTCCAGGGCCAGTGCTCTATCCACTGTGCCACCTAGCTACCCCTCACCAGTGACATTTTTAAGTAAAAACGCAATATACTGTTATGTATGTGTCCTCTCATCCAAACTACATGGTGAGCTTCCCGAGAGGAAGAAAACAAATTTTTTGTTTCTATCTCCCACAATGCCTGGCATAGGACAGGCCTCAAATACAAGTATGTTTATTAAACTGAAAGATGACTGTTATGTAGCCACCAATTCATGCAAATAATCAATCAATAAACATTTTTAAGCACCTACTATATGATATGGACTATGGCAGGTATTAAGGACACAATTACAAAATGGGATAGTTTCTCTGTCCTCAGAGAGCTTACATTCTAGCAACAGTAACAAAGAATTCCAAAAGTCATTTCTACCTAAGTTCAATTCTGGCCTCAGACACTTTACACTTTCTAGCTGTGTGACCCTGAGCAAGTCACTTAACCCTGACTGCCTCACCAAAAAGCAAAAAAGAAAAAAAAAAGCCATTTCTAGCCTTGAAGCAAATTACGTGGGTGTCCAATATATCATGACCTCTAGTGGAAACATTCTGGTTTTTCTGGTCTGCTACACTTGAATATTAGGATCACATATGAAAGTTAGTTAAAATTTCCCTGTAGTGTTACAACATATAACCTTTGGTCCAGTGCTTGGTTTTAAAGATACACACATTCAATCACAACAAATTAAATTTAATCCTAATTCACTACATACATATTAACAAAGTACTGTGTTGAGCTGTGGATAAAAGATGAATAAGATAATGTGAATTAAAATCTATTAGATATATACAGAAACCCTCTGAATTAGTCTTAGGAAGAAAAAATTGATCTACACAACTGTATATCAAGATGATGATAATGATGGTGGTAGTGGTGGTGGCGGCGGCATTTAAAGCAGTAGAAAGTAGTAGAAAGAGACTGGCAGTCAGCTAGATCTGGGTTCAAATCCCACCTTGGACACTTATTAGCCATATGACCCTATCGGAACAAATCATCTAACTTATAAAAACCTAAATTTCCTCATCTGTGAAATGGGAATAATAATAGCACCTAGCTGAAGATAGTTGTAAGGAAAAAATGAGATAGGTGATGAAAAATTAAATCCTAAGTATTATATAAATATTAGTTATTATTACTATTACTATTGTTGTTGTTATTGTTATTTTGTTAGAGCATCATAGAACAGTAGGGTTCAGAAAGACCTAGATTCAGATTCCAGCTCAGATACTTATTAGTTATGTTACCCTGAGTGAGTCAGTTTAACTTCTATGAGCCTCGGTAAGTTCCCTGGGATTTATCTCCTATGTCACAAATGAGTTAAGTTCTTTAGGGGTACAAAGCATTCCCACTTGGCACAACCTATACTGCCAAAAAAAAAAGAATCACATTAGGTATTTCCCTAATAACAGTTTACATTTATATAGAACTCAGCATTTCCAAAGCACTTTATATACCAAATATTATTGTATATCATAATGTCATAGGTGTGCTCTCCTCCTAGACAGCTGGCCCAGTCAAGTGCCAACGAAAACTGCCCTAGAAGGAAGTGGAACACCCCACTTGCTATGGATCTTCACCCATAAGAAGGGTGGAGAAATGGAATTTCTATCTGTTGAGCTAAATAAACACACAAGCACATATAGGAAGGACTCACTGATCTTCAGTGCTGTGAAGAATCATTGAGCAATGACATGACACAAATCCATACGTGCATATTACATATAACATATATGTTTTATACATTATACATATTTTGTACATGTATGTACAATGATTTTGGTATTCAATAAATCATTAGAGGCAGTATGACATCATGGTTCTGGGGGCCAGGAAGATAAGTACCATTTTTTTTTTTGGCTAGGCAATAGGGTTAAGTGACTCGCCCAGGGTCACACAGCTACTGAGTGTTTCGGATTTGAACTCAGGTCCTCCTGACTTCAGGGCCAGTGCTCTATCCACTGTGCCATCTAGCTGCCCCTAACCCTATCTCTTCAAACCCTATCTCTAAAATAATCTGGCTGTATGACCCCAGACAAGTAATTCAACTTCTCAATTCTCTAGGTAATAATCTAAGACTATAAGGTGAGGAGAAGGTGCCTACCTTCATTGGTAGAGGGAGTTCTTCACAGAGCACTTCCTACACCAATGAAACTGTAGGTTGGGTCCAATTCACTTATCTAATGGACCTGTATTTCTACTACATGAATGAGATATCGAAGTGAAAATTCAGTAGAGGAACCAGAGAGGATAAGTTACTACCCAAAGATCACTCAGCTAGCTGAAAGGAAGCCGTACATGAACCTAGGTCTTCTGCTTGCCAATCCAGTGTCCTTTCCAGTGTCCTTTCCACTGTTCTTTTTTGCCTGATTTCATCAGTATGGAAACCTTCCAATAGGGAAAGGCACTCCCTTCACCAATGGAGATCAACAGTTTGCAAGTGATAGTCCTAAAAAGTTACAGGTCATTGAAGGTTAAGTGACTTGTCCAAGGCCACATAGTCAGTCTGCCAAAGGCAAAACCCAATTCCAGATATTCTTGACTCTAAGACTGGCCCTCTAGCCACACTGCTTCTCTTTTTCCAATACTCTGTAAAACTATAGAAATAAAAGTCAATCAAGAAAATATCAGCAACTACTGACCAATATACCTACTTTCCCATCCCTATATGATTTTAATGAAAACAATCTATATACTTCCTTACACCAATGAAATCACAGGTACAGACATCTATATCCATTTTGATATGGGTACTGACACAGAAATGTCCATATCCATGCCTCAAGGTCATTCCTGAGGAAGGCATTAGCAGGGAACAATCAGGCTTTTGCAAGAGATATTCCAAAGTAGCTGTACAATGGAAAGAACACTGGAGTCAAGAGCCCTGGGTTCAGATCTCACCCTTGATGCTTACTACCTATGGAATACCTCCCAGACCTATGATTCTGTGTCCATTGCCTTGGACACAATTAGCCTGGGCCTCAGTTTCCTGAACGGTAAAATAAGGAGGTTGGACAAGAGAGAT
This sequence comes from Phascolarctos cinereus, assembly GCF_003287225.1. Classification (NCBI taxonomy): domain Eukaryota; kingdom Metazoa; phylum Chordata; class Mammalia; order Diprotodontia; family Phascolarctidae; genus Phascolarctos; species Phascolarctos cinereus. The sequence goes on from NW_027555847.1 coordinate 511,048,774, forward strand.
TTTGAGGTCCTTGCAACTCTAGATCTTCGATCCTCTGCTATTTTCTACATTTCATAAAACAGAGAAAGCTGAATCTTGTATTTTTTCCATGTGATGGTTAAAGCAAAATTATCAACTGTAATACAACTCCACTTAGTGGTTGCCAGGTGCATTTAGCTTACATGAATTTCGTGACAAACTTTATATAGAATAAAGAAGCTATTAAAATGACTGCTTGTGGCTGCTATGGAAATTATTATATTTAATAAAAACCCAAGACAATTTATAACCTGAAGACACATTTTCATTGCTGTTGTTATTAAATCCTGCATTATTTAGAGTAACTATAGTTTAAATGCATCAGCTCTTAGGAAATCTAAAACAGTCCACGTGGAAAACTCCTATCATGCTACACAAATCAGAAATCAGGTTTTCATCAGAGCAATACAGTACTAATACTATGAGAAATAATCACAGCCTAAAAGTATATGGGTTCAATATTTCCAAAAATCTGTTTTATCATAGGTGTGAATACTGCCTCTATTAATGCTGAAAGACACTCTTCAAATCCTTAGTAGACAGTTTCACAAGCCACTGTGCTAAAAACAAATTAATCACCTGCAATCTTAAATTCTGGATATATTAGTTTTGTATTAATACCTTTCATCAATTTGGTTTTGCTACAGTTTTTTTTATAAGTTGTCAAAATAAAAGTTGAAGGAAGTATAGGAGACAAAAGACTGTTTCTGAACAGAATACTAGATAGTGTAAATGATTTGAAACACAGTTTCTCAAAAAAACAAATAACAAACAAAAATCTCTCTTAAGCATTCAGTTGTTATTATTTGTCCTTCATTTTTCAAGAGTACCAATGACATCACTGGTGATGTCTTTACTTGCGGGTGAGCTGGATTTAAGTGTGAATTGGATTTAGCAAAGTTGCACAAAGTGGTCAGTCTCATTCTCTTCCATATTCATCAAAGTCCAGTGACAAGACAAACGTCAAGACAGCTGGTGATGGGCCATGATGCAGTTGATGACCTTGACGTCTTCAGTAAGCAAACAGTAGGATGAGGTTGCACAATGATCTTAGGCTCCTATGTGCCTACTTCTTTAGCATTTCACTCTATTGAAAGGCATTCAATATTTTTAAGGCCTAAAATTTCAACACTAGATGGAGCCCCTTTCCCAAAATCTAGAGTGGGGAAAAAAAAAAGGCAGATAAGACTATAATACAGCCTCTGCTCTTAAGATACACAAACATGTCTTCCGAAGTATTTTTAAAATTAAAAAAAGGTATCTCTAAAAATTAACTCTATAGTTTTATCCATGAGGGTACCCTCTCCATCCATATAAATTGCAGTCCTCTATTCTCATTCATTTCAAAAAAACACCACTTGTCCTACACCTAGTACAGTTGAATAGAAAAGAATTTTCTAAGTAACCTTGAGAGCTAGCCTGGTGTAGTAGGTGTAGGAGATAGAGATTCAGGCTGAATCAGGATATCCTAGGTTCAAGTCCATCTGACACATATTGGCCATGTGCTCATGGTCAAGTCATATAACCAAACATTGCCCCTAGGTCACCGTTAAAGATTTTAAGTTACAGATCAGTTAATTTGCATTAGAAGAGAACCCCTGCTCATAATTTTAAAGGCATCTTGGCACAGTGAAAAAGGAACTAGCACTCACGTTAGTGGACTGGGTTCAAATCCCACTTCTGATGCTTAGCATCTGTCTGAACCCAGGTAACTTAATTAACTTCCTTGGGCCCCAGTTTCCTTCTCTTTAAAATAAGGTTTTAGAAGGGCCTTTGAGGTCCCTTCTAGCTCCAGAACTACAGTCTTATGATTTCCTCACCTGGAGTTCCCTGAAAACGAAATCATAGGTCCAAAGGTTTAAAAAAAAAAAAGCTACTCCAAATTCCCTTACAAACATTTCATTTATTTTGTGGCCAAATCAGCTATTTGGGGCCTATAAAAATGTGATAACAACTATATGCCCTGTGACTTAAACATGAAGTAACAAATACTAAGATGTGCAGGAAATATTTATTGTAGTCAAGTCTGTTTCCAAAAACCACCACCACCACTAACAAAGACTATATATTCTTTTGAATATCAGAGTATTTATAAAATACTCAAAGTGTGCCATACCTAGTATGACACAAAGAGTACAAACATTGCTCAATTTCCTTTACTAGACACTATTTCTGCTAGGAATGAGTCTAACCTGGGAAGGACATCTTGTTTTGTGAAGCTGAAATCAGTAAAAGCAGCAGATGCAGAGTCGAGAACATAAGATGACATAGCACTACACTAACATGGGCAGCTAGGTGGTGCGGTGGATAGAGGGCTGGACCTGGTGTTAGGAAGACTTAAGTTCCAATCCAGACTCAGATACTAGTTGTCTGACCCTGGGTAAGTCACTTAACCCTATTTGCCTCAGTTTCCTCATCTTTAAAATGCACTGGAGAAGGCAATGACAAACCACTCCAGTAACTCGGCCAAGAAAACTCCAAATGGGATCACAAAGAGCCAGGCATAACTGAAACAATTAAACAATAACAACAAATTTCTACTAGTAATAAGTGCAGAATTTGGATTCAGAGGTCCTGGGTTCCAATCCCAGCCTTGAAACTTCCATACCTGTATAACTTAGAGCAAGTCACTCAAACTCTTTGGATCTCTATTATGTCCACAAAATGAGATTTCTGAACTAGACAATCTCTAAAGTGCTTTCTAGCTGTAAATCTTAGGATACCATATGAACATCTTCCAAGGCTCTATTCTTGACCTGGTCCAGTGTAGGTGAAAGAACAGCAGATCTCGAGTCAGAGGCTACTTATTTACTACCTGTGTGACTTTGGCAAGGCATCTGACCTCTCTGGGTTTCAATTTCCTCATTTGTAAAACAAGGAGGATGGAGTAGATGACCTTTGAGGTCCCCTCCAGATTTAATTCCAAGGTCCTGGTTTTTACCTAGTCTAGAACAAAAGCAAGTTATAATCAGATAATATAGATAGTTGCTGCTACCTAATTAAAAAGCGACTCATTGAACTAAATAAACCATGTAATTGGTTATAGATAATGTAACTTGCAGTTAAAAATAGGCTACCACAGCAAGTTGGGGGACTCTAGCTAAAGAAAGAGATAAGTCCTGTGAGATAATACCACTCAACTTGGCTATCACTCATTCTGGCTAGATAAAGCCAACACATTATCTTGCATAGCCTTATGAAGTCTGATCTCTCAGCAGTATTTCAGCTTGTTTTCAGATCCAACTGCTCCAAATGCAAAGTGTAAGCAAATAGCAGAAATAACTCTTGCCCAATTCTTAAATGTTTTTGCTGACATATCCTACAGTAAAGTGTCAGATCAGTGGACAACAAAGTTGTAGTGGTGTGTGTGTTTTCAAATTTTATACAAAATTTTAGACAAGGCAAGAGTAAGGTTCTGCTGACAACCCAACTGTCTGGCAGATTAGCCAGTAACCTTTGAACAAGTACAAATCACTGACCTCACCTAACTCCTCTCCCAGAAAGTCCAAGAAGCTGATTTAATCAAGGTTCAGATAAGCACCAAGATGATTTCCTCTAACCTAAGAACTTAAATCCATATATAGTCAGTGATCTAGCTGTGCTTAAATCAATTATGAAAAACAGCATTTATCTACCTCCTACTTTTCAGATATAATCAAGTTTTCTCCTCTCCCCACCATCCTAACACCATCTTTCCAAACTGAGGAACACAGCTGAATTCTAGAAACAAAGCTAGTTCAAGTGAAGAAATACAGGCTATGGGAGGTTAAGATGGTCTCAACATATGATTTCATCCATTTGTTGTTCAGTTGCTTATCAGTTGCATCCTACTCTTCGTGACCCTATTCGGGGTTTTCTTGGCAAATATTTTCTTTTCCAGCTCATTTTAAGATGAGGAAACTGAGGCAAACAGGATTAAGTGACTTGCTCAGGGTCACACAGCTACTAGTAAGTGTCTGAGGCCACATTTGAACTCAGGAAGATGAGAATTGATTCTGAGCCCAGTGGCTCTATCCATTGCACCACTTAGCTGCCCTTCATCCATTTAGGGAAATCCCAGTGTGGAAACTCCTTCCATCAATGAAGATCTGCAACTCATCTGTAATTTGTAGTTTTAGAAAGCTGCCTGAGGCCTTGAGACACTAACATATTGGGTTTTGGTCATACACAGTTCCTGTTGTGTTAGACAGTACTTAAACACAGGTGTCTTCCTGGCTCCATGGCCAGCCTTCTGTTCATTATATCTCATTGCCACTCAAGAAATGGAGATTCTTAGTTAATGATACATTTCACTGAAATCTAAGTAAGTAAAAAGCACCACCCTCTGGTTCAAGTTTTCAAGTAATTTATCAATTAAATGAAATATTTTATACATTGTTAGCCATTTTTTTTGGCCATTATTGGGCGGGGAAGGGTGGTTCTTTTACAACCTTTTCCGTAAACAAACAAACAAAAAAAAAACACCCAAAACCTTGCTCTTCACTTCCCATGCTTTTAAGGTAGCACTCAAAATGCTACAAAACCATTTTAATCTTCCACTGAGTTTTCACAAAGCCTACCAATTCATTTTACAAATTTTAGAAAAGAAAAAAAACAAAAAAACCCAAACCTTATACTCTTATTTCCATACCCAACATTACATAATATAGTAATATAAGCAATAGATTCTGGGGAAGAAAAAAAAACTTTGTAGAGAACAATTTGAATGTAAAAATAAATCCAGTTAGAAATGTCACTATATGTAAAAAAATTAAAGTATACCCTCCTTCTTACTCTTCCATAGTACAATAGCTTTTGAATCGCCACAAGAGGAGAATGGCTAATATTAAAATATTTTCCAAATATTTTAAATTGCATACTTCAGAACTGCCATAAAAAGGGTTGTCATCCTCTTGAGAGAGAGAAAAAAATTGTGGCACTCAAGTAATTTTAAAGATAATTTTCTTTGGCTAACAATCCCATGCTCTGTTTGCTAGGAAGCCCAAGATTTGATGAATCAATTGTTTTGCATTTTGCTGACTCTTGGTATTAGTCCTGAGAGCAAATCTTTCTAAACAAAGTAATGTTTAAACACTTCCTTATCACTCACACTGCCTCATAAGCATAATTTCAAATGTTAGTCATGGTGATTTTTATATGCTTCAAATTTTTTTTATTGCTAAATCTTTGTGAGAATCAAAAAGCCTTATTCTTCTGAACTCTTTTTGCTTTAGTTGTTGAAGATGAGAGTGAAAACAAAAGAACTGCAAAGACAATTCAAAGAATACAGAAAGGGGGAAAGTGCTTGGGGAGGAGGGGCAGTACAAATAGAAAATGTTAAAAGGCAGGGTCACTTTATTTTAGGCCTGGTCTCCTTTAAAGACTAACACAGAAAGTAATTTGGGGCACTGGTCTAGCTTCTCCAGTATAGTCCTACCCCTGGCTAGTGTGGTGATAATTCTAGTTTAATCAGAAAGCAGAACCAGGACTTAAACCTACCAAATCAAGCTACCTTCCCTAAACAAAATATAATCTTTAACTGGTCCTACATCAAGCTGAAAATGCTTTTGTATACTCTGCTGGTAGAATGTCACCACAAAACTAGCCTGAGAGAAGAGCATCATCTAGCTGAATTCTTTTTGGTAGTGACAATTCAAAAAATACCACCAGCAGTGCAAGAAATATCCACATTGATGATATCACAGATCTTATTAACCCTTGAGGGAAAGTACAGTTCCTAGCCAAGCAGCCCCTGCATTATTTGATAGATGCCAAGGTGAGGAGACAATACCTTGTGTGCATAAGGATTATTATTCTTGGGGCTATGAACTGAAGAACATTTTTGCAAAATTCAATTCGGGGGGTCCCAAATGTGAATGTCTTGGTTTTTTGGGGGAACTTCCAATACCTATGGAAGTCAAAACTAGAAGGGGAGAAATAGGGATGATGACTTCTTTAGGATTCACACTAGCTCATTATAGAAGGGGGCTCCCTTCGGAGGCTGAAAGGTTTGTGATGCTGCAGATTTGAATAGAAAGTATTGGCAGAAATGAATAGAGAGGATAATCAGCACAGGAAATGAAAAGGAAACAGCAGCTAGAAAAAAGGTGAATGATAGACAGATTTGGGAATCCTGTTTGGAACAGCTTTCAAATAGTGCAAGAACTGTTCTTTGGTGGTTGAAAAATACATGACCTATTGAGACTTACAGAGCTGAAGGAGATTTATTTGCTCAGGAGGAAATTTTATCTAATTAAATTATTCGGAGTAAGGAATAAATCTGGGCTTAGAGACCCCTTGCTACTTTCATTTCCTCTTCTTGTCCCACATTTGTTAACTTTATCATTATTTTGCTCACTTCTCTCCAAGTGACTGATTCTATCATAGCTTAATCCCAGTCACTCCTATATTTACTATGACTTGAAGTTATCTTATCCTTTCCTTTGTTGGGTTTTAGAACAGCAACAAATTGAACAAAGGGCCTTTTGTCCGACTACATCTAAGGCAGAGTTTAATATGGGTCACATTGACATGATTTAGGAAGTAGAAAAGGAGCAGTAAGTGAAGCAGGCATGATAATTTATTCAACAACCATTGATAAAGTACTTCCTAAAAGCAAAACATCGTGTAGAGGGAGACTGAAAAATAAAAATATGGTCTCTGACCCCATGGAGCTTTTAACCTAACAAAGTAAGATGGGACTCATTCACAAATATGCAATTACTATAGTGTAGGATAGAACATAATAAAAGTTACAAAGTGTTATGGTCAAGGAAAGAAAAATAATTTCTTACATGGAGGTTAGGGAAGAGTAAATTGGAGTAGAAAATAGGAGAGGAAAATCAACGGAGAAAGTGATATTTGAGCAAAGCCTTGAGGTACAGGAAGGATTTCAAAAGGCAGAGGTAGAGTGGGGTTACTACAGGTCTAGAAGCAAATCACAGAGGTGAGGATAATGAGTTGTAGTATAAGTATATATCATGAGATAAACCTAGAGAAAAAGGGAGGTCCTGGATTATAGAAGGCCTTGAATGTCAAGCAAAGAAATTGAAACTTTATTCAGTGGGCAATGGAAAGCTAGAGGTTTAAGGAAAATTATCCCGGCAGTGACAACAATGGATTAGAATAGAAGTCTGCAGATGGGAGAATGGCTGATCAGAATGAATAGAAGAATGTTTTAGTTTCATTTTCCTCCTAGATTTCCTAACCTAGATGGTTAGAATCCACCTCATCTCAATTAAAATATATTGACAGAACAAGTTTAGCAAAGATAGCAATATCTCTGGCAACCAGAGTGAAATGAATCACGGTCCCTAAGTACAATCAGTGACATTGTAACTCCATGCACCATGTGTTTCTGACTTTTGACTTCTGAAAGAGAATAACTTCAGTATAGATCACCAGTAATAACAACAATATAGAGATTAAATTAAAATATGGAGGACCCACAAAATTGAATTATTAACAGGTATTAAATTCTAGGTAATTCACTGAGACAATGGAAAGTAAAACAAAGCCATCTTTAAAGGAACAAACCAGAAATAGAACACAAAACGGCTGAGGATAAGACTTTGTGGGTGTCAGACACAGGGGTTAGGCAGCTTTCATTGATCTCCTACCATGACTGTTCTGGTTTAGTTAGCAGAAAATGAACCTGAAGTTTTAGAATCAGTGCAGAATGTGCATGGTGAACTTGTGGGAAGTAGGGAAGGGGAGGGGGAGGGGGAAAAGGGAGGCAAAGTAGGGAGAAATGAAAAGGGGGAAGAAGAGATAAAGAACAGGACTAAAAGTGAATCCAGAGAAAAATAAACTTCTAAAATAGGAAGACTTTTATTCATCAAACTGAATAACTGTAAAAATAATCCAGTAGACAGAAACAATTGGGTAGAATGGTGATTATGTCAATTCAACTCAAGGACAACACAATAGATTAAAATGGTATGTGCACCTAAACAATTTATAGGGAATAAAATCATCTGAAAATAAATTCCAAATTACTTGTACTAGAGTAGAAAATCTTGCAAACACCACTACCTAATTTCATAATAGCATTCAATATAATTTTAGAATCTTTAGAAACAGATTGCAACAGCCAATGTGTGTGCTATCAGTACATGAAATTGTGCCACTTCAACCTGAAAAGAAAGGGATAGAAGAGCATGAAATATATTTAGAGGTAGAATCAAAATGAAATCGTAATTCCTAAGAAACTTCAATACATTCTGTTTTGCAGAGGGAATTTCATTTAAAGGAAGTTCAGAAGAAACCAAATCTCCCTCTCCAACCTTGCCTTTTCAACTCAGGATATATTTTATACATCTTCCTCACCACCCACAAAAACAAAGGAGACAAGGACCAGGATCTAAAACATTAGAAACCTGATGACTAGCCAAGGAATTCACCAGCAAAAGTTGACTCTGCACCTCTTCAATAAGAACCAGTCTAAATGCCAAGTGAGTAGGCCTTGATGGTAAAGGACAATGAAGGGGCTCACCTAGCAGCTAGAAGAAAGTATCTTCCACTAGTAACTGGAAAGCTTTCACCTTCAAGATCCATGGTTCAGTATTTAATATAAACAAGCCAACATGTAACATATAATATGTCCAGGGGTTCACATCAGCACCATGAAGAAATGAATAAATTTGTGACTGTCACAGATGATGAATGGGAAGATTTGATCTGTGTGATTTATAGAAACAATTGAACAAGGCTTGGAGAATTAGAGCACAGTCGTTCCTTTTGAAGCTCCATGGGATAGTGGGAAATTGTTTTCTTATAAGGAACTATGACAAAAGATAGGAAAAAACAATATAAATAAGAACTTTTATTATTCAAAATGATTCATCTTTGTTTCAGTTTCCTTTGTCTCTACTAATAGTGCAGTTCAAGATTCTTTCTCTCTCTGGCACAGGAGGATTAGCTTTAACAAAAGAAACATATGTCTTCTGTACAGACACTGAGATGCTGAAGACACTTGCCCATCCAACACAAGTTCAGTGGGCCAATTTCCTTTTATCCACAAAGGGAAAGTAAAATTAAGAGCTTAAAATCCATTTTCATACTCACCCCCAGAAGTCACATCCCAGCACCAAATTTTGATGGTATTCCATTAGACAGAGCAATTCCATGTTCCATATTCCAAGAGTCAAGAGGTACAAGGAGAAGAAAAGAGGGGGGGAAAAAACAAAATAACAAATTAGGAATGATTTTTTTTGTCCTCTGACATCCATTTACTGACAATTCTCTTTCTAGAAACTACCCCCCTCACCAACAAAGTATTTAGTGATCATTTAAAAGAGTGATGCTGAAAATCAGAATAAATTGCCTCTATGAAGAAAGATCCAAAAAGAAAGAATACTTTTTTGTTCTTCTGACAGTAATAAACAACAAAAACCATGATACATATCTGAAAGGAATTTGTTACCACACAGATAACTTTAAAGGGTAGTTAGCCTATAGGAACCATATTGATCTCTCAAGTTCTCATGACTCTCCTATGAGATTATCTATTGTGTGTACACACACACACACACACACACACACACACACACACACACACACACACACAGTCTCCCTTGACAGAATGTAAACCTCTTGAGGGCAAGGCCTGTTTCATTTTTGTCTTTTGTATGTATCCCCAGTGTCTAGCACAGAACCTCGTGCATAGTAGGTACTTCATAAACCTTTGTTGGTCAATTACCGAAAAGCAACCAAGATAGTCTCGATTGTGAAATTAAAAAATGTTAAAAAAAAAAACTAACAACATGGACAAATTATAAAATCACTTACTCAAAACTCAAATACAATTTTTACATTTCCAAAAGCCAGTCAAAAAGATTTCAAAGTAGTTGAAATCAAACTTCTTTCAAAGAACAAACATCTACACAAGGAGACTATTAAGTCCAAGGCAGTTCAGGTATTTTACAGGTCAGAAACACCTGAGCAGAAGCAAGTCCTTTTCAGGAAGATTGGAATTGCTGCTTACTGGATTTTTATTGGGGTGTTTGGCATTTTATTCTGGTCTTAATTTTATTTTTCAGATAACAATCCAAGGAAAGTTCTGAAGAGCTTGGGAATTTCCAGAACACAGTTTGCTCCAGGCTTTCAAGCCACAACAAGTTCTATACAGGGTGAGCTTTCACAACATAAAAATCACATAAAACAAGCCTTCAAGCAGGCTGCAGCTCTCCAAAATAACTGTTACTTTACAGAAGCCCATATTAGAGATTTTCCAAATGAGCAATCAACTTGGAGAAGACATTCTGTATCAAAGTCACTCAAGAAGAAATAGCCAATTTTTATATCTATTCAGGTCTTGTGGATCTCTCTGCCTTGTAGATGGACCCTACTGATTAGCCTGACTGAAAGCTGTAGTCAAGATGTTTTTGGAGCCCCTGCGCTGTCTTATGAGTAGACACAGACTACATCAAGCAAAAGCATAAATACAACTATGCAGACACTAAGCTAGGTAAGAACTTTGTGAAATGTAACAGAACATAGTTTCCTGGTCCTATTGTATAAAGTTTGACCCTATTAGCATTGGTGGCAAAAATAAACTTTTTTAAGTGGCTAAAAAGCATACTGGAGTGCTATGACAGAAAACTCTGTGAGAAGAGAAAATGTAGCAATAGTCAAAAATAATCACTTGTTTTCCTTAGCACCCAGGGTCTCTAAACTTATCTTCCACTGTCAAGCATCTCTGAACCCATGAGAAAAAGAGAGATGATACAGATTGATATAGGTATAGATATAGACATAGATGATATAGAAAATGTGGATAGATGAATACTGTTATTTCTTCCATATCATGAGCACCTCATGATCTGGAAAATCCACATAAAATTTTTTGGCCTTCTCATCATACGAGAAAAGAAGTCTGAATTATTATTGTATTAAAAGCTAAAATATGTTTATGTCATACAATATTATGCATATATTTTATGCATTTCTGAGTTTCTAAACTTTGTCATCTGCTGGCTTTCGTGGGTCTTCTGCAACCTCCACAAAACTCCTCAAAAATTCCCATTTAATTTCTTACGCCAACCACAACATATTGAAAACAAGATGGGGGAAGTTGAAATGTGGAAGGGAAAACTGCAGATATATAACACAATATCTTCACAAAATCTTTGTATAGATACTTTTTATAACTTTTGACTTAATTCTAATGACTTAGGCTATAGGTATGACAGAAATAACCTGTGATTTTCCCTGTTAAGTAATAGTGAATTTTCTTCTCATAGATTATATGGATATAGGTTTTTTTAGACAAAGAGTACAATTTACCTTCTCATCTTTAGACATTTTTGGCTTCTCAGAGAAGCTAAACAATGCATTAGGCACAATTATGTAATGCTAATGTCATAAATTTTAAAACATTTGTTTTCAACATGGACCAAAAATAGATACTTTGTCGATATAAACAAAGTAAAAAGCATTGACACATATACATATGTGTACTCCATATGTGCCTATCTTTTATACTTAAGATACACGTGAGGATATTAGTTCACTGGGGGGTAGGAAACTACAGTGTAGCCCTACTGTACTGCCTTACTATGGCAAGAAAACAACCTTGGGTTCCTGAAGGCTCTTTCTACAGAATGCAAGCTCTGTCATATCTTACCAAGCTGGGAAGTCTTTGAATAGGGGCCTTTGTCCAGAACATTGATTTACTTTTGCTAAATTCAGAGAGGCTCATTCCTGAATAGTGTACAGGTTGATGGATTTTTCAGCCATAGCAACTCATAGAAAGCATCTACTAACACAGAGAGGGATTATGATCTCTGTCATTAGGAGTACCCACACTGAAGAAATCAATGAATCCTTGAAGTAAATAGAAAATACAGGAGATTCCACTAGGATTGTTGTCTCCAACTTTGGTTAAGTAAAATAAATAAGCTAATTCTTCAAATTTGTCTTCAGAGACATTTTAAAGAAGCTAAAAATTTCACTAATAAATATTAATAATAAATAGTGAAATAAATATTTCACAAATAATAAATGATAAAAATTTTGCAAAAAATTCACATTTAAAGAAGCTAAAAATAAATTTTAATGGGTTACATTAAACTGTGTTCATACAAGTTACAGAAACTCCACACTGGTGTCATTAACAGACCTATTTCAAAGTATGTGACATTATCATTGTGAAGAGACATAAAACAAAGAACACTGAACTAGGAATCAGGAAAAGGGGGTTTCAATTTCACCTTTGTTATTAATAATCTTTGTGACCTCAGAAAGTTCACTTAAACCTCCATTTCCTCATCCATAAAAATAGTTCCACAGCTACCACGCCTAATTTACCTCACAGGGTTGTGGTGAGACCACTCCTTTTTTCAAAAAGATTATATGCATGCTTTTTGTTTTAATTAGTCATTTCCAAATGAACCCTTCCCAGCCACTTCTTCTTTCTTGCAACTGTCTCCTCACTTAATTTCCTCCATACAACATCATCGTCATTATTTTCATCTTGCCTTTCTGAGAGTCTTCCTCCACCTCTTCCTCTTTTATGCTTTAATCCAGACATTCCCCAAGGTTCTGTTCTTGGCTCTCTTTTCTTGTCTGTTAGTGATCTTAACCACTTTCCAGATTCCAAAATGGACTGATTATACTATAGTCACTTAGTTCCTAATAAAATTCAATTGGATTGTATCATACTCTGTATTGACATGTAGTATCAACCTTGAGTGGCATCTGGGTGGCACAGTGGATAGAGCTCTGGCCTTTGAGTCAGGAAGACCTGAGTTCAAATGTGATCTCAGACACATAATATTTACTAGCTGTGTGACCCTGGGCAAGTCACTTAACCCCGATTGCCTCACCAAAAAGAAAAACAAATTTCAATGTATGAGTAAAAAAAAAGTTCAATCAACAAAGTAGAGTTATACAATAGTACAGACTCTTGCCATATACACAAATTAATATATTGATAATGCATCATATGCATGTTGAATTTAAATTCTCATATGAGAACATCAAATTCTAAGCTATGCATATAGCCTGACTTTTAGATATTTACATTTGTAACAATTAAGCAAAAGAAATTTTGTTTCACTGTGTGAAATTAATTTTCATTCAAAACTAAAGTTATAATTTCATTATGTTCTAAAGACTAAGAACATAAGATTGAAAAAATATGTCCATTCATTAGATAAATATGGATTCATGGCTGTTTCCCATGGTTTTCCTCATTTATAAAATTAGGGAATTGGATTAGATGATCTCTAAGAGACTTTACAACTTTAAATCTATGATCCAAAGATCTATTCCATAATTACAGGATGCTACACGGTTACACTCCTTTCCCATGTAAGTAGTAATAAAAAGTTAATATTTAGATTACTTGTTTTGAAGCACTGGACCCTACCACCTCTCCAAAAACCATAAAATTACTTTGTTGAAGTTCAAAAAACATAAAACTTCCATACTCTCTTCTAAAAGCAAAATAACCAAACTTAACCAATGTTAAGTTGTTTTTATTATTATTTTTAAAAGATGAACTTAATTAATTTGGAATCAGAAAATGCTGATAAGTGAATTTAACTGTACACCATGCTACTTATGACATTCAAGTATGGGCATCATACTTGAGGGTCAAGTATACAATTCCATAGTATAGGATACTTTGGCAAGTAAGTGCAAGCCTAGTGAAGCAGGAGGGCATCTGAGAGAAAATTTATAAAAGGAAGGAGGGAGAGTGCCAAAGATAAAATTTTCTAATTTTAAAATTTTGCCTATGGTTGGCTCTCCATTCCCACTCCACCTCCAAAAGAGGAAGAAACTCTCTTCCTCCTGCTGCTTCATATACCTATGGCCTTCTGCTTCTAGCACCCTGATTTAAGTCTATTTATTTTTTACCAAAAGAAAAAGGCTAAAAAGTCTGAGGAAAAACAAAATGTTCAGTATGAGTTACTTCTTTTTAACGGGAAGTACAACTTGATACATATTTTACATTATGTTCAGAAAAGCAATGCCCAACTCTCACAATATGGTATGTACAATAATTTCTTTCTTGGGGGAATGTAAAGTCTAAAAACTTTAAAAACAGAAAGATTAGAGGCTAATAAAAAGGGAAGAATGTGTCAGCAACATTGCTCAATCTGTATCCAAGGGGCATAATTGAAAGCAAGTTTCTTCCCTCATGTGAATGCAGTTGATAAAACTCAAGCCTTCTAAATACATAGGGGCCATGACATGAGCTTCACCAGCCTTTGGATGGAGTACAAACCGAGGGGCAGCCTGGTACTGAGGAATGAACATTCAACCACTCTTGAGGTTAGGAAACCTAGGTTCACCTCTCAACTCTGCATCTAACTGTCAAAGCTTGAGAAAGTCATAACCTTTATTGGGACAATATCTACATTTTTTAAATGTGGAGTTAAAACTTTTTGCCAGAATTGGGGGAGGGCTGGTGGGGAGGAAGAGGAAAGAAAACCTGAATTCTGTCTTCAAAACATGCATTTTTGCTGATAGCTAGGTGCCACTCTTCCAGTCTTAAATCCTATTTTATTTCTTTATTTTGGTGTTCAAAATATGTCAGATCTCCAAAATAAACTGGAAAGAAAATAAAATGGCTTTAACATATCACTGAAACTCAAGGCTAGTCAGCATTAACATCAACAGGATTACTAATATAGAGGGTTGCATTATAAATCTGGAGCAGGTAGCCCAGTTAGAGGTGAATTCAACCTATTTTTTTTTGTTGTTGTTGTTATTCCATTGTGTCTGACTCTTCATGACCCCATTTGGGGTTTTCTTGGCAAAAATACTGGAGTGGCTTCACATTTCCTTCTCCAGCTCATTTGACAGATGAGAAACTGAGGCAAATGGGATTAAGTGACTTACCCAGGGTCACACAGCTAATAAGTATCTGAGGCAGGATTTGAACTCAGGAAGACTCATCTTCCTGACTCCAGGCCACCTAGCTGCCCTCAGCCTACCTCTACAACAGCAATATTATTTAACCTTGGGGGTAACCTCTGCAGAGGTTATCAATTTTGAGAACACCCTAACTGGTAAGCAGGTTAATAAGAAGAGGTTGAAATAAAAATAAATAATCACTCCTATTAACAAAGCCATTTAGTTCTTTGAAGGTTTTTTTTAAACTTTAAAACATCATGTCTTTTCCTCTAATTTGAACTCTAGGAGACACTGCAAAATAGAATAGGTGCTTAATAAATGCTTGTCTATTCCTCTCCCTTCTCCACTTAAACCTCCTGCCATCTTATCACCCTAAAAAAAAAGTAACTATTGCTTTCTGAATTTGAAAAACATTTTTCTAAGCAGTAGTTAGGGTGGAGTATATTTTGATGGACTGGGAAGCATTAAGAGGAAGACCCATTTATTTCACATATATTCATTATTTATTTCTTAAATAGGACACAGGTTGCTTAAATGGAGGATATAACATACTGCTATGCAACTAGAACAAAATTAAGAATATTTTAAAAAATTGTAACTTTCACTGTCTGGCCCTGTCTCTCTCTCTCTCTCTCTCTCTCTCTCTCTCTCTCTCTCTCTCTCTCTCTCTCTCTCTCTCTCTCTTTCTCCTTCCCTCCCTCCACATTTTTAGTAATAGAAAGAGCAGTGGAATTAGAGTCAAAAGTCTGAATTTTGACTGAGATCTCCCACTCACTAGCCATGTAATCTTAGGCAAGTCAATTTTGAGTCTGTTGCCTCATCTGTAAAATGAGAACAGAAATAGCACAGCCTCAACTTCATACAATGGCTTTTTTTTTTGGCAAGGCAACTGGGGTTAAGTGACTTGCCCAGAGCCACACAGCTAGTAAGTGTCATGTGTCTGCGGTCCAATTTGAACTCAGGTCCTCCTGATTCCAGGGCCAGTGCTCTATCCACTGCACCACTTAGCTGTCCCTACACAATAGCTTTTAAGGCTCAAAAAAGAAAACGTATAGAAGATGCTTTGCCAAATTTAAAGAATTATATTAATATTATTATTATATGAAACTGGAGATAACACTTGACTCTGCCTTGCTAGTTTGTTTGAGGATCAATTGAAATGATTTCAATTGCAAGTTTTGTAATTATAAAAAATGCTATATTATTATGATTATTATTAATCTTGCTAGAACTGAGCTTTTAATCAGACATTAATTTTAAGGGTTAAAATCTATTCATTTTCATTTAAGAAGTGATCAGCAATTATTTTGGAGAATTCTATTACTTGCAGCTGCCTTTTGAAACCCTGCCTGCCACCTGTGTCAAATGGGACTGGGTGACTGTATTTGCCACATTCCAATTTGCCCTATTGGACTTTTATCTCTTTTTTGAATCTAGTCAGATGAACCAACACAGCCCTCCCATATGTCAAATGTAGGCTAGGAGAAAGTATTTTGAGAGATAGGCTCTGGTTTAGCCATGTAATTCCAAGTGACTTTAATGGGAGCCACATAGCTAAATCCTCTCACAATGCTTTGAAAAGATTACCCAGAACCTCTCTGAATCCATCCAAATCCATGGGGAAAGGGAGGAGAGAAGAGCAATAATTTGAGCCTTGGTGCCATGTAACACTGCTAAGCAGTAAAAGTGCTAAGCTAGCACAGAGATACAGGGTATTAACCGAGTACCATCAGTTCAGTCAATCTGGTCAGCCGTACAGAAAAAAATAAAAATTAGACTATACTCATTTCAGTGATGTACTGTAAAATATAAATATTGAAGGTGGGAATTTCAAATTTCACTGAAGTCTATAATAATAAAAGACTAAAAAGAAAATATGGTGGGTTTGTGTTTTAAACTCAGTGTCCTCACCACATATGAATTGAAGATCCCATATTGGGGTCCTAAAGGATTGTGTCTTCAAAGACCATCCAGCCCTTTCACTTTACAAAGGAGATAAAGAGACTTGCCTAATATCTTCAATCAAGATAGGACCCAGGTTACTTAAATTAAGGATGTGCCATATTTTTAGGCAACTAGAACAAAACTAAGAGTAGATTTTAAACACAGAGAAATTGATTCTAGAAAATAATCCTGATTTAAACATTTTTAACAGGGGACAGCATAGTACAATGGAGAGACAATTGAACTTGGGAGTCCAGAAGACCTACATTTGACATTAGCTTTCTCTGCCTCCCTACTGTCCGTCCCTGTCCCCGTCCCTGTCCCCGTCCCCAACCCCCCACCCCGAGGCAATTGGGGTTAAGTGACTTGCCTTAGGGTCACACAGCTAGTAAGTGTCAAGTATCTGGTGTGAGATCTGATTTGAACTCAGGTCCATCTTGACTCTAGGGCCAATGCTCTATACACTGTACCACCTAGCTGCCCCCCAGAGGCCCTTCATTTGAATCCAGTGTCTTGAATCCAACAAACTGTGTGGTCATCTGTGGGAACCTAAATTTCCTTATCTGTAAAATGAAGCTAGAAAGAAAAATAGCAACTATTGAACAGGGTTGTTATGAGGCTCAAATGAGATAATCTATGTAAAATGCTTTGCAAAGTTTAAAATACTACATGAATTCCAGCTGTTACAAATTTTAACAAGCAATAATAACAAAAGCAAAATTAGAAATTTTCTAATTATATGTTGAGAAGACTAAGCTAGAAGGCCAGAAGGATGCAAAGTGGGAGAATTTAAGAGCTGAGTATAGTCATAAACTGCAAGTTTATACACCAAGATATTCTAATTTTTGAGTTCATAAAACAAGATTTAATTTTTCAGTTAGCGAAAATTTGATAAATAGGTCATGTGTGCATTTAATAGTATAACTTATTGTTGCATTATCCAAGTCACTTCAAGTGCAATGGATAGAACACACTGAACTGGAATCCGGAAGATCTAAGTTCAAATTCTGTCCCAGACACTTACTAGCTGTGAAAATCCTGGGCAAATCACTTAACTTCTGTCTGGTTCAGTTTCTTCATCTGTAAAATGGGAATAATAATAACACTTCCCTCTCAGATGAGTTATTTGTGCTTTGCAACCTTACAAGCATTCTAAAAATACTAGCCATTATTAATCTCTAATATTTTGCTAATAGCAGCAATAGTTCAAGAATGACACAAATTGTTAATCTTATACAAAAATCAATGGTACTACAATCTCACAAAATGGAATGAGATACACCAATCTTGTGACAGAAATGTGTTTAACTTAGCCAAACCTAAAACTGAAACTTTTTTCAAATGAGGTTCATGCCTTCAATTCAAACAATACGTTGTAAAAGGATGAGCTCTAAAAACTGCAGCTTTCTATTCTAGCCTTCTATTTATCTGATACACTACACCAACTCTTTACCCTGATTGTGACTTCCAGCCCCTTGATTCATCCCTGTTATCCCAGTCAATTTCCTTAACTCTGGTTTCACTGGCTTCTCTATTCCACCTTGACCTTTCAACGACATCCACATGCCACAGACTCCCTAATTCCTTTGATTCTCTAATGTTCCCAATCTTCAAATGATCATCCCTGGTAACTTACACCATCTGATTTCTCTAATTGGCTCCTAGGATGCCAAGTATTGATGGATAAAGTCACAAAATCAAGCTGATTTTACCTGTTTTGAATTCAAAGTGCATAACCTCAACTAGGCAATCAAAACTGCTAGACAATCCTTCTATCCACCTTTTATAGGTGTCCTGTGCCACTCCCAATGGCAACTGTTCTAAATGTTTTACTCTATCCACACACATAAACTTAAAGAAAATAACTGTTTCCCCACTTACTGAGCGTAGAGGAGCCATCTAAAGTGAATTTTCTTCCCTAATTGATAAATGGTCAAAGGATATGAACAGGTAGTTTTCTGATGAAGAAATTAAAGCCATCTATAGTCATATGAAAAAATGCTCTAAATCATTATTGATCAGAGAAATGCAAATCAAAACAACTCTGAGGTACCACATCACACCTGTCAGATTGGCCAACATGACAAAACAGGAAAATGATAAATGTTGGAGAAGATGTGGGAAAATTGGAACACTAATGTATGGTTGGTGGAGTTGTGAAATAATCCAACCATTTTGGAGAGCAATTTGGAACTGTGCCCAAAGGGCTATAAAAAAGTGCATGCCTTTGAGCAATAGCACTTCTAGGACTATATCCTAAAGAGATCACAACAATGGGAAAAGGACCCACATGTACAAAAATATTTATAGCATTTTTGTGGTGGCAAAAATTGGAAATTGACAGAATGCCCATCAATTGGGGAATGGCTGAACAAGCTGTGATATATGAATATAATGGAATACTATTGTGCTATAAGAAATGATGAGTAGGCAGACTTCAGAAAAACCTGGAAAGACTTGCATGGACTGATGCTGAGTGAAGTGAGCAGAACCAGGAGAACGTTGTACACAGTAACAGCCACATTGTGCGATGACTGACTTTGATAGACTTATCCTTTCTCAGCAACGCAAAGATGTAAGACATCTCCAAAAGTTTCGTGATGGAAAATGCCATCCACATCCAGAGAAAGGACTATGGAGTTTGAATGCAGATCAAAGCATACTATTTTTTTTCTTCTGTTTTGTTTTGTTTCCTCTTTTTTGTGGTTCCTTCTATTGGTTCTAAGTCTTCCTTATAACATAACTAATGTGAAAATATCCTTAACAGGAATGTATGTGTATAGCCTATATTATATTACTGCTGTCTTTGGGAGGGAGAGAGGGAGGGGGAAAAAATTTAAAACTCATAAGCTTATAGAAGTGATTGTTAATAAATTAATTTTTAAAAAGTTAATTTTCTCCACTCCTTTTTTTCAATTCCATAAAACTGCACATTGTCACTTAATATTTGTTCTTTCTTTTTGGGCATGAGGAAAAAATATTTCTCCTCACTAAGGCTAATCAGTCCACTTGAACTTGATTTCGTTCCTTCTCATCACCTCTATGATCTTGCTCAAACAATTTTCCCCTCCCTCTGGTACATTTTCAATTTCTTCCACCCATTGGCTCCCTCCTTACCTACAAACATGCTCAGATTTCCCCGGTTTTAAAACAAACAAAAAGACCCCTCCCCATACCTCTTTCTCCTAGCCTTTCCATCCCATCCACCTACTACCCTATTTTCTTCCTTGTCATCACTGTCAAACATCTTGGCAAAGATATTGGAGTGGTTTGCCATGTCCTTCTCCAAATCATTTTACAGATGAGGACACTGAAACAAACAAGGTTAAGTGACTTGCCCAGAGTCACACAGGGACTGAGGCCACATTTGAACTTAGGTCTTCCTGATTCCAGGCCCAACACTCTATCCACTATGCCACCAGTCATGCTATTTCTCTGCTCCAAAATCATAAGTGTCTCTGTATTGCCTACCAAATAAAAATTGAGCTTTTTTGATTAGCGTTCAAAGCCTTCCCACAATATGGCACCACTGCAACTTTCCAGTCTTGTCTCCCTTTCCTGTACTGTAGGCAAATTGAATGCCTGCATCCCCAAACATGACCTGGTCTACCCACGTCCATTCTTTTGCATGCTGTTTCTTATGCCCAGATTGTCCTTCCTATTCCTGTTCATCTGTTGGATTCCTATTTATCTTATAAGTTTCAACTAAAATGCCACTTCCTCCATGAAACTTTCCTTGATCGTTCTTTGCTGGTAACAACCTTTCTCCTTGGTTGTCATTTTGTTTTTAGGTTCTGTAATCCTCAGAGCACACAATAGTGTGCATTATAATTGTCTGTATTTCTGCTATATCCCCCTGTTAGATGGTAAGTTCTGTAATGGTGGGGATCACACTTTAACTAAGGAAGGCAAGACAGTATGGTGGAAAGAATATTAGATTTGGAATTAAAGGATCTGAGTTCAAATTCTGGCTTCATAACTTACTACCTTTATGACTCTGGGAAAATTACTTAATGTCACTAGGCCTCAGTTTCTTTCTCTGCAAAAAGAGAGGTCTTGGGGCAGCAAGATGGTGCAGTAGATAGAGCAACAGCCCTGAGTTCAAGAGGACCAACCTGAGTTCAAATTTGGCCTCAGACACCTAACACTTACTAGCTGTGTAACCCTGGGCAAGTCACTTAACCCCATTGCCTAGCCAAAAAAATAAAATAAATCCAAAAGAAGTTTAAAAAAAGAGAGAGGTCTGGATAAGATGACCTCTAAGGTCACTTCTAGCTCTGAATCCCTGATTCTCTCATCTCATCTTCCCCAGAACTTATCATAGTACTCAACACTTAATAAATGTTTGTTTTATTAAATTATATTTCCAAATCATGCTACTCGAACAGTCCTCATTTCTTCCATTTGTTCTTTCCTGAGCATTGTTCCATGTCTATTTGATGAAGGCTATGAAGTGAATTAGTTCTCTAAATTATGAAAGCATGCAGGCTTATGCCAAATTGGATTCACTTCTATATCAGAACTGTTGAAGCCAGTGCCATTTTAGGTGATAATTTGTTTCTCCATTTGACCAATACATTTATTATAGATGTGAGGAATGGACTGGATTTTACATCATTAATAAAAAAATAATTCATTCATTATAACAGAACCAATTTGAAATCCTTCAGGAAATGATTCTCCCAGAATTTAGGCACCAAAATTTTGTAAAGACAAGAACTATTTAGATGGTCCAGAAGCATCATCTACATAAGTGAATTCTTTACCCATACATGAGCTTACATTCAAAATCAAGGAGCTTTTAGAGTGGTCAGGATGACAAGTTTAGGGCAGCTAGGTGGCGAAGTGAATAGAACATGGGCCCTGCATTCAGGAGGACCTGAGTTCAAATCTGGCCTCAGACACATAACACTTACTAGCTGTGTGACCCTGGGCAAGTCACCCCCTTTGCCTAGCCAAAAACAAAAAACAAAAAACAAAGGATTACAAGTTTACTAATGAGTATTCTAGATCAACCAACCCCCGAACACTGAAAAGAGTTATCTCATGTAATATTTCTAGAGGGAATGAACAGCAGGCTTTTTAACCTTTAGGTATTATTGTTTCTCTGGTAAACAACTCTGTTCATACTCACACTACTTACCGCTGAGTTAACTTCATCACTTAATTGTGCTATTGAAAACTCAGCTTCACCCTCTCCACCACAAATACAGACATTTCCACTAGGGAAAAAAGTCAAGAATTATTCAAGTAATTCCTTTCAAAAAATTTGTCAGAAAAGAGTAGGACAAGAAGCAGTTCATGAATTATCAAAACCAAAAACAACAAACCTGAATCCCTAGGTTTTTTTCAAAGCTTTCTCAGCCTTCCTATGAGAAATTTATATTGTTAGCTATAGTTACTAGTATCTTCTCTCCATGAAATTGCTTTAATTAACTTCGTATACACACATATACACGCACGTAGATAAACGTATATATGTGGATATACTCACATTTGTATACATATATACATGTATATAGTTGTGTTCACTTATCTATGTAAATGTGATTTCCTTTCCCCAAAAATAATGTAAGCTCCATGAGAGAAAGGACTATTTTGTTGTTGTTATATTCTTAGTACCTTGCATAGGTGCTTAATAAAACCCATTGACTGAATTAATGAATAAATGATTGGATGTATGGAATGGAGCATAACCATTCTCACATTTGTCAGGGGAACTTTACTGCTCAAATCTGGCATATTTTTTTTCCAAATTCCAAATCAACATGAATTTGGAGTTATACCATTCTTTCTACCAATCTCACTATTAATATAATAACCTGAAAAAAAAAGTTACCCATTGTGGCAGCTAGGTGGCTCAAAGAATAGAGCATTGGGCCTGGAGTCAGGAAGATCAAAGTTCAAAACTGACCTCAGACACCTACTAGCAGTGTGACCCTGGGCAAGTCACTTAACCTGTTTGCCTTAATCCACTGGAGAAGGAAATGGCAAACCACTCCAGCATCTTTGCCAAGAAAATGCCAAGCACAGTATGGTCCATGGATCATAAAAGGTCAGATATAACTAAACAAAACCCACCCTATTATGTGCAAAACATGGTGCTGGTGGCATATGAAAAGATATCTAAGACATATACCCTCCCTTCAAGAAGCTTACAATATAGTAAGAGACATGATACATGTAAACATGTATATACAACACAAACAACTATAAAACTTTCCAAATATGGTTTATTTGTCATACAAGATGAACAAAGAACTACAGGAATTCAAAGGAGGGAGAAATTACTTGTGGCTGGAGGGATCAAGAAGGCATCAAGCCATAGGTTGTATTGATCTGGGCCTTGAAGTTGTAGAGAGGAGTGAGATGCTACCCCAGTGGAAGGAACTGCATAAGTGAAGGCAGGAAGTACAGGGCATGTTCAGGAAACATTGAATAGTCCAGATTGGCCGGAGTGTTGGGTATGTGTTATGGGATAATGAGAGATAAGGTTGGAAAGGTATATTGAAGTTAGATTGTAGAGGGTTTTGGCTTCAATGGTAAGGAGTCCGGATTTTAAAAAACTTAATCTGGTAGCCAAATGAAGGATTGAGTGGATTAGGGGAGAGGAACTAGGAAAAATTTAAGAGTTTAGAAAGTGACTACTGTAGTCCTGATCTGAAGTAATAGTACCATAAACTGGGAATGTAAAAGAAGAGACAGATGCATGATTGTGTAGGATTTGAGATGACTGACATTTCAAACCTGAATAACTGGGAGAATTGTGGCATCACCAACAGAAATGGGGAAATATCAAAGATCTCATCTGGGGCATTGGGGAAGATGAGTTTGGGTTTAGACATAGTGACCATGAGGTAGATATGAGGTGTGCAAACGGTGATATGTAGCCAATAGTTAGAAATGCAGGACTCAGGCTCAAAAAAAGGGTGAGGACAGGAGGCACAGATTTAGGGGTTGTCTATTTATCATCACTACTACTTCTAATTTTAGAAGATTTGAAATGATCTCTTCCTTTATCTCAACATTCCCAAGATAAGTACTACACTTAGGAATTTATTTCGTCTAACTGACTTCTATGCCTTTCACCAGGCTGAAATCCAACCCCCCCCATACCAATATTTATTATGTTAAAGTCAATTTAATGACATGTACAATCTACTCACCTACAGCCTTTAACCTAGTTAACTACTTCCTTCAGCATGAGGCTTCCAAACTACTGTCCCTTTACATAAAATTTATTTTACATCTCCAGAAACTCTGTCAGGATACTGTCCTTCAAATTACCTTTGGGTTACATGATACCAGTTTTACAATATACTAGTCAGGTTTATCATTTATGTCCCTCTTTAAAGACATCTCATCATGCACATGTCAACATGAGCTAACTACTCTCAGATAAATGTTTTTACCTTCTATTTACTATCATCAAAAAACAAAGAAAGCCTATATTCTCATCCTTGAAATGTGTTGATCATCTCTGATTTCTATCTTGCCCTGCTTTCTTACTTCATCACACAATAACAAATCATTTCACTCTGTTTTTGAGAACTACCCATAATTCTCCATCTTTACTGCCAAGACTTCAGTTCAATCCTTTTTTCATCTCTAGCCTCTTTATAAGCTCTCCATTGGAAAACCATTTTCTTACTAACCTATTTTTTCTCTTCTCTGTTAACTATTTCTTTGTCAATAAGGGTTCCTTGTGATATATATGTGGACATGTATACATGTGTATCACTTTCTTTTTAATATCAGATAATTGTGTAAGCATTATTTCTCACATTAGTACCATTGTAGATTATCATTATCATTATTATCATTATTATTATTATTATTATTATTATTATTATTATTATTGTTCTTTCAGATAAGGGAACCTAGTGATTGAATTCTATGACTGTAATTCAGTTAGAGCTAGACACCTACTTCCTTGACTCTTTTACCCCACTACTCACTACTAACCACCTTCAAATACCACATTATTTTACTATAGTTTGACACACTATAGAGAAAGCACAACTATATTCGTGAAATTACCTGTGTTGTCCAAATCCCAATCCCACACTCATAGAAGATGGTATCCTGGAGTGGAAGTATAGAAGGGAAATACTGAGTTTTGAAATCTGAAAACCTGAGTCTAAGGCATATTTCCTTTGCTATTAGTATACAACTTTTAAGAAGTCATTTTATTTCTCTTGGAAAGTTGGCCTGGATGATCTCTTAAAATGTCTTCCAGCTCTAACATTCTAGAATATATTAAGTATCTCCCAAATGAAATTTCTTACTAACTTCAAAATTTCAACTTAAGTAGCAATAAGTCAGTAATAAGCATCTGTGCACTATTAGAATTGAAAGGGACTATTAACTGTTGGTTTAATATTATTTCTTTAATAATCTTTTCCCATAGGCATTATCAAACATTCTCAACCCTAGGTATTAAGGAGTAGACATTTCTTTTCCCCTTGAAAGAATCACATCAGTCAGAATGAAAAAAAAATTGCCCCAAGTACTACATATTCTAAGAGATCCATCTGAAGTATGTTGTATGGAAACCAATGTTATATTAGAGGGACTTCTGCACTTGGTTTTACTCTGAGTCTAAAAAAATATATATTAGATCCAGATTGGAGAGGGGGGGAGTATGGTCAGAACATTAATTCAAGCCTGAACTTTTCTGAGTTCCATTTGTGTGCATTATGAAATATACAATCCCCAATCCTTCTCTCCTCCCCACCCTCACCCCCCAGTGAAAATTCCAGATTTGGGTATTAAGAGGCTTGATTGGAATTCTTACAAAGCCTATAATCATTACCTTCCCCCACTCCCATTCACTAACTATTCTCCCAGACGGCTTGCTTTTGATCAAATAGAATTTAGATATAAAGTAAAATTTGATTTGGAGTTAGAGCTGTTTCCACTTGTGTTCTTTATGTAGATTCCATCCTCCTCTGGCTGCAATAAGGTTTGGTTCGTTCCTAATCCAATGCACTTCAAAGTGAATTACATGTGGGCTGTCAACCAGCCCTTCTCAATGTTAATCCATTACTCAAACACCTGGTTTCATAAAAAGAAAGTGACAAATAGAAAGCCTGGGAGCATAGAAGGATCACATCTTGAAGACTATTGAGCTTTGCCATTTTACACGGAAACTATCGGTGTTCATTACAAATCACAGCTTCTCACCCTCCAACCTCATCTAGTAAATCCTCCAGGTTCATTTCTTAGCTGCTTGGAATGTCCACTCCAAAATCAGCTCCTTATCACCACCAGCCGCTGCAGAGCGGTCACCAGCCTGAAAGCAGCCTGGCAAGCTTACAAAAAGCTTTTCCATTTCTCCAAAATTAAAAGATGAGGTTGGCAATGCTGTCCTCTGAGCTGGGGGAAATTTCAGAAGGGCCGGTTGCTGATCGCTGCTGCTGCGGTGACTGCGACTGCAGCTACTGAGGGCTTTGGCTCATACAACCAATCAGTCCCCTCTCCCCACCCCCTCCCCAGCCCATAGATTTGCAGATCCACTCCTTAACTTTAAACAAAACTCAAATCTTTCCTTATTAATCGGCACATGCAGAATTTCTAGCTCGGACTCAGGTATGATAATGGGTGAAAGCAAGTAGACTAGCCTCGTGCACCCTTGAGGGTTTCGTTTTTACTACTGCTTCCCTCTGCCTACTCATTTTTGTTAGAACTGCTGAAGGTTAAGTGCCCAGGCCAGGGAATAGGCATGGCTCAGCAGCATATTCCTTCCATCAAGGAATCCATTAACTTAGGCAACATGACTATCCCAGTCAGTCCCTTAGCTGCAGGGCAACCACTGGGTTCATTTTGGGAGAAAGCAAGCCCCAAAGCAGGGAAAGATCTTAATTCTGGGAAAGGAACAGCGCCCCCTCCCCAGCCCCTTTTGGGCTTCTTAAATGTATATTGCTGTTCGTTTGGGGGTGGCGGGGAAGGGATGTATTTCATTAACCTTCATCACTGGCCATTTCAACGCTAACTATAAGGGAGTTAAACCTTATCTTAAAAGAATAAGATTTTCTTATCTTTTTTAAAAAAATCCCTTGGTTCTCCTCCCCCACTCCCTCCCCCCCCGCCAATTTATTTTTAATCAGTATAATGTTTTTACTTAAGGAATATAGAAGAGAAAAAAAGATAAGAGGAGACTCAGGATTGGAGCTTCTAGGAATGACAAGATGATGGCCACAGGCTGCGATGAGTGGCAGAGTCCTAGAGATCACAGCAGAGAGAACGAATGGGCTCCTTGCGCCTTCATTTCCTCAAGAAAACACACACACACACACACACACACACACACACACACACACACACACTCGCACGCGCACACACACGCACACACACATGGGAGCGCAACTCTCCCACATAACCCTGAGCTTGGGTGCTCTGGGTGGATGACTAGTACTACCTTTAAGCAAGAACTGAATGGTTAAGGGGGGGGGAAGGTTCAGATCTGGGACTAGAATCCCGCCTCTTCCTATATCTCATACCAAGCTTTAAAAAAATTAAAAATGTAGCAAGCCCCCCCTTTCCCTCCTAAAGCGCCGTAATTCCACCCCAACCCTGCCGAGCTCCAGCCCGACAAGGTCTGGAATCTGAGATTCTGTTCCACTGACATCCAATTTAGGCTACAAGGGGAGCTCGCCTACATTTCCATCGCACCCCTCCCTGCGGCGCAGCTCCAGGCGGCCGAGAAGTATGGTACCTTTCCTTTAACATACAAACTACATGACGGCTGCATGAGAGCCGACTCCCCAGAGCCCCGCTGAACTCTATGGGAGGCGCTGAAACTGCAGAAAGGCAAAGGATAAGGGAGAGAAGAGAGAGCTAGCAAGCTAAGCCACTTTAAGTGTTTGCAAATCAACATGTCATAATTTAAATTAAAAACAAAACAAAACAGAACACAGAGGCAGCCGGAAGGGAGGATGGGAAACACCGGGAGGAAGAGAAGTTGCCAAGAGCCAAAAGACAGCACCTTCAAGGGCTCCTGCTTTAGGGAGATTAAATATTTCTACACTTTGGCTGCTCACGGGCGCACATCCTCTTGGCCACCGAAGAGCCAGCCATGCTGGGCTACATGCTGCGGCTGTCTTTAAAGGCGTTCAAAGTGAGGAGCCCGTCCACCTTAAAAAAAAAAATCCCCCGGCCACCTTAAACAGCACCTCTGTTTCTGTCCCTTGCCTCCACATGGACGCCCGGGAGTCCCGAGCATTCTGCTCCCTGGAGCTGGCTAAGTGGCAGCCAGACTCGGCGCCTATAGCCCTGGTCAATCACCTTTTCCCCCATTGACCTCAAGCCAAGGACAGGCGTGGGAGCAGGGGTCCCTCCAGCTCAGCTCGTCTCCCAGCCTAGCAAGCCCTGGGCTAGAAGTAGGAACCAGGAGGTCAGCATGGGGGGCAGAAATGCCTCACCTGAGTTCAGAAGGCTCCTTTCTCCGTCGCCTCCTGGAGACTGCTTCCTCCCACTAAATTCAACCTTCCTCAGTGGAAAAAGTAGCGCAGGATAGAGGTAGTTCTGCTCACAGGTCCTTAGAAAGCAGATCTCTTTCTGTTTTTGTACTTTCCCGGTCTTGATCTCCGAATATTCAGCTAGGATGGACTTGCGGAAGGCTCCGGGAGGGAGCCGAGGAGTCCAGGAGCTTCCGCAGCAGCGGCGGCGCCGGTGGCAGCGGCACCTCTTAGTGCCCACCTGCAGCGTGCACGGTCCGGGGAGAGTCTGACAGCCCGCGCGGCTCAGCCTAAGCTCCGCCGGCTCCGCCCCCGGCTCACCCACAGTGCCTCCCAGTTGGCTGCCCCCATCATTCCGGGCGTTCCCTCATTCTGGGGGCCTCCCCTTCCCTCTCTAAGCTTCTCCCTACCTCTGTGCAGTGTACAGCAGAAGTGCTGTTCTTTCTCACTGCCTCGTCAGGGTTTAAATCAGGCGGGATCTCAGAGCTGGCACATTTGAGAGGAAAGAGAATCCAGCTCCCGCTGTATTTTTTTTTTTTTGCAGGGGTGAAAGTAGTGGGGGGTGGGGAGGAGCAAAAGGGGTGGAGAAGGAGGGAAATACACAGGAAACATACCCTTAAGATTTTTTAGCTAAGTGCCTGCAGCCCCTTAAAAGTGTCACAGCAGCCAAGACTTGAGTGAACTGCCATGCACGCAATTTTTAATTTCCATTTTAAAGAAGGAAGAAGATGACTGTGGGAGAAAAAGAGGAGAGAGGAGGGAAGGAACATCAGCTTTCCCCAATTTACAAGTCATACCTTTGTTGGTTTAAAATACAGTTCTAAGATGGGATGGGTCGGGGGAAGGGGGGAGTGCGGGGAGGGAGAAGCTCTAAGAGAGATTTGTGAGACCGGCGTTGTATGTGGAATGCAGAGAACTGGATTTGAATTCCGACTGGGTTTTTTCTTTAGCTATGACCTTGGATTGATCATTTAACTCTTCTCGGCCTAAGTTTCCTTAGATCATTTAAGTTAAAGCTGAAAGGGATCTTAAGGATACTGTTGTTCAACTCAATTTACAGACCAGGAAACTGAGGCCTTTGGGTAGGCTTTTGTGTGAAGCAACTCTAACTCTTTTAAGAGCCTGCATGAACTTAAACTTAACAAGGGAAGGAAGGTAAATTTCACCATTCATTCCCTCATCCAAGGTCATGAAGGTAATGAGTGGAAGAACTGAAATTCAGGGATTAGAAGACTTTATGAGGCCGAACATTCCACTATCCCCACGCTGCCAACTCACTCCCTGTGTACAAGGAGGAAGCCACACAAAAGCATTGCCAAGGGCCCTTCCAACTCTCAATTCTATGATCCCTTTATCTTTTCCTAGGGCAGCATTATTGCTTTGGGGAAGCATCAGGTATCAGCACTCAGTTAAAAGGTGCTGAGCACTGCACTTAAAATCGCTACTTTTAGACTGGGAATAGGACGAATCGCTGACCCTCATTTATAGTTAGCGTCAAAGCTAAAGACTTGTAGTGAGGGGAAAACAAGTACTCTAGCCTAGCTAGAGCTTTTTAAATAGCACCCATAGCACCTACACGCACATTTGACATACACATGCATGTCTTAGTACAAACCACTGTACTAAATCTTTGTACCAAAAACCTAGTAGAAGGAAACACTGGGTTCCTGCCAAGATTGGAAAGCAAGCCAATTTAATTGAGAGGAGCTCCTTGCAAAATGAAGGGGCCATCAGGAAGGATGGACACAGGGCAGTTCTCTGGGATCTCAGAAGGAATCTTCCTAAACCAATTAAGTGTGGGTAGGTTTTGGTTTCTTTGTTTTTATAGGGCTTTTATCAAGGTCTAGTAGGGCCAGGCATTGAGGGAAGGGAGCAGGAAGCCTGGCCCTGGAGACTGGTGCTGATTCATGTTGCTGGGGGAAGGGAAGACTTCTGAGGAATATGGGGGCTAGCTGATTGATATTCCAATTTCCTAATGAAGGGAAAAGGGACTTTCCACAGTTAATGTTGGTCTTACTTTAGCAGGATGATTCAGCTTTCCTGTCAGGAGATTTTGAGTATCCCAGAGGCTTTTACTGAGTGGAAGAGGCTACTGGGGTCATTACAATATACATATGTATGCATGAAAGTGTGTATGTATTTATACATCCTTGCCAGCTTAAGCAAACCAAGAGACATTTCCTAGTGGCTTTCCAAACACCCCCACTCAACCTCCCCAATTAAAATATTTGGGAAGAAAGTTTATGGATTTCCTATTCCACTGATTTAAAACATCCAATATCCTTTTCCCACAGTAATTCTGATGAGCTCCATTGTTGAGGGTTTCTGTTAAACTGAAGAAAAAAATAAAAAGAGATGCTTAGGGAAGTCTCCTGAATTCCCAGAGACTTCTCAGTTTCAGGTGCTCTGAAATGAAATATGAGCTATTTCTAGGCATCTCTTAGTTTATTAACATGATAAAAATCAACTGTGCAACCAAGCACATTTTATAGGCCATTATGGAAGTGCCCACAATTTGAGCCTGCAGGTATAGCATATGTAAGTGAGCTAGAAACATCATTAACATCACTAAGAATGACTAGGCAGTATGTTAAGCAAGCTCAAGCCAAACTCCATGTCCCAGCATCCTTCTAGCTTCTATATAGAGAAGGCAGGAAACAGGCAGTTTCTAACAGTCTGGCACAGAAGTGAGGAAGGCTGTAGGCTTAAAAGGGAACCAGTTGTATGCACTTCAGATACAAATCAGGTGCAGTTGGCATATGGCATACCTTTGTAGCTGTTAAGTAGCTTGGAATACTGCTTTATAGTCACAGTTCTTAGTATTTTTAGGCATTGAGAAGAGCAGGTGCTGTATGGCCTCCTCTGACAAAGGGTACTTCTTTGACAGGAGTTTCCTATATCTGTGAAATCACAGGTCTGGTCCCACTGCCCTCCTCTGCCCTGCCCCCACTGATTTAGTTTGCATTGGTGTTTTTTTTTTATTCCCTTTGTACAACAGTAGCCACTCCTTTGCTTTGGCTAGTAGCTTCCTTCTCCTTCCTACTGATGGATCCTTCGTCATCTTTCTTCTTGAAACTTTAAAGCAAATTAGTCTCCTTTAAGCACTTTACATTCCAGTCAAACTGACTTACTCGATGTTCCCTGTACATCTGTCACCTCCTGGCTTTGTATCAGCTGTGCCCCATTCCTGAAATCCTCTCTTTCTTCATCCCTGCTTCAGAGCATCTCTAGGAACCTTCCAATCTCAGCTCAAGTGCTAACTCCTGTTGGAATTCATCCCAATTATTACCACCCCCCCAACCCCAATTACTGGTCTTCCAGTGGAAATTATTTTGCATCAATCAATGAGCCTTGAGGGTCCTACATTATAAGCACTATTGTACCAAGTGCTAGAGGTTTTAAAGCAAAATGGAAACAAGCTCTTGGGGAACTTGCATTCTAGCGGGGAAATTGGTTGGTTGTTGTCTTTCTTTCTCAAAGAGGATCAAAATGACATTACTATGTCAGAGTCATGTTACAATGAGTTCCATTGTGGCTGATCAGACCAATACGAGCTCAGCAGGCTCTATCACAGGTTGGGCACAAATAGTTCATATGAACATTTAGTATGGAAGTATCTCTAAATTTGCATATCTCACATTTCTTTTGAGCTGCTGAACTTTCTGTTTTGCTCATAGAACACAGAGCCTTTTTTTATGTGGGCACACCATGCTGGGTGGTCCTTTGCCAGTATCTCCTATATCATACAATCAGTACCAAAGTTCTTCAGAGAGATAACACATACATACAGAAATAACACATACATAGATAGGTATATTTGATTCCAAGAAAACCATAGAGAGAAAGGCACTTAGGGACAGCTCGGTGGTACAGTGGATAGGTTAGATTTGGAGTCAGGAAGACCAGAGTGCTAATCCTTCAGCAGACATTTACTAGCCATATAGCTCTGAGCAAGTCACTTAACCTCTTATTCTCAGTTTCATCTGTAAAATGGTAGTAATACAGGTTGTTGTGAAGATTGAATAAGATAATATTTGTAAAATACTCTGCAAACCTCAAGGCAAATAATCACTTTGCCATTGTGTGGAGGACGGACTGGAGTGGGAAGAGACAAGACAGACCACTTAGAAGGCTGTTACAAGCCTTTGTTACACCTCTCTTGTTGAGAAGCAATGAAAACCTGAGCTGGTATCAAAACTACTCACTAACTATTTTGTATTTTATTTTCTGTGTACGTATTGTTTTCCCAAATAGAATGTAGGTTCATGACGTCAGTGACAATCTCATTTTTGTCTCTGTATCCCCAGGGCCTAGCATGGAGCCCGGAGCATCACGTGTATTCAATAAATGCTTTTTGAATGAATGAAACAAGGAAAGAAAAGTTATACAACATAACAATCCAGTTCAAGAGGATTAAGGAGAAAATGCTTGCACCCCATTGGCCAAATGCTCATTTACTTGATTAAGTGTGCTTTAACCCTGTAAGGGTGAAATAATGAACAGGACTGAGGTGCAGTTAGGTAACTACAAATGATCAGAGAGGAGGTAGGCATAAATAAATCCATGATTTATAGTGAATAATAGTATGAACAGGGAACCTACATGCATTAAGAGAAGAGCTGTTGGAATGTTCTCTGATAGCTGAGGGGGCAAACGCAGGAAGGCAAGGCAAGGCAATCAGCACTTATTTAGCATTTGTTAGTGCCAGGCTCTATGCTCTAGCACAACAAGCAGAATAATGGGAAGTTCTATGGGGAAGGAGGAGAGTGTTGAAAAAGAAAATCCACTGGGAGTCCAACTGGGAGTTAAAGAGGCTAGTCAACACAATTTGATGAATGGCTTCTACGTTCAACACACTACAGTACTAAAAACAATATATTAAAGAAGTAGAAGGGGCAGCTAGGTGGCATAGTAGATAGAACAAAGGGCGTGGAATCAGGAAGACTCATCTTTATGAGTTCAAATCTGGCCTCAGACACTAGCTTTAATAACCCTGGCCAAGTCACTTAACCCTGTCGCTTCAGTTTCCTCATCTGTAAAATGAGCTGGAGAAGGAAATGGCAAACCATGCCAATATTTTTGCCAAGAAAACACCAAACTAGGGTAATGGAGAGTTGGACACAGTGGAACAATAAAAAAAGGTAGGCGGCTTGTCCTAATGATGGTTACATTCTAATAGAGGAAAGCAGGACCAGTATAAAAGCATGTATAGGATAAAAATTATAGGAACACAGCTGTATTTATAAGACTAACTGCACCTACATTTACATAGTAAGTAAGGTTTCACTAAGGTGACTGGAGGTGGTAGAATTAAGAGGAGTTAGGCTGCAAGGTTGGCAAGGAGACAAGAATCCTACCTTTGCACCAAAATAGTGCAGAGTTTAGGAAAGTAGTAGAACCTAAAGGAAAAAGTCAGAAAAAAAGAACTTCTGCGTCGGGCAGGTTTGAAGCGCTGCAGCTAAGCTGGAAATGAGAGCTTGCTGTAGGCTTGAGACTGAGAGTTTATTATGCTAAATGACTGAATCACATGTCGCTATGTTGACTAGGTCACTGACAACACAGCTATAAAGGCATAAAAATCAGCAACTATAAAAAGATTCTAAACATGTTCTTTCAAACCAGGTATTCTGCCAAGAGGTGCTGAGAGACATTTCCTGTCATGAAAATGGGAACCCCTGGAGGCAAGAAGAACTAAGATCTCTTAGGATTTTGACTTTGCTGCAATGTTTTAGGTGGCCACTCAAGTGACAAAGGAGATCAGTTCCTTTTTTTTTTATGTCTGAAGCCCTACTTATGTTAGCAATCAGTCTTTTTGTAGCACCTTAAACATTTGTTACATTGCAATGCATATGGTACATACAATCCATTTGTCCTAAGGATAAATTGTATTCATACATATATACATGTGTATATGCATATGTGTATATACATATGTGTGTATACCTACATGCATACATATATATATGCATATATAAAACCTTTTCAAGAGATACCACTTGAGAAGAGAGGTTGTGTGTGGTGTGTGTGTGTGTGTGTGTGTGTGTGTG
Source organism: Phascolarctos cinereus (assembly GCF_003287225.1). Taxonomy (NCBI): domain Eukaryota; kingdom Metazoa; phylum Chordata; class Mammalia; order Diprotodontia; family Phascolarctidae; genus Phascolarctos; species Phascolarctos cinereus. Next base: position 511,083,086 of record NW_027555847.1, read on the forward strand.
TGTGTGTGCATAACAGGACTTTTGGAGTAGTCTTAGTTAACCTGACAAGGAGGCAAGCGGATGAGGAGTTGCTTGCACACACCTAGATCTCCTGAATTCCAGGCATTCTACCACTGTAGTCCCCTTTGGCTACATAAACAGTTGCTTTCTTTCTGCTGGGCTTTCTGGCTTCTACTCTTTCCTTTGAGCTCCTGTTGCATCCAGATGGTGAAGATCTTAATTCATCCAGATGTGGGTGCCATGAACCAGTAAGAGGGGAAGGACTCCCTTCCCTTGTTCCTTCTTTTATCTCACCTAAGAAATGGGCCTGGGGTGTTTGTGTTTGTTGCAGTTCTATGTTTGTCCTCAGTTTCAGATGCAAGGCCATGGTGATCTTGGAGCCTGGATTGCAGGTAGGATGGGTGCAGTCAGCCTAGAAGGGAAGCCCAAAAAAGCCAGGGTGACTGGGACTTGAGGAAGGGTTGAACCTAATTCCCTCTCCCTCCCCAGAGACTGAGGTGATGCAGGGGGAATGGAAATTATGCTTCCTATATATTGGCGTATTCAAAATTATACTTGAATACCTATTTCTTTTGTTAAAACTAATCCTACTGTTGGTTGCTAAATGGAACAGATATAGGGGACTTCCCTTATACTTCAGGAAACAGTGTCAGTGGAAGCTGGAACCTTTTCAGGGGGTAGTGTAAAAATATAACATACTTGGCTTTCCAGGAAGTGGGGGCCAGGGTGGCCAGTGTTGCTCGAGCGTGTATACACACACACACCCCTTAGCTGATATAAAACAGGGAACAGGAAAAGAACCTTCTTCCCTTCTTGTTGGTTTAATTCATGGCGTCCATGCTATGGGTGAACTATGATCTTACATAGGCATATCTTGTATATTTGGTTCAAAACCACTACAGTAAAGCAAATATCATAATAAAGTGAGTTGCAGGAATTTTTTGGTTTCCCCGTGCATATAAAATTTATTCTTACACTACACTGTAGTCTGTTAAATGTGCAATAGTATTATGTCTAAACAAAACAATGTACATACTTCAATTAAAAATACTTTTTTTAGCTAAAAAAAAATGTGAACAACCATCTAAGCCTTCAGCAAATCATAATCTTTTTGCTGATGGAGGCTCTTGCCTTCATGTTGATGACTGCTGACTGATCAGGATGTCAATTGCTGAACAATGGGAAGGCTATGCTTTCTCAGTTGAATTCACTCTTTCCAGGATGCTTGTGAGTATGCTAATGGTAGGGAGGAGTGGGGGAGGGGAAGGACGTATGGTACCAACTGTTCTTACTATGCCACATTAGTAAATACCTTTTCTAAAAGCTAAGTTAGGCTGGCTGATAATTAAAGGGGAGCACAATGGATGGGAACTCCTGAGTGACAATATTAGAAGCCCAAGCTCCTCAGGGTTGCCTTTAGAATCCTAAAGGGAGAATTCATCAGCCACCCTACGGGGCTACAGCCTATATATATATGAGTGAGAGTTAGGGAATTAGCCTTGGAAGGGGTGCCACATATAATTACATACAGAGTAAATGTATTCACAATAAATACAAAATAAATATAAAGTGGCTAAATTTAAGGCACTTAGTAAGAGAGGGTGCTAGCAATTGGGGGGATCAATAAAAGTATCATGTAGAAGGTGGTACTTGGGCTGCATTTTGAAAGAAGTGAGGGATTCTGTGAGGTGGGACAGTTAGTGCAAAGGTACCAAGATGGGAGCTGGAGTACCAAGTGCAGTTTGAGACAAGTACAGTTTGGGCAGCTAGGTGGCACAGTGGACAGAGCACCGGCCTTGGAGTCAGGAGGACCTGAGTTCAAATCCAGCCTCAGACAGGCACATAACACTTATGTGTGACCTTGGGCAAGTCACTTAATCCCATTGCCTAGCCAAAAAAATTTAAAAAAGAGAGAGACAAATACAGTTTGGCTAGACCTGCAGTCAGGGGAGTATTGTCAAATGAGGTCAGAAATAGAGGCTGGAGCCAAGTTTTGAAAGTCTTTAAAGGACTAACAGAACAGTTTATATTTTATCGTAGAGTCAATAAGGAACCACTGGACTTTATTGACAGGTGACTGATATGATCAGATCTATGCTTAAGGAAAATCACTACAGCAGCTATGTAAAGGACGATTTAGAAAAGTGAGAGCTTTGAGGCAGAGAGCCCAAGGAGAAGGTTACTACCATGATCCAGGTGAAAAGTAACAAAGAGCAGGACTAAGATGGTGACTGTGTGAGTAGATAGAAGAGTCTAGAAGAACAAATGTTGTGAACAAAGAGACAGCAAGATTTGGCACCTCATTTGGTATGCTTGGGCATACATAACACATAATTTCATCTTAGTAATTACAAAAATGAATGACTTTTAGTTGCTATAAACTTACAAATGGTACCTATTCCAACAAAGATTCTGAGCACAGTGATATGAATAAAAGATGGAGATATGGTCGAAATTTTAGATCTCCTAGCTTGTCAAGGTGTTTGACATGATTGAGGAAGGCATTTCTTTAAATTATCTCATTGGCAGTTAACTTTAAAAATGAAGTTAAGATTCTGCAGAAGTTGTGATATAATTTATGTGCAAAGTTCTTTTAAAAAGAAATCCCTTCTGCATTGTCTCTGAGGAACCATCATCACTAACCCAATAGCTGGCAAAACTCATTACTGGCATCATATGCCCATCGATGCACAACATGGAGACTTGCTACTAAAGCATAAATCTTTTCTTCATGACATTGGAATTCTGCTGCTTGAAATGCAAAAAGTCAAATAAAGTTTTGACTTCTTGAAATGACTTCTTGGCTAACTACTTTAACATACCAACATGAGTTAAAAACAGTCTTCACCATAAAACTGTGTAAACTTTTGGAGTTGGGTTTTTTTTTGTTGTTGTTCTCATTAAAATGTCCCTAAATTGACTTTTCTTCTTAAACTGAAGTCCAAATTTAATTTTTGTAAATGTCAAATTCTAAATGAAAATTATCCATGGTACTAAGGACTTTTACTCATGCTAAATCACTTTCTCTCTAGCATGAATGTTCAAGAATGATCAAAGATGACCCTGAAAATAATAAATGAGAAGCATTTATTCACATCGAAGATAGTACAAAGTTTCAGTTTAGACTCTAGCCTGTGTAGGAAATAATAAGTAGCAAAATGTGTAATCGATACATCAGGAACATAGCTGCAGCTCTCCAGTCCATTGGAAACATTTGGGCACCAAGACTTGATCTTATTTGCTTGGCCTATCTAAATTCATAAAGAGCACCATTGGGTGGAAAAACAGATAAAAATTATTTTCCATTCCATTAATTGCAAAATATTTGAATCCAGGTAAGTTGAATTTCATAATCTAAAACTAGCTTCTGTACCAATCTATATACAGCAAGAAGAGTTCATAATACAATATTTTGCCATTTTGAATGTGGTTGCTTTTGACATCTGTATTACCTTAGGCCAAAGACAATAACTAGTATGAATGTTAAAATCTGATTTTTACCTTTCTCCATAAAAGTGTACAGGAAGCAGCTGCAAGCAAAGAATGATTATTTTCTCTAGTAAGATATTAATTAATTTTAAATTTCAATACAAGATAGCCCATCTAGATGCTGTCATAATGGTTCATAGGACTCTAAAATTTTGAAAACATAGAATAGCAGCTACTAATTAACAAAGTAGGGAATTATTGTCTTTGTTCACCTTGGTTTTTCACCAGTTGTATATATGCTTTTTTTTTGTTAAAATGTGATGAGGCAATACAACAGTAATGATGATCATAGTGTTGACGATATTCCCATAGGATCTTCTTCAAAAATATACTTCTGTTGCTTAAGAGGTAATGTGTTCAAAAATTGTGCATACCCTTTGACCCAGCAATAGCACTTCTAGGGCTATATCCCAAAGAAATCATACAAATGAGAAAAAGACCCACATGTACAAAAATATTCATAGCAGCTCTTTTCATGGTGGCAAAGAATAGGAAATTGAGACGATGCCCATCAATTGGGGAATGGCTGAACAAGTTGTGGTATATGAATGTAATGGAATACTATTGTGCTATAAGAAATGATGAACAGGCTAACTTAAGAAAAACCCGGAAAGACTTGTATGGTCTGATGCTGAGTGAAATGAGCAGAGCCAAGAGAACATTGTACACAATAACAGCCATGTTGTGTGATGACGAATATTGATAAACTTAACCCTTCCCAGCAATACAAGGATCTAAGACATCTCCAGAGGCCTTGTGATGGAAAATACTATCCATGTCCAAAGAAAGAACTATGAAAGTGGAATTACTATTTTTTTTCTCTTCTGTTGAGTTTTGTTTCCTCTTTCTGATGGTTCCTCCTATTGCTTTTAATTTTTACTTCCAACACCACTAATGTGAAAATATGTTTAATAGGAATGTAAATGTATAGCCTATATCAGATTGTGTACTGTCTTGGGGAGGGTGGTGGGGAGGAAGGGGGAGAAAAATTTTAAACTCAAAAGCGTATGGAAGTGATTATTGATAAATCAAAACAAATTAATAAAAAAAATTTTAAAATGAGATAATGTGTTCATCATACTACACAAATAACAGATTGTTCAATTTGGAAGGGACTTTAGGGAAAATCAAGTCCAAATTTTCCATTTTGTAGATGAGGAGACTGAGGTCTAGAGAAAACTGACCTGCTCAAGATAATATCTTTATAAGCTATATATAGTTGCATCTTTTCAAACACAGATCTTTTGACTCAAAAGCCAGTGGTCATACTACTATGTCAGTTGTGCAATGGCCAAATAAAATCACTGGGAACTTGGTGGGGGAGCAAGTATGAAATTAAGACAAGCTTAGTATAATTTGTTAAGTTTTTCTACTTGTCTCCTCCTACTAGAATGTAAACTCTTTGAAATCAAGGACTATCTTTACTTTCGTATTTGTATCCTCAGAGCTTAGCAGGGTGCTTGGCATGTGATAAGTCTTAATAAATACTTCATTCATTCATATATTCTGCTTGTTCATTTTTCCTAGATGTCCATCTTGATAGGGAAGAGTTAACTGTATTTGTTGCAGGAGACATTTGAATTCCCTTAATGTTATGGGAAATGACAGCAGATAGAAGAGGGAAGAGAAGGAAGAAATGGCAGTGATAAAAGTACATGGAAGAGGGAAAAGATTTTTGTTTCCTTTGATTGCAAAATCTTAGAATTGGAAGGGAGCTCTGAGGCTTTCTAGTCCAATTTATACCTAAACAAGACTATCCATTACAACACTATCAATCTAATAAGTGGTCACTGAAAACCAGCTTCTGCTGGAAGATCTCTAGTAACGGGGAACCCACTTCCTGCTAAGGGAGCCCATTTAAACTGTTTGTTGTAGTTGAGTCATTTCAGTTGTGTCCAACTCTTCACAAGCCCATTGAGGGTTTTCTTGGCAAAGATACTAGAGTGATTTGCCATTTCCTTCTCTAGCTCATTTGACAGATGAGGAAACTGAGGTAAACAGGGTTAAGTGACTTGCCCAGGGCCACACAGCTAGTAAGTGTCTGAGGCCAGATTTGAACTCAGGAGGATGTCTTCCTGATTCCAAGTCCAGTGCTCTATCCACTGCATCACCTAGCTACCCATTCCAATTATGAACAGCTCTAATTACAAGAATGCTTTCCCTTACATCAAGTGTTAAACTGTTTCTCTATGAATTTCTCCTATTGTTTTAGTTTTGCATCTTTACACAGTAAGACCCAGCTAAGGTAGATTATCTTGAGAACATTTATTGAAGAAATTATAAGTATGAAATAACATTGTTCTATCAGTGTTTCTATAGAAATTTTTCAGTAACAATGAAACCACTACAGCTGGATTCTAAAATCTCAGTACCAATGAGATACGTATGTGAGAAAGTAGGGATGGAAATTAAGAAGGCAAAACCCTGGGCAGCTAGGTGGTGCAGTGGATAAAGCACCAGCCCTGGAGTCAGAAGGACCTGAGTTCAAATCTGGCCTCAGACCAAATGCTTGACACTTACCAGCTGTGTAACCTGGGGCAAGTCACTTAACCCCAATTGCCTAAAAATTAAAAGAAAAATTTTAATTAAAAAAAAGTGAAACCCAGAAATGTTGCTGGGAATTACTAAATACGTGTGTGTATGCATGTATATACACATATATATAACATGTATATATATGTATATATATACATATATGAGAGATAAATAGTTATTTTTTATTACATTAATAACCAATTATTAAATTTGGATTGAGGCTTTTCTTTTCTATTTCCTTATTCAGGGACCAGTCTCTGTAGATCAGTCGATCAGTCTCTGAAGGACATTGCTGATAGATAAGATCGTCCAAATCCTCTGGGTACATGCTTTGCAATCTTGGGCAGGATGCCACTCAACTAGAAGACCTTATGAATAGAATGTAATCTAGTTGAATTCTTTCCCTTAAGAAGTAAGTCTATGCCCTTGAAGCCCCACCTTTGTGGTCTGGGGTAACCCAGCTTATGAAGGAGAAAATCAACCAAAGTGGTCCAGGTAGAGATGGGTTCCTTTGTCCAGATTGCTGGAGGCAGCTGAGTTCCATGATCAAGTCACATTCTCAGCAGGAGGAGCTGAAGACTTTTAGCCCACCTCCTCATTAATATGTCCACTCTTTCATTAATTATTCACCAATCAGGGTTGGTTTTCACTTGTCAAAGGTACCTCCTTTCCCAAAGGTATTTAAGCATTCAGTGATCTCCATGGTTTTATCTTTGATTACTGAGAGAAACCACCGGTCATCAATTTATTGATCATGATCTAGTCTAATTAATAAATTGAATATTAGTTAGCCAGAAACTGTCTTTCAGGCTTTTCATTCATTGTGTGTGTGTGTGTGTGTGTGTGTGTGTGTGTGTGTATTTCACACACATGTGAAATACATGCTGGAAGCAACATAATCACCAAAAAGGGAAGAGTACCAAACACTGGAAAATATCAGATAACATATAGTATGTATACTAAAGTCAACAACATATTGTCAAGTAATGAAAGAGGCCAAAGGCTTGTAGATTACTCAAAAATATCATACCTCTGTGTCACAAGTACTTTCTTCTAGAATACTTTTTGAAGGTACTAGACACACACTGACCAAATATCACAAGAAAGCAGCAGTTACTGATGTGGACGTCCTTTCAAAATCAGCTGTCTGCAATCAGCAGTGAATGGAATGATGGGCTAGAGTCAGGAAGATCTGAGTTCAAATCCAGACTCAGACATATACTAGCTGTGTGACTCTGGGCAAGTCACTTAACCTCTGTTTGCTTTAGTCTCCTCATCTGTAAAATGGAGATAATGATAACACCTACCTCCCAGTGTTGTTGTAAGGATCAAATGAGATAATAGTTGTAAAGCACTTAGTACAGTGCCTGGTACATACAAGGTGCTTATATGAATGTTAGCTCTTCTTCCCTTTTCCTCCTCTTCAAAACTTAATACTAAAAAAGAGGACAGATTGAAGCTGAGAAGACACTACAATACTACAGCAGCTCCAACTTAACCTATTTAAGAAAAATGTCTATTGAAAAGAGGAGAGGTGAAGGAATGGGAAAAATAAAGCCATTTACTGAAACTAACACCATTTGTTGGAGTTTAACCAATGCAAAACAATGGTTACAACAGGAAAGTAGAAAGACCTCAGAATCCACCTAATCTAGTAAACACTTGGTCTTCTTACCAAATAGAGATACATATTATCCAAGTGCAATGATGGTTTAAAGTATAAATTCATTTGCAAAATATTATCGAAGAGTATGGAAGATTACGAATTGTATAATCTCATAGGATAGCAAAATATCACAGCTTATGGGAGACTCATACAAGCCAAGTAGTTTACAGAGTGTTTGAAGCTGAAACTGGAAAGAGAATAATAAATTAATATGAAATGGAAAAGATTCATCAGTTTTTCTAGAGTCATCTGTGATGACAGTAGAACTTCCACATTGACCCACCATTATCTCAATATCCAATGTAAATAAATGGTAGTATCACTTGATAAGATAAAGATGGAGCTACTTGCCCTGGCCAACTATATCAAGAATACATCTGATCTAGAGGTGATAAAATACTAAAGGTACTCAGGGACTGGTTTTCAAGACATTCTCCAAAATAATCATGAACTCTTTTTTTATAAATGCCTCCATGTTTTGCATGTAGCTTGATTTAGATAATCAGAAGATCGTCAAAGTTATCCCTGTGGTTGCGTTTATCAAGGAATCTCAGGTCAAGAGTATATGCATGGTAAAGATGCAAGGATGTAGCAGGCAGGCTTTCACAGATGAATTTCTGAACAGATTTTTTGTTGTTATTGTTCTCATTCAGTTGTGTATGACATTTTATGACTCCATGGACTGTGTCTATGGGGTTTTCTTGGCAAAGCAACTGTAGTGTTTTGCCATTTATTTCTTCAGTGTGCCCCTGTTTTACAGATGAGGAACTGAGGAACATAAAGGTTAAGTGATTTGCCCAGGGTCACACACTAATAAGTGTACAAGACTGGATTTGAACTTAAATCTCCCAACTTTTGACCTAGCACTCTATATAGTGTATCACCTGGTTGCCTTTCTGAGCAGACTACTATCACACAATTAACTAAGAGGCAAAGAAAATATAATTTATTACTCATTGATTAGAAAAGGTAATTGAGGGGCAGCTAGGTGGCGCAGTGGATAAAGCTCTGGCCTTGGAGTCAGGAGGATCTGAGTTCAAATGTGACCTCAAATACATGACACTTACCAGCTGTGTGACCCTGGGCAGGTCACTTAACCCCATTGCCTTACCCCCCCCCCAGAAAAAAAGGGAAAAAAAGCAATTGAAATGTCTCCTAAGAAAATCTGCAAAGACCTACATGAACTGATACAAAGTGAGGCGAGCAGAGCCAGAACATTGTACTCAGTAACAGCAACATTGTGCAATGATCATCGATGATTCACTTAGCTCTTCTTAGAGTACAATGATCCAAGACAATTCCAAAAGACTCATGATGGAAAATGCTGTCCACATCCAGAGAAAAGAAATGATGGAGTCTGAATGCAAATCAAAGCATACTATTTTTATTTTTTTTAATTTTTTTATAGTTTTTTTCCTTTTGTTCCATTTCTTCTTATACAGCATGACTGATATGGAAATATGTTTCACATGATTGCACATATATAACCTATATTAAATTGCTTACCATCTTAGGGAAGAGGGGCGGGGAGGAAAATTTGGAGCTCAATATTTTATTAAAAATGAATGTTAAAAATTATCTTTACATGTAATTGGAAAAAGTAAGATACTATTTAAAAGAAATGTCTTCTAAGCCACCTACCTTAATTTACTGACACAGATTAAAAAGCAATTTTGATCATAAAGCAATTGACTCAATAGAGCAAATCATAGGCTTAAAGATCCTCCTTCAATAAAGTCTCTTTTCTAAATGAGATCACATGAGATTCCATGATAAATACAACTATAGGGATAACTCCTATCATCTTCTGATTATCTAGATGAAGTCAGTTGTAAAACATGGAGACATATACTTAATAAAAAGGATTCTCATCATTTCACACCCAGGGTACCTTCTTGCCCATATAATTTTTCAGCGTCTTAGTATGTGTTAGAGTCTCCTTCTGGACGGTTAACTCCTTGAGGGCGGGTTTAAAAAGACTTTGGTGCCAAGGAACAACTTAGAATCACTGAAAGGTGCATTCAATTTCCTCAATGCCATTCAATCCACATTTCTCTTCAGTTTTCAGCACAGATAATTATCCATTAACAATACTCATCTTAGATATCAATATCTAAGCTCTATGACCCAGTAGTCCAATAATTTTATGGTCTATAGAAGAGGAATTGAAAAACACGGTGAGAATCTCATAGTATGAGAAGACATAGATGATTTGTAATCCACTGTGTTGAAAGCAATACTCACACTGAGGTAAAATATTGAATTGAATAGTCTACCAGTAATCAGAAAGCTTCCTAATTGAGATTTTTAATTTGGCATGTAAGCCATTTTGTGCTAGGCACTTAATAAATATGAATGAATGAATGAAAACAAATAGATGAATAAATAAATGCATCAGTGGGTATTCTGGAATGAAAGATGTCATTGGCTTTTGAAGATCATGTGAAATAAGTACTTCTAGGAAAATTATGACCTAATTTCAGAACTCCCAAGTCAAAGAGAAAATACTTCAAGCAACCAGAAAGCAACCATTCAAATACCATGGAACCACAGTCAAGATCACACAAGATTTAGTAGCTACCACATTAAAGAACTGGAGGATTTGAAATGATATCCAGAAGGGAAAAAGCTTGGATTACAACCAAGATAACCTACCCAGCAAAACTGAATATAATCCTTCAAGGGAAAAAATGGATTATTTAATGAAATAGAGAACTTTCAAGCATTCCTGATGAAAAGACCAAAGCTGAGTAGAAAATGTGACTTTTAAATACAAGAAAAAAGAGAAGCATATAAAGGTAAACATGTAAGAGAAATCAAAAGGGAATCAATATGGTTAAACTATTTACCCTTTCATATGGAAAGATGATATAAGTATCTTCTAAGAACTTTATTGTTATTAGGACAGTTAGAAGGATTCTACATAGAAAGGTGTGGGAATAAGTTGATTATGTTGGGATGATGTACAAAAAAAAATGGATAGGTGAGAAAATGGATGCCCTGGAAACAGGGGGATGGAAGAGGAAAATTAGATGAAATTATCTCACATGAAAGAGGTGAACAAGGATGAACTTTTACATTGGAGGGGAAAATAATGGGGAGGGGAGTGGACAATGCTTGAGCCTTACTCATATCTAAATTGATTCAAAGAAGAAAAGAAAATGTATACATACACACACATACATACATACTCAATCTGTAATAGAAATCTATCTTACCCAACAGGAAGTAGGAGGGGAAATGGGCAAGACCAAGAAATGGTGATAAAAAAGAAAGAAGATTAAAGAAGGAAGTGGTCAGAAGCAGAACCGACTTCAGAGGAAGGATAGGATAAAAAGAGAGAAAGAAAGATAAACAGAAGAAAATATGATGGAGGGAAATGCTTGGTTAGTAATCATAACTGTGAATATGATAGAATGAACTCATCCATAAAAGGAAGAGGATAGCAGAATGTATTACAAATCAGAATTTAACAACATATTGTTTATAAGAAACATACTTGATGCAGAGAGACACACACAGAGTTAAAATAAGGGGCTAGAGCAGAATCTTATTATCCTTCAGCTGAAGTAAAAAAAGGCAGAGGTAGCAACCATGATCTCCAGACAAAGAAAAAGCAAAAATAAATCTAATTAAAAGGGATAAGCAGGGAAAAAAACATCTTGCTAAAAGCAACCATAGACCACAAAGTAATATCGATACTTAACATGCATGCACCAAATGCATGCCTCCAAATTAATTTTTTGTTTTTATTTATTTTTCATTCATTTTGAACTTAAATATAAAAAGACCAAAAAAAGAACATTTCCATGTACACAGAACAACAAAAGAATAAAACCATGAATTTCCATTTCACACTGTTTACCTTTTTTGGGAAACTATGTAATAAATACCATACATCATTTTCAAAGCTGCTCAGCTTTTCTCTGTTTCCTTCTAAGTTTGTTTTTGTCCTCTGTTACACATTTTTTATTTTTTTTCTCTCTCTCCCCCCTTCCATGCCCTAGAGAAAGCTACCACTAGATACACAAATTTTACATATATATGTATGTATGTATATGTGTGTATACATGTGTATACGTGTGTGTGTATGTAAAACCATACTATACATACTTCTGTTTAACAGTTCTTCCTCTGGATGTGGATAACATCTTCATAGATCATTTTTAGTTGATTTAAGTATTTATAATGCTCAAAATGACTGAATCATTCAAAGTTTTTCTTAGAACAATATTGCTATTACTGGGTACAATGTTCTTTTGGTTCTGCTCACTTAATTCTTCATTATTTCATGCAAGCCTTTCCATGTTTTTCTAAAATCAAGCAGATCATCATTTCTTATAGAACAATAGTATTCCAAGCACTCAAATTCTTAAGGAAAAGTTAAATTAATTACAGCAGGAAATAGACAATAAAACTATACTAGTAGGGGATTTCAACTTTCCCTTATCAGAGCTAGATAAATCTAACAATAAAATAAATAAGAAAGAAGTCAAGGAGATGAATAGAATTTTAGAAAATTAAATATAATAGATCTCTGGAGAAAACTGAATAGGAATAGAAAGAAAAATGGAAACCTTTCTCTCAGCAGCACATGGCACTTTCAGAAAAATTGACTGTGTATTAGAACATAAAAACCTCACAACCAAATGCAGACAAGCAGAAATATTAAATGAACCACTTCCAGATCATAATACAACAAAATTATATTTAATAAATGACTTAATAATGGCAAGTTAATTGGAAACTAAATAACCTAATCCTAAAGAATGAGTGGGTCAAAGAACAAATTACAGAAACAATCAACAATTTCACTAAAGAGGACAGCAATGAGACAACACTCCAAAATTTATAGGATGAAGCCAAAGTAATATTTAGGGAGGAAACTGTATCTCTAAACTTTTACATCAGTAAAAGAGGGAAAAAGCAGATCAATATATCAGGTTAGTGCAACTAAAAAAAATTAGAAGAACAAATAAAAAATCTCCAATTAAGCACCAAAGTGGAAATCTTGAAACTCAAAGAAGAGATGAACAAAATTGAAAGTAAAAAAGCCATTGAACTAATAAATAAAACTAGGAGCTGGTTTTATAGGGAGGGGAACAAAATGGGCAAATCACTAGTTAATTTGATTTAAATAAAGAAAGAAAACCATATTATTAGTACCAAAAATGAAGAGTGTATGTACCACCAATGCAGATGAGATTAAAGCAGTTATTAGAAGTTATTTTCCATGAAACATTTAAAGAACAATTAATTCCAATACTATATAGACTATTTGGGGAAATAGGTGAAGAAGGAGTCTTACCAAATTCTTTTTATGATACAAATATGGTGTTGATACCTAAACCAGGAAGAGTTAAAATAGAGAAAGAAAATTATAGACCAATTTCTCTAATGAATATAGGTGCAAAAATTTTAAACAAAATACTAGCAAATAGATTGCAGCAACTTATCACAAGAATAATACACTATGACCAGGTAGGATTTATACCAGGAATGCAGGGTTGGTTCAATATTAGGAAAACTATCAGCATCATTGAGCATATCAACAACAAAACCAACAGAAACCACATGATCATCTCAATAGATGCAGAAAAAGCTTTTGATAAAATACAACACCCATTCCTATTAAAAACACTAGAAAGCATAGGTATAAATGGAGTCTTCCTTAAAATAATAAATAGCATATATCTAAAACCTTCAGCAAGCATTATATGTAATGGGGACAGGCTAGAAGCATTTCCAATAAGATCAGGGTGAAACAAGGATGTCCATTATCACCACTGTTATTCAATATTGTACTGGAAACCTTAGCTTTAGCAATAAGAGAAGAAAAAGAAATTGAAGGCATTAGAATAGGCAAAGAAGAAACAAAGCTATCACTCTTTGCAGATGACATGATGATATACTTAGAGAATCCTAGAGAATCAAGTAAAAAACTACTTGAAATAATAAACAACTTTAGCAAAGTTGCAGGCTATAAAATAAACCCACATAAATCATCAGCATTTCTATATATTACCAACAAAGCCCAACAGCAAGAGATAGAAAGAGAAATCCCATTTAAACTTACTGTAGACATTATAAAATATTTAGGAGTCTACCTCCCGAAACAAACCCAGGAACTCTATGAACACAATTACAAAACACTTTTCACACAAATAAAATCAGATCTAAATAATTGGAAAAACATCAGTTGCTCATGGGTAGGCCGAGCTAATATAATAAAAATGACAATCCTACCTAAGCTAATTTACTTATTCAGTGCCATACCAATCAAACTACCAAAAAATTATTTTATAGAGTTAGAAAAAATAATAACAAGATTCATTTGGAAAAACAAAAGGTCCAGAATATCAAAGGAACTAATGAAAAGAAATGCAGGGCCTAAAAAAAAGCAGCAATCATCAAAACTGCTTGGTACTGGCTAAGAAATAGGGAGGTGGATCAGTGGAATAGGTTAAATATGCAAGACACAGTAGTCAATGACTATAGTAATCTATTATTTGATAAACCCAAAGACCCCAGCTTCTGGGATAAGAACCCACTCTTTGAAAAAAACTGCTGGGAAAACTGGAAAAGAGTATGGCAGAAACTAGGCATAGACCCAGATCTCACACCATATACCAAAATAAAGTCAAAATGGGTTCAGACTTAGATATAAAGGCTGATACCATAAGTAAACTGGGAGAACAAGGAATAGTTTACCTATCAGATCTATGGAGAACAGAAGAATTCATGACCAAACAGGAGATAGAGAACATTATGAAAAGCAAAATGGATCATTTTGATTACATTAAATTGAAAAGTTTTTGCACAAACAAAGCCAATGCAACTAAGATTAGAAGGAAGGTACAAAATTGGGAAAGAATTTTTACAACCAGTCTCTCTGATAAAGGCCTCATTTCTAAAATATACAGAGAATTAAGACAAATTTATAAGGACACAAGCCATTTCCTGATTGATAAATGGTCAAAGGATTTGAACAGACAGTTCTTAGATGAAGAAATTAAAGCCATCTATAGTCATATGAAAAAATGCTCTAAATCGTTATTGATTAGAGAAATGCAAATCAAAACAACTCTGAGGTACCACATCACACCTATCAGATTGGCCAACATGACAAAACAGGAAAATGATAAATGTTGGAGAGGATGTGGGAAAATTGGAACGCTAATACATTGTTGGTGGAGTTGTGAAATGATCCAACCATTTTGGAGAACAATTTGGAACTATGCCCAAAGGGCCACAAAAATGTGCATACCCTTTGATCCAGCAATAGCTATATCCCAAAGAGATCAAACAAATGGGAAAAGGACCCACATGTACAAAAATATTCATAGCAGCTCTTTTTGTGGTGACAAAGAATTGGAAATTGAGAGGATGCCCATCAATTAGGGAAAGGCTGAGCAAGTTGTGGTATATGAATGTAATGGAATACTATTGTGCTATAAGAAATGATGAACAGGCTGACTTCAGAAAAACCTGGAAAGACTTATATGGTCTGATGCTGAGTGAAGTGAGCAGAACCAAGAGGACTTTGTACACAATAACAGCCATGTTATGCAATGACTAAGATTGTTAAACTGAACCCTTCTCAGCATTACAAGTATTTAAGACATCTCCAGAGGCCTCAGGATGGAAAATGCTGTCCACATTCAAAGAAAGAACTATGGAAGTCGAATCGCTATCACTTATTTTTACCTTCTGTTGAGTTTTGTTTCATCTTTCTGATGGTTCCTCCTATTGGTTTTAATTTTTACTTACAACTTCACTAATGTGAAAATATGTTTAATGGGTATGTAAATGTAAAGCCTATATCAGATTGTGCACCGTCTTGGGGAGGGTGGGGGGAAGGAAAAGGGAGAAAAATTTTCGACTCAAAAGCATATGGAAAAAAAACATAAAAAAAGTTTTTTTCTGCAATTATATGCCAGTAAAACTGATTATTCAAGTGAAATGAATGAATATTTACAAAAATATAAACTGCCCAGATTAACAAAAGAGGAAATATGATGCATAAATAACTCTACCTTAGAAAAAGAAATTGAACAAGCCATCAATGATCCGCTTAGGAAAAAATCCCCAGGACCAGATGGATTTACAAGTGAATTCTACCAAACATTTAATGAACAATTAATCCTAATAGCATATAAACTATTTGATAAAAAATAAGCAAATAAGAAGTCCTGCCAAATTTCTTTTATGACACAAATATGGTTTTGATACTTAAAATGAGGAGAGCAAAAATAAAGAAAATGATAGGCTGATTTCCTTAACAAATATCAATGCAAAATTTTAATAAAATACTAGCACTAGCTGTGTGACCCTGGGCAAGTCACTTAACCTTGTTCGCCTCATCAAAAATAAAATAAAATAAAATAAAGAATTTTTAAAAATAAAATAAAATACTAGTAAAAAGATAACAGCAATATATCACAAAAATCATACATTATGACGAGGTGAGATTTATACCAGGAATGCAGAGCTGGTTTAGTATTAGTGAAATTATCAGCATAATTGACCATATGAATAACAATAACAACAAAAATCATATGATCATATCAATAGATGCAGAAGAAAAAATCTTTGACAAAATAAAAACACTTATTCCTATTAAAAACACTAGAAAGCATAGGAATCAACAGAGCATTTCTTAAAATGATAAGGAGCATCTAACTAAAACCAAGAGCAAGCATTACTTATAATGGGGATAAACCTGAAGCCTTCCCAATAAGATCAGGAGTGAATCAAGAATGTTCATTATCACCACTATTATTCAATATTGTACTAAAATGCTAGCTATGGCAGTAAGATAAGAAAAAAATGAGTTAAAGGAATAAAAATAGGCAGTGAGGAAACAAAATTATCACTCTTTGCAGATGATGTGATGGCATACTTAGAGAACTCTAGAGACAACTAAAAAAACTAGCTGAAACAATTAACTTCAGCAAAATTATGGGATACAAAATAAAGTCACATAAATCATTAGGATTTCTATATGCTATAAACAAAACCCAACAGCAAGAGATAGAACAAGGAAATCTATTTAAATAATGGCAGTCAATATAAAATAATTGGGAGTCTACCTGCCAAACCTAGGAAACTTCAGAACTTAGAACTATATGAACACAATTACAAAACACCTTTCACAGAAATAAACACAGATCTAAACAAATGAAGAAATATTAATTGCTTATTGATAGGCCAAGCCTATATAATAAAAATGACAATTCTACCTAAGTTAATTTACTCATTCAGTGCCATGCCAATCAAACTAAAAAAGAATTATTTTGTAGAACTAGGAAAAAATACTAACAAAATTCATCTGGAAGAACAAAAGTCAAGAATATCAAGGGAATCAATGAAAAAAAATGTGAAGGAAGGTGACCCCAGCAGTTCCCGATTTCAAACAACATTACAAAGTGTTATTTATCAAAAAATCTTGTACTGGTTAAGAAATAGTGTGATGGATCAGTGGAAAAGACTAGATATATAATACATAGTAGTAAATGACCATATTAGTCTAGCATTTGATAAATCCAAAGATCCAAGCTTTTGGGGTAAGAAATCAACATTTGACCAAAATTGCTGGGAAAATTGTAAAGCAGTTTGGCAGAAACTAGGCACAGACCAACATCTCACACTATATGCTAAGATAAAGTCAAAATGGATAAGTGATTTAGACATAAAGGATGATATCATAAGTAAATTAGAGGAGCATGAAAAATGTACCTCTTAGATCTATAAATAAGGGAAGAACTTATGACCAAACAAGATAGAGATGATTATAGGAAGTAAAATAGATGGTTGCATGAAATTAAAAAGCTTTTGTACAAACTAAACTAAAGCAGCCAAAATTAGAAGGAAAACAAGAAACTGGAGGAAATTTTTTACAGCAAGTTTCTCTAGTAAAGGCCTCACTTCTCAAATATATAGGGAACTGAACCAAATTTATAAAAATAAGAAGCATTTTCTATTGATAAATGTCAAAAGATATGAGCAGGCAGTTTTCAGAAGAAGTCAAAACTATCAATAGTCACATGAAAAAATGCTCTAAATCACTACTGATGAGAGAATTGTAAATTAAAACAACTCTGAGATATCACCTTATACCTATCAGATTAAACACAACGTGACATAAAAGGACAATGACAAACGCTGGAGGGAATAGGGAAAAATTGGGGTGTTAATGCATTGTTGGTGGAATTGTGAACCATTCTAGAGAAAAATTTGGAACTATGTCCAAAGGGTTATAAAACTGTGCATACCCTTTGATCCACCAATACCACTACTAAATCTGTATCTCAAAGACATCAAAGAAAAATGGAAAGGATTTATTTGTACAAAAATATTTATAGAAGCTCTTTTTTGTGGTGGCAAAGATTTGGACATCAAGAGTATGCCCATAAATTGGGGAATGGCTAAATAAGTTGCGTTATATAATTGTGATCAAATACTATTGTGCTACAAGATATAATAAGCAGGATGGTTTCTGAAAAGCCTGAGAAAACTTATACAAACTCGTGCAGAATGAAGTGAGCAAAACCAGGAGAACATTGTACACAGTAACAGCCATATTGTAAGAATGATCAACTGTGGAAAACTTAGATACTCTGATCAAGACAATGACCCAAGACAATTCCAAAGGACCCATGATGAAAAATGCTATAGACCTCTGGAGAGAGAACTAATGAACTCTGCAGGCAAATTGAAACACATTTTTTTTTCTTTCTTTAGTTTTTATTGTTTTATTTTGTTTGCATTTTCTCTTGCAACATAGCTGAAATGAAAATGTTTTGCATGACTTCACATAAATAATTGATATCAAATTGGTTGCCTTCTCAAGAAGAGAAGAACAAGAGGGGTGAGAGAATTTGTAACTCAAAATTTTATAAAATAATTGCTAAAAATTTTTACATGTAATTAAGAAATACTTAACAAAATAATTAAAACAATATTTAAAAAAGAATTAGTGAAAAGGAAAGACTTTGGCTAAGGGCAGAGTTTCCAGGATCAGTTCCAAGAAGGATGTGATGCCTGAGGAGAAACTGCAGTGGTCAGCAAGGTTTATGGCCCATGGCAGAATCCTTTACGTTACTTAATGCCTTATCATTGCTATACCTTGGGTCAAAAAGAAACATTCTTGAGTTTATTTTTTGAATAAATGTCCCCAAAAGACAGTCTTTCCAAATAACATATACTATATGGGGCCAAGAGTCTTCTTTCTGGAAAATTCTTTCCTGCTTTTAATTAGATCCTATAATATACACACAGTGGCATTCTCATGGCTAGCTTACGATTTATGCAAGATCACAGCCTCCAAATCAAGAAAAAATTCATTACAAGCCAACCACACAGGTATTAGGCTCAAAATATATGCCAATCGATGAGCTGTTGCAAATACTTTTTGACCCTTTCTCCCTTGCCTTGTTCTTCATTTCTTGGGACTGAATTAGGAACTCACAGAATCTGAATGTAGTGAGTCTTCTTTTCAGAGGAAAGAAAGTACTTAAAAGCTATGCCTGATTGGCAAAAGGAAAGAGAGACGTGGCACCCTTCTTTAACTACAATGAAGTCATCATCAAAAATATATTTGTTAAGCTCAGATTCTTAAAATCCAGTCATTGCTCAGATTCTTACAATCTAGCCATGGGCTTAGATGCTTAAAATCTAGCCAATAGCTCATTAATGTTCAGACTCCTTAAGAGTCTGCCCAATATGACAGATGTTCTAATAAACCTTGTCTTTGGCTAAATATACATATACATATACATATACATATACATATACATATACATATACATATACATATACATATACATATACATATACATATACATATACATATACATATACATACATACACATACACATACACATACACATACACATACACATACACATATACATACACATACACATACACATATACATATACATATACATATACATATACATATACATATACATATATACATATACATACATATACATATACATATACACATATACATATACACATACATATACATATGCACATGCATATGCATATGCATACGCATATACACATGCATACGCATATACACATGCATACACATACGCATACGCATACACATACGCATACGCATATACAGATATACATACGCATACACATACACATACACATACACGTATACATATACATATACATATACATATACATATACATATACATATACATATACATATACATATACATATACATATACATATACATATACATATACACATACACATACACATACACATACACATATACATATACATATACATATACATATACATATACATACACATATACATATACATACACATATACATACACATACACATGCACATACACATATACATATACACATATACATATACACATATACATATACATATACACATATACATATACATATACATATATACATATGTTCTTTCCAGCTCTATAATCCAAAGTGAGGAAGCTGAAGCTCAGAGCCATTTAAGTGACTATCCCAGTGCCTCTCTAACATAGCTAGTAAATTGCCAAAGCTGAGACTTGAAACTAGAGCTTCTGACTCTAATACAAAGTTGCACTAATCGAAGATAATCCGAAACTTGACTCTCAAACCTTTCACCAAGAAACTAAGATACCAAGATCTCATTAAAATTAAAGGAAAATAAATTAGGGTCTATTCTCCAGACCGCAGAAATTGAAAAAAAGTAAAAGTCAACAATAATGTCATGGGGATTGTTTTTGGGTGATATTGACATTCTTAAAATCAAAAACTGTAACACATATACATATATATATATACATATATATACGTACATATGTATGTATATATATGTATATATATGTATATGTGTTACAGTTTTTGATTTTAAGAATGTCAATATCTATATACATATATATATACATACATATATATACGTACATATGTATGTATATATATGTATATATATATGTATATGTGTTACAGTTTTTGATTTTAAGAATGTCAATATCTATATACATATATATATGTTAAATCCTCTCTGTCTCTATGTCTGTTGCTATCTCTCTCTCTCTCTCTCTCTCTCTCTCTCTCTCTCTCTCTCTCTCTCTCTCTTTCCCCTCCACTCTCACTCTCATCCACACTTGTGATTTCATTGGTCTAGGGACTCAAAATAATGAATGTCCTTCAATCTAAATCAGTAACCATCGTACAACTACAATTTGGAGAGTCAACCAACTACTAAAAGGTTAAACGACTTACCCAAGGTCACAGAGCAAGTACCTATCAGAGTCTGGATTTGAACACTAGCCTACCTGAATGAGGCCAGTCTTCCGTCCAGTAAGCGTACTATTGAGTTTTAAGAGAATTGATCTGGAAAGAATAGAGAAGCAGTGTTACAAGGCAGGTAGGTGGCCAGACATGAAATCATAAAAACCTGTATTCTAGAGCCACCTTTAACACGTACGGCTAGGTGACCATGTTTTCATGAAGCTTCCAGTCTAGGAAAAATGTACTAATAGCCATGTTTTGGATTTATGATTTCTCTGGTGAATTTCAAAATAGGAATAAAGCATCACTTTATTATCGATTCATTGCATCATGGTGTAGTAGTGTTACCTTTTCCTTAAGATTTAATCTTCTCATTCAACATCAAGGAAAAAATAGCCTCTACTTTATAGCTATCAGAATTCTTTATTCACAGCTTCCTTCCAGCTAATATAGTTCTGTGCTTTTTTGAATTTTGAAGACTTTTGAACATAAAATTAAACCTTAATTTAATGAAACAAACTCATCCCATTTTTAGTCAGAGGCTTCCTATATAATTGATTTCCTGGGTCAATGGCTGGATTAACTTTCAATAGTTTAAATTTAGTCTTTTAATTCTATTTTCTATCAAAGGCCATAGCATTTGCTTCTTGGTGTTACAGTTTTTGATTTTAAGAATGTCAATATCACCCAAAAACAATCCCCATGACATTATTATTGACTTTTACTTTTTCCAATTTCTGCGGTCTGGAGAATAGACCCTAATTTATTTTCCTTTAATTTTAATGAGATCTTGGTATCTTAGTTTCTTGGTGAAAGGTTTGAGAGTCAAGTTTCAGATTATCTTCGATTAGTGCAACTTTGTATTAGAGTCAGAAGCTCTAGTTTCAAGTCTCAGCTTTGGCAATTTACTAGCTATGTTAGAGAGGCACTGGGATAGTCACTTAAATGGCTCTGAGCTTCAGCTTCCTCACTTTGGATTATAGAGCTGAAAAGAACATTAGAGATTAGCTAATCTAAACCTCTCATTTTACAAATAGGGAAACTGAGGTCTGGCATTACCTGAGTAGAGATGGCCCTGGATGGAGTGGGAGTCCTTGGCCTTTTTAAGCTAAGGTCTGTAACAGGACTCAGGTTGACTAAGGCAATGCCCATTCAGTGATTAAGCCTAGGTAAGAAATGAGGTGGAGAATGGCCTTTATTCCAGGTTTTGTGGAGATGTGATTTGGCAACTCTTATTGCAGGTATTGAAGCCTCTGTCTCCCCAGAAAAAAAAGTTCTTGCCATTGAGGTCCTTAGCACTGTCAAATGTTCAACATCAGAAATAGAAATGGTTTTATCAATGGAAATAACATTAAAGAAGATACATTACCATCTGCTTTGCCATTGAGACTCAAGGGTCATGAGGCTTCTCCATCTGACTCACAGCTAAAGTCTCGTGTCTATGTTATTCTCCTCCTATCCCAACGTCATCATAAAGTGAACTCCCCAAGAGATTGTCTTGCTTTTCTATTTGTATTCCTAATATTTAACACTGCTTTGCACATACTATGTGAATAATAAACACTTTTTCTTTCATTCATTTGTCTTTTCATTTGTTCATCCATATGGCTAGTCAAGAGAGCCTGAAACTCCTTCATCATGAGCACAGTGCTTTTGAATGATCATCTATGTTCATTCTCCAAGTTCAGTTTTCATTTCATATAGATTATACTTAGAAACATAGAGCTAGTCAGAAGACTGATTTTATTAATATTAGATTTCTCTTATACTCCAATGCTGCAATGAATCTCTGACCTACCTGCTGTGGCTGTTCCTTCCAATGCTGCTGATAGCATCACAGCCATGCTTTCTTATATGCCACAAAGACTTTTTTTTCCATTCCTCACTGGGCTGTGCTGGTGATCCTGAGCTCTCAAAGGTAATACCGCAAAGATCACACTGTGGCAGAAAAGCGCACTCACTGTGTCTGTCTTTGGTCAGACAGTAAATACACATTTTAAATACCTATGTTCCTGGCACTGTGCTAAGCACTGCGGATACAAAGAGAGGCAAAAGACAGTCCCTGCCCCTAAAGAGCTCATAATCTAATGAGGGAGACACTACTTTAAAAAAAACTGAGAAGGGGAGGGGAATGATGAAGTCCAGAGGAGGGCAGCCAGGTGGGAAATGAGGAGATGGCTGCCTTGGGTTGTTGTGTTGTTGCTGTTGTTGTTGTTGAGTTGTATCTGATTCTTCATGACCCCAAATCTGTGGGGTTTTCTTGGCAAAGACACTGGAGTAGTTTGCTACTTCCTTCTCTAGGGTGTTGTCCTCATTTGACAGATGAGGAACTGAGGCAAATAGGGGTTCAGTGACTTGGCCAAGGTCACATAGCTAGTAAGTATCAGAGGCCAGATTTGAATTCAGATCTTCCTGACTCCAGGCCTGGTGTTGGTGCTCTATTCACTGGGCCACCCTCTTTAAGTAGAAGAATCTGAGAGGAGCTCTCTGCTGTCCATCCTCAACCTCTCCAATCAGAGGAAGGGAGAGGTTCAGGGGCAGAGGATACTAAAGAGATACGAGTTTCACGGTTAATGTGATCTTGCAGAACTTCCTATAAAGCCCACAAGTACAGCCAGGTGAGAAATTATGACATGACTGTGCTGGGTACCTTCCTTAAATGATAGATACTATTATTATCCTCATTTTACAGTTGAGGAAACTGAGGCAGAGGTAAAGTGACTTGCCCTGAGTCACACAACTAATAAATATCTGAGGCTAGATCTAAATTTAGGTTTTCCTGACTTTAGCTCCAGGCTGAGCTGCCTGGTGATTTGCTGCAGCCAAAATAATTATCACCTGGTGGCCAGCCTTCTGGTAATGAGCCTATTTGATCTAAGGCTGATCCTCAGATGACACTCACAGACTGGGAATCACAGTTTGGGAGTCCACACCATGAAGGGACATTAGATGGCTGTAGTGGAGAAATCATAATATTAGTAGTGAAATAGTGAAAGTAAAGTAAAGTAATGGAACATTAAAAGAATGACATTTCTTTAATTCCTCATAGCTCAGAAGAGTTGGATAACAGCCATTTCCCTAATTTTCTCCTGTAATTAAAACTCCAGGTGCCAAAAAACCCCCACAAAACCCACAAAACCTATCAAGAGAGTCCAACAAAAGCTACAAAGCTAAGAGCCTGTTTGATTTCAGCTGGATTAAAAAAAATGTCCAGACAATTTCTGCAAGGCAAGCAATTAAGTACCTCCCAGTTTTGAGAACAAGCTCAATCACCTGTTTCAGTAGCACCTTCCTCCAATAAGAAGGAGCAGGTGAGCCTTTTCTGAAGCCGGCAACTCTCCGCATCTGTCACTTGAATTCGAAGAGCAGCCAGTGCCAGGCAAACACTACATTTGTCTCTGATTTCCTCTTTGTACACTTCAAAGAGCTCAGACAGATAGTGCAGATTAGACTGATGCTCCTCAGATTGCTCTCCAGGTAAGTGTTCATGGTTGAATGAACCAGGGCATGAAAACAAATGTTTGTGAAGGCCAGTTTCTTATCTGGTTTCCACATTTCAGTCTGCTCATTTTTTGTTGAGTCCCAGGGGTCCTGGATTTGAACCAGGGCTCCAGTCTCAGGCAAGGACATTGTGAGTTTGGTGCCAAAGCTCCTGTTTGCTCCTTTATGTTTACACAGCAAGGCCTTACCAGATGTTTGCTACAGCTTGATTTCCTCGGGGCAGTCTACAGAAGGCTGCAACTGCGATTTTTCTTTCTCTTTTTGCCCCTCTGCCCCCAGTGACATAGTGACCTCCTTTAGGATATCATGTGTGATACTGATTACAATGGAAAAGTAACTTCCCAGAATAAATTCTTTTCTCCCCTTAAAAAATAGTTTTTAAAAAAGGTCTTCATATGCTTTCAAAATAAATGGCTGGCTCACAAAGTCCAAAGGGTATATATTTTTGGGGAAAAAAACAACTTATTAACATTCTGCTTATGAGTATAGATGGAAAAGGTTCTTGGCATAAGAAATTTCCTTTTGTCTTAAGATTATTTTCTTACATTCAGATGAAGAGTATTTTCCCCCACCTCCCACTTTTCATGAAGTTATTCCTTAGTCAAAACCAGCATCTTTAGATATTCTTAAAGAAATTTGGTATAGAAGTGGTGAGGCAACATTGGCGTTTGTGTTTTTATTATAACTTTGATACTCAGGTACTGGACTTTGGTATACATCAACTCCATACATTGCCACACAGTGAAGAAAAGATTAAAAAAGAAAAAAAAGAAAAAACATCCTTGGAAACTGGTGCTCCATTTGCTTATGTTGGTGAGAAAAGCAACCAGAAGACCTTATACAAAGTTGTCATCAGATATTTCATTATTTCTCCTCCTCCTCCTCCTCCTCTTTCTTTTCCTTCTCTTCCTCCTCCTTCTCCTTCTCTGTCTTCTCCTTATTCTCCTTCTTTTCCTCCTCCTCCTCTTCTTCTTCCTCCCCCTCCTTCTCATCCTCCTCCTCCTCCTCCTCTTCTTCCTCCTTCTTACCTTCTTTCTTCTTCTTTCTCATCCTCCTTAATCATTATCATCATCATCATCTTCATTTTTGGGTGTATTTTGTTTTTAAATTGCATTTGTAGATTACTCTCACTTCATGAGAGATATCTTGCAACAAAGTAAAACATTTCAAGTAAAACCAATAAAAAAGTGATTTCACATGAAAGTGCATATAACATGCCATATCTGCAGCATTCCACTGCCTCTCTACTAAAAAGAAATCAACAAAAATCCTTCTTTCCCTCCCACTCCATTGAATAAAAAAAAGAAATCAATTTCTTATAACAAATATGTATAGTCAAGCAAAAAAACCCTCAGTGGCTGTGTGTATATATATATATATATATATGTGTGTGTGTGTGTGTGTGTGTGTGTATATACACACACATATATACTATATATGTATATATGTATGTGTGTGTATGTATGTATACACACACATATATATATACACACGTATGCACCCCAAATCCATTATTTTTCTGTCACAGAGAGCATGTTTCATCATCCTCTGAAATCTTGAGTTGTCATGGTATTGATTATAGTTTTTATAACTTTCAAAGTTATTTGTTATTACAGTGTTATTGTTGTGATATAAATTGTTCTGTTTCTGCTCATTTCATTCTTCGGTTTATAAAAGTCCTCAAAATCATTTATTTTTATAATATTGATGTTATAGTAGAAATTGTTCTCTTTGTGCCTACTTCACTCTGCATCAGTTCATACAAATCTTTCCCTGTCTTTTTGAAATTATCTATTTCCTCGTTTTATACAGAGCTATAGTACCCCAGTACATTTGTACGCTACAATGTATTCAGGTATTTCTCAGTGGGTGGACATCCCCTAAGTTTGCTGTTATAGGGAGAAAAGGTGAGAAGAGATTCAAGGACAGAGAAGAAATGCTTAAAGGAGAATGGCTTCACATCATGTCAATTCAAGATTCATGTGGGTGGAACTAGAGGAAAGATAATCAATAAGCATTCGTACGAAGCACCAGGGGAATCAAGAGAAATTAAGGTTATTCAAGGCATATACCTCTCCAGGGATTTGTACTGCATTAGGTGATATCTACTGTAAGGTCCATTATAGTTATAAGATTCTATAGCTGACCCAGGTACAGTGAAGAACAGTAGTGATGCTCCTGGCAAAATGGTTTGGTGGAAAGATCATAAAATTTTTCAGAAAACATTAATTCAATCTCAAATTACTGTGTGTTATTTGTGTGACTTTGAGCATCTCTATTAGCCTTACCAAGTTTCATTTAATTCATTTCTATAGTGAGGGGATTGAGCTAGATGGTCCCTTCCCACCTCGAAGTCTTATAGATGTTTTCTGATTCACCATCTTGTGCATATCTGTGGTCCAACTGCTTTGATACTTTGATGAAGCCCTGACTTTATCATTCATATCTTTTTGTGTGTGTGTCTGTCTGTCTCTGTCTCTCTCTTTCTCTCATCTATATATCCATCTATACGCGCACACACACACACACACATATATAGATAATGTATACATATATATGGTTGTAACCTCTTTATGCCTTTCATTCTGCATGAGATTTTTGTTTAAGTTCTTCTTAGAGAAAATGTGGCATAGAGGATAAAGTATAAGTTTTTAAATCAAGAATAACTGATTCAAATCCTGCTTCAGAAAATTTTTAGTGGTATACCCCTGGCACCTACATCCCAGGGTTGTTGTGAGGTTAAAATGAGATGCTATTTGTAAAGCACTTTCACAATCTTAAATTGCTTTATAAATGCTAATTAGTACCTCTGAGCCTCAATTTCCTTCTTTGTTGTCCTAGACTCAGCCAATAAATATTTATTAAGCACCTGTTATGTGCCAGGCACTGTGCTAAGCACTGGGGCACTGTGTTCTATCTGTTGTCCCCTTGAACCTACTTTTTAAATCATATATATCCTTAATGATGCCCTTTTATGTCACTTTTTCACCCTCTTTTTATTTTATTGTAATTTTTTTTTGGTGAGGCAATTGGGGTTAAGTGATTTGCCCAGGGTCACACAGCTTGTAAGTGTCAATTGTCTGAGGCTGGGTTTGAATTTGGGTCCTCCTGCCTCCGGGCCAGAGCTCTATCCACTGTGCCACCTAGCTACCCCTACGTGACTTTTTCATGCACATGTCATCACTAATTCTATGTTATGGCTTACTTGAATCCCCTTCATTGCCTTTAGTTACTCAAAAGTGCCAAAAGTTTTGGAGATTGTTCTGCTCCATGATTTGAAGTCACACAGCATCCCTGGGAAAACTCTGGCATTGAAAAGATTGACTTTTAAAAATATAGGAAGACTTGAACTTATAAAGGAAGATGTCATCCACCCTCAGAGAAAGAGGACAAACAAGGGTAGTACCATCTTACATAGGTGCTTATGAATGTATATGTTTATATATGAGTATGATTATATATCTATGTATATGTATATATATATGTAGGTATATATGTAGGTATGTATATAGAGAGAGTATATATGTATATGTATATGTATATATGTACACACACAAACATACATATATCCATCAGCACTTAACTGTAGCCTTCTTGGGGAAGGGGAGAGGGGAGAAAAGGCAGAAAAAAAGAACAAAGTAAAAAGTGCACAGTAGAGAAAAAACTTACAAAGAAGCAAAGAAAATATGGACACAATGTATAGTATTTATTATATAGGATTTCTTGAAATGGGAATTTATTGTTGTATGTTTTGAATCCTCTCACATTCTGCTGTGCACATGGCAATGCTTTTGTTTCTTTTCTTATTTTATATTTAAGTTACAGTATTTCAATTTATAATATATTTCTTTTTCTTTTCTTATTGTGTATTTAAGTTTAAAATAAATTAACAAAAAGGGGAGGCAGCTGGGTGGAGCAGTGGATAGGGAGTCAAGAGGACCTGAGTTCAAATCTGGCCTCAGACACCTGACACTTATTAGCTATGTGACCCTGGGCAAGTCACCTAACCCTGATTGCCTTGCCAAAAAAAAAAAAGAAAGAAAGAAAGAAAGAAAGAAAGGAAAAAGAAAAGATTGACTTTTGTGTCTATAATCATCTTCTGATTATTGTAGATGTTGTATAGTTTCCCCAAAACAATCTAACTCTTCCACATTTCTATAAAGCAAGAGACTAGAGGTTTAAATGATCTGTTACCTAATTTTTAACACTATCAAGGCTGAGGCAGGGACTAAGATTTCCAATGGCCTGGACTGAAGCCTGGATTTCTGATTAAGATCTAACTCCTTGGGTGTGTGGGTGGTAGGGATCCCAGCAGGGGAAAAGGGAGAAGGGAAGGATCTAATGTGAAGTCTGGAGAGATAAAGGATGGGGATATCCATTTCTCTCTAAAGGCTTATACATTTTGGTAAGATAGAAAAGTTAAGGGATAGTGTTAATTGAAAGAACTGCGATCTTTCATTATTTACTGCCTTACAGTAATAATGTAAAGAGGTAATACTCTTTTTAATTTCTTTATAGAAAAGTACAATTATAATTTTATTGAAAGCCTTGCTTAGTTTTATATTAATTGTCTCAAATGATAGTTGATTTGTTGGCAGCTAGGTGGTACAGGGGCTAAAATGTTTGCCTAGGAGTCAGGAAGATCCAAATTTGAATCCCAGACACTGTGTAACTTTGGAGAAATCACTTAACATCTCAGCCTCAGTTTCCTCATCTATAAAATAAGGATAAAAATAACAGCTACTTCAGAGTTGTTGTGAAGATCAAATGAGATGACATATAAAACACTTTGCAAACCTTAAAATGCTATGTAAATTCTGACTATTGTACATCTACTATGCACTTTTAGCTGGCCAAACCCTAGTGTATGTTGTTAGAACTTCGTGGTACCAACTCAGAGCTATGGCTAGTCATTTTATCATACAGCCTAAGTATAGTGGGACTTCTTGCTTTCTGCCCAGCTCCCCAGCCTCTCTATGCATTGTTTCTCTCTCTCATGACAACTATCTGATTTGTCAGCACAGGCAAATTTCACTTACAGAGCTACTTTTCTTATCTCCCAGATAATTAGCACAGGTGTTAAACATGAGGGGGAGGACAGAAAGAAATGAGAAATGTTTCAGCAGTTTTTAATAATATAAGCCTGCATTTTAAAGATGCGAAAACTGACATTTATATGAAGAAAAAACACACCTCTCACCAGGATCCTCAACACTTACCAACCCGCATCATTATACTGAGAGACTGTCTGATTGTTGTGATGGGGGAAAAAATAGATTTGGAAACATCACATTGTTGATTACCTGCTGGTCAATATGCAGTAGGTTTTCAAAGGATCCCAGATTGAGATCCAGAAGAGACCTTAGAGGTGATCATGTCTCATCCTTTCATTTTACAAAGGAAATTGAGGTGAAGAAATGAGGAATTGCCCAAGGTCACAAGTGGCGAGATGTGAACCTGCGTCTTCTGAGTCTAAATCCATTACTCTTGCTTCCTCACCATGATGCATTAGCACTCCCTTTTACATTACATTTTATTTAGCTAAATGACTTGGAGAATGATCCCTGACTTCTAAAGGAATTTGGAAAAGGAATCAGTAAGCATTTATTAAGTGCCTACCATGTGCCAGGCATTGTGCTAAGTATTTTATGAATGTTGTCTCATTTAATCCTCATAATAAGCATAGGAGATAGGTGCTATTATGATCCCTATTTTATAAATAAAGAAACTGTGGCAGATAGAGGTTAAGTGACTTGCCCAGGGTATTATAGCTAATAAGTGTTTGAGGCTGGATTTGAACTCAGGTTTATTCTGACTCTTGTCCCAGAGCTCTTTTATTGAGCCACAGGGCTGCCTAAAGGAACACCTAAAGAGACAACAGACCAGAAAAATTGCTTATTTTTTTTCAGGACAGCAAGCCTGCTGCTTTTTTTTTTTTTGTAACTACCAATTTTCTTTCTTTCTTTTTTTTTTTTGGCTAGGCCATGGGGTTAAGTGACTTGCCTAGAGTCACACAACTAGTAAGGGTTATGTGTCTGAGGACAGATTTGAACTCAGGTCCTCCTGAATTCAGGGCTGGTGCTCTATCCACTGTGCCACCTAGCTGCCCCTGATAACTTCCATTTTTTCTAAGAACTACATACAAGTACTAGTATTGGAGTTGGGAAGACCCTAGTTCAAATTCAGCCTCAGATACTTATTAGCTATGTGATACTTATTAGTATGACCTTGGGCAAGTCACTTCCCCTCTGTCTGTTTCAGTTTCTTTATCTGTAATATGGGGGGAAATAGCATCTATCTCCCAGGGTTGTAGTGAGCATCAAATGAGATAATATTTGTAAACCACTTAGCACAGAGCTTGGCACCGAGCAGGTTCTAGATAAACATTATTATTGAATGTTAGCATGTGTAGGATGCACTGGAAAGGGAGTGCCTGGAATCTAGGTATCTATCAGGATACTGATCACATGTACTAAGGGTAGAAACAGAGAAGAAGAGATAAATATGGGAGATATTTTGTTGGGAAAATGCCAGGACTTGGTGACAATTTGGTGATAGATTGTATTGAGGTTTGAATGGACATGGATGAATCAGAGATAGCTATGAAGTCAGGAGTATTCTTTGAGTAAGTTGTCCCCAAGCTCAGTGATTTAGAAGTATCTACGAGCCCTTCATGTTGTATTGCCTTAGGGAAGGGAAGGGGAAAGGGAAGAGAAAGGGGAAGGGAAAGGGGAAGGGAACAAACACCTATTAAGCACCTACTACATGCCAGGGAGAGTGCTAAGTAATTTGCAAATATTACCTAATTTGATCTTCACAGCCACCTATTAGGTTCTATTGTTATTCACATTTTACAGTTGAAGGAACCAAAGCAGACAGAGGTTAAGTGATTTGTCCAAGGTCACATAGCTAGTAAGTTGAAGTCAGATCTTCATTTAAAGGTCTTTCAGATAACATAAAAAATATAAAATATAGGACAATAAAATAATATAAAAACCACTTCCATTTACCTCTGAGGCTAGGGGGCAGGGGGAAACAATCATCAGTGAGCATTGATCTTGCTCCTGCCTCCAAGACTGGCTGCACCCAAGGAGTCCAGTCATTGCTATACTGTGCCCCCAAGGTGGACAAAGGAACAAGGAATTTGTTCAAGAGCAATTCCTTTCCATTGTTAAGGATTACTGATATTACCACTTCTGGCCTGTGACTCCCAGCTTCCATGTTTGGCCTTACTCAGTTTTGTTAACTCTTTGAGTACTGGCTTTCATCACCCAGTGTACTTCAAGGTTGGTTCATTCCTAACTTGTCACCCTCCATACCTCCGAGCTCTTTTCTAGCCTAAATCATCTGCTACTACCACTTGAGCAATTTTCTTAGAATTCTACTTTTATTATAATCCCCCCCCCTTACTCAAAAATCTTCCAAGGCTCCCCATTCTTTAAAGGATAAAGTCTAAATTCCTTAGCCTAACATTCAAGGTCCTTAAATTTCTGGCCCCAGTTTAGCCTTTCAGCCTTACTCACCTATACAAACCCCCTTCTCTTAGTTAAATTGGTCCATCAACATTCCTTATACATATGAAACACTTTCCAGTCTCTGTGCTTTTATTCTAATTTTCTCTGCCTGGAATGCCTTGTACCCATTTTTTGCCTATTGATAGAGAATCACCAATTCAACAAACATTTAATAAAGGCCTGTTTGGGTGCAGGTAGGTGGCACAGTGGATAGAGTTCCAGGCCTAGGGTCAGGAAGACTCCTTTTCCCAAGTTCAAATCTGGCATCAGACACTTACTCCCTGTGATCCTGGGCAAATCACTTAACCCTATTTCCCTCAGTTTCCTTGTCTATAAAATAAACTGGAAAAGGAAATAGCAAACCACTCCACTATCTTTGCAAAGAAAACCCCAGAATAGGGTCATGAAAGTCAGTCTCAACTCAACAACAAAGGTGCATGACATTGGGAGCTGTTTTTTGTTGGGTTTTTTAGTGGGGGCAGTTGGACCTGCTGTTAACACATATGGTACTACAAATTTGGAAATTCTTCCCACTGATGCAGACTGGGAAGTCTGTAATTTATGGGCTTAGAATTTCCTAGGGGTACTGAGAAGTAATTTACTCAGTCTCAAAGCCAGAATGTGTCAGAGGCAAGATTTGAACCTAAGCCTTTTAGATTCTCAGGCTGACCCCTTAATTACTTTCAGGCTGTTTCTTGCTAAGGGATATACAGATGAAAAATGACATGGTCTCTGTTTTCAAGGAACTTTTTGTCTAGTATGCATGAGGAAGGGGGCAGGGAATGAGACAGATACCCAAATAACAATATTACAAGTCACATCATTGTTAAGTACATAAGACTAGTCAAATAGAGTGGCCTAAGAGGTTTCGGGAGAGAGATCACAAGCTCAAATGGCCTTTCTCCAGTGAAACCTTCCTTCGTCCCAGTGGTAAGCAATTTTCTCCTTCATCTAAATTTCACTTGTCTATGTCATTCATGTGTCACTTATTATTTATCATCTTACAGCCATTCTGCACATACTTTGTTTCCTTATCTAGACAATATTTTTGTGGGCAGAGATTCTACTCCATCATACATCTCACACATCCTTTTATTCCACATAGTGCTCAGCCTACTTTCTCCCAAAGTGCCTAGAGCAGTACTTTGCACAGAGCAAGTATTGAATAAATATTGTCAAATGAGTAAATGAATGAATGAATGGCTTGCCTTCGCCTCATTGGTTCACTTTGTGCCTGGTTCCCTAGCTTTAGATTGTGGTCTTGGTCCTAGTATATACCAGGCTCTATTCTTTTTTGTGACAAAATTAGAGCAGTGAGTGCCCTGGCTTTGGATGCCCCTGTTTGTATATATACTACCAAATAGAGTAATACTTCATTTGTCCAGAGATCAATTAATAAAAAAAAATACTAAAATAACATTTATATAGCTCCTATTATGTGCCAAGCACTGTGCTAAGTGCTTTACACATATTGCCTCATTTGATCCTCACAACAACCCTAGGAAGTAGGTGCTGTTATTATTCCCATTTTACAGATGAGGAAACTGAGGCAGACAGGCTAACTGACCTGCCCAGGGTGACACAGCTAATAATTGTCTAAGGCCAGATTTGAAGTCAGGTCTTTGTTAAACAGGTGAAGCTGTTGGAGCAGTTAGGTAGTGCAGTGGATAAAATGCCCAGCCTGGAGTCAGGAAGATTCATTCTCATGAGTTCAAATCTGGCCTCAGATACTTACTAGCTGTGTGACCCTGGGTAAGTCACTTAACCCTGTTGGCCTCAGTTTCCTCAGCTGTAAAATGAGCTGGAGAAGGAAATAGCAAACCACTTCAGGATCTCTGCCAAGAAAACCCCCCCAAAAGGGCAACAACTTCCTGACTCCGGGTCCTCTCAAAGTCTCTAGAGTAATAAGCTGAGGATAGGTATATGATGGAGACTGCTAGCTTGGCTTCTGCCCAGAGTCTTTCTCCCTTCATAGCCCTGCAGAAAGGCTGGAATTCTATGTACCTTCTCTTTTAATGCAGGAGGTCAGAAACACTGAAGAGTCCAAGAGACTACAGAGATAAAGAGATGTAAGAGAATGGATCTCTCTTCTCTCCAACTCTCACAAACTCCACCAATGAGGAGAGAGTTCCATATCAGTGTTGGCTTTGGGGCTCCGATTACATTTCTCCCCTGGGTGGAAAATCTTTGTACTCCCTTGAGAAGATCAGCTGGAGCAAGTGGAAAACTAAAACTTTAAAGTATTAAAAAAAAAACACAAACCCCAAACCTATAACTTTATAGTACTTTGAAAGAACAGGGGTAATTTTCCTGGAATCTCAGGTAACCAAACTTTAATGTTATTGAAACTAAAGTAAAACAAACGTATATTAACAGGATACATAGTAGAGATGGCAGAGTATTACCCGGAAGGCTACTGCAGTGACAGTATGTCTAACTATATATAGGACATATATAGCACATTTCAAAAGTACATTCATGTCCATGGTGCATAGCTATCATCAAAAGCAATAACAAAAGAAAGCTAGTAAGCCGCAACAATAACACTAGGCCCACATTTAAATTAAAATTTAACTATAAGCTGTAGCACATGCACAGAAAAATTAACAAGCTTTGTGATAGCATGTTACACATATATCTAGGCAACAGTACCAGAGGTTACCCATATGAAATGCACCTTATATGTAATTTCATATGTTTACTGCTGCACAGGTGAATGACTAAATGTTTGAGCAGGCTTGATTTTTATTTTGCTGTTATGTTCATTTGACTCTTTTGTGTTATGTTCATGCCTCAGATCTCTCTCTCTCTCTCTCTCTCTCTCTCTCTCTCTCTCTCTCTCTCTCTCTCTCTCTCTCTTTCTCTCTCTCTGTCTCTGTCTTTTTGTCTCTCTGTCTCTGTTTCTGGCTCTCTCGATATAGATATAGACATAGATATAGATATAGATATATGCAGTTGTTCAGTTGTATCTAACTCTTTGTGATCATTTGGGGTTTTCTTGGCAAAAATATTGGCAAAAAAAGGTTTGCCATTTCCTTCTCCAGAATAATTATGGAGATGAGGAAACTGAGGCAAACAGGTTTGAGTGAGTTGCCTGGAGTCACACACCTAGTAAATGTCCGGAGCCAGATTTGTACTCAGGAAAATGAGTCTTGACTCCAGGCTCAGCGTTCTATTCACTGAGACACTTAGCCGTATGTATATACACATAATCAAAACTTTTATTCATTCTGTTAGCTGTCCCTTCCAGTTCCATGTGATCTGCAAATCTGATCAATCACGTTCCTATATCAACAAGCATTTATTAAGTACTTCCTGTGTACCAGGAACTCTGCAAGGTGTAGGAAACACAAAGACGAAAGTGAAATAAACAGTCCTTGTTCTAAAGGAGGAGACAATGGGAGACAACATGTATACACATTTGTACATACACAATAAATACATAGGATTTGGGGGTAGTCACACGATCTGACCAGGGCTTTAGGAATATCACATACACAGCTATGTGAAGGATACATGGAGAGAAGAAAGACTTGAAGCAGCAAGATGAACCAGTTGGAAGGCCACTGCAATAGAGCAAGTAAGAGGGGACGGCTTAATCTAGAGTGTTGGTCGTTTGAGCGTGGAGAAGAGGACAGATGGGCCTTACTAGTACTGAGACAACCATATCATTCTGTCACTTTCACACCATGAGTCTAGGCCAGTGACCAGGGATCATGCTGTCTATAATGGCATTACCTTTCTGACCTCATATGATACAAAATGCATCTCTAGAGACAAAAGGTTTCCATTCGATACCCTTAGAATTTTATGGAAGACATTTTAGTATTGGCAAAATCTATAATCTCTAAAACCTGGAATTTTAAAAAGCCTATTCTAGTATAAAGATGGCATTAAACATCTTAAAGATGTTTTGTTGGAATTAGGTTTATAGGAAACCCTTCTTGCTTACTGATCCTCTTCTCTAGAACACATGATCACACTGGGCAGGCATAGATCTTGAGCCTTCTCACTTGTCTCCATTATGTAAATAGATGAAGTTGGCTTTGCACACATCCATTACACTCTGCTAGATTTTAGGCTCTGTAACATTCTGAGCTTCATAAAACACTCTATTTTATGTATGTGGGAGGGAGTCTGTGAGTCTGTGATGGAGTTGGTGGGGAAGGGTG
This sequence comes from Phascolarctos cinereus, assembly GCF_003287225.1. Lineage (NCBI taxonomy): Eukaryota > Metazoa > Chordata > Mammalia > Diprotodontia > Phascolarctidae > Phascolarctos > Phascolarctos cinereus. The sequence goes on from NW_027555847.1 coordinate 511,119,246, forward strand.
GGGGATAAAAAAGGGGAGAGGCTCTGCAATACACCAGTGATTCTTCACTAAGACGCAGCCTTCCCTGCAGTCAATTTGGGAGTGCTGATTTGACTTCTGTGCCTGGGTGTTCACAGTCCACAAAGCTGTGTCCGCGTTCAAGGAAGTATGCAATCCCACTGTGTTAGAGAAGCACAGATCTCCTGTGAATGCTATTCCCCCAGACTCCAGAGCATCTTAGACACAGTAGCTAAGCAATCTTCATTTACATGTACCCAGGACAGGTGAGGTAACAGATGAAAAGCTTGATATTTAAAGCTATAATATCAACGTAATTTTTAAAAGAAATCTGCATTTTATAGAGTTAGTAATATTTATTGCAACAATTCTCCAGAATTTGCAAATGGAGTTCTTGATGGTATTTTAGGAATGTGTTATATGTCAAAACTGCAAGCAGAATCATCAAAGGGAAAATGTACGTTTGGGACATAGATACAAAAAATGGAGTCAGCCAATTAAAAACAACAACAGTACTATCCTTCAAGTAAATTTCAATAAAGCAGACTCATGGAATCTCAGAATCTGACATGATATTAGAGGTCACATTGCATAACTCATGCCTGAGAAGAATCCCTTCTATAATATCTGCAATAAGTGGTCATTCAGTTTTTCCTTAAAGACATCCAATAAAGGGGAAACCATTGTCTTCTAAGTCCATTACACTTTTGAATAACTATCAGGAAGTCTCCCTGCACCCCTGCCCTTTACATACAGTCTAAATCTTCCTTCTTATAACTTATACTCATCGGTCCTAGTAGAACTTTTCAGTCAAAATGGAAAAATCTGATTCCTTTTCCATGATAATCCTTCAAAAAATTGAAGACTGTTATTGGGCCTTCCCCTTCCCCCTCCTCCATCTTCAGGTCTTCTCTTCAAGTATACCACATGGTTTAAGTAACAGGGAAAGGGATGGTAGCAGAAAGAAATTATATTTATTGAGATTCTTGTTTCTTGTTTTTTATTTTTTAAAGAAAGGTCTTAAAAGAACAGCTAATTATTAAGTGCAATCTGAATCTAGGCATCTCTAGGGAAAGGCTCACCAAATATGAAGCCATAATAAAAAAAAAGGCAGACAAAGAAAGAAAAGAATTATCACTGAAGTCAATCTGGGACTAGATCAGGAAAAGACAATAGAGTTGCAGTGATGCTAAATACCTATATTTGAATGAAATTGAGCAAATCAAAGAACACGAATTGTACCAGCTGTGCTTGGCATTGCCCTACAAAGAAGTACATAATGTGCATTAGAATTGTCCTCTGGTGATGGATAAAGTACTTAAAAATTCAAAGAGACATTTTATTGTCTATTAGACACAGTTAAGAGAGGACTTATTTTAGCCATAGGCAGAATTTAATATGCATAGAGGTACCATCATCCCCTAGGGGTAAATTTAGTCTTGAGCTGCTGTTGGGTTAACAGTTGTGGCTGCTTGTGTGAAGAGAGCTGCGGATGAAAGAAGCTCTCACCAGGACTAGTGATGTTAAGATAGACTTCCTGGAAACTGAATCACAGTCAGAAAAAGATAGTAGCAAGAAGGGACAGCCAAAGAAAGACTGTGGAACACCAACTTGGCCTACTTAGCACTTACTAGATTCCCAATTTGAGATTTATTTTTTGCTTCTACAGATAGCAATCTCATTCTAAGCTCAATCATTTGGAAAATATAATTCTCATTAAAATGTTTGAACACGGTGGCTGGCCCTCTGATTTGGTAGTGCCATTTAATAATCACAAAGAAGAACTGTGTGAATAGAGAAAGAAGGCAATTTCTCTAAGCAGCATTTTAGGGATGCTGATGAAATTTCAAGCTGTGGGTAGCTGGGCGGTGCAATGGATAGAGCAGTAGACCTGGAGCTAGGAAGACCTGTTCAATCTGGCCTCAGGCACTTAGTGGGTAAGTCATTTAACCTCTGTTTGCCTCAATTTCCTCATCTGTAAAATGGGGATAATAATAGCACCTGCCCCATAGGGTTATAAGGCTCAAATGAGATACTATCTGTCAAGTACTTAGCAAACAGTAGGTGTTATAGAAGTATTAGCTATTGTAGAGCAAAACCAAGACAAAACACCGTTAAGTGAGTGTGCTCATTTCCAAAGGCATGGGCAATTTATCGGATCTTTCAGCCATGTTCAATCGTATGGTGTTTGAGAATTTGGTGACATGTCAATGAAGAGCAGTGAAGGATAGCTAGGTGGTTTGGTGGACCCATCTTCCTGAGCTCAAATCTGGACTTAGATACTCATTAGTTGTGTGACCCCGGGCAAGTCACTGAACTCGGTTGACCTCAATTTCCTCGTCTGTAAAATGAACTGGAGAAGGAATGGCAAACTATTCCAATATCTTTGCTAAGAAAAGACCAAATGGGGTCACAAAGAGTTGTACATTACTGAAATGACTCAACAGCTACAAAGAGAAATGGGGGGAAATGTCTAAAGCTAACATGAATGAGAAAACTAGACAGATCCATACAAAATAGTCAATTTCCTATAAATATGACTAATGCCAGCTAGCGTTACAAATGGTCTTTGTATATAAATACACATAACATTAAACAAAAATATTTTGATTTTTCATGAATAATTAACTTTAGTATTTTTCTCAACCTGCAACTTTTACTTCATGCCTACCAATATTATGGTAATGATGAAATGAATATCAATATCTGACAAAGTATAGTACTAATACTGATGATCATTATGAATGTTATTTCAAATCTTCTCATGATCTTTTTATCTTAAGTGAATTTCAGTCCTTAAGCCTAATGCTAATTAGTAACATTAGACATTAGTCTATATAGCACAAAAACATCTATAGGTACATATACATGAGACATGTCATGTATTGTTGTTTTTCAATAATGAAAATTATTTAATTCAATTCAACAATTATATATTAAATGCCTACTATGGGCAAAGCACTCTGCAAGGTCCTGGAACTACAAAACCAAATACTAATATGACCCTACCATAAAGGATCTTATATGTTCTACAGGGATGATATTAATGTTATTTCAAATGTTGAAGTAAATGGTATATGACTTGTTGATAGTACCATTCAAAATATTTTGAAGATACTAGACAGATAACCTTTCTAAATTATGTGTGCCATATATGAATGGATTTGGTTTAATTCTTTACTATTATTAATATTAGATTCACACCTATAATATGCAGTTTTAAGTCAGCATTGACTCCATAGAGAGGAGTACAAACAATTGGAGTGCTAAAAATTGTTCGTTAAAGATGACTCTTAATTCCAGAACGTTAAATCCTTTACAGAGTTTGGATAACTTATCCTTGGTCTGTTTCAGAGGTTCTGTATCTTAACCACTAGTGGAGGAGTAAGTAAAGAAAACAGGCAAAACAAAACAAAAATATACAAACCTTCCTGCTTGTTTATGCTGACCACATAGTACTTGTTCTTTCAACCATTTTCATTCTTAACTCTTTTATTTGATCTTATATACTAAATCTTAACTCTAATTCCTCATGAAATGGAATGCGCTAAAATTCAAGATATAAGGAATTTTTTTTTCATAAAGAACCAATAGATATAACAAAATGATAAAAAAAAATGACACTTGACACTTACTAGCTGTGTGACCCTGGGCAAGTCACTTAACCCCATCTGCCTCACAAAAAAAAAAAACAAAAACAAAACTAGATGTATTATAGACATCTTAAATTCAACATGTCAAAATTTCTTCACCCCCTCAAGCACTCCCCTCTTCCTAATTTTTTTTTTTTATTTTTGTCAAAGGCACTTCTATTCTTCCACTCCTTTAGGCTCTCAATGTAGGTGTCACACTTGAATTTCCAGTCTTTCTCCTCCCTATATCCAATCTGTTGCTAAGTCTTGTCATTTTTGTTCTGTTCCATCTTTTTTTTTTTTTTAGGCAATTGGGGTTAAGTGACTTGCCCAGGGTCACACGACTAGTAAGTGTCAAGTGTTTGGTCTGAGGTTGGATTTGAACTCAGGTCCTTCTGACTTCAGGGCTGGTGCTTTATCCACTGTACCACCTAGCTGCCCCTAAGTCCTGTCATTTTTACATTTATAATGTCCCTTTTATATACCTGCTTTTCTCTTATAACCTTGGTCTAGGTCAGAAGTATCAAACTAGCTTCCCACTGGCTGAAAGTTCCCACAAAAATGCAAAGTGCAGCTTGAATCAGATTAAGAATCTGTTTCTATTTGAGACTGACCACGCTGGAGGGCCCTCATCACCTCTTTCTGGACTATTGCAATAGCTTTCTGGTTGGTCTCCATGCCTCAATTCTCTCTCCACTCCAGTCTCTTCCTCACTCAGCCAATAAGCTGTCAAATCGATCTTCCAAAAGCATAGTTCTGACTATGTCACTCCCCTATTCAATAAACTCTAGTGGCTCCCTATCACTTCCAGAATGAAATATAAAATCCTGTGTTTGGGGTTCAAAGCCCCTCAATACCTGACTTTGTTACCATTCCTATCTTCTTTTTTTTTTTTCAGGCAGTTGGGGTTAAGTGACTTGCCTGGGGTCACACAGCTAGTAAGTGTCAAGTGTTATGTGTCTGAGGCCGGATTTGAACTCAAGTCCTCCTGACTTCCATGTCAGTGCTCTATCCACTGTGCCACCTACCTGCCCCCATTCCTATCTTCTTATACCTTACTACCTGACTATGGACTTTTTACTGTTCCTTGAACAAGATTCTCCATTTCAAGACTTTGGATGTTTTTACTGGTTGTCCCATGTGGAATTCCCTCCCTCCTTATCTCTGTCTCCTGCTTCCCCATTTGGGGTTTTCTTGGCAAACATATTGCGGAAGTTTGCCATTTCCTTCTCTAGCTCATTTTACAGACGAGGAAAATGAGGCCAACAGAGTTAAAGGATTTGCCCAGTGTCCCATAGCTAGTAAGTCTGTGAAGCCAGATTTGAACTCAGGAAGGTGAGTCTTCCTGATTCCAGGCCTGGCCCTGTTTTCCACCAAGCCACCTAGCTGCCCGGGCTCTTTTTTTTTTTTTGTCTTTATCTCCTTGGAACTTTGCCTGGCACATTGCAGGTATTTAATAAATGCTTGTTGGCTAACTCCTCCCAGAATTTGAATATAAAGTTGAATATCCTATACAAAATAAAAAAGATTTAGATGACTTTCTGGTAATTCATTCCCTTTCAGAAGACTTTCCAGAACCCAGAAAAATCCTCTGGTTTGTGCCATGTGATCCTTAGGAGAGAAGAAAATAGAAATATTAAAAGCTTTCTGAGCTTATGTTGAAAAAACCAAAATTGTATCTGTCAAGTCCCAGGCTAATGACTTTTCAGAAATCTTTATAACCTTATGCCCTTAGCCAAAGACTTTTCAAATTGATTTTTCATGTGAGGAGGGGAAAAAAAGACAAAAATGGAAAATGTTTCTGTTAAAGTCACTTACACAAAATAAGCCATTAGCTTGTTTTGCTTTTTCATGGGGAAAGACGACAGTGAATAAATTTCAGTGGCAGTGTGGGCCTAGATTCTGTTTTAAGTGGTTCAATAGATCTATAATGCCATAACTTACAATGCTGAGGCAACAGCTTCAGAATCCTCATCAGACTATACGCAAGCCAATCATCCTTTCATTCTTGCCACAATTTCTTTTCTTCAAAGAAATTCATTGGATGGATTGGAGGTTACAAAGGAAACAGGAAACTTTTTGCCAGAGATTGATTAACAAAGCTGGATGGAATTGTCGACATTATTCGCTTCAATCCCATCATGATATAGATGAGGAAACTGAGACCTAAATATGTGAAAGTGACCTGCCATTTTGGAGAGAATACTTCATAATCCGGTCAGTAAGGGCATAACAGGAAATGGTTTGGAGTTACCACGTGTACAAATTTAAAATAATCTACTAAAACTTAAACATGTCTTTTATATTTGTAACACGTGCCCTCTGGTCCCATTCCTTCAGAACCAGGCAGTAAGCATCCTTCCTTCCCCCAAGGAATCTCTGGTACATGGAAGGGCTTGGGAAGGGAGTGTTTTTCTCTATCATCCCCTGGATTCCCATTGGCTGTGTTCCCCTTATTTTCTAAAGCATCTGTGACTATCATTACTTTTCAATTAACCTTTTAACACCAGGTAGTTTTTACAAAGGGATATTTACTTCACAAATATAGTGAGAACAAATGTAAAACATTTTCTCCAATAGTTCTAGAGCATATTCTCCCCTATATCAGCTTTCCTGACAAAAATACTGAAGTGGTTTGTATTTCCTTCTCTACCTCATTTTACAGGTGAGGAAACTGAGGCCAACCGGGTTCAGTGATTGCCCAGGGTCACACAACTAATAAGTGTCTGAGGCCAGATTTGAACTAAGGAAGATGAGTCAAGTCTCCCTTACTCCGGGCCTATTGCACCACCTAGCTTCCAAACATAGGATAATATAAAATAGGGATAATAATACTTGCACTAGCCATGTCTTTTGTGTTTTAAAGAAAGCATTTTGTAAATAATACTGCTATAAAGATGGGAATCATTATTTCCATTTTCCTTGGGTTATTTATAATTTTGAGTCTAGAGATTATGGTGTTCATGATTTACAGTTACATGTAATCACAAAAAGAATAATGTCATTAAAAAGATAGATTTTTTGTCCACTGAGGAATAGCTAAATAGTGTATGGTACATCAATATTATGGGCCATATGAAATGAGGCTATGTGAAATGATGTCTATGAAGAATACGGAGAAGAATGGAAATATTTGTATAAGCTGATGCAAAGTAAACAGAACTAGAAAAAACACAAAATTACTATCTATCCATATAAATAGATATATATATATATGAAGAAAGAGAGCAACAATAAGAAAAAACAAAACAGTCCTTAATAGTTTTGTTTTTCAATTCTGAACTTGAACATCAAAAAAGATTATGTATATGTACAAAATAAAACACATAAAGAGGACTGCATATGTATATTTTTTGTTTTTAGCGTACAGAAGAGAACAAGGAATAAGTTCAGAAGGAAACACAAACAGGACAGTTCTGAAAGTAATGTGTGGAATTTATTATGGGCTTTAAAAAAGTGAATCTGAATTTCATACCATTTCTTTTTTTTTAAGGATATAATAAATTCCACACATTACTTTCAGAACTGTCCTGCTTGTCTGTGCTTCTTTCTGAACTTCTTTCTATTTTCTTTTGTTCATTAAAAAAAAAAAGTTTCAATGGCTATCTTTTAAAAAAAACAACAAAAATCAGTTGCTATTTCTACTTTTTCCCCTTCCCACAAACCCTCCTTATAACAAATAAGCACAGTCAAGCAAAACAAGTCCATATAGTTGCCATGTCCAAAAATGTATATCTTTTTTTTACCTTGAATCTGTCATCTCTCATGGGACACATGGGTTCATGGGTAACATGAAGCATGGGGCAGCTAGATGCACAGTGGATAGAATGCTAGGCTTGGAGTTGAGAAGACTTCAGTTCAAATCCAGCCTCAAATACCAACTGTGTGACCCTGGGTAAGTCACTGAACCCTGTTTGCCTCAGTTTCCTCATCTGTAAAATGAGCTGGAGAAGGAAATGGTAGTATCCCTGATGAAGTTTAGGGGTTTAGGGGTGCTGGTGATGGGGTTGGGATCTGGGCCTCAGAAAGGAAAAACCCTGGACTTTCCTACATGGCCAAATCTCTGGCATTAGCCTGAGGCTATAATCCCATCAACTGGCCTTTCATTGTGGCTACACCCCATTTCCCCTCCATTGTCTTGCCTCCCTATGGCCCTAGGCCACTTCCTACCCTTGGTAATTCTATTATCTCATGGACTACTTGGCTGGCCACTCCTAGATCCCTCACACAGTTTTTCTGTATATAAGGTCCATCTTGTCTCCATTAAGATGCTTAGATTCTTAAAATCTAGCCACTGCTAAGGTTCTTATAATCTCACCACTGCTCAGATTCTTATAATCTAGAATTCTTATAATCTAGCCATTGCTTAGATTCTTATAATCAAGCCAATAGTTTACTAATGTTCAGACTCCTTAAAAGTCTGCCCAATATGACAGATGTTCTAATAAACCTTGTCTTTGGATGAAAGAAGGCTTGGGTTGAATTCTTTCAGGCAGGACCTGCGTGTTGTGATATTGGGGTCCCAGCACCCCTGAACCTCTAAACTGCATCACTGGGACCCGAAAATCACAACCCTCAGGTCCTGTCCAAAAGAATTCAACCCAAACCTTCCTTCAGCCAAAGACAAGGTTTATTAAACGTCATCATATTGGGCAGACTTTTAAGGAGTCTGAATGTTAGTGAGCCACTGGCTAGATTTTAAGAATCTGAGCACCTTAATGGCAACAAGATGGACCTTATATACAGAAAGACCATGGGAGAGATCTAGGAGTAGCCAAGTAGTCTATGAAGTAATAGAACTCCAGGGACCTGGACCACATGGCCAAGGGAGAATGGAGTCTAGATAGAATTAAGGGTGGGAAGTAGCTGGGGGCCATGGGGAAGTAAGACAATGGAGAACTAGGCTAGGTTTAGGGTAACAGAATTGGAAGATTGGGTGTAGTCATAGTGAAAGGGCAGTTGATGGGATTATAGCCTCAGGCAAACTCCAGATTTGGCTATGTGGGAAAGTCCAGAATTTTTCTTTTTTGGGATCTAGCTCCCATCCTCATCATCCCTGCCAAAACCCCCAAAACTCTAGCCTCTCTGCCAAAAAACTCCAAATAGGGTCCGCAAAGTGTCAGAGATGACCAAATAACAACAACAGAAACCATCTTGGAGCTGTGGAGACAGGGTTGGTAACTCCATTCATCCGGGCTCTTAAATCTTTAAAAGTTGTTTTTCTTTAGAATGTTGTTTGTTTTTAAATCAATTATTTTCATGGTTCAGCTCATTTCTCTCTGCATAGTCCACACTACTCAGGATTCTCTGAAATCATCTCTTCTATTGTTTCCTACAGAACAATAATATTGCATTACATCAATATACTACTATTTGTTCAGGCATTCCCTTGTCTGAGGCCATCTAAGGCACCCCCTTAAATTCAATTCATTTCTTTTCTACTCTCCTTTTAATTCATGCTTCATGACCAGGAGGTTTGCTTGTTTATTACTCTTCCCTCCCTGGAATTATTCCACCCTCTTAACTACCTTTCTTTATAGTCTAATTGATTTTCCTATTGAGTTTGATGCAGTTTAACCCAAAACTGTTGTGTGTGTGTTCAACCTTCCTTTCTCCATTTAAGGTGAATGAGATTCATATGTTGTCTATTGCCCTCACCCCTGCCTCAATTTTTTTGTGTACGTATTATAATGCACTCCAATTATGAGAAATAGCAAGTTGTATCCTTCTTCCTCCATTCCTTTCACTTTCACTTCTCTTTTCCCTCTTAAAACCCTTACAACAATACCAATCCTATTTTTCTTATTTAAGAGACACTGTTCCCTGCTATTGGAATTTTTGTGCTTTTATTGTTGCTCAGTTGTTTTTGATTCTTGGTGACCCTACTTGGGGTTTTCTTGACAAAGACACGGGAATGGTTTGTCTTTTCTTCTCTAGCTCATTTTACAGATGAGGAAACTGAGGCCAACAGGGTTAAGTGACTTGCCCAGGGTCACACAGCTTCTAAGTGTCTGGGGCCAGATGCTTTTACTCCTTGTCATGTTCACCCCTCCCGGTCATGTGTCCCATGTTCAAAAATGGCGGCTATTTCTGCCCTTGGGACAAGTCAGTTAACGTTCAATAAGCTCATTAAGCAAGTGCAGTGGAGGAAAGCCTTTGCTCAGTCCTTGACCCTGACTGGTTTAGCCTCTAGGGCTCTGTCTTAAGGAAGTAGTGGTTTTGCAGAGTGTTTGGGATACTTTGTGATTGCTTGAGGGACCATCAACAAGATCTTGGAAGTACTCCTCAGAATTTCTGTGTTCTGATGTGGAAGCCAATCTCATCACCATGTTGCTATCTTAAGTCTTAACTGATACCACCTCCCTCAGCCTGTTCTCCCCTCTGATTGGAGGGCTGGAGGGTGTAGTACCAAACTCCTCTGAAAGCCTTCATTTATGGAGGGCAGAAACTGGACTTTTTGGCTCATTCCACTCTGCATCTGCTACTCTGTCTAGTTTCAATTCTAGCTGAAAAATATTCCCTCTCTGTCCCCTTGCCCCTGCCCCCACTTTCCTGCTTCCTTTTGTGTATTATCTCCTTGTATCAGATTGTAAGTTCCTTGAGGGCAGAGGGACTGTCTTTTTACTAATTGTATCCCCACCACTTAGCACAGTGCCTAGCACATAGTAGGCACTTAATAAATATTTATTGGATTAGATTGATACAGACTCTCCCAGTTGCTCAAAAAAAAACTATCTTTCTTTTGTTTGTATTTGAAAGTAGCTACTCAACTCTGGTCTTTTCATGAGAAATCCTTTAAAGTCCCCTATTCCCTAAAGGCTCTTTCTTTGGGGGGGAGGGGGAGGTGTTTTGTTTTCCTCTTGTAGCACTATACTCATCATTGCAGGGTAAGTTATTTATGGTCCTAGTCCTCTATCTTTTGCCTTCTGGAACTTTATATTATAAGTTCTTTCACTTTCAGTAAAAATTTCCAGATCTTAGATTCTGACTGATATTCTTTGATGGTTGAATTGATTCTCTCCAGATGCTTGCAGTATTTTTTTTTCCTTTTGATTTGAGACTATGACATTCCCGGGACTTTTCCCTTTGTTTTGGTTTGTTTTGTCCTCAGGAAATGATTCTTTTTTTTTCTTCAATTTGTCCTTTGGTACTAACAGTTCTGGGGAGTTTTACTTATGATTTTTTGAAGTATGATGTCTGGATTTTTTTTATCGTAGTTTTCAGGGAGTTCTGAGATTCATAATTATCTTTCTTTGACCTGTTTCCAGTTCAGTTGTTTCAGATCTTATATTTTCTTCAATTTTTTTTAATCTTTTGATTTTGTTCTACTATTTCTTGCTAATTTCTGGAGTCATTGATTTATATTTAGTCTATTCTAGTCTTGGAGGAGTGTGTTACTTGGGCAAAGTGTATACCTTTCTTTTCCAAGCTGTTTATTCTCCTTCCATTTTTTTCTTCCAGAATTTTCATTTCATTTAAAAAATAGTTTGCTTCATCTTTTCTAGGTATGTAATGGAATTTCTCTCTCCTTCTGGGAGATCTCTAGGTCTTTCTGAAGTTGTTATTGTTGTTTTATACTTGTCCATGTGTTCATTGGTGAATTTATCTTACTAGTTTTACTTCCTGACCTGTGGCTTTGTGCCAAGAGCTGTGATTTGGGGTGAGATGCTTTGCCCTGATTGTTCTCTCCTTGGGTGCCTTGGTAATCCTGGACTGTTCTAGTTTGAACAGCACAGCATCGAACTAGCTGGAGCTTCCTAGGCCCCTCCTTGGAGTTTCCTGACCACTTTGAAAATTTATTGGAGTGGAAGAGAGCTCAAATCTTACTGCTTCTCGACATGTAGCCCTGCAGCCTATCTTTGACTCATTTCTGGCCATAATAGGAGACTACCATTTTGTTTGCCTACACTCTTTCTGAGTGGCCCCTTTCCCATTTCCCTTGGCTTCCATCTGACTTTTAAATGTATTTCTGAGATGGAAGAAGTCACATATTCTAGTTTGTAATTGATTTCTTGGTCATTATTTGTTTTGGTAAGAAGTTTTGGCTTTTACCGGGGTAGGTATATGGGAACTGAGTGGTCTGCTTCTCTCCAGACAGTCATCTTGACCAGAATAACATTGCATAATTTTTATATGAAGCTTGACTCTTTAGAAGAGATGAGAAAAAACATCTTCCTCTCTTTGCAGAGGTCAGGAACTGTAGGTGCAGAATATTGTATAAGCTGTCAGATCTAGTTGAAATATTAGTTGGTTTTGCTGAACTGCTTTCCCCCCCTTTTTTGTTTTTGTTTCGTGTGTGTGTGTGTGTGTGTGTGTGTGTGTGTGTGTGTGTGTGTGTGTGTGGGAGAGAGAGAGAGAGAGAGAGAGAGAGAGAGAGAGAGAGAGAGAGAGAGAGAGAGAGAGAGAGAAAAGGGATGGCTCTCTGAATAGGGGAAGGAGAATGAATATATTGGGAAATAAAGGTGATATAAGGAATAAAAGATGTAAATAATTTTTTTTAAGACTGGCTTTTGTAATAACATACAGTTTGGGACCATTGAAAGCATCTCCTTATCTCATTTTTGAGATCAGTTCATTTTCCGTGTGCACACATACACATACATACATAAATATATTCATATATATGTATATCTCTGTATACACACACACATATGGGCAACATATTTTTTCATCAATTTTTTTTCCTCCATAAAAGGTTTGACTGATTTTTTTTTCATTGTAGATTTCATTGAGTGAACATTGTAGTACTCACTAAATGGACTTTGTAATCTTCTGGAGCTTAACGCAATGAATATAATATCACTTTTGAATGAGAGCATTTTTGAGAGCTTTGTTATTAATAAAGAATTGTTTTCTAGGACAGGATATCTTTTATAACACTGGCAAACATATCAAGTGAACATGCATTACATTGTAATATTTTGTTATCGTTCATTTAGTCATGTCTGATTTAGACTATAGCAGGCCAATACTTGTCCATGGGGTTTTATTGTCAAAGATACAGGAGTGGTTTGCCATTTCTTTCTCCAGTGGATTAAGGCAAACAGAAGTTAGGTGACTTGCCCAGTGTCACACAGCTAGTGTCTGAGTCGGATTTGAACTCAGGTCTTCCTGACACCAGGAATGCTGCTCTATTCACTGAGCCAGCTAGCTGCCTATTGTAATATTTACGTACCAAACGGGGGAAATTGTACCATGAGGTAAGAAAGGTTTTTAGTTTATAAACAGATGCAGCAATAATAACTTTAAACATAAAATGAGCAATTTGTGATGCTTTCCCTTTACAACCTCAGAGGCATTGAGTGGAGAACAATTTGTTTCATAAGAGAATGTGTACTGAAAACTCAAACCTAATGAACTCCGAACTCTGAACAATTTTTACCTGTGTCCAATGTGACTGCCAGCAGCGGTTCATCTAGGGATGAGATATTAAAAGGAAGCTCAGCTGGTACATTAGTAGTGCTAGGCTGAACTGGACCCCAGCTTTTGTTTATTGTTTATCTCCCCAATTCTGAAAAATGTTTTGTGTGGATTAGTGTGAGTTATGGGTCAGTTTCTATATGCCTCCAAATCAACATACAATAATCCTCCCTCCAGTCGTGATAAGTGTTAGTGATTCTTTGTTTCATCCTCTCTTCAGTGTTGGGTAATATTCTCTTCACTGAAGATTGTCTATCTTCTCCACAAATCCTCCCGTCACCCAATTATTATGACTCTCTCCTCCAGTTTTCTTATTACACTCAGTTGTATACACATTGTGAAGCCCTCCCTCCCCAATAAATGTAAGCCCCTTGAGGGCAGAGACTTTTATCTTTCTATGCTTCCCCAATATCTTGCACCTTGCATGTAGTAGACATTTTTCAATTCAATTAAATTGAATTTCTCATACTGTGCAATTCTTGTCTAGTTATGCCTTCCTGCAAATGCTTCAGAAGTCTGTCCCAGTCATAATTCAGCATCTGGTACAATGCATCACTTAGCACCTGAGGGCTGAAATAATCAATCCCTTTTATAAAATGAGATAATATTTGTAACGCATTTAACACAGTCACATAGTAGGTAGTTAGAAACATGCCAAAGTTTCTTTCCCTTTTAATAAAAGCATATTCAAATGTCCTGCAGGGCCCAAGGCAGTTAAAAAGCAGTTCACAGGATAATAAGTAGGTAAAAGCCATGGGCAAGAATGTTTAAAAAATAAAAATAATGAGCTAGGAAGTTCTATGGGCATGTTGAGAGCTCACTGCTAGAATCTTAGAATTGATTTGATATCTTCCTTGCCCAAAAGGCCCACAGTTGCAACCCAGATGAATCCATCTGAGGGTAAAACTAACTCAAACATTCCCAGGTCTGCTCAAAAACTTTTTTGCTTACCCAGTTGGTGTGGTGGGGATATAACACAAGCATCGTTATTTCACCAGTAAGTATCCTGTCCCACAAGAACCGCTCAATACTACAGAGCAGGCCTGCACAACCTGCAGCCCATGGGTGGCTTATAGCACACCAAAGGATTTCCTGCAGCCTGCGGAAAAATGTAGAAGAAAACGTCCTTTGAATGTAGAAGAAATTCTTCAGCAAGCTGTGGGTTGTACAGGTCTGCCCTAGAGGCATTTAGATGATTCTTTTGATACTATATAGATGTAAACATAACACTTATGCTGTACATTTGTTCTTTTCTAGTCATTCATGTTCTTGATGAGAGGCGGCATAACAGAGTCTAGAAAACTGGACTCAGAGTCACAAAGACTTAGGTTTCCATCCTATTTCTTGTATGACCATGGACAAATCACTTTACCTTAATTAATAGGACAGGGATAGACATATCTGTAATACCCGCCTCAAAGGATTGTTGTGAGGCTCATATGAGTTCATATGTGACAACTTTAATGAGTTATATAAATACTAGTCATCATTATATATTGCTCTACATTATGTTTGCATCTCTTGTAACTGTGATTCTCAAAAGCTTATGGCATGCTATGATGTACAAACACATAGCATCATTGTGAGAACATTTGTGTGGAAAAAGTTGAGCTTTTGTGGGGTGGAACAGTTTGGGATGGTTGAAATGTTGCATAATTTCCCAAATGATCGTCCAACCCAGGCAGTTCTGGCCTAGATCATTGTCCATGCACCGTGCCTCGTCAAAATATGCATAAAGTTGTTTATTAAACTTAAAATTTTTTTTGATTGTGATGTTTTCTAGATATAAAACCATGTTACCTGCAAATTTAGAGACATATTTTGACTTCCTCATTAACGATGATTTAGAAAATTATTCAGTATTTCTATTGCTAAGATTTTGAAAACTATATAAAGTGAGAGTAGTAAGAGTGGACATCCAATTACATCTGTTTTTAATAGAATCTTCCATTGTTCCTTCACTGTATATAATCATAATTTGTGGCTTTGAATATTCATTTTCAATTATATTAAGGAAAGATACTTCTGTTCTTGAATATTTAATCTTTGTCTTGTATTTTTTATGCAGTCATGTATGTCTTTTAGATTCTCATGTTTATTAGCATAGAGACGTAACAATTGCCGATAATGTCTGAGAATATCTGTGATTTGTCCTTTTTCATTTCTAATTTTGATGATGTGGAGTTTCTTTATTATTGTAGTTTTTGAACAATTTCTTTTAGCTTTTCCAAAAAAATTAGTTTGGATTTATTTGACAGGTCAATTTTTTCCCCCCAACTTTCATTTGTACGTATATCTGGTCTTGCTTATTTTCTCATAGTGACCCACTAAGGGACAAAAGGGGAAAGAATAGTTTCTCAAATAGCCCTTATTTTTGTTTTCTGCTGGTGTATCATTTTGTTCTTGTTTGAGGTTTTTTTTAGGTGAAGACAATTTATTTTTTCTCTCTTATTTAATTAAGCATCTAGAACTGTTACTCTTTGAATACTGCTTTGGTTACAACACATAGATTTTCACATATGATGTCTTCTGTCATGATTTTTTTTAATATAGTCTACCATTGTTTTTAAGTTTTCTCTTTTACTCAGTCATTATTAACACTGTTTTTGTTTTGATATGGGCCTATGCCTTTTATCCATTGTATCACTAATTTTTTAGAAGTCAGTCAGAGTTAAGTGCCTTGCCCACAATCACACAACTAGTGTGAATGAGGCTAAATTTGAACTCAGGTCTTTCTGACTCCAGGCCTGGTGCTCTATCCACTGCACCACTTAGCTGTCCCTCATTATATCATTATTTATAACGGATATTATTTCCCCACTATCCATAAATGTAGCATATAAAATCTCTGTTTCTTCTTATGGGGCTAGTTTTTGTGTAAATTTTACAGACATTTGAAAAGTGTGTTTTTTTAGCTCTTTCCATTGAATACTTTCCATACATTTTTAATATCTAATTTATTCAATACTTTGTTCAGCCTTATAATATCTTTATTTTCTTTCTATTAGATTTATGATATTCTAGTAGTGATGCACTAAAATGTGTTGATTAACAGTATTATTGACTTCAGCTATTTCTTCTTATGAAACTGTGATATTTTCCAGGTACAAATTTTACTGCAGAATTTTTCAAAGATTACTTTTTTTTGTTCAAGATCTTTGATTTAATATGCATGGGGAAACTCTTGGTTTTTGCAACTTATTTGCAAGCTTATATTTGCAACTTAGAAAGAGATTTAGAGCTAGAAGGCACCTCAAACTTGCCCATGGACACACAGCTAGCCAAGGATAGAAGTAAGAATCAAATGTAAGTCTTCATGACTACAGGGTGAATTTACCTACTCTGCATAGCATACTGACTCTCAGCAGAATTATGAAAATATATTTTAAATTGGTATACTCTCATTTTAAATAGAAACTTTTTACATAACATAACATCTTTGTTTATATCTTTTAATGTTTTCTGGTTTGAATTCAATTTTTTTATACCATCAGTGCCACTTTTACTTCTTATTATGTAGTGATAACATAATAAACTTTAAACCACACTTTCTGTTTTGGTGTATTCAAACCTTTAATTACATGTGTTTTCTGATAGAAGCATACTGTTGGATTCCAGTTTTTAATTACTTTTTCCTTTTATTAGAGAGGTTCATCCATTAACATTTAGCATTGAAGTTTTAGATTTCTCTTTTCTTCAATAATTCAGTTAAAAAGGGAATCCATACCTTTTAATCTTATTATTTCTGTTAATCCACTATAAACAAAATTCATGTCTGTTAATAACTATTCAAGTTATATTAACTTGGATTTCCCTTTTCTTAAAGAGAAGAGTTTATTTTCAGAATTATTATGTCCCCAACTCCCATCCCTTTCTTCTTCTGCCACTCTTTTCTTTGTTTACTCTAAATACCATTCTGAAACATTTATTGATTTAGCTGATGTAATATTTGAATGGTACTCACATTTTGTTAGCAAGCAGCTTGTCTTGATTTGAGAAGTGGGAATTGTTTTAATTACTTATCTTTTGGGCTTGGAGGCTTGGCTGCTGTTCAAAGACTTCCCTGAAGTTTATATATGACTCTCTGCAAACTTTTCAAAGTCTAAATGTTTCTCAAATTTCCATCTTTTGCTTTCTTACAGAATACTAATTTTGCTGGGCTCATAGCCCATGCTTCTTCATTTTGAATATATTATAGTATTCCATTTTATGTGATTGTCCTTTCTTAAAATTTTACCGCTCTTTGGTATGTTAATTCTTTCTTCTTGCAATTTGGAGTATTTTTTCCATAGTTCATATAATGTAGCTAATGTCGAATGTGGGAGTCTTCTTTTCAGGATGCCCTTGATTCATTTTATTTTTATACTATTGCTTGATTTTCTCAATTCTAGGAAGTTTTCTTTGATAATTTGCATTAATGACTTTTGCTTTGGAGCAGCTAGGTGGAGCAGTGGATAGAGCACCAGCCCTGGAGTCGGGAGGACCTGAGTTCAAATCTGGCTCAGACACTTGACACTTACTAGCTGTGAGACCTGGGCAAGTCACTTAACCCCATTGCCTAGCAAAACAACAACAACAACAACAACAACAAAGAAGATCTTTTGCTTTCAGGAATAGTTTACCTGCCAGATTTATGGAGAACAGAAGAATTCATGACCAAACAGGAGATAGAGAACATTATGGAATGCAAAATTGATCATTTTGATTACATTGAATTGAAAAAAGTTTTTGCATAAACAAGCCAATGCAACCAAGAGTAGGAGGAAGTAGAAAACTGGGAAAGAATTTTTACAACCAGTTTCTCTGACAAGGGCCTCATTTCTAAAATATGTAGAGAATTAAGTCAAATTTATAAGAATACAAGTCATTCCCCAGTTGATAAATGGTCAAAAGATGTGAACAGGTAGTTCTCAAATGAAGAAATTAAGGCCATCTATAGTCATATGACAAAATGCTCTAAATCACTATTGATTAGAGAAGTGCAAATCAAAACAACTCTGAGGTACCATATCACACCTATCAGAATGGCCAATATGACAAAACAGGAAAATGATAAATGTTGAAGAAGATGGAACACTAATGCATTGTTGGTGAAATGATCCAACCATTTTGGAGAGCAATTTGGAACTATGCCCAAAGGGCTATAAAAAGTACATACCCTTTGACCCAGCAATAGCACTTCTAGGCCTGTATCCCAAAGAGATCATAAAAATGGAAAAGGACCTACATGTACAAAACTATTTATAGCAACTGTTTTTGTGGTGGCAAAGAATTGAAATTGAGGGAATGCCCGTCAATTGGAGAATGGCTGAACAAGCTGTGGTATGTGAATGTAATGGAATACCGTTGTGCTATAAGAAATGATGAACAGGCTGACTTCAGAAAAACCTGGAAAAACTTACATGAACTCATGCTGAGTGAATTGAGTAGAACCAGGAGAATTTTGTATAAAGTAACAGCCACGCAGTGCAATGACTAACTCTGATAGACATAGCCCTTTTCAGCAATGTAAGGATTTAAGACATCTGCAAAGGTCTCATGATAGAAAATGCTATCCACATCCAAATAAAGAAGTATGGAGTTTGAATGCAGATTGAAGCATATTATTTGCTTTTTTTTTCCTTCTGCTTTGTTTTGTTTCCTCTTTCTTGTGGTTCCTTCTATTGGTTCTAAGTCTTCCTTACAACATGACTAATGTGAAAATATGTTTAATAAGAATGTATATGTATAGCCTATATCAGATTTCATGCCATCTTAGGGAGGGGGGGAGGGGGAGAAAAATTTAAAACTCAAAAGCTTATGGAAGTGATTGTTGATATATCAAAATAAATTATTTTAAATTTTTTTTAAAAAAAGAATTTTTGCTTTCCTGAGTCTTTTATTAGTAATTTTGAAGTTGTCTTGTTTTCAGCTGTCATTTAGGCCCCATCACTTGAATCTCTAAGTTAAATTCTTTGGGTAAGTCAGCGACTTTCTGATCTTCTTTTCCCCATTACTTTGTATCATCTGCCATTCTGTTTCCTGTTGTAGTAAGTCTGTTGTTGGTTCCTTCTATTTTTTTGTTTTCTATTATATTATATGTATTTAGTCATTTAATACTTATGTCCACCTGATTTTTTCGGCCTCTTTTAATTCTGGCTTGTGATTGGTTTTTGGTTTTTTTTTTTGGTTTGTTTTTTGTTTTGTTTTCTATAGGTTCTTATTTTATATAGTCTTTAATTTTCTTACTGACATTAATTATTGCTTAATTTCTCTAAGTGTGTTGTTGATCTATTGATGTCCTCTCTCAGGATAGTCTTGTATTTCTTTCCCATCTTTACTGCTTCCAGTATTTTAGCTGCTTCTTTTGTTCCATAGCATTTTTTTCAAAATCATAGTGACATTTTATTTACTTCACTCATTATTATTTCAGGTTGATTTTTATTTTCTGATGTGGCTTTTGAGCTGCTTCTCTTCTCTTTGGTGGTGCCATTTGTTGTTCTAGGAAGTGTATGTGAGCAGTCTACCTCTCTCAGAACCTTTCTCTCTACCACCTTAATGGGAAAACTTTGTCATGAAATCTTGCATGCTAGTTACCCACACTTGGCAAGTACCTTTTTGGGGAAGAGCTTTTAAAGCTGCATTTGCTCTTTTATTTCCAAAGATGACGAACTCCAGCTGCCTACAACATATGACTAACTGGATAGGCTTTCTTGGGCAGAGCCCAAGATGGCAGAGTGAAAGCAGTGACTTGCTTGAGCTCTCCCCCAAACCCCTCCAAATACCTGTAAAAATTGGCTCTAAACAAATTCTAAAGCAGCAGAACCCACAGAAAGACAGAGTGAAACAAATTTCCACCAAAGACAGCCTGGATGGTTGATCAGAAAGGTGTATCGCGCCGGGCAGGGAGAGGAGCGCAGCACAATGTGGGTGAGCAGGCCACAGCGAACCTGGAGCAGGCCTCAGAGAACTGAATCGCGGGCAGCTGTGGCAGTTTCCAGACTCCTCAATCCATGAATGCCAAAGACAAGTTAGAAGGTCAGTGGGAAAAGTCTGTTTCTGTGGTCCTGAGAGAGAAGCAAAGTGGTCTCAGTTCCATTCCCCAAGTGCAGCCTGGAGTGGGGGCTGCCTCCTGAGCTTCTGGCCCACAGGCTGAGGGGGAATCCAATGGCTGCTCAGAGAGGGATTGCAGGGATCACTTTGCCAGTGCTGAGGCAGGAATCTCTTGCTTTGCCCGTGCTTGGATCTGGGTCACAGTTCTGGGCAGTGGTCCTGGAACAAGGAGGAGCACTGGCATGGTGGAGCTTGTAGTGGCTGTACAGAGAAAACCCTCCTCACAGTTCTAGGACAGAAAGGAGTGCTTGTGGGCACTAATAGACCAGAGCACAAGCCAGGAAAGGAGTAAACACCTTGCCCCTTTTCATACCACCTTGGAAGAACTGAAAATTTACAGGACCCTACAAATATCTCTAAAACAGCTGTACAAACCCCTGAAGCTTGGGACAGTACATTCTTTACATTGGAAGCAGACTCTTACCTTAACAAAGAGTTTAAAACTCAAGTAATTGGCTGGGATCACGAGCAAGCAGCACAAAAAGAGTCAGACTATAATATCTTACTTTGATGACAAAGAAGATCAAAACATACAACCAGAAGAAGACAACAAAGTCAAAGCTCCTACATCCAAAGCCTCCAAGAAAAATATGAATCAGTCCAGGCCTTGGAAAGCTCAAAAGGGATTTTGAGAAGCAAGTAAGGGAAGTAGAGGAAAAACTGGGAAGAGAACTGAGAGTGATGCAAGAAAATCATGAAAAACAAGTCAACAGCTTGCTAAAGGAGACCCAAAAAAATACTGAAGAAAATAACACCTTAAAAAATAGCCTAACCCAAATGGCAGAAGAGGTCCAAAAAGCCAATGAGGAGAAGAATGCCCTAAAAAGAAAAATTGGCCAAATGGAAAAGGAAGTCCAAAAGCTTACTGAAAAAAATACTTCCTTAAAAATTAGAATAGAGCAATTGGAAGCTAGTGACTTTATGAGAAATCAAGACACTGTAAAACAAATCCAAAAGAATGAAAAATTAGAAACAATGTGAAATATCTCATTGGAAAAACAACTGACCTGGAAAATAGATCCAGGAGAGAGAATTTAAAAATTATTGGACTATCTGAAAATGATAAAAAGCCTAGACATCATCTTTCAAGAAATTATCAAGGAAAACTGCCCTGATATTTTAGACCCAGAAGGCAAAATAGAAATTGAAAGAATCCATCAATCTCCTCCTGAAAGAGATCCCCAAAGGAAAACTCCTAGGACTATTGTAGCCAAATTCCAGAGTTCCCAAGTCAAGAAGAAAATATTACAAGCTGCCAGAAAGAAACAATTCAAGTATCGTGGAAACACAATCAAGGTAACACAAGATTTAGCAGCTTCTACATTAAAGGACCACAAGGCATGGAATATAATATTCCGGAGGGCAAAGGAGATAGGATTACAACCAAGAATCACCTACCCAGCAAAACTGAGTATAATCCTTCAGGGGAAAAAATGGTCAGTCAGTGAAATAGAGGACTTTAAAGAATTCTTGATGAAAAGACCAGAGCTGAATAGAAAATTTGACTTTCAAATACAAGACTCAAGTGGAACGTGAGGAGGTAAACCAGAAAGAGAAATCATAAGAGACTTATTAAGGTTGAACTGTTTATATTCCTGCGTGGAAAGATGATATTTATAACTCATGAGACCTTTGTCAGTATTAGGGTAGTTGGAGGGAAAAAATAGTGTGTATGTAGATAGATAGATAGATAGATAGATAGATAGATAGATAGATAGATAGATAAATAGATGGCACAGGGTGAGTTGAAGATGAAGGGATTATATTTGGAGAATAAAATTAAGGGATGAGAGAGGATTATACTAAGAGAAGAAGAAAGGGAGAGGTAGAATGGGGTAAATTAACTCACACACACAAAAAAAAAACAGAAAAGGGTCTTACAGTGGAGGGGAAACAAAAGAAGGTGGGAGGGAATGAGTGAATCTTATTCTCATAGGATTTGGCTTAAGGAGGGAATGACATACACATTAAATTGGGTAAAGTAGGGGCAGAAGGGGACAAGAGAGCAGGGGGATGATAGACAGGAGGGCAGATTGGGAAAGGGGGTAATCAGAAGCAAATACTTCTGAGGAGGGACAGGGTCAAAAGAAAGAATAGGATAAATGGGAGGGCAGGATAGGATTAAGGAAAATAGAGTTAGTTTTTCACAATATGTCTACTATGGAAGTGTTTTGCATAACTGCACATGTATAACCTATATTGAGTTGCTTGCCTTTTCAATGAGGGTGGATGGAGGGGGAGGAAGGGAGAAAATTTGAAACCTAAAGTTTTAAAAACATATGTTTAAAAAAAATGTTTTCACATGCAACTGGAAAATAAGAAATACAGGAAATGGAGTACAGAAATCTATCCTGCCCTATAGGAAAATAGAAGGGGAAGGGGGTAAGAGAAGTGGGGGAGAGATAGAAGGGAGGGCAGACTAGGGGAAGGGGTATTCAGAATGCATGCCATCTTGGGGTGGGGTGAGATGGGGTGAAAATTTGGAACTCAAAATCTTGTGGAAGTAAATGTTGAAAACTAAAAATAAATAAATTTATATTAAAAAAAAACCCCAACATATGACTATCTGGATGTCACACTGGTACCTCAAGCTCAATTTGTCCAAAATCAAGCTTTCCTTCTTGAGTTGCTCTTCTAATTTTCATCATATGATATAAGCTTATTCGTGTTCTCCTATCTGTTCTTCAGGACTTCTCAGCATCATCACCTATTTTTTTTTCTCCATATCTCTGATTATAGCAAATATTTACCTACTCTTTATTAAGGCCCTTTCTGTCCAGGATCCTATTTCCTCCTACTTTTACCAGCAATCTGGTCTATCAAATGAATCTTTAATGGATCCCTCTTATCTGCTTATACACTTACTCAGGTCTTTCCAAGCTTTAAAAAAACAACCCTCTTATCTTGACCTTTCTACCCCATTTGCCTGTTGGCCCATATTTCTTCTGGTCCTTTATTCTCACTCCAGGCTATTACCAGAGAGCTCTATGTCAGTACTAGATCCTGGCCACCCTCAGGATGTCTCCTAGCCTTTGACTCCATGCCAGGGTTTTCTAAGTGCAACCTATATTAGCCTCAGATGCCGGCTATCTGCCTCTTTTTCTTGTATTCCCTTCAGGGTCTTTTTCACGGCCCAGAGGAACCTCCTCCTATGAGACTCCCCTTCTTCTTCCATCTCTTTCCTCCTGATTGGACACTCCCCTCCAGCCCCTTTCCCCCTTGGGGTCACCCACTCTTTCTTGCTGTGAGGTGGGTCTCCTAGACCTCTTAGGACACAACATCACCATCTGCCACAAGATTGACCCTTGAAAAGTCTAACTTCCTGCCTTCTTCAACAGACTTCTTTTTAACCCCCAAAAAGACTCCTGTCTAGCACCCACCTGACTCATTCCTCAATCATTAGCATACTTATACCCTTCCCATCCCAGTGCTCCTGAGCTGGGCTGCTAAATAACAAATCCAATTCTCCATTTTCACTTGCCTTGCTCCCTTACTACTATTCCCCACTTAACCACAACCTCATGATATCCCATTCCATATGTATCTACCCCTTCCTCTACAATCTATGGAATGCCTACTCCATAAGAAATTTGCTTTTACTTTAACTATTTCTTTTCTCATTCCTCCTATCTTCTGGTACTCACTGAGTGTGATCAAGTGGCTCCCTCTGTCGAGGTTTAAAGGTTTAGGGGTGCTAAAACCCCAAAATCATGACAGGCGGGTCCTGCCCAAATGAATTAAGCCCAAGCCTTCTTTCCGCCAAAGACAAGGTTTATTAAAGATCCACCATACTGGCCAGACTCTTAAGGAATCTGAACATTTGTGAGCTATTGGCTAGATTATAAGAATCTGAGCACCTAAATAGAGGCCAGATGCACCTCACATACAGAAAGAGTGTGGGAGGGATCTAGGAGTGGCCAAGTAATTTGGGGGGACTGGAGGAGGGGTGTGGGTGAAAGGGTGTCTTGATAGGAGTGACTGGGAGGTAGATTGGGGTCTAGATAGAGTCAATGGTGGGAAGTGGCCAGGGCCATATGGAGGTAATAGACAATGGAGGGCTGGGCTAGGTTAAGGATAACAGAGAATTGGAAGATTGGGCATAGGCATAGGCATTGAGAAAGGCCAGTTGATAGGATTATAGCCTCAGGGCTAGAGACTTCCTTGATCAAGTGAGAGAATTCAAGGACAGTCCAAGGAGGGGTATTCTTAGGGCCCATCTTGGGCCACTACCCTTACCTCCTTATGATACTAACCCTGACCTTCTTTCTAGTACTTTTCACTTACAAACTCCCACTCATTGGTTGTGGTAGATAAGTCATAGTCCTCTTTGCTCCCTATTTCTACTTTTAGGTTGTTCCTCTACTCCTGTAACTCAGTAGTCTCTCTTCCTTAGAGGTTCACCCTACTGAAATTTGTCAGTTTATCCAGACCCTAGGGGCTGATATCTAAGTATCCTCAGAACTTCTCTTTTCTCCCTCAATGAGTTCAGTGTCTAGTTCACAGTATTTCTCACCTCCTTAGCTCCTGTCTTCATACTGGAGACTTCAAAATATAGGTAAGCTCCTTGAGAGCAAGAACTATCTTTTACCTCTTTTTGTATCCTCTGCACTTAGCACAGTGCCTGACACATAGTAGGCACTTAATAAGTGTTGATTGATTGATTGATATTGATGCTCCCTTGAATTTATCCCAGTTTCCCAATTACTCAATCTACTCAATTCCCATGACCTACTACCTTAGCTTTACACAAGGAAATCATACTGCTGACTACCCGTAAGAGTTCCACATCCATGTTTACGAACTACAAAACTTTTTCTAACCACAATTATATCTTTCTGTCTGCCTTATGAATCCTAACTCTCTTCTTCATTCCCACCGACACCTCCAATCCCTGCTCTGGCAATATTCTCCTCCCTTCCCAATCTTGACCCCTTGGTAAATCAGTTCAATTGTACATTATACTTTACTCTTGCATCTCTTGTCCCCTTGACCTTTCACCAATCATGATCTACCAAACCCCAGACTTGGATTACTCCTACTGATAAGGTCTAGAGGTTTAGGGGTGCTAGAACTCCAAAATCACAATATTCAGGTCCTGCCTGAGAGAATTCTACCCAAGTATTCTTTTAACCAAAGGCAAGGTTTACTAAAGATCTGCTGTTATTGGCCAGACTCTTAAGGAATCTGAACACCTGTGAACTATTGGTTAGACTGTAAAAATCTGAGCAGTAGCTAACTTATAAGAATCTAAGCACCTTAATGGAGACAAGATGAACCTTATATACAGGAGAAATCTAGGAGTGGCCAAGTAGTCTGTGCGGAAAGTGAGACCAGGACCACATGGCCAAAGGAGAATGGAGCCTAGCTAGGATTAAGGGTAGGAAAATGGCTGGGGGCCTTAGGGAGGTAAGACAATGGAGGGCTAGGCTAGGTTAAGGGTAACAGAGAATGGGAGATTTAGTGTAGCCACAATGAAAGACCAATTGATGGGATTATAGCCTCAGAGGGCCATGTGGGAAATTCCAAGATTTTTCTTTTCTGGGGTCCAGATCCCAACCCCATCACTACCATTAAGCTGACACTGCTCCTATTCACTGCTACTGAATGGAGAGGAAGAAAATCATAAAACTGTGCTGACTGGGCCCAGTTACTGCCAATTTATGTTATATAATCTCAACTGAACCTTCAAAGCAATGGAGTGGATCCCTTCATACCTTCCTCATCAATTCATTATCCCATTTGCCAAAGAGTCTATTCCAAGCCTTTTCATTCTGCCTCAAGTCTTCAATAGTACCCATTCTTCTCACTCTTTCAACTGAGAAGCTTTTCTCATATTTCCCTGGGGAACAAAATGAAATCATTCTCTGAGCTCTCCTTCTTTTTCTTTCCTCCTCATTTCATGATTCAAGTATCTTCCCCCACAATTTCATTCTTTGCCTCTGCCATACCTGCAAAGGTGGGAATGCTCCTTTCTAAGGTAATCTCCTTTACATGATCCCATCCCCTTCTGACTTCTCCAGCAGATTGTTTCCATCAGTCTTCAGTCTTTCCCTGAAAACTGGCTTCTTTCCTGCTGTCTAAAGACATGGCCCTGTCTCCCCCTTCCTAAAACAAAACAAAATCAAACCAAAGCCGAACAACAAAAAAACCCCTTCCTTTGATAATACCTGCTCATTTCTACCCTTTCCTTGGCTGATCTACTTGAGAAGGCCATTTACATTGGATGCTCCCAATTCCTTCCCTCTCATTCTCTTCTATATTTTCTGCAATCTAGCTTCTAATGTCATCATTCAACTGAAATTGCTCTCTAAAGTTACTTATGATCTCTTAATCACAAAAACTGACTTTTTTTTTCTGTTTCAACACTCCATCTCCTGACTCTGTGCCTTTTTGCTGATTGTCCCCCATGCCTGGAAACCTGTTCCTACTCACTTTTACCTCGCTGTTTTTTTTTTTCAAATCTCAACTCAAATTCTGTATTCTGCAGTAAACCTTTCCTATTTCACCCTCCACTTTCTGGTATTTCCCTTTAAGATTACATTTCATCTATTTTATCTATTTCATATGTGCACAGTTGTTCCCCAATTGAATGTGACCTTCTCGATAGCAAAGACTGTGTTTTTGTTTTTCTTTGTACCCCCAGTGCTTAGCCCAATGTCTGACACATAGAAAGCACTTAACAGATACTTGCTGACTGACTAGTGCCTTTGACAGAAAAAGTAAAGTTTGGAAGAGATGAGGATTTGGGAGGGAAAGGTAAAACAATCAGTTTTAGACATATTGAGTTTGAAATGTCTCTAGACTATCCAATTTGAAATATCCAATAGGGAAATGGTGATGTAGAAGTGAGGCTTAGGAGAAAGACTAGGGCTGGCTACATAGATCTATGAGTCATCTGTGTAGAGATGATAATTAAACGCATGGGAGCTGTTGAATGAGCTGCTCCTTCCTTAGCTGTTCTCTAAATAAGATTTCAAAAGAAAACCTTCTAAGTATTGCCTATTGAAGGCCATTGCCAGAGCACTTTTTTTTTTTTGGCCTCTCAGATCTACTGTATCCTGAAGCCTTTATTGTACTAACAATACTATCTTTTGGAACCCATAATTCCCTTCTTTTGTTCTGTGGGAATACTGGCCATTTATATTTCTCTAGTTTATCTTTTGGTTATTCTCCCAGTTCTACAAATTGCTCTGTAATAGTGGTTCAAAATCTATCCAAGTATGTGGATCCCTTTTCAATGTCAAAAAATTTCACAGATTTCCACATGCCAGGAGATGTATTATTAATATCCATTGACTGAGAAAATACATGATTACACACTGTTAGTGGAACTCAATAACACTTTTCCATTAATTTGTACTTTATTATTCACAACTTTATACATATACATTTGAAAAACAGCTACACACACACAATTTACAAAATATATTTGCTTATTTGTTATACAGAGTAGCACTAAGTATTTTGCTGGAGCTATATGAAGATAAAAAAGGACAAGTCTGGGTTGGAATATGGCTATCCAGGCACCTTCCTCAGGGTTGTGGACCCCAGGTTGGGGGAGCATTGGTCTAGAATGCCTCTTCCTCCATATCCTCTCACTCTCTCCTCTTTGCTTTTTCTTTCTTCTCCATTTATGCTCCATTCCTTTTCTCCTCTTCCATTGCTCCCCAAATCGAAAGATGTGTGCAGTATAGGAAGTATAGTCAGAAGTGAAAAGCTTAATGAAAATTTGACCTTAGGTGTATGTGATGTTATCCAGAGTTCCCAATCACTTTGAGAGTTCTAAAATATTTTTGTTTTATAAAAATGCAATGTAGATTATCAGCCCAAATATAGGCATCACCTTTTACTCAAACCTGATTTCTATAAAATCTCAGTGCATATCATCAGTGGTGTTAATTTTTACTGCATACATTTCTTCCAAAGAAAACTCATTTTAGTGTCATGACATATTTGGAGATGATTTATAATCAAACCAATATGGTACTTTATCTATTCATCTAGTGTAGGGTGTGAGATTATGTAGCATAGGAAATTTGATATACTCCTGCAAATATAGTACAGATAAAGGTAAAATATTTTAAAATGTAAAAATAAACTTCATAGCTCCTGACTCTAGTTACATTTTAATGCTTCACCTGCCTCTCCCCTCCCCCCCACCTCCATTTAACCCTGGGGTTTATAGTATGTCTTAAGTGCACTTTATAAACAGTGTATCATAAAATATTTTTATGAATTTGGGTGGATATGGACTATTCCATTTTTAAAGTATGGTCTGGTGGGACTCTGTGTGGTACTCAGTGGAATTGGGGGTTGGAAGTAGATGACAATATTTTAGTGATTCATTAACTGCAAGTCATCAACTTTGCCTAAGACTTATTAAAGTATACCTTTCATGGACTAATTGGTCATTTATGCTGTTCACAAATGTAGAGAAGGAAGAAATGTTGCTAATGTGTTGTAGCTGGCAGCCCAATAAAACTGTAACAGTCTTGAGGGTATAAAGACATTTCAACCAGTTGTACTTATGTCACTATGGGTTTTCAGTCATTAGTGGGGATGATTGCAGTGTCAAACTGGTATTATCTATTTGTCTCAGAGATAAATAGAAGTCAGGTTGTACTGTCCCTAGCCACTCAATTTTGTAGACAGTATATTAAAATACAAAATAAACTGCTAGGAGGCCTTGCTTTCATTTCCACTTGGATAGCCACTATATAAGGATAGGGAAATCTTGTCTGTTAGAAAAGAATGGTCCCTATCTTATAGGCATTACTTCTTCATAACAAAACCAGCTTCTTAGAAGTTTTAATTATTTTTAAAAGGTAGTCAGAAGCTTTGTTTCCACAACAGGCAAGAGGATAGCTAATACTACAGAGTGGATGTAAGCATCTGATTCCCCCATTGATAGCTAGAATAGGGAAGGCAAAGGTTTTAAAATTAGCTTTGAATTGCTCTCACTGCTGGTTTGACATGGTTGGCAAGGCTGTCCTTGTGAGGAAGTCACAGTCTGGGGAGGGGGGGAAGAAAAGAGAGGAATGGCAGATAAGAAACATGGGATCTTGGATTTGGAATTGATAGGGACCTCAGGCTCCTTCTGGTCCAGCATGCAAATTATGAATCAGAAAACTGAGGCCCAACTGTGTTAAGTAGACTTGCCCAAGGTCATAGAAGCAGTAAATAGCAGAGATGAGATATGAACCTGCGTCCTTTTCAGCCAAATCCACTGTCCTTTCTGCCTGTAACAACTTAATTGTTGTAGTCCTTAAGCAGGAGAATGCTAGCAAATGTTTGACAATCAGCTCTCAGAAGTAAAAAATAAGTATTCAGGACACCCTTTTAAGTTTAATATTTATTTATTAACATTTTCTCCATCACTTTCTTAAGTCTAGGCTATCAACAAGACAACGAATACAATAAACAAACAAACAAACAAAGCCCTGATTTGTAGCTTGCTGATTTCTGAAGTGTAAATGTTCACACTAAAAATTTAACATTCCTCTCCTTAACCCAAAGGAGTGGGCTCCAGCACACCTCTGACCTTACGTTTTCCTAAGGTTTGTGGTGGGATCTTTTGGTGGCTATATATTCAAAGAAAGCAGACAGGAATTCACAGGGTATGTCTGTTTCCCCAAGATGTCCTCTGAAGAAGGAACCTCATTGACCATGCTACAACCCACCTGACAAGTAGGAATCCTTTGCTTGATTTCCTTCACTGGAGGAGAATCCACTAGCTCCTATGGCAAGCCCATCTTATTTTTGGACAGATCTAATTCTTAAAGTTTTCTTGACACTGAGCTTAAATTTGACTTTTTTCAACTTCTACCAATCATTTATAGTTCTCTCTAGACATTTTTTTTAAACAAATCTCATCCCTCTTTCATATGATAGCCCTCCGAACACTAGAATCCTAGTTATGTATCCCCCAAGCATTTTCTTCTTTAAAATGAGCCTCCCCACCCATTTCTTTCCACCAATACTTATATGGCATGAACTCATGACTCTTCATTATCCTAGCTGCCCTTCTCTGGATACTCTCCAACTTATCAATGGGTTTTCCTAAACTGTGTAGCACAGAAGTGAACATATGCCTCGAAATACAGTCTGACCACGGTAGAATGCAATGGAACTATGATCTCATGATTCATGGATGGCAGTTTCCTTTTTATGTAGCCCAATATCACCTTAGTTTTTGGTCAGCTCCATGTAACTCTCTACTCCTATTGAACTTCCAATTGATTGAGACCCTTAGATCTTTTTCAAGTTAATTGTTTTCTAGCCACACCTCCTCCATTGTATATTTGTAGAGGGTTTTTTAAAATTCCAAGTGCAAGACTTCACATTTATACTTATTAAATGTCATTTTATTTAATTTGATTCATTATCATCCAGTGTATTTGCTCTGCCTCTCAGTTTTGTGTCATCTGAAATTTGGTGGCTATGATATGTCTTCTTTTACCCAAGTTATTGATAAAAATGCTAAATAGCAAAGGGTCAAGGACAGAACCCAATGGCACTCCATGGAGCCCTCCTTTCAAGTTGACATTGACTCGTGAATGATTCTTAAAGTCAAAACATTCAACTGGTACTGAGTCCAACTAGTTACACTATCATCTTTCTAGCCCACATCCCTTCATTTTTTTTACAGTAGCATTAGAGATTTTTATTGAATGTCTTGCTAAAATCTAGATAGATTGTATCTCAAACTTTCCCCTGATCTCCCTTTGCTACATTCACATGGGATCACTTATCATACATTCTAGAGTTTTCTAAGGAATCAAAGTCAAATGTCCTGGATGATAGTATGTAGACTTGACTTTCTTCCCTTTTTTTTTTTGAAAGTTGGGACATTTTCCCTTCTCCAAACCTGTGGTAAGTTTCTCATTCTCTAAGATCTTTCAAAAATGCCTCATAATCATATTCCATAATTTTTTCAATACCTGAAGTTGTAGTCAATCTAAAACAGATTATCTGAATTTATCACTCTCCTTGCTTAACTTGGCACTGACTCCCAATTAATCCTTTTCGTTCTGTCCTTTCAAGCACAATGCCTGGTACAAAGGTGCTTAATAAATGTTTATTGACTATAACTATTGACTATTTTCCCTAGCAGAAAAAAAAATGGAAACCAAATAAGGGTTGAGCAACTTTGCCTTCTTTTTATCACCAATGATCATTTTCTCATCTAGTTCATGAGGAACTTTATCCCTTCTTTGATCCTGTTTTTCTCCAGTATAGATTATAAGAAAAATAGCTCTCTTTATTATCCTTAGCTTTCTTCTGGGCTTTAGCCTTCCAGACCTTATTCCAGCAAAAAGGAAGGAAATAAACCTTTATTAAGTGTGGCAGGCACTGTGCTAAGCCATTTACAAGTATCATCTCACTTGGTCCTCACAGCAACCCTTGTGAGGTAGGCACAGTCATTATCCCCATTTTACATTTGAGGAAACTAAGGCTGACAGTGGTTAAGTGACTTGCCTAGGGTCACATATCTAATAAATGCCAGAGGCTGTGATTTGAACTCAGTTCTTCCAGACTCCAATCCCAGCATTCTATCTGATGGGTTCTGCCTTTCCAGGCTTCCAGGGTTATCAGTCTTGCTTCCATTCTTGGTATATGTGTTTTTAAAATTCAAGCTAGGCAAACCTTGTTCATCCACTCTGGTCTCCTTAGACAATTTTCCTTTTTCCCTTTATGGCATTAATTCCTTTCGTATCATCAGAATTTCATTCTTAACTGTTTCCCATCCTTTTGAAAAGGATATCTATTCTATATAGAGAGTTCATGGCAGACCTGGGTTCTAGAGCCAGACTACCCTTAATTGTGTATTCTTTTAATCTCTCAGTGCCTTCTTCCTCTGTAAAATGAGGGAGTTAAATCCATGGCATCTAAAGCTCCTTTCAGTGCTAAATTTTAGGTTTCTAACCACCTCTTCGGAGTCTTTCCAAGATCAAGGAAAACTAAGGAGCAGTGAAAGAAAAATGCTAGACTCAGGACTTGACAACCTAAGTTAGAATCACAGCTCTGCTACTTTCCAGCTGTGTGACCTTGGGCAAGTCACTCAGCATCTCTGGGTCTCAGTTTTCTCATCTAAAAAATGACTCCCACCTTTTTCAGGAAGCCTTTCTTCGTACTTCCCCACCCCCCACTGCTGATACCTTCCCTTTTAGACTATCGTCCGTCTATATGTAACTTGTATGTTCATAGTTGTCTGCATGTTTCCTCCCTCATTAGATCGTGAGTTCCCTGAGGACAGGGAACATGTTTTTACTTTTCTTCCTATCTCCAGCACTTAGCATAGTGCCTGGAGCATAGGGCACAGTGATAAAAGCTCTAAGACTGCTGTCAGGAGGGCTCATCTTCCTGAGTTTAAATCTGGCCTCTGACACTAGCTATGTGACCCTGGGCAAGTTACTTCACCCTGCTGGCTTCACTGTCCTCATCCGTAAAATGAGCTGGAGAAGGAAATGGCAAACCATTCCAACATCTTTGCTGATAAAACCCCAAATGGGGTCACGAAGAGTCAGATACAACTGAGACTGAAAGGAGTGAACAACAATAATGACATGTATGTTGACTGACTAAATAAGCTTGACTTAAAGGATCTCAAAGGGGCCTTCTAGCCCTAAGTCTGTGATCTCTTCATGTGGGTGAAATTAATTAATTGAACTGGACTGAGTTTTTAAATGACTGCAAATACATGAGGCTTGGTTTAACTTCCTCCTTCTATGAGGAAAGGAAGCATTAAGGTTAGGAAGCTGAATGTAGAAATTAAGAGTTAACCAACAAAAGAATTTCTGCTATGAAAAGCATGCTAAGCACCCTCTTCAGTTTCTTCTTGTGACCTGACACTTACTTAAGAGGATCTGTTTAATAGTAAAAACCATATTCACAGAAGTGCAAGTGAAATCTTCTGAACCTGCTAAATGGAATCCAAGGAAATTGAGACAAAAGACCCACATTAGGAGTTTTTTACAGAAGCAGGTGCAAAAAATCATGTTTTCATGGACTTGTGGATCTTTAGGTAAAGCTTGCAGCCCCTGGATGACTAAATAGAGCCCAAGGCTGTCCTTTCAGGGCACCTGGACCACTTTGTGCAGGATCCAGTGAACGCAGGGCTCTCACCACCATCTTTCCACAACCTCATCTCCTAGTTTTCCTGAAAGTTTTCTTTAGCTTTTTCATTCCATTTTTATGCAGGTCCTGATGGTTATTTGCAAAGAATTCCATCCTGACCCAGCAATGCCAAAAGCAAACCCTTTGAATACACACAGAAGCATGAAGTCCTGCAACAGAAAATGTTCTAGAGACTAAAACATTTGGGAAAAAAATAAAAGGCCTTAGCCAAGGAATTAAGTGTTGAGGAAGCTAAAGATGCTTTTTGAAGGGATTTAAGTATCTTCCTGTTCAGTGTCTTGATTTATAGAGGGGTCTTGTGAAGCTGCAATGTATGTTTGTGTAGCTTTGGAAAGCCTTGTGAAGGGGATTCATTGTCTAAGACCTCACTAGTGTGCAAACTCACTTAGATTCTTCCTTACTTAGGAAGACACAGTTAGTGAGTCAATAAGCTTTCTTACTTAAATACCTACTTTGTGCCAGACACTGTGCTAAGTGCAGGAGTGGGGATGAGGGGATGGATACAAGGAAAAAAGAAAAAATAAGCCCTGCTCTCAAGAAGCTCACAGTCTAGTATGGAAACAAGGTAAGTGGAGAAGGTTGATACTTCTATGTGGGTTTCAAAATAAACAGAGATCCCGCTCATCTCTTCCAAATATACTCCCTCCCCCAAAATGGCCAGGCCAATGATAACAGTAAATAGCTGCCCAGGGCATTAAAAAGCCAACCAGCCAGAATGGCCCTAATGAGAATCAGGCAGTGGACCTAAAAGCAATGGCATATCTTCATCTTTTTTCACTTTCTGTGGGAATTTATATTTGCAGGGGCACTGGGGCAATGTTTGCTGTAGACAGATGTTTGTGTCCGCCTAGCCCAGAGATAGGGAGAATAGTAGAAAGAGGAGTGAATGACTTGAAAGGTGAAAAGGTAGCCTTAGTAAATGTGGGCCAAGCAAATGGAAATATAGTAGGAGAAATAGCATTTTCCTCAGAATACTGATTTTTAAAAAATGACTTTAAAATACTTTCAAGATTATTTTAATGGGTGCTCCACAAGATTATTGTAATGGGCTAAATTGCCAAAGCAAAATGCTGCTGCAGAAATGTATTAGTACTCCCCTTGACTCTCAGGAAAACCTCCAGCACTTTCCCTTACCTGTTTGATAGTCAGTTTTAAAGACCTCAACAATTATAGCAGGCTAAGGATAGATTTGCAACAACAGAGCTGTCGATCAGCAATTGGAAGTGAGCCAGTTTATCACGCCAGGAACCAAGGACACAATAAATCCCATTGATACAGAAACACACACACACACACACACACACACACACACACACACACACACACACACACACACACACACGGGAGGGAGAGAGAGAAGAAGAGAGAGAGAGAGAGAGAGGAGAGAGAGAGAGAGAGAGAGAGAGAGAGAGAGAGAGTGTTGGTTTGATAGGGAATGGGGGAAATACTAAGAGAAAATACATGCTGCTGAATCCAGTAGCAAAGGATCTTGTCCCTGGTACATGCCAACTTTGTAAAGATGTGACATTGATGGGAATAAGGTCTTGATCTCTAAGTGTTTATTGATCAGTTATTTCCAAGAACAGAGCTAACATCAATTTCAGGCAGAATGACTCTGGTTCAGGTTATTTTCTCCCGTTTTCCACTTGAAATGGCAGATAGGAGACTGTCCCAACATCATATACTTCATCAGAGGGTAATTTTCATCTGAGATAGTCAAATGTAAAGCCTTAACCTGAATCCTGGCCCCTTTGGACATTACATGATGAACTCATTTCTCCCTTTTGAATCCTTTATGGATTTGGAGAGCAGGGATGCAAGAGAGAAGGAGGAAGAGAAAGACAGGGTTATCATGAACCTTTTCAGGCAAAAATGGGAAAAGATGTTCCTTCTAATATTTCTCATATTTTTATGGGGAGAAAATCCTAAATAGTTCTTACAATCATGCTCCTATTAAATGGTGTCTGCGAAGAATAGGTTAAGTGTAATCGATTGCTAGTAACTGTTTAACAACCCAGATCTTCAGGGGAAGAAATACATACCTAATTTTCTTAAGTCTAGACAATCAACAAAACAATAAGTCAAGGCAAGATTTGTAGAGATTTCTGAAGTGTAAATGCTCACACTGAAAATTTAACAATTGACTCTCAAGAGCAGGTTACAACTGTTTTGGGCACATCCCTTGTCTCCTCCACTGCTGTTCCCCAATCTAGCAAGTATGTTCCACAGATTCATTCTAAGGTTCAATTGCCATTCTTCCTCCACTATTTCCCAAACATACTCTAAACCACTCTTCATCTGGGGATAAATCATAGCCACACAGGGAAAAACTCCAGTGGAGAGCATTGATGAAAATCTATGCTTATGTTAATTACTACCATCTGCTCCCATCACCAGCCATACAGCTAAAAAAATAATACCCTGATGGATAATAACCATGATGGCAATAACACCAACAGCTCAATATAGCTCATTTCTGGTTGTCAGGACTTTCCTAGAACCTAACCAGGGCTTACATTTAAAAAAAAAAGTGAAACAAACAGCAACAACAAAAATAATCCTTAAGTGACTTTTTGGTTAAGTCCTGTAAATTGTTTTAAAACCCAACATTATATGCTCACATTTCAATAACCAGCCACCTGTTCTCTGAAATTTGGAATGAAATGTAAAAGATGGGTAACACAGAGAAATTGCGCAAGGAAAAAATCTTTATGAGATTTTCCTGGGAACCAAATTTTATGGTATGTTTTATGTAGCGTTTTTAAATGCTAAATTAACTGCTTCATGGACTGTGGCTGTGGCTTTTTAACAGAGAGTGAGAACATTTCTTTTCTTGCCTTTGTAACCCTGTTTTTTCCCAGCCCAGGCCTGTGAACTCCTTGTTCTGTAAATAGTCTGGGGGCTGTGCACACAAGACTCTTGCCACTGTACTCTTGGGTCCACAAATACCCATTTAGGTATCAGGCTCAGGTCAGACAACGGTGAAGCCAGGAAGCAAATGGCTGAAGACAAATTGCTTTGGCATTCTCCAGCTCTTCTGCATCTAAAAGGGATCCAAATATCTACTAACTGAAAATGGTCCTTGAGAATGAGCCCTTCTTGACTTCAGCCCAGTTGGAAGGTAACACTCTTCTCAGGCATAGAATCTGAGGGAGAGCTGCAGTCAGGCTTCTTTTCCCTAGGCATCAGGAGGATGTGGGACTTCAACCTTTTTTAAGGTCGAAGGAGAACTGAGCCTAGCAAGTACAAGTATAAGTTATTGGTACAATAATATAAGCAAATTTGGGGTTCACCTAAATCCTAATGGTGATATTAAAAGTTTTTTTCCTTGAAGAAAAGGAAACATATTTACATTTTCTCTACAATAGACCAATAGCTTTGGAGCTGGAAACGGCCCTTCAGATCACCTAGTTCCCCTCTCCCCCACCCTCCCTGATTATTTTACAGATGAGGAAATTGAAGCCAGTTGCAGCATCTCAGAACCCACTTGGGATGACCAGGCAAGAAGAATGCCCCACTGGGTGAACCTTACCCCTTTGCCTTCCCTATTGCCTGGGCTGCTTGGCTGTTCACAATGTTTTATTGAGGTGGGAATCAACAACTTCTTGTCTTCTGATGAGATGGAGGATCCTCAGGCCTGATCACCAGCTCTGCCATTGCCTCCAAGGAATCTCCAAGCCTTCCCCCTCCCTAGCCCCACCAACCCCCTATTCCTTGTTGTGGAGATTTTTTAATTTCCTTTTATATTTGGGACTTGGGACCATTCCTCCTCCTCCTAAGACATTTTTCTCTTTGTATCCCCAGCTCTTAGTGTACAGTGCCTGGCATATTGTAAATACTCGATCAATTCTTTATCATTTGTTTTCCCAGATAAGTAGTAAGTAGTAGAGTTAGGTATTCTTTCCATACCACCATGCTGAATCAAACACATTTTCTCACTTTGAGCAAGACAAACACCCTTTTTTGCTTATAGGGGAGAAAAACCCAACAACAACCTTCTCTCTCTCTCTGCATTCTCTGATATGTTTTAAACCTCAGAGTATTACCCACCATCATAACTCAATTCTAGTCTGCAGAATAGTTGAGGAAGCATCATTTCCCCAGGGGATTTTTAGTGAATTTTCTGAGATATATACAAACACTATGGATTCCCCACCCATCTCTCCGGAGAAGGCCCTACAGGGACTTGGTCTAGGTTCAACTGTATGCAAGGTAGTGAGTGCAAATACAAAATAGTGAATATAGATTAAATTTTTTTACAGTTGTATACACCTTAGGCTATGAAGAGGAATTACTTATAGATAGAAAATTTGATCCACAGGACTAGACTGGGGGAAAGAACCTAGGAACTTGATTTTTGAGAGGATGAAGAGTAAAGTTTGAAAGATGATGTGTCAGCAACTGCCCCAGTTGCAAACTTCCTATAATGGACAGTGGCATCAACAAATAGAAATGTCTTTTCTGTCAGCAGACTTTGGGCTGCTGAGCTTTTGCTGTCAGTACTTGTGGAATTAGTCAAGGAGCTCTTCCATCTGATGATTTAAATGCATAGCAAGGCTATCTACACCCCTCCCCACAAAATCTAGTTTGACAGTGCTCTTTGAGGATATATCCTCCACCCCTTAGCAAGCAGTGGTCAATGTCCCCTAGAAATTTATAACTTAATTTTGACCCGCTGTTGACTTGATATTCAACTGCATTCCTTTCCCCTTGAGATTTCCCTAGCCAGATATGCCCTTCTAAAAGCCCTGATTGGGTTAGCAGAGAACAGAATTAGTACTCAAATTGCTAGATGTGCTATGCAGCAAAAATGTCAGTTCTTGTCTTCTAAGAGTGAGGGGCACTGATTGTATTATTGGTGATGCAGACTCCATCAGAGGGGAAGGGTGGGAAGTGGCCTGGGGCCTTAGGGAGGTAAGACAATAGAGGACTAGACTAGGTTAAGGGTAACTGAGAATTGGGAGATTGGGTATAGCCACAATGAAAGGCCAGTTAATGGGATTATAGCCTCAGGCAAACCCAATTAGGCCATGTAGGAAAGTCCAGGGTTTTTCTTTTTTGGGGTCTAGATCCCATCCTCATCAAAATGATCTTGCAGAATGATGGGGTTCCTGGGGCATGATGGCAAAATCATCCTGAATCAGAAAGATCTGGGTTAAAAATCCTAAAACGGATTCTTAGTAGGCATGTGACATGATCAATTCCTTAATCTCCCTTTGCCTCCATTTCCTCAAGTGTAAAATGAAGGTACTCCATGGCATCTAAGGCCCTTTTCAGTTCCATGGTCCCATGAGTTGAAGATGAAACACTTAAATGTCATTGGTGTTTCTGTCCCCAACCCAAGTAAATTATATTGTGACCAGGGATATTGCTTTTTTCATATTCTAAAAGGATTAAGTACTGCCAGCACAGACTAAAGCTTCTTAGCTTATGGCACCTCTGTGCCAGGCCCTGACAGTCTCTGACAGTCTCCAAAGGGAAATGCCAGTACAGCTTAAGTCCTATCAAGTCTTCAAGACTTTACACTTGCTTTTGATCCAATATGGTACATGTTAGTGAAATATAAGCCAGATTGTGAAGCCCTCAGAAACAGGGATTATGTTATCCACTTTTATGTGCCTAGAACAGTATCTCCAAGGGATATAGGAGACACTCAATAATTATAAATTGCTTGATTTATTAATAACAATAAAGAAAAAAAATTCAAAGACTGATTAAGCTGTGAGGAAAATTTCCATATAATTTGTTTCTTTTTTTCTTTTAAAATCCTTAGAACTTGTTTGCTGCTAAAGAATGAAATATTTTATGTGTCTTATCTCTCCCTTAAGTTATATTTTCCTTGAGGTCACTTCCTCTAATACCTAGAATAACATCAAGGAAAAGTTTAATAAATATTTGATAAAGTCTTATGCTGAGTTACCACTGCCCAAGAGCTATCCTCTACTTCCTTTAATTCAATTCAGCCAACCTTTCTTAAGCACCTAGAGGCTGCAAGGCACTGGATTAGGCACTGGAGATGCCAAAATGAATAAGAAACTGGATCTGTCTTCCATGTCTTCCAATCTAGTAGTGATGGTATAAGACACAAACCCAAATAACTATGTCAAATGCATAAGAAAGTTATAAATGCCCTCTGAGAGGTCAAAAGGCAGAAATAATCTGTTTTGGGGTTAGGGGAGGGTGGTTAGGTAAGACTAGAGCCTTGAATGACTAAAGATCAGAGACACGTAGAATGAGTAAGATTTCAATTTGTGGAGATGGAGGGAAATCATTTCAGTCATACACAATAAAAAGATAATCCAAGGGATGGAGTTAAATAATCAGAAGATAGGTTAAGGAAATGATGAATAAATGGATTCGACTTGAAGGGACAGGTGAAGAGAAACACTTTCACCTTTCACATAAAGGGCAGGAGAGGGTGAAGGAAGACTCTTTTCTTGTATGATCATCCTATTTTTGATCAAACTAGGTTAAGTTATTTAAGACATGAATGGAGTTTCCCCCTCTATCTCTACCTAACTTTAAATCTATAGATAATCACAAATTTATAGAACTTTTAGAACTGGGAGTGTTGAGGTTTAGGGATGCTGGGACACCAAAATCACAACATGCAGTTCCTACCCAAA
The DNA here is from genome assembly GCF_003287225.1 of Phascolarctos cinereus. Lineage (NCBI taxonomy): Eukaryota > Metazoa > Chordata > Mammalia > Diprotodontia > Phascolarctidae > Phascolarctos > Phascolarctos cinereus. The sequence goes on from NW_027555847.1 coordinate 511,159,150, forward strand.
AGAATTTGACCTAAGCCTTCTTTCAGCCAAAGACAAGATTTATTAGAACATCCGTCATATTGGGCAGACTCTTATGGAGTCTAAATGTTAGTGAGTTATTGGATAGATTAATGGAGACAAGATGGACCTTATATATAGAAAGAGTACGGAAGGGATCTAGGAGTGGCCAGGTAGTCTATGAGGTAATAGAACTCCAGGGACCTGGACCACCTGGCCAAGGGAAGAACAAAGCCAAGACAGGGTGGGAAGTGGCCTGGGGCCATAAGGAGGTAGGGCTAGGAGAGAACTGGGAGATTGGGTGTAGCCACAATGAAAGGTCAGTTGGTAGGATTATATCCTTAGGCAAACACCAATTTGGCCACTGGAAAAGTCCAGGGTTTTTCCTTTTTGGGGTCTAGATCCCATCCTCATCAGGAGGAATCTGAGAAATCATCTAGTAAAACTTGTTTTAGTCACAAATGAGGAGACTAAGGTCTAGGAACTCAAAATTTTATAAGGTGATATAGATCATATACATTCAAAAAAGTTATTATTACTAATAAAATATACAACTTTCTGAAATAAAGTACTAGAGATTGTAGGTTAGAATAAATAGAAAATAGCACAATGGCCATCATTATAATTTAATCCCATCACATCAATTGTCATGCAGATTGATAGTCTTCACCCTGTTTGTGAAGCCCTTCAGAAACCTATTGAAATGTAAAAACTAGATGAAGGATTGGAGAGGAAAAGTGTTGGTAATCAGAATTCCAAATTTCCATCAGAGATCCATAACGTTCCACCTAAATGTCAGTGTTGTGCACAGTGTATAATATTCGCATCTTGAAATCTAAAGAGGCAGGGGAAAGGAAGGGCAAACGAATGCTTAGGAATTAAATCAGCTTGGCTTTATTTTCCAGTTCTATAACATCACAAAATGGAATGTATTGAACCTCTCAAACTATAGAAATAATTAGTGAATAGTTAATAGTTAATGTAGGCTTTTTGAATCCAGGCTGATATGTACCACAAGGTACACAATGTTTAGATCCAGTTGCACTGAGCCATCTGAAGTGGCTTCTAATAGCATGTGAATAACCTTTAAGTTGAAAGGTTGCCCTAAAGGGAATTTGTTGAAAGTTGTATTGTTTATACCTTCTAGTATGCTTTGTTTGAACAATTGAATTATTTTCCATTTTTCTTTTATATTGATAATGCTTTCATTTTAAGTTCATTATGGGAAGAGATGAAAATGCCAACATTGCCTCACTCTGTAAAACTGAGTCTATGTACAAGCTAAAAATGTCACACTATGTTTACATCATTTTTCCTTCTGTGGCTCTAAATAGCTGAGGTTGTAAAGATGTAACTTTCACAATTCTAGCTAAGGGAGGGATTCTTAGCCAAATAAGGGAGGGAAGTGATCAAAAAAAAGATGACATAGATAGTTTTGATCACATAAAACAGAAAAGCTTTTGCATAAATAAAATTAATGCAGCTAAAAGAAGACAAGATTGAGAAAAGTATTTGTATCAAATATCATCGAGTAAATTCTGATATCCAAGACATATAGTGAATTGACACAAATAAATGACCTGGAACCATTCCCCATGATCAAAATACAATTTTAAAACACCCTACTATCCATTCAGATGCATGGCATAATCTGGTCAATACACATTCTTCATTCACTTGACTTTTCTCCTGTGGATGGTCAGGAGAAGGTCTTTTGAATGTTTATGATTCTCTTTTAGGAGGCTCTGCAATATTTTAGGGCATGATGAGATCAGCAGACTCTCATCTGAAAACATGAGGATTTGGGTCAGGACTTCTCACCACTTGTAAGATATATAGTATTGGATGTTTTCCCTATCCCTCACTGCATTTAATTTTTGTTCTGGACAGGTTTTGATCTGGTGCAATGAAGGATTTGGAACATGAATATTCAAATAACTGGTCATTTCACTTAGGACATGTTTTCAAGCATTATTACAAAGATACATAGGTATTATGGGTTGATTATATAGAATGCCAGAAAAATCATTCTTGTTGTTCTAAAGCTCTGATATTTGTGTTTATACTATATAGTTACAGATTTCAGTCTTGCCCCCAGCTGATTTTTGTAAGGAGCTGAAAAAGTTCTGACTCAGAGGAGGAATGTAAACCATACTGAAAGCACATTTGTGTGGGAGTCTCTTTATTGGTAGGGATTTATTGATGCTCCAGACCTGTTGGGTGGCATTGGCAAAAGTTTGGGAGGAGAGAGCCTAGTTTCCTAGCTTTCAGCTTTAAGAAAGAACATAAAGGTCTCAGATTCTTTTCAGGCAGAAGTCCCTGAAGAGAAGACTCTGGAAAGAAGGCAACATATAGTATAATCATGTCAATGTTGAGGTTTACGAATGCAGGGGTGCTGGGACCCCAAAATAATGACAGCAAGAAATGCAGGTCCTGCTGAAATGAATTGGACCCTTGTCTTCAGTCAAAGACAAGATTTATTAGAACACTGATTGGGGTGAGAGAGATTTCTAGTGAGTCTGTGCTATTGGCTAGATTTTAAGAAAATGAGCACCTTAATGGAGGCCAAAGATAGATCTTATATACAGAAAGATGTGGGAGGGATCTAAGGAGTGGCCAAGTAGTCTGAGGTGACTGTGAGGTAACAGAGAAGGATTGGGAACTCTAGGGACCTGGATCATGTGGCCAAGGGAGACTGGGTTCTAAATTGGATCCAGTAGTGGAGGTCTAGGTTGGGGCCAGGTGCAGACCATGAAAGGGCAGTTAATTAACTGGGAAGGGCTGATGCCTCAGGCAAACTCCAGAGACAATAAAAGGCCAGTTGACCAGGATAGGTCAATGCCTCAAGCCAAAGCCAGATTTGACCACATCAGGAAATTCAAGGAGAGGGTTTCCAGAGCCTGTATCCTGGCATCCCTATCCCCAGCTTGCTTCACTAGAAACTTTAGGGAATTTTCCCTTAAGTGAGATCTGGAACTCTGCCTGTCTGTCTCTTTGTTTCTCTTTATGTCTGTCTCTCTGTCTCTTCTTTTCACTGAGATCTTGCTCTTAGGAGAGCTTATTCATTCTGTATTATCTAGTGTGTTCTCATATGTATACCTTCTCTGATTTCTATTTTGCTATTGATTTGGTAAAATGGTTTTATTTACTACAAAGATACAGAGAGAATACAGCCTCTATTATAGTCTTCTTATTACCCTGTGAAGGTGCTGGGTAACCCCCAGGCAAGGAAAACTGGCATGATGCTAGAGGTTCATTCAGAGCTGAAAGATTTTGAGCTGGAAGGAGGACCTTAGCAGCCATCTTATGCTACTGTCTCATTTTGGTACTGCCCCTTTATTTTTACTTACTGGAAAAAATTTTACTTGCTGAAAGACTCAATCAATCGATCAATCACTTATCCAAGTGAGAAGCACAGAGGAAAGCAGCTTGAGGAGAGACATACACAGTTCTAAGGAACAAAAAGAAAATATTTCTTCAGATAAAAAGCTGAGAAGACTTGGGGGGGAGTAAAATCGGAGGCAAAATCATAGATTGATGTTAGTCATTCCAGAATTATTTCTTAGAAACTAATTTGAACACAGATGTTTTCAGGACTTTGGAGTTGATTGCTGGAAAACTTCAAATTAAAGAATTGTTTTGAGAATGAGAAACAATTGCATAATAACTGTTTCTGCCATATCTCGCAGAAATTTGGGGGGTTTAGGGTTCTAGGGTTTTAGGTTAGAGATCATAGCATCAAAGACAGTACTAGGAGAGACATTGACAGGAGAGGCCATTGTAGTAGGCCATCTAATCCATCCCCTTCATTTTCCAGTTGACAAAACTGAGAATTTTTGATTTGCCCAAGTCAAAGGTAATAAATGTCAGATACATGAAGAGGCTCTACTTTGCAGTATTAGAAGACAGTTGAAAGGCTACAACTTTGGGCGTGAGGGAGGGGAAGGAACTGAACTGATTAGAAGAAAGCTTTGATGCTGGGAGCTGATTGGCAAGAAGAGCTGGCTGGGGAAAGGCTGTCTTGATATCTAGAGCCACCTACAGGTTTAAATGGGGAAAAATCCTTCAATGACTCACATTTCCCTTCATTGCCCTCTGTGGCTCCAGAGGGTAAAACTCCTTAAAGACTATTCCAAGAACTAGACCAGAATAGCTTTATAGAAGCCAGGATTAAATGGAACTAATTCTCCCTCATATTGTTTCAGTGTTCAGCAAAGGGATCACACCTTGGAAGCTATTCAGATTTCAGGCTTAAGGCTGATTTTCTTTGTCTCTTTGTTTCTTTTTTTTTTTACTTTAAAATTTATTTTTATTTTTCACCATCTTTTATAAGATTTTGAGTTCTAAATTTTTTCTCTTTTTCCTGTCTCCCCAAGATGGCATGCAATCTGATACAAGCTATATATGCACAATCCTATTAAACATATTTCCACATTAGTCATGTTGTGAAAGAAGAATCAAAACAAAAGGGAAAAACCACAAGAAAGAAAAAAGAAAGAGAGAAATAGTATGCTTTGATCTGCATTCAGACTCTCTTTCTATGGATGTGGATAGCATTTTCCATCATGAGTTTTTTGTAATTGTCTTAGATCATTGCATTGCTGAGAAGAGCTAAATCTATCAAAGTTGGTCATTGTACAATATTGCTGTTACTGTGTACATTTAAGGCTGATGTTAGCTAAAATAATTTAACATTATTTGAGTGGCCCCAAAGTAACAGATAAGTGGCTTTATCCAGTAGGACAGTTCAAAAGAAGAGCAGGTAATTTGTGGTATACACTGTTCCCTGAAGAGACCACAGACATCTAACCTGCAGAATTGTGAGTTGCCTCAGACACATAGGTTTTTCTGCTCTTGTGTTTCATTGCTTGATTCTACACATATGTGTTCGCTCTCTCCCATGGACACTGTGTCATTGTTGGGACAGTGTGACTCTGGTTTATGTCTTGGTTATTCCTGCTTTTTCCTTCTACTAGTAAATGTTTCCTATTTAAGAGTTAATGGTGTAATTATAATTGATTTGTACAAATAGGAGACACACCAATGGGGATTCAGGGGCTTCATTTGTGAGTATAGATGTATATTTCCTCCCACACCAGGGTTACCCTAGGACCCTGAAAGTAAGTTATAACAGAGTGACCACCCCTCTGAAGGACACCCTCACTCGCCTCAGTAGGTAAAAGTTGGAGTGAGTGAGCCAGTCCCATCCCAGGAAGAAAGAAGCTGGAGAGAATTGGGGTCTTGGGGCCATTTCCTTTATATGTGCTACATATAGATGGGTGAATTGATGTCTGAAGAGGTTAAGAAACTAGTCCAAAGTCACATAGGTAGTAAGTGACAGAGTTTGATTTGAACTCAGATCTTCTGACTGAATTCTAGCCAGCGACCCATAGAGTTGACAGAACTCTTTATTGTTATCAGGTTGATAAATTCATTAGTCAAAATAAAATGAATCTTTTTTTTAGATCCTTCAGACACCTTTGCCTTGCTTTCTCAGAGGGTCTAGCTCCTTTCTCCTCAGAAAAATCTACATCTTAGCTACAAGTGTTCAATGTTCTATCTTCTTTCCTGTATCTACTGGGCCTCTGCCTCTTGAGATCCTTATTCTTTGTTCACAGTGACACACTTCTTCCATTTTTAAAAGGATATTTTATTCTCCCCTAAAACCTGGAATGTGGAATGGTGATGTTTGAGTCCATTCACTTTCCTTGCTAGGAGAATAACCAGCCTGCATGGTAGATAGCAGTCACTTGACCATGGCTGAAATATCACAGACTTTTGGCAGGTGACTGTGAAATTCTCCTTGCTTTTAATACTTGCTGAAAGTGAGATGTTCAATCTTTTGTTCTTGCTAGCAGCAACCCTGGAGAATTGCCTCCAGGAAGAACTGCTTGAAGTCAGGTAACCCCAAAGCTCCTGGTGCCTTTGAAATATATATTAAGACAATTGAACCTGATTCTCTGAGCATCACTTTAATGCAAAGGGATGGAAAGGATTCCTAAAGCTTATAACCTTGGCACATTGCTGACACACAGGCACAACCTTGTGGGGTGAATCCAAAAGAGATCATGGTCCTAGACAGAATGGAAAATGGAAGACACCAAATGATATCTTTACTGATATTTCTTTCTCTTACACATGTTGTCAGCAATCTCTCTCTCCCATAATCTATTTCATAAATACCTATATATGTTGTCTCTCCTGATGAAATGTAAATTCAAGTATAGGAACTGTTTCACTTTTGCCTTTTTATCTCCAGCACTTGGCCCAGTGTCTAGCATTTAACAGGAACTGAATAAATACTTTTTGATTGGTGGCTTATAGCAATCTTTTTTATATATGCAGTGTAGTATATAGAACTCTGGCCTTGTATTCAGGAAGTCTTGGGTCCTGATCTTGCCTCTGAGACTTACTAGTTAAGTGATCCAGGAAAATCATTTAACCTCTTCAAGTTTCAGTTTTCTAATCTGTAAAATGGGGACAATAATAAAGGGAAAATGGTACAGTGGAAAAAGCACAAGATTTGCAATCAGGAAATGTGGGTTCAGATTAAGCCTCTGTTACTTGCTATTTGTATAACCTTGGGTCTCTCTGGGTCTCTGTTGCTTCCCTTCTAGCTCTGTATCTATGTTCCTACAATCAGTTGAGATAATCACTTGGGTAAATCATTTTGCCATTCTTAACATTCTCTATAAATATAAGCTATAATTATTGCCTTTACTTTTGAGGTGAACATGGCTATAATAACTAATGTTTATACAGTGCTTTAAGTTAAAAAAAATTAAGCTACATAGTCTTATTTAATCTTTACAATACCCCTTTGAGGTTGGTACTACAAGTAAAATCACCACTCCCACTTAAAAGATGAAGAAACTGAGGCTTCAAGTGGTTAAATGACTTGTCCTTGACAACACACTAGTGTCTAAGTCAGGATTTGAAGCCAGCGTCTTCTTGAAACCAAAATAATCCACGAATCCTCTGCTATTCTCTTGTCATCCTACTGTTTAATGTCAGGAAAAGGGATAAACTGTTTTCTCTTCCTGAGGAGGAAGTAACATGCTTGGTGCAGTGCCTGGCACATAGTAAGCACTTAATAAATGTTGATTGATTGATTTGTAGCCCCTAGCCACAAACAACATTTGTACCATGTCGAATATTTCTAATCAAAATAAGGTGAAAATTATTTGCGGGGTGAGCACACTTTCCTCTGGTTTTAAAGCTGTTTTATATTGGTTATCTCCTTTACCATAGAGTAGTCTTCTGAAATATCTAGGTCTTCTCACTGCCTAGTTACATTTCCATTCATGTTTTTTCATCTCCTTTTGATTTTTACAATAGACAAATCATTTAACATTATTTAACACTGATAACAGGCAATAACATTATCTCTCCTGGGTTGTAAGGGCAATTGTCATTGCTTAGAGAGGAATAAAAAGGAAATCTGCATAGCAATAAGGGCATTTAGACAAAAATAATTACAATTTATCACCACTACAAATAGATCAATCATTACCCCATGATGAGGGAAAAGGAATCATCACCCCTTGGTGTTGAAAGAAAAATAGTCATCCATATTAGAAAGTATAAAATTCACAATTGAAGTCTTTTTAATAGTTTTGAATGTGGACAGTTTTAGAATGTATTTGGGGAAAGATCCTCAGGGCACCAATATGCAACTGTTTCATAATTGCTTTGGAACACTAAATAGAATTTGTTACTGATTTTAAAAAATAACCATAAGAAGGATTAAACATGAAGGAACAGCCACTTCTCACAATTTGAAATCCTTGTCATACATTAAAAAGACTAAGATTACACATTGTTTCTCAAAATGGAGAGTCCTGACTCTCTGAGGGCTTAGGCCACCATAATTCAAAAGAGAAATCTTGCTGCATGAGATGTGATTCGAACAAAGCCTAAGCACCATCACGGAGCTGTTTTGTTAGCAGGTTGTATTTTCAACACTTGCACTATAAAGTAATAGCGACAGGAAGGCAGATCCAGAGGATAAAGGGAGCTAAGAATCACATCGTTTTCAGGTCATCTCTAGACTTTTACTTAATTTTTGATATTTAAATGTGAAATCGTTGTCCAGTGACATTCTTCTGGAAGAACTAAATCACATTAATTTTGACATTCCATTTTCATTATAAACAAAACCAAAAGACAAAAGGAAGCTGCAGCTAAATGGAAAGATGGTCCATAGCCTTTCCTCAGAAAGGTACAGAAAGGAGTTAGTGGTGTTAGTCAAGCTCTTGAGGAAACAAACATTAAGCACCTACTATGTGCCAGGCACTGTGCTAAGTATTGGGGATACAAAGAAGGCCCAAACCAGTGCCTTGTCTTGAACGACTTACAACCCAATTAGTAAAACAACGCAAGCATCAAGATCATCTGCATAGAGATTGGTTTCATTGTCTACTCCCACCTCTCAAAAAATATCCTTTTGTGATACTTGGTTATTTCATCTTCCAGGGTTAATGATTAGCATAGGCAAAAATTCCTGGTGATATGGTGATCTTGGTGATTATAATTGAAACTTATGTGCCAACAGAGGTTTAAAGCCACCCCTCTATTGTCACATGGGTAGCTAGGTGGCACAGCGGATAGAGCTCTGGGCCGAGAGTCAGGAAGACTCACTTTCCTGAGTTCAAATATGTCCTCAGACGCTTATTAACTATGTCCCCTTGGGCAAGTCATTTAACCTTATTTACCACAACTTTCCTCATTTGTAAAATGAGCTAGAGAAGGAAATGGCAAATCACTCTAGTATCTTTGCCAAGAAAACCCCAAATGAGGTCATAAAGAGTTGGACTTGACTGAAAATGACTGAATAATGTACTATTATATCCTCAATAAACTATTCTTAACCTGTTTCCTTTCTAGGCCAAAGATCCCATTTGTTCAAATGATCCTTGTGGAAGGTGTGTGTGTGTGCCTATGTAGATTATGTATGTCCACATGGGTCTATCTAGATGTGCCTGATGGGAAGGCATGAATAGATAGATCTCTAGAGTTTCCTCTGACTACTCTTTTCCAAGGGAGACTTTAATTCTTACCAAGTGGAGAGCAGGAAATTGGGTCCATGAAGCTGGGTACTCTGCTCTCCTCAGAGAGGAGAGAGGGGGACTAGAATAGAATTATATCTATTTGCTTCCTTAAGTATTTTTAATCTAAGGGAAATAATTTTTAGCTTCAAGCTGCTCTCCTGATCACTATCCCTGTAATTCAAGTAATGTTTCAAGCTATATCTCCAAAGGCTTGACTCCCTTCCCATAAGATTCCAGTTCTATAAAAATTATCACTCATAGCAAATAGCAAATGAAATCGTTTATTCAATCCAACAGCAAACAGAAATCAGAGAAATTAAGCAGATTTGAATATCCTAGGTAATAGCACAGTGAATGACTTTTCCCTCTGGGACTGAGATATTTCAGCTCAAGGAGAGAAAGAGAGAGACACACACACACACACACACAGAGACAGAGACAGAGAGAGAAGAGACAGAGAGAGACAGAGACAGAGAGAATTCCTGATCTCACCCAAGGACAAGTTCCCTGGGGAACATGGAACATGGCTGCTCTACATGCTGGCTTCTTCCTGGAGTCTTTCTCTCCCTCCAGGGACCCCTCCTTGAAACAGAGTCTGGATCTGAGAGTGTCTTCTCTCGAGGCTGGAAGCCAGATTATCAAGAATGTTTCCTTTGCCATGTTCTTGCTGATTCCACCCTGCACACGGGCATTAGAACATTGACTAATCATTCTCTGACAAAAAGGAGTTATACAAATGAGCTTGGGCCTTGGATCGTAATTGTATGGTATGACTTTCAGTCCACCCAATTGTGAATGCACAGTTTTGTCAATGTCTTTTCTAAAATTTGATGCCATTATTACAAATATTCGTTTTGCATTTATAGAAGTCTCAGGCAATGGGGAAAGAAGCCACATCTGGAGTATAATGCTAGTTTTCTCTTGTGTAATGTAGTGTAATGAGAACAATACTGTATCATTGGTGCCAGGAGGCTAGCAATCAGAGTGACTAATAGGCAAAGAAAGAGTCAACTAGTTTGCAGTAGCAGGGGGAGGAGCATGGCATAGGCAAAGTACCTTGTGACAAAGGTCCAAGTGAGTAACCAGTAAGCAGGTCTGGTTTCAAAAGCCAGAAATCCACAACGATAGAAGATTGAGGGGATAAGACAGAAAAACATAGACTAGGAACAACAGATTCTGAATTGAGAAGATTCATGCAGGCTAACGTCAGAAAGCAACATGAAAGGCGATTTCCAGACCATTTGCTACTTAAAATTTGTCTCATGTCAAAAATCAGCCCAATATAGTTTCCTTTGACAGCTATAGGGGGCTAGTTATGCATCAACTTGATTCAGCTGAAGGTAATACCATACAGTGTTTACTCTCATACTCCTACTGCCAGAAATTTTAAAAAAAGGTGATTCCTTAATGTGATACAATAGTCACTTGTAACCAAATACCATAATGCCCAAATGCATTGGCCTGACTAGAGCATGGGCCAGGTATAAGAAAGTCCAATTATAATATTTCCCCAAACATTGCTAGCACAGCTAGATACACCCAAGCACACATGGCTTATTTGCCTTACATGCTTATGTAAATACATCAATGAGGGTATTCTTTCTGATAGCACATCCTTCCCCTTCTGTTTGTGTAACTCTCATCCATGTCCTTTCATAAATTCACATACAGGTTGCACTCAATATGCTGGGGACTCTCTTCATATTCTCTTGATGTTGCATAGGTATCTATAGAGCATACAGACCGTCCCTACGTTGTTCCTGCCCATTTCCCCCCTTCCAGTCATATAGCTATTTGATGGCATCTTTTATGCCGTTTCTCCCTGTTTGTGATGTGTCTGCTCACATCTAGCATATATCTCTCCTTTACAATTTAGGTCATTCTCAACTTCAATTCTTTAAAGATTATAGTTTCTTGATTCCCAGTCGTACATGTTCTATCAGTGTTGAGAAGATGAGCTTTTATTGCCAGGAAAAGTTCGAAAGTCATTAAAAACTTTGCAATGTCCCAAAGAAAAAATATGATGTGCCCTTGTCTTCTTGTTTAATTGCAGGTCCAACTTTTGCATTTGCCGTGTTGATTCGAGATTGTGCAGTTATCTCTTCCACATTGCAGGGAATAGGGGCACGAGGCCCTGCAATCTGGAAAATCCAAGTAAAACTTTTGGCCCTCTCTTTGTACCAGAAAAGAAGTCTGAATTTTTTCTTTTTCTTTTATGAGGTGTTTACAATATCTTATTGTAAAATTTGGGTAAAGTCATAGGCTCTGTGTCATCTGCTGGCCTTCACATGTCATCTTCACCTTCCACAAAACTCCCCTAAAATTCCCATTTAATTTCTTATGCCAACATGTGATATATCAAAACCTTGATGGGGAAAGTCATGCTGTGGAAGGGATAACGGTGCATGTATACTGTGTGTACATGTATGTGCATTTACACATACATGTAAGCATATAATATTTAAATATGTGCACATATATGTTACACAGAAAGTAAGTGTTGGAAACATTTCTTCATCGAGTTCAAAATACTTCCAAACAGACTATTCTGCCCTGTGCCTTCCAGTTGTTCTTACAAATAACATTCCCAGTTATCCTGTTTAGGCTGCACTGTTTTATTTAAGAAGCATTTTGCCTTTCCACTGAGCAATTAGAGATGAGCCTCTGTGGTGTCATATTGATCTTCCCTGTTCAGATGTATAATTAGTTGTTAACATTTCATTATAATCAAGGTTTTCCTGTGTTCTCTATGACCCTTGATTCATGAAGTTCCAGGAACTCTGAAAGCTGTGAGTTAATTAATTTTGCTGCCTGATGTGAACACAAGTAACCTGAAAAATGTAGTCTGAATACTGCTATAGTACTTATTAATGACATTATTTTTCTGATTAGGCAAGCACTATCAGGCATTACAACAAAAGAAGGAGATTATCAAGTTGAAGCTCTCACTATTCCCTGCATGCAGACAAGTAAATGAGATATGAAATGATAAATTTGGCTATTTGTACATTTTCCTCTCAATTGCTGCGCTAATGGGAGAAGCAAATATGCAGATAATCTGAAAGAATGGATAATCCTACAACCTTACTGTTTGATTTTAGAATGCCATCAAAGATATGTTCCCAGATAACCAAAAATGTTCAATCAGCCTATAGCTTATGGAAGCCCTGCACCATCACTGACTGATGCCTTTCACCATTACTGAGACTTCCCAGATGAAAACACTCTTTCTTGGAGAGAGAGAGAGAGAGAGAGAGAGAGAGAGAGAGAGAGAGAGAGAGAGAGAGAGAGAGAGTGAGTGTGTGTGTGTGTGTGTGTGTGTGTGTTTATCTTCTAGTAGAATACATACTCTTTGAAGGCAGGGTCTGTCTTGTCTTATTTTTTGCATTTGTATACCCAGTGCTTAGTATAGAATCTGGAACATACTGGTGCTGAATAAGTTCATCTTTCCCTCCTTTCCTCCCTCCATTCCTTGCTTCCTTTCTTCCTTTCTTTCTTCCTTCCTCCCTCCCTCCCTCCCAAAACCTCTAGACTCATACTCTATTATTGGCACTGAGTTACTGGGAAGTAGAAGCAGTAGATAACCTACCATATAAATAATGCTTTTAAGTCCAATTTAGGTGACACGTTTTATGAAACCTCTTTTGATCCCCCTTTGAAATTTCCACTATACTTTGTGTTAGTCTCTCCTTTGTACTTATAATGTATGCTTAGGATCATAAATATTTTTATCCTTTTCTTATCTCTCTTTTTTACATTGTAAATTCTTTGAATGCAGGGCTTGTGTCTTGTTTCATCTTTATATCCGAGCACCAATCCTCAGTAACTTACAGAGAGTAAGCTGTTAATGAATGTTAGTTGACTTGGATTACCAAGAGTTGACATTCATATTAGCACTATAAGGTTTGCCAAGCCCATCTCAAACATTAGGAGGCAGCATAGTGTAGTAGAGTGAGTGGTGAACTTGAACTCAGGGGATCTGAGCTTCATATATGACTGCTACTTACTATATGTATGACCTTGGGAAAGACATTTAACCTCTGTGGACCCCAGTTTCTTCATCTGTAAAATGGGAGGTTTGAATTAAATGCTTTCTAAGGTCCTATCTAGCTTTAGGTGATTTCATATCTTTTAGATGATCTCATTTGATTCTTGTAACAATCTTGTGATGTAAACAATGCAGATATCTTTCTCCTCATTTTATAGATGTGGAAATTGAAAACTAGCAAATAAAATGATTTGCCTACTGTAACTGGGCTAGTAAATGTCTATGGCAAAACAGAAATCCAGGTCTCCTTTGATTTATAGGCCCAGTATTTGTTCCCTTCTACTGCACTCTGATTTGATGAATAGAGAGCTAAGGATTTGATATTATCATTTAAATTATAAAATTATGCTACTTAAGACTTCATCACTATCCTTGATTGTAGCTGAGGAGACCAAGTGTCCTTTCCAGATTATAAATATGTGTAGCCTGTGGCCCAGAACTCCAAACTGAGTTATACAACTTGGGTTCAATTGTGGAGAAGCTTTCCACAAATCATTCTTTGGTTTATGCCCTCACCCAGTTTCCCTGGGAACATCTACATTTTGCTAATTTTGTCCCTGATTAGGGTCTCTCTTGGGAACATAAGAATATAGCTGGCATCCATGACTCCATAGAAAGGGTAAAAGGGGCTTTAGGTACTATGCAAGCACCCAGGCTAACAATACATCAAATACCATATGGTATTTGATTTCTTAAATTCCCCAGAAAATGCAAAATGAAAAGGATTCACACCAGAACTCATACAATCAAGACATCTCTTCTTGTCTCTCTTGTGATTCTCATTTCCCAAGAGGACCTAACCAGTCTACCAAACTTCTAGTACTCCCCTAAAGGGAATTTTGTGCTTGGGATTGCTGGAGTATCAGTCACTTTCCCCTAGACCTACATAGTCCATAGAAGTCACTGTACTAGTGGAGGACAAGTTCCAAGTTCGCTTCTTTGCATTGTGCCTCTGTCGCTAGATGTTCTTTCACCTCCAGGCCATGTGGTTGTTCCCCTTCTCTCAGAATGTTTAGTTCAGGAAATTCAGTGGAACTCCTCCTCTCACCTCTAAGAAACTGAGTCTACATACCTGGTGTGGTGTAAAAAAGCGTTCTCTTCTCTCCAGGAATCTCTGTCTTAGGGTACCTTCATTAGCTATTTCTTCCACTGGAGACTTCTTTGGTGCTCTGCCATTGATTCTTTACATTGCCATTTCTGGGATCGAGAGGCTTAATGGAGAGGACTATATGGTAACGCTTCCCTATCCTCCAAAGACAAAGTGCGCTCTCTTTGTGTATTCACTCCCTCTCTCCTCTCTCTCTCTCTCTCTCTCTCTCTCTCTCTCTCTCTCTCTCTCTCTCTCTCTCTCTCTCTCTCTTTTTCTCTCTCCTATTGTGGCAGCTTTCCTTGTTCCTTTATTCTGTTTTCCCGGCTGAATTCAAGGGTGTGGCTCAAATCCACAAGTGCCATGATAAAATCAATCATCCACACGTCTATGACTCAATCAATTATGCCCAGCTGTGGTATCAATGGCCAGCAAGCACCCAAGGAAAAGATACTCATTTAAACTTCATCAAGGAGACATAATTAAGTCTATATTTATATAGACTATAATTAAGTATAGGCTATAATTAAGTATCTACTGGGATGTTGTCACCTTGAAAAAGAAGTTATATTCAAAGTTAAATTCAAAGTCAGGACAAAGGTCTTATCCTTTAACTTTATTATTGACCAGAATTGTCTTTATTACACTCTCTATATATTCAAACGCTTTTAAAATTTGTAACTTTGGCTGTGTTTGCAGGCATACCTCCCACCTCTCCCCCACCCCCTTGGAGTTCTACAGTCAAATACCTCAATTAAAAGCAAGCCAATGGGTCTGTTGGATGGCTTAGCTCCTCCAAATTCCACAGTGATGGTGCATCAGCTAAGAGCATGATTTTTTTTCCCTCTTGGCTTTGCTTACTATATCCCTGCTGAATCTCGCCCTGTAGTTAAGAATGAACAGATACAGGCATTCATCAGCTTTGCAGGTAGGATCTAGCAAAAATGTGTTATAGCAAGCATAGATTAAATGCTGATAGACTGGCTGGGCCCCAAGATTTGATTATTGACAATTTTGGGATGTCTTTTAATATTCATTATAGTTCCCAGCTGACACTGATGAAACTGCTCAGGAAGCCAGATGTTATATCTGGCGGATCCAACTTTTATAGTCATTTAGAAAATTATAATAATAGCCGGCATTCATTTAAGCACTTTACATATATTATCTCATTTGAGCCCCATAGCAACTCTGTGAGGTAGTTATTATTATCCCCATTTTGCAGATGAGGAAAAAGTGAGATTCAGATATCTTAGGTAACTTTCCAGTGGTCACATTGCAGCTAAGTGGTACAATGGTTAGAGATCTGGGCCTGGAATCAGGAAAACTTGCGTTGTAATTCATCCTCAGACACTTATAAGCTGTGTGACCCTGAGCAAGTCACTTAACCTCTATTTGCCTCAGTTTCCTCAACTGTATAATGAGGATAAAACTTCAGATGGTTATTATGAGAATCAAATGAGTTAATATTTGCACAAAGTGTTTAGTACAGTGTCTGGAACATGGGAGGTGCTACGTAAATGCTCATTCCCTCTGCTACTTCCTTTCTTTTCTCCTTCACACATCTAGTAAGTTCCCAAGGTCATATTTTAACCCAGATCCCTAATGATTCCAGGACCAGTACTTGGTTGTACAATACCACATGCCCACTAGGTAGCTGGACATTAATGGCATACATTGAAGCTTCTATTTGTAAGTGGGGGTGGTCCTTATTCAGAAGAATTCACCATTTAATTTGTTTGGAGCTTTAGGAACATTTGATTGTTCATAACTCTTTCCATAAAGTGAGTAGACAAAAATGAACAGAAAAGCAGGTATTAAATGCTCCCTATGTGCTGAGGATTGGGGGGGAGGTAGGATACAAATACAAAAATAAAGTAAATCCTTTCCTTCAAGGTACTTATATTCCAATAGAGAAGACAATAAACAAGGGATAGTGTGACCAAAGAGGGGTATTTTCCTTTTGGAAATTTATAGGGATGACAAGTGGAGCCATATGGGAATAGAATGACACCCCAATCTAGGAACAATGGCAGAGTTGACTTGACCTCATTTCCAGAACTGGAAAAAAGTGGGATGGGGAGTGGAGGGGAGGAAGGAAATGTAAGGTGGCAAGATTGCTGGTGAAAAGATATCTGGGGAGTAGGGACTGAATTCAGTACAGCATAGCTGAAAAGCAAAGCTGTGTAACATGAGTGAACCTTATTAAGAGGACAAAATACAGGTGCTGATTAAAGCTTAGTAACTGGGGCTGCCCCAAGATGAACTGGTTGGTTTGTAGTTGTCCCTTGGTAGGAGTTGCTCCTAGAGGATGTGTTTTAGAGACAGAGACTTCCCCTAAGATAAATTACTTGGCTGGGACTCTTGGGAGGACTGACTCTGGCCAGAGGAGACATTCCGTTATAACGGCCTATAAAAGGAATCTTCATGGAGAAACATGAGTTGCTCTTTTCAAAAAAGGAAGGAGGGAGGGAAAAATCCATTAACAGCTACCTTGAGGCACAAATATAGGGGAGCTGCAAAGTTGCATGTACTTGTCCACATAACCTTCAAGGAGAATTTCTTGTCTCTCTTTTACATTTCTTTTTCCTTTTTCCGAAATAGAAATTGGAGACCTATGAGGAACAGCCAAGGCAGTGGCAATTATGGAGTATCTTGGAGAATGTATAGAAAGAAACAGAAACTCTCTCAAGAAAGGAGTCCATGGACAATGCCATTGATGAACCCCTGCCACTTAGTAGGGAGGGGGATTTCCTTAGTCAACTTGACCCTAGAATCTTTCCTCCTAGGCAAAAAAGAGAGATTTCTTAGAAAATGCCAAGGTTGCCTTGCCAGTAACTTCAAATTTGAGAGTGTGTCCACAAGCAGGCAACTGCTGAATAGCATATTTCTTGGAGGAAAAAGGAAATTACTCACATGGTATTCCACTGTCAGAAGAGCACTGAAGGATCAAAGTCATGATGGGAGAAAATAAAAAGCCTTGGTTTTGTTTCCCAATTTTAGAGTAAGTTATTTGGACAGATGGGGAGGAGATTACCTGTATAGGAGTTTCAAAGTATATTCTTCTTGAGGGAAGGCAAAACCAGGGTAGCAGTACTAGTCTGGAGGAGATTGCATAGGATTCTGCAAGAGATGAGGAGTCACTATATCAGGTTGCTGCCCTGATGGCAACACCAAGTTTATTTTCCTTTCAAAGGGAGTTCAAGTGCCATAGGATGGAAGACTTTTAAAACATTGTAGAAAAGTGAAATTCACTAAATAAGAAGTAGAATTATGCTAGTTGTGTTTTTTTCTTATCATTATTAAAAGTCCTTTTATGAGCTTTCTCCATCTGTTAATGAGCTTTGGTGAACCTTTGCTTTTAGTGTGCTTACTCTGGGGTAAAATAAAGGCTGCCTAATACCTGACAACATTTGAGTGTTTGTGCAAGAACTGGGGACCCTATTATCTACTTCTGTGAAAACTCAAAATCAGCTTTGGAGACTCCCTAAAGTGAACTCTGGTTAGAGGAATGAAGAGTTAAAGACAGAATGAACTTTTAGACTCACCCCCAAGATTATACCAAATCCATGTATGCCCAGTGACTTGGATACTGGACCACAGGTTACATATGCCTGGGATTGAGATTTTAGGTAATTTCTGAATGACTCATCAATGTATGACTGAATTGGTGGAGAGATGGAGGCAAGACTGATAAATGTGATTACTAGTTACCTTTACATAGTGTTTTATAGTGTTCAAAGCACTTTATACTTATTTAATTTAATTCTAATTTAATTTAATCTAATTCTCACAGCAATCCTGTAAATATAGGTAGCATACAAATTATCTGTATTTTTAAAATAAAGAACCTGAAGTTCAAAGAATGACTTGCCTAAGGTCACCCAGCTAGCAAGTGGCACACCAAAGAATTTGAAACCCAAAGTATTCTGTCTCCAAATTTAAGGCTTTTCTCACTCTTCTACAACTGATTTATCTGAAGGTTCCTATAGTACTTTTAAATAAGAACATCATATATACATGCTTGCTTCTGGGTTCTATTCCCAATTGACAGATTGGATTTGTTATGAGGATCTAATTGAGCCTCCAACCAGTCCTGCTTAACATTTTCTGTATCATGCCCACAGGAAAGGTATACTACTCATTTCCCCCAGATTATACCACCACTAGATACTATTATCCATTAGGACCCTTCTGATTTTATTTGGAACCTGGCCCTGTGACTTGAACTTGGCCCCATGATGGTGTCATAATCTATCTTCCAATCTATCCTCCAACCATAAGGTGTCTTATGGCTTTCTTTCTTCCTTCCTTCCTTCTTCCTTTCTTCCTTCCTTCCTTCCTTCCTTCCTTCCTTCCTTCCTTCCTTCCTTCCTTCCTTCCTCCTTCCTTCCTTCCTTCCTTCCTTCTTCCTTCCTTCCTCCTTCCTTTCTTTTCCTTCCTTCCTTCCTTTCTTTTCTCTTTCTTTCTTTTTTTCTTTCTTCTTCTTCCTTTCTTTCTTTTCTTTCTTTCTTTCTTCTTTCTTTCTTTCTTTCTTTCTTTCTTTCTTTCTTCTTTCTTTCTTCTTTCTTTCTTTCTTTCTCTTTCTTTCTTTCTTTCTTTCTTTCTTTCTTTCTTTCTTTCTTTCTTTCTTTCTTTCTTTCTTTCTTTCTTTCTTGGCAATTAGGGTTAAGTGATTTGCCCAGAATCACACAGCTAGTGAGTGTTATGTATCTGAGGCCGGATTTGAAGTTACGTCTCCTGACTCTAGG
The DNA here is from genome assembly GCF_003287225.1 of Phascolarctos cinereus. Classification (NCBI taxonomy): domain Eukaryota; kingdom Metazoa; phylum Chordata; class Mammalia; order Diprotodontia; family Phascolarctidae; genus Phascolarctos; species Phascolarctos cinereus. The sequence goes on from NW_027555847.1 coordinate 511,178,083, forward strand.
GCCTGTGCTCTATCCATTGAGCCACCTAGCTGTCCCTTTTTTTTTGGCAAGGCAATGGGGTGAAGTGACTTGCCCAAGGACACACAGCTAGTAAATGTCAAGTGCCTGACGCCAGATTTGAACTCAGGTTTTCCTGAATTCCAGGGCCAGTGCTCTATCCACTGCACCATCTAGCTGCCTCTGTCTTATGGCTTTCTTGACCCTATATTTAATTTCTTTCCTAATTTGCTGCCCTTATAACACAATCCACTGATGGGTCATAGTTATTTTACTTCATAGAGGTAGGTTTTCCCAAGTGCAGATTAAGATTTTACCTTTTGGATTTCAGAAAAACCTGGAAAGACTTACATGAACTGATGCTGAGTAAAGTGAGCAGAACCAAGAGAATATTGTACATAGTAACAACAGCATTGTGCAGTGATCAACTGTGATAGACTTAGCTCTTCTCAGCAACACAGTGATCTAAGAAAATTCCAAAAGATTCACAATGGAAGATGCTATCCACATCCAGAGAAAAAACTATGGAGTCTGAATGAAGATTGAAGCATAATATTTTTACTTTTTTTTTTCTTTCTCGTGGTTTTTCTCTTTTGTTCTGGTTCTTCTTTAACAACATGATTAATGTGGAAATATGTTTAATATGATCATACATGTATAACCTATATCAGATTGCTTACTATCTTCGGGAGGAAAATGGGGAATGATGTAGGGAAACAATTTGGACTCAAAATCTTATAACAATGAAATGTTGAAAACTATTTTTACATGTAATTGGAAAAAATAAAATGCTATTAAGTAGGGGAAAAAATTAAACAGTTCAACCAAGAAAAAAAAAGATCCGCCCTTGGATTTTTTGGACAAAATATAGAGCCACACTCTCTTCTGGCTAAGCAAATCTATGTATGAGTTTTTGTTTCTATATGCACTTTGAATACATTGTCTTCAGCATATAGCAATTCCCATAGGACTTAGTAACTTTAGATGATGCTTATAGATTGTTGATTATTGAGTTTCTCTGAGGATAATAAGTATAGTACACAATGTCAGGTCATATTTTGGTTGTGTAAAACAGATTAAATTAGGCTTAGTATGCAACACTTCTTCAGATAATTAGAGGCGGGTCAGACAGGACATTGTCAGTACTGATATGCCACAGGGTAACCTTAAATTCATTGAATTTCTCAGAGAAGCCATATTTGCTGATAATTTCTTGCAACTACTCCTGATACAAGAAGTTTTCCTGATCCTTACAATTATTATTACTTTTTCTCTCCTCAAATTACCTTGCATTTACTTGTCTTGTTAACATGTTGTATTCCCCAGCAGAAGGTAAGGTCTTCTAGAACAAAGGCTGACTTTTTCATTTTTTAACTTTGTATCTTCAGTACCTAGTACAGTGTCTTAAGTGTAAGGGGTGCTTAATAAATGCTTTCAGATGGAGTGGGAATGTTTCAATTACATAATAAATTGACCTGTGTTGTTGTTGTTGTTGAGTTGTTCAGTTAAATGCAACTTTTTGTGATCCCATGGACCATAGCATGCCAATACTGTCCATGGGGTTTCCTTGGCAAAGATACTGGAGTGGTTTGCCATTTCCTTCTCCAGTTCATTTTACAGGTGAGGAAACTGAGGCAACAGGGTTAAATGACTTGTCCAGGGTTACATGGCTACTAATTGTTTGAAGCTGGATTTGAACTAAGTTCTTCCTGACTCCAGGCCCAGTGCTCTAGCCACTGAGCCACCCAGCTGACTCAAATGGACCTAAATACTCCTAGTTAATAGTTATGGAGGATGAGAGCAAGTCTTTTTTTTCCATCAAACTATTATCTGACTCAGTGTTTAAGTAGATTTAGAGACAGTTAATAGTTACGTTCAAATTATACCAACTAGAGGACCATGATGGAAAAATCTATTGGGCAGATGGATATAGCTGCTAAATCTATTTAAACACTGAGTCAAAAAACAGTCTGATGAAAGAGAGACTTGGTCTCATTCTTCCAGCTTCACAGACAAGTCAGAGATGGGTCATTTGGAATTTGATTTTTCACTGGTCCTAATCACTGATTAAGTTACATTCGTGAAAGCTACTAACCACTAACAAGTTTGAAACACTGGCAGCCAGGTGTGTTTTGATGCCCCATTTTAAAATGAGTTCTTTCAGCATAGTGTTCTGGGCTGGGGTCCAGAGCCTATCTTAATGAGCATTCATGGCAGAACAAGGAAAGAGAAGAGTAATCTACCCTCCCAGCCCTGTCTCACTATTCCTTCCCCTAGAGGAAACCTCTGTCCAGACAGTTCTGCTCTCCATATTCTGTGCATTTAAGTGCATTTTTATCATCATGCCTTTGTTCAAATCATTCCCTCCTCCTGGAATGCTATATCTCCCCCTCCATTCACACATCCATAACAAAACCCTTAACAAATGCTTACTGACTGACTGACTTACCCAAATCCCACCCAACCTTCAAGGCCCAGTTCATCCGTCTTTTTGCCTACAGTGCTCCATGCTTCCTCTGAGCTCATAAAACTTTGTTGGTATCATTCACTGATCACATGATCTCCTCTAATTATTTAATTTTTAATATATATGAGACATATCTTCCCAAATGGCTTCTAAGTTCCCAAAAGCTAGGGACTGGGACATGCTTCTCTATAAGCTTCAGAATGCTCAGCACAATGCAATGCTCAATAAATATTTGCAGAAGGATGACTTGTTACAAGGATACTTGTTACAGAGGCATTCAATGTCAGTTCTCAACACCAGACTTGAAAAAGTACCTGGCACTTGCAAATCCAAGTCTGCCCCTTTTAGCCCTTGCCACGTGCCCATATCATTAGGACATGAGTATGCTTGCATCTGCCCCCGACTCACATCCTCAGAATCCTCCCCCAAAATGTTAATTCCTAGGAAAGTCAAATTTAAAAAGGGACTGGAAAACAAAGTAGATCATCTAAAATTTATTTCGGGTTTGCAGCCTGATCCCTATTCTCTCTGCCTTGATTTCTTTTAGGCACTAGACAGATGGGCCAGTGCATATTTTCTCTCTCACACACATAGACCTTACCAAAACACTTCCACATACGTCACCTCATTTGATCCTCAAAACTCTCCTTCAAGGTGGGTAGGGTGGGTCTTATTATCTCTATTTTGGAGATGAGTAAATCAAGACTCCAAGAAATTAAGGCACGTGGCGCGCACGCACACACACATATGTGTAAATAGGTACACACAGTCATGTATTTAATGTGTGATAGTCTAATGAGAAGTTCTTGAGGGTAAAGACTGTCTCAGTTTTGTATTTCTGGCTTCAACACTTGCTCATAGTTGGTGCTTATTAAATGCATGTTAATTGATTATTGATAATGAACAATGGTGGCTGGACTGAAATTCACATCTTTGACTCCTGCATGAAGTTTCTTTCCATCTCATCATGCTAGATTATATAGTTATTGATTAAGACCTTGCTGGAAAAAATCACACATCTAACAATAGATTCTCTTATAAAAGAATACAGAGCTGAAAGTCAAGGGTTAGCACTGAAATATTTAGTCATCTACTTTGTTTTAAGAAAGGAGGGATATTTTACAAATAGAAAAGTGTTATTTCCACACTAGACTATGAGCACATTTCGTAAGGATCAGCAGAACATAGGAACCCCAGTTGAATGGATTTCTAAGAGAGAACTGCAGACTCTTCAGTCAATCAATAGACAAGCAATAATTGGGTGCCTACTTTGTACTAGGAACTAGGTATACTTCTTCCAAGCCTAGTCTTTATACATCTAGGTGTGCTTAATTATTCCAATTTGCTCCCTTGTTTAAATGATGAAATGACAGCTAAGTACAAAAATGTACATGGAGGCTGCTCCTTTGTAGCATCAGCTTCACAACAACTGTCTAAAAGATCTTGGACTTTGGGTAGCTTCTCTGTGATGATCCATCAAAGAACATGGACAAGTGCAGTGAAGAATGAGAAAACATGGATGGGTGGTGATCTGTGCCATTGGAGGGACTAAGCACATTGCTGAGCTCACATATTACTGAATTATTATAGCCTATTTATTGAGTACTCACTCTGTGCCTAGTATTGTCCAAGATGGTGTCTGAGAGTAGTAATATCCCATTGCTACCACTAAAGTACAGCCTCCCACACATGTAAGTTCACGTGTGTGGAAAATTTCCCATGCCTGTTCTATTGTGACATTTCCCATTTTCCCACATCCCCTAGGAAGGGTACTTCTACTTCAAAGGGGCAAAAAATCAGGGGCTTGCGGGGAGGGATAGAGACTCCATAATAATACCTGGCATTTACAAAGCACTTCAAGGTTTGCAAAGCACTTTACAGATATTAGCTCATTTTCTCCTCACAACAGCACTGGCAGATAGCTGCTATTACTTCCATTGTACAGATGAAGAAACTTAGACAGCTGTTAAGTGACTTGCCTAGAGTTGCACAGGCACTAAGTGAGAAATTTGGCAAAATTTGAACTCAAATTCTCCTGACTCTAAGCCCAGAGCTCTATACATTGTGCTACCTATTATTGAGGTGTTTGCTATCATGACTCTGAAATTTGCAAATCTCTTCCTATTTGGATTTTATGCCTTTAGATTCTAGGATTTTTGCAAAAATCTAGGGATTATATAACACACACACACACACACACACATGCACACACACAGAGGAACCCTGTCTCATAACATGGAAAAGAGGAGAATTGACCACTTTTTAAAAAAAATGTGGAAAGACTTAAGAAGTCTGATAAATGCAATGGCCAACCACAATTCCAGAGGACTAAAGATGAAGCATGCTATCCATCTCCTAAAGGCTGGGTAATGGACTTAAGATGAATCAGGAGATCTGCATTTTTGGACATGACCAATATTGAAATTAATTCTGCTTGGCAATGCATATTTGTCACAAGCGTTTGTTGTTAAGTTATTTGTTTTAACAATTAGATGGAAAGAAAATAAATGCTTGCTAATTTTAAAAAAGAAACAAAATATTTTTAAAATGGAAAAATGCTGCTTTTTATTCTGGGATGCCCTGATCTCTAAAAGTTTCACCAAACAGAGATGTGTCTGGGCATTAAGGCTAGGCCTTTGAGGATGACAGTAGTAATGTTATGGATAATGAGAATGTTATTGTGAAATAAATGTAGATAATAGACCTGAGAGTCTGGTCCATGTCACCCCCTTGTATAAATAAGGAAGATGATGGGCCAAGTGGAGGTTGATCACAACTCTTAACCAGAGCAGGGGCACTGAACCATAGAGCTCTGTGGTTAAATTTAGCTTTATTTTTCACATAGCAGCCTTGGCTCTGTGTGTGCTTGTGGGTGTGTGCCTGACAGTGTTTGTAATAAACTTTCCTATTTTTCCACTCATGGAGATGTGCTAAGAATGGTGAGAACTTGCAGGACGAACCTGCTGATCCAAAGGTTATCATAGCACCTCCTCCCTGAGCTGCAGACATCACCTACTGATTTTATGAGTAAGCTCAAGCTGTGAGGTTGGACGCTATGTCCCACCCCAGTGGCGAGACTGCTGATGTATGTATATATATTACATTAGGTTGTGCTAAAGAGAGGATTGGACACTCTCTAATCTCTCCACCGCTGCCCCTGCCCCCCCCATTATTCTTTATGTTTATCAATGAGCTGCTGTTCTCAGTCATCACATCTGTTTCTGCAAATATTTTACCATTGGAAGTCTGCTCATATTTCTTTTCCCTTTGATTTTAGAAACCTTCCCTTCAGCAGCCTTTGACAGAGATGAGGCAGCTGGTTTTCCTTTTGATACTTTCACCAGAAATGGTTACTCAGACCTTTAAAGAATTAGGAATGATACCCATAGATCTTCTTGTGGATTGCAATGCATCAAAATGTGTTAAGACCCATAAAGTATTGCACTATTTTGATCGCAAAGATGGATTGAGCCTCTCAAGTACCCTTGCCCTCACCTTATCACTGGTGACAAAATGATGGACGTGGTGCTGGATTAAGCATTTCTTGGCAGGGTTATTCAAAATTTATTTTCCATGGATTGTCTGGTAGTTTTGAGGTTCCCTTCTATACTCAAACAGCAACTTAGGAGTGTGGGACACTTCCTGCCCTGTTTAACCTTAGACCTACCATTATAGTTGACATTGAAAATCATATATTGTAATTAAAAATTCAAATTATTTAGGGTACATGCCCATGGACAGATTTTATTTTCCACAATGCGTGGAGCTGAGAAAGCTTTATTCTTGGGAGTGTGGAGTATTCTTTGGAGTATATGCAATGAAAGTCTATACATGAATCTGTCATGTGATGATGTCATGAAACATGAACAGGGATAGAGTGAGAAAGCTCTGCACAAAGGAGGTTTTTGCTTTTTAAGAAACTATTTTTGTTGACTCTGGGCAAGTCACTTAACCCCAATTACCCAACCCCCAAAATAAATAAATAAACTATTTTGTTAGAAAACAACCTATTTCATTAGAAAACAAACTCAAGTGGTAGAGATGGTAGAGGTGGGGAGAGATTCAGAGGGAAATTCCAGTGGCATAGACCCAACTATGGCATCCTGAAATTCTGACATCCCAACTGAGCCTTTGAGGAAGATAGGGAGATCTGTAGCAAGAGATTTTTATGTTCACTTAGGAAAGTCACTATTCACTAGACTGCTATGCTAATATTGTAGAAGAAGAGATGAAGAGGCAGTGTGATCTAGTAGTGAATGGAGCACGGGGCTTGGAATTGTGAATACCCAGTGTCAAATTCTTCTTGAGCCATCGAATAGCTGTATGACTCTGTGCAAGACATTTAACCTCTTTAGGCCTTTGCTTTCTCATTTGTAAAAGAGTGTTGAAATCAATGACCTCCAATGAGCTTTCCAGCTCTAAATATATTATCCTATCATTATTATTGAGTAGAATTTAATCATCTCAACATTGGTGCCCCAAATGTTCTGTGTCCCTTTCTTTTGTGTTAGGGAGACAGAAGGCTTGTTGGAGCATCGACTAGCATTCTCCTGAGAGAGTGGGATGTGGCAATTATTTGGTATGGCATGACAGAATTTTATGTTTCTACCACCTACATCTCTCTCCACCATGACCATCTTTGCTGCCTACACTGCCTTCCTCCTAAGACTTCCATTGGAATGAGAAATGTGAGAAGGATTTCAATAGCTTTGCCAGTTCCCGCACACGTATACTAGTGTTGGCTTTTGCAGATCCAAGCAAACATTGATATTAGCCTATAGGGCCAGAGAGCTATTTTACATTAGAGGAGTGACAGTTACCAGAACATAACTGCATTTGCCAGTAAAGGACTTGCTAACAGTGAATTTTATTATCCCATCTTCAGATTGGAGTTCTTGTCTTTCATAGATAAATTCTGAGAATGTATGTGTATGTTTATTGTTGTTATTATTATTATTATTATTATTATTATTATTATTATTATTATTATACATAACCCCTGTTCCAAAGCCCATTGGTATGGAACTCTCCTTATTGGCAGAGATAAATGTCCTACCCTATATGAGGGACAGGGGCAGAATTGGTGAGAGGCAAGGGCTTCCATTCTTAGCCTCATCACTTGAGCACTCCTGCTTCCAGCTTCAAGAGAGAAAATGGAAGAAGCCAACCCCACATCTGCTTGCTGAAGGAAAAATCACTGGGAAGATATGAAAAGAGCCTGCCCTCTCCATTATGTCCCTATTCATTATACTCATCACCTTTGCTTTCTCTCCTCTCAGTCACCCTTTTGCAATTTGGCTTTTGACCTCATCACTCTATCCAAAGTTACCAATGATCTTTTAATTGCCAAATCTGATTATTGTTCCTATTCTGCATCCTTTTTGACTTCTGTACTACAGCTAAAACTGTTGACCACTCTGTCCTCCTGAATACTCTCTCCTTTTTGAGTTTTTGTGACACTAATTTGTCCTGATTCTCTTCCCACCTGTCTGATAACTCCTTCTCATCCCCCTTTCCTGCCCTATTCATCCACATAAAATCTCCTAAACGCAGGTGAATTCCAAGTCTCTGTGCTGGACCATCTTCTCTTCTTGCTCCACACTCTTTCTGGTTGACTTCATTAACTCCCCTAGAACCTCTTTCTCCATGAGTATTACTCATAGATCTATGTAGCCAACTAGCCTTTCTCCTGCCCTCTAATGCCACACTGCCAATAGCTTATTGGGCATTTCAAACTCAATGTTCCTCAGACATCTCAAACTCAACATCTCCACAACAGAACTCATTATCTTTCCCACCCCAACTCACCCCTTTACCAAAATGTATCACCTTTGTTGAGGATACCACTATTCTTCTAGTCTCCCAGATTAATAATCTTGGGATTATCCTCTACTCTTCACTCTCTTTCCCCACATCTATCTAATAATGGACAAGTCTCACTGTCTTATTCTCTACCATATCTCACATCTGACCCCTCCTCTTTACTCATGCAGCCATTTTCTTAGTTCAGGCTTTTACTACCTTTCATCTGGACTATTCTAGTGGCCTTCTAAATGGTCTCCATGCCATAAGTCTTTCCTTACCCTAATCCATCCCATATTGCTGCCATACTGATTTTTCTTAAGTCTAGATCTGACCATTTCACTCAATAAACCTCAGTCACTCTCAAGGATAAAATGTGAACTAGCTATTTGGTTTTCAAACTCTAAAATAACCTTGACCCAAGCTATCTTTCCAAACCTATCATATATAAATAACTCTGGGGACCATCACCAGTCATGTTGTTCTGTGTCTTGACACTGGACTCTGATGACCTTGGAGGAGAGAGTAAGGCTGATGACTTTGCACAGCTAGCCTCGTTTAAATCCTAGTCACTTCACATCAAGACGTCGTCCTCCTGATATCATTGGTCCTCTCTGGGAACAAAGGACAAACAACAATATAATTCCCCTTCCTGAACCCTAAGTTCCATTAAGATGGCTTTCTCTTTAATTCCCACACAATACTCCATCTCTTATTTCCACACCTTTGACTTGCCTAACTGTACTGCATGCCTGGAATGTACTCTGTCTTCCTCTCTGCCTCATTAAATCTCTCATTTCCTTCAAAATACAGCTCAAGCACCACTTTCTACACAAAGCTTTTGCATATATCTATTGTGTATATACTACTACCTTTGGTGAGAGGGCTTGCCAAGCCCTTCCCAGGGCTGCTTATCCCCTTTGGTGTCCACCTGCCACCCAGCTCTCATCTGTGACTCCAAAAGGCTGTAGCATGTGCAGCTACAACATCCTGGAAAAACTGTCAAGCAGGTTGGCTAAACTAGGTTGAGGGTAAACCAACAAGCCTCAAACCCATCAGTGAGTTAGGGGAATGTCTATCCCAAGTACATAAAGACTTCCCCTGGCAGAATGGGCAGATGAGAACAATTTGTTCCAATGGCCATGAAAGTAGATGAAGCAGGTGCTGTGGAACACTTAGAGCTTGGTCAGACATAAAAAATGCCAAGGTCATCCATTGCACCCCAGGCCATTGCCAGTCATTTTGACTTTTGTCCTGCCGTTGGATTTCAATGACTCTGGGAGAGAGAGCGAGGCTGATGACTTTGTGTAGCACTGCTTCACTTAAATCCAATTCACAGGCAAGTCATCACCCATCATTGACTATTTAACCCTAACATCATGATGTCATTGATCCTCTTCGAAAATGAAGGATGAACAACAACTTATATATGTACATGCTGCCTCCAATGATACAATGAAAATTCCATGAAAATAGGATTTCTTTCTTTCTTTATTCTTTTCTTTTTGGTCTTTATATCCCTGGCAGCATAATGCCTGCCACATGATAGGTATTCAAAAATGCTTGTTGATTCATTCATTGATTTATGCCTTGTGGCCTCCTCAAAAAGAGTAATAAACCTAACAGCTGTTGGGCACCTCTGGACTGTGACCTTTAATAAAGTCTTCATTTCAAAAAAATGTTTGTGCCCTGACTTGATTAAAAACAGCAACAACAACAACAAATCAATGATGATGCTCAGATAGGCAGGACAACACACAAGCTTCTTGACTTTGACTGTTTAGTATCAAAGTTGAATGATTCTGTATATTTATAGTTTTAAATGATTGTTCATGTGATCTCTGTAGGCTATCCTTTACACAGCATCTCTTTAAGCTTGCTACAGTTTGAGGTCTAAAATGAAATATTGGACATGATCAGCCTGCTAGGGATTTTATAAATCTTACTCAGGGCAGCACCCATGCAATGAACTGGTTTTTTTAGCTATGATATTCAGCACATTTATTTTGTGTGTGTGACAGCATTGAACATTTGGGACGTTTAATTTTTGTACAGATTTAACGAATTTCTACGTTCAGAGCATCGTCTCACCAGGAGGGCATCTGCCTAGGTGCACTGGTCTCACGGTCTTTAAAGTAATCTGTTCAGGTCCCATCTAATCATTAAAAAGAAATCCCCCTTAAGTATTCCATAGCACGAAACATGTCATATCAAAGATGAAGGGGTCCTCCTCCATCTCAAAATCTGAGAGGCTGGGGTTCAGATGTTAGGCTTTTGCTATCTTCAAATGCATTGGGAGGGGGCATAGAAAGGGACTGCCCAGGTTTCTCAGCTTTGTCCATAGCTAAGTATTAATGACATATGCTGACGTTTGGAACAGGTTCTATGGTGACTTGCCTAGGTGACATTGAGAGGCAACATGAATATCATTTTTGCCATGAATTGTGCTTTCTCTATACATATCCTGTGGTCTCTCTCCTTACAGTGATCTTCCTAATACGATAGTTTCAATATTTCCTTACACCAGGACTTATCCATGACTTAACAGAAAGGAATATCTGAGCTATATAGATTTACAAGTCAACAGTTGCTGATAAAGAGCTGATAAAGTTTCAACTAGTTTTCCAAGAGTGAAGAACAGGTGTCGCTTCTCATCTGATTCTCCTGCTGATCTCTCTTAGTGGGTCATTTCTCACATTGGGCCCCATAGCCATGCTCTCTAGTTTTGGAGGATTCTCTTGGAGACCTTGACATTCAAGAGCAATTCTCACGGTTTGTAGGGCTTCAATCCTGGACCTCTTCCTGGCAACTCATGTGGGAAGATGGGGGACAGATTCTCAAAACCCATAATTCTAACAAGAGTTCTATGCAGAACAATTTCAATTCTGAGAAGACATTAATAATCTTTTAGGATCCAAAATACATTTTGTAAAGTCCAGAAAAGGAGACAGTTGGGAAGAGAACTTTGCTAAATCTAGGGATCCAAAGGCTATTTTGTAAATTACAAAGAGATTTGTAAACTCCAGAAATTCTCCAGTAACATACCAGGGTAGAAGCACCTAAGGTAAGCATCCTTAGTTTTTGCAGGATAATATAACCTTTCTGAGGACACAGATTATTGAGCCTTTTGTCTTTATAGCCCTAGCATAAAACACAAATGTCTAAAACATAGTAGCACCTTAAAAATGGATCACAGATTTAGAGTTAGAAAGCACTTGAGATGTCATCAAATTCACTCCCCTTTTTTTTATAAATGAATAAATGGATAGGTAAATAAATTGAGGCAATGAGAGGTTAAGCAATTTGCTTAGTGTCACACAGCTTGTAAGTATCTGAGATATGATTTAAAGAGAGATCTCCTGACTCCAAGTTCAGTGGCCTCTGTACTATGTCACACTACAAATACATGTTGAATGAATGAATAAATTATTGCTTTGTACACTTTTGAGGCAAAAGTACCGCTCTCAGGAGATATGAAGAAAACCTGTCACAGGAGATTGAGGAAGGAAATTATCCCATGTGATACCTCAATGGAGGGAGTAAGTATTAGAAAATTCTCCTGTAATCCCTTAATGGGTAAGTATGGGGAAATTTCTCATTTAATGTCACAAGTGAGTGATATAAAGAGCTACAGTGGCAGTGTAGGACATTGCTACAAAATATAGGATGTAGTCTCTGCCCTTGAGTAACTTACAAACTTGGTGTGTGTGTGTGTGGGGGAGAGATGTGATTTACACAGATGAAATGACCAGGGAATAATTTAAGAGAGTAAATGGCCAAGTACCAAAATGTGAGCTATTGGCAATAAGGGACTCATCTCTGTATGTAGCTGAGTTACACAGCTCAGTGAAGAGAGAGATCAGTATGCACTGGTATAATCTGAGAAGGTTTCAAGGAGAAAGTAAGTCTAGACATGGGGTTGGTACAAAATAGTAGGAGTTAGCTAGGCAAAGTACTTTACTCTGGTGCCTAAAATTCCCACCAGGAAGGGTGGTTGGTACAATAGAAAACTGAAAAATTTTGCCTAGCCCTGGCTCTGCTCCTCAGCAAATGAAGTGATGACATTTCAAATTTTGGCATTAGGTAAATGGTATCATTTTTTCCTTCAAAGCCTTGATTTACGTCAAGTTGGTTCAACATAGTTCTGAACTATTGCCTAAAGGTAAGTAGCACTAAATGTTCCCTCAAACCAACAAGTGTTAAAAGGAAAATTTAGATGCCAGGCCCATAAGGGAGACCCTAGGACAACATCTGTGTTGGAGATGAATAGAAAGACAGCAGAAAGCCATCTTCAGGAAGCAGAGACTTCAGGAAACCATAAGGACACTGCCATGGAAGCTGCCAAAGAGGAATGCATGGGAGGGGTGAGAGTTTATGTGACATAAATTTTTTTTTTCCATCTTCTAAATTTCAGTGCCTTGGGACATAGCCCTAGTCACCTTGCCCTAGTTATGACTCTGCTCTGGACTCTATTTTGAGTTTCTTTAAGAACCTTTTAATAGTGATTCAATTTTGAAGATGCACTGCCATGCCCATCAACTTACATTCTACCTGGTGCCCCAAAAGACCACAATTTAGAAGTTAAATATTGATTCGGTAGTAGGTTCCCACGAGGGTTTGATTTGACATTATCATTATCACTAGCTCTTCTTTCAGGGGATATTTAATGATCTCAGTTTGAGACTCACTGAACTCCAAAAAAGCCCTCCAAAATGAAAACAATTTTAAAATATGGTCTTAATGAACTCATTTGCAGATAGCAATAAGCTATCACATGAAATGGAACCAACGAATAATTGAAATGATAAAATGGCATAGCTTCTTTTTCAAAGTTAAGAACACACCAAGCTCCCTTCCTTGACTGCTTTTTAAGACAGACATGCCTGCAAACCTTTTCATGTACATGACTTTCATTTCAAGTAGTAAAGCCTTTTTTTTTTAACCTTTCCATTTCTGAAGACTCATTCAGAAAGCACGTGGATGAAATCCTGTAGAATTTAAATCATTACCAGAGACTAAAGTGTCAAGCTTTGGTACCAGCTAATGGGGCAGAAGAGGGGATTTAAATTTAAGATCTTGAATTGCATCAACCTATCTTGAGTCAACTCTGAAAGGAAATGGGCTTAGGAGATACCTGACCTACCTGAAGCAGCTTTTGACACTTCAGAATAGACGCACACTCAGAGGATCTAAGCTTTGCAAAGCTGCTTTCTGTGAAGATCAGAGTACTTTAGAGCAAGAAAATCCCTCTCTGGTGGAGGTTCTAGTAAAGAGCAAACAATGGAATCCTCTGAAGAGTTCAGTGAACCTCCCTAGGCATCTTACCCTTCTAGAGAGAAAACCTCTCTGCAAGACTTTCACATTTTTCAAATAATCCACAAATATTTGAGGAATAAAAGAAAAGAACGAATTTAAAAATGAATCAACTCTTGTAAAACTGTGTAATGTCTACCAGGGCTCATCCTAAAATAAATTGTACTATTATGGTCACAGATACAGTCTACAAAGGTGGGGATACTGTCTCCATAATGTTAACTTTTATGTTGCATTGGGGTCCAGCCCCTTTCCCATGAACATTTTAGTGTATTGTCATGTGTTTGTTTATCAGAGTATGTAGCTGACATCTTGGAACATGAGGAAATGAGATGCAGAACAAGTAAGCATAAGTAAATAGAACATAACCATGATAATTCCTGTATTGTTGAGAACATGGGAATGTAGAGCTATGGAGGGATGTTTTACAGTGATAATACTCATTTGAACTTTCTGAGACTCAGTTGCCTCATCTATAAAATGGGGATAATACCTCATAGGGTTGTTGGGAAGATCAAATGAGGAAATGGATGTAAAATGCCTTGTAAACTTGAAAGAACTAAATCAAGTCAGCTATTATATAACATTCCCTTGGGTGGATATGACATATATGAGAGGGTGAGGGAAATATAAGGTAATATGTGGTGGGGTCAGAGAAAAGTCTGGGCAAGTGCTCTAAGAAATATGAGGGTGAACAAGAAAGCTAGGAAGATCAAGGGAGACTTGATAAAGTAAGGTAATAAGCAGCTGCTCTGTGCCAGACACTAAGCACTTTACAAATACAATCTCATTTGTTTCTCACAACAACCTTGTGAAGTAGGTTCTATTGTTATCCCCATTTCATAGCAGAGAAAAACTGCGGCAAACAGCAGTTAAATGACTTAGCCAATGCCACACATAGTGTCTGAGACTAAATTTGACCTCACCTAGCCACCTTTACAAGGGAGCTCTTCAGCTGATCCTTGAAGATAAAGATTCTGAAAGATGGAAATGAAGAAGGGATGCATTCCAGGTATGTGATATACCCCTATGTGAATCCCCAGAGGCACGCAATGCCTTGTTGTTTCAGGGAATGGCTTATAGATCACTAACACTTAGAGAGCTATCACTGTAGCTGTCTCAAAATGATACCTATATCACAGAGCTGTTGTGAGAAAAATCCTGAGTGAGGAGATGGTAATAGCATTTAGCTCTTCACTGACCTCCATGAGTTCAACTGATCAGGCCCAGACAAACTCAATTCCCAAGTCTGAACAGAACTGACAGATGTGAGTGCTGAGCCACTTTGGGGCCTCTTTGTAGGATTGTAGGACTATGCCCTAAGAAATGGGGAGTATGAAAAATGCAGGAAAACATGAGAAGACTCACATGAGCTGATAGGCACACAAGTAAGTAGAACCAGGAACAATACTGAGACTACAATGTAAATGGAAAGAGCAAAACACAAGAACAGCAAAACTAAAGGCTGTGTGATTATAATGGCCAAGCTTGGTTCTAGAGAAGAGATGAGAAAATGCACCTCCCTTCCTTCTTTGCTGAAATGGGGGATCACAGCCTATGCTGTCAGGCTTACTCAATGTGTTATTAGCTCTACCACATTGGGTGTTTTTTTCCTCTTTTTCTTTCTTATTTTTTGTTATTTGATTTGGCTCTCTAGTTAGAGGAAGTAGAGGATATATATGTATATACATATATATATATATATATAATATATATGTATATACATATATATATACATATATATATATATATATATATATATATATATATATGGAAAACAATGTGATGCAAAACCAAAAGTTATTAATGCAAAGTAAACAAAAGACTGTAGGAAACGGAAGTGGTGTCATATTTGATAGTATTAATGGACTAGATTAGGGTGAATGCTGTCCCAAATTTTTTAAAAAGGAAAGAAGGAAAAGTCTACAAACTATGGGCCTCAGAAGTTGATATCAATAACTGAGAAAATTCTAGAACTCATTATTAAGGGTGTGGTTTATGAGCCCCTAGGAAAGGAAGTTGTGATCTCTAAAAGCCAACATAGTTTCATTCAGAATAGATAATGCCGGACAGTACCTATTTTGACAGAGTAATTACAAATATGTAATGCAAAGCTGGGCACAGCGAAGAACAAAAACTGTTAGAAAAGGTGTCCTAGGATCAAGAAATATAAGAGGTGGGACAGCTAGGTAGATAGCACAGTGGATAGGGCATCAGCCCTGGAGTCAGGAGGACCTGAGTTCAAATCTGGCCTCAGATACTTGATACTTGTTAGCTATGTGACCCTGAGCAAGTCACTTAACCCTGATTGCTTCAAAAAAAGAAAGAAACATAAGAGGCAAAAGGCTGATAGAAAACACAGAAGTTTTTACACTTAAATATCATGAGTACTTCCTTTCAGAAAGGAATCAGGAGCCTCCGGACATGACAAGCACCAAATTACATCAGAATAAATGAAACTGACTGCCTTGCACACTGGTTATTAATTAGGGAGTATTTCTCAATCAGCTGTCTGTGTACAGTCAAACTATTAATTTAGTAAAGATTGAAATAAATATCAAACTGGAATAAAAGAGAGGAGAAAAACATACAGCACTCAGTCAAAACAGCTGCAGATGGACTTATTTAAATAAGCTCTTAACACAGAAAAAATGGAAAATGGATGACAGAAAAGACATTGAAGTGGACTGTTGCCAATTTCCTTAGAAGTTTAACAGTTAAAGCAACAATAAAGAGGCCAAAAAAGTCAAGGAACTGCCTCATCAAGCAAGTACTCCCTCTCCATGCCAAGGTGTAAAATAAGGCAACCAAAGACACCACCGACTTAGGATGCAATTTCATTGGTAAAATATTATGGAGGAACGTGGTAGGAGATTATGAGCAATCAAAGACACCACCGACTTAGGATGCAATTTCATTGGTAAAATATTATGGAGGGATGTGGTAAAAGATTATGGGCAATATCATTTTATAAAACAATGAGAAGTGATAGAGGGGAAAATGAGCTTATAAAAGGTATGGTGTGATACTCAAGTAGGCCAGCTCATCCTAGGGGCACTTTGGGATGAAACTGGAAGGAAGATAACAAATAGATGAGAAATGGGAAAGACCTCTCAGCATTTCTACAGCAAATTATTTTTTCCATCAGTGACAGTGGAATCACTCCATTTGGAGTCTAACATCATAGTCCTGTTGCTATATGAGGAGGTGGAAGTGCCATTTAAGAAAACAAAGATGACTAGACTAAGTAAACCTTTCCAAGTATACATAAAGGAGAGTTATAGTGGTAGTGACACAATTTTGATACTTGTAACAGAATAATTCTAATGAAATCTGAAAAGGGGAAGGTAGCAAATGCCTGAAGGAAGAAAACCAGATATTATTACTATGCAAAAAAATCAATCAACAGGATAGCATCACCTACAAAACCATATGCTTACTTTCTCAACTTTGCAAAATCAGTTTGAGAATGATTTACCAGTAAAAAGGATGTTCTCAAGGAAGGTATGAGAAAAGAATAGATAGACTTTTGAAGATGATATTTTGTGTTAGACCAAAACTTTATAGTCATGTAATTGATGGAAAGTTATGGAGAACATAAGATCCCAGTGCGTTCATTGTTTGTTGACTATAAAAATATCTTTTAATTCAGTATAACAAAATACTGCCTTAAAGGCTCTTCTGCAGCAAGGTGTTTCCCAGGCATATGTTAAGGTCATAAAATATTCCTCAACAGAATCAACCTAAGAGAAATTTTGCATGATGATTCTCTGATTCTTAATATGAATTTAGGCACAAAAGAAGGAGACATATGTTTACCACAGGTGTTTGTCACTGTCATGAAGGTTGTCTTGTGTAAAGCTGAAGAAGAATGCCCTTTAGCTGGTAAGTTCTTTCAGAGGCTCTCCTTTGAGAATGACAAGGAGCTGCTTCCATCAAGCCTTGGAATATGGTGGAACTTCCTTAAAAACAAAAAAGGTGTCTTCCACTTCTGGGAACCAAGATGGCGGAGTGAAAAGGTAGCCACTCTCAGTCTCCCCTAACAATCTCTGAAAACCCAGAAAATATCACCCCAGGAAAAAACCCTGGAACAGCTGAACTAGAAGAAAGACAAGGAGCAGCAGTGCAACAGCCCAGCAAACGGGTCTCCCAGTACCTCAGCAAAAATAAGGGAGGCAGAACTACAAGGGGCCCTAGGCTGATAAATATCCTGTGGCATTCTGAAAGGAGGTGAAGAAAACAACCTAAAGGCTTCCTAACGACCTGGCCTTGCTGGTTCCAGCCCAATACCAGGTGAACTGTCAGAGCCCTGCAGTCTCCAATCGTGAAGAAATCCTGAAGCACAGGTGGTAGAACAGGCAAACACCAACACCTGGACCTCCGAGTGCCTCAGTGAGGGTGGGGGGAACCGGTGGAAACCAGCTCAGAAAACCACCAGGTGCCTCAGCACACTACTGCAGAGGAATCTCCCAGTGCATTAGCAGAAACTAGGGAGACAGCACTGCAGGGGGCCTCAGGCAGATAAACACCCTGCAGCACCCATCTAAAAGGAGCTGAAGAAAGCTAAAAGAAAGGAAAAGCAGGCAACCTAGAATTGCCTGAAAGTTCCAGCCTTGCTGATTCCAGCCCAACATGAGGTAAGCTGCCAGAAACCTACAGCCTCCAATTGCCAACATAAGAGGCCCCAGCACACAAAGCCAGTGACCAAGACCTAGGCTCCCAACACAAGAAGCTTGGGTCAGTGCCCTCTGTCTCCCAGCAGGAGAGCTCAATCTTTTTAAAGGCCAGGGAAAAAAGAAACACCGTGAGTAAAAAGAAACATACCATTGATACATATTATGAGAAGAGTGAAGATCAAGACAGAAATCCTGAAGAGGACAACGTTGTCAACAAACCCACATCTACAATAACAAAAAGGAATATGAGCTGGTCTGAAGCCCCAAAAGCCTTCTTAGAAGAGCTCAAGAAGGATTTTAAAGTCAAATGAGAGAGGTAGAAGAGTCCTTCAAAAATACAATTGGCCAATTGGAAAAAAAATACACTGAAGAAAACAAGTCCCTAAAAAACACAATTGGCCAACTGAAGAAGGAAGTACAAAAACTAACAGAAGAGTACACTGAAGAAAACAAATCCCTAAAAAACACAATTGGCCAATTGAAGAAGGAAGTACAAAAACTAACAGAAGAAAACAATCTGTTAAAAATTAGAATTGGACAAATGGAAACTAATGTCTCTATGAGAGAGCAAGAATCAGTCAAACAGAAACAAAAAAAAATGAAAAAAATAGATGAAAATGTAAAATACCTCATCAGTAAAACAACTGACCTGGAAAGTCAATTCAGGAGAGACAATTTAAAAATTATTGGACTACCTGAAAATCATGATGAAAAAAAGAGCCTGGACAGTATCCCTCAGGAAATCATAAAGGAAAACTGCCCTGAAGTCCTAGAACCAGAAGGGAAAATAACCATAGAAAGAATCCACTGATAACCACCTGAAAGAGATCCCAAATTGACAACGCCAAGGAATATAATAGCAAAATTCCAAAATTACCAGATGAAAGAGAAGGTGCTGCAAGCAGCCAGAAAGAAACAATTTAAATATCATGGAACCACAGTCAGGATTACACAGGACCTTGCAGCTTCTACATTAAAAGACCGCAGGGCATGGAACATGATATTCCATAAGGCAAAGGAGCTTCGAATGCAGTCAAGGATCAATTACCCAGCAAAAATGAGCAACATTTTTCAAGGGAGGAGATGGATATTCAACGAAATAGGAAACTTCCAAACTTTCCTGATAAAAAGACCAGAGCTCAACAAAAAATTTGATCTTCAAGTACAGGACTCAAGAAGAACATAAAAAGGTAAGTGGGACAGAAAGATACAATATGTTGTTAATAAGGGGGGAGCTGTTTAAACTCCTACAAGGGAATATGACACTTGCAACCCTTGAGAACTGTATTGTTATTACACCATGTTAAAGGAGTATACATAAAGAGGGGATATTAGTTGACTTTGATGTAATAATAAAAAAAATCTAATCAAGTGGGTTAAATAGATCCAAATGAGTGGATCGATCTGATCTTAGAAAATGTACTGAGAAAGGAGGAGGAAGACAAGGGTAAATTACATTACAGGAAAAGACACAAAATCCTATTACAGCAGAGGGAAAGAAGGGGGAGGTGAACATTGTTTGAACCTTACTCTCATCAGATTTGGCTCAAGAAGGGCATAACATAATCAGTTAGGTATAGAAATCTAACTTGCCCTATAGGGCAGTAGGAGGGAAAAGGGGAAAGAAAAGGGAGGGGGGAAAGAAAAGGGAGGGAGGGAAAGAAGGGAGGGAAGAAGCAGTAAGAGTAAAGGGGAAGAAAAGGGAAAGGAATAATAAAAGGGGGAAGGGACTGAAGGAGGCAGTGGTCAAAAGCAAAACACTAGTGAAGGGGGGAAATGAAAAAGGAAAAAGAAAAGCATAAATGGGGGGGGAAAGGATGGAGAAAAAGACACAGATAGTAATTATAACTGAATGTGAATGGGATGAACTCTCCCATAAAACAGAAGCAGGTTGCAGAATGGATTAAAAACCATAATCCTACAGTATGTTGTTTACAGGAAACACATTTGAAAAAGAGTGACACATACAGGGTAAAGGTAAAAGGCTGGAGCAGAATATATTATGCTTCAGCTGAAGTAAAAAAAGCAGGGGTAGCAATCCTGATCTCAGACAAAGCAAAAGCAAAAATAGATCTAATCAAAAGAGATAAGGAAGGAAACTACATCCTGCTAAAAGGCACCATAGACAATGAAGTAATATCATTACTAAACATATATGCACCAAATGGTATAGCATCCAAATTCTCATAGGAGAAGTTCAGGGAGTTATAGGAAGAAATAGACAGCAAAACTATACTAGTGGGGGACCTGAACATCCCCCTCTTGGCACTAGATAAATCTAACCACAAAATAAACAGGAAAGAAGTTAAGGAGGTGAATAGAACATTAGAAAAGTTAGGTATGACAATAATGAGACAACATACCAAAACTTATGGGATGCAGCGAAAGCAGTTCTTAGGGGAAGTTTTATATCTCTAAATGCTTACATAAATAAAATAGAAAAAGAGGAGATTAATGAATTGGGCATACAACTAAAAAAGCTAGAAAAAGAACAATTTAAAAATTCTCAACTAAACACAAATTAGAAATATTGAAAACCAAAGGAAAAATTAATAAAATTGAAATTAAGAAAAACAAACTAATAAATAAAACTAAAAGCTGGTTTTATGAAAAAATGAATAAAATAGATAAACCTTTGGTTAATTTAATTAAGAAAAGGAAAGAAGAAAACCAAATTACTAGTATCAAGAATGAAAAGGGCAAAGCTACCACCAAGGAAGAGGAAATTAAAACAATAATTAGGAATTATTTTGCCCAACTATATGCCAACAAATTTGACAATCTTAGTGAAATGGATACATATTTACAAAAATATAAATTGCCCAGATTAACTGAAGAGAAAGTAAAATACTTAAATAACCCCATCTCAGAAAAAGAAATTGAACAAGCCATTGATGAACTCCCTAGGAAAAAATCTCCAGGGCCAGATGGATTTACATGCAGATTCTATCAAACATTTAAAGAACAATTAATTCCAATACTATATAGACTATTTGGGAAAATAGGTGAAGAAGGAGTCTTACCAAATTCTTTTTATGATACAAATATGGTTGATACCTAAACCAGGAAGAGTCAAAATAGAGAAAGAAAATTATAGACCAATTTCTCTAATGAATATAGATGCAAAAATTTTAAACAAAATACTAGCAATAGATTGCAGCAACTTATCACAAGAATAATACACTATGACCAGGTAGGATTTATACCAGGAATGCAGGGTTGGTTCAATATTAGGAAAACTATCAGCATCATTGAGCATATCAACAACAAAACCAACAGAAACCACATGATCATCTCAATAGATGCAGAAAAAGCTTTTGATAAAATACAACACCCATTCCTATTAAAAACACTAGAAAGCATAGGTATAAATGGAGTCTTCCTTAAAATAATAAATAGCATATATCTAAAACCTTCAGCAAGCATTATATGTAATGGGGACAGGCTAGAAGCATTTCCAATAAGATCGGGGGTGAAACAAGGATGTCCATTATCACCACTGTTATTCAATATTGTACTGGAAACCTTAGCTTTAGCAATAAGAGAAGAAAAAGAAATTGAAGGCATTAGAATAGGCAAAGAAGAAACAAAGCTATCACTCTTTGCAGATGACATGATGATATACTTAGAGAATCCTAGAGAATCAAGTAAAAAACTACTTGAAATAATAAACAACTTTAGCAAAGTTGCAGGCTATAAAATAAACCCACATAAATCATCAGCATTTCTATATATTACCAACAAAGCCCAACAGCAAGAGATAGAAAGAGAAATCCCATTTAAACTTACTGTAGACATTATAAAATATTTAGGAGTCTACCTCCCAAAACAAACCCAGGAACTCTATGAACACAATTACAAAACACTTTTCACACAAATAAAATCAGATCTAAATAATTGGAAAAACATCAGTTGCTGATGGGTAGGCCGAGCTAACATAATAAAAATGACAATCATACCTAAGCTAATTTACTTATTCAGTGCCATACCAATCAAACTACCCAAAAATTATTTTATAGAGTTAGAAAAAATAATAAAGAAGATTCATTTGGAAAAAGAAAGGTCCAGAATATCAAAGGAACTAATGAAAAGAAATGCAGGGGAAGGTGGCCTAGCAATTCCAGATCTTAAATTGTATTATAAAGCAGCAATCATCAAAATTGCTTGGTACTGGCTAAGAAATAGGGAGGTAGATTAGTAGAATAGGTTAAATATGCAAGACACAGTAGTCAATGACTATAGTAATCTATTATTTGATAAACCCAAAGACCCCAGCTTCTGGGATAAGAACCCACTCTTTGCTGGGAAACCTGGAAAAGAGTATGGCAGAAACTAGGCATAGACCCAAATCTCACACCATATACCAAAATCAAGTCAAAATGGGTTCAGGACTTAGATATAAAGGCTGATACCATAAGTAAACTGGGAGAACAAGGAATAGTTACCTATCAGATCTATGGAGAACAGAAGAATTCAGGACCAAACAGGAGACAGAGAACATTATGAAAAGCAAAATGGATCATTTTGATTACATTAAATTGAAAAGTTTTTGCACAAAGCCAATGCAACTAAGATTAGAAGGAAGGTCGAAAATTGGGAAAGAATTTTTACAACCAGTCTCTCTGATAAAGGCCTCATTTCTAAAATATATAGGGAATTAAGACAAATTTATAAGGACACAAGCCATTTCCTGATTGATAAATGGTCAAAGGATATGAACAGACAATTGTTAGAGGAAAAAATTAAAGCTGTCTATAGTCATATGAAAAAATGCTCTAAATCGTTATTGATTAGAGAAATGCAAATCAAAACAACTCTGAGGTACCACATCACACCTATCAGATTGGCCAACATGACAAAACAGGAAAATGATAAATGTTGGAGAGAGTGGGAAATATAAGGAACACTATATACAATTGCTGGTGGAGTTGTGAAATGATCAACCATTTTGGAGAACAATTTGGAACTATGCCCAAAGGGCTACAAAAATGTGCATACCCTTTGATCCAGCAATAGCACTTCTAGGGCTATATTCCAAAGAGATCAAACAAATGGGAAAAGGACCCACATGTACAAAAATATTCATAGCAGCTCTTTTTGTGGTGACAAAGAATTGGAAATTGAGAGGATGCCCATCAATTGGGGAAAGGCTGAGCAAGCTGTGGTATATGAATGTAATGGAATACTATTGTGCTGTAAGAAATGATGAACAGGCTGACTTCAGAAAAACCTGGAAAGACCTACATGGTCTGATGCTGAGTGAAGTGAGCAGAACCAAGAGGACTTTGTACACAATAACAGCCACATTATGCGATGACTAATATGTTAAACTGAACCCTTCTCATCATTACAAGGATCTAAGACATCTCCAGAGGGTTGGGATGGAAAACGCTGTCCACATCCAAAGAAAGAACTATGGAAGTCGAATCGCTATCACTTATTTTTACTTTCTGTTGAGTTTTGTTTCATCTTTCTGATGGTTCCTCCTATTGGTTTTAATTTTTACTTACAACTTCACTAATGTGAAAATATGTTTAATGGGTATGTAAATGTAAAGCCTATATCAGATTGTGCGCCATCTTGGGGAGGGTGGGGGGGAGGAAGGGGAGAAAAATTTTCAACTCAAAGGCATATGGAAGTATTTGTTAATAAATCAATAAATTAATAAAATTGGGAAGAAAAAAACCAAACAAAAAAGGTTTTTGATTCTCTTTTCCTCTTTTAAAATGACCACTGTCACTGCTGCCATCTTCCATAATAGAGCCCTCCCATCTAACAAATCAAGCAAAACAAGAGCTGAAAATGTGTGATTCTTTCTTTGTTGACTCTCTGCTACCTCTTTGCCAGTAGATAAGCTTTACTCTCAAGCGTTTCAGTGTTTTTGCCCTTTGTATTATTTTGGTCATCATGATTGTAAATTGTTTTTCTGGTACTGTGTTTTTCCTTTCCATCAGTTTCATGCTAGTCATTTCAAATTTCTCTAAATTCTTCATATTTGTTATTTCTTATGGTGTCGATGACATTCCAGTACATTCATATATCAAGATTTGTTTGGTCATTCTTCATATGATGGGTATTCACTTTCCTTTGAGTTCTTTGCTACTTTAAAAAGTGCTGCTATGAATATTTTTATACATGTGGGACCTTTTCCTCTGCCTTTGTTCTTTTTAGTGGTGATATTGCTGGGTCAAAAGTTTATGTCCTGGTTAAAGATTTTTTTAAATATAATTCCAAATAATTTTCCAAAATAATTGGACCAATTCCCAGTTCCATTAAGAGTATATTTGTGTTTCTGTCTTCCTACATCCTCCCTCCAACATTTATAATTTTTGTCTTTATCTTTGCCTAACTGATACATAAAAGGTAAAATCTTAGAGTTGTTTTAATCTACATTTTCTTGTTATTGGTGATTTGTAGCATTTCTTTAATCTGGCTATTGACAACTTGTATTTCCTTTTTTGAAGATTTCCTTTTCATATCCTTTGACCACTTACCCACTGGAGAATGGCTCTTATTTTCGCCCATTTATATCCATTCCCCTAGATATCATAGATATCAAACCTTTATCTTTTAGTGATATTTGCTATAAAGTTTTTTCTAAATTAATTCCTTCCTTTCTAATTCCAGCTGCATTGAATTTGTTCATACAAAAGATTTTCAATTTTATGCAATTGCTTATTTAATCTATTAGCCAATATTTATGTAGTGCTTTATGGTTTGCAAAGTAATTATATGTGTGTGTATATATACATATATATGAGATTATATATATTATATATGTATATATACACATATGAGATTATATGTGTATATTTCTATATATGTATATGTATAATATATGTGTATGTATAGAGGTGTATATATGTATTATATATGTGTGTACTTTACATATATATATATGTATATACACACACACATAAAATCTAATTTGACCTTCACAGTAACCTTGTGAGAGATGTACTGCTATTATTACCGTTTTACAGATGAGGAAACTGAGGCTCACAGAGGTTAAGTGACTTGCTAGTAAGTGTCTGAGGCAGAATTTAAATCATATCTTCCTGACTTTCAGTATTCTATGTACCTTAAGTTCACCTCTGTTTCTTGTTTCATTAAATTCTTCTCTTAGCCAGGACTGTGCTACACAATTTCCTAAATGAGATCCAAAATCACTCAAATCCTTTAGCCTAATTATCCACACAGAAGGGGTAAAAGCTGTAAGTGGATGAAGAATATCTATTGTCTTAACTATGAATATGCAATTGAATGAACAACATGGAGCACAGGTCCATCAGTACATATGTCTTGCTAACAATGGATAAGGAATTGTATCTAATTTGTATCTATGAGGAATAGAGCAAGTTGTCCTTGAACAACTGTGTTATGCTTTCAGTGATCCCATGCTTTTCCATGAAACAAAATCCCACCTTTTAAACATCAGTATTCTTCTGGGGATGTTTTGTGGATGGGTAACAGGGAATGTTGTAGCATCTGAGGAATTACAATTATGGATCACCCAAGGGCCAATGGAGAGATGTATGGAAAGCACAAAAACGTTGGAGAATACAACAAATGTGGATTTGTGTGAATGAAGTGAAATAAAAGACATAATAAAAGAGATTTATGGAGGGAAAAGGAAGTGGACCAGTCAGATCAAGAATGAGGAATAAGCGATGGACAGCCCCTGGGCTATAACTGTGCCCACGCAATACGAAAAGATCCACAAGAGGATCCTCGATAATGAGGTCATAAATCCATCAACGTATTTAAGAACTTTTGTTGCTGCTCAGCTGTTTTTCACTCAACTCTTACTCTTTGTGACTCCCTTTGGAATTTTCTGGGCAAAAATTCTAGAGTGGTTTGTCATTTCCTTCTCCAGCTCATTTTTAGAGATGAGGAAACTGAGGCAAACAGGTTTAAGTGACTTGTCCAGAGTCTCACAGCTAACGAGTATCTGAAGCCAGATTTGAATTCAGGTCTTCCTAACTGCAGGGCCAGAGCTCTAACCACTGCAACACCTAACTGCCCATTTAAGAACTAGACATGTTAATACTAATAACTTACACAGTTCTTTAAACTCTCTCATTTGATTCTCAGAATGTCCCTGTGAAGTTGAGATATCCAGTATGAATATGCCCCATTTACAGATGAGGGAACTGAAGATGAGAGAGGGTAAGTGACTTGTCAATGATCGAACACCCAGTGTCAGAAGCAGAATTCGAACCCATGTCTCACCTAATTCCAAATCTAGAGGGTGTTTTGTTTTTTTTTTCAGACTGTAGATCATGAGAATGTTGCAGACCCGGTACACTTTCATCTCAGCAAAGCATTTGAGACAAGATAGAAAAATATGGATATTTTGAGAGTGGTACTGATGATACTTAGCAGTGAGAGATATCAGATTGGCACAGCCTGGAGCCCTTAGTTGTCTTCTCAAGGTGAAAAAGAGTGTAGGTGGGGTACCAACTGACCCCAAATAGTTTAAGAGTACATGAGACTATTTTTTAGGAGCCTGCAGAGACAAGATCCATAAATAAAAATAAATGAAACAACATGTTCACATACAGAAGTCACTGTAACCAAGTGGTTCCCTACTCACTTACGGTCAATCAGCTAACATGACAAGAACTGACCTAGGCTAAATGCATTACTCACTAGTATGTCTAGACTAAAGCATAAGTCTTATGTCATATGGTCTCTGCCTAAAAAACGAAACAAAACAAAACAAAAAGCCTTGTCATCAGCATGTGACTTTCATCTAGCCATAAGAACTCTTGGGTCATTTTGTATTTTCCCATCAGATTCTGAGAATTACAGCTCCTAAAAATCCCCATTCTCATCATACAGACTCTCCAAGTTGAGGAAAAGACTCCATACTTCCAGAATACTTTAGTCAGTGATAACAGCATAATTTCATTTATTCAAATGTATATTTTCCAATGAAGAGCATAGCATTGGGGAGGGTACCAAAGAAATCTAGGGTACATTCTGTACCCTGTAGGAGCAATTCCAACTGAGAAAGAAAAAATATCAAACTAAGTCACAATGCAAGGCAATTTTTAAATTAGGTAGCATGCTATACATTTCCTGTACAATTTGGGGACTGAAACCAGGGGATGAGGATTTGAGATCTGCACCCCAGCCATGTCTTATGCTCCTTCCTAGAACATAGCCAAATCAAGACTGGAGTCACTAAATAGTTTGCTCAAATAGTGAGTGCCAGGGAATTGAGAAATAGAATAAATCTGGGAAATAGAGTGGAGCTATTTCTGGAGGGTCCAAATTAATCCTTTTTATTGATTCTATGTATCTGAAATTCAAAACACTTCAAAAATAGAACCATAAGGATATAAAGCTTTTTAATCATATAAAAAAAAACTAAAAGAATTTCAGATTCAGGACAGAAAAAGAAGAATATAGCTCAAGTATTAAACAATAACTGATATTTATGGAGCACTTTAGAACTTGCAAAACATTTTCTTCTCAACATTGTTATGTGGAGTGTACAAGTATTATTATTTTTTACTTTATAAGTGTGGAAATGGAGACTGTAAGATACTAAGAGGTCAACAGCATCCATTAGGGGTCTTGTAGGACGGAAGCCATAAAAGGCAGCCCAGTATAGAATAGCGGGGGGGGGGAGGGAAGAGAGGGAAATAAGCATTCCTTGAAAAACCTACTACATGCTAGGCACTGTGTTAAGTGCATTATAAATATTATTTCATTTGATCCTTGTAACCACTCTATGAGGAAGGTACTATTATTATCCCCATTTTCCACTGAGGAAACTGAGTCAAATAGAAATTAATTAACTTGCCCCAGAGGCACACAGCTAAGGATGGAAGATGGATTTGAACTCAGGTCTTCTTGACTCTAGGTCCATCTCTCTACCCACTGCACCACCTAGTTGCCTCACAGTAGGTAGAGAGCTAGCCTCAGAGTCTGGAAGATTTAGGTTCAAGTTCTGCCTCTGACATATTCATTGTGTGACACTGGGAAAATATTAATTTCTCACTTCCCCCAGGCAACTCTCTAACATTATCCATTGCTGCAGAGCAAGGGCCCTGGCCTTCTGACTAGGTCCAGGCCTCCTCCCACTACACCATACTGCCATGTTCCGCCAGAAGCTAACATATATAAAAAGCTTTGCATACCTTAAAGTACTATATGAATGTTAGCTATTATTATTATTCCTAATGACAATAACACATCTATATAGTGCTTTAAAGTTTATGAAACATATGTAAGTAGTATTAGTACTCTCATTTTCCTTTTAGCAAATTCTGAGGAAGAGGAAGAAGACACAGCAGAGGAAGAGGAGGAGGAGGATGACAGGAGGAGTGAGACAGAAAGAATTAGGAGCATAGCTGAAGAAAGGGTGCTAGTTTATGTTGGCCAGAGATGATGGAGGTCTGAAATGGACCAAATCAGAAAATGGAAACTTTCCAAAACCTCTAAGAGAAAAAATGCACAATTATCTTTAGCCAATCTTGGCATCAGAACAAATGCCTCTATGGGGAAGTGGAAATGCCCAGAACGAAATCCTGATCTAAGCATATCTCCCTTACAATCCTTGTTGATCCAGTTAACAAAGATCAACTAACATCATTAAAAATAGCCCTAGGAAATGGAGGATTATTTTTCTTTTCAATTCACATATACATTACAGAAGCTTCTGGAATTTATGCTTAAAATTGTAGGTACTGCAGTAAGATTTTCTAAATGCCACTGCTTATGATTTCCTGGCCCAAGAGAAAGAACAAGTCCTTTTTGTATGAGTTAGATTAAGGGAGACCTTGTAGAGAAAATGAGATATGATATGAATCGATTTGGAGAAGAGGGGAGGGGAGGGAAGGGGAAGAAATAGGAGAAGAAAGGAAAGGAGAAGAGAAGAGAAGAGAGGAGAGGAGAGAGAAGGAGAGAGGAGAGGAGAGGGGAAGGGAGACAAAGAGGAGAGAAGAGGGGAGGGGAGGAGAGGGAGGAAAGGAAAAGGGAGGAGAAGAAAGGGGAGGAGAGGAATTTAATATGAAGAGAATATTATAAATAAAATCTTGGAATTTGGAACAAACATGGCTTGTTTTGAGGAAAACAGGAGAAACCCAGTTAGAATGGAAGATACTAGATAGTAGAGATAAGGCTAACATCATACTCTGGTATCCCAACAAGCCTCTAAGTGATATTGAAGTGGACTCAGCTGTAACAGTCAGATACTCATCTCTAAGCTGAACTGGAGCACAGGTAATTATTGCCCTGCTCTCTCAGTGGTGAAATCTGTAACTAGACTCTAAAATAATATAATAACCCAACCTGACATACACATTAATCCAAGGGGCACAGATACCATTTGGGGTATTGGAAGCTTGTCCTGGGAACTGATGTTTAGCTGGACAAAACAGACACACACAGACACAGACACAGACACAGACACATACACACACACACACACACACACACACACACACACACACACACACATACCCCTCAATAGGAAGACACCCAGAAGTCTCAAACCATCACAGTTACACTGCTGTGCCATTCACATAAATCCTTCTGGTCTCTGCCCCTCACATTCTCCTCCCAAAGCTCTCAAACAGTAACGTGCCAGTTTAAGGTTCACTAGCAGTGAAAGCCCAGCTCGTTTCAGCCTTTATTTGTGGGTCTCAGGCAGCAGCCACTGCTTGGGAAGCAGGATATTGCAGACTTTAGAGCTATTACCCATAGCTGATCCTGGGCAAATCACTTAAGCTCTCCAAGTTAACTTCATTTAACTTAGTTTCATTTCATTGAGCTAACTTAGTTTCATTCCTGTGAAATGAAGGTATTGGCCTGGTTGGCCTTTAAGGTCCTTTTTAGTTCTAAATCTATGATTTTATGATCCTATCTTGTATCTACAAAGCAATTGCCCTACCTTCCTGACCATGCTAATGGCTGGACCTGGGGGTCTAACCTAAACTACAGCTTGGACTGATGAATAGAATGCCATTAGGAAAACCTGAATATGGATCCTGCCTATGACTTTTGATGGCTGTGTAACCATGGGCAAATTTGACTCTCTCAGAGCTTAAATTTGTTTATCTGCAAAACAGTCATAATAATGACTACAGAACCTATTGCTTAGGCTTAAATAAGATAATATGTGACAGAGGCATACTGGAAAATATTTAACAAACTACTCTCCAAAAAAATGCAGAACACACTTTAAATTTTTTCAAAAATTTATTTTATTTTTAATTTATGGAATAAAACAATAATTTCCATAACATACTATAATAAAAAAGATAATTGCACATGAAATTGCAAATCTACTATGCACAGCTTGCTGGGCTTTTTTTCAAATATACAACAAAATTATCACGTAAATTTCTTTTTTCTTTCCCCCTCCCCCCACCCAAAGAGATGGCTACCGTTAGACATAAATATGTATGTATATGTGTAAATCATTTCAAACATCTATTTGTCTGTTCTTTCTCTGGATGCAGATAGAGTCTTCCTTCATATGTCTTTGTAATTAGTTTTGGTATTTATGCATTTTTTTTTTTTGGTTAGGCAATGGGGTTAAGTGACTTGCCCAGGGTCACACAGCTAGGAAGTGTTATGTGTCCAAGGCCAGATTTGAACTCAGGTCCTCCTGACTCCAGGGCTGGTGCTCTATCCACTGCACCACCGAGCTTCCCCCTAATTTGGGTGTTTATAATAGACAAAATAACAGTCACTCCAAGTTGTTTTTAAAACAACATTGCTGTTACTGTACACAACATTCTTTTGGTTCTGCTTATTTCACTCTTCATTATTTTGTGCAAGTCTCTCCCATGTTTTCTAAGATCATTGAGCTCATCATTTCTTATAGAACAGTAGTATTCCATCACAATCGTATACCACAACTTGTTCAGCCAGTTCACATTTGATTGGCATCCCCACAATTTCCAGTTCTTTGCTACCACAAAGAGAGCTGCTATAGCTATTTTAGAACATATAGGTTCTTTTCCTTTTTCCCTAATCATCTTTGGAAATAGACCTAGTAGTTGTATTTCTGGCTCAAAGAGTATAGGCAGTTTAATAATTCTTTGGGCATAATTCCAGATCACTCTTCAAAATGGTTGGATCAGTTCATAATTCCACCGACAATGAATTAGAGTCCTGCATCCCTCCAACATTTGTCGCTTTCCCTTTTGATCCTTTTAGCCAATCTGATAGAAAATGATACCTTATCAATTTTTTTTTTGTGAGGCAATTGGGGTTAAGTGACTTGCCCAGGGTCACACAGCTAGTAAGTGTTATGTGTCTGAGGCCAGATTTGAACTCAGGTCCTTCTGAATCCAGGGCTGATATTCTATCCAGTGCTCCACCTAGCTGCTCCAGAAAATGGTGTCTTAAGGTTATTTTAATTCACATTTTTTTAAAGCAATAATATTCAGAGCATTTTTATATGATTATAAATTGTTCTGATTTTTTTCATTGGAAAACTGCTAGTTCATATCCTTCAACCATTTATCAATTGAGGAATGGCTCATATTCTTATAGATTTTATAGGTTCTTTATATATTTGGGATATGAGATCTTTATCTGAGAAACTGTCTATAAAATTTCCCGCCTACTCATCTGCTTTCCTTCTGATCTTGGCTACATTTGTTTTATTTGTACAAAACCTTAATTTAATGTAATCAAAATTATCCATTTTACACATCACTCTGCTCTCTATCTCTTGTTCATAAATTGTTCTCCCATTCATAAGTCTGATAAGTAATATGTTCCATGTTCTTCAAATTCTCTTGTAATATCTCTCTTTATAGCTAGGTCATGTATCCATTTTGACCTTACCTTGGTGAAAGGTGTAAAATATTGGTCTATGCCCAATTTCTGTGATACTGCTTTCTAGTTTTCCCAACAATTTTTACCAAATAATGAATTCTTATCCCAAAATCTTAAGTCTTTACATTTGTCAAATACAAGTTTACTATATTTATTTGCTGCTGTAAATTGTATGTCTACTCTGTTCTATTGATCTACTTTTCTATTTCTTGGTTAGTACCAGACAGTTTTGATAATTACTGCCTTCTAATATAGCTTAATATCCAGTACTGCTAAACCTCCTTCCTTTATATTTTTTTATTATTTCCTTTGACTTTTTTTTTTTGGCAAAGCAACTGGGGTTAAGTGACTTGCCCAGGGTCACACAGCTGGTTAAGTGTCAGAGGCTAGATTAGAACTCAGGTCCTCCTGACTCAAGGGCTGGTGCTCTATCCACTGTGCCACTTAGCTTCTCCTCCTTTGATATTCTTGACTTTTTGTTCTTCCAAGTAAATTTTGTTATTATTTTTCTAATCCAATAAAATAATTTTTGGTAATTTAATTGGGATGGCATCGAATTTATAAATTAGTTTAGGAGAACATGCTTTAAAGTTTAATCTGAATTATTTATTACTATTATTATTAATATTTTCCCATAACTTTAAGTCTATTCGATCAACAAAATAAAGGAAACCTGCATTTGTAGCAATTGAGGATTTCCAAGTTGTAATTGCTCATGCTGAAAATTTAACAATCAGCTTTTATCTCAGCAGATTCCATCATGTGTAAAATACTCCGTGAACCTCCAAGTGTTATAAAAACGCTAGCTATTATTATTATTATGTTATATCTTGAACACCAGATTGGAGAATTCATGTTTTATGTGGTGAGCAATGGGGAATGACCAGAGATTCTTAGAGGATTGACGTGCTGAAATCTGTGTTTTGGGTGGGAAAATTAATTTGGTCGCAATAGTAGATGGGCTGAGAGTGGAGAATCTGTCAGCAAGAAGACTCAGAGGAAGGCTGTTTCCAAAGATGATTCCAAGATGAAAGAAGCTATCTACCTCCAGAGAAAGAACTGATGGATTTTGAGTGCAGATTGAAGCATACTTTTTTTTTAAACTTTATGCTTCTTGCTTTTTATTGATTGTCATTTTGGTTTTGGGGATTTTTTTGGGTAATATGGCTAATAAGGAAATGCATTTTGCGTGATTTCACTTGTAGAGTTGATAGTATATTGCTTGCCTTCTCAATGAGTGGGGGATGGGCAGGAAGGAGGGAGAGTATTTGGAATTCAATATTTAAAAAAATGAATGCTAAAAATAACAAAATCAAAATACAAAAAAAAAAGCCTATTTCTTTAGAGGACTTTGTTAGACTTAGTACCAAGTGATGCAGTTCTTTTCCTCCTTAAATGACCTTGTATATGCTTTTCTGTGTACATGTTATTTTCCCCCACCTCCAGAATGTAAACTTCTTGAGGGAAGGGACAGGTCTTTGTATTCCCACCACCTAACACAGTGACTTACATATAGAAGGAGCTTAATGAGTATTTATTACATTAAATTTAATTGAAATTCAAACCAACATCCTCTTTGCTCCTTAGGAATCTGCATATTTCTTCTCTGCCATTATTCACTCCTGTTCTAAGGTCAGATGGGGACGGCAGACAAGAACGGGCATTAATGGCAGACAAGAATGGGCATTACTGGCAGGCAGGAATGGGCATTACTAGCTGTCCCTGGATGAGCTCCTTAGAATGAGTTGTCCTCCCTACTGCTGAATTCAAATGCAATTTCTGTTTCATAATAAATATGCATTTGCTTTATGAACACATTTTATGGTAAGCCTTTCTGTACTATAATAAACATTTCACTGTTTTTGCCAACCATGAAATTACTCACATTTTAATCTATTTGTTGTATTAAGAGAAGGGGCCTTTAATTTAATAGGTTCCACAAAAGTAAGTAATTTATAAACATGTTTTCAGACTCTTTGAAACCAGATGAAGGGTCTCAGGGGTATGTTAGGAAGAATAGGTCAGAGTGACAGTTTTTGAATTTGGGATTAGGATGAGTCATGAAGCCCCCATCCCACACACCCATATATCCAATTAATTTGGAAAACAAAGACAGCCCAGGTAGACATCAGATCCTTCTGTCTCCTCAAATGATTAAGCAGAAAGTTCCCCTTGTTCTTAGGAGATGAAACAAATGAGTTGAAATACGTCAAGGCAGACATGCAACCCATTGCAACCTGCCGCCCACCCCCCAATTCCACTTAACACCAGGGGAGGAGTTTTTTGTTTTAATATATATATATATAGCAAAATACCTGATACGGGGAGTCAGTCTGATAGTGTATACAGAACTCTGCCTAGTAGTACCCTACCTCTTTGTCCTCAGAAGAGAAGTAATTTCATTTCTCTGTTCTTTGGAACCAGTCAGTCAACTAGCATTTATTATTTATTATTATTTATTGAGCACCTACTATGTGCCAGGCATGTGCTAAGGATACAAAAAGAGACAAAACACTCTGTCCTCAAAGTGCTCACAATCTAATTTTCACTGGTTTGATACCCTTTTATTAATTCTTCGTTTACATCGTTGTAGTCATAGTGCATATCGTTTTTTTTTTAAAATCCTACTTATGGTTCACTTTGTACCAGTTAGTACAAATCTTCCCAAATTTTATGTGTTTTCATCAAATTCTTCATTTCTGATTGCAGAGTAATCTCCATTATAGTCATATATCTTGGTTTTTTTCTTTTTAGTTGTTCCTCCATTGATGGGCATACACTTTATTTCCAATTCTTTGCTACCATAAAGAGTGTTGCTGTGAATATTTGGGTACAAATTGGGTCCTTATTTCTGTCTTTGACTTCCTTGGGATTTTACTTAAAGTGGTGGAATCACTAGGTCAAAGAGTATGGACTTTTTCTGTCACTTTTTTTCACAATTGTAAATTGATATATAGAACAGTTGGACAAATTTACAGCTCTACCAAAGTGTAGAGCTGAAATAGGTCCATCTTCCCACAGCCAAACACTGATTTTTCCATTTTCTGTCATCCTATGCAATAAAGAAATTAATCAATAAGCTTTTTAAACTGCCTATGTGCAGTCACTAAACTAAGGAGGTACAAAGGCAAATGTAAAACAGTTTCTGCCTATAAGGAGCTTACATTCTAACTTGTTCCAGTTTGATGGGTGTGAGATATAATATCAAAGTTTAAATATTTTGCTAATAGTGATTTGTAGCATGTTTTCAAATGGCCATCTATAGTTTGCAATTCTTATAACTGTTACGATCATTCTGTATTGGAGAATGTTTTTTGGCATTGCACATGTGTGCCAATTTCTATTTATTTTTGGTGTGAGATTTTTACTGGTCATATTTGAAGCAAATATTTTCCCATTTTACAGTATCCCTCCTTGTTTCTTAATTTTTTACTCATGAAAAAGCTTTTTAACTGTACTCAAAATTGTTTGTCTTTTATTATCTCTGTATATTGCTTGTTTACAAATTTTCTCCTAAACCATAGTTATGAATGGTACCTGAGGAGGAATGTTATGTTGCAAACTCCTGCAACCAGACTGCAAACTTTTTGAGGATGGGTTTGTTATCATATTTATTTCTATATCTAGACATAGATTGAAAAGCAGCATGGTATTGTTGCGGGCTGAGAGGTTGAGAGGTTGTGACCCCTCAAAGACTGAAGTACATGGGTCATCTGGAATGAATTCACAGACTCAAGCATTCTTTAAGCCAAGGTGGCAAAGTTTATTGTTACACTTTTCAGCGGGCAAGGATTCTTAAAGGATCCTGCAACCTTAGAGAGGTACAGTTAAAGTTTATATAGGATAAAATACAATAAAACATGTGCCAAAATATGCTAACTAGGGGATTCAGGGTGGGATTAGGGAGTGGTTAAGGAGTGGTCAGTTCTTAAAAGAACATTCACTTCTTGTACCTACTGCGCAGGCAGGCGTTTTACCCAGAGTTCATTGGAAAAGCCCACAAAGGGGGCCACGTGGAGGTGTGGTTTTAGGCCCGCTACATCACTAAGTAACTAGAGTTCAGGGTAACTGAGAGTTGTCCAGTCTGCCACCAATCAATGTCTTGTTTGACAAGATAGATGTAGGGAGTATACATATGTCTTAAGTCTAGAATACAGTTAATGAGGAGCCCAGGATGTAGATAATGTGGTAGGGCGGTAGGATAGCATAGTAGTGGGTAAGAATGTCTTTATGACCCAGTGCAAAACCAGTTTAAACTAATAAATCCTTCAGGTGCTGTTTGGAACTGCACTAGGGAGAGAGATAAGGGTCTTGCTGGGGCCCACTCATGAGTAATTGCTAAGCACAGGGTCCTTGGGCTGGGGAGAAACTGTCAGCGACAGTGTTTCTGAGGCTAGGGAGAAATTGGGGTCCAAGTACAAGCACCCAAATACAAGCACCCAAGCACCCTGTCAGTATAGTACATAAAGAGTGAGTCTGGGAGTCAGGAGGGTTTGGGGCCCTTTTCACATACTGGCTATGTGACTGCTGACAAGTCACTTCGTCTCTCTGTGATCTAAGAGAAGTTGCCAACTTGCATTTATAGAAGGAAGTTGGGAGTTCCCCATATCAATGAAATTGCTGGTCCAGTTCCTATTCCTGTCTTTATCCTATCTAGGCATAAAGTCTAGAACAGAATAACACTATGCCGGCTCTGAGATACAACACCCTTATTAGTGACATGATCAATG
Organism: Phascolarctos cinereus; assembly: GCF_003287225.1. Lineage (NCBI taxonomy): Eukaryota > Metazoa > Chordata > Mammalia > Diprotodontia > Phascolarctidae > Phascolarctos > Phascolarctos cinereus. The sequence goes on from NW_027555847.1 coordinate 511,214,874, forward strand.
ATAAATTATAGGATCTCTCCGAGCCATAGTTCCCTCCTATGTAAAATGGAGTCACAAGGTTGTTGTAAGGAAAGTTCTATACAGGGCATCCCAAAAGACTGAATGTCATATTAAGTTTTAATAGCTTAAAATTGCACTAAGGCTTTTGGGACATCTGTTTAAGTGGGAATTAATTACCACTACTAAACTAGGTGGTAGCTAGGTAGCACAATGGATGGAACACTGGAATTTCCATCAAGAAGACCTGAGTTCTAATGCTGACTCAGATACTTACTAAATTAATTATTCTTAGCAAGTCTCCTAGCCTGTTTCCTTGTCCATAAAATAAGGATGATAATAGTACCTACCTAGGTACTATGGGGTTGTTGTGAAAATTAACACAATAATGTATGTAAAAATGCTTTGTAAAACTTAAAGTGATATATAAAGGCTAGTTTATTATTATTAGATATATAAGAATTGTTCAGTGAATACTTACTGAATTGACACTGTTTTACATTAAATAGGTACTAAGTGAATGGTGAGGAGCGGCTAGGTGGCACAGTAGATTAAGTGCTGGGCTTGGGGTCTGGAAGACCCATCTTCCTGAGTTTAAATCTGACCTCAGAAACTTATTAGCTATATAACCCTGGGCAAGTCACTTAACCCTGTTTCCCTCAGTTTATTCATCTGTAAAATGAGCTGGAGAAGGAAACCTCTCCAGTATCTTTGCCAGAAAAGCCCAAATGGGGTCACAAAGAGTTGGACATAACTCAACAGCAACAACAACAATAACAACCACCAAAGACAATGGGGAAGGAGACCCTTAAGAGGAGCAGAGCACTGCCCTCTCTTAATTTGTGACCCTAGAAAGTGTGTAACAGACTCATTCTGCTTCCAGGAAAATGCCTTTTGTTTGTGTGTATGTGTTGACCCCAGTGTGATTGTTAGGGTATTACTTAGTAAATAATCATTTATTAAGCATTTACTATATTGCCTGTGCTAAATGCTGGTGCTATTTAGGCAAGAAACTGTTCTTGTCATCAAGGAAGTTACACTGTAATGGGGAGAAAACGCACAAACTCTCTTTATGTAAGATATATGCAGAATAAGTGGGAGGTAATCTCAGAGGGAAAGCACAAGGGGCCAGGAATGAGCAGGTTAAGGCCTCTTGCAAAAGGTGGGATTGGAGCTGAGTCTTGAAGGAAGCCATTGAAGTCTAGCGGTAGAAATAAAGAAGAAAAGCATTTGGGATGTGATGGAAAAGCTGATGAAAAAGCACCAAGTTAGGAGATGGAGGTCATGTGCAAGAAACAGCCAGAAGACTAGTATCATCAGATTGTAGAGTACATGAGGGAGAGTAAAGTATAAGAATAATGGAAGGGAAGAAAGGGCCTAAGTAATGAAGGGCTTTAAAAGCCAGGAGGATTTTATATTACCTGGAGGGAATAGGGAGCCCCTGCAGTTTGAGTAGGGGGAGGTGATACGGTCAAACATGCACTTTAGAAAGGCCATTTTGGCAGCCAGGTGAAGGAAGGATGGATTAGAGTTGAGAAAGACTTGAGGCCTGGATATCAAACAGAAAGCTATTGCAATAGTCTAGGCACGAGGTGATTATGGTCTGTATGAAGGTGGCAGCTATATGAATATAGAGAAGGAGGCATACACAAGAGATTTTGTGAAGGTTGAAATGATAAGATTTAACAATAGATTGGATATGTGGGGAGAGTAAGAGAGAGAAGTTGATGTAGACATTGTGGGTGAGTCTGAATGACTGGGAAGATGGTGGCGCCATTGATAGTGACAGGGAAGTTTGGGAAAGGGAAGGGTTTGGAGGAAAATGTAAGTAGTTCTATTTTAGACACGTTGAGTTCGAGATTTCTGTGGGATTTCCAGCTCCACATCTAAGATGTGTAATAGGCAATTGGTAATAAGAGACTAGAGGTATAAAGAGAGGTTAGGGTTGGAGAAGCGGATCTGAGAATCATCTGTATAGAAATGGTAATTGAGTCCATGGGAGCTGATGAGATCACCAAAAGAGATAGTATAAAGGGGGAAGAGAAGGCCAAGGATGGACCCTTGAGGGATGCCCTTGGTTAGTGGGCATGACCCAGAGGAAGATCTAGCAAAGGAATGGTCAAAGAAATAGGAGAGAACCAGGAGAGAACAATGTCACAAAAACCTAGAGAAGAAAGGGTACCCAGGTAAGAGAGTGATGGATAGTGCCAAAAGTTGTTGAGAGGTCAAGAAGGATAAGAATTGAGAAAAAGTCATTAGATTTGGCAATTAAGAGATCACTGCTAACTTTGAAGGGAGAAGTTTCAGTTGAATGATGAGGGTTTAGAAGAGAGTGAGGAGAGAGAAAATAACAGTCCAGATTGTAGACAGCTTGTCAAGAAAGAAGAAGCAGCCCTCTGTAAATGGTCTCAGTGTTTTTCAGTGAAGCATGAGGTGAAGTCCTCAGCTGAAAGCAGGGAGAAAGGGTGCCATGAGAGGTATGAGAAGGTATAAATAGGTTTGGAATAGTTGCTGTGGTGAGAGGCATAGTGAATTGACTGGGGAGATATAAAAGTATTGCCTTGTTATATAGTGAGAGCCCATATGAAACTATGTAATGTAAATTTAAATGATGTATGTTTTATCTATCTATCTAGATACATATAGATATATATTGTGTTGTGTTATGCATATTAGTGTGTATACCTGTGTATATAATTTATGTTACATAAATATAAATTATAGTGAACCTACTCAGTGTGGTTTCTGAGTCTGAGGCCTTTTAAAATATGGACTGGATTTGATGGACCAAGGGGTCCTTTTCTTTCTTTCTTTCTTTCTTTCTTTCTTTCTTTCTTTCTTTCTTTCTTTCTTTCTTTCTTTCTTTCTTTCTTTCTTTCTTTCTTTCTTTCTTTCTTTCTTTCTTTCTTTCTTTCTTTTTCTTTCTTTCCTTTTGCTAGGCAATGGGGTTAAGTGACTTTCCCAGGGTCACACAGCTAGTAAGTGTTGTGTGTCTGAGGCCAGATTTGAACTCAGGTCCTCCTGAATCCAGGGCCAGTGCTCTATCCACTGCGCCACCTAGCTGCCCCCTAAGCAGTTCCTTTCAACTCTGGAATTCTGGGATCCCATAAGATGCCAACCATTTAAGCTCAAGTTATAAAATGTTTTGGTTTCTTTATGTATCTTGACACTTAATAAAAACAAATTTGACAGTAACAGAGGTAAGCTCCCCTGCATACTTGGAAGGGAAATGGTATCACTTACATTGCTTGTTTCTTATTAACCTATGTTAACACAAATATTGGTTTATAAAATCACACTCAAATTGTCTTTGCTTCTGTGGGCGATGACTAAAAAAATCCCTGTGAGTTGATTTCTATGTAAAAATACCTTGAGAATTCACACCACTGGAAGTCTTGCAGTAGTGCTGGTTGTTTGTTTTTTTTTTAAGAGTTTAAAAGCAGACGGTCTGGAGAGAAGTAAGTAGATGACTCAGGCTTCAGAGTTTTCTGTTTCTGTATGTATGACTCCAATTTCAATCTAGGGCGGACTATGGGTGAAAGCTGATTCTAAGACTGAGCTATAGTACATATAGCTCTGGGAGACATGCTTTGCTATGGAAATCACACCAGATCTAGTCAGAGTTGGATTCAAATTATCTGGCACTTAACCAGCTGTGTGACCATGGGCAAGTCACTTAAGCTCTCTGAGACTCAGTGTCCTCATCCTCAAAATGAAGAAAAATAATACCTATAGTAACTATCTCACAGGGTTGGGTGATGATCAAGAAAAAATAATGTATATAAACTGCTTTGTAGGCCTTAGAGTGACTGTTCTTTACCTTTCTTTGTATTCCCAACACTTAGCACGGTTCCTGGCACATAGAAGATACTTAAGAAATGCTTTTTGATTTGACAGGGTTTGTTGATTATGTAACATGAGTGGTCAGTGGCTATTTTCTGGATGTAGTTTGCTTTAAAAAACCTCAGTATGTTTCATTTTTTAACAAAAAAATGAATTAGAGAAATAATTCTTTGATTTACAAAGGATTCATAATAGAATTTCTTTTCTTGGAAAAACTCCCCTAGAGCTTGAGAAATATGATCAAGTTATAAAAATTTTACTTGCAAATTCTTAGAATTGTCTTAGGATTATCTTTTTCTGTATTCCAGGACTATGGTATTTATGACATGGAGTCATACAATTCTGCCACTAGAATGTAGATATTAAAAAGATGGGATTTTGTTTCAAGAAGAAGCTTAGAGTTATTAAATGAACTATGCAGTTTCCCAAGGGCAATCCAATCCATTCTCCTCCTCCACTTCTGTAATTAGTTCTTTGCACATATGCAGAGTCTGCCCCAAACATATGTATTAATGTACCAGTTCTATGGCCTGTTCATCCAAATGTATATCATAGCTTGGACAAGAGGGTGTCTTGCCATGTGTGATTAGTCTAAACTCTTCAGGGTGAGTTTTTGAGTGATTATGCATCTCACAAAGGAGGATGGGCAGTGTTTCAGTGTTTGATTTAGCAGCTGAAGGACCTTACCATCTATGAATAATCCTTCCTCCAATTGTTTTTTTGTTTTGTTTTGTTCTGTTTGTTTTTTTTTTTTTTTTTTTTTGCTGATTAGCATCCATGACAAAGGAAAATGCTTTTGGTAAGCATATGTCTCCCTGTGAATTGGATATACTATAAAACAATAAAGTTGCCTAGGAGTTGAGGGAGTGAAGGGTAATCAGAGAGATGTACAGCTTGAAAAGAAGGTGTTTGTAAGAGCCAGAGGTAACCAATGGACACTCCACATGACCTGCTATTATCCGTGAAGCATCAGGAGATAGAGGACAATGACTTCAGCACATTGGGTGGACCCTTTGGAGGATTTATGGGAGGACAAGGTCATCCAGAGAAACAGAAGAGGAGAAGATATGAATGGATTATAATCCATGCAATTGGAGGGAGGATCTACAGGTCAAAGATTCATTAAAATGCTAAAATATTTCTTGTATATAATAAAGCATAGTTGAGACACTAGAGTAGATAGATATTATGATCATAGATAACATGGTAGATAGAGTACTAGACCTGGAGTCAGGAAGACCTGAGTTCAAATCTAGCCTCAGCCACTTACTGTCTGTGTGACTGTGGTCAAGACACTTCACCTCTTCCTGCCTCAGTTTCCTCAACAGTAAAATGGGGTTTTCTAATAACTTCCCAGGGTTATTTTAAGGATCAAATGAGATACTATTTGTAAAATGCTTAGCATGGTGCCTGGCACATGGTAGGTACTTATTAATTTTTTATTCCCTTTTCTCTAATTAGAGCCCAAAGAACCAAGACCACGAAAGAAATTAGATTAGATCAAAAAGAAACTGGGATATGGAACTGAATAGAATTTTAAAGTTAGCTCAGTATTACCTTAACCTAGTAAAACCTCAGTGACACTGATTTCAACTTCTTGTTAAAATTCAGCTAGTTAGACTCTTCTCCACTCAACTTTTAGAAGGAAGAGGTCTTTCACAAGAAAAAAAAAAGAAATTGATAGCAAGAATTTATTTTTAAAAATCAGCTACCAGCGTATGTTTTGAGGAAAATACTTATTCACCCCAACCTGTTATACCTTCTGTAGCTACCCTTGTAATCATAATTGATATTTACTCTAAATGATGACCTTGAAGTATTTAGAAAGGCTCAGCATCAAAGAAGATTGAATTATCTTCCATATACTATACTTACTAAGTCAGGAAAGTAACTAAATCATCTTAGATTTTTCAATAATAGAGGTTATAGAAAATTTTCTATTTGAGTAAATGAGTATATGCAAATACTTAGACCACTTTGTTTTCCAAACCTTCCACTTAAGTGAAGATACTATTGCTTACTTTTTTTTTTAAAATCTAAAGCATCAATTCTGTGCCACTCTAAAGCGAATAAAAGAATTCCTGAGGGATAGGCCAAATACTAACAGACTGGGAGATTTTAACCAGTTAATATGCAGGTTTGAAAAGGGAATAGGCAGGGTTTTTCAAGTAATATTCTACAGCATGCCAGAGATAACTTTGTTCAGTGAATTTCTGGTTATTAATATCAAATGTAGCAAAAAAGAAACCATCAAAAAAACAAACAACCTCCCCCCCAAAAAAAAAATAGAAAAAACATTTGCTTGTTGTGACTGAGGAGGTCCAGTGCAGAGTCCAAATGGAGAGATTCCCTATAGATGGTGAGGTCCTCCAGATTTTCCTAGTTTCAGCTGACATTGGCCTGGCTGCATCAAGATCTAGAATGCCTCAGAGCTTTCTAAATGAAAACTCAAAAGGCTGAACCCAGCTATCTATGGAGGAAAACCAAAGAAATTCTCAGATATGTTGGACTTTTTGAGGGTATCTTCATAGAATTTCTTTTTCTTTTTCCTCTTAGTGGATTTTGATTATAATAATCAGCAAGCATTTTTAAGTTCCTACTCTGTGCCAGGCACTGTGCTCTGCTCTATGGGTACAAGCACAAAGAATGAAATAATGCCTACTCACAAAGTGTTTGCATTCTAATAGAGAAAATAAGTACATACAAAAACATATGAAGCATAAATATAAAATGAATAAATTAAAATAAATACAGAGTAGCTAAAAATAAACTAGTTTTTCAGGGAAGGTGCTAGCTTTTGGGGGGATCAAGAAAGGTTTCATGCGGAAGATGGTGCTTAAGTTGTATCATAAAGGAAGAGAAGGACTTTATTATGCAGAGGTAAGAAGTAGAGTATTCTAGGCATGGGAGATGACCAACGTGAAGGCATCGAGGGGGGAGAAGTAGTATCATGTATAAGAAGAAAAAGAGGGAATGCCTGTTTGGCTGGATGTAAGAGTGTGCAAGAGGGATTAATGTTCAATGAGGCTATAGATTAGGACCAAGTCGTGTGAGAGTTTCAAAAGCTAAACAGAGGAGTTAATTTTTCATCCTAGAGACAATAAGGAGCCAGCAGAGTTGATTGGGTAGGTGAATGACATGGTCAGGTCTACAATTAAGGCAAATCACTTCGGTAGCAATGTTTAGAACAGACAGGAGAGGTGAGAGACTTGAAACAGGGAGATAATTAGAATATTATCCCAATAATCTACCTGAGAGGTAATGAGAGTCCGAACTAAGGTAGTAGCTATATGAGTGGAGAGAAGGGGTTAGATGTGAGATGTTGTAGAGGTAGAAACAACAATATCTGATAATTGATTTAATATGTATAGTGAGGAAAAGTGATACTGGGGAGATGCTTTCTATAGAAATATGGAATCATGGAAGAGGGAAGAGTTTTGGTGGGCAGATAATGGATTCAGCTTGAGACATATTAAATTTAGATATCTCCATGACATTTAGTTTGAAATATCTAGTAGGCAGTAAGTGATGTGGGACTGAAGCTCAGGAAAGAGACTGGGGCTAGATATACAGATCTGCAGAGATCCTAATTAAACCCATGGAAGCTGATGAGGCTACCAAGAGAGGAGGTTTAGAGGGAGAAGAGAAGACTTTGGATTCACACTAAGGGGCCATGCTATGCATGATGAGCCAGGAAAGGAAAATGAGGTGTTACAGCTAGGAAGAGAAACAGGAGAGAGAAGTATAATGAAAACCCAGAGAGACGAGAATATAATCCAAAAAGGCTTATGATTTCTATGGATTTATTTTATATCCACTTGTCCAACTAGTTTTTTTCATTGAATCTCTGGAGTCCTCTAATTTTATTTCATCTGTTTGATTTTTATTCCCTTAGGTCTGACAATTCTTATTTGCTAAAAAGGAAAATTTCTATTGGGGGGCAGTTAGGTGGCGCAGTGGATAGAACACCAGCCCTGAAGTCAGGAGAACCTGAGTTCAAATCTGACCTCAGACCAAACACTTGACACTTACTAGCTGTGTGACCCTGCGCAAGTCACTTAACCCCAATTGCCTAAAAAATAAATAAATAAAATAAAAAAAGAAAAAAAATTTCTATTGGGGTGAGGGAAATAAGGTAGTAGGTAGTGCAAGAGAAGAAAAAAAATTTTTAAAAAGAATAGAGCATCAATAAAACATTAACTATACACAGAGGAAAACAAAATAAAGTTTTCAAGAGGACACAAACAGGGTACTTTTGTTTCCACCTTGTTAAATTAATAATACACTTTAAAGAGATCAAATTGCATATATGTAATAAGTCACATTTTTATATACAATTGCTTTTTTGGTTCTTTGTATGTCTAAATGCATGTAATTGCTGATAATTATGAAGTTCATAATAAACAAGAAAATTTAATTTTAAAAAATATTGAGGGGATGAAAAATACCTTCTTTCCCAGTTACCTCCAATCTGTATTCAATCAAAGGAACATGGAAACAATAACTGACCAGTACTGGGCCAGTTTTTAGATCAGACATCTGGGTTGCTTGAGACGTACAATTGTGAGAAAACTCCTTGAATCAATTTTCAGATCTGACTAGGTTTCTGGTCAGCATAACCTAGGTCCTTAGTTAAAGGTCTCTAAGCAACAGATAGAAGTAGTCTGGCTTCCCAGCCATGTAGGGCTAGGTTCAACAAATGCAATAAAGTTTTCTCACAATTCCCATAATTGAATAAAGTTTTCTCACAAGAAAGAAATTAGACTAGACCCATAATTGAATAGAAGAGGAACTGAGTTAGAGCCAGAAGTCACAAGATGGAGTCAGTGTGGTTCTCTCAATTCCCACAATTCCCTCAATATGAAGTTGAATGGATAGCCATGTATTTATAACTTGGACAAAACCTATGGCTGGACAATGATCTGGGCCCAGAATTGATAGAAATTAGCAGGACAATAGTGAATTTATGCCTTTGGAAGATTGCACAATATTTTTAAATGACCCCCATAGTGTTCCCTGATTAAAAAAAGATCTTTTTAATGTCAATGTTCTTCCAATAATGTTGTATGATTACAGATCAATCAACAAGCAAACATTTATTATGTGCCTGCTATGTGCCAAGCACTGTACTAAACACTAGAGTCAAGTGATTCTCAAGCCTCTGAAGAACTAAAGTCACTCAGACAGGAAGGAAGAGACACATGGTAGGTATAAGTAGCATGCAACACATTACCAGCGAAACATTATGCTGAAGAAGCAGCATAAAGGATGTCATCACAAGGATGTGTGACTGTATGGGAAGGTGGACTACTCATATTACAGGCAGGAATGGTAACTAATGGACAGCTCATGGGTTCCATGAGCATCTGTGCAATATCAGCATATCTACACAAAGTCTACTAGCACATTGAATAGACCCCTGGTGGAAGATTACAGAAGGACACGGACAAAAGCTGTATGAGAAGAGGATGTGTAAATGGATGGCAATCTGTACTGCGGGAGGGAGAATGCAAATTCGTGAGATCACCGGTCTGTTGAAGGAAGAAGAAATTTCCTAATAATTAGAGCTATCCAAAGTGGAATGAGAAGCCTGGGGAGTACTTGGTTCACCCTTGCTGGAAGTCTTCAAGCAAAGACTAGATGACCATCTACTTAATACATCATAAAAGGGATTCTTGTTAAGATAACATTTGGTCTAGATAACTTCTGAGGTCCTTCCCAACTCCAAATATCCATCAACTAACAAGCATTTCTTAAGCACCTACTATGTTCCAGTTACAACTTTGGCACTTGATTCTGGCTTTATACCACTTTTCATATGAAAGTCATTACTGGCAACATGCTCCCATCCACAAAGGCCCATCTCATGTCTGTCCATTGTAACTACAATTTGGGTTTTTCTGAGATCACGAGGCTTTATGAATCTTAGTGATATAATATCATCAGGGCTACGCTAGTGTTTTAAAAAATCTCAAATACCAAAGAGTTCAGAAATATTGATATCACCTTGTAGTTTGCCAGACGTGATCCGATATCATCTCCCATTCAACTCTGCACTAACTCAATGAGCTTCCTATCCAAAAGCATGACATTGAATAATGTGTTTTCTTTGTTTACTTTGTTTTGTTTTATTTTCTTTCATGTATGGATAGATAGGTATATCTCTTATGGCTGATCCTAAATCTCTTAGGTAAAGTGGTGCTCCAGAGTTCCGTTCAATCAGCACATTGCTATTTGCAAATAAGAGTATCTGGAAATCTCTGCTGTCAATAGGGAATTATTCTTTTATTTGGACTTTGCGCAGTACATCCTGCATGACTGTGTTAAAATTATATCTTGTTCTCCTCCCTCTGATTACTCCACTCCAAGTCAGTACTGTAAGTTGCTAAATAGCCAACATAAAGGGGCCACAGCAGAATGTAAGATTGTAGAGGGGAACCTAGACATCACATACAAACCATTCCCAAGATCAAAGGAGCATAATTTACAAATTGTTTAATGTATGACCCAAAATTCACATCCTGGTAATATCGGCTGAATTAAGGGAAGGCATCTAGGTTTGGCTGTCAGAGCCTTTTGATCCTATAATATGTAATCTAGACCTCTACAACAAAGATCAGGATATCACCAAATGGGGCTGATAATTTTGAGATGATATAGACGTGTTAACTTTAAAGTTTTATTGACAGTTTTGAAATGATTTAGATATGTTAGCGAACTAACCCCAAGGTGAGACAGGTAAGACTTAGTCTGTTGCCCCCCAAACCGTATAAAAATAAGACTCCAAACTCTTGTCTCCCCTACCCCCACCCACTGGACTCTTCCTTCTCCACCGGGTCCATGCTACCTCGTACTCCCAACTCTAATCCATGGTTACTTGAGTGATACTCTCTGCCTCTCTCCCTTCTCACCGTCTCCCACATGCTGCTTGCCTTCTTTCACCATCCCCTGTCCCCACACCACTTGGCTCTGTACCCCTTTCATGGCTTGTCTCTATATTTTCTGTGCTGTTCACCCCCATACCCTCTGTGGCTATTAAAGTGTGATTACAGCTCCATTTCCCTCGACCATCATGGTCTTTCCCAGCGAGTACTCAAAGAATGTGACATGCCTGCCCTCATTTCATAATATCATAATTTCAATTAATTATCAATTCGACAACACACTGGTTAATACCTTTGGTGAGCATGATTTCACAGAAGGCTACAACAGAAAAACAAGCTAAACACTGATTAAATTATTAACAGCTTTCATTAACATAACGTTTTTTTGAATGACGACCTAGTGAGGTAAGTTTTAAAATAGTATTGTCCCTATTTTATAGATGAGGAAATAGAAGAACAGTGACTTGCCCTCAGTTTTATAGCTAATAAGGGTCTGTATTGAGAGCAAAAACCAACCTTTTTGACTTGAAGCCTAGCTCTTGTTCCTCTATATTTAGTTTGCTTTGCTGGTAAACCTTAACCCTAATTCTGTTTAATAACCTGTTTGCTGAAAAAGCACAGCTTTTAACCTGCATTATTATCATGTTCTCCATCACTTTCTTAACCCTAGACAACAATTAAAACAATAAATCAAGCTCTTATATGGAGCATTTGCTGATTTCTGAGGTGTAAATGCTCATCCTGAGAATTTAACAATTAGCTCTCCTGTAGAATTCACAATCCAAACAGAAGATGCATATTTGTGGAATTGCAAACAAAGAGAGGAAGAGAAACAGAAATCTCCATCTAAATTGGGGTGGCAGGGAGGAGAAATCATGAATAATTAAGATGGCAAAAGTGGCATTCTCTTCTCTTGGGAACTGCTAGACTGTGATGATATAATGGTCTGCTTATCTACAAGGGTCCTAGATGTGCAAGCAAATACGGACTGACTGGCATCCATCTTGACTCCCAAGGACATGCAGGGAGTCCAGCTCGGGGTGCAAACAATAAATTATGTAAGCTCAGGAGGGGCTTTGTCCTTGATACATTCAGGGCCTTCTGCATGCTCTGGGTCCAGTGTTTCTGGAAAATATGGCAACTCAAAAAGACAAGTTTAGGGGACCCCTTAACACCCGAGATTGTTTGAGCTAGCTCCAGTGCACCTATATTAGTAGATGTTTATTCAGGTGGCCTTTTCTGGAGTGATAAACAGCATTTTAAGCATTTGGGAATGTCTCTTGGTGGGGTTCATGGGAATTGGGAGGGTTGGGGGCAAGCAGAGAAAAGATTCTACTTCTGCCCACGTCTTTCCTACATGCTGCTCTTGTCCAGCCCTGCTTGTATTTCTTCAACAACAAGTTTTCCTGAGAGTGCATCAATAAGCTGTAGAATCTCAGCATCATCAAAACAATGCTCTATACTTCTTATGAACACGGAGCATTCAGGACCCCAGACCACCGAGCAAAGGCAACATCAGTTTGAGGGATTTGTAGAAAACCAGACTTTGGCTACATGGTTCATTTAACAAGCAGGCATGACCTCAGGACAACTCAGATATATAATTCAATCTTTTTCTTATTGAGACAAATTCTTCCAGTGTCTCAAGCCTCTTTGGAACACTTTCACTATTCTAGGGAAAATGCTTATCTTCCTGAATAAAAAATTTTACTAAACCTGATTCTCCTTCCAAAGTGACTGAGGGGAGCATTGATGCATAAATGGTTGATTTGGTAATTCTTTCTTCCAAGGGACACAAATTGAATGGGGGTGGTGGGGGGAGGTACATTGTAGCGCAGACAGGAAGAATGCTAAATTTGGAACCAGAAGACCAGGGTTCGAAACCTGCTTCTTTTGTTTCCTACCTCTGTGGACAAAGCACTGAACTTAGCTGGGCCTCAGTTTGCTTGTTTGTACAATGAAGGGTTAGATTAGATTGACCTCTAAGGTCCCTCCCAGCTCTAATTCTATGATCCTATACATCCTGTGCTTCTAGAAATGCTTGAAGCAAAGATTAGGACCCATCTGCTGCCCTGAAAAATAAAACCAAAAAACCATATTGCCAAAGGAACATGACTGATGGCTACAGAGTTAGTGCAGAGAGACCGAAACTGTAAAAGTTGTAATGAGTCTGGATCTGTGAAATACCAAAGAGAGTATCTGGGCTCTAGAGAGACAGACCAAGAGACAGAGACAGAGAGGAAGTTTCTTTTTTCTCTTTCATTAGGGAATTCCTCTCTAGGCCAATAGCACCCATACATTGCTTTTTTCTCTAGCCCTGTTAGGATGCATAAAGAAGATATAAATACATATGTACATACATACATATATATATGTTATATATTTTTATATACATAATATATATATTTCTAAGAAATGGAGCATGCTGTCCAGTTTTTCTGAGTTTAAAAAGCTGGGGCAATAAAACTGTACAATTTTTGTTTAAAATTTGCTAGCCGAACTCCTCACCCTACTCTACACAATCAGCTCTGTTTTTGTCTGTTTCTAGAGGATTCTGATGAGCAATAAAGCTCTGCTAAGGAAATAACAGCTGTATGTTTTTCAGTAGTTGTTTCTAATGGTTTTCCTTTATGGTTTTTTGGTAAAAAAAAAAAAGCAAAGTAAAACAAAAGAGAGCCCAGTAAAACTAAATCACTCTAGGCATTTCTAGGCCTGGGCATAAACTGGTTTCCTAATCTTAATTAATGCTCATAGAGATTCTTAGGCAGCCTGTTAGATGATGTAGTGCATTTTTTTTTGCTAGTCTCGTATTGAGGGCTAGATTTCCTTATTTATGCATATAATCATGATTATTAATATTTGTGTAGCATCAGTAGCGTGCTTGGATGCCACACAGATGTAAGTAATCAGTGATCACTGTCTAGTGAAACAACCAGCTGAAATTGATCAATTATCTCCAACGAAGAAAGAAGGAACCTTAGGAAGTATAACTGAGAGGTTAGCATTGTACTGTCAAAAGGAGATGATCAGGTAGTCTCTGAGTTATCTGGTGCTCCCCTCAGGCAGGAAGTTTTTGTCTGAAGGAAGAGGTGGAGGGATTTGATTGAATGGAGAATGGAATGTAGGTGAATCACTGGAAATCCAACTGGCAACATGGAACCCCTGATCCTTTAGAAGGATGATATTTTAAAAACTAGATCAATAAAGGGTCCTGATACTATGGATTTGCTTATTTTGATGTTTCTCTATCATGATACTACAGCTCCCATCTCCTGACTCCAGGCATTTTTCCTAGCTTCTCCCATGCCTGAATCCTCTCCTTCTCCACTTTCATCACTGTCTCCTGGCTTCTCTGACTTCCTTCATGTCCCAGCTAAAATCTTACCTTCTGCAAGAAGCTTTTTCCTGATCTCCCTTAAAGTTAGTGCCTTCCCTCCAAGATTCTCTCCAATTTATCTTTTATATATCATTTTTATAACTAGTTATATGTTGTCTTCTCCATTAGTCTGTGAGCTCCTTGAGAATAATGTTTATTTTTGCTTATTTGTTTTTACCTCTATTTTTTTATCCCCAGCACTTAGCACAGTGCCTGCCATATAGCAGGCGTTTAATCAGTGTTTCTTGACTTGACTTATAACCTGATGGTATATACAGGGATAAGAGCACAGAGTCAAATCAAAGACAGAGCCTTAAAGAATGCTTGTAATTAGAAGACAGAAGGTAAACGAGGAACCACTAAAGTCAAAAGAAGAGGGAGTTCCAAAAAGGCAGACATGATAAACAGGAGTGAATGCAACACTGGACATAAGGAGAATAAGGTTAGAGAAAAGAGGGTTAGAGATTATTAGAAGAAAGTAATGGACAGAGCACTGGCCCTGGAGTCAGGAAGACCTGAGTTCAAATCCAACCTCAGACATTTACTAGCCATGTGACCCTGGACAAGTCACTTACTCCTAATTGCCTCAAAAAAAGAAAGAAAGAAAGAAAGAAAGAAAGAAAGAAAGAAAGAAAGCAAGCAAGAAAGCAAGCAAGCAAGCAAGCAAGCAAGCAAGCAAGCAAGCAAGAAAGAAAGAAAGAAAGAAAGAAAGAAAGAAAGAAAGGAAGAAAGAAAGAAAGTAACTCTGGAGACAGTAGCTTCAGTGAACCCGAAGGGACATTGGTTGGAAGAAAGAACAGCTTACAAACTAAAAAGAGTGATGCATTTCAAGAAGGAAGGGATAGGTCACATGACTGGCAAGATGGTAGAATGGCTATTTTCACTATAACTCTTCCACCTGCACATCCTTAAAACAAGAAGAAATGTGACTAATACAGAGTAATTAAAATGGCAAAATTAAAACAACAGCAAGAAGAGAAGGTAAAAATACCATGCACCAGATAAGATATTCTGAAATAAGCAGAATGCTGAACTATCTAAAATAAAACTCTTGCTCTTCCTATGTATACCTACCCTCAACCTAGATCTAATAAAATGAAATATGTATTGGGCTCCATGGCTCCGGGGTTAGAGCACTGGCCAGGAATTGTAAATTGTAAACCAGGGATTTCAAGTTCAAATCTCCCTGTGGCTTATTCCTTTCTCTGTCTTGGAAGGATAATGAATATGTAAAGAGAGCTTTCAAGATTAGAATATCATATAGTACCATAGACTCTGGGCTGGAAGGGATGTTAGAGGCAGCCCAATCCCCTCTATTTGCAGATGAGGAAACTGGCGTAGAGAGGTAACAGGGACAGCTAAGTGGCTCAGTGGATAGAGCGCCAGGCCTGAAGCCAGGAAGACTCATCTTCCTGAGTTCAAATCTAGCCTCAGACACTTACTAGCTGTGTAACCCTGGGCAAGTCACTTAACCCTGCTTCCTCAGTTTCTTCATCTGTAAAAATGAGTTGGAGAATGAAATGGCAAACCACTTCAGTATCTTTGCCAAGAAAACTCCCCAAATGGGGTCATGAAGAGTCAGACACAGCTGAACAACAATAGCAGAGATAAATATAATATGAAACTTTGATTCAAAATGTTACAAGTACAGCATGAAAAAGATGTTGCTTGAAAATAGTCTGAAAATATCTTGATGGACTGCAAATTTAATATGAATCAACAGTGTGATATCACAGACGGAGATAATGTGATATTAAGCTATGTTTAACCTATCATGGTATCCAGAACTAGAGAGGTCATGGTCTCCTTCCCCTCTCCCTCTCTCTTCCCAGAAGTATTTGGCTCTAGTCAGACCACACCTGTGGTATTATGTTTCATTCTGGGTCTTGAAACTTTGAGATTGTGTTATTTGAAGACAATTCAGAAAGTGGGATTTCTTCTACTATTTCATGGGCTGTTATATAAAAGAGATCACACTAGTTCTCACTGGTCCTAGAGAACAGTACTAAAACAAATGAACAGAAGTTATTGAGTGGCAGATTTTCAGTTCAATGTGAGGAAAATCTTCTTAATCATTAGAACTACCAACAGAAGCAATGTGCTTCCTCAAAAAGCAAAGCGGCAATGGCTGACCATACTGTACAAACCTGTTCAGGTACCAGGATAGGTAGTTTCTGAAGTCCCCTAAAAGAATACAAACTTTTATTTACATGGCACTTTAAAATTAGCAAAGCACTTTCCTTACAAAATTTAGGTAGGTAGTATAAGTTTTGTTATGTCCATTTTACAGATGAGGAAACGGAGACTTATAAAGCCAGTATGTCTCTAAGGTGAGATTTAACCCTGTAAGCAAGGAGTTCTCTAGGCACCGTACATTCTGTGATTCCATGTGATTCTTTGATTTCTGGGGCCCATAATAAGCTGGCGGGGACTCTATATGAATCTGTGCAAGATGGCAGCTATATTCCAAATGAAGATGCCTTCCTCAGCACAAGACCTGCAGAGTTTTCCTGCTTTCATAAAATACTACCTTCACCTTTTCCCCCGGTCTTCTACCTTGACAGAACCTCTGGCTGAGCAGCTGAAGGACAAGATTTTTCAGTGGATATTGAAAGTAAAAGGTGGGTACATTTAATAACCAGAAGAACTAGTTTGCTTGATGTATCCAGATTTGAAGATATAGATGTGTCCAACAGTGCTGTAGGAGTCATTTTCCCAAAGGACACACCGTTCTTCTAGTCCTAGCTTGTTGTTTAGTCTATTAGTTGTGTCTGACTCTTTGTGACCCCCATTTGGGCTTTTCTTGGCAAAAATACTGGAGTGGTTTGCCATTTCCTTCTTCAGCTCATTTTACAAATGAGGAACCTGAGGCAAACAGAGTTAAGTGACTTGCCCAGGGTCACACAGCTAGTGAGTGTCTGAGGCCAGATTTGAACTCACAAAGAGAAGTCTTCCTGACTCCAGGCCTGGTTACTCTATCTACTGTGCCTCCTAGCTGCCTCTAGCCCTGAGTATACTTGTCCTACAAATTGCCTGGTGCAGAGAAGGAGGAGGAATTATGTTCAATCCAAACCCCATGTTAGGCATGGAGGCATCCATGTTGTACCATCATTGTCCACATCAGTCATAAGAACCTAGAGTATTTCCAGACTATCCAGGAGCTCAGTCAAATGCCAGACCCACCAAGCACTATTTAAATAGGTTCAACTTGACTATCACGTATGTTCTTATACATCACAATCTGCAGGCAGATATGTTGTTATCAGAACCAGCTTAACTACTAAGTGGTCTTCCTAGCATTCACTGGGGAGTCCAATGCTCAATCACCCCCGGGCTTTGTGCATACCATACTGGGGTTCAAGTATTGTTTTTGATGACTGTCAGAGAGTCAGAAATTATCTGTCTCTTAGCTCTTCATCTTTTTTACAGGGAGATAGCAACTTGAAACCTTATTAGAGAATAAGGATTTTGTGTGGATTTGTGAGTCTCTTTCATCAAAATTGACTCAGAAACCCCACGCAATGGCTAACCTCCTTCTCCTTCTTTTCAGCTGGCTATAGCAGTGGTTAGATGACCTCAGAATAACGGCATCAGCTTTATACAGATACAGAGGAGCTTGCATTTAGCCTTTATGCTCTGCATAAAGACTCAATAAATTAATAAACTGTACATAATAACTGGACAAAATACACAACTAAAATATAAAAGTCTACTATATAGCACTGAAAAGCCATCCTTCTCCCAGATCCTAGAAACCCCTCAAGACATAGTGATGCTCTGGACCCAGGAGTTCTAAGATATTTACAGTTTAAATTTACTTAGTTCATCAAAGCTGCTTCCATTTGATTGGGCAAAGGATTCCCCACTTAATCCAGGGCTCATCAGGAATTCTGGTCCTACAGCTAAGGGCACAGGGAATGGGATGGGAATCCAGGCGTACTTGGGATCTCAGCTCATCCCAGGGTATGGAACTCGATATCTGAAGTGAACTGGGCATCTAGGTGGTACACTGGAGGGACAGCTGGGCCTGGAGTTAGGAAGACCTGAGTTCAAATACAGAGACATACTAGCTGGGTGACCTTGGGCAAGTCATTTAACCTCTGCCTGCCTCAGTTTCCTCATCTGTAAAATGGGAATAATAAAGCACTTATCTCCCAGGGTTGTTGGGAGGATCAAATAAGATAATGATTATCAAGCACTTACCACAGTATCTGGTACACAGTAGGCACTATATAAATGTTAGCTATTATTATTAATTATTATTATTATCATCTAGAAATCAGGAGTGTGAACGTTTTCCCTGGTTTTGGCTGATAACAGGGACCTCTGGCTACTTTTGGCCATTTAATTTTTATCCCATTTTTGAGCACCATCAGTTTATTCAACAGAATTCACCGTGAAAGAATAGTGTCACCATTGTCCTTGGGACCTTTTCTCACCTTGAGTATCACCTCACTGCTGGAGCTACATCACAGTTACTCCCTCTTTGCTGAAGGAGCTGAACCAGCCTGAAGCAGATGCTGCTCCTTATCCCTAGAGGAAAGGAAGCTCCAGAGGACGGTGTGTTGTACTAGAATTTAGGCACCTGGAACGTCAATTACCCTGATAGGCCGGCCTATAAACTATCAAATTGATAATGACACATCTTCAATCAGAATTACCAGAATTGACCCAGTAACAGTTAGGGGATTTCTGTAGTCAGACCTGGTTGCTTCTTGTCCAAGCAAATATAATGCCTATACCCAGGGGGAAGGGCAAATTAATATGGGCTTTTGTGACTCCACTCCTGCCTAGCCATGCCTGGTAAAGCTCGTTGGGTAGAGCTCTGCCTGTCTCATAATAGCCTAGCAGCAGGTCTCTGAGGACAGTGTGAGGCTTTGTACACAGTTGCCTAGGCCTCTCAATGGCCATGACTATCATAATGACAGCTGCTGGTGTCTTCAGTCTTATACAGTATGTGCCTGGGTTTTCTCCTTGTGTTGGAATAGTGCTGTCATGGCTACCAGTAATATATTTTTGTGCAGTAGGAAAGAGGTAGGAAAATACTGAGATGGAAGAGAAAGAGACCTGCCCGATATATGGTTCAGGTAACCTTGCTCCTGTAAACAGAGCCCCTGTACCTCAGGGGAAGTTTCCTGGCTCTGGAATGCAACCCCAATGGATCCATTGGAAAAATGATCTTGCCAAGGGAAAGCTGTATGAGCCAGTTAGTTGTAAGAAATGAAATAGCCAGTCTACTAGACTTATGCCTAGATGGATGGCAGCAATATATCTAGGTAGCTCTCATGAGACATCTTAAAGTGTGTGCTCAAGGACACTTAAAGGACACTCCAAAGCAAAATTTCAAAGGCAAGATTCTGGGACCTGGTATGTCAACAAGGTGTTGACCCAACAGTGGGTTTCAGGGTAATACCCTTGGGAAGCAGCCTCATTTTCACCTTCTCTTCTGGGTTCACTTTGACCTCATAAATGAGGTGAAAGGATAGGAAAAGTAGATTCTGTGTGGAAATTGAGGCTCAGATTATTTAAATGACTTGCTTGTGGCTACACATGTCTTGAATGTTAGAAGTGGGATTTGAATGCCTGTAGCTTGTGACTTCAAGTTTAGCAGTCTTCCCATCACACCATGATGACCATGAGAGATCAATGAGTCCTTCTCACTAGACCCCTGGGTACTCAGATTCTAGTCATTCTAGCCTTCAATCCCACAGTAGGGCTTTGAGTGGTGGTGGAAGAGGGTGATTCCAGGCTTCCTAATTTGATAGTTTTCACCAACACCAGGCCTGGTCATACTAAATGTCACTGTGCCAGCCACACCAGGAAGACAGAGTACATAAATCAATTAACCGACCAATCAATAAGCATTTATCGAGTGCCTGCTGCATAAGAAGCTCTGTGCAAGGTACCAGAGCTATAAAGATAAAAATAAAATTGTTTCTGCTCATAAGGAGCTTTATGGTCTACTGGAAAATAGTTAAGGAAAAACTGGACTCCCAAATTTCTAGTTACAATCCCATTTTCCAGTAAAAAGCTTTCCATAATTATTTCTATGCATGAAGACCCTGGATGCTGCCATTAAGTGTTATAATGAATATAAGTATATTATTTCATTCTAATCTTGCATCTAAACTACAAGGGGACTGACCTGGTCAGGTCTGACTTGCCGCACCATACCTAAAGCATTTAGTACTTCCTGTGATGAGGAACATACTCATGCCACTTTTCTTACTTCCATGATAAAATAGAAAATTCTCTGTTTGGCTTTGAAAGCCCCTCATAATCTAGCCCCTGTTGACTATTTCAGTTTTCTCACACTTTATTCTTCCTCCACACACTCTGCAACCCATTGACACTGGCCTCCTCGATGTTTTTCAGATATGTCACTTCATATCCAGGCATTTTCACTGGCTGTCCCCCATGTCTCCTCCTAGCTTCTCTGTCTCCCTTCAAATCTCAGCTAAAGTCCTACATTCTGGAAGAATCCTCTCTCAGTCCTCCTCCTCTCTGAGACTACCCCAAATTTTATATATAATATATATATATATACACACACACACACACATACATATATATACATACATACTTATATATATACACACATACATATATATATACATACATACATACATATATATATATTTTAGTTGTTTGCATATTGTCTCCACCATTAAACTGTGTGTTCTAAAAGCAGGGACTCTTTTTTGTCTTTCTTTATATTTCCAGCACTTGCCTGGCACATAGTAAACACTTGATAAATATAAGTTGACTGACTACAACTATAAATTTCAGATCAGTTGCTGTAACTTTGAGCATCCATGTAGAGAGCTGTCACACCCAGGAAATACCCACACTGATGAAATCATAGAGGTAGATATCTTCAAATAAAAGACAAAACAAAATGGCCACCATAGCTGGACTAAACCAACCTTGGTGTAGTGCATGAGAATTTCAAAACATTTGATGAACTATGGGAGGGGAACCTACAAGAACACCTGTTCCCTAGAGATTCAGAATACCCAGAACTTTTTACGATTGTGTAATCAACACAGATTTTACTTGCTCAGACAATACTTCCTTAATTGTGGAAGAAATTAGCAATGGCTGCTAAAAAAAATAAAAATAAAAAAAAATAAAAAATCCCTAAGACAAAAATGTTAAGTAAATATACATCTTGTTTGCTA
Source organism: Phascolarctos cinereus (assembly GCF_003287225.1). NCBI lineage: Eukaryota > Metazoa > Chordata > Mammalia > Diprotodontia > Phascolarctidae > Phascolarctos > Phascolarctos cinereus. Next base: position 511,236,155 of record NW_027555847.1, read on the forward strand.
TGATCTTTGTGAACTTGCTTTGGAGATAGTTTCTCAGATTTGAAGGTTGAATGTTTGGTCCTTCAGACTCTACTTCCCCTAATGATAGCGTGTCCCTCAAAAGGGCAACATAACTTCATAGAATTTTAAGTTTACAGATGTTTTTGTTTTTGCTTTTTTATCTATCTATCTATCTATCTATCTATCTATCTATCTATCTATCTATTCATTCATTCATTTATTTTAAGGCAATTGGGGTTAAGTGACTTGCCCAGGTCACACAGCTAGTAAGTGTCAAGTGTTTGGTCTGAGGCCGGATTTGAACTCAGGTACTCCTGACTTCAGGGCCGGTGCTCTGTCCTCTGTGCCACCTAGCTGCCCCTTAAGTTTACAGATGAGGAAAGCCCAAACTATTGGCCCAGATTTCTGTCTTTTGATTCAAAACCTAGAGAAGATGAAGCTGATGACCTTACTGAGCTTGGGGAAGGCTGGATTTCTTTCTTTCTTTTGCTTTATTTGCTCCTTATCCCTGGGCGCCTAACTCCATTGGACAGCCATCTGAGAAATGGTTCCAATATTCAAGGGAAACTGTTTGGCTAAAATACTGATCTCACAGCCTGGGATCTGTTTCTTGCTCACGCCTGAGGGCTGTTCTTTTTAGCTGACTGGTGCTCAGGATAGGTGAATGTCTGTGGAGATAAGAGAGTAAGGAGAGTAGACAGGAGTCGCTGCAGGGGGAAAACCTGGGCCTGGCCAGTGTGCTTTGAACGCCAGAATCAATTTTCTACTTACTTGCAACAGGCCACTTTTGGGTTTAAAGAACAGAGAGACAGTTCATGCTCACAGGGAACTTCCGGAGATAGACTGTATTGGTGATAAAACAAAGGTTGTGGGGAGCATGTGCCAGTCTGTGATATAGCCACCTGGGTCCATTTTGTTCAGATTTAGCTCACGCCACAGCATGAGGTCCCACCTGTGACCCAAAGGAAAGCAGGTATATTCTGCCAGGGTGTTAGATTACCCCAGCCACTCCTGACAATTGGACATTAAACTGTTTTATATTCAGAAATAAACGAAGGGAACTGGCACCTTTTACAAATGCACCAATCTAGAGTAAGCAGACGTTCAGCACCTTTGAATATACCAATCAAAAGTAAGCTAGTTAAGGATGCACACTGGGACTCATCAACTACTGTCGATGCCGAGTGGCTCCCCCCCTTTGGATTCAGCAGTCATTCTAGTTGTTTTTATCTACACATCTTCCCTGCTACCTCTGGGGAGAAGAGTCCCAATCTGACAAGAATGCCTGACAATCCACTCTTAGAATCATTGAATAATAGATTAACTGAATTTCTGTGTTCCTAGGAGCCTTAGCAGGCAAAGACCACATCATCTTTATCTCTTTTCTCTTGTGTCTAGAACAATGCACAGAGTAGATACCATAAATGTTTGGGGAATGAATGAATCTAGTTCATCCTCCTCAGTTTATAGATTAAGAAACTGGAGGCAGAAAAGTTCTTCCTAGTGATGACTATTATAATCTCTCAGAACCATGAACCTGCCAGTACAATTATCTCCTCCACATCCCTGGGGTTAGGGGTGCACACCCTGGAAAATCTGTGTAAGATTTTTTGATCCTCCTTTCATACCAGAGAAGTCTGCTTTTTTTTTTTTTATGGGGTGTTTACAGTATCTCATTGGTAAATTTGGGTCATAGGTTCTTGTCGTCTTTTGGCCTTCTGGTGTTGTCAGCAGTTTCTGCAAAACTCCCCCAAAACTCCCATTTAATTTCTTATGCCAACACATGATATATCAAAATTATGATGGGGAACTTCATCATGTAGAAAGAATAAATGTATTTCTTCTTTTTTTTTGCTTTTTAAAATTTTATTTAGAATTTTATTTTTCCCCAGTTATACCTAAAAACAGTTTTTAATATTTGTTTTTAAAACTTTGAGTTCCAAATTCTCTCCCTTCCTCCCTTCCCACCTCCCTTCATTGAGAAGACAAACAATTTGATATAGGTTATACATATGTAGTCATGCAAAACATATGCATAATAGTCGTGCTGTAAAAGAAAACATAGACAAGAAAAAAAGCTCAAAAAATAAAGTAAAAAACAGGTATACTTCAATCTGTATTCTATTTCTTTTTTTAAAATAAAATTTTGATATCTTTTTTTATATTGCCCCTTGTCCCTTTCCTTCCTCTACCAAAGAGCCATCCTTTATAACAAATAAGTTTTTTGAAAAAGAGGAAAAAGAGAAAAAACCCAGAAAAATTGACAAATACATCTTAAAAATTTTGATACATGCAGTGTCCAGTGCCTGTGTATACCCTATCTCTGCAAAGAAGTGGGTGGGGGAGTGTCCTCTCATATCTCTTGGACCTGTATTTGTTATTTGTAATAATACAACATTCATTTTTTATTATTTTGTGATTTTTTTTCTATTACATTTTTGTTTTGTTGTTCAATTGTTTCAGTCATGTCTGACTCTTCATGACCCCATTTGGGGTTTTCTTGGCAGATATACTAGAGTGGTTTGCCATTTCCTTCTCTAGCTCATTTTACAGATGAGGAAACTGAGGCTAACAAGGTCAAGTGACTCGCTCAGTCACACAGCTATCTGAGCCCAGATTTGAACTCAAGTCTTCCTGACTCCAGGCCCAACTCTCTATCCACTGTACCACCTACATACATGGTTCTACTCATTTCACTCTGTGTCAGTTCATGTCATCCTTTTCATTCTTCTCAGCATTCATAATTCATCATTTCTTATGGCATAATAACATTCCATTACATTCATATAACACAACTTGTTTACCATTCCCAATCAGTGGGGATCGATTCTGTCATACTTCTTTGCTACCATAAAAAGTACTGCTATAGATATTTTGGTATGTTTTAGGCCTTTTTTTTTCTTTCGTTAATGACCATCTTGGGTCTTAGAAGTAGAATCTGCAGATAAAAGGGTATGGACATTTAAGCTACTTTATTTTCTGCCAGCTTTCCTTTGATGATCTAGTCTTATCAGTAATGATGATAAAAACACCACATTTGGGTTCTGTCTGCCTCAGTAAACAATGCACTAAATGAGAAAGTAGCAAATGGCAACTAAGATACATTGGGAAGAGGAGCCAGACCTGGCCAAAGTTAAATGAAAGATATCTTTGTTGCAGGTGACACAGTTTTAAAAGAACTTGGGCCTTGAGTTTCAAGGTATCTCAGAAGGGAGTAGATCCTAAAATGATGGAAAAGATCATAGAAAATATTATTAACAAAACAACAACCAAAAAAAGGTAACTGAAAACACATTAGTAATTCCAAACCCACATGCCTACTTTGTCATCTCTATAAAATCTTTATGAGAATGGTTTATACATACATTGAGGGTATCCTTGATTAAAATACAAGGAAAAAATATATGGATTTTCTTAGAAAATTTTCTACAGCAGGCCTTATCTTAATAATCACATAATTGCCTGAAAGGCATAGAGAGTATAAGTTATTGTTATGGATATTGCCTGTTGATTTCCCTCCTTCCCCCCCTCCTTTCTCTCTCTCTCTCTCTCTCTCTCTGTCACACACACACACATACACACACACACACACACACACACACACACACACACACACACACTTTAACTCAGGTGAGCAAAATACAGCCTTTAAGGCTCTCTTCAAACAAGATGTCTCCCAATTAAGTGTTAACGTTACATGACATTGCTACTATATGAAATCACAGTAATAACTCTGGACAATGATACACTGAGGATCAGTCAGTCAGCCAATAAAAAAAATGTCTTAAATGGTTACTATGTGATCACTGTGCTAAGCACAGGGGATACAAAAAAAAATACCAAACTCAGAGATTTACACTCAATTCAATGTTTGCTAGTTTCATGGTTGATTTCCTGAAATAGTTTAGGGTAAGACTTCTCTATTGACAAGAAGGGTCTGCCAATGATGCAACAAATGTCATGCCTTCTCAATAAGAGTAGTTTCATCAACGAGATCTGCTTTTTTCCCTCAATGTAAGAAACAAAATTAATAGATGACCCATGTTCAGATTATGATGTGCACTTATATCGGCAACCCATGGAGTTATTCCATCAATGAATTTATCTTCTATCAGTGTACTGATGAATAATGGATGAACTACGTCCAGAATTGAATAGGAGGTGATCTGACTTGGACCACATAAGGATATTGTGCATTTCTCCCTATGATCCCAAGCTGTTTTCTTCACAAAAACCCAGTACTCTTCCAGTGATGCTGTATGATTACAAATCATGGAACACTGCAATCTCAGAAGAATTTCAGTGGCAGATGACTCAGAGGACAATGGAAAGATGGAAAGTAAATATACAGGTGGCAGCATATTATTAATGATGACTTACACTTAAGATATGATATAAAGGTGTCTTCAAGGATACATACAACTAGAAAGGGAGATGACAATGATGTCCTAAGAGTGAGAAGTAACACAAAACCCCACAAAATTTTAAAAGAATCAGGGGAAGGTTCTCAGATTTGTGGAAAGATGTAAGGATCAAAAAGAATGGGAGTGCATCAATAGGTTGAAATCTTCACTAGTGGAGGGAGTTGCAAGTGAATGAGACCAAGATTCATTGCACTATTGGTCATCATGCATTAGTAACTGGGAGCCAATTTCCCTGTGAGGCAAACAAATAAGGCTTTTGCCTTTCCCAGGGCTTCTGAAATAAGAGGGATTGAGAAGGGATACAAAAGCAAATCAGTCAGTGACTACTTTATGGAAAGTCCTCCCCCTTCTCTCAGCCTGTAAATTGGAATGAAAATGGCTCTGCTGTTCACTCTGAATCAGTCACTGGTCAGTGCCAAGGTCAGGTTAAATACTTGTTGAGGAAAGAGTGCAGATGCACACAGTTAGGCTGTAAAATTTGGGAGAATTCTGCTAATGAGAAGGTGAGGTAAGAAATGAAGAATGCTTTCAGATTCTCAGCAAACAAAATGCTAAAATATTCAGTCATCTGGGTATTGCCCTGTTACCAATTCAATTAACCTTGCCACATGCTGTAAACTGCTTTCAGGGATACTGATGCATTACAAAGCAATATAAAACATTCCAATGCTGATTATGGCCTTAGATACATGAGGAAACACAGCTCAATGGCATTACAGTTCTTTAAAGAAGTGAAATTCAACTCCCACTTATGAAGGCAGCTATAAACCTCTGCTTTGATTGAAAATAAATATGATTTTCAGTTTTATCAACAACATAAATATATCAAAATATTCAGAGTGTGAGACTCCATGTTCTGATTAGGAGTGATAATAGGAAATGAGTTTTAATATCTCATTGTTGAAATAGCCCATCAGTAATGAAATAAAATTAATACACTGAAATGTTTTCTTGCAGAAAGGTTATTTTGCAAGTAACAGCTAGAGCATTTCATTATTTTTTGCAATTGCTTTATAAACAGAAACAAACATTTCTTTTGCAGAAACTTCACTTCCTTCTTGCAATTTCATTTTCAGCTAAGGGCATAAAATGTACTATGCGTGTGGTTGAGGTAGATTAATCTAGCATCAGTGTGTCAAATAGATTGTTCAGGGCAGAGAGTGGAGATGGGGAGACTAGTTAGGAGGTTATTATAAAGACATGAGGTATTAAGGTCTTGAATCAGAGTAGTGGCAGTAGAATTGGAAAAGAATAACAGGATAAGAGAGACATTACGAAGGAAGACTTGGTGACCACTTGGAGAAAAACCACAAGGAGTGAAGGATTGAAAACCTAAGGGACTGAGAAATGAAAGTACTAATGGCCCAAATAGGGAAGTCAGAAGGGAAAGCTAATTTTAGAGAGAGGATCATGAGTTTGACTTTATGTATTCCGAGTTGTAGAGATAAGCGGGACAAACAAGTGGAAATGCCTAAAAATTAGTTCTATGAGATGCACAACAAGAATTTGGGAGCAAGAAGAGTAGTAGAGGGTGAGATTTGAGAGTCATTCTCCTGGAGGTCATGGTTGAAGTGTAATTGCTAGTTCTAGCATGATTATCTGACCCCAAATTCCTCCAGTCTTATCACCTAGGGCCATTACATGCATAAATATCCTTATCACAGGCTCTGGGGACAATTTGGGCCTTGAGCAGAAGAAAAATAACTAAGCCCTCTATTTTTTTACCCTAGTTCTAGTAATTTGTTCCCTGTGTTTATTCTTCTGTACTCAAATCCCTGCCTTGGTTCTTCACCCAGTACCCCAGTTTCTCCTGGACTGAAGTCCTGCCCTGTCAGTTCTCTCAAAAATGGGAAACTTGCCTCTAAATCCCAGTTGTCAAGGTTGGGATCCTGTTGTCTGATGCCAGGCCACCCAAATGATGACCACCTGCCTGCCTGGACTCCTGCCCAAATCCTGCTCTATTTTATACCTGCCATGACATTCCCCTATGGGTCCTTGCCAGACCTGCCTATAGCAGAACACTTGAATATTTGGCCTTCTTTGTATTGCCTGCTGCTGAATGAGATCTGTCCAGATTGCTCCAATTCTGATGCTTCTGTTAGTCTTTGGGTCTCATCCATCCCTATGATAACCCATTCTATCATCTAGGTGACAGAGTGGATAGAGTGCTGGGCTTAGTGTCAGGAAGAGCTGCATTCACATCCTTACCTGGAGGTCAAGACATTTAGCTTCTCTCATCCTCTGTTTGTCCAACTTTAAAATGAGGGAGTTAAACTAAATAGCCTCAAAGTTCTCTTCCAGGTCTAAATACCCCATGATCCTCTGTTCAAGTTCAGGTTCTGACAGTAGATGAGACCTTTATGAGAGTAAATGTAGAGAGAGGAGTGTAGGGTTAAGGATGCTGGTCATTTTTACATTTAGAAGGAAGGGAGAAGAAAGTGTAACAAGTGAAAGAGAAAAACTAATCAATTCAATGACCATTCATGACTCTAGAAGATTGATGATGAATCATGCTTTCCATCTCTTGGCAAAGCCATGATGGATGAGAGGGACAGAATGAGATTTATTTTCAGACATAGAAAATGAATGGATTTGATTGGCTTGACTATTCTTCCTTGTTATAAAGGAGAGACTTTCTTTTGGGGGGAAGGAGGTAGGAAAGTTATAGATATTAGTGGAAGAAAGAATAGTGATAATAAAAGGGATTTCTGATTTCATCAATTTCAGAGTTGCCCTCAGTGCCTAGACCCATTCATGTCTGACCATCCTACGCGACTCCCAAAACTTCACTAAAATAATAGGTCCACTGAGCATGCTGGAGGCCTTCTGAACTTCCTCCCAAAATCACAATGGCATGAGTGGAGCATTCTGGTTACCCACTTGTCATTCCAAGCGATGCATCTATCTTCTCTTTCTTTCATATGATTCTTTGATGACATCTTGACTCCTATTCTTCTCTGTAGTTTCTCTTTGGTTAGATATTGTAGCCTGCTTGCAACCCACTATGCATCTTTCCATTGCTTTCTGTGTGGTGCTCATCTTTAGTTCTTCAGAATAGGTATTCTAGGGAAATCTATGGAGTCATAGAGGTTATACTCCAATAGAACACTTAGATCTGCCACATATCAATCCTGGTTTCACTGCCATGTAGTAATACTGGTAAAATGTTATATTAAAGATATGGACCTATATAGGAGTTAGCAAAAGTGATTTGTAATTTCACAAGAATAATACAGCCTACCATCCTCTCTTTTCAACTTTAATACCAGCTTTTTGTCTATTTGTATTGTCTGTCTCAGATATAGATACTATTGAAAAAGCTCTATAGGGTTTCCATTCCCATTTGTCATCCATTTGGTCTTTCCCGTGTAGATGGACAGGCCAAAGTCCTTTGAGTAATTATAGATCTCTTTCATTTGAAATGTCTTGGGTCTTGATGCAATCAACAAAATGTAACCGACAGGAATATTTAGAAGGCCTCAATATCCACTGGGAACTGCATTGTTCCATCACAGTGGTAAATACTTCTGACAGGCATACATTTCTATTTTATGCCTCAACTGTGACAAGTGAAATCTGAAATAACTAAGGAAACAAAGGTTTGAACTTCTGAGCATATTGATTTATTATGGAATTCATGCCAATTGCATAACAAATTGGGGCCAGGTCTCCTCAGCTTGGCACTAGACCCCAAATACAGGAGGAGATAGATTTAACAGGGTATAAACCAGGATATAAGAGTAGGTAATCTGATTTCTAGTAGGAGAAAAAATTTAGGGGTTTTCTGAGTTGGGAGAGGAATGAGTGAGTTTCAAGAGTTAGGAGGAAAGAGAGCAAGCAGGTGGACTTTTCCAGACATGAAATAGGATGTCACTGAATTCCCATGATTAGCAAGTATGTAGAATTAACAGGAAAATGAAACTTAGGTCTCAAAATTTAGTCAGTTTTATAAGATGAAGTCAGTTTGATTCACACAATTTCCACAATACTTTTACAGCCAATGTTTATTATCATTAAGCAGGATTATCAAATATATCAAACTGTCATTAAACAGGATTATTTTTGTTGTTAGATGCCCCAAGGAGTCTTCAATGATTTTGACATATGGTTGAGAGAGGTCTTGTTGTAAAAGATCTGGCAAGGAGAATTCTGTTTCAGAATCAAACAATAAGCACCATGGGATCTTATATTCCCTACATCTTGTAGTCAAATCTGAAATGGTAAAGCTACTGAATATCATTTGGGAAAGACTGTTTGTCCCCTAAGAGTATCATCATGAAGGATATTCTCAATTCACACATACGTGATCTTCAAAGATTTTATGCTGATGGGAAGAGAGGCAGCACAGTATGTTAGATAGTGAGCTAGCCTTGAAACCCCAAAGGACTAGCTTCAAATCCCACTTTTGACACATTCTGGGCAAGTTACTGAATGACTCTGCTCTAGGCATTTGCCTAAACTTACAAGTTGGAGAGAAGTTGCTACTATGCCTTGATAGAGCTTCCTCATCCAGGAATTTTTTATACCAAAGAAATCACAGGTCCAAGATCTATCCCTATAGGTGGGAAAGTAGACACATAGGACTATAGTTGTTAATGTTTTCTCAGTCATTTTGTGGGGGAAATCAATGAAGTTTGACCTTTTTTTCCTGTGCCTACTATGGTGACAGGGAAGATTGAAACACAAGCCCAGAAGACAATAAAGTCAAAACAGCTACAAGCAAAGCCTCAAAGAAAAAAGTGATTTTAAAAATCAGATAAGAGCAGTAAAGGAAAAATTAGGTAAAGAAATGAAAGCAAAGGAAGGAAATTATGAAAAGACAACAACATCTTTGTAAAAGAAGCACAAAAATGCTGAAGAAAATAACACCTTGGGGCAGCTAGGTGGTGCAGTGGATAGAGCACCGACCCTGGTGTGACCCTGGGAAAGTCACTTAACCCCATTAACTAACAAAAAAATAAAAAACAAAAACACCAAAAAGAAAATAACATCTTACAGAACAAAATTGGCTAGCTAGAAAAAGAGGTACAAAAGCGCACTGAAGAAAATAATTCCTTAAAAATTAAAATTGGTAAGTGGAAGTGAATGGGATGTCCCAGGGAAGATTCCTTAGTGTAATTAAGATTTGGGATAAGACTGAGTGGAATGAGGGGTCCTGTGAAGACTTTTTAGAAGAATAAATAGAAATTGTATTAGACTCAAGGCAGGCATAGCAGCCCAAAAGGCCTAAGTTTTGATTTACTAGAAATCACCTGAGTTATGGGAATCCAGCCCCAAATACCCCCCACCCCCTTTTATGCCATTGTTATCTCAGCAGTTAAAGGTTACCAAGTTTGAAACCCCTGAAATCCCACCCTGTATCATGTTGTTACACCTGTTGCTATATTTCAGTCACAGTGACTTGGCTATACAGTACAGTGTCTAGCTTGATTGCATATTTTTAATTGCTTTTTTGGTATGATTTCAGAACTAAGGGGCTAAATTTGGATATGTATATTATTTCCTTGTTATTCATAACTAACATGCATATTGTTTGTTGTTATTTGTTTCTATGGTAGAATTTCGGGTTGAGATGTGAGCCAAGTAGTAGACAGTTGGTGGGAGGGGTTTTTCCTGTTAGGGTTATTTAATTTGGCTTTTTTACTTCTGTCTCTGTCTCCCCTCATCAGAGTATACTGGTGGAGGGACACCCTATTCTTGAGAATAGCAAATAAATTAACTTTCTGTTTCTCCTTGAAAAACCTCTGTGTGTGTTTTTTTTTAATCTGAGTGGCATCCCACACAGAAGTTAATGATTCCATGAGACATCAGGAAATAATAAAACAAAGTCAAAAGAATGTAAAAAAAAAAAGACGAAAACATGAAATATCTCATTGGGAAAACAACTGACCTGGAAAATAGATCAAGGAGAGATAATTTAAGAATTATTGGATTACCCAAAAGCCATGATTAAAGAAAGAGCCTGGACATCATATTTCAAGAAATTATCAAGAAAAACTGCCCTGATATCCTAGAACCAGTGGATAAAATAGAAACTGAAAGAATCCATTGATCATAGCCCAAAAGAGATTCCAAAATGAAAACTCCCAGGAATATTATAGCCAAATTCCAGAGAAAATACTTCAAGTAGTCAGAAAGCAACCATTCAAATACCATGAAACCACAATCAAGATCACACAAAGTCTAGCAGCTTCAACATTAAAGAAGTGAAGGGCTTTAAATATGATATTTCAGAAGGCAAAAGATCTGGGATTATGACCAAGAATAACCCACCCAGCAGAATATAATCCCTTCAAAGGAAAAAATGGATATTTAACAAAATAGAGAACTTTCAAACATTCCTGATGAAAAGACCAGAGCTAAGTAGAAAATATGATTTTCAAATACAAGATTCAAGAGAAACATTAAAACGTGTACATGAAAGAGAATGTATAAGGGATTCAGTAAGGTTGAACTGTTTACCTTTCCATATGGGAAGATGCTATGTGTATTTTCTAAGAATTTTATCATTATTAGAGCAGTTAGGATTCTATATAGAAAAAGGGTGCAGAAATGAGTCAATTATGTTGGGATGATATAAAAAAAATACATAGGCAAGAAAGATGCATGCCCTAGATTGCTGTTGCTATTCGTCCATTGTTCTTGAAGAGGACCCTGACAACAAGTGAATTGGATTTAAGTGAGGGAGGGCTGTGCAAGGTCAACAGCCTCACTTTCTCCTCCAGAACCATCTGGGTTCCAGTGCTCAGATATGGATCAGGATGACTGGAGATGGCCCAAGGGTCCTTGGCCTTTACAAGCTAATATCTTTAACAGATCTCAGTTTGACTGAAGCAGTGTCCATTCGGGGATTAAGACTTTAAAAAATGAGGCAAAGAATGGCCTCTTTAAAAAAAAAATTAGATTTGGGAGGAGAAGACCCTGAGGGTTTCTGGCTAAAACAGAAACAACTATTATTTACATTCATTCTGAGTGAATTAGAGTCCAAACAGTGACTAAGTAGGGCTTGGTCTGGGAGCAGAGTGACTTGGGGTTCAAGCTGGTCTTTAAAAGAAAAACAAAACAAAACAAAAGTTTCAGAGATTAAAATTTACATTCCCTTTGGGCAGAGCACCAGGTGCCCTAGGAGAATACAGAGGGGAGAGGAAAAATGGGGAAATTTATTTCATATAAAAATGTACCCAAGGAAGAGCTTTATAGTGGAGGGGAAAATGGTGGGGAGGGGTGTGGACAATTCTTGAACCTTACTCATATATAAATGGTTCAGAGAAGGAAAATATATCTATACATACTCAATTGGTAAAAGAAACCTACCTTACCTAACAGGGAAGTGGGAGGGGAAGGTGATAAGAGAAAGGGGGTTGATAAAAGGGGGGATAGATAAAGAAAATAGTGGTCAGAAGCAAAACAGACTTTAAAGGGGGGATAGAATAAAAAAAAGAGAAGGAGAAATAGAAAAACAAAATAGAAGGAAGTGCACAGTTAGTAATCACAATTGTGAATGTGAATGGGATGGACTCACCCACAAAATGAAAGCAGACAGCAGAATGGATTAGAAATCAGAATCCAACAATATGTGATTTACTAGAATCATACTCTTAACAGAGAGACACATGCAAAGAGTAAAAAGAAGGGGATGGAGCAAAATCTATCATGCAACAGCTGAAGTAAAAAAGGCAGGGGTAGCAATCATGATCTCAGACAAAGCAAAAGCAAAAATAGACCTAGTCAAAAGAGATAAGTAAGGAAACTTCATCTTGCTAAAAAGAACCATAGACAATGAAGTAATATCAATACCAAATATATATGCAACAATTGGTATAGCATCCAAATTCTTAAAAGTTAAATGAATTACAGGAGGAAATAGACAGTAAAACTACAAAAAGCTAGATAAATCTAACCACAAAAATAAATAAGAAATCAAGGGTATAAATAAAATGTTAGATATGATAAACCTTTGGAGAAAACTGAGTGGTAATTGAAAGAAGTATATCTTTTTCTCAGCTATGCATAGCACCTCACAAAAACTGACCATATATTAGGACATTAAAAACCTCACATACAGAACAACATAAATATTAAATGCACCCTTTTCAGACCATAATGCAATTAAAATTATGTTTAATAAAGGGCCGTGGAAGCATAGATTAAAAATTAATTAGAAACGAAATAATCTAATCATAAGGAATGAATGGGCCAAAGAACAAATCATAGAAGTAATCGACATTTTCATCAAAGAGAATAAGAACAATAAGACAACATTCCAAAATTTGTGAGATGCAGTCAAAGAAGTACTTAGGGGAAAATTTATATCTTTAAATGTATATATCAATGAAAGAGAGAAAAAGATCGATAAATTAAGCATGCAACTAAAACAAGACTAGAAAAAGAAAAATAAAAAATCCTCAATTAAACATCAAAGTGGAAATCCTGAAAGTCAAAGGAGAGATGAATAAAATTGAAAGTTTAAAAAAATTGAGGCGGAGCCAAGATGGTGGAGTGAAAGCAGTGACTTGCTTGAGCTCTCCCCCAAACCCCTCCAAATACTCATAAAAAATGGCTCTGAACAAATTCTGAAGCAGCAGAACCCACAAAAAGACAGAGTGAAACAAATTTCCAGCCCAACACAACCTGGATGATTGAACAGAAAGGTGTATCGTGCCAGGCTGGGAGCGCAGCGCAGCGCAGCGCTGCGTGGGCACGCGGGCCACAGCGAACCTGGAGCAGGCCTCAGAGGACTGAATCTCGGGCAGCTGTGGAGGTCTGCAGACTCCTCAATCCACCAATGCCAAAGACAACTTAGAAGGTCAGTGGGAAAAGTCTGTTTCTGTCACTGCTGAGAAAGGAAGGCGGGGTTTCAGCTCCATTCCCCAAGAGCATGGCCCTGTGGCATTTTGCAGCTGCTTCCCAAGCTTCCAGCCCACAGACTGAGGGGGAATCCAGTGGCTGAACAGAGAGGGATTGCAGGAATCTCTTTGCCAGTGCTGAGGAGGGAATCTCTTGCTTTGCCCGTGTTTGGCCACAGTTCTGGGCAGTGGTGCTGGGGTGAGGAGGAGTGCTGGCTTGGTGGAGCTTGCAGTGGTTGTAGAAAGGAGCCTCTCCTCACAGTTACAGGACAGAAAGGAGTACTTGTAGTCGCAGGCCAGGAAAGGAGTAAACACCTCGCCCCCTATCATACCACCTTGGAAGAACTGAAAATTTACAGGTCCCTACAAGTATCTCTGAAAACAGCTGTACAAACCCCCGAAGCTTGGGACAGTACATTCTCCACATTGGAAGAAGATTCGTACCTTAACAAAGAGTTTAAAACTCAAGTAATTGGCCGGGATCGTGAACAAGCAGTGCAAGAAGAGTCAGACTATATTACCTTACTTTGGTGAAAAAGAAGACCAAAATATACAACCAGAAGAAGACAACAAAGTCAAAGCCCCTACATCCAAAGCCTCCAAGAAAAATGTGAATTGCTCCCAGGCCATGAAAGAGCTCAAAAACGATTTTGAGAAGCAAGTAAGGGAAGCAGAGGAAAAACTGAGAGTGATGCTAAAGGAGACCCAAAAAAATACTGAAGAAAATAACACCTTAAAAAATAGCCTAACCCCCAATGGCAAAAGTGGTCCAAAAAGCCAATGAGGAGAAAAATGCCCTAAAAAGCAAAATTGGCCACATGGAAAAGGAAGTCCAAAAGCTTACTGAAGAAAATACATCCTTAAAAATTAGAATAGAGCAATTGGAAGATAGTGACTTTATGAGAAATCACGACACAGTAGAACAAATCCAAAAGAATGAAAAATTAGAAAACAATGTGAAACATCTCATTGGAAAAACAACTGACCTGGAAAATAGATCCAGGAGAGAGAATTTAAAAATTATTGGACTATCTGAAAGCCATGATCAAAAAAAGAGCCTAGACATCATCTTTCAAGAAATTATCAAAGAAAACTGCCCTGATATGTTAGAACCAGAGGGCAACATAGAAATGGAAAGAATCCACAGATCTCCTCCTGAAAGAGATCCCCAAAGGAAAACTCCTAGGAATATTGTAGCCAAATTCCAGAGTTTCCAGGTCAAGGAGAAAATATTACAAGCTGCCAGAAGGAAACAGTTCGAGTACTGTGGGAATACAATCAGGATAACACAAGATTTAGCAGCTTCTACATTAAAGGACCGCAGGGCATGGAATATAATATTTTGGAGGGCAAAGGAGATAGGATTACAACTAAGAATCACCTACCCAGCAAAACTGAGTATAATCCTTCAGGGGAAAAAATGGTCATTCAGTGAAATAGAGAATTTTCAAGCATTCTTGATGAAAAGACCAGAGCTGAATAGAAAATTTGACTTTCAAATATAGGACTCAAGTGGAACATGAAGTGGTAAACAGGAAAGAGAAATCATAAGAGACTCATTAAGATTGAACTGTTTACATTCCTGCATGGAAACATGATATTTATAACTCATGAGACCTTTGTCAGTATCAGGGTAGTTGGAGGAAAAAAATTATATGTATGTATATGTAGATAGATAGATAGAGGGCACAGGGTGAGCTGAAGATTAAGGGGTCATATCTGGAGAATAAAATTAAGGGATGAGGGAGGATTATACTTGGAGAAGAAGAAAGGGAGAGGTAGAATGGGGTAAATTATCTCACCAAAAAAACAGAAAAGAAAAGTCTCTTACAGTGGAAGGGGAAATGGGGGAAGATGAGAGGGAATAAGTGAATCTTATTCTCATAGAATTTGGCTTAAGGAGGGAATAACGTACACATTCGATTGGGTCTGGAAATCTGTCTTACCCTACAGGAAAATAGGGGAGAAAGGGGACAAGAGAGCAGGGGGATGATAGAGAGGACGGCAGATTGGGAAAGGGGTTAATCAGAAGTAAATACTTCTGAGGAGGGACAGGGTCTAAAGAAAGAATAGAATAAATGGGAGGGCAGGATAGGATTAAGGGAAATAGAGTTAATTTTTCACAACATGTCTACTATGGACGTGTTTTGCATAACTGCACATGTACAACTTATATTGAGTTGCTTGCCTTTTCAATGAGGATGGGTGGGGAGGGAGGAAGAGAGAAAATTTGAAACCCAAAGTTTTAAAAATATATGTTTTTAAAAAATGTTTTCATATGCTACTGGGAAATAAATATAGGAAATGGGGTACAGAAGTCTATCCTGCCCTACAGGAAAATAGAAGGGGAAGGGGATAAGAGAAGGGGAGAGAGATAGAAGAGAGGACAGAGTAGGGGGACAGATATTCAGAATGCATGACATCTTGGGGTGGGGGGAGAGGGGAGATGGGGTGAAAATTTGGAACTCAAAAACTTATGGAAGTGAGTGTTGAAAACTAAAAATAAATAAATTTATATATAAAAAAAGAAAGTTCAAAAAAATTGAACTAATAAATGAAACTAGGAGCTGGTTTATGAAAAAAACAATGAAATAGATAAACCTTTGTTTAATTTGATTTAAAAATAGATCAAATTACTAGTATCAAAAATTAAAAGAGTGCACCATCAATGAAGATGAAATTCAAGCAATTATTAGAAATTATTTTGCCCAATTACATGCTAGCAAAACTGACAATCTAAGTGAAATGACTGAATATTTGTAAAAATAACTGCCCAGATTAGTAAAAGAGGAAATAGAATATTTAAATAACTCTGTCTTAGAAAAAAAATTGAACAAGCTGAACAAAAAATTGAATGAGCTACCTAAGAAAAAATCCCCCAGGACCAGGATTTGCATGTGAATTTTAAAAATCATTTAAAGAACAATTAATCCCAATGTTTTTATATAAACTATTTGAAAAAAATAGGTAAAGAAAGAGTCTAATCTGAAGTTCTTGATAGAATTTCTGTATTCATTCTCAACAATATTTTCATGGTGGTCTTTGTACAAATATTTATCAACATTACAAGCCATGATGACCAAATCTTTCAAGAAATAATATTTCTCGAAGCTTTTAAACATATAATAGACCTCATTCCATCAACCTCTTTCTTGGTCTTGCCTGTGAGCCCATGTTTCATTTAGTTTTTTTCTTCTGGTTTTGTTTATAGCAATAATATCAATATTGATAGGATTCACTTATAATTTCAGTAGTGATGGCACTACAAAAAAGATGGAGACGGAGATGAAGAAGGCATCAATGAAGCAATTTTAAAAATATCAAAATTCAGAAAGGATATAGATAAGCAAGATAGAGTTGGAGTTATTCTGTTACATTTAAAATATACTTTAGAAAAGCTTTACTTAGTAGAGATTCATAGTTGCATAACCTCTTTTTTTGTTCTTCTTTGTTTACAGAGGCATAAACATCTTTTTAAGTTCATAATTTTAAAAAAGAAAGACAGGGAACTAGTAGTCTCTGAAAATGTGTGCAAATCTACATTGGAAACCTGTTCCAAATTTTCTTGTGGAGTCTGAAGCTTATTTGGGCACCAGGATTTACAGCTCCAGCATACTCGACCTATCTCCCAAAATATACCTAAATTCAGATGAGGATGATGGTTACCAAAAAAAAAGTATTTTTCAAAAAATTTTTTAGAAGTAAGGGCATTCCAACTCTCCTATTTCCTGATCAGAGAAAATGGTTAGGAGAACAAAATAAACGAATGTACTTCATGGGACAGGGCAGTATCAAAGCACTAAATGAGATGTAAGATGTTAAGTGCCAAAAGGGTTTAGAGGAAGGGCAGAATAAATAGAGAAAGCAGAATCAGTTCCACAATTAAGCAGTCAAATCTATTTATTAATTGAGAGCAAAGGAGCTAATGCATTTGACCTCTGTGAGTGAAGTAACCGAATTTGAAATGCAGAGGGTTAAAGCAAGGTCAAGCATTCAAAATGTGAATGAGCCTAGAAGAGGTAGCCACAAAGTATCAGTCATGCTAAGACATTTCCTAATTAATCAGAACTATGTTACATGCACATCATGGTTATATTAGGCTGGGAAAGAAAGTCGGCTCTGCAAAGTTTTACTTCAGTGTTTTTGTAAAGAGGAGCCACTAGGCTAAAAGTCCCACTAAGAGAAACCCAGAAACAGGGTAGCCCAAAAGGTGTCAGTGACTTAAAATCTCTAAATAAGGGACAGAGAGTCAATCTTCCCCCAAGCCAGTCCTTGATGGTTCTGATATGGGTGGCCCTGTCAATATTTTGTTATACCATTTAAAAGGCCCCATTTGATTTAGTATCTCATGCATGGCCTATTAACCTTGTCAAACCACTTGGGAAAGAAAACCTTTGGCCAGAAAAGGGGAACTCTTTCTCTTGTTCTTTTTTTTTTTTTCCAGTTGGACAAGACCTATGATTTCCTCAATATTTAAGGAGCTGCTTAGTGAGGAAACTACCTCTACCTCTACTTCTCTCAGTAAAGATTGGGTCACACTCTACAATCTATAGTCTTAGAGGTTTCCTGGGGGCCCTGAGAGGTTAAGTAATTTGGGTAGGGTCACATGGATTAAGTGTCAGAGATAGGACTTGAACCAAGGTCTTCCTGGCTGTGAGGCCAGCTCTCCATCCACTGTGTAATAGTGTCTCTCTCATATTAACTGGAATTCTCTGCATTCCTGGGATTTCTATTCATTATTCCAATTAGCCTAATAATAGCAAAAAATGGCTTTATTTTGGGTGAGATATAGGAGTAGTAATTTTGAAAATTTTTCTCTTGGCAGCCATTAAAAATATTCAAATTAACAACTGATGATTTTGGAAATAACCATGTGTAAAGCCATTAATTCCAAATTGTTGCAATTTGTTGTTTTTATATATGTGTGTGTGTATATATATATGTATGTGTGTGCATGTGTGTGTGTGTGTGTAGAGAGAGAGAGAGAGAGGTTTAGATTTAACAAAATAATAACACAAGCATCCCATTTCTATCAGTATTCTTTTCTGCTCCTTTTTTTTATGTATGTATTTGGTAGACTTTGTTTCCAAATAACCATAAACTTCCTTTTCCTGAGTTGTCACCCAGCCACAAGTGGGAAGCAATAGTATTGAGAAATCTATATTGTTTCTGAATATCAATCTGAAAAACCCACAAGGTATGTACTCTTAGTCTCCTGGATTTAAAGGATACAGCCCTTTGTATTGAGAAGTAGAAATCTCTATAAAGCAATTTGATATGTTCTATGGTCACCATGTTGCCCCCTTCACAAAAGAAAGTCCAGGAGCATCCAGCTTCTTCATTCAATAAAAAGCCAAAAAGTGCTGGCTTTGAGTGTTCTCTTGTGAAAAAAATAGTCTCATCTCTAACACCTACTCTAAGTTATCAGAGGAATAGGAATACCTTGGCTAGTTAGGCAAAGTCATTGTCCTTCTAGTCAGGCCCTTTGTTTAACTAGCACCTTCCTAGCCTGGCCATACCAAATTTCAAACTATATTACAAAGCAGTAATCATCAAAATGATCTGGTACTGGCTAAAAAATAGAGTGGTGGATCAGTGGAATGGATTAGGCACACAATACATAGTAGTAAATGACCATAGTAATCTAGTGCTTGATAAATGCAAAGATCCAGACTTTTAGGGTAAGAACTCAGTATTTAACAAAATAATTGCTGGGAAAACTAGAAAGCAGTTTGACAGAAACTAGGTATAGACCAACATCTCACATAATATACCAAGATAAGGTCAAAATGGGTACACCATCTGGACATAAAGGGTGATACCATAAGCAAATTAGGAGAGCAAGGAATAGTTTACCTGTCAGATCTATGGATAAGGGAAGAACTTATGACTAAGCAAGAGATGGAGAATATTATGGGATGTAAAATGGATCATTCTGATTACATTAAATTAAGAAGATTTGGCACAAACAACACCAGTGCAGGTAAAATTAGAAAGAAAGCAGAAAATGGTGAGGTGGGAGGAATTTACAGCAAGTTTCCCTGATCAGAGTTCTCATTTCTCAAATGTATAAAGACCTGAGTAAAATTTAGAAGAATACAAGTCTTTCCCCAATTGATAAATGGTCAAAGGATGTGATTGAGGCAGTTTTCAGATAAAGAAATCAAAGCTATCTATAGTCAAATGAAAAAATGTTCTACATCACTACTGATGAAAAGAAATGCAAATTAAAACATCTCTGACACACCACCTCACACTTATCAGATTGGCTAATATGACAGGAAAGAAAACTAACAAATGTTGGAGAGGGTGTGGGAAAATTGGGACACTAATACATTGTTGGTGGAGTTGTGAACTGATTCAACTATTCTGAAGAGCAATTTGGAACTATGACCAAAAGACTATAAAACTATGTATGGTCTTTGACCCAGCAATACCACTAGTAGGTCTATACCCCAAAGAGGTTTTTTTAAAAAAGGAAAAGGACCTGTCTACACAAAAATATTTATGGAAGCTATTTTTATGGTGGCAAAGAATTGAAAATTGAGGAGACGTCTATCAATTGGAGAATGACTGAACAAGTTGCGGTATATGTTTGTGATGTAGTATTATTGTGCGATAAGAAATGACAAGCAAAAAGCTTTTAGAAAAACCCAATGGGGCAGCTAGGTGGCTCAGTGGATAGAGCTCCAGCCTTGGAATGAGGAGGACCTGAGTTCAAATCAGACTTCAGACACATGACACTTACTAGCTGTGTGACCCTGGGCAAGTCACTTAACCCCAACCGCCTCACCAAAAAGACAAAAAAAAACCCCAAACAAAAATGAAAAACCCAAAAGGACTTACATGAACTGATGCAAAGTGAGATGAGCAGAACCAGGAGAATATCGTACATAGTAAAAGTAATATTTTAAGGATGTTCAGCTGTGAATGACTTAGCTGTTCTCAGCAATATAATGATCCAAGACAATTCCAAAGAACTTATGATGAAAAATGCTGTCCACCTCCAGAGAAATAACTGATGGATTCTGAATGCAGATCGAAGCATACTCTTTTTTACTTTCTTCATTTTATTGGATTTTTTTAGTCTGTGTTTTCTTTCATAACATGACTAATATGGAAATTTGTTTTGCATGATTGCACATATGTAATCTATATCAAATTGCTTGCCTTCTCAAGGAGGAGGAAGGTGCAGGAAGGAGAGAGAATTTGGAATTCAAAATAGAAAAAAACAATGTTAAAAATTGTTTTTACATGTAATTGGAAAAAATTAAATATTAAAGGAAAAAATTAAAAATAAAATAAAATAACTAGCACCTTCCCTGACAAAGGTTAGAAAACAATTTAAAAGGAAAAAGGTAAGCTGCAATTCTAGAATTAGCCTGGATGTAAATATTATTTGTTCAGTCAGCAGATCCTTTTTTTATTTGGATAGGACATATTGATTGGATGAATTATTGTATACCATAGTTATCTGTATACGTCACATCCCCTCATTAGATGAACTAAAATTTTTATGAGGGGAGAGACTGTGGCTTATCTGAACTTTGTATAGCACACAATAAATGCTTACTATTTTTTTTTACTTGAATTAAATTGCACAAAGAATAAAATGTTTCTGACAATTCCCACATCATAATGTGGAATAATATAAGTAAAGATATATTGTAATTTCAAAAGGTGATTGCTATTACAGGAATAAAACACGGTGCCCCACCGGGTGATTAGCAATTAAGTGTCTTAGGTTAACATTTATGTTGTAGAATGAAGCAGAGCCAGAGGTATGGTTTATTTTTAGTTCTTGCTGGGAATGAATGACCATTCCCTGTGGTTTAATGATTATGTGGGCATTCCTGTGGGCAGTAACCTACAAAATCAATCTATGGTTAGGGCAACTTTGCTTGTTCCAAAGTGAACATTCTAATAAATGTCTCAAAAGAGGGGTAGCAATAAGGTCCTTCATTTAGATGAGACTAGACTGTAAGAAAAATGTAAGTTCAAATCCAGTCTCAAATGTTTACTGGCTGTGTGACCCTGGACAAGTGCCTTGACCTCAACTCTAAACCAGATATCCCAAATAGCACCTACCTTATAGAGCTGTTGTGGGCAACAATCTGCAGTGATTAACACAGTGCCTGGTACATAGTAGAAGCTTAATAAATGCTCATTCCCTTCCTCTCCTCGTATTGACTTCATTTACATGTTCTGCAAAGACTAATGTATGCAAGCCCCTTAATGGTAAGAATGAATACATTTTTGTCTTTGGTTCCCCAGACCCCAGAACGGTGCTTGACACCCACTAAGTGCTTGGTGGATTGATTGCTTGATTGACATATGTTTAAACCTCATCTGATCTAACATTGGTTTTTGATTATTTGAGAATTAATTCTTTCTGAGCCTATGTCTGAGAGATATTGACGGGTAAGCCCCAGTCCCTGTTGTCACTGGCCTTCTAGTCCACTAGTAGCATTTGACACATATAAAAACAACTATTATCACTATAATTACTGCCACTAGTAATTACAGTTGACATTCGCATAGTACTTTAAAGCATGTTGTCATTCAGCCATTTCAGTTGTGTCTGATTCTTCATGACCCTATTTTGGGGCTTTCTTGGTAAAGATATTGGACCATTTCCTTCTCCAGTTCATTTTACAAATGAGAAAACTGAAGCAAACAGGGTTAAGTGACTTGTTCAAGGTCACACAGCTAGTAAGTGTATGAGGCCAGATTTGAACTTATGAAGATGGCCTGACTCCAGGCCAGGCACTCTATCCACTGAGCCACCTACATAATCTCCCTTGACCCTCATGAAAACCCTGAAAGACAAGTATTATTATAACTATTTAACAAGTGGGAAAACTGCACTTTAGAGAGGTGAATTTATATCAGGGAGTTAGTAAGAGGGAAGGGTGTTGACATGGTCAGATCTGTTCGTGTATATGTATATATGTATGTATGTGTATATATGTATGCATTTGCATACATTCACATACATACATATGTATATATACATATATGTATATACATGCTTAGAGATCCAAACCTAAGTCTTTTAATAAGTCCAGGAAATCTTGTTCTTTCTTTCTTTTTTTTTTTTTAAGGCAATCAGGGTTAAGTAACTTGCCCAGGGTCACACAGCTAGTTAAGTGTCAAGTGTTTGAGGCTAGATTTGAACTCAGGTCCTCCTGACTTCAGGGCTGGTGCTCTATCCACTGCACCACCCAGTTGCCCCCAGGAAATCTTTTCCGACATAATGAGAGGTAGCATGGTACAATGGAAAGGGAACTGGACTTGGAGCCAGAAAATCTAGGCTTAAACAAAGATAACCTGTGTGAACCTCGGTTTCCTCCTATGTAGAATGAAATGAAAATACTTGCTCTGTCTTCCTCACAGAGTCGTTGTGAGTCTCCGCTGAGATAACCTTCCTTCTCTGCTTCCATCCTTGCTATTTTCAGATATGCCCAAGTCATCCTAAACCTACAAAAGAAGAGTCCACTAGACTCTATCGCCTCAAGCTATCATCCTATGTCTAGCCTTTCTTTTTCTGTCAAATCCCTTTAAGAATTGTCTCCAGTCATAAACTCTGCTTTCTCTCTTCTCACTCACCTCAGTCCTTTACATTCTGACTTCTGACCTCATCTCTCAATTGAAACTGCTTTCTCCAAGGTCCTAAGGATCTCTGTTGGCCACGCTGAATGGCCTTTTCTCAGTCCTCATCCTTCTTGACCTTTCTGCACCATTGGGTGCTGTTGACCACCCTTTCCGGGAGTGCTCCTTCCTCTGAGTTTTTTTTTTTTTGGCTAGGCAGTAGGGTTAAGTGACTTGCCTAGGGTCACACAGCTAGTAAGTGTTATGTGTCTGAGGTTGGATTTGAACTCAGGTCCTTCTGAATCCAGGGCCAGTGCTCTATCCACTGTGCCACCTAGCTGCCCCCCTTGGAGTTTTTATGATACTGCTTTCTCTTGGTCCTCCTCCTATAGGTCTAACCATTCCTTCTCAGTCTCATCTGCTGGCTCCTCATCCATATCAGGCCCCTAAATTTTGATGTTACCCCTTAGGCTTTCTTTCCTCTAACACTCTCTCTTGCTGACATTATAAACTCCAGTGGTTTTCATTATCATCTCTATATAAATAATTCCCAGATCTATGTATATGGCTCTCTCTCTCTCTCTTACAGAGTTAAGTGACTTGCCCAGGCCAGATTTGAACTTAGGTCCTCATGACTCCAGGGCCAGTGCTCTATCTACTGTACCACCTAGCTGCCCCTGTCCCTCTTCTGAGCTCCAGTCCTACATTACCTACCAACTGCTTATTGAGTATTTTAAACTGGATGTCTCATAAACATCTCAAACTCAACACGCCTAAAAGAGAACTCATCTTTCCCCCAAGACTCACCACTCTACTGAACTTCCCTATTTCTGTCAAAGTTGCCACCATTTTTCCAGTTTCTTAGGTTCATTACTTCAGCTACCCTGGATATCCAATTAGTTGACAGATCTTGTTTCTATCACCAGAAAGACTCTTGCATCCATCTCCTCCTCCCTCCTCCCACAGCCAACACTTAAATTTAGCCACTCATCTCCTCTCCCTGGGACTTCTGCCATGACCTCCTAATTGTTCTTCCTCCCTCAAGTCTCTCTCCCTACACAGATCCAACCTCCACATAGCTGATGTGGTGACTGGGCTGACCATGTCAAACCATTTCTCATTCTTTTTTTTGACATTTAAAAAAAAATTTTAGGCAATTGGGGTTAAGGCCACACAGCTAGTAAGTGTCAAGTGTTTGGTCTGAGGACAGATTTGAATTCAGATCCTTCTGACTTCAGGGCCGGTGCTTTATCCACTGTGCCACCTAGCTGCCCCCAAACCATTTCTCAGTGTTCTCCAGTGGCTCCCTATCAAAGAAAATATAAACCCTTTTGCTTTGTCTTTTAAAAACCCTCATGACCCGACCTCAATCTGTCTGGTCAGATCCATTATACATTACTCTCTTTCCTCTGGTCTTCTCTCCATTCCCCACACACAGCACTGCCTTCTCTGGGCTTTTACACTGATCCTTCTCCATGCCTGGAACACACTCCCTCCTTATGCTGGCCTCACGGCACCCCTCACTATTTTCAAAATTCAGCTCAAATACCATCTTCTACATGAAACCTTTCTTTATCTTCTCAACTATTAGTGTCATCCCTCCTTAAATATTTCCTATTTATCTATCTTGTGTTTATTTTGTATTTGTTATGAATATGTTTATGTATTTCTGTGCTGTCTCTTTGGGTAGAGGGTAAGCTTGACTGAGAGCAAGGACATTTCATTTCTTCATCTTTGTATCCCTAGAACGCAGCACAGCGGCTGGCAAACAGTAGATGCTTAATAAGAGATTTTTGATTAATGGAATGTATTAAAAGCCCTTTGATTGGACAGTAAATCATTATATAAAAAGCTGTTATTATTATCACCCACAATGCTATTTTTTTTCAATCATCTTCCTGGTATGCTGTTTTGCCAGCACTCTTGAATGTTGAGAGTTCTCCATAGCTAGCCCAACCTAGATCCAGCATCCTGCCTCTGGCCACCTTTATGCTATGCTCCAGGGTAAATAATCTCTCCTTCACCTATTCCTCTACTTTCCACCTCTAGCTCTGGGAATAATAATAAAATCAACATTATTATTGCCAAAAAGGACATCAATTACTCTATGGCTCCACTTCTCCCTGGCCAGAAACCATATATGTATGTATGTAGCTCTATCTAGATACCTCTATATAGATCTAGAGGTGTGTGTGTGTGTAGAGAGAGATCTATCCATGTATGTATATAGATCTATATAACTACCTCTAGATATATACAATACACAATTCATATATGTTTTTATGAACATGGATTATGTATGCTATATATATATATATATATATATATATATATATATATATATATATATGTATGCACATGCATTTGCATACATATGTACACATCCACATCCATAGACACAGGTCTGACCACGTTACCTTCCTTCTCAGTGAATTCCTGTGATTTCCCTTGACTTCCAGGCTCAAATACAAAATCCTATTTGGCATTCAAAGCCCTTCATAATTTAGCTCCCTCTTACCTTTCCAATCTTTTACCTTACTTTCAGACTTATACTCTATAACCCAGTGATGATGGCCTCTTCTACAAAGAAGACACCCCATCTCTCAGCTCCAGGCACTCTCTGGCTGTTACCCATGTCTAGAACATTCTCCATCCTCATCTCCCCCTCCTGGCTTTCCTGGCTTCGTTCAAGTCCCAACTAAAATCCCATCTCTACAGGAAACCTTTTCCAATCCCTCTTAATTCTAGTGCCTTCCCATTGTTAATAATTTCCTATTTATCCTGTATCTAGCTTGTTTCTACATATTTGTTTCCTTGTGTCCTTATTAGGTTGTGAGCTCCTTGAGAGCAGGGACTGTCTTTTGCCTCTTTTTATGTCCTCAGCATTTAGCACATTGCCTATTAGAATATAAGCTCCTCAAGGTCAGGAGCTGTTTTACTTTTTATTTTCATGTCCCCAAATCTCAGAGCAGTGCCTAGATGATAGTAAACACCTGATATATATTTTTTCATTCATTCATCCATCCATCCCTCCATTTATGCCAGACTCTTAGAGTCTGCATGGTTATGCATGGGTATGCATGGTTAGTACCTACAATGAATATGCTATTCTATGAATTCACTAATCTACATATATATATATATATATATAGCCCCAAATCCTTAGTACAGTTTTAAATGTTAATGACTTAAAATGGCAGTGTGACAAATGAAAAGCCCAAGAGATAGAGTTTCTGGGTAATTAACAATCAATTTATTATTAAGCTAGCAAATAATCAATAAATTGATGGTCAGTGGTCTCTCGTTAGCCAAAGACATGAAGATCCTGAATGCTTAAATACCTATGGAAGTGGAGATGCCCCTTACAGGTAGAGATTAGCCCTGATTGGTGAATAATCAATGAAGGAGTGGACATTTAACGAGAAGGTGGACTAAAAAAAGTCTTTAATTTTTCCTGCTGAGAACATTACTTGATCATGAAACTCAGCTGCCTTCAGCAATCTGGACAAAGGAATCCATCTCTATTCTGGTTGGTTTTCTCCTTCATAAGCTGGGTCACCCTAAATTCTATGGAGGATTCCAAGGATAGGAGCTTATTTCCTAAAGACAAGCATTCACCTAGATTAGATTCTGTTTATAATGCCTTCTAGTTGGGTAGAGTCCTGCCCAGGATCCCAGAGTGTGTCCCAGAGGATGTAAACAATCTAATCTATCAGCAATATCCTTCAATATGATTGGCCTATGGGGGCTGGTCTCTGAATGAGGAAATAGAAATGAAAACCCTCAACCCTAACTTAATAATTGGTTATTAAGATAATTTAAAAATAGTTGTTTCTCTCAGCTTGAAGACTTATGAAACATCCTGTATTCATCAGTGCAAGCAATCAGAGGCAGGACAAGGATGGGTAACATGATGCAAGATTTCTAACTGACCATTTACTCTGTGCACGCTTCCTACTGGACCTCCAGAGCAAATGGCAATGGGCGATCCAAGCCCTGCTAATGCAAAGGCAAGCAGAAAACATCAGTGCAAACATTTGATTTGTGAACTTTTTAAAGATCACCCTGAAAATTCTTCTGTTGAAAAGCCCCTTCTCAGTAGGAGGCAG
The DNA here is from genome assembly GCF_003287225.1 of Phascolarctos cinereus. NCBI lineage: Eukaryota > Metazoa > Chordata > Mammalia > Diprotodontia > Phascolarctidae > Phascolarctos > Phascolarctos cinereus. The sequence goes on from NW_027555847.1 coordinate 511,263,125, forward strand.
ACAGGAAAATACACCTGCCCTCCTCTGAACAGGCAAGAGAAGAACCCCCAAGAGGGCTTCTTCTAAGGAAGTTGTTGGGGTTTTTTGTTTGTTTGTTGTTTTGTTTATTGTTTAATGAGGTTGAGCAAAACTGGAGTTTTGCTAATAAGGAACACCAAATCCTGACATGACTGCCACATCGCAGCTCTTTGGTCCTAAGTTCTTAGGGACACTTCAGAGCTCGTCTTGTTGAAGAGATGCTGTTGTTTATGGTTAGTACCTGCAATGAATTGAGGAGACAATTATGAAGAGAAATATACAATAATTGATGTTTTGTTTATTGATTGCTGCTCAACAAAAGGAATTCTGGCTTGTGAGAACCACCATGTAATCATTGAAGATCTTTAACAGGAAGATAAAAGACAGTGACATGCTCAGGGATCTGGAGGATGGGCCATGAGGGATTGGTAGGAAATTCACTATTGAAATTCTGAGCACATGTTTTAGTTTGAAAATCATGAGTTTTGAAATATGTTAATCTAGGTATTAACCTTGGATCATGCATGTTGAAAATTGGGAGGATTCTTCCATAATTATATTACATCAGTTCTCTACACCTCCTGTGTGGCTAATGAAAACAGAGCACGTTGTATCTAGTCATTTTCACTTTCATCTTGTTCTGAACTATGGGGACAAAAATGATGACTGTTACTGTTTCACATCTCCATCCTATCTTTTCAAGAAGCTTCATAAAGCATTAGTGGTGATCCACATAATACCCCTGAGAAAGTACTTACATTAATATAGGATAGGGATAGGGGACTGGACCTGTAATACCATTGTCATGGAGAGCTTCCAGAGAGGAGCTACTTCTGCCAGGGATGTAATCTTAGAGCTGCCTATAGTGGTTAAGTGACTTACCCTGGGTCACATAGCCAATATGTGTTGGAGGTGAGACTTGAACCTACATGGTCCAGGTTAAAATTGCGGCTTCCTTTATATTATGCCACACTTTCATATTACATCCCCACCTCCAAAAGGATCAGACAATTTTTCCAGCCCAGGACAAGCAATGAAAAAACATTAATTCAAATTTCTAAAGTGCTTCAAGGTTTACAGAGTACATTTTCCCACAGCAAACCTGTACAGTAACAATAATGATAGTAGTAACAATAGCCAACATTTTATGCAGCACTTACTATGTGCCAGGCACTGTGATAAGTAGATTATAGGATCCTCAGCTTGTTCTGTGGTCTATGTTGTCTATAATATCACAGCCAAGATTCAGGCTCTTGTCTCATGACACCAATCCACAGCTTTTGCCAGTACTACATACTGTCTCAATCCAACAAACTACACCACGATAATATGTTACCAGATTCATTAATAGTGATAGCCAACATTTATATAGCACTTACTATGTTCCAGGCACTATGCTAAGTACTTTACCACTATGCTAAGTAGGTGTTATTATCATTCCCATTTTGCAGTTGAGCAAACTGAGGTAGACAGAGGTTAAGTGAGTTGCCCAGGGTCACACAGGTAAGAAGTGTCTGAGGCCAGATTTGAACTCAGATCTTCAGGCACAGAGCTCTATCCACTATACCACCTAGTTGCTTAGGTCGTGGAATGTTAGAGATGAAAAGGACTATAAAAACATCCAAACCAACTCCCTCACTTTGCAGATAAGAAAACTAAGGCTCGGAGAGGAGATACCACTTGGTCAAGGTTGTTCAGCTGGTTACAGGCAGACCAGGCAATTTGTCTTCCATTTCCTAATCTGGTGACCAAAAAGCTGCTTCTCATCAATTGCCTGAACGTGCAACCTTTCCTAGTTCTGAATTTTCATGTTAAGAGGTAGGTTCTAATTGTTCAATTTATTAAGCCCAAAGAGAGACTTGAACGGTGGAAATTTTCAGCATCCCTAGAAGTCTGCTACGGTAAGGCATTTGGGGGCTGATCAGCTTTTTATAGCCTCTCAAAGCCTCCTCTTGCTGTACTAGAAAGGCCTTAGGATCATAAAATTTCAATTCTGTAAGAGATCTTAAAGATTAGCCAGTCAGGGGTTTTTTTTGCTTGTTTTTTGACAAGGCAATTGAGATTAAGTATCTTGCCTAGGACGACACAGTTAGCAAGTGTCAAGTGTCTGAGTCAGGATTTGAACACAGGTACTCCTGACTCCAGGGCCAGTGCTCTATCCACTGTACCACCTAGCTGGCCCTTTTTTTTTCTGATGGAAAGAATTTACATTTATTCAGATTAGGGAGAGGGGCAAGATCATCATAGGGAATAAGGGTAATCTTGGGGGTCTGGGCTATCTAATCCCTAGTTACTTCTGCTTCTTTCACACAATATCCAGGTTGCTGTCCTTCCACATACTTTTGTATAGCTTCATGGGGCATGAGCTCACACACTTTTCATTCATCTCCCTCATGGCCTGCACATAGTCACTCATTTTACAGGTGAAAAAACTGAGCCTACTTCAAGATCACATAGGCAGTAAGTTCCAGAGAAAGAAATTAACTTCTGAGTACACCATCACCACCCAGACAGCATCCCCTGAATTTGGCTTATGAGTTCCATTTGTCCTTCTATGTAGTTCAGACAGGACACGCAGAGACTTTTTCTCAGCATGCCAGAAAATATATACCTAGTTTCCTTTGATTGGCCAATGGGTAAGTTCAATACCAGTTGGACACCCCCCTCCATGTTAATCTTTATACAGAGCCAAGAAAAGAGATAATCCAAAGTCTTTATTTTCCTCCAGAGCCAAAGAAGCTCTGTGATCAGACTGATTGTTAGCAACCTGACCTCCCATGGATTCAAACAATTCCTTTTATTGGAATTTGAGACTTGTGCTGGCATTGAAATTATGCTCACAGGTTTTATACTTCCTATGTCTGTATCTCTGTGACTTGCATTCCTGCTAATGTCTCAAGTGCACTTTCAAGGTATGGAGCCCCTAATATAGGCATTTTTTTAAACAACCATTCTATCCTTCCCAGGGCTTCTTTCAGGGTTCAAAGAATGAGTAGACATTTACCAAAAGGAGGAGTGAAAACTAAATTGTCATGAGAGAAAATTCTTATTTTCCCAAGGTAATATATACAAAGTACTTTGAAAACTTCAAAGCACCATGTGAATGTTTATTATCATCATCATTTTTATCCTTATTATTTTTTGTAGTGCTCCATGAAAGAAAATGTTTTCACACTTTAGGCTTTTTTTCTATAAGGGAAAAACATATAAACTACCTAAGAGCTAAGAGCTAAGCTGTCTGACACTGTCTCAGTAGTATTCTGCCCTCTGATTTTCAGCTCCAGAAATTACAAGAAACTGCTTTCAAAATTGATGTTCAAGTCCAAGATGATTGTCCTTTGTATCTTGTCCTAGTAAGGTCTCTTGTTGGTTTACTAGTCAGTAGCCAAGAGAAAGAGGCAACTTTTGCCTTAGAAAATCCTGTGAATATTTATATAGTGCCTTTAAGCTGTAGGGAATTTAAGAAGCTTAGTAGAACTCTGCAAAGTTTTTTTTCTTCTTTAAAGCAGAGAGGCTCCTGTAATACCAACTATAGAAATGCATTGATTTCACATTTGAAATTGTATGAGTGTTTGCTATTATTCTTTTGGAACTGGACCCAGACATCCTTCTTAGCATTTCTGCAGTAATTGGAAATGGAAGTTTCCACTCACTCAAAGGAGTTTATACAACGTTGTCTTGAATAAAATATTGGATGTGACTATTGCCCTTCTGCTAATAAGGACTGAGTGTCTACTCTAGGTCCTTGCTTTTCACTTGTACCTGATGTAATCACTTGAAAAGAAAGCACTAGGTCATAGTTATTATTAAATATGCCTTACCCTCAAGTTCCCTTTTTCTTTCTTTTAAGGAGTATTGAAGTCAAAGAAAGTGAGTAAAAAATTTTTCCAGGAAAAAAGAGGGTTTGTCACCCCCAAATGAGGTCAGTTTGGGAGAGGTCAAATGGTATTCTTGGATGTGAAAGGTGCCCATATGTAACACTACCAACTGGCCCTCCTGGAGGAAGAATGTGTCTTCGCAAAACAGCATTTTGTTTACGAAATCTTATATTCATCTTTCATTTGGGAGAAGGGAAAAAGTCTTCCTGAATAAGGATCCAACTGACATTTTTGATTGTGACGTATGGTATAGGTTATCTTTGTTCTTTTAAACATATTTAGAAGAAGAAAAAAATACCAACCAGCCATTATATAAATCACCCTGTGACAGGTTCAGAGCATCTACCCCTTTGGTTTCCTCTTACCACACTATAATATCTGCCCAGGAAAGCTGGGCTAATTAGAGGTGGCTAGCTAGAGGTTAGTCAATAAATAGCTTGGCTTTCCAGCCTGAGTTAATGTAATACGAGATCAATAGGCACTCTGAAAACTATTTCTTCATTTCCTTCTGTTGCAAGGAAGTTATCCATGAAGGACAGAATGTCTGCTTCCAGTCAAAATTGCAAGGCTCTTTCAATAAACTGACAGTAACTTGTAAAAGGGCAAACTGAGAGGTAGCCAATGTAAAATACTCCAATTTCAGTATCAGTGTGATGTCAGATTTTAATTTCAAAAAAGAACATCGTCTCAGGCAGGCTCACACACCGCCTCACGTTGGCAGGAAAGGTTTAGTATTCTAAGCAGAAAGCATTTTTTCCTTACCTGGACTACTTTCACTAGAAATGGAAAACACCCTGCTCCTTACAAGGACTTGCTGTAATTCTCATTTTTACTAACTATGGAGTAAGTCACCTGCTCTTGAACACTTGTCCTTTTCTTTTCTTTCTTTTTTTTTTTTTAGGCAATTGGGGTTAAATGACTTGCCCAGGGTCACATAGCTAGTTAAGTGTCAAGTGTCTGGTCTGAGGTCGGATTTGAACTCCTCCAGACTCCAGGACCAGAGCTCTGTCCACTGCGCCACCTAGCTGTCCCTGTTCTTGAACACTTTAGGAGAGCTAGACAAAGAGTAAGTAGGGGGCAGATGACTCACTTTTGAAGAAGATCATAAAGAAATCCTTTTACACATGCTATGGATGTTTCATAGTGGTGTTTTCTTTTTCCATTTCACAGTACTTCCTTGCATCATGTTAGAGTTACAGTGGAGGCCCTTTTTAGTACTGCTTGTTCTGAAAGAAAAAGAAAACCCAAAAAACTCCAAGCTGTCATGTTTGCTGTGACCGGCTAACAAGAATGGGTTACTGTAAAGCCAGTGAGTCAAGTCCTAAGGGTTGAATAGAACTTCTTGTTGCTAATAACTCCTCAAGCTTATTAAGAGCTTAGAGGGAAATATGATGGCTGGCTTGATTCTGAGAGCTTGAGGGGAGGAAAGATAAAATGAGATGACTTCAGAATTCCAGTATGTGATTTGTTCTAAAATGAAGTATGATCTGATTAGAACAATTAAACAGTTTGAAATCTTCCTTTGAGAACTTCCAATGGAGAAAGATGCCTATACCTTAGGAATAGGGTCATGCTCTACTTATTTCCTCGGAACCCTCTTGCTATTGGTATCACAGGGATATTTCCCCAAGGAAAAGTCAGCTGGAGTCACAGACAGTCTTCTATTTATTCATTTATTTGTTAGTTTATTTATTCATTCATTTATCTTTATTTTTATTAGCTTATTCATTCATTCACTTGTCTATTTACTTAATCATTCCTTCATGCATGCATTTATTCATTCATTTAATTATCTGGCTATCTCTTTATTGATTTGTTTATTTACTTACAGGCTTACTTATTTACTTGTTTATTTGTTTGGGGCCAATAACAACAAAAGCAACAGAATTTTCCAATCCTCAACAATCAATCTCAGTTCCAATGTTTTAGAATTCTTTCATTTTGTCCAAGGTTTCTCCAGATCTCTCACAGGGAAGGATACCAGTAGACTGGATAAAAACAATCCTGAGAGTTGTTTCTTAGGGCTTCCCAACTTACCCTATGTGACTCAAGGCAGGGAAGGAGAATAAATAGGCAGAGGTCCAGCCTTGGAATGAAGAAAATCTGGATTCAAACCCCACCTTTGGCACAAAGGATCTGAATATGGGCAGGTCTGTTTCTTCCTTAAGTCACTAAATACAGTTTTGTCCATGGTTTGCAAACATCCCTACAAATAACTAGTGATTTCTGGAAGGAGTATGCATATGGCCCGGGAATGGCTTCTGCTGGCTCTATAGCAGGAAAGATTACTTTGCTTAACCCTCATTGGCATCTTTTGTTGGGTATCTCGATACTGCAAACATTGCCTAGAACATTGGGCTTAGGGTCAGCAAGAGCTGCAGCTTGACTCACTCAAGCTCAAACATTTATTAGCTGTGGGATCCTGGGCAAGTGTCTTAATTTCACTTAGCTTCACGTTTCTCATCTGTAAAGTGAGGGTAGTAATAGTACACATCTCACAGTGTTATTGTTGAGGAGCAAATGAGAATATATATATGAAATTATTTTCCTATATGTATATATGTATACATATATATATATATATAAATATGTTTATGCATATATAGTATTGCACAAACCTTGAAGTGCTACATAAATTATATTAGTATTATTAATATTAAATAGTTATGCTTCTTTGAAAATAAGCCCAACTTGGAACAATGAAGAGGAAGTGTTGAAGAAGAGCAAGAAGAGCGTTGGACTTGGAGTCAGAAAAGATAGGAAGTTCAAGTCTGTTTCTGACACTGACTAGCAGTATCAGGAAAATAGCTTGTTACCTAGACTCTCTGAGCCTGTTTTTTCATCTGTAAAATGGAACTGGGGGGCAGCTAGGTGGCGCAGTGGACAGAGCTCTGGCCTTGAAGTCAGGAGGACTTGAGTTCAAATCCAGCTTCAGACACTTAACACTAGCTGTGTGACTCTGGGCAAGTCACTTAACCCCATTGCCTCATCCCCCTCCCCTCCCCAAAATGGTACTGGGACAGCTAGATGGTGCAGTTGATAGAGCACTGGACTTGGAATCAGGAAGACTCCTCTTTATGAGTTCAGATCTGACCACAGGCACTAGCTGTGTGACCCTGGACAAGTGCCTTAACCCTGTTTGCCTCAGTTTCCTAATCTGTAATATTAGCTGGAAAAGGAAATTTGCCAAGAAAACCCCAAATGGGGTCACAGAGAATTGGATATGATTGAAATGACTTGATGATAGCAACAACAAATGGAACTAATGATACTGAGAGAAATTGTTTTTCTATTATATTAATAACCAATTACTGAATTGGGATCCAGGCTTTTTCCTTCTCCATTTCCTCATTTAGGTCCCAGACCCTATAGAAGGTCAGTCAGTCTCTTGAAGGACAGGCTGATTGATGAGATTGCCCTAATCCTCTGGGAACATACTCCTAGATCTTGGGAGAGACCCCACCCAATTAGGAGACCTTACTTCTATTTAGAGGATAAACAAAATCTAATCTAGGAGAATTCTTGCCCCAAGGAAATGAGCCCCTTTCCTTGCATCCCTCCTTGGGAGTTTTGGGTGACACAGCTCACAAAGGGAAACCAAAAACATTGGTTTGAATGGAGATGGAATCTCCTGTCCTGATTACTGGAGACAGCTAAATCTCATGATCAAGCCACATTCTCAGCAGGAGTATCTGAAGACTCCTAATCTCCCTCTTCATTAAACGTTCACCAGTCAAGGTTGATTTTCACTTGTCAGGGGCACCTTCTTTTCCAGAAGTATATTAAGGCTTTCAGCCTCTCTATGGTTTTGTCTTTGGTTTTCCAAGAGAAACTATTGGCCATCAGTTTTTGATTATTAGCTATCCTGATTAATAAATTGGTTATTAATTACCTAGAAACTGTCTCATATGCTTTTTATTTGTCAGAATACTTACAACACCTAAAAGGTTTCATGAGAATCAAAAAAGCTAATGTATGTACAGTGCTTGGCAAACCATAAACTGTAATATAAAGGTCAGCTACTATTATTTACTCCCTTTGATTTCAAAAGGGCTAAGAAATGTATCCTTTTTCACATGGAGAAGAAAAATCCATACTTTTTCTGTTCTCCTTATGAGGTTCTGTGGAATAAGCTCTGGACTGTAAGTCAGGAGAAGTAGGTTTTAGCATTAGTTTCAATTAACTAGCTGGGTAACTTTGGATGAATCATTTAATCCTTCTTTGCCTCAGCTTCCTCACCTGTAAAAACAAGGTGACTTGATGTCTTCTGATCTCTAGGGTTCCTTGCAAGGCTCCACGATTTTTGTAACAGTTTTCGGTAGGAGAGTTTCTTCTTTGAATCTAATAGTTGCAGAGGAAATGGCTAAGGAGGGAATGACCAGAACACAGCTGTGACAGCTGTAATCCAGAAACAATACCTGCTGACCAACAATTTTTGCCCTGCTCTGTCAGGCCAACCTGGTAGTTTTGTGCTATTGTGGGCATAATGTGTCCGTGAAGTCAAAGGGGTTGGGGAAGGGTAAATGGAAAGAAATAACCTACAATGTATGTCTATAAAAGGCAATGAGGTGTAGTGGATAGAATGCTAGTGGAATTAGGAAACTGAGTTCAATTCCTAACTTGGACCCTTATTAACTACGGCCATCAGCAAACCACTCATCTTCTTTGAGTCTCAGTGATTCCATAAGACTTACAACCTACTAAGATTTCAATGAGATGTCATCACCATTACAGGAAAGTTCCCACACTGATAAAATTCACAGACCTTCAGTATATGTGTCCATCCCATCTTGATTACAGCTACACAGGCTCAATACCTTTCAGATGTGGCCCTTTTCTACTTTTCCCAATAAGGTCATTCTTATGATGACAGATATTTTCTCTTGGGGCTCCTGTGACTACCAGCTTGCCAGGTCTCTCATCCTCCATTCTGAACTGGCCTGTAGGATTCTTGTGTTTCCTTGAGGTTGCTTATCAAGTACATTTTCAAACACAATGTTTACTAATATCAGGCTATATTGCTTGAAAATCAAAATAATTCAAATTTGTCACAAACAACGGAGTATTTGGTAAATAACTTGGTAGTGATACATCAGCGACCAATTCTTTGGCTGGATTTAACTAGCTGTTTCTAGAATAAACGGTTAGTTGTGACCAAATTCAACCTATCCCTCCCCCATCCCCTGACTTCCCCCACCACCAGTGTTTGTGTGTGTGTGTGTGTGTGTGTGTGTGTGTGTGTGTGTGTGTGTGTGTGTGTAGATACAACCTAAGACTACTGATCCCCCCCACCCCAGTTTCAATTTCCATTTAGGGGACGTCTAACATGAAGAGATTGTTGACTACATTTGTGCACCAAATTCACAAAGCCATAACACTTGCTGTAAAAGAGAAACTAAAATAGATGAATTTATGTGGACTTATTGCCCTGCGGTGATTGGGGCTGGCGCTAGGCAGAATTTGTAAAATAAGTGAATTTTGCCTTTGCTTCACCCGAGCCTTCTCATCCTAAAGTCTCTCCCTTACTTAACTGGGTACGATTGCCTGTGCTCCCATGCTCTCGCTGCCAACCCTCAACCCTGTCAGCAAAATTTACCCTTGAATTCTTCATTCACACTAAGAATTCACAGGAGTTTCAAATATTACCACCGCAGAAGGCATTTATGGAGTTGTAATCTCTAAGGGCCACATAGGAGGGAGCTTAAAGATCATTTGACCCAACCCCCTCATTTTGTAGACTAATAATTTAACAGCCACCAGATGGCAGAATTCTGGTATTAACCAGAAGGTGGGGGAGTTATTCTAGAAGAGGACCTGTGGCATCAGGAGGGAGATGTCTTGACTTGCAAGTGAACTGGATTTAACTGAGGTAGGGCTGTACTGTACAAAGTCATCAGCCTCTCTCTCTCATCCACAGTTACCAGAATCCATTGACAAGACATAGGTCAGGATGACTGGTGATGGCCCCAGGTGCAGTGGGAGACCTTGGCCTTTTTAAGCTAAGGTCTCTCCCAGGTCTCAGTTTGTCTGAGGCAATGTCCATTCAGTGATTAAAGCCTAGGTAAGAACCAAAAGAAAAGATAGCCTAGTTTGACTTACCGAAAGAATCAATCTGTGAGGGAAGAACCTCAGAGTTTATGGCCAGAACAGAAACAGTTGCTATTTACACTCACTCTGAGCCATCAAAAGCCAAACAATGAGCAAGTGAGGCTTAGGCTGGGACCTATTATTGGCCAATGAGTGAGAGCCAGAGTGATTTGGGTTTAAAGGCATAGTCAGGTAGCCCCATTTAAATCCCAGTGGGCTTTATCAAAGCCTGGTTTTCCAGAGTTATATTTCAAGAAATCATAAGTGAGAACTACATGAGAAAAAAGAATTAATTGTTCCAATTTTTCAGGAAAAAAATAATAGAATAAATAAATAAAATGGAGTGTTATTTTGGGGAAAGGATCCTAAAGACACCCTGCAAAGTGGCCCAAATCTTATGTATAAAACTGACTTCATTATCTTTCCCATTCTCCCTATCATCCAAGGTCATATAATTGCAAAACAGCTAATTAAGTTAGCTTTCACTAATTTAATTAATTAGTAAGTACTTATTGACTCCATCAGAGTCCTCCTCCAATGTTTCATATTTGTACGGAGGCAACCCTGGGTTCTCAGAGGAACACAAGCTCTGTTATGTCCTGCCAAGCAGGAAAAGCTCTGAATACTGCACTGACTACTGACTCCACAATTACTGTTCAAGGTCCAATTAATTCAGTCTGGAAATTTATGTCATCAGAGATATGGCCACTAGGTGATTTTTGTTGTTGTTGTTGTTTGTTTTGGGGTTTTTTGGTGAGGCAATTGGGATTAAGTGACTTGCCCAGGGACAGACAGCTAGTGAGTATCATGTGTCTGAGGCCAGATTGGAACTCAGGTCCTCCTGACTCCAGGGCCGGTGCTCTATCCATTGCATCACCTAGCCCTCCCAATAGGTGATATTTTTGTTTGTTTGGCCACAGTAATTATTAAACCCACCAAATAGCTTAGTCTATATCAGTGGAGGGATGAAATCACAAATGCCTGAAGTATCAAAGTATAGGAAATACTAATTAAGTATATATTAAGAAAAAGAAAATACTAATTAAGCCTGCTAATTGTCATGGCATGGAATAGAATAAAGCCAGCTGTCCTGCACACAGGTTGAACCTCATTAGATCCACTAAACTAACCAGCTTAGTCTAGTCCAACCTTTCCATCTCCATCTGTCTTTCTCCGTCCCCCTCCTTCACAGGCAAAAGAATGAAGCTATTATATATTCATGTAGATATCATATATAGCTATGTAGATATCATACATTTGTCGCACTTACTTACTTCCTTTAAGCACCTGTATCGGGACCACCAAGTTTCAGAAGTCATGAATCTGATTCTAGGATTTGCCTTCATTGATTTGCATTCCCCTGGTGACAATGTGTGGCACTTCTGAGCCAAGTACCCATAAAAACCTATGAGGTGCAAAGTCATTCCCTTTCTTCTTTCAAAAAACCCTACGATTTACTTTTCTGGCACACCTTCCTGATTTTTCTCACTGCTATCACAAGCCCTCTGTTTCCTGGATTCCTCCCTTTCCCTTCCTAACCATAACTTTGGCTGGGGGATGACATAATAATTCATGTTCCTCTTTTGTCCTGCTCCCTGAAAATAAAATATTTTCCTTTCTGGGATGGGTTACTGGTTTCAAAGGCCTATGATTACACAAATAGGGAGCTACATGTGGGAATATTTTTTAGTAAAAGCTAAAAATATTTAGTGGTTTCATGTGTGTAGGAGCTCCCAGGGAACTTTCTTTACTTAATACAGATTAGCAACTCTCCTTTGAGGTGGAGCCTTAAAGGATGAGGTGAGGGAGAATAGAGAGAACGTCGTAAGAGAAAGGGAAAGTTTGTGAACTAAAATGATTCTAAGAATGAGCTATGATTCTGTGGGCCAACTATATAAAACTAGGCCTTACTTCTTCTTAGCTGCCTCCTCCTTTGTGACTAACACCCTTCTGCCAAGTCTTATCCTCCAAAATAGATTGGCTCAAGGGCTTTATCTGGTAGATTCAGTCTGACAAGGTCTCTGCCTTCCAGAACTGTCTTTTCAGAACCCTACAACCAGGGAGTGGGAACCTGGGACCTGGAGCAGCCACCTCTCTCCTACAATTCCCCATTCCACCCCAATTCTCTAGTTCTGTTCATTTGAAGGTCCTCAGACCCTCTGCCTCCCTCACGTCTCCAGGGAAATCTTCACTCAGGGACTGGGTGACCACTTGTCCTACATGTTAGAGTGGGGATTCCTCTGGTGTACTGTGTAGTCACTGGTGATGGACCTTGAAAATCCCCCGTTCACTCCACATCCAAGTTTCCAGAAAACATAGAGTAACCTCTCCAGCTCGTGCCTCTTTAGTCATCTATCACCTTTGATTCCCTCTGGAAATTCCAGTGTTCTGACCCTTGGAAAGTCTCATATTCTGTTACTAACCACTTATCCTTTCTTTTCTCAGTTGACCTGCCTCAATAAAAATTCCCCAAATGGCACTGTAGAAATTGGCTCTGCCCTTTGTGATTAGGTTATCTCTTCTGCATACTGTCCTATGCTCCCCTTGGGCCCCATGGTGTCCAGTCCATTAGGCTAAGCTTCTCTGGCAAGCTTGCTGATCTAGGGTTTCTTCATGCTGTCCCCTTCATGAACTTCTCTCCCAGACTGAAGATATTGCTGGTCCTGATCCTCCTACAATCACAGAATTCAAAAATTGGAAGGGGTCTCAGAGGCAGCAATCTACTCTCCCCAATATAGCAAAGCCATCCCCACTCTAACACATAGGACAAGCGGCCCTCCAGCCTCTGAGGGAAGACTTCCCGGCAGGAAGAATCTACCACTTCAAGAGGCATCACATTCCACTTTGGATAGCTCTAATTATTAGAAAGTTCTCCCTGACACACAGTCTAAATTGTCTTCTTTGCAATTTGCATCTGTCTCTCCTGGCTCTGCTCTCTAAGGTGAAACAGAAGTCTAATCCTCCCTTCAAATACTTGAAGACAGATATCCTGTTGTTCCCTGAATCCTCTCTTCAGCAAATCCTCACGTACCATTAACTTAGAGCTCTACACTGTCCTGAGGACCTGACTCTGCTCTCTGCTCATTGTTTTTGTTTGGGTTTTTTTTTTTTTGAGTAGGCAATGGTGTTAAGTGACTTGCCCAGGGTCACACAGCTAGTGTCAAGTATCTAAGGTCACATTTGAACTCCGGTCCTCCTGACTTCACTATGCCACCTAGCTGCCCCCCCCCACCCCGCTCATTGGTTCTTCTAAGGCTAATGAACAATATGACTTGATGTATTGAGCAAGTTCAGTGTAAGTCAATAGGACACTAACAACCAGAAAAGCTAATGAAATAATTACCTACATTGTAAGAGAAATAGTATCCAGAACAAACCCAAGACCATTTAGAGACATATGGATAGATGGATAGATAGATAGACATAGATATATAGACAAATAGATGATTAATAGAAAGATAAATAGATAGCATTTACATGGTACTCTAAGGTTTACAAAGTGCTTTACAAATATTCTCCCATTTTTTCTTCACAACAACCTTGAGAAATAGGTATTATTATTATGATCATTTTATAAATGAAGAATTTGGGGCACAGAGAGGTTAAGTGACTTGCCCAGAGTCATACAGGTAGTAATTATCTGAGGCCAGATTTGATTAGTAACAGGGTTTATAGGTAACCTCGATGGATTCATGTCACCTGACCAAGATGCACTACATTTCTGCAAGAATTTTCTTTCCTTTGCCTTCTGTGGCTGTAGCTGTACAACCCACAGAAGCAGTTGCTAGGCTGCATCTCTACAGAGATTGCTTCCCAAGATGATGGCTATGGATACTGGGTTGGAAGCATTGATCTCCCTAAAGCTCTTGAGTTCGGGGACCTGTGTTCTGTCAGGTCTGAGGAGAGATGGTGGTCAAGGGATGATAGAGGTTTGACTTGCCTTGCCCAATGCTACCTCCACGAAATGGACAGTTGCTGTCCATGTAATTAATTTGATGATAATGATGATAACTAGCAGGTGTATGGCACTTTTAAGTTTGTAAAATGTTTTAAAAGTATTATCTCATTTTATCCTCACAACAACTCTGGGAGGTGGGTGCTATTCCATTTTACAGATGAGGAGACTGAGGCAGACAGAGATCAAGTGAATTACCCAGCTAGTAAGGGTCTGAGACAGGAAGTCTCTAAGGTTGGATTTGAACCCAAGTCTTTCTGATTTTAGGTCTAGTGCTCTATCCACTATGCCACTTAGCTGCAGTTGTGAAGTGGGGGAGGGGGGAGATTAGACTTGATTTGCACTCTGGATCCTCATTTGTAAAATGGAATAATACCTTCCTTCCAGGGTTGTTGTGACAATAAAATGAGATAATATTTTTAAACTAATGAATGGAAATTTCAGGGAAATGGATTTTATCTCAGTGCAGGGAAGAACTTCCTAACAATTAACACTATCTAAAAATTGAATGAAATGCTTTAGGAGGTGGCTGATTGCCCTCTTAACAGAAGTCCTAAATTAAAAAGTGGGTGATTGTTTAAGGGGGAATCCTCAGAGGAAGTTTTCTGTCCAGTGTCCCTTTTAACTTTGTAATTTGGTGATTCCTTGAATATTGGACCCCGTTCCTACTCTCACTTACTAACTCCAGGCATTTCACAGTTCTAGGAATGATGCATGCCTCTCATGTCATCCTTTCTTCCCAAAGGACTAGTCCACTCAAATTCACACTGATAATGAAACATTTCTTAGACTGCACACATTCATGGAGCATCTTTCCCACTTCATAAGGATGAAGTATGTTCACATTGGATATTGTTCTTTGTGCCTCAGTTTCTCAAACTCCCCAATCGGGATGATTCCCTTAGGGCATTTCAGAGTTTCTCCCCACCGGGCTAAGGAACTCCCCTGGCTAGCTTATTCCAAATTCTTCACTCCTCTCCTTGAAATAAACAAATCTATACCTTTTCAAGAAGCTAATAAATATCCAGCCCACTCCTAGGGTGTCCTCAGTTGTGCTGCTCTTGTGTGTCATGTTCCTAGAATGTAACTTATTACTGTTTGTTGTTGTTGTGCAAGAGAGCTCCATCTATTATAAAGTGGAAGAGACATTTATGACACATTATGAATAATGAACAAGTATAACCTTGCCAGAGCTGGTAAGTTAATGAATCTAGCCTGGTCTATTGTTTCTAGATGAAGCATTAACTTCTTTTGTGCTACTGTGTTTGCTTTTGACCTGAAACCGAGACGTTAGCTCTCAAAGCTAAGCATTCGTAGTGCTGAACAAATCACCTCTGGAGGCTGCTGGGGTCTTAGGAGAATCTCTTTTATCGAATTCCCAGAACTCATCAAAAAACTCAGTTAGATGGTATTCTTTAGCACCAGCCTCTCTGGCCTTATAACTCCTCACACTCTGAAACTCTTAACTAGGGAGCTGGCAAATGGTTTGAGGTTCTCACTTATTCATGGGGCACCCTCTCCTTACCTGAGAGAAACCAGCCAGCCTGCTCTAACCAACCCTGTCTCTAAAGATCCTAGACTTAGAGATGGAAGGACAGTTAGTGGCCATCTAGTTCTCTGATCCTAGTCCACACCACCTATATTTCAGACAGGAAAGGTAAAGCCCAGAGAAATTAAGTAACAAACCCAAGGTGACGCGGAAAGTAAGTGGCAGAGATAAGATAAGATTTGAATCTGGTTTTTCTGATACCAACTCCACTGTTCTCTCTGTATCAGGCTGCCTGCCCTTAGGAAAGGAGGGAATAGCATTTCAATGTATCTAAAACTTTTTTTAAACCACTTGATCAATAAACATTGATTAAGTGCCTACTCGGTACCAAACCCTCAGGATAAAATAAGAGGCAAAAGACAGTTCCTACCCTCAAGGAGTTTACAATCTAATGGGAGATACAAGATGCAAGCAAATATGTATAAAACAAGGTATATACAAGATAAAAGGGAAATAATTAATAGTGAAAAGTCAAGGACGACTCCTAAATTTCAAACCTGAGGCACTGAAAGGATAGCATAGTCCTCTACAGCAATAGGGGAAATTGGGGAGGTAGGGTTTAGGGGGAAAGATAGTGAATTCTGTTTTGGAAATATTTAGTTTGACATATTTACTGGACATCCAGTTTGAAATTTCTGAATGGCAGTTGGAGATATGAGATTGGAGGTCTGCAGAGAGGTTGGGGCAGGAAAGGGAGATTTGAGAATCATTAGCATAGAGGTGGTAATGGAATTCACAGGAGCTGATGAGATCACTAGGTATAGTATAGAGAAAAAAGAGAGGAGGGTTCAGACAGACCCCTCTGGATGAGGATCCAGCAAAGAACTCTGAGAAGGAGAAGTCAGCCTGGTAGGAAGAGAACTATGGGGAAAAGTTAAGAAGAGAATAGGAGGAGAGACCTTTTGTCTCTCCTTTTGTAAACTGCCTTTTTGAGGAGTTTAGCTACAAAGGGCCGAAGGAATATGAGATGATAGCGGAGATGGAAAGATCGAATGAAGATTTTTTAAGGAGACATGGGCAGGTTTGTAGGCAATAGGGAATGAGACAGTATACTGAAAAAAATATTGAAAATAAGTGATAGAGTAAGGACAGTCTGTTGGAGGAAATGGGAAAGAATAGGATTACTTGAACATATAGAAGAGTTTGATATATATAATAAAAATGACAATTCTGCCTAAACTAATCTACTTATTCAGTGCCATACCAATTAAATTACCAAAAAAAACCCCAAAACCAAAAAACAACCCAATCGTTTTATTGAGCTAGGAAAAAATAATAAAATTTATTTGGAAGAACAAAATGTCAAGAATGTAAAAGAAACTCATGAAAAAAAAAGAATATAAGGCAATAAGGTCTAGCAGTACTAGTTCTTAAACTGTATTATGAGACTATAATTATCAAAACTATCTGGTATTGGCTAAGAAATAGAATGATGGATCAGTGGAATACAGCAGACATACAATACACACTTGTGAACAACTATAGTAATCTTGTGTTTGATAAATGTAAAGATTTAAGCTTTTGGGATAAGAATCACTATTTGATAAAAAAAAAAGATTGGGAAAAGTGAAAAGCAGTTTGGAAGAAACAAGTAGAGACCAAGATCTTACACCATTTACCAAGAAAAGGTCAAAATGGATATATGACCTAGATATAAAGGAAGATATCATAAGTAAATTAGAAGAACAT
Organism: Phascolarctos cinereus; assembly: GCF_003287225.1. Classification (NCBI taxonomy): domain Eukaryota; kingdom Metazoa; phylum Chordata; class Mammalia; order Diprotodontia; family Phascolarctidae; genus Phascolarctos; species Phascolarctos cinereus. The sequence continues at coordinate 511,280,301 of NW_027555847.1, forward strand.
GGAATATATTACCTATCAGATTTATGGATAGGAGAATAATTTATGAATAAATAAGATAGAGAGCATTATGAGATATAAAATGCATAATTTTTATTATATTAAATTAAAAGGGTTTTATATAAATAAAACCAACGTAGCCTAGATTAGAAGGAAAGCAGAAAATAGGGCAGAGGGTGTGGATTTTATAGACAGTTTCTTGGATAAAGGCCTCATATCTCAAATAGATAGAGAACTTTGTCAGATTTATAAAACTACAAACCATTCCCAAATTGATAAATTGTCAAAGAATACGAATAGGCAATTTTTGAAGACAATATTGAAGCTATACATAGTCATATGGGGAACATGCTCTAAATCATTATGGATAAGAGAAATGCAAATTAAAACAACTTTGACATATCATCTCACACCTATCAGATTGGCTAAAATGATAGAAAGGGGAAATGACAAATGTTGGAGGGGATGTGGACAAATTGGGATACTAATACACTGTTGGTAGAACTGTGAACTGATCCACACATTTTAGAGAGCAATCTGGAAACATGCCCAAAGAATTATAAAACTATGTATACCCTTTGATCTAGCAATACCACTATCAGCTCTGTTTCCCAAGATGATCAGAGAAAAAGGAAAAGCATCTATAAGTTCTAAAATATTTATATCAGCTCTCTTTGTGTTAGCAAAGAATCAAAATCAAGGAGATGCCAATCAATTTAGGAACGGCTGAATAAATTGTGGTGATGGAATTCTATTGTGCTATAAGAAATGATGAGCAGATTGATATTAGAAAAACATGGAAAGACTTGCATGAAATAATGAAGAGTAAAATGAGCAGAACCAGAGGACATTGTGTAATAGCAATATTGTTTGAAGAGTAACTGTGAATGACCAAGCTATTCTGAGTAACATAAATATTCAAATCAACAACAGAAGACCTATGAAGCAAGTCACTATCCAACTTCAGAGAAAGAACTGATAAATGGAAGTATGTATTGTATATTTTCATACACACACATATATGCGTGTGTGTGTGTATATATCTATATCTATGTCAAATGTTGGCCTTCTCTAGTATGGGCTTGGGAGAGAGGGAGACAGCTTGGAACTCAAATTGTAACAAAAAAATTTTTTTTTAAGTCACGGGATAATTGTTCAGTACTCTATGTAGCCCCTTTGAGAAGGACTAAGGACTAAGGACTAAAGAAGCTGTGACCGTGTCCAAAAGGGACAGTATCCCTTTCCCCTTATTCTAACAGAGAATGGAGAGCTGGAATCTCACTGGCGGTGAGAAGTGAACACGTGCCCTGTGGAGAGAACGAAGAACTAAGCAAATGCTGGTTAGTTCTTGATATGAAAACACCAAATTCTTTCACCATTGAACTACATTTCCCAACACACAGACTTAGCATTCTATGTAATATATTCTAGTTAGGGGCCTGGGGGTTGGTCACTGCTGCTGTTTAACTCCCCCCACCCATTACATCTTTATGATTAACCTATGCAAATAGGTCTCAGAATAATTCACAAAATATATCTTCATTTAGTTTTCTTCTTGAATTGGCTTTAGGAATGCAGTTGACAGCCTTTGTCACTGAAGTATATAGAGGTTGAGTGATTTCCCATCATCACAACCAATAAATGTAAGAGACTAGATTTAAACTCAGATCTTCCTAACTTCAAACTCAGCATGACCCACAATATCATATAGTCTCTACAGAGGGCAGAAAAATTCTGTTATAAACTAATTTTATTTTACATCAACATTTCCTCATGTAAATTAAAATTTGTTGAAAAGAAACTATTGCTATAGAATATATGCAAGATGAGATATTGTTTATGGCATATGACATGCCCATGTTTATGGTTTCTCCACTGATATGCTTAAGTTTAGTGTGTGTGTGTGTGTGTGTGTGTGTGTGTGAGAGAGAGAGAGATTTTCAAATTAAAATTTGTAAGTTTTTATAAAAGATTATCTTTTACTTTCTCTACTGAGTGCTTCTCAGCAAGGACAGCAGCTTCTTTCTAAGGTTTGTAGGCTCAAAGATTGAAAATGGTGTTGGAGAGAGCAGAGCTATAGCTATTTGGGGAAATTCCATGAAATGCACCCTCAAACATTGCTGGGAAGGCTGCCTTGGTTATGCTCCAGGGAAAGGATGGCACAGTGGCCTGAGAACAAGCTCTCCAAGGTGTGATCATAGCCATCTGGTAGCTTCCTATTTTAACTAGTTATTCTTGCTAACTATTGGAAGATCACTTGTTTTTTTTGTACTGCTAAGGAGTTTCAAGTGCTCTAAGCACCTTCAGATTTCAGTACCCTGGGAAGAACCCTGATTGCCTTGCCCCAGTTATAGCTCTGTGTGAGAGTAGATAATGGTGATATTAGGAAGAATACCCCAAGAAAAGAAAAAGAAGATAAAAGGCAAATCAGGAACAAAAATCCCTAGGGTTTCTGAGTCAGTGAAAATAAGTGAAGAATGGATAGGTCATTGCAGATGAGAGAAGTCCCTTGATACCCGAAGTTGGGAGTCAGTAGTTTCCTGAAAACATCTTCTCTGTCCACTTCTTCTTTATCCACTTCGTATCTAAATAATAGCTGACTTCATACCAAACGTAGAACTTTAAGGTTTCTCGTTTGATCCTTCCAACAAATCTATAAGGAAAGGGAGACAGGTATTATTATCCCCATTTTACATATGAGGAAACTGAGGCTACAGAAAACTAAATGACTTGCCCAGAGTCCTAGAGCTAGCAGAGCCTAGATGGAGAAGGATTTGATCCCGTGTGTTCTTGACTCTGAGTCTGATGCTTTATCTACCATGCCACCTAACTTACCTTTCCTCTGACTCCATCGGTTCGTGACTTTACTCTCCATTTACCCTTGAGAATCTGATTTCAGCTTCACCCTTGCTCTCATCAACACCCCTCCCTTACTATATCTTTTGCCTATTCTATCACTCTTCTTTTGACCCTGGAGCAGTAGAGATACTAGCTTATAGACTGCCCCTCTGTTGACAGTTTTACAGACCCTGCTAAAAAAAATTACTTTGCTGACATAAAAGAAAAATACAAATTTATCTTTTATGAAACCTGTCCAATTTTACTTTGAAAATTTCATGCTGCATTTCAAATACAGTTCAAGCACAAGCCTAAGCACCAAAACAAAGTTTTTGTTACAAAGATTTACTGCTCCATGGATGGGGACTTTTAAGGCTCCGTCTGTTCTATAGGATTTTCCACTTAGTGGAATTTGTTGAAACCAGATCAGCAAAGCTTTGTTACCAACAGCCATGCACATGAACATGGAAATATCTTGGTTGAACAGAATCCTGTGTTAAAATGAGATTCTCAAAGAAGAAGGTTTTTTTTTTTAAACCTGTGGTCTTTCTACATAATGCTACAGAAGGTGTTAAAGATAAGTAAGGATGGGGACCTGACTCCTGGGCAAACTAATCAAGAAATTTCTTTTTTCTGGAAAATTCTCAATATGATAGGAACAATTTTTTTAAAAAAATCTGTAAATCCAGGTTTAAAAAAAATAGATGACACAGTTCTGGATGTCAAACTACCACTACTCACATCATATGTGCTGTGTTATATAGAGGCAAATATGGAGACCTTTGCTAAAAGTAATACAAGTAAGTTTCCTTGTTCCTAACCACAGAGATCACCAGAGCAATGAGAAAGGAAAATAGTATGGAAAGAACAGTCAGAAGACCTGGATTTGAGTTCTGACTCTGCTACTTAAAATCCATTTTATTTGGAGCAAATTATTTAACATGTCTCAGCTTTAGTTTCTGAGGTCTTTTAATTAGATGCTTTCTAGGAGTTGGAGTTCCTAGGTTCAAACCTTGGCTTCACTCATTCCCACCTTTGTGACTTTGGGCAAATAGCCTCTAGGTTTCAGCTCCTCCCTTCTAAATAAATGTGTTGTACTGTACCATCTCTAAGGTCCCTTCTAGCACTAAATTCTGGGATCCCATGATAATCAGGTAATGGAAGGAGGACTTTTATCCTCACTGCACTCATCAGTTAGGGAGAATTAAGTTTAATCATTGGAGTAATATTTAATACCTCTATATTTACAAAGCACTCTGTCATCCCTGAATCAAGCTGCTCTGTATCCTTGTGGAAAATGTAGGGTTTATGAGCCAAACTTTCTAGATGAAGATACAGAGATTAAATGACTTATGAGGGAAGTCAGCGGCAGCAAAAGGATTTGAAGTCAGAATGTTTTTGTTGTTTGTCCTTTTTCAAAGAGGACCAATGACATCACAGGATCATGTCTTGATTGAGAGTGAATCGGATTTAAGTGAGGCAGTGCTGCACAAAGTTGTCAGCCTCACTCTCTCTTTCTGAGTCGTTAAAGTTCAGTGGCAAGACAGAAGTCAGGATGACTGGTGATGGCCCGCGATGACCTTGGAGTTTTTGATGTCTGACCAAGCTCTATGGGCTTCATAGCACCTGTTTCAGCTGTCTTTATGGCACAAATTATTCCCATCTGCTCATTCCACTGGGGAAGTCTTCACCTGGTTGGGGTAGGCACCTCCCTAACTCACCATTGGGTTTATAGCTTGTCAGTTCTCCTCAACCTGGTTTAGCCTCTCTGCTGAGATGGTTTTACTGGGACGTGGCTGCTGTGCATGCTGCAGCTTCTTGGAGCAACGGGTGAGAGTTGAGTGACAGGTAGACACCAAAGTCCTGAAAAGGGATCAGCAAGTCCTCACACTAAAGGTGCTAGTCCTCCTTGAACACCTACCAATGCACCCTTGAACGCAGAATATCTGTTATGTCAATAGCTGAATGCTATGGTTCTTACTCAAGCAAAACTCATACCGACAATCTGAATAATGGACTTCACTGGGAACTGTGACTGCCAAATCAGGATCATAAATTATATTTTAGTAGGATATTATAAGTTGGTCCTGCTAAAGAGGCAAATATCAATCTTTCTTATGATTTGTATTTAAGAATAAGCTGGAAAGCTAATCTAGTCATTGGCAGAAATCATCTCATAAAGAAGTAAAAATTAAGCATAGACTTTCAGTGAGTGAGGGTATCAAATCAATCACATCATCTCAGAGTTAGAAATGTCATCTTGTCTGACTCATACCTGAGCATGGATCTCCTCCACAACAGCTCTTACAATTGACCAAGTGGGTCCCACTTGAACACATCGAGTAATGAGAAATTCACTATGTTCCAAGGCAGGGTATTCCATTCTGAGAGAGCTCATTTTTCAGTTTTTCCTTAGATGTGACTCAGATCTGTTTGTCTCTGATATCTGCCTATTGCTTCTAATTCAGAGCTCCATGACCACGTATTTCACTATGACATCTTCCACATGACATCTTCCAAAGACAACTCTTAGGTCATCTCACCTGTGCTTTCTCTTTTTCATGCTACCTACCCCCACCCCCATCCCCCAGTTCTTTTGATCAAAGTTAGAGGATACTTTAGGAATGTGTTTGGAGGAGATTCCTATTCTGCCTCAGGTTGGGCTTTGTGAAGTCCCTTGTAATGCTGAGATTCTGTGTTCAACTGAGAGTTGTGTGGTATGGTTCTAAATCCCCTTCACTCTCTTCTGGGTGCTCTCCAGCTTGTTTGTTTTTTTTTTTTCAATTGGATGGAGGGCACCTGATGAAGAACTTTCAATACTTAACTCAGATAAGCACCTTCTTGGAGCCTTAGTCTAACCCAGAGTCACAACATCACTGTCAGAAGCAGGACGTGAATCCAGGTCTTCCTGACTCTGAAGATTGTTCCCTAGCCATTAAACCACACCACCGCTACCTTTTCAATATCTTTCCAAAAATGTGGTTCCCAGAACTGAAAATAGCACTACAGGTGTGTTCTGACTAAGCAGAATACAAAAGGAATATCACCTCCCTAAGGTGGTACAATGGATAGAGCATTGGAGCTGGAGTTAGGCAGACCTGAGTTTGAAGACAGTCTCAGATACTCACAAGCTTTGTGACTCAGGGTAAGTCATTTAACTGCTGTTTGCCTCAGTTTTGTCAATAGTTGGGTGTAATAATAGCATCTACCTCCTAGGATTATTGTGGATTAAATGAGATGATATTTGTAAAGCATTTAGTACTGTGTTGGGCACATAGTAGGTGCTTAAAAAATGGTTGTTTCTTCTTCTCCCCACCCTTGCCCTCTCCCCCCTTCTCCTCCTTAAAGCAACCTGACACTGTGTTAGCTTAACAGGTTTCCATGTCAGATTGTTGAATGAAATTTGAATTTCTCAGACTCCCTAGATCTTTTTCATGTAAACTGCTATTTAGCCACATCTTCTCCATCCCGAACTTGTAGGGTTGATAGTTTGAACTCAAATATCAAACTTAACATTTATCTCTATTGAGTTTCTTTTTAGATTCAGCCCATCATCTTAGTCTATAGAGAACTGTTGGGATCCCTGCTCTGGCCTAGCTTAGAGTTCTATATTGTAGAGTGAAAGGGAGTCCTCTGTCTCTCTTAAGAATAGTGCCATACATCACTTCACACAGGCCAAAGCTAAGGTCAAGGACATTTTTTCAGGAGAATTTATTTTAATGCAAAAGTGAATATGTTTTACTAGTGCTTGGCCACAAGCGCCTTTGACAATGATTGCAAAGAGAGTTTATGGGCGTTTAGGATTCCAGGCTTTGTTGATGCCACTGTTAGCCAGAGTTTGGTATAAAGGAACCAAATGAGAAAAACATCAACAACAACAGCATTCCAGTCATCAAGAAACTTGTCATCTCCTTGAAATTTCATTTAAAAGTAGTTTGTTCCCTATTCTTCTGGTAAATAGATGAAAAACATACAGACAATGTTAGACATTGTACTAAAAATCATTTGCTAAAGATTGTAAAAGGGCTAAAAGAAATCAAATGGTGAAACGTCCCAGAATGCAATTATATCACCAAGTCCTATTTGTGCCATTCTTTCTTGCTTCCAAAGAAAGAAAGAAAGAACTTAGTGTACATCACTGTAGGTACTTGAGCTATAATTTTTGCAATGAAATATCATGAACTGTGTCATGGTATAGAGGCATTTAATTAGAGCAATTTAACACATTGTAACTCACCAATGATTTTGCATTCAGTATTTTGAAACAGCTGAGCTTTCAAAATGGGAAGATTTGTTCACCACTAAATATCAATGGGCCTCTGCAGCTGTGCAGCCACTCATATCTGGCTTTGCATATGTAGCGTAATGGCTCTTTAGGAACTTGAAAAACTATTGAAACAGTAACAGAGAGAAAACCCAACTAACAAGTGGTCTAAATCATCCTTGAAAATAAGCATCAGCCTTCATATCCTAGACTTAAAGAAGGCAGAAGTCCTAATGGAAAATGGGCAGTGGACCAGAAAATGATTTAATGTATCCTCATTTATTCCCTTTTTTTGTGTTCAGGTTTTCAAGAATGGTCCTTTCTAAATCATTATATTCCTTTTAAAAAAACATTTTTATTAATACTTTATTGCATTGGGCCTAAATTAAAGAAGACTCAAGTTCAAATCTGGTCTCAGACGCTAGCTATGTGACCCTGGGCAAGTTCTTTAACCTCTGTTTGTCTCAGTTTCCTGATCTGTAAAATGAGGATAATAATAGCAACTACCTTTCAGGGTTGTTGTGAGGATCAAATGAGATAATAATTGTAAAGCACTTACCAAAGTGCTTGGCACATAGTAAGTATTGCATAAAATGTTAGCGATTATAATTTTTTTGTGTTACCCAAGTTTCCTAACATATCCCTTTCCCTTTCTGACTCAACCATCTCCCTACCTTTCCCTACCCTACCATTTATATTTCTTTTAAAAATAAAAAGCACCTTAAAGTTGCATAAAAAATGTTTGATTGCATGTGCGATATTCTACATCCTTAGTCTCTTCTGTAAAAAAAAAAAAAGATGGGGGAGGATTAGGTGCATTTTCTCCACTCGTTTCTAGCAGTAAGCTTGGCCAAAATTACATCATTTTTTGTTTCTTTTTATACTGTTGTAGTCATTTTGTATATTGTTCTTCTGGTTCTGCTTACTTCATTCTGCATCAGTTCTTGTCTTCCCTCTTTGAATGTATCATTTTTGTCATTTCATAGGAGGCAGCAACATTCCACTACTTTCATAATCCCATGATTTATTTACCATCCCCTCAATAAGTGGCTTCTACTTTGTTTTCAGTTCTTTGCTACCATAAAAGGTGCTGGTATAAATATCTTAGTAATATATTTGTCTTTATCTTTTTACAGCACTTAACAGTGCTGACCACAACTCCTTTCATAATCTTCTTTCCTTCCTTGGCTTCTGTGACACCACACTCCTAAGTTTCCATTCCTACTTCTCTAAGGCTTCTTCTCTTTCATCTTTGCTGACTCCTCTTCTCCCTTTCTTACTGCTCCTTCTCTGACTGCTTTCATGGTTTCTTTTAGTCTTCACGGCCCCTAAATTTAGATATTCCATAATGATCTGGTGGGACTCCTGTCTTCTCTCTCCTTCAGCCATCTCATCCCTTTCCCTCAACCTGTGATTTTATTGGTATATAAAGTATCTTTACAAATGTGAATTAGCAAATATTCCACAGTTTAGGTGGTGCAGGGCAACTAGGTAGTGCAGCAGATAGCATGTTGAGCCTGGTGTCAGGAAGACTCATCTTTATGAGTTCAAATTTGGCCCCAGACACTTAGTAGCTCTGTGACCTTGGGCAAGTCACTTAACCCTATTTGTCTCAGTTTCCTCATCTGTAAAAAGAGCTAGAGAAAGAAATGGCAAATCACTCCAGTGTCTTTGCCAAGAAAATCCCAAATGGGGTCACAAAGAGTCAAACATGACTAAAAAACAACTTAGCAACAACACCTGCAATTTATAGTTTTTAAAAGTTGCCTGAGATGCTGAAAAAATTAAGTGACTTATCCAAGAGCCAACCAGACATGATCACAAGTGAATTTTGAACCCAGCCCTTCCTGCCTCTGAAATAGGCTCTTTATCCGCTTGCTATCTACTATGCCATACTTTGTCTCTATAATATGTCTATAATAGGCACCAAAAAAATGTTCAGTGGGCTTAATTGCATTGCACTGAATTGAATCAAAATCACTCCAAAAGCCGTGAAATGAGATAATATTTATAAAGCACTTATCTGTTGTTATTGTTGCTGTTATTGTTATTATTATTTCCCAACTTTTGCCTGTCTTTCTCCAAACCATCTTTCACGCTGATGTCAGATTAATCTTCCTAACACACAGCTACAAACATCTACTTTTATGCTGGGAAACTTTTAATGCATCCTTTTTGCCTACTCAATAAAATCTATTTCCCCTACTAAACTATGTATTCCTTGAGATCAGTGACCTTTATCTTTTTTGTCCTATTATATTCTTCTGGGAGATCTATGATCCTTAGGCTGTCTCTGAGCATCTTGTCTTTGAGTTCAACATGTTTTGCTTGCATAGCGAGCATATTTTCTTTAATTTTTCTGTTTCTATTTTTCTAGATTATCCTTCATTTCAGTGTGAAAAACACATTCCCAATTACTTGTTCTTCATTTTGTGTCTTTACCACTACAGATTCCAGTTTTATTATTCTGATCATTATTTTTGTTACTCAATAGGCTATAAATTCTTATACTTATAAATTCTTCTTTGGACTACTCAGGAACAGTGTGCTGTGTTTCTATGTTCTCCTCAAATTCTACAGGGTCCTCTATCTCATCAGGTATTGGATCATTTTCCTTTGTTTTGTGATATTTATTCATAAATGCCTGAACCCATTTACTAGATCTGAAGACCGCATTTCCTTCTGTTCCTACTATTTTTCCTGTTGACTTATCTGTTTACATTCAAGGTCTTTGAGTTTTCTTTTCCCCAAAATCTCTGGTAATTTCAGCCTCCCCACTCCCTTATTTTCCCTATCATTCAGCTTCTGATTCTGTCCCCTCTGATTGTGATTTCCTTGGATGCTGGATCTCAAAACATCTCAGCCTCCTCCTGCACTTGATAATCTACAGTTCTCCAGTCTAAATTCTGCCCCAACAGACTTTGGAGCGGTCAAAACTGGCCCTAAGTGGATATTGTTCTTTCCCTCAGGCTTTCTGGAGTGCTGCACAGCTCCTGCCCTGGTTGTTCAGAGCTATGCAGTACTGGTGCCACAAGGTTGTTTACCCAACTCCAAGCTCTGTTTGCACTACAGAGTTGCTTGCTCTGGCACTAGTAGCTCAGAGCTCTACAACGCCGGTGTTGTGGCACTGGTGCTGTGATCCCCGAAAAGCTTTTGCTCCTTAGGGGCTGTGGCTACCTGGCTGTCTGTCACAACCAGGGCACATTTCTGCAGCCTGGAGTGGCAGTCTCCACAGCACTGGAAAGAAGAGGTACTGGGTGTAGAGGTGGGTTTTGTTGTAAACCTTTGCAGTGTCTGTTGGTAGCATAGGAGGTGGGGAGTGGCTACTGCATGAGCTGCTCAGGATCTGTAAGCATCAGTTTGGGGCTTGGTTTTTTTTCATCTTCTTTTGGATTCTGGGTATCTTAGACCATGGGAACAGCTAATGTTGCTTTATCTTTGGTGCATAATTTCTGTTTTGGACAGATTCAAGAGGTTGTGGGTACAGAGAAAATATCTAGTCCTCCATCTTGTTGCCCACATGATCCAGAAGTCTAAGACAAACCTTTTTCTAAAGCTTGACCTTTATCTTTTTACAATGCTTAGCACAATGCTATGCATGTGACTAGAGTTTGTTTAATTTAAATCTATATGAATAGTATATTTGTAGAATGATTTCATTCATTAGTTCATTGAATAAGCATTTGTTGAGTGCCAAGTATGTTCCAGACTCCATGCCAGACACTGAGGCTAGAAAGACAAAAACAAAACAGTGCCTGCCCTCAAAAAGTTTACATTCTATTGAGGGAAACAAACATACAGCAAAGTAAATGCAAAATAGATACAAAAGAGATGGGGAGTAGGAAATGAGTATTGCTGTTACAGACTCAACAATTTGAGGGATATTTAGAAAATATCTCATCTGAGCTATAGCTGATCAAGAATTCTCCCCATAGAAATCCTTCACAAGGGGTAGTCTAGGCTCTGCTTGAAGACCACAGTGACAGTGATACTTCCACCTGCTCTAGCCATCAGTGAAATAAAAATTATCTTTGGTATGATGTGAAGTGAGGCAAAAAGACCAAACTTGTCTCAAAATAGCTTCCTCCTTTCCTCCTGGTCCTCAAATTCCAATCATAGACTTAGAAATCTTCAAGTTGGAAGGAATCTCAAAAGCAACTAGTCTACATTGTCATTTTGAAGATTAAGATAAGACTCAAAGAGATAAGTGGTTTATCTAAGGTCACACAGGTGGTAAGCACCAGAGGAAGAATTTGAATCCAGATCCTTGGATTCCAAATTCATGCTTTTTCCATTGAAACAAAGCAAGATCTATATCTGATTGGTAGAATTCAATATCGTAATGGAATTTTATTGGGATTTTGGATGGATTAGGACAAATCCTACACTCAGAAACCTTGCTGAAAGCCTCTCTCTCTCTCTCTCTCTCTCTCTCTCTCTCTCTCTCTCTCTCTCACCTTTTCCTTGTCTCTGTTTGTCTCTATCTTTCCTTCTCTCACCATTTCTGTGTCTCCATCTGTCTTCCTCCCTCCTCCTCCATTATTATTCTCCATTCTCTCTCTCTCTCTCTCTCTTTTTTAAGGCAATTGGGGTTAATGACTTGCCCAGGGTCATACAGCTAGTTAGTGTCAAGTGTTTGGTCTGAGGCCAGATTTGAACTCCTGACTTCAGGGCTGGTGCTCTATCCACTGTGCCACCTAGCTGCCCCTTCAAATTATTATTACTATTATTATTTTTGCTGAGGCAATTGGGGTTAAATGACTTGCCCAGGGTCACACAGCTAAGAAGTATCAAGTGTCAGAGGTCACATTTGAACTCAGGTCCTCCTGACTCTAGGGCTGGTGCTCTATCCACTGCACCATCTAGCTGCCCCTTCCATTATCTTTTGATAGTGCCCAGTAGCTAAATATTCATTATGTTTAGCTCATTTATTGCTATTGGGCAAGTTACTTGACTTCCCTAAGCCTCAGGTACTTTGTCTTTAAAATGAAGGAATTGGAATTTAATGACTTTTAAAGTCCCTTCTAGTTCTATTATCCTAATTTTTTTTCTATGAGTTTCTTCTTCCTATTACCTACCCCATCTTTAGAATGTTGAGTCTGGTTCTCTTGCCATGTTCTATCCTTTGCTAACTTTCTCATCTATGAAAGTTCCCTTTAAATTAAAGCCAGTCTTTTCTAAGAAAGGGAGAGATGAAAACAGGGAGGGATGAAAGCCTGGACTATTTTTGGTTGAGAAGTAAGGCATTTAGTTCCTTCCGCAGACCATTAATATTTCATTTTTCAGAAGAAAATTGAACTGCACTTCTATATGAGTTAGCCACCCTCTTGCTTCCCTTCTTCATGTAGTCCCAGTGGAGAACGATGATAACGTAGAATGATACTCAGGTAGCCTTGGACGAACCAGAGCTTTGCCAACATCTTCATATTTTAATGTGACAGAAATCCTGAGGAGGTAAGAAACAGATGAAAAAAAGACTATTTGGATATTCATTCAAACAACCTTCATTTGGCAAAACTGTGGCATTGGTTCTTGGGCATCTTTGGGTTCCTACATTGAGAATTTTTAAAAATTATGATGTGTAATGGAATCCCGTGTGCTTGCTACATAAAATTATGAGAGAAAAGCCCAGGAAATATTGCAAGTTGAGGAGTTTCTCTAACAACAGCCACATGAGACAAATACACAGATTAAGCTCCCATTTTTTTGGCACAGAAGACTTCGATCCTATAACCTTCATACATATTTAACTTGAGTTGACTTCAATTGATTACAAAATACCTTCAACCCCATTTAACTTGCCTCTGTTGTGCCAAGAACATAAAATGAGAGTTGAGATTAGAAGCAATGTGACTGTAAAATTTTTAAAAAAGCTGGAAGAGTGTAATAGTCATTCTAGTTATGGTTATCAAAGAAGCATCTGGAACACTGTAATAGTTATTATTTGTCATATGGAAGGCACAAGGGGGATATGCCTACCTACCAGTGGTGCTATGATTTTGTGCTAGCCGGGGCTAGTAAAAGACTTTTTAGGAAGTTGCAACTCCCTCTTATCACCCCACCCTGATGTGGGTCACATTACTGCTTTGCATTCCCTTGGCTCCTTCCCTCTGGACAAATGGTTTTCCTTTCAAATGTGCCTCAGAAAAAAAAAATAAGAAGCTTAAGTGGCCAAGGCCCCACTTTTCACAAGGGTACCAGTTCATCATAGCCTCCCTCAGCAAAAGCTTCTGACTTGTTTGTCTAGAAACAACAGGATCTAATTCTCTCTCTCTCTCTCTCTCTCTCTCTCTCTCTCTCTCTCTCTCTCTCTCTCTCTCTCTCTCTCTCTCCCCTCTCTGTCTCTCTGTCTCTGTCAGTGTGTGTGTGTGTGTGTGTGTGTGTGTGTGTTTAGGAAATTATTTTTTTAAATGAATCAATAATCCTCTTTCATTTGCTCTGACTATCCAGCCAGGATCCTATCCTGCCCCCAGCCTTATTTTCTCTTTCTGCTGAATTTTGGGTAATCTCTCACACACACATAGATCAGCTGGTGATGGTTAAGTACATTTATAATAGTTAAATGACAAAGTAAATAAGAAGGTAAATACACTCTTCAGAAATGGAAATTGGGGGAAAGGGTAAACACTCCTAAAAAGGAAATAGGAGGAAAAAGGGGAGGAGGGAATTGAGGTTTCACCAGTTCTGTTCTGAGCAATTATGGACAGTTCCACCAACCCAGCATCTACTCCATTTCTCCTGTGCATACTTGGATCACACTATCCCTGTCTTATAGACAAGTACTGAGAATCTTGCCAGTGGCAGTATACCTTCATGGTTCACCGAACTTATTCTCTTCCTCCTGCCCCTTACCAATCTCTTTCCTCTCTCAAACTTCTCTTTTTCTGTTGAAAGTATCCCAGGTTCATAACGTTGGAATTATCCTCAACTCTTCACTATCTCTCACATCCTATTTATCTAACCAGTTGCCAAATCCTGATATTTCTACCTCTACCAACCTCTCTTCCATCTGACCATCCTTTCTACTCATATGACAACTACCCTAGTGCCTCTTCACTAGATTATTAAAATAGCGTCCTAACTGGTCTTCTTGCCTCAAGCCTCTCTCTACTCCAATCTATCTGGTCCGTGGCTGCAAAGTAGTTTTCTTAAGTGCAGATCAGACCATGTCACTCAAAAACTACAGGAGCTGCCTATTACCTTTAAGGATAAAATATCAACTCCTTTATTTGGCTTTTGAGTCCTTTATAATCTGGCCTTAATCTTCCAGCTTCATTGGACATTAGTCTCTTGCCTGCATTCTGTGACCCACCAAACTGGCCTCTCTTTCTCACATAGAACATTCCATCACTCCTCTCCATGCTTTTTCCTTGACTGTCCCCCGTGTCTACAGTGCTCTCCCTCATCTCTTCTATTTCACAGAACCCCTCTTGTCCTTCCAGGCACACACAGCTGAAGTCCCCCCTTTCTACATGATGACTTCCTGATTACTCCACTTCCCCATCGCCACTACTAGTGCCCTCCCTTCCAAACTGCTTTGTAGTTAACTACTCAGTATATATTTATATTTATTCTGCATATACTTTTACAAATATTTGTTATCTTCTATGTTAAAATATAAGGTTTTTGGAGGATAGTTTCAATCTTTGAATCTATTTCCTAGCCCTAGCATAGTGACTGGAACATAGCAGGTGCTTCTGAAATGGTTGTTGATTGATTGATATTATCATAGATTCCGAGGGCTTTTTTTTAAAGACCTTAGAGAAAACAACAAGTATTTATGATCACTACTATCGCTACTACTAGCTGACGTCTTCTACAATCAAGAATTCCAAACTGCCTCTATTGGACCATAATCTCCTACTATTCCATCTCTCATTGCTGGGTTTTGGTGACACTGCTCTCTCTTGGCTCTCCTTCTACCTGTCTCTGACTGTTCCTTCTCAATTTGCTGGGCTGAATTCTCCATGTCCTGCTCCCTAATTGTGGGGATTCCCCAAGGCTTTATTCTGGACCTTTTCATTTTTCTATACTTTTTCTTTCTTGGGGACCTCACAAGCTCTTATGGGTTCAGTTATCATCTCTAAGCAGACAACTGCTTGATCTATGTATCTGTCTTCTGAGCTACAGTCCAAACTCAACATGCCCAAACATGTCCAAGATGGAAGTCACTATATTTTGCCTAAAACTCACTCTTCTTCTAACGCTTTCATTTCTGTTGAATGTGCCACCATTTTTTTAGTCATCCAGATTCAAAATCGGAAAGTCATTCTGAACTTTCCGCTTTCCTTCATGCCCAAACCTAACCAGTTACAAAGTTTCATTGAGTCTAGCTCCATATCTCTCCCTCTTTCATTCCCAGTCACTATCCTAGTTCAGACCACATCTCCTCTTGACTAGACTATGGTAATAACCTTCTAATTATTCTCCCTGATTTAATTTTCTCTGCTTTCCAACTGATCCTTCACATGACCATGCCGAATTGAGAATCCCAAAGAATCCCTCTGACCAGTCAATGAGTGAGTCAACAAACATTTTAAAGTGCCTCCGACATACCAAGCCCTATGCTCAAAAAGCTACAGTAGCTTGTAATTGCCTTTATTGTTGTTTAGTTTCTTCAGTTGTGTCCAACTCTTTGTGATCCCATTTGGGATTTTCTTGGCAAAGATACTGTAGTGCTTTGTCATTTCCTTCTCCAGCTCATTTCATAGATAAGGAAACTGAGGCAAACAGGGTTGAGTGACTTGCCCAGGGTCATACAGCTAGTAAGCATCTAAGGCTGGATTTCAACTCAGGAAGATGAGCTTTCCTGACTCCAGGTCTGGCACTCTATCTACTGTGCCACCTAGCAGCCAATCTACTTGCCTTTAGAATAAGTTATAATCTCCTCTGTCTGGTGTTTAAAGCCTTTCACAGTCTGGCTTGTCAACTGGACCAAACTGGCCTGTAACCTGTGGATGGCCATAGCCAAACAGAGTGGGCTAGAGACAGGAGAGTCAGGATACAAACAGAAGTTTAATTTCAAAATGAGAGAAATGGCTTGTCAGCAAACCAAGGATATTGGATACATGTGCCAGAGTGCCATTTCTCTTGGGGGGGACCCAAGGCAGTATGGCAAGATCTCAATACTTATACCAATGGCTACACGTTGAGCTGTAGCCCTGACAATGAGGGGTAATAGCAACAATGAGACGAGTTTGATTCATAGCAGGGCTTCATGACCAGAATGTGAGTACTTGTCCGGTGCTTGTCTGAGCTCAGAGAACACCTGGCGCTGGTCAAAGCAATCCAATAATTATATGATTTTGCCAGAGGGTGAAATCATCCAGCAGGTGAGCACAAAGGATTGTTGTTATGCCAAGCTCAGGGCACAGATTGCTCACTGGGCTTTAGCTCTGAAAAAGCAAGTGTCTCCTTTAATCTTGACAGGCTCATTCACCATGCCACATTTTTTTTTAATAGGAAGGAAACAAGTATTTATTAAGTGCCTGCTGTATACCTACACAGTGCTAAGATTACACGTATCTGATCTTCACAACAACATATATTGTTCACCTTCAAACTGGCCTGTTTGCTGGCCTTCTTATACAACAATCTATCTTCCACCTCTGTGCTCCTGCACAGGCTGTCTTCTGTGCCTAGAATGCATTCTTCTGTCATCTCCATTTTATATAATCCCTAGCTTCCTTCAAAGCTCAGTGCCAATGCCACTTCCTTTTCTGATCCCCTCCTCCCACCAGCAGATAATTTGTATTTTATTTGAATGTATTTTGAATTTACTTCTGTGTGTCCCTCCTCTTACACGTATTGATTGTATGACTCTGATGGACCTTGCCACCATTTCTCAGCTATTTTCTTTCCTGGAAGTTTTCTTAGTACCTGGGGCCTTCTCATCTTTCAGCCTAATTGGCTGCCTTTTCCCATGGATAAGTTCCTCCTGGAGCCTTCATGTTGGGGAAAGGCCCCAAGACAATCATGCTTCATTGTTGTTGAGGTGTTCTTAGTCATGCCTGACTTTTTGTGACCCCATGTGCAGTTTCCTTGGCAAAGATACTGGAGTGGTTTGCCATTTCCTTCTCTGGTTCATTTTACAAATGAGGAAACTGAGATGAACAGGGTTAAATGACTTTCCCAGGGTCATATAACTTGATGAAGCCATGCTATTGCTCTCCTAACTCTTCTGACCATCAGGACTTTGCCGCCATGTCCCTTCAAGGGTACCTTCCCCCACTACTTGCCCTGTAAACTCCTTGAGATCAAGGACTATTTCATTTTTGTCTCAGTATCCCAACATGTACCATAGTGCCTGGTAAATAGTGAACCCTTCATAAATCTTTGTTTATTGATTAAAATTTGCACCTTCTCCAGCACTTAGCACAGTGGTCTGCATATAGTAGGTGCTTAATAATGTCTGTGTTGATCTGCTGACTTATTGAGATGTGCCTTTGTTCCCTGTTATTTTTTAATCCCTCCCTTCAATAAATAAATGGTCAAAATCTGCTTTTACCTCTTCCCCTTTTGGATCAATAGGCCATCCATATTTTATTGGCATCTTTCTCTGCAAGATGAACTTTTTCCAAGCTGCTACACC
This sequence comes from Phascolarctos cinereus, assembly GCF_003287225.1. Taxonomy (NCBI): domain Eukaryota; kingdom Metazoa; phylum Chordata; class Mammalia; order Diprotodontia; family Phascolarctidae; genus Phascolarctos; species Phascolarctos cinereus. The sequence goes on from NW_027555847.1 coordinate 511,297,991, forward strand.
CATTTTTTCCTTAGTTTTATTTTGGACCTTGTATTTCTTAAAGGAGCTTCCTTAAATGAGCTAAGACTTTATGAACATTTTGAATTATTTAGAGATAAAACATTTTTAAACCAGTCACAATGACGTCCTCATAATCAATTGCTTCATCAGTCATCCAAAGCACTAGCTTTAACATGGTACTGTCCTAATTACATGCACTTCATTCCCTCTCCTTAGAAATTTAGAATCTATTGTTCTAATTGTCAAGGTTGCTCCAGCATGGAGTTGGTTTTATTCTTCCTATCATCCAACAAATGATTTGGAACTGGAAGTTACTAAGAGAACTTGACAGTCACTTAGTCCAACTCTTTTTTGTTGTCGTTATTTTGTTGATTGGTCATGTCCCAATTTTGTGACCCCTTTTGGGGTTTTCTTGGCAAAGATACTGGAACAGTTTGGCATTTTCTTCTCCAGCTCATTTTGCAGATGAGGAAAAGGAGGCAAACAAGATTAAGTGACTTGCCCAGGATCACACAGCTAGTAAGTGTCTGAGGCCATATTTGAACTCAGGTCCTCCTGACTCCAGGCCCAGCGCTCTATGCACTATATCTCTTAGCTGCCCCTAGTCCATCTCGATCCCACCCAAATTTTTTTTTGGTTGGGCAATGGGGGTTAAGTGACCTGGGGTCACACAGCTGGTGTTATGTGTCTGAGGCTGGATTTGAACTCAGGTCTTCCTGAATCCAGGACGGGTGCTCTATCCACTGCATCACCTAGCTGCCCCTACCACACCCCAATTTTGAGGATAAGAAAACTGATGCTGAGAGAGTTTGGGGTTTGCCTCTAATCATTCAGGAAGCAAGTAGTAGATGTATTTCAAATACACATCCTTAGACTCCAAATCTGGAGCTCTATCCACAATGCCATGCTGCTTCTTAACTTGAAAGTAGTCAAACACAACAAAACAAAGAACTCTATAGATTTTAAGACATCTAGTCTAAAATTTTATTTAAAAAACATAAGATGATAGAACTGAAGCCCAGAGAGCTACTTCCCCAAATTCATATGGGTAAGTTAGCATGGCTATAATACAAACTCAGGTCTTTTTTTTTCTGCAAATCTTATTTTATGTCAACAGACCATCCCCTAGCAATGTCTGCCACCAGCTGAATATAGCTGTTTGCAGTACAAGAAGCTCCAGCATCTGGGGGAACCTGGCACCATCCAAGCATGGGCAAAAGATCAAAGGCAGCCAGGGTCGGGGGAGGGGTACAGATTGTCCCTAAACATTAGGACTGAAAAGATCATTGAAATGAATAAGTCCATTTGGAAATTATTCCTTTTGAATGAGTTCAGTCCTGCTTTGGATAGGATCATGGATCTAGAGGAGGAAGAGACCTTAAGGACCCTTTTTTGTAGATGACAAAGCTAAAGCTGAAAGCAGCTGACTTGCCCGAAGTCACAGGCGACCAGGTCCAGGTCCTTGGGTCCATACCTGACACTCAACCATCCCTATTTGGATCTCAATATTCCAAAATATAGACTCTCAGACACATTTCCTGCCTCTGGCCCCTTCTTGCTGGTGACCTAATGATAAATAGGTTCCATCGTTTTTTTCTGAGCTATCGCCACTGAAACTGTCATCCTGACTTTCCCCCTACCCCATCTGCAGCTTTTGGTCACAGACCACTTCCCTAACTATCCCCTTCACTTGGACTTGTCCTGAGGATGAGTCAGGGGAAATAATTCTAGTGATCAGAAAGAAAGAAAGAAATAAACCACAGCTTAAGAAAACCAAAGAACTAATAATTATACAGAATATACACATGGAGGAGGGAAAGGAGTCCTGGGTTTGGGACCAGAGGACCTCATTTCATATCCTGGCTTTGCTACTTAAGATTTTTCTGGTTTTAGGGGAATCACAGCTTCTCTGGGCTTTGGTTTCATCACCTGTAAAACGAGAAGCTCAGACTAGATTATGTCTAAAGATCATTCCAGCTCTAAATCCTCTGTGATTGATCAGCTGTCAAATTGTTGTTAGTAATGTCAATAAAAGGCGAAGCTGAGGGGAGAAGCAATGACAAAGAAACAGAGACTAGAATGGCTCTGAAGCCTGGAATTCGGAGTGGAGAAGGGCAAGAGAAACCTTCGCTGTACCTGGAGAGCCCCTGGATGCATAAAGCACCTTTGCTGAGGGCATATAGGGGAGGCAAAGAGTTACTTGAGCTTATACGCAAATGTCTTTTCCAAGCATCGATGTGCCAAGTTAGAGAGACAGATACAGTCATTGCTCTGGGAGTGGGGCATTCACACACAAAAGCCAAGCCAAAGGGCTGGGGACTGGACCTGTATTTTCTTTTTTCTTTTTTCTTTTTTGGGTTTCTTTGGGTTGTGGGTTTTTTGTTTTTGGGGTCTTTTGTTTGTTTGTTTGTTTTTTGGTGAGGCAATCGGGGTTACTTGCCCAGGGTTGCACAGCTAGTAAGTGTCAAGTGTCTGAGGTGGATTTGAACTCAGGTCCTTCTGACTCCAAGGCAGGAGGTCTATACATTGTGCCACCTAGCTGCCCCTTGATACAGGGAACTCCCAGGTAAGAAAATTCCCTTTACCAAAGCAAGTTGGCATGTTCTCTGCAACTTACAGTCCTAAAGAGCTGCTTGAGGGCCCCTATGTGTTAAATGACTTCTCCAGGGTCCCACAGCTAGTATGTATCAGAGGTGAGAATTAAACACAGGTCTTCCTGGCTCTGAGGCAAGATCTCTATGCTCTTTGCTAGTGGGGTCAAACTCAAAAAGAAATGGATCCCTGTGAGCCACATATTGACCTAGAAAACTACAAATTCACATTATCTGTATTGTATGATATTTTTATTTTGTTAAACATTTCCCAGTTACATTTGAATCTGTTTTGAGCTGCACTTGGGAATTTTGCTGGCTGATTGAGGCCCCAGATGCTGTGAGTTTGACACCTCTTCACCACACATCTCAAGCAGAATTAGTACATAGTAAAATACTCTTATCAATGCCCCAGTATTGGCACCAATATCAGATACTGCTATGAGCATGAAGTGCTGTAGAAGCCATACAGATTATAGCCTTTCTACAATGAAAGGCACAACAAGCATACATCTGGCTCTCATCTTAAGAAAAAAGAAGGACATTTGTATGTAACTTGTAAAGGAAGAACATGAAAAAAAATTTAGGGGCTTAGTGCAGCTTCGGTTCTTCTTCCTTGGCTAAGATATGAACTAATAAAATAATAATAGGGGTTTACACTGAAATGGTCCTTAGAGGTCATCTCGTCCAATCCACTGCGCAGTTCAGGAACATTGTGACTAGTTAACTTACACAGAGAGTAAGCATCAGAGGTGAGGTTTGAACCCATTGTGATTTTAGAGCCAATGCTCTGTCCATTGTACTCCACTTTCTGGAGGCAGCTCTTTATTATATTTGAAGTTATGTATAATAGGTTTAAAACTGTGGAGAAGCACCTTACAATGCACCTGACTAACAGAGAACGTGAAGACCGGATTTTGTATGAATGCATGGAAAGATTTAGGTGAAAATATCACCTATTTCTGACTTATTCCTTCTTTGTCTCTTTCCCTAGCTCTTCACCTCTTCCTGACCTTTAAGGTGGTCTCTAAGGGTCTATCTTTGGCTGATTTCCTTTCTTTCTCTGTATTCTATTGATTAATAATCTCACCCAACTTCTATTTATGTGTAGATGAATCACAGATTTCTGTTTTTCATCCTGGCTGCCAATTCCCAAGCATAGATCTTCAACTTTGTCTCTGGCTGGAGTGCCTCAAACTCAACTAAGCTTATTATCTTTCCCCTTAAACCTTCATCTCTTTTTGACTTCACTAGTTTTCTTAATGATAACCATCACCCATCTATTCTGCCTTCTTCAAAACCTTGGAGTTGTTTAAATTCTTCTCTCTCCATTAGCTGTCCTATCCCCTTACCAAATCCTGCCAATTCTGCCTCTCAACATCTCTCACCTTTAGCTCTATCCTTTCTTATGACCATGGCCCTAGGCTATTACATTCGCCTCCTAACCTATGATTCCCACCTTTACTTTGTTTTCCACATAAGGGCTAGAATAAAAAAAAAAATCATGCATATACCTAGTACTGTCAATCCTCTGCTTAAAAAATTTTTACATTAGTTTCCTACTGCCTACTCACTAAAATCTAAATCTATTTACTTAACATTCAAGGCCCTTCCCAATCTGGCAACCTTTCTAACTTTCCAACCTGGAAAAGCATTATTTTCCCTGGGAAGGTAGGAAGTATTCAGTTTATGAGGGGCTTTAGATGCCAAACAGAGAGGTTTATGTTTTTCCTGGTGGTAATATTTAATTTTATAATATAATTTATAATATTGTAATATCCTGGTGGCATATTTAATTCTGTTGGTAGAGTCACTGGAGCTCACCAAAGCAAGGGATGAGATGATCAGACCTCTGCTTTAGGGAAATTACTTTGGCAGCTGAGTGGGGACTAGATTAGAACAAGGAGAGAACAGACAGAAGGCTATTCAATAGTCCAGGTGAGAGGTGATGAGAGACTGAAGTAAGGTGGTGACTGTGTGAGTGGAGAGAAAAAAAAATATGACAGATGTCCTCCTAACAGTAGAAATAACAAGATTTAGCAACAGATTGGGTATTTGAGTGAAAATGAAAATGGAGAATGACACCCCAGTGGTGAACCCAGGTAATGGAAGGACATTGGTGTGCCCCGTAATAAGTATGGAGGGGTTGGAGGGAAAGATGATGAATTCAGAGTTGAACATGTTGACTTTGAGATGCTTATGGGATATCTAGTTTGGGATGTCCCAAAAGTAGTTATTAGTATGGAACTATAGCTCAGGAGAAAGACTAGGGGAATCTTTTATACAGAAATGATCATTGGATCTATGAGAGCTAATGAGCTCAGAAGAGGGCCTGGTACAGAGCCTTGAGAAACACCTATGTTTAGCGGGCATGATGTACATGAAGAACGCTCAAAGGAGACTGAGAGGGAACAGTCAGACAGATAGGAAGAGAACAGGGATACAAAAACCTTTTTAGTAGAACATATCTAAGAGATAAAGATCGATAATGTGAAATGCTTCAGAGAAGCCAAAGAGGACCAGAACTGACTTAATGATTGGAAGATGTTGTCATGCTTAAGTTTTCAGAGGGGTCACATAATTACCTGTAGCTTAAGATGTAAGATTTAGTGTTTGCATAGACGATTTGTAATAGAAGGAATTGTTTTCACTTTTGTTTTGTTTCCCCAGTGCTTGGAGTAGCTCCTGGTATGTAGCATTTAACAAACACTTGCTGATCAGTGGGTTGATTTTTGTTGGTTCTCTATCTGTATCCATAACTATACCACCACCACAACAGCAACAACCAGCATTTGTGTAGTCTACTACGTGCCAAAGCACTGTGCTAAACCCTTTATATATATTATTTCATTTGATCATCCTAACAACCCTAGGAGGTGGCTGCTATTCTTATCCTCGTTTTATAGCTGAGGAAGCTGAGGCAAACAGAGGTTAGTGACTTGCCTAGGGTCACACAACTTGTATGTGTCTGAAGGGAGATTTGGACTTAAGTCTTCCTTCCTGACTCCTGACTCAGACTATGTGCTGTAACATATAACAATAACTCATGTCCATAATGACAGTCTTGAGTCACTCAAAAAAGGTTAAATTATACATCATGTATATGTATACACACAGAGAGAGATGGCTGTAGAGATACATGCCTCTGTTCAATAGACTCAGCTTAACAGAGTAGGGAAATCTCCAAAATTTGATGACCCTTTTCACACATTCAATGAAATCTCATTTCAGAATTGTAAGAGTACATGAGTGGAACAAAGGTGCTGCATAACAGGGGCCTTCCCCCTGAGGAAGGAGGGTTAGTGCCTCAGAATATTTTTACCATATTTCTGACCCCCATATTCCACTCCCCCCCAATTCTTCAAACAATGGGAACAGGGATTTTGTTCGGAATGTTACAGAAGGAAACATTCTGAAAGAAATTTCACAAGAAAGTTGGTTCATTGTACAGATGCTGTGTTACTTGTGTTCAGTTGTGTCTGACTCTTCATGATCCCATTTGGGATTTTCTTGGTGAAGACACTGAAGTGGTTTGCCATTTTCTTCTCCAGTTTATTTTACAGATGAGGAAACTGAGGCAAACAGGGTTAAGTGTCTTGCACAGGGTCACCAACTAGTAAGTGTCTGAGGCCAGATTTGAACTCCAGAAGATGAGTCTTCCTAGCTCTAGGCCTGGCACTCTATCCACTGCACCACCTAGCTGCCCACGTAGCAGATGCTATATAGGATCTTTAATCTTATAACAATTGAGATGCAATTTTTTAAGTTGCTTGTGCCCAGATCCCTATTCAAAATCAAGCATTAAAGAGATCTTGGGGAAAATAATGTAACCTGCATCATGTCACCTGACAAGTTACATTCCTTTCCTATCGGTGAAGGATTTTCATCTTAGGAGTAAACCCTCCCTAAGACACCAACACAAATTTTAGAGTTAGTAATGGTTACTTCTGTTTTACATCTTATGAACAGACAGTGCAAATGAGATAGAAATGTGAGTGCACGTTTGTGAAAAATGATGCATTATGTCAGTGACACAGAAATGCTAGATGATGTCTTGAGTGGATCTAATATACCAAAGAACACTCCTAACAATAATGCAGGAGAGCATTTCTGATAGGCAAGAAAACCACTGGGGAAGACTTCTTCACCTCTGATTCATTATTAATTTTGTACAAAGAAAAGTCATGTTACTATCCATGCTTTACTATGTCTTTATGAGAAAGATATAAAAGAGAAGGAAAATCAAGTTAAATCAGAGACTTTTTTTTGGTTAGGGAATTAAATTCTATGATCACAGATGGGCTAAGTAGCCATTACAGATCTATGTCCCTCAACATATTTTTTTAAAGACTGATCTCCCTATCTTGTCCAGGTTGGAAGTGTGGTGCCACTCATGGGTCTGACCCCACTCCTGATCAACACAGAAGCTTTGACCTGTTCAGTTTCTAACCTACTCTCTTTTGCCCTCCTCGGGCAATCTGCTGGCCTCCTGCTCCTGAAAACTCACCATACTGGTGCCAGACTTAGTGTAGACACCCAGTTGGCTTTAGCTCTACTCTGGTTTAGAATTCCCAAACTCAAGATCCACCAGCCTCAGTCTTCCCAATAAACAGGGATGCGGGCTACCATGTCCAGGTGCTGCCCCACATCTACATCACATCTGTATCTATCTCTACAGCCACTGGGAGAACATCATAAGATTAAGAAGGTGGTTTGAACTAAAAAAAGATTAGTTAGCATGTTTTATGAGTCACTGAATGACTGTCATTGACCAAACCTTCCTCCAGATGATAGAGGCATGTCCTGGATTTGGCTTTATTTAACTAAATGATTACTTCAACTCACCTCTTTAATTCAATTCAAAAAACATTTATTTAGCCCCTGCTATGTGCAAGTCTGGGCCTTTCATGGCGCTGAACTCCTAGCTGGCTCTGGGCCTCAAGTTTGTGGTCCAAATGGGCTTTCTACCTTGACCTTGTCAGGAGATTATGTTTGTTCTTCCGCAAGATTCATTTTGCAATAATAATACATGTATTCATCAGGTCCAGTTTATTATAACTCATTCTATTTGCCTCTGACTGTGACTACAAGAATATTGCAGATGATTAATACTGCAATGCCCTTCTAGACAAACCTCTAAGTCTGAATCACTATTATTCACTGCTGACTACATTGGTTCCCCATTTAACACCAGATTCAGCAGAAAGCGCCAGCCCTCTTTTGCTGGCTTTTAATGAGAGAGGATCCAGTAGCATTAGGAACTGCCACATTGACTGCCTGTCTCCATGTGAACCAGACTGGAAGAACATACTGACAGCTCTGGAAGGGAGCCCACCCGTAGAGGAATAGCAGCCATGTTCAGGGAAAATCCTTCAAGCATGGAGTCCCCCACTCTAGGGATCCCCTTGGTCCCAGTAAGGCTCTATGCACAACAGGCCACTTGGTCTAAATCTCTGCTACTCTTCCATATAGATGCTCATGGAAGATAATACAGAGCCTATTTACCGAATGAAGGATTTGGCAGAGAAGAAATGTATGTGTCCCTCCCTCCTCCCCCCACCAAAGGTCCCTGAAGTTGTCTTGATCACATCATTCTTCAAATAGTTTTTTAAGAGGTGAATATATGTGAGATTTATAGCAGACTGTTAATCAGGGTTTGATTGTATGTGTGTGTATAAGAGCATATATCATAAATTTTGATTTTTCTGGGTTGCAATTGGCTGCAACATTTTTACAGTGTAATTACATCAAACCAATTCCCTGGAACCATTGGTCTATGAAAGGCCATAATCAAGCACATCTGGTTTACAGTTCTTCTTATTCACCCCAAAGGTCAGAGCAGTCTATGTTATTTCCCACAATTCACAGCTATCCTCTCCGTTCTTGCTTCCCAATTTCATTCCAAGATTCAGAGACCTAATCTTCAGTGTTGGAGTGGTTTGAAGGTTAGATATGGCAGAGCAGAAAGATCTTCAGGGATGGGGAACTTGTGGCCTTCTAGGTCCTTGGGTGCAGCCTTTTGTTTGAGTCCCAGTTTTACAGAACACATTCCTTTTATTAAGGGGATTTGTTCTGTGAAATTGGGATTCAGGCAAAGGGCTGCACTTGAGGACCTAGAGGGCCACATGTGGCCTTGAGGACACAGGTTCCCCACCCCTAAATTCTAGGTTCAAAGGCTACCACAAACACTGACTAGGATTTTGGTGTGGCTCAAATGAGATAACATGTGTAAGGTGGTTTTTAAACTTGTAAGCTATTATTATTATCATTATTTATATTTTCTGAAAATTCTATCAACATCCCAGTAAATGTGATGAGCAGAGAGCTACATGGAAGGTGTGGGGGAGGGGCCTTTTTTTCTTTTTAATTGTTTTATTAATGATCTTTTCTTTTCTTACATCACTGTCCCTTCCCAGTGGCTCCTCCCCATTGCAACCATCAAGGGAGGATTCCCTTAACAAATAAATAAATAAGTAGAGTAAAACAAGGGGTAGTTAGGTGGCTCAGTGGATGGAGCACTGAACCAGGAGTCAGGAAGACCTGAGTTCAAATCCAGCCTCAGACACACACTAGCTGTGTGATTTTGGGCAAATCACTTAACCCTGTTTGGCTCAGTTTCCTCATCTGTAGAATGAGCTGGAGAAGAAAATGGCAAACCACTCCAGTATCTTTGCCAAGAAAACCCCAAATGGGGTCATGAAGAGTCAGACAGGACTGAAACAATTGAACAACAATATAATCAAGCAAAAGAAACTGACACATTGACCAAATCAGAAAACGTATGCTTTATTCTGCACCTATAGTCCTCCACCTCTCTGTGAGCTTTTACCATTATTCCTTGGAAGCTGCAAATGGACATTACTTTGCTTCAAATCAAGTGTGTTGCTGTGTTCTTTTATATGGTTGTGGTCATTGTGTAAATTTTTCAGAAATCTACCTTCAAGCCAAGTCTGTCTGACCCCTTTACTGTATTATAACTTTCACCATCCTTTTGCTACTGCATCTGCTTTCCCCTCACATATTGTTGCCAGAAAGCTATATGAAAGAACCTGCAGTTTCCCACCAGTAACCCGATAAAGGCGAATGCAGATGGAGACCTTTTGACTGAATCCCAAGCCTGAATTAGCATCAGCTCAAGGGTAGGAGTGAGGAAAGGGGCAGAGTATGAGGTGCTTAGGAGACTGAGTCCAAACCATCCCAAGCAGCTCAATAGCACTTATCTCATTTCCACCAGGGACTCCAAAACCCTGGCTTTAAAAACATGTTAGGAATTATACTGTAATTAGAAAGGGATCGCATTCAGGGTTTGAAAGAGAAGAATAAACAAAAATACTGACATTTCTCCCTGTCTTCAAAAGTGCTTAGACCAAACATACCCCCTCCTCTCCTCTAGGGAGACACATGACCTTCTTTTAACTCTTCCTCTTTATTCAGGATGATGAGCTAGAAAGAGGGGCAGCTAGGTGGTACAGTGAATAGAGCACCAGGCTGGGAGTCAGGAAGAATCATCTTCCTGAATTCAAATCTGGCCTCAGACATTTACCAGCTGTATGATCCTGGGCAAGTCATTTAACACTGTTTGCCTCAGTTTCCTCATCTGTAAAATGAGCTGGAGAAGGAAATGGCAAACCACTCCAGTATCTTTGCTAAGAAAACCCCAGTTGGGGTCATGAAGAGTGAGACATGAGTATGACTCAATACAAGATAGAAAGAAGTTCACTCATGAGCTCATTAAGAGAGGATGGGCTAACCTGCAAGCTGTGACTTTCTCCTGGGTTTCTTTTCCTTTCCTTGGTGCCATCCTCAGCTGGCACTGGTGCCAGAGGCCAAAATTCAGTTCTGCTCTCTCTTCCTCCTGGGAGAGAGACACACACCTCTGCCTGAGTCCTTGGAGGCCACAAGCTGAACACATTCTTAGGAGCAGAGAAACATAGATATAGATCTGGAAGGGACCGTAGAGGACATCTACTCCTAGCCCTTTTGTATTACAGATGAGATGACTGAGACCTGAGAAGGCTAGGTCCTGGCAAGGCCTCTGGGCTCATCCCTCTCCACACTCTTTCTGAGTCTCCAGTCAGTGACTACACAGAGGCTTTGCACTGAAGTACAGTCAAAATTTCTGGGTATAGCAAGGAAGCGATTTCTGTCTCTGCAAAAACTGTCTCTATTGGGGGGTCCAATTGTTCCTGCTAGAGCAAGCACACCAAAATGATCATGATGATGGCGGTAATAATAAGGTTGTATTGAATTCCAGCAGTGATCAATCCATGTGTCAGTCCCTAATCTTCAGCTGTTTCTGCTTCTCCCTTCAGTTATGGCCTTGTCTTCTCCTTCCAAAAAGGTTAGATTAGGAGAAGAAAGTGATTCTCGTGGGATCAGAGAATTACAAACAAGAGCCAAGAGAGAAACTTCGTTATTAAAGTATTGAATTGCACATCGATTGGGGGTTATTCCAATCAATCTGTTCAGGGCTATTGCTCCTACATCAGCCTGAGGGCCAGGCCCCCTCTTTCTCTATCAGGAAAGGTCTCATTACAACCTAGTTTCCTTTAGGAAAACATCTTAAGAAGGACTTAAGGTGGGGGATGGGGGGAGTCCCCCAGACCCAAAAGAATTATTTGAATTTTAACTTTTGTGGCCATGACTAAGAATCACTAGGGTTTGGTAGGGTGTTTTTTTCCTCCCACTTTCTTTAATGAAAATGTATGACTTGAGAATTGATTTGTCATCGTCTGGTTTTAAATGAAAATTTTCAGACTGGAAAATAATAATAATTGTGTCACTTTCTTGATTTCATCCATGTTGAGAAGTATTAAGAAGCATTGCTATCTCAGAGGACAGACGGTCCCAGTGAGTTTAAGCATTGAATTGGACAGTTCAAATCATTTCAAGAGAAGGACCCACCTTTTGATTTTTTTAATTATTTTTTAAAATTTAAGTTAACTTTTATTGATGCCTTTTATTTTTATATCACATCCATTTCCAAGAACTCTCCCCCCCATCCAATCAACTGTCCATTCTAATAAAGATTAAGCAAGCAAGAGAAAAAAGAGCAGTGTATCAAGATCAGCGGACATACTGTCTATGTCTGTCCACACCCACACCTCTCTACCAGTGCAATGAAAAGAGGGACGATATCACATTTTTAAATGATATGCAGTATTCCCCTTCTGAACCTAGATTTATGGGAGGTTTGTAATCGAGAGTAACTTCGATTTTTCAGATGAGGTCAGATTTTTTAAAATCACCAGAGATGACTGCTTTGTAATAACTTGACAGCATTGGGGTAAAACATTATACCTTTAGTCTATTGTTGTTTTAAATCAAGCAATCAATTAACATTTATTAAGCACCTCCTATGTGCCAGGCAGTGTGCTAAGTGCTGGAAATAATAAATAAAGAGGAAATTAATAAAAAGGCTGAGAGACAACATAACATAGTAGATAGAGAATTGGCTCAGAGTCAGAAAGACTGGGGTTCAAATTGACACAAAATGGCTTACGTGACCCGGGGCAATTCACTTAATTCCATAGAGTCCCATGCAATTGTCTAAGACTTACAAGTAGCAGAACAGGTGTGTCTTTGCAGTTACTGTCTGGGAGTTCCCCATACAGATGAACTAAATCCCAAATGCAGTAAGAAAAAAAACAGACACACCCCTAAAATAAAAAGGTTTCAGGTTATCTTCATCACAAAATGGCACTGATACCCAAGGGCTCTGTACTTCCAGCTTCTCTTGGAAACAACTATTTTACTCTTCAGGAAAAGAAAAGGGGAAAAAAGAGGTAACATGCCATCTAAGTCACTGCTCTGAAAGTTAGCACACCTTGAACACAAACCAAATGAAAGTGGAATAGTAATGATTAGCTTGTGTGTGTGTGTGTGTGTGTGTGTGTGTCTGTGTGTGTGTACATACATATATACATATTTTTTTCATATATATTTTTCAGTAGAATGTGGGAAGAGATAGGTTGTAGGTGGTATTCAAAATATAATAGGTGTGGACTCTGCCTATGTTGTTATTCATTTGTGTTTGACTCTTCGTGACCCCATTTGGGGTTTTTTTGGCAGAGATGCTGGAGTGGTTTGCCATTCCTTCTCCAATTCATTTTATAGATGAGGAAATTGAGGTAAATAGGGTTAAGGGACTCGCCCAGGGTCACACAGCTAGTAAGTGTCTAAGGCCAGATTGAACTCAGGAAGATGAGGTGCAGTACTCTATCCACGGAGCCACCTAGCTGCCTGAAGGGCTCTGCCCACAGACTATCAGTTGGTTCCTTCTACTCTGCATCTACTGCTCTGCCTGGTTTCAACTCCACAGAACAAGATGACCCTCAAGGTAATCTCATCTCCTTTAATCTTGTCACCATTTTGCAAACTCAAGCCTCAACTGACACTCCCTCTCTCAGCCTCTTCTCTCCTCTGATTGGAGGACTGAGGGGTGAAGTACTAAGCTTCTCCCAATGCCTTCCATTACAGAGGGCAGAAACTGGACTTTTTTTTTTTTAGCTCACATCACTCTATATCTGCTGTTCTCCCTGGTTTCAACTCTGTGGAACTAGATGCCCTATGGGGGGGGGGGTGTAACCCCTGGTGTCTCTCCTATCCCACTTTCCTGCCTCCTTTTATATGCTATCTCTCCCTACACCTTATATTGTAAGCTCTTTGAAGGCAGGGACTGTGTTGTTTTTTTTTAATTATTAATTGTATCCCCAGGGCTTAGCACAGTGGCTGGCATTTAGTATGTGCTTAATGAATATTGATTGGATTATTGGTTTAGATCCAGATCCTTCCAGAAGGCACATTCAAGAAGACTCTCCATGGTGCTTGGTTGGGGAAACAGATTTTCCCATTTTCAGAACAGAAGGTAAAAATCATGAAACTAATAGGTGTAGAGAAAAACTTAGTGAGGTCTGCAATGACAGGATTTATCTTCTTGGAACAAGGATTTTACTTGCTCTAGCTAGAGAAAGAGTTAATGATGCTATGTATTTATATAATGCTTTATATTTTGTCAAAACACTTTCAGATACATTATCTCATTTGACCTTCTTGATACGCACTGTGAGTGTAAAAATAACGAATATTAGTGCCCACTGAGTAAATGCCTTTTTTTTTGAGTGCCTTTTCTTGCCATTTGAGGCTCTCTATAAGTCAGTGGTACCCTTTCTTTCTGGCTTTCTGTTATAATACTTCCCTCAGAATTCTACACACCAGACAAGCTGATCTACTATCTGTTCCCCAAATACAGCATGGGCTCTCCCCTTCCCCTGCCATTGTTCACACTATTACTTATGCCTGCTATGCCCTCCCTCCCCTCTTCATCTGGCAAATTTCAACCCCTGCCCTCAACATTAAAGCCCAACTCAAATTCACCACCTTCCACCCTTCCAGGACCTTTCCATTGTCTGAATTTCTATACCATTTTGTTTTGTATCTCTCTGGGTACCTGCCATATAATATAGAGATAGGGACAGGACCTGTGATTTCATTGAGAAAGGGAACCCCTAGATGAAGAAATCTCTTCTACCAATTCAGGTTGGCACTTTCTCTTCAATTGAACTCTCTTAAGTTCCCTAGATCACTGAGAGGTTAAGTGACTTGTCTAGGGAGTGACATTTGAACTCATGTCTCCCTGACTCTGTTCACTATACCATGCTGCCTCCCTTCCTATATAATACAGTAAAATATAATTATCTCTCTTATTCTCCTATCATATTGTAAACATTACCATGACTTATCTAAATTTGCTTTCTTCCATGATGTCTAAAACAGTGTTCTACATAGTGTAAGCATTTAAATCATTATTTGCTGAAATGTTTTAATCAACCAGAGATGAAATTAAGGCTCAGAAAGGCTAAGCGACTTGACCAAGATCACTCGACTAGTTAGCATCAGATCTGAGTCTAGAGCTAAGCCTTCTGACCCCTAAGTTAGTTCTCTTTCAACTATACCAAGTGGCACAATTCCAGTAAAACAATTAACATTTGCTTATTTCTAGCCAGAAGCTTTCATTTTCTCTTTGGAAGTCTACTCTCTTCTCCATTCTGGAGAGCAGTTGCTAAGACATATGCTTTTCCTTTTCTATATAACTTGGAAGTGAAGCTGAATTATCGCAAATTCTCCCTCTTAAACAAAAAAATGCACCGAGCATGACAGTGAGATTCTTCCCTTTACGCGTGAGATAGTGTTTGCTATATTGTTTCTCAGTACAAAGATATTTCGCTTTGCCTCTTTCCCACATAGTCTGGCTTACTTCTCAGTGCACCAGAAAGTGTCTGACTATAACCAGCAACTATTCTCCCAACCAATAGTATCTGTTTTGGGGGGATTTTTGGTTTGTTTGTTTTTTTTTTTTGGTTAGGCAGTTGGGGTTAAGTGACTTGCCCAGGGTCACACAGCTAGTCAGTGTCAAGTCTTTGGTCTGAGGCTGGATTTGAACTCAGTTTCTCCTGACTTCGGGGCCAATGCTCTATCCACTGCACCACCTAGCTGCCCCCCAGCCAATACTATCTGGAAAAGTCTAGGTATAATGACTGGATAACAATCACCTGCATAATGCATCTGGCAAGTTACCTATGTTCTGTCAGTCATTCAGTATGAATTCAGGACATAGAATACTGCCATAGACTACACATGAAAAAAAAAATAAACAGAATTACTTAGATTTACTTAGAGAGTTGACGAGTACTCATACCTTGGTGACGTAGTCCATTCCATTTTTGGACAGCCCTGATTGTTAGGAGGCTTTTCTGCCAATTTGTAGTTTCTATTCGCTGGACCTAGTTCTGTCTTCTAGAATAATGCAGGATACATCTGACCTGGATTCAAATCCCACCTCAGATAGCAATTGGCTATAAGATCTTGGAAAAGTCATTTATTTAATGTTTGCCTCAGTTTCCTCAACTGAAAATGGAGATAATAATAGCATCTATCTCCCAAGGTTGTTGTGAAGATCAAATGAATTAGTATTTCTAAAGGACTTAGCACAGTTCTACGTAGCACAGATGCTACATAAATTCTAGCTGTTGTTGTTGTTGTTGTTACATCTAACAGCCCTTTGAAGCTGTGAAGACTTGGTTTCTTGGTTGCTGTCCCAAAGCTTATAATCTGTAACAGGGTCAAGAAAACACACATACATATGTATGCAGAAACATAAGATATTTAAGTTATGACCTAGCTAATGGTATGTGTCAATTATATATTATATCATTGGTATGATCACTAACTCCACTTAGATCACCACCTCTCCATAGCTTAGCAAACAGTATTCACAAGGAGGTTTGGCTGTAAAATCCATTACCCCGCAGCCTGTCCAAATTAGCTAGCCTGGTCCTTGGACAGAAAGTTTGTTGCTGAGTCCATACTTGAAATCCTTCCAACTTGATAGCACCTGCCAAAGGTTAGGCTCCATTGGCATAGACTTTGAGAACTCTGAATTCTCACCATGATGAAGCATTAGAACAAGATTTTAGTGAAATTTAATAATAGCTTGTCTTTTCATTGTTTTTAAATTTCCAAAGTGCTTCACATACATTACATCATTTGAGCCTTGCCACAACCTTGCAAGGTACACAATGCAAGTGTTTTTATTTTCATTCTACAAATAAGGAAACTGAGGCTCAGAGAGGTTATGTAACTTACTCAAGGTCACCTCTCCACATGTTGGAGCAATGAATCACACCCAAGTCTCTTTGCACGAATGCTTCTCCCTATGACTTCCTTCCCTCTACTGTAAACAGACAACATCACTTAGCAAATTCATTAATTAGGGTCATTCTATTATCAACTCTAATCATTTTTTAGCTTGAACTGAGTCTTAGTTTATTATAGTCATTACTACCTGTCAGTAAGAGATAATGAGCTTGGATTTTATAAGTGGCTACCATTAATAATAACCACATGCTTTGTGATTTTCCTAGAATGGTCCTGGGCTGACTCAATGTTTTCATATAACCAATGATTGTAATAAGGTACAAGGTTTCATGAAAAGTAACAAATTATTAGATTATTTTTCATAACAGTAATTACCATGTGCATTCAGGAGGGTAGACAGGGAATAGATTGTCACATTGGAATGCAGTGGAATCAATCAGTTGCAATTAAAAGGAGGCGAGAACTGCCAGAGAGGCAAGACGGATGCACTGTTGAGAGAAGGACATGCATTCTATTAAGAACTTTCAGGTCCTTTCTGGATAGACTTTATATGCTTTTATGGCTCTATGATCTCATCAATAGTGTCACTCTGTCCACTAGAATAGATCACAGACCATCCATCTTTTCTCATCCTATGTGATCCTTAGCCATGTCCTTCCATAAACTCTCAATTGAAGCACCCAATGTGCTTTTAGCATTTCATGGTTACATACTCCCTGTTCATTTATTATTCTTCCCCCTCCCTGCATAATCAACCCATCTCTTTTTCCAGTCAGATTTTTCCTTTGAGTCATCTGCAGTTATCCAAATATTCAGAGATACTGAAGTTTCATTACTTGGAGCTATATAACATCAGCAGAAAAATACTAAGGTTGAAAAGATGCTTAAGTGCCAGGGTGAAAAGCTTATGCTTTTAAACCTTAAAAGCTTCAAATGCAAATCAGTCCCATCTCCTTCTACAGACAGACTGAATCAAATGGCTAAGTGTCTAAAGCATTATAAAATGTGACTATGGCTATAGTTGTTTTTTTTTTAAATTCTCATGTTTTTGTCTGATTCTTATAAACTGGCAAAAACTAAGAGATGCTGTATATCTCATAGTTCAGCAGGGTCAATTTGTACCAAAAATGAAAAGTATTTAAGAGAGAAGTAATGAATAAGTAACATTTTAAAGTTTAATCAAATAAAGATAATTTCATTAGCAAATCAAGTTATAACATATTTGTACTTTAAATTTGAGTTAAATTTAATTTTTATATTAAAAGAAAAAAATGTTTCCAAAAAAAAACCTACTTTGAAATGAGAGTTATGCTGGCCTCAAGAATCATCAGAACCTTTAAGGTTCCTTATATTTTCTGGAAACTCCTGAATTACTAGAAAAAGAACCCCCCCCAATTTTACATGAGTAATCATACACCTTGCCTCAATTATTCCATTGCTAGGAATATGCTCTGAAAGTGTTATCAAGAACAAAAAAAGCTATGTATTCAAATATTTTCATGGCAACATTGCATGCAAATTTTTTTAAGTTAGCAACCTAATGTCCAAAAAGGAGGGATGAGTTAAATAAATTGTAGTAAAGTAATGTAATGAAACCAAGAGGCACAAAAATACAATGAAATTGGGGTGGGAGAGACTCTATTAAATAACATAAAATGAAGGAGGATAGACAGCACAGACTAGTGGATAGAAAACTAGCCTATGGCAAGGATCAAGTCTCATTGTTGGCACATACCGATTGTGTGATCCTGGGCAAGTCACCTAACCTCCAGTGGCCTAAGTTAGAGGTATCACACTCCTGAGTACAGTGGAAGCAGATTAAAATTGAGAAATGTTTAACAACAACAATAACATACATACATATATATTATATATACATATATACACACACACATATAATACAATATAGATCATGCTAATTTGTAATTTTCTAAGTCAACATGTGACCTGTAGGGATCTGCTTCTATTCAATGCCATTAGTCTAGGGGACTTTCTAAGACTGTAAGTTGCAGAGGAAATGTAGATCTGTACTATTTTTTGAATGCAAGTCATTGTTGATAACGTGCAACTTAATTTATGCTCCCCTCCCCATAGATTGTTCCATTGCCCTCTAGGCAATTCTTCAGAAATTTTCATGTACTCTGATTTTCAGACTTACAGCATTTCTGGGGAAATTTTGCTCTTGAAAAAGTAGGCCTTTATGTCCATGAGTCTTTTGGGATCATTCAAAGTTCTTTGTAGTTTCCAATTCAAATCCAGCACATCCTTCTTCTATTCCATTCTGAGCAAAATCCATTGTACCTTGCCCTTTGTTCCTAGCATATATGTGTGTGTTTGTATGTATATATCTGTGTATGTATATACGTGTGTATAAATAGATACATGTATGTATTACATACATCTATACATACATGTTAGACTAAATTCAGTAGTGTGACCATATAACTTCATGTCACAATTTGGAAATATACATTATTTATCCTCTTCATTTGCCCCATATATCTTAGGAGGCTGGTATTTTTTTAAGTAGCAATAGCTCTTATTGAAGAGATAACATTATTTTATGCAAACCAGTATAATTCCATCTGCAAACAGAAGTATCTTAAGGACCTTACCTTCTATAGGAAATCCTGCTTGTATTTAGACTCTGAATGAAAGATGTTCTATAAGAGTGATGAGCACCTTTAGCAAACATCTCTCTTTTTTGTATTTCACTTGACTCTGATCAGATGATCATTGAATAGAGTTGTTTCTGTAGTTGCAGCTATTAAATGATCTTGTACAAATGAATGTATCAATGAAAAAGCATTAATTAAGTGCTGGCTATGTATCAGTCACTGTGCTAGACTCCAGGGATACAAATATAAGCAAATAAGACAACGTTTGCGCTCAAAGAGCTTCTATACCAAGTGAAACCTCGTATTCAATCAGGAAACATTTATTAAGCACCTATTAAGTGCCAGGCAGTATGGTAAGCACTGAGCACTGTAATTCACTATAATTTTCAGTTAATCTTGTCATTGGACGATATAGTTGGCTACAAAAAAAATCATCTGCAAAAGCCTGCTGGTTCTTTTCTCATATTTTTGTCAAAGATGTACTCAACGCAATCATAGAACATTCTCATAAAGATTGTGTAGACAAAAGTCTTTAGTTGCTAATGCCTTTTTTGGTGGCCTTTCTTTGGGGGGAAGGGTCCTAACACTGTCTATGTTGGAGTTTTTTTTTCTTTTTTTTAATAAATTATTCCTCCTTTAAGATACTTTAACACTGGATCACTGAATGCCTTTGAAATTTTGTTGCCTCAAACACACATTCCTCCTTTGGGTAAATATTTGGTAGATTGGCAGCTTTTCCTTATTTCACCATCATAAGGGTCATTTCTACTTCCTCATATAGTATATTGGGTAGTAAAGTGTTAGTATCCAAATGTGGCAGTTTTACTATCCAGGGAATAGGTCACAATGGAATGGCTAGCAGCCCTATTCTACTTTCCCTCTTTTTGTTTTCCTCTTTTTAGTTTTACTTATTCATTTTCCTGGAGCGACTGGCCTTAGCTTATCTCATGCCAATCTTCCTTCGTTTTGTCCTCCATTGTTCTTTTTCTGTTTCATAAAGTTGCATTTTTCATAAAATTCCATCCTCTTCCTCTCTAATTTATCATAGGAGCAATGGTCTAACGCTGGAAATCAATGGCCTAATATTAAGCAGGTCTATTTAAAGTCTCTCCATGGGCTGCCATGCCTCTTCATTTGGCAAGGAGGTGGAGTGATTACTGTCTAACAGGGTTTCTGGGCTCTTTGGACTCCTTGTCATCACAATTGTTTCACATTGCTTAAATTTCTTGAGAATTTTTTGAAAAAACTGGGGATATTTAACCTAAAGAAGAGAGGACTTAGAGAGAAACTTCTCTAAGAAATAATGATAGAAAATATTAATGACTTTACTTTTATCCATTTTTCATTTTTTAAGTCATTAGCCTGTTTAAATAAGTCATGTTGGAGCTGCTATAATTACACACAGTTGTCCCCTCTTCATTCTTTCTTCTAGCTTGACATTATTTGAACTTTGACCTCAAACAGTTGACAAGCTGACAGCACACAGATAACTGATTCCAAAATGATTCCCACATCAATAGCCAATTTCGTTTTTTGTGATGTTGTTTGGTTCTTGTCATGTTAACAAGCTTTCATGATAAAGAGGTTTCAAAAGAGAAGAGATAGAACCTATTAATAACCATCTGAAAAATGTTCAAAATCACAAATAATTTGAAAAATGCAAATGAAAACAACTCAGGAGCATCACCTTGTATCCGTAAAGCTAGAAAAAAGACTGAAAGATGGGAAAACTCACTATTGAAAGGTATGCGAGAGGAAAGACATGAAAATTTTCTGTTGAAGGAGTTGGGTGTTGGTTCAACCATTCTGGGAAACAATTTGGAATTTTTCCAGAAAAGTTGCTAAATTGTTCAAACCTTGACCCACAGATTGCGCAACTGGCATTCTATCCCAAGAAGGTATTGTTAACAAGAAAAGGCTCCTACATACAAAAATGTTCATAGCCCTGTTATTTCTGATAAAAAAAATTGTTTAATGATTAGGGAATAATTGAATAAACTATGGTAAATGGAGTTAATGGAATATATAGGACCTTAAGGAATGAGAAGCAAGAAGGGGTAGTATATAGAAGGCCAGCTCTGGAGTTGGACATTCAAATTTTCTTCCATGGGAACATGGCCCAGAAAAGCAGTCTACCATTCTACAATTCTAGAACCTAGATTCAATCCCTGCCTCTCACACATACTAGCTGCCTGAGCATGGGCAAGTCACCAACATCTCAGTATCTCAGGCAACTTTCCAAGACTGTAAGTTGCAGATGAGTGGCTGGTCAGCATTTGTGAAGGGAGATCCCACACCAGGATTGCTTACACACAAAAATCAAAGGTCCACATTACAAATATGAAGAATTTAGAGAAACATGAGAAGACCTGTATGAAGCTTAAATAGCAGTCAAGAAACAATAGATTTTTTTAAACAATGGCTACAATAAAGTAAAGTTAATACTGAGAAGCAAATTAATTGCTGGTCAAATACATTACTTTGTGATAGTATCATACTGTCAAAGATAAAAGATAGCTTTTCTGTTAACGATCAGCAAACTAACTTTTTTCTGGGAATGTACCTTATGGCAGGGTTAAGGCATTATTTGGACATTTGTTAGGAAGTATCTGCCATAGCAAAATGTGCCAATAATTTTTTTTTTTTTGCTGAGACAATCGGGGTTAAGTAACTTGCCCAGGGTCACATAGCTAGTAAGTGTCAAGTGTCTGAGGTCACATTTGAACTCAGGTCCTCCTGACTCCAAGGCCAGAGCACTATTCACTGTGCCACCTAGCTGCCCCCCTTTTCTTTCTTTCTTTTTTCTTTTTTCTTTTCTTTTCTTTTTCTTTTTTTTGCCAATAATTTTAAATGAAGCACTCAATTTATTTTCAAAAAGATGTCATTTTTGTTGTTGTTCAGTTGTGTCCAATTTTTTGTGACCCTGTGGACCACAGTGCATCAGTACTGTTCATGGGGTTTTCTTTGCAAAAATACTGGAGTGGTTTGCCATTTTCTTCTCTGGTGGATTAGGGCAAAGAGGTTAAATGACTTGCCCAAGGTCACACAGCTACTAAGTGTCTGAGGCCAGATGTTAACTGAAGTCTTGTTGACCCCAGGCCCAGTCCTATATTCTACCTGTCTAGCTGCCCCTAGGTCATACATGTGTGATATGCAGGAGTGAGGCTTCTGCATAACCTCTAAGTCTTCCACCTCTTTCATTTCTTCCCCTCTCATCATATTTGCCAACATCGTTCGCTGTTCAGAGTTTGCCTTGCATCACAGGTATTTCTTGCCATGTAAGGGGAATCTTGTCACAGTCTTCACAGACACTTTGTTTCTTCCTCCTCTGCAGCAGATGTTGAAGGATAAACTGAAATCATCGTCATGGTGATCTTTTTGCTTGTGTTCATTGTGAGGACTGAAAAGTGAGAGGACCAAAAACCCCATAAAATGAGGTTTTCACAGATTTCTTTATTCATCTTCTCAAGGGAAGCTAATGAATCATCTTTTCATTCGGCTGCAACTCCCCTGTACCATTTTGTTTCATGTAGGGCGGGGATTCTTAAAAAATTTTTGTCTAATGGATCTCTTTGACATTCTGGTGAAGCCTATGGACCCTTTCTCAGTGTAACATTTTTTGGTTTTTTGGTGAGGCAATTAGGATTAAGTGACTTGCCCAGAGTCACACAGCTAAGTAAGTGTCAAGTGTCTGAGGCCACATTTGAACTCAGGTCCTCCTGACCCCAGGGCCAGTGCTCTATCCACTGTGCCACCCAGCTGCCCCTCAGGGTAACATTTTAACATTGGAATACAGTTATCAAGGCATTTAAAAAATTAAACCAAGTTCATAAATTCCTTATTTAAAATCATTGATTTAGAGCAAGAATGTGAAATGTTAATGATTCCATTCCCATAGCAGCATAGACAGTGGCATGTCATTGGACCATGATCTCACATTAACCAATCAATAAGCATTTCCTAAGTACCTATCATGTGCCAGGAGCTGTAGTAAGTGCTAGGGATACAAAGAAAGACCAAAGACTTACCTGAACTCAAGAAGATTATTCTCGTTTGTTTTATTCTACTGGGGGAAGAAACATGTACATAGATAGGTATATACACAAAACACTACCAATGGTTAAATTCATGTTTCTAAGCAGTTTAAAATTATAATTCTTAGTGTCCTCTGCCCCCTTCCCCTCCCTGCCCCAAACCAATTTGCACTTTATCACTGTGGAAATGGAAGAGGTCCAAATCTGCTTGAGCATGAGTTCAACTGCCACGACCTTTGAGAACTCAGTCTCTTGAGGAGTCCGCACCAACTGCCCTGAAGCATTGCCAGAAGGTGGAGTACAGAATTGTTGTTTCAGATTTAATCTGTCCAGTCACCAGAGCCTAACCGGTCAATATTTCAGGGCTCTTGCCAGGCCTTCACAGCTCCCATAGGGGTCTCAGGGCACATAGATCATCAGCTGTACATCATCCTAGCTGGCATTTTGCCTTGCTCCTCCACACAGCCTGGATAATGGTTGGACTTTGAGGGACTTATTTTTCTTTATTATTATTATTATTATTAGTCAACAAGCACCTATTAAGTACTTACCAGGTGGCACAGTGGATAGAGCTCTGGGTTTGGAATCAGGAAAGCTCATCTTTATGAGTTCAAATCTGGCCTCAGACACTTACTAGTGGCGCAACCCTGGGCAAGTCACTTAACCCTATTTGCCTCAGTTTCTTCATTTGTAAAATGAGCTGGAGAAGGAAATGGCAAACCACTTCAGTATCTTTGCAAAGAAAATCACAAATGGGGTCACAAAGAATTGGACATGACTGAAAAACAGCAATGCGCTACAAACTGTGCTGAGCTCTGAGTGTATAAAGAAAGGCAAAAACCTGGTCCCTGCCATCCAGGAGCTCGGGTTCTATCGGAAGAAACAATGTATAAACCATGTACATGTGACATACATACAGAGTAGCTGAAAAGTAATCTTAGAGGGAAGGCCCTGAGGGGAGGGGAGAGGGGATTTGGGAGGCCTTCTATAGAAGGCTGGGTCTTTAAGGAAGCCCGGGAAGCCAAGGAGGCAGAGGTGGGAAGGGAGAATGTGGCACAGTTATGAGATAGAAGTATACAAAGCACAGCAAGAAGGCAGGTGTAGCTATAGCATAAAGGATGTTGAAGACAGTAAAGTATAAGAAGGCTGAAAGGAGCCAGGTAGACTAGGGAGCCCCCTAGTCTTAGGACTTACCTTCTCCTGAGATTCTTAAACCTTCTTTGTGTGATAGACCCTTTGGGCAGGCCAGTAAAATCCATGCACCCCTACAAGAGAAAGCTATTTTTAAATGATTACAAAGGAAAACAGTTATGTTGAAATAAAAATGGTTTTTTTTTCCTATGAAAGTTAACAGACCCTCCCCTTAAATCTATCAGTGGGGATGTCTGGATCCCCTTTGTTAAGTCCAGTTTGAAAACAGGGCAACTTGTTCTCTGAATTTGGTTCCACTACTCATCCTGGGAAAGAGTGAAGAATTGCGCTTTAAACCCAAAGGATGAAAGCCATCTCCTTCCTTTACCCAGGAGGCAGGCATAGGTGGGGGTCTCTTATGTGCAAAGGGTCGAATAGATTTGAGAATTGAGGATCCTTCAGATATTTGAAGTTTTGCGGTCGAAAAGGTCTTTAATCTCAATGACCAGGCTACTATAGCAAGCTGGTTCTGGTTCCTAATGTCTCACATTTGTATTCTGGGAGTTGTTTTCCATGTCTTCAAAGCCCACCACGGTTTCAAGGTGATGGATGCTACTTCTATTGGCCTCTTCTTTGCACTCCTCAAATTGCTGATCATACTTTTTTATGTCCTCCCCATCTAGCCCGCTCAGCCTCTATGCCCAGGACTTGAAGTTGAATGATTATTTCTAGCTCTTACCAGGGTTCTACACAATCTACAATTTTAGCAGTGATCTCAGGGGGTTCATTGCAGCAAACATCTAATTCATGCTGGGATGGTAATAGACATACTCCATTTTTCTATCTTTTAATAAAGTGATTGACAGAAACAAGTGGGCAACAAAGGACTCTACGGGGAAGCATTTCCCCTCCCTGAGCCCAATAACATGTTCCTTCCCCCAATAACTGATACTAAATGAGACTAATGTCTAATTAAGAACTTGATTGTGTCCTAAAATATTTCTCCTCAGGAGTCTCATAAATTGAATCCAAGTCATTAGCAGAAGTCTGAGCAGACTAGGGAAGGCACTGATGGTTCTGACCTCACCCTATTTGGCCCTTTTTCTGTGCTATTTGAAATCGTTTATGGGCCTTCTGGCTCATCCAGGTCACATTGAAGAGGGCCTGGTATGGTTCTACTTCAAGATGTATTGAACCCCTGATACCAAACTACAAAAACAGGAAAAATACCTGGCATTTATAGCACTTTATGACTTACAAAAACCCTTTACGTTTGAATCTCCCAACAAAGATGTTGGGGACAGGCAGCTAGATGGTGCACTGGATACAGCACTGGCCCTAAAGTCAGGAGGACCTGAGTTCAAATCTGGCCTCAGACATGTAACACTCACTAGCTGTGTGACCCTGGGCAAGCCACTTAACTCCATTGCCTAGCCAAACAAACAAACAAAAAAGATGTTGGGGAATTGTTCTACTTATTACCATTATACAGAGGAGGAGGCTGAGACTCAGGCTCCAGGGTTATTTAACTAGTCTGAGGCAAGATTTGAACCCAAGTCTTCCCACTCCAGGTCTAACAGTCTGTTCACCAACAGAGCTACCTCAAGGTCATTGCCAAGGAATAAGTAACAGTGTTCCAACTCTTCTTTGGTGTTGTCTACTAAACAATATTCTGACTCCTCAGCTGAGCATTCAAAGCCCTGAAGGACTCTGACATACCTTTGCAAGCCTTATCTCACTCCTATTCTCTGGGCAGCTAGGTGGCAGCAGTGCTGGGCCTAGGGTCAGGAAGACCTAAATTCAAATCTACCTCTGACACTTACTAGCTGGGTGACCCTGGGCAAGTCTCTTGACCTCTGTTTACCTCAGTTTCCTCATCTGTAAGATGGGGATAATAATAGTACTTCCCTTCAAGGGTTGCTGGAGAATCACATGAGATAATAATTTTAAAGTGCTGAGCATAGTACCTGGCACATAGTAAACATTCTATAGATGCTATTATTATTATTAGCTATGTTTCTGTTATATCTTCAGCACTCCCCAAACACATCCCACAATTTCTTACTTTGCTTTCTCTGCTCATTCCCCTGTCTCCTTCTGTCCAGACCTTTCCCTTCCTTCATGTCCAGCTCGGATGCTATCACTTTCTCTATAAAGCATTCTCTCATCACTCAGTAGCATTCTCTGATTTCTTCCTCGAGATCTTCCTAATACTTTATAGCCCTCGTGAGCATTCAGATTATACTTTGCATTAAAGGTATGTGAGCATGCGTCATTTCCCTATCATAGAGCATTAACTCCTTGGGGGCAGGAACCACATCTTATTCTCCTTGGTATTCTCAGTGCCTAGGATAATGTACACAGTAGGCATTCGGGAGAACTTCAATATTGATTTTCAAGTTCTTGCAGCTGCAAAGGCACCCAGATGACCACAGGATCACATTTCTAAGAGCTGGGAGGGACGTTAGAAGCCAATGAATCCAACTCCCTCATTTTACAGATGAAGGGACGTCTTTTGCCTAAGGTCACACAGATAGTGTCAGAGGTGAGATTTGAACCTGGGTCCTCTGACTCCTGAACTACAGCTATACCATACCACTCTATACTTCCTATCCTACCCTTCCTGTGTCCCTCCGTTACAAATTATAAGGGAATCCATAAAGCCACGTGGACCAGAGCTAATGAAGTTGATGATATTCTAAAACACGGGTGTCAAACTCAAATAAAAAGAGAGACCACTGAACTGTATAGAAGGAGGACCTCTGCAGTCCAAATATTGATATTTGGTCTACAATGTGTTTGACATCTCTGATCTAAAAAGCATCAACATTTGGTTTCTCTAGCAAGCCAACAAATTTCAGTGATCTCTCCATTCCCATATTAACAGCACGATGATGTAAAAAAATTAGGAAAAGACACCTATAAGGTTTTAAATTTTGAGCTTCCTTCCCCACTGTCGATTTGTTCATTGGCGATCTAATCTCCAGGGAGCTATCTTCTAGTCAAAGCCTCCCAGGGAGAATGATTCTATTTCTTCTGCAGATATTATCTTCCCAGATTTAGCTGCTCTCTCTCAGCAAAGTATTACTAACTGTATATCTCACCTACTTCTTTCACACTGTGGTTTGGGCCTTTTTCTTCTTTTTAGGTCCTAGTTAGGAATAGAGAATAGTTATTTAATTGTCTATGCATAAAATAACTTCAGAAACCTAAAGACAATTATTGAATTATCAGGCCTCATAGCTTTTTCTTCTGGTCGAATGATTGTAGTGGCCTTGACTCTACCTCACAGGTAGACTCAGAATACAGGTCCAATGGGTGTGAAAGTAACTTTGCATGGAGTGTAGTATTGATGCCCAGACTACTTACTACTTCTGGGATATGGACACAATCCTTCCCAGATCGTTGCTCCTCTAACGCAAATGCTTTCACAGTTCTGATCCTGGCATCTAGGACATAGGAGGAGACGGTTTACTACCACCACAAGCATCCCATTTCCTGGCTTGTGGGCATGAGTTACTGGCTTTGATTCACATCCTACCCTGTTTCTTCAACCAAAATGGTAGCAAATAAAAGTGAGAGAATTAAAAATAATGACAGTAACTCATCCATTTTCTGCTCATATAGTTTGTTTTCTGGCCCTTTAACATCAATGTGTCTTGAAAGAGCATTAAAATAAGTCAGGATACCAGTGTTTTCAGCTCTGCCATCACCTATCTGTGTGACAATCAAGAAAACATTTTATCTCTCTGTATTTTAATTTCCTCAAATGAATGGGCTGCTCCTTTTAGCTTTAAAAATCTATGATTCCTTGTAATGATGATCAACTGTGGAAGATTTAGATACTCTGATTGATACAATGATACAAGACAGTTCTAAAGGACCCATGACGAAAAATGCTATCCACCTCCAGAGAGAACTGATGAACTCTGAGTGTGGATGGAAGCACATTTTTTCACTTGCTTTGTGTTTTTTGTTTTTTGTTTTTTTCCAACATAGCTAATATTTAAATACCAAAAAAAAAAACCCAGCTAAGTATGCACCAACACGTCAGCCTCTTTGTTAGTGTTTTCTTTCTGTTGATTATTTCCAATTTTTCCTGGATATGTTTCATTTATACCAAGTTTGTACCAATCAGTACCACTCGTGTACTGATTTTCCCATTAATTGTGAATTCCTTGACAGTAAGACCATTTTGGCCTCTCTTTGTATCTCCAAGGCTCAACACAATGCTTGGCACGTATTAGGTGCTTAATAAATGCCTGTTGACTTTTGGCTCCTCCATCTTCTTAACTGTAAAACAGACTAAATGATACCTAAGATCTCTTCCAGACCCAAAATACTATGAATCCCTGAAGACACCTCTGAATGGAACTGAATGGAATACTTCAGTAACTAGAGAAGTCTCATGTTTCTTAAACGAGACTTATTTATGATGGCATTCATTATCATTACTGGTTCTTTCAGTTCAGTCATACATTACTGACCCAGGATCAATTTTTCTACTCCCACATCTAGATCTTTTCCTGCCAAATTTACAAAATGTGAGATGTTTTATTATCTACCTTCATCCTCGCAAACCTTTATTCTGAATGTTTCTGTGACTTTGGAAAAGTCACTGAATCCTTATATCTGTGCTAGAGTAAGTTCTTACATGACATAAATATTTTATGTCATGTTCTCAATAAGAATGGGGAATGTGATTGACCAGAGGTTAAATGATACTAAATAACCATATTGCCTCTTTGTTGGAGAAACCCCTTCTCTCTTTCAGCTGTTTTAGCCAATGTTTGTCCTGATTGATTACCAAATCAATCATCAAATATGTGCCAACTTCCAGGCTCTTTGCTGTTTTTATGAGAGGCCTTATATCCTAGTGTTTTTAGTGTTTTCTGGGAACTCTCTGATTCTGTTCCAGCCCCTTGATTCCTCTATTTTACCCCCATGGGCCAAAAGATCCCAATGTCTTTGGCTAGTTCCTTATGAAACCCCTGACATGTGAACTTTTTATGTGCATGAGAATCAATTTCAGGATTTTTCCCCCCAGCAGCCTATGTATGAATCACCTAAACTCATTTACAAAATAAACTTTATCATTTACAAAATAAACAATTTGCCAGAGGAAATTCATTTTGGATGACTGTAGAGAGAAGGTTCACAATGCAGTGGGATTTTCCCTCTTTATAGTCATGAACTATTCCACTAGAGGAATAAGAATGGGCAGCCATATAATACTTTTAAATGTAAGCTTCTTGGTAATAAATATATGCATCACACATAATGTAGTAGATTCATATTCTACTTTTCATTGCTTCATGGCATTTTGTCAAACAACTTGGACTTTATTTGGGTCTTTCTCTGAAAGGAGGAAGACAGATATTATAATTTTTTTTTAAAGCTAGAGGATTTTATAGAGTGCTTTTGCACCTTGATTTACTGAAAAGCCATTTATCTTACCACATGGGGATAAAAATAACAATAATAAAAAGAAAGAAAAGAAGGCTTAAAGATCCCTTGCTAACATTTTTGGGTACATGAATATAAAATGGGAAATTTGGTGCTGATATGAAATGTAGTTTCGTGTGTCCTTGGTGTGTTGAATGACTAC
This sequence comes from Phascolarctos cinereus, assembly GCF_003287225.1. Lineage (NCBI taxonomy): Eukaryota > Metazoa > Chordata > Mammalia > Diprotodontia > Phascolarctidae > Phascolarctos > Phascolarctos cinereus. The sequence goes on from NW_027555847.1 coordinate 511,327,629, forward strand.
GTGTGTAATGGAGCACAAGATTTGCCATCCACAATGATATGTCTCGGGTCCATAGTTTTTCATTTTATTCCTTCTTTGTGTCTCTGTAATTGCTGGCTGCATTGTGCTTCTCTAACTTTCTCTGTTCCCTCTGCTGTTTTCATGTCCTTTTATGGGAAAGTGGAGCTGGTGCCCAGTAATGATGATGAAGGGTGTGTGTAAAAAAAAAAGCAATCACTGTTACTTTATCAAAACCAAAGCAGATATTTAGGTCATTTCTTTTGATCAGAACTTTTGCGTGAGTTTCCTGACTTATTCTCCTGAACATGGATGGTGGGGCCAGGAATGGTCCTCTTGAGAGGCTGTTCCTCCCTAGTACAGGGCACAGGGAAATTGCTGACCTCCTCAAGATGAATCGTAGCATCACTAGGAAACTTTCAGAAATCCTTTTGTTTACTCACTCCAATTACTGTACAGAATGAACTACGTGTTTTCTGCACAGTTTCTTTGGATGATTTGAGAGAAAGCTGCACCTCGTGGTATAGATTGGGCCACGAACAATCAAAAACATACTAAAATAGCCTTAAAAGGGGATCAATATATAAACATAATATAGTTTTTTTTCTGTTGAGATTGGCCTTGTGTCACTAGATCAATACACTCAGACACCAGATTGAACTAGAAATACAAGTATGACTTTAATGGGTTGGTACTGAGTCTTTGATCAGCCTAAGTCAGTATTTCTGGTGTCCTCCTGATTACAGAGTGATAGAAATGTAGTACATGAGGAATGATGAGACAAAAACCATTTATTATTCACAAGCCCTTATTAAAGGACTTATTAAGTACTTAATACTTAAGATCTCATTCCCTTATTAAGTACTTTCTGAATGCAAAGCATACAGTGTTAGCCCCTCAAGATGGAGAAATTGGTCTTGGCACCAGGAATTGTAGTTGTTCAGGTGTTCAGCCATGCCTGACCCTTTGTGACTCCATGGACCATGGCACACCAGGCCCTTCTGTCCTCCACTGTCTCCCAAGGTCTGTTGAAGCTCACCTTCATTGCTTCCATGACACTGTCTATCCATATCACTCTCTGCTGTTTGTTCTTCCTTTTGCCTTCAATCTTTCCCAACATCAGGGTCTTTTTCAATAAGTCCCATCTTCTCATTATGTGGCCAAAGTACTTAAGCTTCAGCTTCAGTATTTGACCTGCCAGTGAATGGTCTGAATTCATTTCTTGAAGTCAGAGTACCTGGGTTCAAATTCTGCACCATACACTTACTGGCTGTATAACCCTGGGGAAGTCACAGAAGCTCTCTGTGCCTTACTTTCTTCATCTACACAAGGATGGTATTAAGTTAGATGGACTCTAGAGTCCATTTCAGTTTTAATTCTATGATCCTAGGATTAGAAAATGAAAAATGATACATTTCCTACCTTTCAGTGAGCTTAAAATCAATAAGGCATGCATATGAATAACCAAAACAGACATTTGAATAAGATATGTAGATGAGGTTGAAAAAAAAGGTTATGGGGGAATTTGGAGAAGATAATACTTTCTTCTGGAGAAATCATGAAGGCTCCATGGAGGAAGTAACCCTTAAGCTGGGCCAACAATTTGGTTTCAACAAATGGAGATGGAGAGTCTATAGAGTGATTTAATCTAACTAAAATATAGTGTATGTGAAGAAGAGAGATGTGACATAGCTGGAAGTATCCTTTGAGGTCAGATTATGGGAGTCCTCAAATGCCAGGCTGAGTTTTTATTCAGTACTCAGTGGAAAATCCTTGAAGGTTTTTGAGTGGTATTTTGTTGTTATTTAGTCATTTCAGTCATGTCCAACTCTTTGTGACCCTTTTTGGGGTTTTCTTGGCAAAGATACTGGAGTGGTTTGCCATTTCCTTCTCCACCTCGTTTTATAGAAGAAACTGAGCCAGACAGGGTAAAGTTACTTGCCCAGGGTCATACAGCTAGTAAGTATCTGAGGCTTGATTTGAACTCAGATCTTCTTGACTCTAGGCCTAGCACTCTACCTACTGCACCACCTAGCTGCCCCTTTGACTGATATAATGATGTGTTAATACTATACATCAGGAACATTACATAGGCAAGTGGGGCAAAGGATGATTTGGAGTAAGGAGACAAGAGCCGTTGAAATTAGTTAGGAGGCCATAGCAATGGGCCTGCCATGAGCTAATGAGGGCCTAAATGAAAGTGATAACAGAGTAGGGGTTTGTTGGTGGTGGGCGTGGTCCTTCATTCTCAAAGAGAACAGATGACACCATGAGGATGATGTCTTGACTTGCAAGTGAATTGGATTTGAGTGAGGCTGAGCTGTGCAAAGGCATCAGCCTCACTCTCTCCTCCAGAGTCACCTGTGGCAAAACATAAGTCAAGATGACTGGTGACGTCCCCAGCAGAGTGGGCAGAAAGAAGGGGACAGATGGGAGAGACAGTAAAGATGAAGGATACCAGGACTTTGTGACGGATTGATATTGAAATTTCTTTTTTTTTTTAAGTTGCTGCATATATAATTAACTTAGGTATGATATGTGGCTTTCCACCTTAGAATACCATTCATCTAGAAGTAGGAGCCAAATTATATATTTGGTACACTATTCATAGTAAAGATATAAACTTATTTTTAATTGTAAATTAAGCCATTTTGTGTCCCTTCAGCACCACATGAAGTAGAAGAAATAATAAAAATATAGCTCTGAAGAGTGATTTCAACTCCTAGCTAAGTCATACTAAAACTTTGGTCCTCAGTTTCCCTATGTGCAAAATGTAAAGATTTGATTATTGAAATAGCTGCTGGTGGGTCTGCCTGCCTCATCTCTCCCTATTCTGATCCATCCCTATTCAGCCACTAATGTGCTTTTCCTACAGTGCAGTTTTAATCATGTCATCCACTGCCATGCCCCCCTCAATAAACTCCTATGACTCCTTATTGGCTACAGAAGTAAATACAAAGTGCTCTATTAAGTATTCAAAGCCCTTCATAACCTAGTCTCTTCCTACCTTTCCAGCCTTCTTATACTTTACCCCCAATTTTTATTCTTCAATCCAGTGTCACTTTTCCATGAACAACATACTCCATCTCTTGACTCCAGGCATTCTCTCTGTCTCCCATGTCTGGAATGCTCTCTCTCCTCTTCCCTGTCTACTAACCTCCCTGGCTTCCTTTAAGTCCCAGCTAAAATCCTTCCTTTTTTAGAAAAATTAATTAATTGATTTTAGTTTTCAACATTCACTTCCATAAGATTTTGAGTTTTAAATTTTCTCCCCCTCCTTCCCCACCTCCCTCCCCAAGACAGAGTACAATCTGATATAGGCTCTACATATACATTCCTATTGAATATATTTTCACATTAGTCATGTTGTAAAGAAGAATTAGAACCAATAGGAGGAACCATAAGAAAGAAGAAACGAAACAAAACAGAAGGAAAAAAAGGCAAATAGTATGCTTCAATCTGCATTCAAACTCCATAGTTCTTTCTCTGGATGTGGATAGCATTTTCCATCATGAGACTTTTGGAGATGTCTTAGATCCTTGCGTTGCTGAGAAGAGCTAAGTCTATCAAAGTTAGTCATCACACAATGTGGTTGTTACTGTGTACAATGTATACACAGAGTGGTTCTGCTCACTTCACTCAGCATCAGTCCATACAAGAGTTTCCAGGTTAAAATCCTTCCTTCTACAGGAAGCTTGCTTCAACCTCTCTTAATTCTGGTGCATTCCCTCTGTTGATTATTTCCTATTTATCCTGCATATGTAGCTTGCTTTCTATATTTTTGCTTGCATGTGGTCCTCGTTAGACTGTTAGCTCCTCGAGGACAGGGACTGTCTTTTGCCTCTTTTCATATCCCTACCACTTAGCACAGTGTCTGGTTCATAGTAAGCCCTTAATGTTTAATGACTGACTGAAGTGAAAGAAAAGGACTGGGCTGTATGTCCTTTAGTTTTATCTTCTATGATTCCATGTAACTGTGTGGATTATATGAATTAACAATTGCTTATATCTTGCTTTGCAAGTAAATGTAAGTCAGTGCCATACATGTATATTCAAACTGTAATTTACTACCCAACTAATTAACCAATCAACAAGTACTTATTAAATATTTACCTTGTGCCAGTCACTGTGCAAGGTGCTGAGAATATAAAGAAAAGAAATCAAAAGTCTCTGCCCTCAAGAGCTTACATTCCATTGAAATGATAAAATCATTCTAGGCAAATACTGGGTGGCTTGTTTCCTTATGCTAGGTTACCTCAGGGTCAGCCCTCAGCAAAGGTTGGGAAATAACTACTAATATGTTCTAAAGGGATTGACAAATGAAAAATGAAAAATAGCTTAATTGAGGTGTATTAGATTTGGAAATGTAAGATCTGAGTTCCTAGTTTAATGAATGAATGAAGCATTAATTAAGCAATTACTATATGCAGAGCTTGTAAGTGCTAAGTGCTGGGGATACAAATGGGAAAAAAGTAAGACAGTCCCTTCTCTCAAGGAGCTCACATTCTAGTGGGGAGACAACACATGTGGAAGGGTTCACTGCAAGTTAGAAGGAAAATCCCATGGTCTTAGGTCATCATCAAAACAGAGGGTAATGTATCATCTTTAATGTCATTTCCCCTGATAAAATCATATCAGTTCCTGAACAATCTTGTGACAGCACCAAGGTCTCTGGTGACAAGAAACTTCTTTTCTGACTCTCCAGTAGCTGTGGCTGCAGTACCTACAGGGGCTTCTCAGAGGCTGTACCTCCCCAGGGCTTACTTCCCAGAATGATGGTTAATGGCACCAGGCTGAAAGCATTGCTATTCCCAAAGCTCTGGGGCTCAGGTTTCTATCTCCATCAGGATCTGAAGATAGGTCAGGGTCAAGGTGGTCGTGGTGGTTTAACTTGCCTGGCTTATGCTGCTTCTTCCCTCCCTCAGAGTAACCTGTTGCCCCAGTCAGGCTGGCTTGCCTACCCTATGTATGTTGTTTGTCCTTCCTTCTCAAAGAGGACCATGACATCAGGGAGGTGATGCCATGACATGCAAGAGAATTGTATTTAAGTGAGGGAGGGCTGTACAAGGTCATCAGCCTCACTTTCTCCTCCAGAGCCATCTGGGTCCAGTGGTGAGCTATAGGTTAGGAGGACTGGAGATGAACCCGATGCAATTGGAGACCTTGGCCTTTTTAAGCTAAGATCTTTAACAGGTCTCAATTTGACTTAGGCAATGCCCATTCAGTGATTAAGGATAGGTAATAAATGAGGCAGAGAATGGTCTCTTTACTTGGTTTTTTTAAAAAAAAATCAATCTGGGGAGGGTAAGACCCTCGAGTTCCTGGACTAAACAGTAACAATTGCTATTTACAATCAGTCTGAGCCAATCAAGGCCCAAACAATGACCAAGTGGGGCTGGGCCTGGAACCTATTGTTGGCCAATCAATGAGAGTCAGAGTGATTTGACAGGAAGGAAGGAAGGAAGGAAGGAAGGAAAGGAAGGAAGGAAGGAGGAAGGAGGGAAGGAGGGAAGGAAGGAAGGAAGGAAGGAAGGAAGGAAGGAAGGAAGGAAAGGAGGGAAGGAGGGAAGGAGGGAAGGAGGGAAGGAGGGAAGGAAGGAGGAAGAAGGAAAGAAGGAAGGAAGGAAAGGAGGAAGAAAGGAGGGAAGGAGGGAAGGAAGGAGGGAAGGAAGGAAGAAGGAAGGAAGGAGGGAGGGAAGGAGGGAAGGAAGGAGGGAAGGAAGGAGGGAAGGAAGGAAGGAGGGAAGGAGGGAGGAAGGAGGGAAGGAGGGAGGCAGGGAGGGAGGAAGGGAAGGAGGGAGGGAGGGAGGGAGGGAGGGAGGGAGGGAGGAGGGAAGGAAGGAAGGAGGGAGGAGGGAGGGAAGGAGGGAAGGAGGGAGGCAGGGAGGGAGGAAGGGAAGGAGGGAGGCAGGGAGGGAGGAAGGAAGGAGGGAGGGAGGAGGGAGGAGGGAAGGAGGAAGAAGGAGGAGGAGGGAAGGAGGGAAGGAAGGAGGGAGGGAGGAGGGAGGGAGGAAGGAGGGAGGGAGAGGAGGGAGGGAAGGAAGGAAGGAAGGAAGGAAAGAAGGAAGGGAGGGAGGGAAGGAGGGAAGGAAGGAGGGAGGGAGGGAAGGAGGAAGGAAGGAGGGAGGGAAGGAAGGAGGGGAAGGAAAGCACTGTGTTGCCTACCTGGCCAGTTCCAGTTGGGTCCCCAGTGGGGCAGCTCCTATTTTCTACTCACAGAGGTTGTTGTTTGTCCTTCCTTCTCAAAGAGCACCATGACATCAGGGAGGTGATGCCATGACATTCACTTGCCCCGTGCTCGTGTGAATAGCTATCCCCTTCTTCAAAGGAGCCACTTTGCTAGATGATGACTATGAGGGCTGTACTAGAAGCAGAGCCATAGGCAAGTCATGGGATCATAGTTTAGTTACAAGGGATCTGAGAGTCCTCAAGTCCAACTCTTCATTCAAAAGATTTGGAAACTGAGGCTGAGACAGATTAAGTGACTTACCCAGGGTCACAAAGCTAGTAAGTGTCTGAAACTACATTTGAACTCAAGTTTTGAATCAAGTTCAGCACTCTATTCACTATGCTAGCTAGTAGACTCTAAGCCAATTTCCTCATTTGTAAAATGACTTAATACTATTTATACTCTATACAACACAGAATAGTTGTAAGGAAAATGATCTACAAAACATATAGTGTTATTGCAAGTTATTATCATAATGAGGATTTAAAGGGCATTTCAAAGTTCACTTATGGTGAAGTCTCTGTCCTACGGTTAACCACCACTTGAGACATTAATGACACTTTAAATAAGCATTTATAAACAAGGAGAACCCTAAAGAGTAACTTTCTGGAGAGAAGAGGGAGGGAATTCTCCAACTAGCCAGCCCTAGTCTCCTTTACCTTCCTTCCCTCTGCCACATGCTTCCCTAATCCTCCTACTTTACTTCCAGAACTCAGCATAGTCCTGTTCTTCCCAGGCCACCCAAGGCCCAGTCTAAAACTATTCTCAGCAAAGGCTCTAAAGCCTCAATCTTATGTGATCTTATCTGAGTCATATTTGCACCTGAATACAGTCTCCCAAACTATGGAGAATACCTGGTTGCAAAGGGTGGGGTGGATGAAACCCTTTAACACAAAGCAAGGACCAAAATTATTAGATATTTTCAAATACAATTCCCACATAAACCCATTTTTTCTTCTTTTTTTCCACTTTTTTGTTATTTCAAATTTAATCATCAATAAACTTGCATCTTTCCATATTAAAAAAAATGGAAAAGATGAATGTAATTAGGAGCCGCTGGGTAGTACAGTGGACAGAGTGCTAGGCCTGGAGTCAGTCAGTGCTAGAACTGAGTTCAAATATGGCCTTAGTCACTTACAAGATGTAGGATCCTGGCCCTGTCATTTACCCTCTGTCTGCCTCAGTCGCCTCAATTATAAAATAAGGATAGTAATAGCACTTAACTCCTAGAACTGTTGTGATAATCAAATGAGGTAATATTTGTAAAGCTTTATTTTATTTTCCTTCCCACAATGTGAAACCACAAACTTGTTACCTACAGATTCTTTTCTTTGTTTATATACTAAATTCAGTAATTCTAAAAGCGTTTTGTGTTTCACAGTGAATCTGCTATCCTCTTCTATTTCATTTTTTAAATGTTTCATTGATGCTCTTTTCTTTTTTATTTGGCATAATGATTTTATTTTATTGGCATAATTTGGTCTCATTTCTTCCCTCAATTCTCCCTACTTCCAAACAATAAAAAACACTTTCTTGTAACAAAGCTACTGTAGCATATTCAAGCAAAACAAATGCACACATTTGGGCATGCCCAAAAATATGTATCTCATTTTACACCTCTAGTCTATTATGCCTCTATCAATAGGTGATAAGCTAAGTCTTTCAAAGTTGTTTTTCTGTACAGTCTTACAGCAATTGTATAAATTGTTCTCCTGGTCCTGATAACTTTTTATCACATCGGTTCATACGTTTTCCCAGGTTGCTCTGAATCTACTTCTGTTGCCATTTCTTACCACAAAATATTCTACCACATTCACATATCACAATTTGTTCACTTATTCCCCAAATGATGGACATCTCCCTAATTTCTAGTTCTTTGCTACAACAGCAACAAAATGCTGTTAGGAATAATTTTATATTCACAAGTCCTTTCCTTCTTTATTTGATCTCTTTGGAGTATGTAGAAAATAGTAGTATGCACAGCTTAGTGATTTTTATTTACAAATTGATTTTCAGAATGGGTAGACCATTCAGAGGTCCACATTTCATAAGTATGCATGTCCTCCCATGTCCCCTCTAACAATTATTGTATTCCTCTGTCACCTTTGCCAGTCTGATGAGTGTGAGGTAGCATCTCAGTTATTTTCATTTTAATTTTTCCTATTATTGACTTGAGGCCTTATTTTTAAAATATGGCTGTTGATAGTTTGATTTTCCTCCTTTGAGAACTTTCCAGTTGTATCCTTTGACTATTTATCAATTGGAGAATGGCTTTTACTCTTTCATACTTAAATACTTTCATACATATCTTGGATATCACAACTTCATCAGAGAAAAACACTATAGGATTCTTCTAATCATTTCCCTTCTAATTTTAACTGCATTGATAATACTTGCCCAGTGCCTTTTCTGTTTCATGTAATCAAAATTGCCAGTTTTATCTCCAATAATCCTCTCAATCTCTTATTTAATCAAGAGCTCTTCTCCTATCCACAATTATGAAAAGTTTCTCTTTTCCCACTCTTTTACTTTATAATGTGGCTACATTTCTATTTGGAGCTATTTCTGGCATATAGCGTGAAATGTAGGCCTAAACTTTATTTCTGCTAGACTGCTTTAAGCTTTCCCAGCAAATTTTGTTGAATGGTGAATACTTACTTCAATAACTGGGATTTATTGAACATGATGCTGCTGTGTTTGTTTGCTCCTGCATCTTGTGTTCCTAATCCATCCCATTGATCAAGTTTTCTAGTTTTGTTTTTTTTTAAATTTGATGATTATAGTCGGGGTTTTTTTAGTATAATTTGAGATCTGGTACTACTACATGCCCCTCCTCTGACTTTTTTTCATTTTTTCCATTATCATTCTTGAGCTTTCATTACTTTAGATGAGCATTATTTTTTTCTATCTTTGTAAAGTAAACCTTTGATAGTTTAATTGGTATAGCACTGAATAATTTATTTTAGGTAGTGTTGTCATTTTTTATTATGTTGGCATGGACCAACCAGGAACAATTAATATCTTTCTAATTATTCATATTTTTATTTCTGTGAAGAATATTTTATAATTTCATTCATATAATTCTGGTATATCTCAGTAAGTGAATTCTCAAATAGTTTACACATTCTGTGGTTGATTTTAATAGAATTTATCTTTCTAACTCCTCTTGATTTTTTCTCATCTTGCTGAAAGGCTGCTGTTTTGAGAGAGTTTGTTTATGTTTTGATACTTTACTGCATTTTTTTCAATTAATTTTTAGTTGCATCTCTAGATTTCATAGTTTTCACAATAAAAAACAAAATTCAAATATAAGACAGCAAAAGTGAAGCTAACACTGAGAATTAACTCCAAACAACAGAGAATGAAGTGCAACAATGATTTAATATGCTATGTGAAAATGAGGTCACACTTAATTCAGCGCATGTCAAATCTTGACGCTGACATAATCTGCCAATGTCATCATCAGTAGGCTCATGACTTAGAAAACGTTTGTCATAGACCTTGTTTCATTTGTGTAGTAGTCAAAATACTATAATGTCATTTTAGTGATTAAAATGTAACAAACAACTTTGCAAATAAAAGTGCACTTTAAAAATTGAAATAACTGAAGAATGACTTTATATATTTATCATATGTTATTTTGTCCAAAATATTTATTATTTATATGATATATTTTATACAATATTTTATCAATAAAGTCTATTTTGATATAGATACATTTGTTGATTTGAAATTTTAAACAGTAAAATTTTATTCCATTAATATTTTTAGTTTCTTTAATTTTAAAAAGTGAAAAAGTACCCTTTTAATGAACAACATTAAAGCATAACTGGTTTGAAGAGAAAATCCATTGAAACAAAACTAGCACAAGCAATAACAATTGAAACAATTGAAACAAAATACAGGAACACATATTAAAAAGTCTAAATCCAGAAAATATGATCCACTATATCATTGGAATTCACAAGTATTCTTATGGATGGAGAGGAGAAAACTGCTATGTTTGCTTTGTACAAATGCTTTAGCTTCACGTGGATAAAACTTAATAAATGAGAAGACATGAAAAATTGGATTATATAAAGATGAGAATTTTTCCAGAGAAAACAAAATGCTTTTAATAAGCAATGACAAACTTTTTAGAAAATCATGTCTGTGACATCAGTAAGATTACATATATAAAGTTGCTTACAAAATCATTAATTATAAAAAATCTCAATCAACAGGAGAAACATTGGTGCTATCCACAACTATTGACATAATCAAAAAGATGTATACTTTGGGGCAGTTAGGTTGTGCAGTGGATAGAGCTCTTGCCTTGGAGTCAGGAGGACCTGAGTTCAAATCTGGCCTCATGTGCAAAAACAGTTTTAAGTAACTTCACTTACAGATAACATAGGGAGAGGAATAATTGTCTGAAAACCTTTGTGATTATTGAGAAACTAAAATCTTTCTGTTTCACATTCAAGGGGGTGAAGCAACAGCTGTAGTTCAAGATGATCATTCAATTACATATGTAGGGAGTGTTGTTTAAACTGATATTATAAAAGATGTGCTACCTTGCAAAGCTATTGCTAGCAATGCCATATCAGGAGAAATTTTCAGTATAATTGAGATTTTTTAAAAATGAGTATTATACAATGCGAGAGAATTGTATTGGCTTTGCACTGATGCAATTCAGTGTCAGAAAGAAATAGAGGTCTGTAAGTACTACTTTAAAATGCAATAACAATAGTAAGTGTCATTTGTATAGTACCTTGAAGTCTACAAAGTGCTTTACAAATATTATCTTATTTTTTTCCTCACAACAACTAAGGAGTTAGGAGCTCTCTTATGCATACTGGCTATGTGACACTAGCTAAGTCACTTAAAATTTTAATGACTCCAAACAAAATAGGTGCAAATTTGCATTAGTAGAATAAATTCTTCTTTAGGAACTCCTTATATTGATGAAAACACTTGTCCAGTAAAAAATTAAATAAAATAAAAGGAAGTCTCTTCCTCCTCCTTTTTTTTAGTATGTTGAAACAAGCATCTGAACCTGAAAATCTTATTATCTTTTGGCTTCAGGTAAATGAAGTTTTCTGCTTTATAAAACAAAGTTATTCAAACCTTAATACCTATATCTTCTTTTTGTGAAATGAACATTTCTTCTGTAGCTGTGATAAAGACAAAATGTCAACTACAATTAGTGATTGAAAAAGAATGCAAATAACAATATCATCAATATAAGTTTGTGCCAAAACAGCCCATGCATCACAAAAACAAAATTATTATTTTGGTTATAATTTTATACATCATAAATATGAGCATTATAAATGATTGCATCAATCAAATCTATATTGGGCTATTTTTATTACCTATTTAACATTGATTCATGTTTTGTAAAATTAAAACAAATTATTCATCTTATCTGAGTAGAAATCCTAGGAAATTATTTTGTATAGATTGTTTTACGAAAAATGTGAGAGTATGACAAATTTTTTGTATAAAAGGAATTATCACTATATAATGTTCGTAAGCCACTGCTTAGTTTAAATTTTAATCCATAGATTACTTCTCCCCAAAACTATTTTGAGCCTCATCACTAATTATGGAAGGAAATTTTTTGTCCCTTATTCTACCTGACCATAAGGCAGCACCTGCGCATATGATACTAGGTCAAGGGCAACTGACCTTACTGAGATGAATCAATAAAAAGTTGCTGATGGGGAACATGGAGTTTTGGGATGAGGGTAGGTGGCAGATGACAACCATTACAGCTATTAAGGTAAAGACCAACTGTGGAGCCAGAGATCTGCAGATAGATACACAGCTATAGGTTGAGGAGTCAGGGGAAAATGGATTTTGTCGTGAGACACCAAAGGGGAAAAGATGGTGGGCTTGTCCACCCCAGTGATGCTACTGGTCACCATAATAGATGAAGATATTCCCTGATGAATAAAAATAAGAACAGTCAATGTTGGATGGAGTAGGGGTAGGATGATACTGTGGGAAGACGTTTTGAAGATGAGTCTGTGAAGATGGTTCAACCATTCTGTGTTTCAATTTAGAATTATTCAAGAGAAATAACTAAACCATCCTTGTAGTTCCTTTTGATCCAACAATCCCATTATTGGGCATAATATGCCCAAGGAAGTCAAAGTTAGATACCAAAGTCCAATATATAGTAACAAAATATTCACAACATCTCTCTTTGTGATAGTTAAGAATTGTAAATAAATTAGGTGCCCATCAACTGGAGAATGGACCTAAGCTTCCATAGTTCTGAATCTATGACCCTGAAACAAGTGCAGAGGAAAATGCTACAATGTGGCAGAGATCCATCCATCAATCAGTAGGCCTAGATAACTGTGCCTAATTGCCAGAAACTGGTCTGGGTATTGGGGATACAAAGACAAGAAAAAAAATCTCTCCTCTTAAAAGGCTTATATTCTATCAGATAAACATAGAGCAAGGGGTTGGGCTATATGACTTTTCCAATTCTGAGTCCATGATGAGCTCATAATTTTGCCTTCCTGACCAAAAATAGTTTTATTCATTCACTCATTTATTTATTTTTCTAAGCAATAGATAAATCCTCATTTTTCCAGGTAAAAAACAAGGGAAACAATAAGGAGAACATCCTTAACTTTTAATATATTTCTCCTGTGACAGACATGCCCTCTTTTAACTTTAATTAGAAACCAAACTGAATAAAATGCTTGAGTGTGACATACCAGTGATTTAAAAGAGACTTTTCAACTCAGTACGCAAAACATGAAACAGTAATTCAAAAGACCATTAGCAGCTAGTCCTCCCACCATCTCTAGTGCTCAGGGAAGGGCTAAATTAATCAAAATGGTAATCGTTATCACAAATCAATTACTATTTAAGTACACTTCTACTAGACTTGACCATAAAATACTTAACAACCCTAAACCACAAACTTAACCATGTTCTTTTGGAAAAAAATAAGCCACCCCTTCTGTAAAAGAACACACACATACAAAAATCTCTCCATGGGCTATTAACTGGAGAGGCGATCATCTTTCTCATTTTCTGTAATAGCATCTATCACTCACCCAGAGACAGAGCATAATTTGAATGAAATCAAATATGAATTTCCTTAGCCCCAAATGAATTAGTACAGGAGACAACAGGGCTTACTCTCATCCATTTCCAGGCATATCCACTCACAGATTAAAAAAAAAAGTCTATAGTCAAGAAGATACAAATATGTCACTAAACATATGGTCTTTTGATCTCAGTGGCTCCTATTTTCTTGCTACTGGCCAGCAAAGTGTAATGAGATTTAAGGATTTAAAGCACTTTTCCCAGAACAATTAAAACTGCCTTAGAGGGATTTACTTTCCAGGATCCTATATAGTTTTGTATGCTAAGAGCCATGTTAGACCTCCCATAGTAGAATGTAAGCCCCTTGAGGGCAGGGACCATATTCATTTTTGTCTTTATATCCCTAAGAGCCTAACAAAATGCTTTACAGATGGCAGTCGCTTAACAAATATTTGGTAGGTGTAAGTATCCATCTTGCTCCTAAGTACAAAGTAAAACAAATAATCTGTTATCAGTCAGTAGCCAACGCATACATTCCATGCTTGCTATGTAAGTTAAGGAGAGCAGTAACAGTTCTCCAACTGAAAAGAATTCAGGAGAAGCTGGAGGAAGAAGCCTGGTGGTATGCAGTCTACCTTAAAAACCCTGTGTGCATGCAGAACAATGAATGCAACAGATTGGAATTCTCCTTATCTAGCTCAGTACCCTGTTACTCTATCTAGCCTAGATCCTAACCACTGGCCCTCAGTTCCCACTAGACACCATTAGCATTTCCCCTCCCCACTTCTAGCCCCTAACCTAGACCTGGCTTCCTCTTCAGACACTGCAATTGCCTCTGGTTCCTTCACATCACAATGGACACCTCTAGACACTGACCTTGGCCTCTGTTTCAGACAATATAAATGTCCGGCTTTTTCACTTCCAAGACTTTAATTCCCAAACACCAATCTCTGCTTATTTGATTTTTATCCCTGCACTTCCTTCTCCGCATCACAGCCTGCTCTAAAACCTCTCAGGTGCTCTGCCAAGACAGGAAGACATCACTTAGCATGATGGCACTTAAGCAGTCACTTCCCCTTCCTGGGGGAACAGTACAACTAGGAGGAAATAGATAAGTGCCTCATAGGTAAAAGCTCTTTGTCAAAATGCAACGAATCTTATAGAGAGAGAGGAGGCAAAATAGACATCTCTAGCTCCCACATGTAAGGAAAAGGTTCCCACATGTGTAGTTAGGTTCCTCAAGGCAAGGATGCTGAAGTTGTATGGTTTAAAGGGAGGCAGGATGGACATCTCTAGCCTCTTCTCCCCCCACCCCTCCCCACCTTTCTCCAAAGGAGACTTTCACTTCTGTCAGGACAGGAAGCAGGAGGTTGGGGTCAAGGGCCACCATTCTGATCCCCTCAGAGAGAAAAGGTACTGAGGTATCTATCTGTTACCTTAAATATTGTTCATCTAGGGGATATGATCAAGTTCAAGCTAATTTCTGATCACTTTTTCATTATTATTGGGGGGATAAGGAAGACCCCAAGCTCTATATCCAAGGCTCGACCCCTTTCCCACCAACTAACAGTCCCCAATGAACATAGAGAACAGCAAAGAAACCCATCTATCTAAATCATAGCAAAACATAAATCAGAGAAGGTACACATAGGAGTATATATTTGTTGTTGTTCAGTCGTTTCAGACTCTTTATGACTCCATTTGAGGTTTTCTTGGCAAAGACACTGGAGTGGTTTGCCATTTCCTTCTCCAGCTCATTTTGCATATGAGGAAACTGAGGCCAACAGGGTAAAGTGACTTGTCCAGGGTTACACAGCTAGTAAGTGTCTAAGGCTGAATTTGAACTCAAGTCTTCCTGACTCCAGGACTGGCACTTTATCCACTTCACCACCTATAAGTACCAGACAAAAACAGAATGAAGGAGCTTTCCTATTAGGAAAGAGGTAACTCAGCTGAACCAAGAGAGCATGCCCTAGATCTCACCCAAAGGGAAACTCCCTGCAGTCTCCCATATAATAAGGTGAGGACAGCAATTTGGTGACCAGTTCCACTTTCATGTTCCCAATCTTTTCCTTCAGAGGCCTGAAGTACAGTTGGCTTCTTTCCTCTTTTCTTTCAAAGCTGGAAGAAGAGCCTGAAGTGCCTTGGCTCTTGAAGAAGACTCAAAGTTTGATGAGTCCTCAAAGGGAATTCACCCTGAAGAGTCTCCTGAAGGACTGGCCTTGAAGTGGCCCAAAGGGGTAGCTCTCTCCTCTCTCACCAACTTTGCCCCCTCCCCTCAGGTTGGACAGAGCATTCATCACCACCAATGAGGAGAGAGTCCTAGGTAAGTGTTTTTGGTCAAAATGCAATGAATCCAACATTTAAACTTAAAAATGTTGAATTTTCACTGGAACAGCATTCATTCTACTTCCTCTTACTCTTCTGTTTTGGTGAGGGACTAAGAGAGGGGGAAAAAAGTTGTCATGAAAATAAGATGCAGATAACGTGTCATGTTTATATATTTCCATGTGCATATGTATGTTATACACAAATCATACGGATTTTTTAAATTTGTATTAGAAAATAGTTCTGACAACTGTCAATATCTGTGCAAATGTGGCCTCTTGGCCTTCACATACCATGTGCATTGGAAGATTAGCCCAGGGCTTGCAATTATAGTCACTAGTTAAGAGTTCAATGCTCAAGGGACCTAGATTTCTTCATTTTCTCTTTATGGAAACAACCTGAAGCAAGGTATCTCATTTCTGAATGATCTCCTTATTGCTATCTATCAGTAGTCTATGTGAATTTCTGTATAGGATATGTATATGTATATGTATACAATCAAACATACGTATATACATATACACATACATATACATATATATACATATATATATATATATATTTGTGCAAGTCTTGTCTATGTCACACATCTATCGGTATGCGCACCTGTACATAAATGCATATGTATATACTTACCTATACTTACATGTGTGTATACATGTATATATTTACATATGACATGGACAAGACTTGCATAGGATGAGAGGTGGCACAAGATGAATTATGATTCACTGGAAGGAATACCTACATCAATAGGTCCATAGATCCATTGCAGTATTGAATTGAATACATAGTTGACTAGGTAAAAGAGGCCATTCTTTGCCTCATTGCTTACCTAGTCTTAAATCACTGAGTGGACATTGCTTCACACAAACTGAGACCTGGGAAAGACCTTAACTTAAAAAGGCCAAGGTTTCCCACTGCATCTAGGCTACCTCCAGTCATTCTGATCTATATCTCGCCACTGGACCCAGAAGGCTCCAGAGGACAGAGTGAAGCTGGTGACTTTGCACAGCCCTCTCTCATTTAAATCCAATTCACTTGCAACTCATGGAATCACCTTCCTGCTGTCATGGTCCTCTTTGAGAATGAAGGATGAACAATGAATGAACTAGAGAATAAAATGAATAATTTTATATAAAATTTTCTAGCTATTGCCTAGAAGTGCTATGTAAATATTAGCTATTAGTATTATTTTTCTTCTCATCCTCTTGGATAGAGGTGGTGCAATGGGTAGAGTGCTAGGCTTGGTGTCAGGAAGATCTGAGTTCAAATCTGCCCTCTGACACTTACTAGCTCTGTATGAGCCTGTGTTAGTCACTTTAACCTCACTGCTTGCCTCAGTTTCCCCATTTGTAAAATAACACCTACCCTTCAGGGTTGATATGAGGATCAAATGAAATATTTGTAAAGCATTTCATATACCTGACAATGCTTTTTAAATCCTAGTGATTGTTACTACTATTATTATTATAAATGATCCTGGGATAAGTTGCTATCTTGGTATTATTCTTTTGCAGCTAGATGGCACAGTGAATAGATTGCCCAGCCTGGAGTCCAGAAGACTTATCTTTGTGAGGTCAAATCAGGCCTCAGACACTAGCTGAGTGACCCTAGACAAGTTGCTTAATCCCATTTGCTTCAGTTTCCTCATTTGTAAAATGATCTAGAAAAGGAAATGGCCAACCACTCCAATATCTTTGCCAAGAAAACCTCAAAAGGGATCACAAAGAGTTAGACATGACTGAAACAACTGAAGAACAACAACAATTATATATATTTTTTAATCTTCTGCAGACTATGCTGCAGGCAAATACAATAACTGCTTTTCTGTGTTTAAGTGAAAGTATTAGGATAAGAGCTCGTAGATATCACCCATGGAGGACTTTCTGATTCCACTCATGAAGCTTAGCCACTTCTTGGGCTCCATCCAGAGGGAAACCCACTTGTAGTTATATTAGATAAATCTAATGCCACATACTTCTTTTCGGTCTAGGTTATTGATCAGTTAAGTGATGTCTACACGATCCAAAAGTATTTCTGTTGGCTTTTTAATTTGTTTATCATGTACTTTGAGAATGTCTATCAATCTCCTTCCTCCTTTTTTGGCAAGAAAGTGTTAATCTCTCTATAATTAACTGCCTTAGGGTGATGGGCCTGATTGTGCAGACTCTTGTTAGAGTAGTTTCCAAATCTATTATGGTCCATTTTATAGTTCTTAAAGTATTCCAACTCTGACACATATTGATTACATGACCTTAGAGCCTCTCAGGAGCCTAAACATCTTTCTAAAACTATGTGTTGGGGGAGAAGATGCTAATTTGTATCTATCTACAGAGGGGATTTCTCATCCATCATTCCTTATACTCATGAAATCACAGGGCCAGTCTATCCAAATTCTGAAAATATTCCTTTCTAAATAGGGGTGGAGGGAAGACCATGAAAGTCATTTTGAAGAAGGTAGGATTTAATTCTGAGTCTTGAAGGAAGTCAGGGAATGCAGGAGGCACAGAGATGAGGAGGAAGGGCACTCCAGGCATGGGGAGGAGTGACTACTGGAAAAGCTTGGAGTTGGGAGATGGACTGTTGTATGTGAGCAACAGCAAGAAGGCCAGTGTAATTAGATTATAAAATATATGGAGGGCAGTAAAGCATAAGAATACTGGAAGGACAGGAAAGGACTAATTTGTGAGGGGTTTTAAATGTCAAACAAGGATTTTATATTTTTTCCTAGAGATAATAAGGAAAAATTGCAGTTTTTAGCTTAGACTTTAGGAGGATTTCTTTGGTAGCTGAGATGATGGACTAAAAGAGATTTGAGTCAAGGAGGCCAATCAGAACATTGCTGCAATAGTCCAGGCATGAGGTGATGAGGGCCTGCACCAGCACGGTGCCTGGGTGAGTGTTGAGAAGGGGACATATACAAGAGATATTGGGAAGGTTGAAAAGATAAATATTAGGAACTGATTGGATATGTGGGTTGATGGCAAGTGAGGAGTCCAGGATGACAAGAAGGTTTCAATCCTGGATAACTGGTGGTGCCTTAAAGAATAGCAAGGAAGTTTAGAAAAGGAGAGGTTTGGGGAAAGATAATAACAAGTTCTGTTTTGGCTATGTTGACATTGAGATTTCTTTGGGATATCCAGTTCAAGATGTCCAAGAAGCAGTTGGTGATGCAAGATTGAAGGTCAGAAGAGAAGTTAGAGATAGATTTGAGAACATCTGCATACAAACAATAATTGAACCTATGGATATGACTGTAGGAAATAGAGAAACAGTAAATTGGGGAATATCAAAGATTAGTGAGAGAAAATGAGGATGACAGAAGAGACAATCTATTGGGGAAGATAGGACAGAATGGGATCAAGGGTGCATGTAGAGTGGTTTGCCTTGATGTGGAGAAGGCCCATTTCTTCATATTAAACAAGAATGGAAGAGGAGATAGAGGGAGATGCCATCCCAGTGCTGTGAGTAGAGGAGGAGGGAAGAGGGAGCTCTTGGCAAATGGCCTCAATATATTATTTTATGAAGTATGATGCAACATATTCAGCCAAAAGAGGGGCTGCAAGGAGTACCATGGTGGCTTGAGATAGGATGAAAAGGTTTGAAATAGCTGCTGTGAGGAGTGGGATAACAAATTTAATAGAAGAGTGGAAAGGAATGGCCTTGCTGCAGTGAGGACCCAATTGTTATTATTTCACATAAATTCGTAGTGGGTTAGCATAACTTTGTGATTTTTTCTAGCTCTCTTCAGCAGCATATGAAAAGGAGTGAAGACAGCAGATAGAGTAATACAAAGTTAGAATTTGACAAGGTATGATAGAACAGAGTAGAGAGGAAAGAAATTCAAATATAGAGGATAGTGCAGAATTGAACTAGTTCACCAAGGGGACAAGCTAGGAAAGGGAAGAGAATGCAATGCAGAGGTGATGGTTTAAGAAAGAAGGGCAGAGGGGCAGCTAAGTGGTGCAGTGGATAGAGCTCCAGCCTTGGAATCAGGAGGACCTGAGTTCAAATCCAGCCTCAGACACTTGACACTTACTAACTGTGTGACCCTGAGTAAGTCACTTCACCGTGATTGCCTCACCAAAAAAAAAAAAAACGAAGGGTAGAGGAATTGGAGGTCACAGGTGATGTTGAATAGCAGGATTAAGGGTCATAAAGCAGAGGAAAGGATAGAATAATAAAAGATTACAATCTATTAGAATGTAAACTCCTTGAGGGTAGGTACTATTTTCACCTTTCTTTGCATCCATCCCAGGCCTCAGTACAGTGCTTGGCACATAATAACTATTTAATAAATGCTTGGGTGGCACGTAGAGGATTTTGGAGATCATGAACATGAAAGTTGTAGATGATGGCAAGATGAAGGGTATGATCATCACTGTGAGAAGTTGATGTGGAATGGAGTAGGTCAATTTAGATTGAGAAACTGGGAAACTGGGGCATTTGAGGGAGTATTTGTATATAAGTTGAAAGCTTCTCCTGGTACAAAGGCAGGAATTGGGGTAGGAAGACTATGATCCAGGCACTGAATTCATTGAAGAAGGGAGAACACTGTCCTTGGGGTTGGTAGATTATACCTATGAGAATCTTGATTAGATGATGAATTTGGATTGAATGAACTTCAAAAGAGGCAAAGTTATTGAGTGATGGTGGTAGAAGGAAAGTCTGAAAGTGGTAATGAGGAGCAAGAAGTCTTCTAACTCCCCCATCATGACCCATGCATGTCATCTGGAAGGATCCAGGTCTCAGTGAAAGCAGAAAATGGAGGTAGTGAGAATGCACAGTGCCAGTTACATTAGCCATCAGAGGTTTATGATACCTGAGGGATTTGCAGTATCTCTTCTCTACTGTCTCAATTGGAGTGTCCACTGGTGACTAGTATCCAAGCTCCATTTAACCACTACCATTTACAAAAGGCTATATACTTCAAAAATATGGCAAGAACAAATGCACAAATATTTTCCCCAATATCTTAGAAGCACACCCTCCCTTATGCCACCTTGTTTCTGGGGTGAGTAGGCTCAAGTTAGCTTAGATCCTACATAACCTCAGTCCTACTAAGTTCATGTCCAGGTACGGCATGACTTCCAAGTAAGTCCTCATTTCAGATGCTGCTGGCCTGTATCCAGAAGGTCACTGACCTTCTTCCTCAGGACATCACTACTGAGATGAATGCAAAACTCAGCCTGGACCTCAACTCTCCACTTTCCTTACCTTTAGAAGCTCACATGACTGGAGATTCCACTCTAATCACCCAGAAGGGAAAAGACCAAAAGCAGAAGTTAAGGACCAGTGCTTGGTTCTCAGGACAATATAACCTCAGGAGGGAGAAGACAACAAGGCCTCTGTCCTTACAGACTGGTCTCTTACCATATACGGTCAGGAGACTACAACAACAAACAGAGCAGCCCAAAGGATTGAGGCAGCAGAAATCTGGCAGAAGCCAACCAAGGGCTTTTGAAAGCCTCTGCAGCCGTTTAAATAGCCTCCCATTCATCACCTGACTATCAGCCTGGAACCAAGGACAGAATGTCTACACGTACCCTGTAGTCTCTCCAAGGCACATCTCTTACACACTCAGGACTCTCCCAGAAGCAGACTCTCAACTTCTCCACAGGGAGATGCTATTTGAGGCACTTCGCTCATGCATCAGACCCTGGTTACAAAAGGAAAAAGCTTTGAGATGAAAGCAAGTTTGTGAACCAGAAAGCACATTGGAAGGGGCTGGTAGATATGGAGTGGAATATCATGGAGGGGAGTAGAGTTGAGAGGGAGGGATGGGAGTGGGGGTTAGGTAATGGGGCTTGGTTTATAAAAGGACAATCAGTAATTCAGGAGTAGAGCAAGAGGGGATGGGAGTATGCTAACCATTGAGGAATGAGTCCAAGCTCTTCTCTCATCAGTGGCTACAGAAAGAGGCCTGTTGATGGAGGCAGATGATTATACAGTGCAAAGCCATCCCATGAGGTCCAGCCTTGTGGAAGGTGGTGATATATCCTATGAGGATGAGGATACTCACTTCATAGTAGACAAGCGCAGGTGGAGGTATGTCCTGGAGGAGTTTGGACAGGAGGCAGGAACTGGTAGTTTGAGGTGGATCTGGTCTGGAAAGAGCCTCCAGAAGATGGAGAAGGGCCTAGGGTGAAGACAGAGGCCAGATTAGAAGCTAGTGGCCTGGATTCAGGGATGAAACAGGGTTCCTTGTGAAGGGTCTAGATCAAAGAGGCCTTTATGGTGATGATGATGACATACGTAGTTACTGGACACTTCACTTGGATGTGGTAAGGAACAAATGAGATAATGCAGGTAAAAGTACTTTTGTAATCATAAAAGTGATTGAAAGGCAACATAAACTTACAGCCATGTAATAATAGCTCACATTTATCAAGCGTTTTAAGCTTTACAAAGAGCTTCCCTCACCACAACTATGCAAAGTAGATGTTACAAATATCTCCCTTTAATAGATAAGGAAACTGAGCTACGTTATGTGAAGTGTCTAGGCTCACAATAGTTAGAAGGATCTGATGCAAGATTCTAACCCAGACCTCCTGATGCTAAGTCAACATTCTTCCCTTGCTCTCAAAAATCTCCCCATTTGTGAAAGTGAGACAAATTTTATTTGTAGCCTTGGGCTTTTATACAGCAGGTAAATAGGCTCTTTTCTCAGCTCATCCAAAAGGCACTGCTGTCATATTTCCTATTAAATGAACCAACTGAAACATTTCTGCTTTGAGATCAAAAGTGCAGTGATTCAGTGATAAGAGACAAGAGCTTATTCAAGCTGTTATCTCATCATGAATGAATGATGCTGTGCTGAGACCAATCCATTTTGGAGTGTGCAATTATTCCTTTTAAATGAAAATATATGAGACAATATTGCTTGGCAACTTCAAGAAGCAACTTCAGCACCTTCCCCTTCTGTCTCTGGTTTGGCCTTGTCTAATATAGAACCACTGACTCTGACATTTTAGTCAAAATATTTTTGACAACCACCTATGAAATAGCAACCAAACATTTCAAAGACAAGAAAATATTTTAGTCTCTGGAAAATAATCTAATTTTTTTTAAATTTGGAAATTATTTTAATCTTTGGAGTCACATAGACTCTGAGAGCTAGAAGGGACCTTGAAGATCATCTAGTGCAACCATCTCATTTTACAGATTAGGAAACTGAGACCTGTGTAGATAAATAGATCTACAGACTATAAGTGTAAGAATCAATTGTTCTACTTTTCTACATTCTGAGTAAATTGAGCTCAGAGAAGCAACCTGGCTAAAGGATTCAGAAGTAGGAATAAAGAGATTTCCTTTTTGGTGGCATTTATACTTCTATTAATATAGTCTTAAGACTGGGTTTGCTTTTTTTATAATAATATCATACTGTATGCTCATGTAAGGCTTGTAGCCCATTAAAATACCCTAGACATTTTTGTATACATAAAGGATTAACCGAAGGAGTTCCCTGATCAATTTGATGAGTTTCTTAAGAGGTGAGCTTTTATAAGAAATTTTGAAGTAAGAGATGTCAAGAGATATCTCCAATGAAACTAACCAGTTTTCAGAATGGTAAACTTTGACTATGTAATAAACTCTGGTAAGACATTGGGGTGGCCACTCAACCCTGGGATTTGAAGTTCTTCCCAATTTAGGAAGAGGAAAGTAATACAAGATGAATCCT
Source organism: Phascolarctos cinereus (assembly GCF_003287225.1). Classification (NCBI taxonomy): domain Eukaryota; kingdom Metazoa; phylum Chordata; class Mammalia; order Diprotodontia; family Phascolarctidae; genus Phascolarctos; species Phascolarctos cinereus. The sequence continues at coordinate 511,350,920 of NW_027555847.1, forward strand.
CACATAGAAAGGTATAGCATTCAATGAGAGTTTTGAGGAACTCTTGAGAGAGAATGAGGAGAGGAGAATGGAGGGGGGCACTTATCCCACAGCAGCACTGAGGCCATGACATCCAGTGTCTAATTGGTCTGATTCCCTCATCACTCCCCACTCCAATTCATCTACCACATAGCTGTGAAATTAATTTTCCCAAAGTGCTAGTCTAAGCATGTCATTCCCATATTCAATAAATTCCATTTGTTCTCTAGCACCTCTAGGATCAAATATAGACTCCTCTGTTTGTCTTTTTAAGTTACTTACAATGTCTCTTCCCTGTCTTTTGAGTTTTCTTATGCTTTTCTCCCCTCCAAACACTCTATGGTTCAGCTATACTGGCCTCCTTGCTATTCCTCAGAAACTGCTTATCTCCAGGCCTTTTCATAGGACTGTCCTTCATGTCCAGAATTCTCCCTGAACTCTCCTCTGCCTCCTGGCTTCCTCCAAGACTCAGCTCAAACATTACCTTCTGTAGATATCTTTTCTGGTTCTCTTCCCTGACTGCCTTCCCTTCTGATGTTATCTTGTAACTACTTTACATGTATGCATTTTCTATTAGAATATAAGCCCCCTAGAGGGCAGGGACTGTTTTTGCTTTTCGTTTGTGTCCTCCAGTGTTTGGCATATTGTAGGTGTTGATTGATTGATTGATTGATTGATGAGAGGTCATTTAATAGAATCTTACAACTAATGAAGGAATCTTACTGACTTGGATAGTGAATCACAGATTCAGGACCATCTTCAGAGGATAATCTATTCCACTTTGTCACAGCTTTAATTGTTAAAAAGTTCTTCCCTCTGATGAACTAAAATCTGCCTCCATGTAATGCCTATTTGTTGGTCCTCGCCCTGCCCTCTGGAACTAGCCACAATAAGTCTTCTCTCAGATAAAGCTGAAGTCTCTTCCAAATAGTAAACCCTTAACTATTTGAAGACAACTATCACATCCTCCCCTCTCTTCTCTTTTCTAGGCTCAACATATCCAGCTCTTTCAACAATCCTCTATAGGACATGGTTTTCAGACTCCTCATTAACCTAGTCACCCAGCTCTGAACTGGTTCTACTTTGTCTGTGTCTCTCTTAACAAAGAGATTCCTCGCATTAAACATAATACTCCAAGTGGAGTTGGCCATGGCAGAGAAGAGCTATTTTCTCCTTATTCTAGATGTTTTACTTTTATTAGTAAAGACTAAAATTGTATTAGCTTTTCTGGTTGGCATGGCATCACACATGGTAACACATACAGAGCTGTCATTCTGCTAAAACCCCTCAATCTTTAGCTGAAGTAGCTAGGTGATGAAGTAGAGTGCTGGGCCTATAATCAGGAAGATTTGAATTCAGATCCAGCCCCAGGCACTTAATAGTGGCGTGACCCTAGGCAAGTCACTAAATCTCTGTCTACCACAGTTTTCTCAACTACAAAATAAGGATAATAACAACATCTATTTCACAGAGTTGTTGTAAGAATCAAATGAGATAATATTTGTGAAGTGGTTAACTCAATGCCTGGCTTGTAGTAGGCACTATATGAATGCTTATTTCCTTGTCTTCCTCCTCCCCATCTATCTATACCACTATCCTATTGAAATTTCTCCTTTTTTTGTTTATGGTTTTTAGGCTATTTTTAAATGCTCATATTGCACATATATACACATATATACATATTATACATGTTGCACATAGATATGTGCATATAAATATGAAACATCTTTATGGCATTTCCTTAATCTATCAGAGTATAACCTTTCTACTTCCTTCAATGATTCAAAAATCCATTATTTCATAAGTGTAGATATTCTCTCCACTGACACAGGCTAAAGCTTCTCTACCACTTGGCAGATAATCTTCAAAAGTTGTTGTAACCAGAGAGTTCATCACTCTATAGCCAGTCTAGTGATGAGGCTTTCTGAATTTAGCAATGCTGGTCAATAGACAAGATATCTAAGAAAGTCTATCACTGTGTCCAGCCTGGTAGAGCGTCTCAAAAGCTTGTGTTCTAATGTGCAAAAATGCAGAGTTGTCTCTGTACTATGACAAACTGTCAAAAGAAGGAGTGAGGGAGATGCACGTACTATGTGCCAGGCACTATGCTAAGAACTTTCCAAAAATTATCTCGCTTGACTGTAGTTGTGGCTTTAACCCTCCAATACATTGATAATAATCTTCCATAATCTTCCATGACATGAATCATTACAGGACCCTGGCTGGCTCTTGTAGCATCACAATGCTTTAATGTTCAAAAGAACTTTAGCAATCTTCTGGTCCAACTCCTTAATTTTACAGTCAAGAAAGGACCAGAGAGATCAAATGATATGAGCAAGATGACATGAGAGGAAGAAACTCAGTGGAAGGAAAACGGTCTATAATCTCAAGTGAGACTGAAGGAAGCATGGAACTTCTAGACCTCAATTATATAATAAATGGTTTATTTCTTTTAAATTAGTACTGATTAAAAAGTGGCAGACTAAATTATCAAGACCCAAAAGCAATTGAACACTATAGCCCAGTGTACAATAAATTCAAGAATATTACCTACTGAGGGATAGACTCCTTTTTTTTAAAAGAATTGGTCAGTTAGGCAGAAATAAGACTCAGACCGTCATTTTGTGCTATATACCACAATAAGTTTCAAATGGATGCATGACTTAAACATAAAAGGTAACCTCATAAGAAACTTAGAGCTAGTAAAAAGCAGAGCCAGATTTCAAACACAGTTCTTCTGTTGCTAATTCAATGGTATTTCTGCTAAACTGTGATGCCTTGTCCCCTTTGCAAATACTCACAAACCATCTGTCTGATGTCATCTAAAATACGGCCCAACATTTTCATCAGGCTCCCAAGTTTTTAGTTGTATTAATGTAGGTGGCATGTCTAAGTACTTGGGCATGGGTCATTTGATTTAAACTAAAGAAGACCTTAGAACTCATCTAGTCCTGCCTTCTTATTTTTTTACTGAGAATACAGAGCCCCAGACAGAAAATATATACATGGACTGAGCCCCCCACAGGAGATATGATTTGCTCAAGGTCACATAGATAATAAGCGGAATTAGCCAGGATCCATATCCTGCTCTTCTGACTCTAAATCCTTTAAAATTTTCACTATGCAATGTTTCTTTTCAATCAACAAGGATATGCACAACCAGAATAAAAAGTGGGCCAGTCATATACCAAATGTGAGGGATAAGAACAGATGGGTAACCTGAGGGCTTTCCTGGCAGCCAAGAAATACTACAAGAACCAAAAGAAGTACTCAGCAAGTTCAGTGTATCTGCTATGGGAGATTTACCAAAGGATTTGGAAAATGACTGTGCAAGAAGAAAAATCTTGGAGGAATTGAGATCTGATCCTATAAGGCAGAGGTGTCAACCTTGGGGCCTGCTTGTCTGGCCAGAAACAGATTAAAATGTAATTGGGAAGTGTTCAACAAAATAAATAAAAATAAGATATAACATTAATAATGTGAATTTGTATTTGTTTTTTTAAGAAAATATGTAGCCCCCGGTGATCCATTTCTACTTGAGCTTGATATTACTACTATAAAGCAAGTGACCATATGAATAAAACAATGAATCCATTGATGTATCTAAGTCCTATCTTTTTAACACAGTCATAGCAAATAGCTAAGACCTAAAAGCAAAGTCAAAGTATCCCTGAGAAAATCAAGCCAACCCCATCTTTTTTTTTAATTTTATGGAATATTTTTATGAAGTAATGCTAAGACTACAGTGATCCATACAGGCAGCTTGGCCATAACGGATGCTGTCAAAGTCAAGAAGACCTGGATTGATACCTGCCTCTAACAAATATGATGGGAATGACACTGGACAAGTTGCTTAATTTCTTAGTTCCCTTCCCATCCCCCCCACCCCTGGGTAACTCTCCAAAGCCTTTATGTTGTGTTGGTAGCATGAGTTCCTCACAAGGAAACCAATGAAATCAATGAAATCACAGGTCTGGTCAAAGCATTAAAAAATCCTAGTAGAATACTATATAAGCCCCTTGTAATTAAGGATTGTTTCCCTTTTTGTTTTTATGCCTACAGTGTCTAGAACCTAATAGCTATTTTAAAAAAACCTGTTGAACTGAATTGACACGCAATCAATAGGAAATGGTTGGAAAAGACAGGAAATAGAGGGATAGCATTGGTACCCGTGGGTGGAGGAGATACAATAGAATTTGCGTGGGCCTAATGAAGAACCAGTTGAAAAGCTGTTTTAAACATGCTCCCTACTCTTGTCAAAACATTATTTCCCAGCAGCTGAGACATATCAGCCCTTAGTATTAAAATTTAGAAAGATTAAGAAAAGGAAAAAAAAAAGAATTACTTCAGGTGTTTTATAGAGAAGGTAAACCTGTCCTTTATCTATAGATAAACCAACCAATCTTTTAAAATCATATTTTCTACATTGTTCATTGTAGCAAATGTTTCCCATTTGGGTTTTCTATTTTAGTTTTGGTATTGCCAACCAGCCCACAATCTATTATTCACAGGAGACACCTGTTTCTTCCCCACGGAAACAAATCAGTTTGCCCAGCTACTGGGAGGAAAAAGGAGGAAAGAATATGCTCACTGACACCTAGATAAGCAAATGTTGGAAAATGGGCCCCAAAGTATATTATTCCCCACAGAAAGCACCCTCTCCCCATCTCCTTGGGAATGAAGACTGAAAAATTCTGAATGATTCTCCTGCTTTGTTGTTGTTCAGAGCTGAGTCCAAAGATAGATGGTTATATTCTTTTATCTGGGTCTCATATGAACCCTCATTTCCTTGTACTTCCTGTAACAGTTTTCTACTTCATGATACAATGGAAAAGAACCCTGAATAAGGAGTCAAGAGGACCTTGGTACCACTCCCATCACTGTCGTTTACTATCTATGCAACCTTGAGCAAATCACTTCTCTGGCCTGAGATTCCTCATCTATTAAAATGAAGGGGTTGATCTAAGTGTGGTATGTGGTCCCTCTCAACTTTAAATCTATGGTCTCATGAGTCTCATTGTGTTTGAGAAGGATATTTGCCACAGATGGTTGAAACACTAGGGTATCCTTAGGGTTTCAATAACTTATGGGACTACCTAACTTTTCTTCTGACTAGATGCAAAGTCTGACCTTGGAAGGAAATTTTCTGATCAAGATAGACTCAGCTCTGAGAAGAATGCTAGGATTTAATCCCATTTGAACTTCTAGTGGTTGCTTGAGCTTAGCCAGCCCGTGTGGAAATTGGGTGCAAATCTGCTGAAAGCATGCTTCTGAAATGAGCTAAGATGGGTGAATTGAAACCCCAAATTCTCTGGTGAGCTGTAGTCTGCATGGAGGGAAAGAGAGCAGAGTTTTCTGGTTATGTAACAAGATGAGGCCAATGTCTGATGAACCAATGTTCTTTCTCTCTAGTTCTCTTTATAACAGGAGAGTTGAGAAGAATCTGGGTTAGCCCAGGGTTTGAGGGTAAGTGTTCATTGGTCAGAGCTAATTATTGTGTCCATCATTGAGAAAATAGCTTCTCCATGGAGGAAATATTGCAGGTCCTGTAGTGATGACAGCAAACAGTTGATTAGCTGATAATAAAACATTTGGCCACTGTGTGAATTAACATATTAAATTACATGGAATTTTCCTGGATGATTTTTTTTTAAACACAAGTACAGCAAATTCTATTATTGGATATTGTCAGGGAATGGAGGTGTTCTGGTTATTGAGAGTTGCCTGGGTATAGCAAGTCACAAATAAGTTAGTAATTTTCAAACAACTATCAGGCAAGAAAATGCAACAACCAGAACTATGCTGGATGCAATTTAACCTTCGATGATTCATCCAAGTGGAATTTTACCAACGTAGATTAGCGCCTTCTCTGTAATTTATAGACTTAGAGAACTTCCTGGAGACATTGACAGGTGAGAGAACTTGCCCACAACACAGAGGCAGCCTTGAACCTGAATCTCCCTAACTCCAAGACCAATCTGGCTGCTCTCTATAGACCGCTAGAAATGCAGGCAAAGAAAGCTTCCATTTCCATAGCACTTTCCTCACCAAAACCATGTTGTTTGAAGGAAAATAAGGTTCAGAACTTTGGATCGGCTTGTTCATTGTTATTTACCTAGGAAACGTAAGAGCTGGTATGACTATGTCTCGTGTTCTTTATTATTGTTGCCCTGTAAGTACAATGTGAGAGTTAGGGTTAATGGAGTTTTGATTAATAGAATGATAGGTAACAGAGAGTTTACCATATCTGCCTGAAACTCTATCCTGCCTCAACTAGCTCTACAGTTATGAGGTTGGGGAAAGAGGAATCGAAGAAAACAAGGTTCAGGGCTAGGGCCCTAGTCTCAGCCCTGATGTCCATTAAGGAACCAGGTAGCTCCTCCCTTTGGGACATGGTGTTCACACGCCCAGTCCATGTCCAGGGTTTATAAGTTTAAAGAGTCCTGATACACAGCCAGAGGTCAGTCGTGACAAGGTGAATTCCTGTGAAGTGCTTAAGAAAGTGGCAAGAACTATGGAGGCAGGAAGTGGGGAAAGCAGGCAGGTTTATTCAGAACCTACTGACAATTAGAAAGGCCGGGGAAGGGATGCCACTGGAATGGGTCATCATCAGGTGGAGAATGGCATCAAAGATTTGGCCTGGGGATGGGCACGGGAGGGGAGAACAGTGTCAGAGTAAGGCCTCTCTTTTCCTGATCCTTAGTCAAAAGAGTTAGGCATGGCCAGTGCCTGACAACAAATCAGGCACACTGAGGCAGGGCTGGATAAGGTACCACTGGTTGATAATATGGGGGCTCAGATCTTACACCCTGATATCCTAATCAGGCAATTGTAAGATGGCAGAGAAGGATCCCAGTACTGAAAAGGCTGGACCTTTATGACCTGATGGCCCAACCTAGGTGGGCCACAGGTCACTACAAACTCCTTACATGATGGAGCATATTTACATATTGAACACTTGTGGGGTAAAAAAAAGAAAGAATCCCAATGTAATTTATTTTCATTAATTATTGAAAGAAAAATCTTGGTTCAGACCTTATCCTGATCAATTAAAGGCAAACTCAGAAAATAAGACCCAAAAAAGAATTTATTGGCACCCCAAGGCATCAGACAGTTGAGTAGGGCCAGCTGCTAAATCCAAGCTCCAGCCTGCTTTTGTAGACAGTAGTATAAACAATTTACATTGTAAGACTAAGACAATATAATAATATAATAAGGATAAGGCAATCCTGATTGGTTGATGTTTTAATGAGGAGGTGGTATAAATGTTATCTCAGTTTCTCCCCATTACAGCATCATTAGGAGAGGAGATTAGTTCTCTGGTGATAGGAGTAATCTAAAGGGGATCTTATCCTCTGCTACAGTCTGGCTGACTACAATACCCAAAGGTTGAGCAAGGTTAAAATATGAGGATCACTCTGACTATATTTTGTCCAGTGGCCTGACTCTGCATATAACTATTTCTGATTTTCTTGGCAATATCAAGGAATTATATAATAGGTAGGCAGGGAAGGTTTGCTCTTTTTGAATCCTTCTGATGTCAAGAATAAGTGAGGAGGACCTCCAGAACTTGTGAAAGAAGGTGGAGAAAAAGCCTATAGCATAGGTAGACATGGATGGTTGGAAGGAAGTTCCAAATCTATGAGATCATAGACCTATTTGAATACTTGGGATTTCCTCAGTATCAACTTCAGAACACTCCCAGTTAGGGAATTCCATCCACCCATCCTAGTAGACAGCTCCTAAGCTATGCTGAAGTTATCATTTGTCCAAGGTCACACAGGTGGATTGAACCCAGGTTTTTCTGACTTCAAGCTCAGTTCTCTGTCAGGGGTGGGGAACCTGAGGCCTCCACAGACATTTCCTACCCAAAGTTAACATGCCACTTCAGATCCCAGAGACCAGCTTGGCAGCTCTGGTATTAGCATTTGGGAATGAATCCCATGACACCAATTTAAAGCCAGCCTAGGCTTCCTGGGCTGCCGTTTCATTACTTGAACTCTCTAGCCACCTTTCCCACACTACCATTGTTTGTTTGTTTGTCTGTGACCTTTTTATCTGATTTAAGCTGAGCTGCTCTGGTGAAACAATCTTTGCCTTGGGGGATTGTGTAGTGCTTTGGAAGGCTTACTGTTTGTTTTCTAGACAATTTAAAAGTCAGATATTTAAAAGTCACTTAAAGTAAATTCTGAAAACAACATTTACCAGAGAGAACCAAAGCAGCTAGGAGATCCCAAGTTAGGTCAATGGATAGTAATGACATCTGGCTTTTAGATTCTACCTAGACATTTGAGGCTTCATAATAATATTAAATAAATAACATTTATCTGGCCTCAAACACTTGACACTCACTAGCTGTGTGGCCCTGGGCAAGTCGCTTTACCCCAATTGCCTCACCAAAAAGCAATAAATAAATAAATAACATTGGGCTTTGAAATTTGCAATGTATTTTATTTTCTAACATGATAGCATTCCAATTTGTTAATCGCTTATATATGTATCCAGGGCAGCTAGGTGACACTGTTGCGGTGTAAGAGGTTGAGAGGCTGTGACCCCTCAAAGACCGGAATACAGGACAGGCGTCCGGAATGAATTCACAGACTCAAGCATTCTCTAATTCAAGGTGGTAAAGATTTATTGTTACGCTTTTCAGCGGGTGAGGATTCTTAAAGGATCCTGCGAGAGACTGAGGATGCAGCTAGGGTTTATATGGAAAAGAGCATGGGAAAGAAATGCCAGGGAAGGTGCAGGTGTCTTTAGGGGCTATGGATGGAAAAGTACAGGGAGTATACTGGACAGGGAGGGAGATGACAGAGGTATGGATCTTTGGAGTCTGGCAGGAGGAAGAGTCCTCGGGATGGCCAAGGACAAAACTGCTTGGCCTGGGCAAGGCACCCCTCTCGCTCTGTCTTGATGAGAGAATGTTCTGCAACAAGGGAAAGCTTTCTCACAAGACAGGAACTACTAAGGAATTGGGAGGCTTCCAGAGACATGATCTGAGGGCTGGGGCCTGAGCAGCCCAGCTCTGTGTAGCTATACCAGGAAGAGAGATAAGGATCCTGCTGAGGCCCATGCATGAATAACTGCTAGGCACAGTGTCCCTGGGCTGGGGAGTGCTTGTCAGAGACAGTGTGTCTGAGGCTAGGGAGAAATTGGGGTACAAGCACAAGCACCAAAGCACCCCATCAACACAGTGGAGAGTGCTGGACCTGGAGTTAAGAAGACTCATCTTCCTGAGTTCAAATCCAGCCTCAGACACTTCCTAGCTATGTGACCCTGGGCAAGTCACTTAATCCTGTTTGCCTCCGTTTCCTCATTTGTAAAATGAGCTGGAGAAGGAAATGGTGAACCACTCTCTCTGCCAAGAAAACCCCCAATGGGGTCGCAAAGAGTTGGGCAGAACTGAAACAATTCAACAACAATCATCTACGATTCCAGTGCTTCTACTATATCACAGTGCCTCCATCCTTGGAGTCCTAAAAGTTTGTTGAGGATCAATTTCACTTTGAGCCCAATTGTTCTTCACCATCTTACCAACAATTCACCCCAAAGCATCAAGCCTGTGGCAAAGTCCACTTTTCCCTGGTTTTCCTCCTGCCTGAGGGAGGAGAGCACTTCTCCAGCTAGGACCCTCTCTGAAGCCATTTGGTTCCTTCTTGGAGGGCCAGTTTGGAACTTCATTTGGAGTCCCTGCTTTCACTTCAACTGCTGGTGAGCAAAGAAGATAACTATGTGCCTCCCTTTGTGGCTATAGATATCAGATATTTGAAAGCGAGTACTATGCCTTTTCCAGGTCAATAGTAACCCTCTGTGCATTTCTTTAAGTAAGAAAAAAAATCATTTAAAAAATAATAGTTAACCATTGTGTAGCATTTCAAGATCTGTGAAGCATTTTGTATACAATATCTCATTTCATCCTAAGAAAGACCAAGTAAGGGAGTGACCCCATTTTACTGATTGGGAAACAGAGACTTAGGAATGTTAAGGGACTTATCCAAGACCACACAGCTAGCTGTTTTGATTTTTTTTAAGCACATGTAAGAAATGTCAATTATTGCAGATTTCTCTTGGTGACTACCATTCCAATCCTATCCAAAGGCCCTTCCTTATTCTTTCTAGAAGATTGTCTTCCTTTGTATTTGAACAAAGCATAACAAACTGGAACATCTTCATAATGACTATGCAACCACAATGCTGGACACACCTTTCCCTTAAATCATCTCTTGAACTTAAAAAAAAAATGAAAAAACTTTTAAGACTAATCTGAAGAATATAGATTTTTTTTTCAATAAAGTAGCAGTAATTAACCCTTGCTTTTAAATAACAATCTACTTTCGGGTGGTGATATTACATGACTAGTCTTTAAGTCTTTGTAACAGCCATGTAATTTTAGGTAAAAGGCAGCTATTCTCATCCCTACTGCACTGAGATGGGAAAACAGAGACTCAGAGAATATGACATTCCAAAATTGGTATAGTAATAAGAGTAGAATTTTAACTCAGTCTCTTCTGGATTCTAGTCCTACTTGACCAACTCGTCTCCTATAAAACCTGTCCAAACAATTCAGGTAATTTATTTGCCTGCCCTTAAATAGATGTCAACCCTACCACCATCCATTTCTAAGTGAGAGGTTAAGGAGATTCAAAACTGTTGATGCAAAGGTTTGGGGGGCTTGTGTAGAAGAATTAGGCAAATCTATAGTTGGTCCTAAGGGTCTTTTCTTGCACCAGTCACCTAGAATTGGGAAGAGGAGGGAAAGGAACAGGGAGTATATGAGCTGAAACCCAACAGTTTCACTCCTCATGACACAGTATCTGAGAGATGGGGAATGGGAGGGGCAGCTAGGCCCTGAGTCATAGGCTTCTGGCATGCTCAAAATACCTGCACTATTTGCAAAGCTGGGGATAGTGTTATAAAATAAACCATGCATGGGCTATTGTGAAGCTATAATCGTATTTCTTTGGACTGTAAATATGAAGATATTTGTTTCCCAAAGCTCCCACTCCATTCATTTGCTAGGCTTTATGTTAACTTGAGGTATCTAATTCCATTTATTCATTGTAGAATGGTGACATTGCTAGCAATGATGTTCCTTGCAATCTTTCAGTTGTCATCAAAGCTGGCTTCAAGTCCCAAAAGAAAAGAAAAGAATTTTGGAGAAGAAAACAGAGTTACCAGAAACCAAAGAAGAAGAAACAGGAGTGTCAGGAGAAAGTCCTTGCAGAGCAGCTGATGCAGTGCTTCCTTGAAGGCAGCCCAATGGACCTGTCAAGCTGGTGCCCAGATGAGGGCCCTCTGACAAAGCCAGCACACGAACAGGACCACCAGGGTGACCTCAACCCTCACAAAAAGGAAGGAATCCCTCAGGAGATAGAGGAAGAAGTCACTCAAGATTATAGAGGAAGAAGTCACTCAAGAAGAATCTCATCATCCTGGCCTTGATGAAATAGGGCTAGTTCAAACAGAGCTGTGCCATGAAGGGAGCATGAGTCCAGGAAATCCTCATGACTCAGAGGGGTCAAGTGGAACAGACCCACAAGTTTATGATAAAGAAGACCTGAAAACGAAGCAGCAAGAACAAGGCACAGGACAATCAAGGGGTCTCCTTGGGTTGCTAGAGGAAGAAGTTGTGAAGGTGACAAGGTTGTGGCAACAGTGGGAAGTGAACAAGGTGGTTAAAGTTATGCAAGAACAGCATTGGTCCCAAGTAGAAGAGTTGCAGAAAGTAATACACCAAGAGCAGATAGAGGAGGAATGCCTCATCCAACATGGCTCCCAAAAGGAGCTAGAAAGCCTGGTGCAACCACAGGGGAGACAGGACTATGAGCATTCCTCAGGGAATTGGGATCAGTGTCAGAAGAAGGAAGGAGTTATATCCCTGCTGCTCCAACAAGATGGAAAATTGTTTGAAGTGTTATTCACAGAAGGCCAGTTAGGTAGAGAAGACCAAAAAAGTGTACAGCCACAAAGCTCAGACAAAGGATGGCCAATACAAAAAGACGAGGCTTCAGAATCATCCCAAAAGGAAGGCCAAAAGGATGAGGAGTCCAAAGTATTGCATCTAGAACAGCAAAAGGAAAATATTACCAGCTTAACAGGGATACCCCAAGTTCTGCCAGTGATAAAACAGCAGCATCAATGCCAAAAGGAGGCCATTTTGAAAGTGATGCACCATCAGCAGACCCATCAAGAAGAGGCAATTCGGAAGGCCATTGGTCATCAAGGTCAAGTAGAGGCGGTTCTCAAGGTCACACATCAAAGAGGGCAGCGCCAAGTAGAAGCCATTCCGAAGACCACGAAGGTGCAGAAGCAATCCCAAGAAAAGGCAATTTGGAAGGTGGTGAGGCAGCTGGGGCCTCAGGGCCATGTGAGGAGGAGAACCACAATAAGGCAGCAGAACAGAACCAAGAGGAGGAACAGAAACAAAGAAACATAAAAGAGACATTCCTAATTATTTTGTAGCAATTCCAATAACCAATGATCAGGTACAGTATTTTGCAAATTTGATGATTTTCTTTAGGATAATATTAAGGATTTCAAAGATGTTGTCCTAAATGTATACTATTTGTTACATAAAATTATAAGTTTATTAAGCATATACTTGTATGCATAAATGTATGCATATGTATATAAGTATTTATATGTATACATATGTGTATATATACACACATATTCTGTGTATCTGCATATATATGTACGTGTGTTGTGTATACACACACAACACACATATATATACACACTCCACCCCTCTGTGAAAGATAAGGGATGGCTTACTCCTATCTATTCAAACTTATTTGTTTGTACAAACTTATTCCTTCTTCCTCCAAGACACCATTATCTTCCCTATACAACAATTAGGGTTTTTTTTTCATATTTAAATGTTTCCCCTAAGAGTTTTGTTTGGGGCATATATTTATAGATACACACCCCTACATGTAATAAATAGTAGAAATTTGGGGAATGTGTATGTAAATAAATGGTGTGCTTTAAATTCTTTACATTTTAAAACATTTCATTCCAGTGCTAAGGCATACTCCTATGTCCAATTCCTCCCTGTTCCTCTATCATGTTGTTAATGACCAGTGTGATCCCTCGGATACACAAGATGCAAGGTATGACAGACACACAGTGTTTCTTCCTCAAGGTCACTAGCTACCTGGCTGTCATCTTTCCTTGCTAGATAAAACAAAGTTGAAGTAATATTTTTTAAAACCTTTCCTGGTGACCAAATCAGGGTCAGAGAGGGAGGGAAAGATCTCTAGTTCTTAAACCAATGCTGATCTTGTAAGTTTAGAGTTTAAACAGCCTTCCCTTTAAGCCTCAGATATCCCAGGAGGGATGGGGAACCTGTAGCCTCAAGGGCACATGTGGCCCTCTAGGTCCTCAAGTATGACCTGATCGGACAAAGGCCCCCACTTGAGGACCTAGAGGTCCACATGCAACTAGAGGCCACAGGTGCCTCACCCCTAGAGGCTAAAAGCACAAGCACACAAGAGAGCAGCCAAGTAAACAGGAACTAAAAGAAAGTAAGCTGTTATTCCCAACAAAACAAATCATGGCTTTCTGGATATGGAAGAGTAAAATGGAGATAGTTGTCAAATTACAAATGGGGGTTCTGTCCAAAAGTGCATTTATGGTTTAGTTGTTTAGAACTTGGAACATATGTTGACACAGAAAATGTTATGCACAGCAGTGACAGAAACAACTTACAAAGGCCTTTTTGACTTGCAATATACATGAGACGTGATAGTAACACTATCCGGCTTACTATCCATGTGTACCACTGTGTCTATAAGAAATTGTGGTCTAGTTTCCAGCTTAGATTATAGGGAATACTCCTAGATAGATAGATATCAATTTACATAGATAGATATCGATACATCTATATATCTGCGGCAGTCAAAACATCAGCACCTGGGACTGCCATTCCATCTCTGCTGAAGTCAACCTCTTCTAATCCTAAACTCCTAGTAATGGCTATCACTGCCTGAGGCTGGAGGAGGGATAAGGACAATGTTATGATGGAGATGAAGTTCTTGCAGGTAAGGGCTGATCTGGAGAAGAGTTAGGATGGGGATGGCAGAGGTGTAGAGTAGAAATGGCAAGGAAGGGGATAGAAAAAATGTGGGTAGGTAAAGGAAAGGAATTGGAATGGAGCTTTGTTTTATTTTTCTAGAATGGGGATAGTTCATGGTTGTGCTAAGTTAGGGGTTTCCTCCTTATTAGCAGTGTCTTTTCTTTCCCTCTGAGTATAGGCCTGACTCCCTGTTGCTATTGCAGAAGCTAGGAGTTGAGGCGGTAAGAAGCCATGATAAGGAAATGAGAGGCATCCTCAAGATTCTCAGACACTGATCAGACAGATTTTCATGGAAATTCTAGTGCCATTAGAGAGAGAAACTGACAACAGGTTTCTTGACCTTTTTGTCACTTTCTTGCTCAGAGATCCCCATTGCCTAGAGCAAGTGTAGGGAATCTGAGGCCTTGAGGTCATATGTGGCTCTCTAGGTCCTCAAATGTGGCCCTTTGACTGAATCCAAATTTCACAGAACAAATCCTCTGTGAAGTTTAGATTTAGTTAAAGGGCCACACTTGAGGACCTAGAGGGCCACATGTGGCCTCAAGACTGTAGGTTCCCCACCCCTGGCCTACAGGATAAAATAAAATAAAAACTCCTTGGTCCCTACCTACCCTTCTAGCATTATACCACATTACTCTTCTGTATATAGTCTTTCCCAGCCAAATGAGACTATTTCTCAACTTTGATAGTCTATTTCCCACTTTTATGCATTTTCACAAGCTTGGAAGACACTTCCTCCTCATTTCCACTTTTCAGAAATTTCATCTTCTTTCAAGGGAATCAGTTTCTGTAAGAGACATTTGTTTATCAGCCTAGTTGTTAATCTGCGTATTTGTTTCACCCCCATAGAATGCAAACTCTATGAAAGCTGGGACTGTCCTAGCTTAATGTTTGTATTCCTAGCATCAAACATGGTTCCTTGCGTTTAGTATGTATATAATAAGTACATAAATGCTATTACCATGCCAAAGTATACAAGGTGTTCATAAATAAGGATAGACATGTCCAGAGTCAAGTGTTAGCCAATGTATTATCTGTGTTCCGTATTGAAACAGGCAAGACCCATTAGGGTATTTGGGGTTTTCAGAAAATGGGCTTAATAAAAGGCCCTAAGTTGGGTCTACAGCAGCTTTAGATGACTCAGATTTTGACCTCTGTGTATATGATTGAAGTGCAAATAGACCTAATGATAAATTTTCCATCATTGCTCTAGTTGGAGAGAACAAGGATTTGACTCTACATCAGACGCTGATGAATCTTTTTGGAGCGTCCATTGACTGCTTCATACTACAGACGATTTTTCACGTTCCGTTTATTTTAACATTATGCTTAAGGCAATAGGAATAGCAAACCAAATGAAGAACAAGGGATGAAAGTTCTCATCTTCCCTCTTTATAGTGAGCCCTGCCTTTGAAACAGTCCTGATTCTGAGAAATCCTTTAGAAAGTTTGCATCTGCAGGGGTTGCAATCACTTCATTGACTTTTAGTGTTCTCTGTTCTGGGGTGGGAAGAGGGCTTTTTTGCCTTACAGGATTTGTTGTTGTTGAGTCATTTTCAGTTATGTCAAGCTCTTCTTGACCCCATTCTGAGGACAGATTTGAACTTAGGTCTTCCTGACCCCAGGCCTGGCATACTATCCACTGAGTTGACAAAACGTAATAGGCATGCCTATGTTCTTGTTCAGTCATGTCTGATTCTTCATGATCCCATTTGTGGTTTTCTTGGCAGGGATACTGGAGTGGCTTGCCATAGCCTTCCCCAGCTCATTTTACAGATAAGGAACTGAGGCCAACAGGGTTAAGTGACTTGCCCAGAGTCACACAGCTAGTAAGTACCTCAGGCCAGATCTGAACAAGAAGATAGGTCTTCCTGACTTCAGGCCTGGCACTCTATCTAGTGTGCCACCTAGATGCCCCACAGACTCTGCCTTAGAGGATTAATGATGGACAGTTTCAAGAAAGGAAAATCTTCCTCTCTTCCCCTTCACCATTGGTGACAACATCTGTGACTTAAGCCAAATCTAGTAGGATATGTGACCCAGAGCCATAACTGAGGAAGTTAGGTTGGTGAGATGGGATTAGAGTAGAAATTACAAGGAAATGTCTTCTCCTTTCTTCCTCTCCCCTAATCATGTTACAGAGTGGGATTGAATCTGTGATTTTATTGATATAAAGAACTTTAAAGAGTGGAGATTCCCTCCACCAGTGCAAGTTGGCACCTCCTAGCCTTAGAGAGTGGCCTAGAGTACTAAACAGTTAAATGACTTGCCTTAGCTTGTTATAAGAAGACGCTCATGGTCCTGGCTTCAAGGCCGTATCTCTATGTGCTTCTCTATGCCCTAGCAAGGCAAATTGGTGAAACCAGGTCAAAAATGAATGAGAGACGGGGTATATATATATGTAATTGCAGATGAGCAGATACACCTCCTTTGCTTTGTTAATAGGGAGGAAGTCATGGATTGATGATGTTTATGTGATCCTCTCATCACTTTAACCAGCTAATCCAGCCCTTCCCCAAGTCACTGTCTCCTGAGAAGTTTGCCCCAGTTTACCATCTTCAAAAGCGACTGTTGCCATATTCCTTGTGCAACCAAAATATAGAGGCAGCCTGTATGTATGTGCTTTCTTTACAGACTTATGTTATTATTGTATCCCAAAATTTCACAAGAATCATGCTTACAGAGAGATTTGGATGGAGGGTAGCTAATTTGTAGAACAAATAGAAAGTATTCTCTCAAGCACCATTGGAACAAAAATCAAGAGTCATAAGGGACATCAGAATGGACTTCTATAATTTCTCATTTGATAGATAAGGAAACTAGTTATTTAGAAATTAAAAACAAAAACAAAGGCCCTGGGGAGTTCTGGTGGAAAATAAAGTTTGAGAGATCTCCCAGTGCAAGTCAATTGCCTCTCTTGCAAGAAAACAAACAAATAAAAACCTTAGAGTGTTGTAAAGAAGAAGCAAGAATCACACCACTATAGAGATTAGAGATGACTGAAGGTCCATCTATTCCAGTTCCTTTATTTGTTTGCTAGGTTGTACAGTGGATAGTGTAGAAGCAAGGAAGACCTGAGTTTAAATTCTGCCTTAGTAACTAGCTGTGTGACCCCAGGGCAAGTCACTTAACCTGTGTTTGAATAATTTTTTTCAATTACTTGTAAAAACAGTTTTTAATATTTTCTTTTAAATTTTGAGTTCCAAATTCTCTCCCTCCCTGCCTCCTCCCTAAGACTGAAAGCAATTTGATATAGGTTATAAACATGCGATCATGCAAAACACATTTCCATATTGCTAACCTCTGTTTGTCTCAGTTTCCTTGTCTGAAAAACGGGGACAATAATAGCACCTACATCCCAGGGTCTTTGTAAGGATCAAATGAGATAACATATGTAAAACACTTTGCAAGCTGAAGTTTTTGTTTTTACAGATGAGGAAGATGAGGCCCAAAGGGGCTAAAAGACTTGGCCCAAGGTCATAAAAGTAGTAAGAGGCAGAGCCAAGATTCGAACTCAAGCCCCTTCACTTCTAGTTCAGGGTCATAGATATTGAGCAAGAAGGGACCTAAGAGGCTGTCTAGTCCAGCCCCCTCATTTTACAGATGAGAAAACTGAGGCTCAGAGAAGTTAAATGACTTGCCCAAGATCATGAGGTTAGTAAACAAAGTTAGTAGAATTTGAACTCAAGTCTCCCAGCTCTAGAGCAGGGTACTTACTTTCCTCTATACCATCAATAAACAGTTGGGGGACAAGTGGGTCTTCAAAGTAACCAAATTTCATTGTTATGTACTCTTGACAAAACCCATCCTTTAATGGGGGGGGGGGTTGTGTATAAAGATAGAAGCTCCCAAACTACAAAGGAGAAACACTTCTACAATGGCCCCCAGCACCCTCTGGCAAGGACACAGAATTCTCTTCTCCAGCCCCACCCTCTTTAGATACTTAGCTAATGGAATCTTTTAGCCAGTGAGTCTTTCCCCTCTTGCGAGAATGTCTGCATAATGCACTATTGGTTGGAGAAATACCAGGCAATGCCACTGCAGGGGGTACAATAGCCAGACAAGAATGATTGCATCCTTTATTCTGTGTCTCTGGGGAGTCCAGTGGCTTCAGAGGAGGCCCATCTAATTACTCTGCAGGTGTCAAGTCCATCTAGGAGGGGGAGTTCTTCTGCAATTGATTGACATGCCAATGTACAACCTAGATCCACAGAGACAGTAGGGGTATAATGGAGTTTCTTGATTTCCTCAGTGGCAGAAAGGGCATCTTTGGGAATGCATTGGTAGTTCCATTCAGTATGACATTGCTCTTGAGTTGAAAGCAGTAGGTTCCCCTTGTCTTGTTTTGGCTAAACCCCAATACTGTGAGATCACATTTTAGCGATAAGATAAAATGGTGATTCATCATAACAGAAAAGCACAGACTCTGAAGGTCTCCATCTCCTTTCCCCAGTGGGAGATGCCTCTGCTCTAAGGCCCTCCCTCCTAATTGGTGAGTCCCTAGCCTGGACTACCATTTCATGAGTCACCCAGGTCATGCCCACTTCACTTCTGGCTCTGCTCCTGACTCGGGCTTTTTCACCTCCTCACTTTCAGCTTTCACCTTCACTCTCCTACCCCACTGCCTTGCTCTCCTGTTCCCTTTATATTATGTCTTTCCCCATTCAAATGTAAGTTCCTTGAGGAGAGACACTGTCTTCTTTGTTCATATTTATATTCCTAATGTATAGCATAACACCTGCAATATACAACAAATGCTTAATAAATGCTTTATCTATCAAGTCAATGATTGCTAAGTATTCCAGAATGGCAGCATCCTAATCTTGGCAAGGTCAAAGTTATGGACTACCCTTTTCCAACAGCCAATGAAATGGCTTATCAAAGGTCATCATTGAAGAGGGGGAGAACATTGTAGAAACTGAGTATTCCCGAGAAGGTATGAATGGCTTTTTTCTTTTAGGGTAGAACAGGAAAACCTCACTGTCTCTATGGTTTATTATTCATTGAATGGGCCGTATATTGGCAGAGAGATTACCAGGAGCACTGAGAGTGACACTAGATGCTTTATTTTCACATTTCTTTTTTTGGCTACTCAGATATCTGATGTGTTCAAACAATGTAAGACTTCCTGGCATCTTTCTGTTGGTCCACATGATCAGGATTTCTTTTAAATATGTACCACTCACAATTCCCTAGAAATCAGGGTCCGCAGGAAGGAATGAAAAAGCATTTATTAAGTACTTGTTATGTACCAGGCACTGTGCTAAACATTGGAGATAGAGAAACAAGCAAAATAGTTCCTGCCCTCAAGGAGATTGTATTCTAATAGAGGAAGGCAGGAGAGTCGGGAGCACATGTGTGGCAGCCAGATTTGGAAATAGCCTGGAAGTGTGTGGTGACTTTACCTCTTCAGAAAAGAGAAGACGAAGATAATAAGTATTGGAAAGTTCTAGGTTTAGAGAGCATCTTGATGGACCACTAAGCTTTGGGGTTAGCTAGATGGAAAATGACTGGGAAAGTTTGTGCCACCTAGGTTTTCTTTTATATGTACTTTAGCCTGGTATTTTGCATCAGAATTTTCCATTGTAAAAAATATACATATACCTTGAAAATACATTCTTATGCCATAAGAATCCCTTTAGTAAAAAGATTTATGCAGTGAAGTTTGGGTTCAGTCAAAAGGCCATACTCAAGGACCTAGAGGGCCACATGTTCCCTATCCCTGAGTGTGTAGCAGCAAGGAGCAGAAGGGGGAAATGGATCAGATGCTAGAATTAGGTGCTCAGTTGTGATGGCAGAAGCCAGGGAGAGCTAAGCAGGCTATAGGACCAAGGAAGGTCTGATGGCCTGGTGCCTTTAGTTGAGATCAGTGAAAGTTTAGAAAATTGGGAAAGGCAAAAAGCACTGGTCACTTGGATTGGTTTGGAGAAGGAGCAGGAATCTAAGATAGGTGAGAATCATCCGAGGTAGGGTTTGAACCCAGGTCTTCTGACTCCAGGACCAATGTTCTTTCCATTACTACCTCCTAATCAATAAGCATACAAATTCATCATATGATGTGGGTGAAGCATGAATGGTAAGGAATCATGTCATGACATGAGATTCTTTTTGTCAGATCTTCTCTGACCATCTCCATTCTCTGCTCAAAAACAGTCTTTCAGTGGTTCCCTATTGGATTTTTCCCCTAGCCCTCCAGAATCTGCTTCCAGCCTCAGTTGATTCATCTTCATTTTTCCTAAGTCCCTAACAGCCCAATTGCTTCCACTCTCTCCATGTCTTCTCCTCTCTCCATGTATTTGTCCACGATGTCCTCCCTGCTGCTAGATGATGTAGTAGACAAAGAGCCCTGAACCAGGAATCAGGAAGACCTGAGTTCAAATACTGCCTCAAATGCTTACTAGCTGTGTGATTCTAGGCAAGTCACTTAACCACCACATGCCTCAGTTTCCTTAATTGTAAAATGGAACAAGTGGGACAAAGCAAGAACTCATAAGAAATAAGAACCATGTAGCTTCCCCTGTCACAAGAATGTAACAAAGAATCACAGACAAGTACACGAAGTAGAAGTAAAAAAGAAGGACATTTTGAGCAATGGGGACAAAGGTGGGAAGCATTTCTATCACTAAAAAGATAATAATTAAAAGGGGAAGGATAACAATAGCCCCTACTTCCCAGGGTTGTTGTGAGGATCTGATGAGCCAATATTTGTAAAGTTCTAAGCAGTCAGGCACTTAATAAATGTTTATTTCCTTCTTTTCTTCCTTCCCTCCTATGCTTAGAATGCATTCCCTCTTCTTCTCTCCTTATCCTCCTGTTTCCTCAAGGCTCCACTTGGAAGTCAACATCTCCATGTGATATTCCTTGATCCTTTTCTCCCACCTCAAATAGTCATCAAGCATCT
Source organism: Phascolarctos cinereus (assembly GCF_003287225.1). Lineage (NCBI taxonomy): Eukaryota > Metazoa > Chordata > Mammalia > Diprotodontia > Phascolarctidae > Phascolarctos > Phascolarctos cinereus. The sequence continues at coordinate 511,371,915 of NW_027555847.1, forward strand.
TTCTGGCTCTCTCCTTTGCCCCCTCCCTCTCTACTTTGTATTATACTCATTCATGTTCATGTGCCTTTCCCAAACCCCTGAGTTCAAATTCCTTGAAGTCAGAGACTTTGATTTTTGTCTTTGAACCATCAGCACCTACCACGGTGCTTTGCACATAGTAGTAGTGCTTGTTTGAAGTGAAGGTATTTGAGGCCCACAGTTTGTTGGGAACATATGACACTACTGTTAAGAATCTTTTATCCTATTTGCTTCAAGAGATATTTCATTTTCTCTCAACTCTCTTGTCATGTGAATTCTAGTTAGCCGAGTAAATCACAAAATTCAGTGCTGGAAAGGACCTCAGGGGTCATCTGTTAGTCCAATCTGTGACGGAAGAAATATCCTTTATCTCTCTATCATTTTTTCATCTATAAAAATGGAAGATGAATTGGATGGTTTCTAACATTCCTTCCAGGGCCACATCTATGATACTCTGGTATTCTGTGATCCTCTGTAACATCCCAGATTGAGCAGACATTCAGCTTCCATTTGATGAGGAACTTTGCCTGCCGGGATTGTCCATTCAACTTTTGGTCCACTCTGATAACCCAAAGAAGCCATTCCAAACAAGGAGAAAGCTCACAGTCCAGCATAGACACTTTATTCAACTGTTTGCTAGAATATTTGAGAAGGAGGTTGCATGACTATATGGATCCAGCAAAATCGGTTATTTGTAAACAGGTGTGGTCCAAGCAGGCCTTCAGTAGGACTGATTGGATTGCTGTGAACTACTCTGGACAAAAACAAAATGCTGGGGCACTTCTGCAGCAGCTCCAAGTGGGACAAAGCAAGAACTCATAAGGGATAAGGACCATGTTCCACCACAGCTTTCCCTGGCACAAGAATGTAATGAGGAATAATCACAGGCAAGAGTATGGACTAAAAGTAAGAAGGAAGGACTTCTGAGCAATGGTGACAAAGTTGGGAAGAACTTCTATTACTAGAAAGGTGGGAAGATGAGGAAAAGAGAGGAAATAAATATTATCGAAGCTATAATTGATATTCTGAGCTGTAACTACGATGAGACAATCAGGGCTTTGTCCCAGGAAGTGAATAGCACTTGTAGTTATTCAGAAGCATAGAAACAACTGAGTTTAGCTCTTAGAAAGAATTATTATTTAATATAGAAAACCACCAGGGAAAGAGTGCGTGCCATCCTTTTCCTTCCCTTATTCTCCTTTCCCCTCCTCCCCACGATTCAGAAGCAGCAGCCTTCTCAGTAAGAACATTGGGAGTACCCCGACGGTCTCTGGCCATAATGTTTAACTCACCCTCTTCCCCACCATTGTTGAGGACATGTTGTCTTAGAATATTTAGGATGCTATTTCAGCAAATGATCATGTGGCAACTGAGATTATAAGGCAAATATTGCAGTTAAGCATTATGGTAGTGAGCAAAGGAAATTGAAGATTGGAGTTCAATCTTCAATGATCATAGTCCAGTCATAGCCAGATTTCTGGTTTGGATACTTACTGCATGACCCAGACAAATCACTTCTCTGTGCCTCAATATTTGATAATATTTGCACAACCTATGACACAAGGTTGAAAGGCAAGTATTTTATAAAGTGTAAAGTGCTCTAGAAATGTGGCTCATGGTTATTACAACAAAAGAATCTTAAAGAGTTCAAGATAGAGACAGCTTCCATACTTCAGAGTAACAAATTTAGGTTCAAAAGCTGCCCCCCCAAAGCAAAAATGTTAAAGGTTAATTCTACTAGCTTCCAATTTCAACTCCCCCAACATTCTACCTCCTCTTTACTGGAATCATGCACTGGGCCGTTGGAAGGGAAGATTGTTTAGGAGCTGAGGCAGCAGTGGATAGAATGCTAGAGTCAGACCTGAGTTCAAATCCAATCCAAGACACTTATTGGCTAGATGAACCTGGGCAAGTCACTTAAGCTCTGCCTACCTCAGTTTCCTCAACTGTAACATGAGGACAATAATTGCACCTACCTTCCAGGGTTGTCGTGGGGATCAAATGTGATAATATTTGTAAAATGCTTTGCACAGTGTCTGGCACACAGTAAGCTCTATATTAAATGCTTCCCTACATTTCCCCGTTTCCTATGTGATTAAGACAGACAGATTCCTAGGATTACCCTTACCTGTTTAATTTAATGAAACCTTTTAACTTCTCTGAATGTCTGCCTATTTGTGTAATGAGGGAGGCTGCCCCACACCATTTTAAGGTGTTTGAATTCTAGAGGGGATAGAAGTTGTAGAGTTATTTAATTTTATAAGATCACAATTATAAATTATATCCTGGCCTCCCCCTACTCTTCTGCATGGTTCTTCATTTTGAAAGTTTTTTTTAATATAGTAGATGTTTGACACATATCATTGCATCCTAATTCTAAAACTAAAGCTGCGTTTGAAGCCTTTTGGAAGGGTAGGGTGGTTGGTGCAAAATTTAATCTATAATGGATAAATGTATTAAATCTCAAGAGGTCAGTTCAATATTCTTTAAAGAGAACTGGCCTCTAGCCTAAGTGAAAATGCTTAGCCATCCTTGAGTGACGAAGGCTTGTACTGGAAATGTTGTAACTTTATATGATTATTCCAGGATGTCCTATTTATTGCTGCTCACTCATCTGCCATACCCATTGTAATGTTTTAAACAAATTTTGCATCTTGGGTAATGGAAAAGGCTATGTGTGGGGAATTTAAATTTAATTTTCTTGATTGAATAGAGTAGTTAATGGCTTAATCCTGAGCCCTGTTCACTAAATTGAATGGCACAAGGCCATCCAAATTTATGGAAAAGACCTCTGGGTTTGGAAGAACACTGAGTTTTTGACCTGAAGGAGGAATTGAAGACTTCAGTTTTATAGGTGACTTGAATGAGAATTGTAGGAGATTTAGCCAAAGTTTCATCAGTTTAATGTAGTGGCTGGAATGTCAGACTTCAAGTCCAGAATAACTTGGTTCAGATCCTGCCTCTGAGACTTGCTAATTGTGTGACCCTGGGCAAGTTACTTAATTTCTATAATTTTCAGTCAATGTCTTTAGATATCTATGAAGTCATAGGTGGGCTGTGATCTGTCTCGGTGGGCATTCCTCACATGGACAAAATCCCAGATCCTTCCTTCACATGTTCAGCTGAGAATGTTAGAATGTGGAGGCCAAGGGGATTTATGAACAAGTCTTGTCACTTCTATGTGGTACTCCAAGTTCCTTATGCTTTGCTACTTTGAAAAAAAATAAGGTACCTTTCAGCTTTTAGAATTCTATTTTAAAATTAAATTTTTAAAATTTAAAAATTAAAAAACCAAGGGTCAAACATTAAGTGATTTGCCCAAGTGCACAAGGAGTTAGTGTCAGAGCTAGGGACTAGAATTGCTCTGGTTCTTTCTACCTTATTGTAACACACTGGTGGAGTTTGGATCTCATTAGAATTTTCATTTTTACTCCTGAATCTGAGCAGTCTTAAGTAATACCCCCCTTGCTCATCCCAATCATCCAGCTGGTACTGTCCAAACAAGGCAAGGAATTGGTATAAAAAATCCTAGTCACAAGGGATTTCTGGCTAAGATGGCAGCCTGAAGAAGAAGAAGAAGAAGAAGAAGAAGAAGAAGAAGAAGAAGAAGAAGAAGAAGAAGAAAATAAACTGTCCAGTTTTCACATCCTTACTTTGCAAAAACCTAAAAATAGCATCAGACTGAATTAATGGTCAGGAAATCCAAAGAAACACTGTAATAAAAAGTCACCCAGCCTAGAACTGTGCCAAAAGTCAGTCAGAAGCTCATAGGTGTTAAGAAAAAGGGTCCTGCAGAAAAGCTAGCATCAGTAAAGTTAAGCAAGAAGAAAGCTTCTCAATATGAGTCATCTGAATTACGTCACACTCTATGTGAATAAGAATAGAGGACTCAGAATGAAACCTTGTGGTGATCAGAACCCACAGTACTAAAAACTTAGAAATATTTAGAAGTGTCAGCAATCAGTCTGGGAAAGCAGAGCTCAGACTGGGACATGCCAGGCATAGGGGTACCAGAAGTCTATGGCAATATAACTTGAGATGCTATAGGAGACCCTGAAGATGTAGCATTTTGAACCTCAAAGATACAGGGTGTCCCAAATCGACTAGTTCTCTGAGCACAGATATACCCCAGGGTTTAGAGGTCAATGCAGGAATCTAAGTGACTCAGAGTGACCAATCATGGCAAACTACCCAACCCAAAAGTGCAGGATGGGTATGGAACTTGGCTCTGGCACAAAGTTCTAATTCAGAAATGAAGCCTGGAGATATGAGAAAACAGAAGGAACTGGCCACTTTAAAGAATTATTAGAGATCCAGAGATATCCAAACATCCAATCCAAAAGACGTAACTTCACAATACCTGCAGATACTCAAGAGAGAAAACAAGTTGATTGGACATTAAGGACTACAAGAATTCCTGAAAGAAATCAAGCAAGAGATAAAAAATTAAATATGAGTTCTTGAGGAAAAGAGTTGGAAGGAGAATAAATGGCTTAGAATAGAAAGTGGTCTATGGCACCCAAGTAACTCCCTGAAAATTACAAAAGAACAAACAAAGCAATGAATCCATGAGACAACAAGAAATAGCAGAACAAATTCCTGGATGCTATATTTCATGAAATCATAAGTAAAAATTGCCCAGACTTATTAGAACTAGACAGCAAAGTAAAAATAGAATGAATCTGGTAGTCACCTCATGAAAGAAATCCCAACACAGAAAAATCCCAGGAATATCTCAGCCAACATCTAGAGTTTCTAGGTAGAAGGGAAAATTCCACAAATAACCATAAAGAATTCAAGTACCAAGAAATGGCAGTCAGGATTACATAATTAGTAGCCTCAGCTACAAATGAGGGTAAATGTTGGGATATAATGTTCCAGAAAGTAAAGGCTTACAACTAAGAATAACTTAGCCTACAATGCTGAATATGATCCTACAGGGGGAGAAAGAATCTTTAACAGAACTTTTAAGCTGAGCAAATAAAGACCAAAACTGAGCAGAAACTTTGAAAGTCAAACAAAAGAGAAACCTAATGAGGTAAATAGATCAGAGCAATTAAAAGCAGCTTAAATGATGCTGTGAAGTCCTAACATTCCAATATGGGGAGGAAAATAAGTGTTTTCTTAGACCTTTAATATCTTCAAAGGTCATAAAAAAGAATTAAATAAGATCAGCACATAAAAGACTTGTGATTTGTTCAAATGGATTTAAGGCAAGAAAGAAAAGGGAGGGGAAAAGGAATATACCAGGGTAGAAAGGAGATAGGCCAAATTTACTTTTTCTCAAAATTAGAATACATCAATATATACAAACAGAAAGGAAAATGTTTATAAAGAAGGCATTGGATGAATTTCATTCTTATCTGAACCAGATAAAAGAGTTGAACAGAGAGGAGTTTGCTGTAGAAATGAATGAACAGGGAAACAGGCAGGGACAGGGAAGTAAAGGAAGAGGGTTAGGAAGGACAATAATATGGGAAAAGGAATAGTCATAAGAAAACAAATTTCAACTTCAGAAAGTGGATCCTGAAGGAGGAAAAAGAAGTAAGAGCTAATGATCAGAATCTAGATGAAAGGAAAAGAGTGAAACCAAAAATAGCTACAACTGTGAGTTAGTAGCATTGAGTATATTTTGTATTCACCACTGGCTTCTTCCTTATAGAGTAGAGGGCAGGGAGCAAAAAGTATAAGAAAAAATGACAAATGAAAATACCTAATTAACAATCAATGGAAAATGTGAAGTTTGAACTCTCCCATAAAACAAAAAGGCTAAAATAATAGATTAGCAAAATCCAGCATTTTGTTGTTTATAAGAAATACTCTTGAAGCATATTCACATAGTTGAAATAAGGAAATGCTTCAAGTTCAAATTCAATTCAAAAAAGCATGTCTAGAAATCGTGATTCTAGATAGGCAACAGAAAAATAAATATGGTTAAAGAAACTAGGATGTTGAAAGGCATCCTAGGCAATGAAATAACATGAGTAGTTAATATACATGTACCAAATGAACTAGCACCTACATACTTGAAAAACAAACAAATTACAGTGGGAAATGGCAACATTATAATTAGATGGGGGACCTCAACATGTACTTTTTGGCTCCAGATAAATAAAACAAAAAATAAATTTAAGGAACTGAATAAACTTTTATTTATTGGTTTTTTTGTGTGTGGTTTTTTTTTTTTAGTCTGGTATGCTTTTATTTTTTTTATTTTTTTAAATATAAATTTATTTTTAGTTTTCAACATTCACTTCCACAAGTTTTTGAGTTCCAAATTTTCACCCCATCTCACCCCTCCCTCCACCCCAAGATGGCATGCATTCTGAATATCCCTTCCCCTAGTCTGTCCGCTTTTCTTTCTCTCCCCCTCTTCTCTTATCCCCTTCCCCTTCTATTTTCCTGTAGGGCAGGATAGACTTCTATACCCCATATCCTGTATTTCTTATTTCCCAGTAGCATGTGAAAACATTTTTTTAAACATATGTTTTTAAAACTTTAGGTTTCAAATTTTCTCTCTTCCTCCCTCCCCATCCACCCTCATTGAAAAGGCAAGCAACTCAATATAGGTTATACATGTGCAGTTATGCAAAACACTTCCATAGTAGACATGTTGTGAAAAACTAACTCTATTTCCCTTAATCCTATCCTGCCCTCCCATTTATTCTATTCTTTCTTTTGACCCTGTCCCTCCTCAGAAGTATTTACTTCTGATTACCCTTTCCCAATCTGCCCTCCTCTCTATCATCCCCTGCTCTCTTGTCCCCTTCTCCCCCTATTTTCCTGTAGGGTAAGACAGATTTCCATACCCAATTGAATGTGTATGTTATTCCCTCCTTAAGCCAAATCCTATGAGAATAAGATTCACTCATTCCCTCTCACCTTCCCCTGTTTCCCCTCCACTGTAAGAGACTTTTCTTTTCTGTTTTTTTTTGTGAGATAATTTACCCCATTCTACCTCTCCCTTTCTTCTTCTCTGAGTATCATCCTCTCTCATCCCTTAATTTTATTCTCCAGATATGACCCCTTAATCTTCAACTCACCCTGTGCCCTCTATCTATCTATCTATATACATACATATAATTTTTTTCCTTCAACTACCCTAATACTGACAAAGGTCTCATGAGTTACAAATATCATCTTTCCATGCAGGAATGTAAACAGTTCAATCTTAATAAGTCTCTTATGATTTCTCTTTCCTGTTTACCTCTTCATGTTCCACTGAGTCCTGTATTTGAAAGTCAAATTTTCTTTAGCTCTGGTCTTTTCATCAGGAATGCTTGAAAGTCCTCTATTTCACTGAATGACCATTTTTTCCCCTGAAGGATTATACTCAGTTTTGCTGGGTAGGTGATTCTTGGTTGTAATCCTATCTCCTTTGCCCTCCAGAATATTATATTCCATGCCCTGCGGTCCTTTAATGTAGAAGCTGCTAAATCTTGTGTTATCCTGATTGTGTTTCCACAGTACTTGAATTGTTTCCTTCTGGCAGCTTGTAATATTTTCTCCTTGACCTGGGAACTCTGGAATTTGGCTACAATATTCCTAGGAGTTTTCCTTTGGGGATCTCTTTCAGGAGGAGATCTGTGGATTCTTTCAATTTCTATTTTGCCCTCTGGTTCTAATATATCAGGGCAGTTTTCCTTGATAATTTCTTGAAAGATGATATCTAGGCTGTTTTTTTGATCATGTCTTTCAGGTAGTCCAATAATTTTTAAATTCTCTCTCCTGGATCTATTTTCCAGGTCAGTTGTTTTTCCAATGAGATATTTCACATTGTTTTCTAATTTTTCATTCTTTTGGATTTGTTTACAGTGTCTTGATTTCTCATAAAGTCACTATCTTCCAATTGCTCTATCCTAATTTTTAAGGAAGTATTTTCTTCAGTAATCTTTTGGACTTCCTTTTCCATTTGGCCAATTTTTTTTTTAGGCATTTTTCTCCTCATTGGCTTTTTGGACCTCTTTTGCCATTTGGGTTAGGCATTTTTTAAGGTGTTATTTTCTTCAGTATTTTTTGGGTCTCCTTTAGCAAGCTGTTGACTTGTTTTTCATGATTTTCTTGCATCACTCTCATTTCTCTTCCCAGTTTTTCCTCTACTTCCCTTACTTGCTTCTCAAAATCCTTTTTGAGCTCTTCCAAGGCCTGAGACTGATTCATATTTTTCTTGGAGGCTTTGGATGTAGGAGCTTTAACTTTGTTGTCTTCTTCTGGTTGTATATTTTGATCTTCTTTTTCACTGAAGTAAGATAATATATTCTGACTCTTTTGTGCTGCTTGCTCATGATCCCAGCCAATTATTTGAGTTTTAAACTCTTTGTTAAGGTAAGAGTCTGCTTCCAATGTGGAGAGTGTACTGTCCCAAGCTCCAGGGGTTTGTATAGCTGTTTTCAGAGATACTTGTAGGGATCTGTAAATTTGCAGTTCTTCCAAGGTGGTATGATAAGGGACGAAAGTGTTTACTCCTTTCCTGGCCTGTGACCACAAGTGCTCCTTTCTGTGTTGTACCTGTGAGGAAGGGTTTCTCTCCACAGTAACTACAAGCTCTACCACACCAGCGCTCCTCCTCCAGCACCACCGCCCAGAACTGTGACCCAGATCCACACAGGGGCAAAGCAAGATATTCCTGCCTCAGCACTGGCAAAGAGATCCCTGCAATCCCTCTCTGATCAGACACTGGATTCCCCCTTAGTCTGTGGGCTGGAAGCTCGGGAAGCAGCTGCAATGCCACAGGGCCATGCTCTTGGGGAATGGAACTGAGACCACCTTGCTTCTCTCTCAGCACCACAGGAACAGATTTTTCCCACTGACCTTCTAAGTTGTCTTTGGCATTCATGGATTGAGGAGTCTGGAAACTGGCACAATGCCTGAGATTCAGTCCTCTGAGGCCGGCTCCAGGTTTGCTGCGGCCGCGCTGCACTCTCAGCCTGGGCGATACACCTTTCTGATCAATCATCCAGGTTGTCTTGGGCTGGAAATTTGTTTCACTCTGTCTTTTTGTAGGTTCTGCTGCTTCAGAATTTGTTTAGAGCCATTTTTTATGAGTATTTGGAGGGGTTTGGGGGAGAGCTCAAGCAAGTCACTGCTTCACTCCCTGAGTAAACTTTTAGGCAAAATACATATTTTAGATCTTTTGTAATTACTGAATGGGAATAGAAAGAAATATATATATATATATATGAAAATATATGTTTTAGATGTGTGTTGTACGTTTACAAAAACCAAGCAACATAAATTGAAAGTTTCTCCACAAGTAATATCATTGAAGTTAAAACTAAAAGGGAAAAAGGGATGGGAACTAAGTCTGTAATTTCATTGGTTTAGGGAGGAAGAAAAGAAGTATTAATATAATACCTACTAAGTGCCAGGTAACCAAGCTAAGTACCTTATAAACATCTAATTTGATCTTCACAACAACTATGGGGGATAGGTGCTATTATTCCTATTTTATAATTGAAAAAAACTGAGGAAAAGAGAGGTTGTGACTTGTCCAGAGTCACACAGCAAGTAAGTAGCTGAGGTTATATTTGAACTCAGGTCTTCCTGACTCCAGGGCCAGCACTCTATCCACAGTGCCACCTATCTCCCAGGTGAAGGGACTCCTATTAATGCAGATTATCACCTCCGTAGTTTTTATTCTTAGCTGCCCAGAACACTGAGAGAGAGCACTCTAGAATATTGGCAAAGATGAAGGAAGAAAATGATACTTGCTAGAGATGTTGGAGGACATGGTGAACTGTGAATTGGTAAAGTAATTTGAAGCTTCACCTAAAAATTCACTAAACCATGTACACATTTTGACCCAACAGTATCACTGCTAAACTCATACCCCAAAGAGATTTTAAAAAGGAAAAAAAAAAGACCTACATGTACAAATCTTTTTACAGCAGCACTTGTTGAAGCAAAGACCTAGAAATGAAGAAGTCCAAAAATTAAGACATAAGAATGTAATGGTATATTAGTGCACTGTAAGAAATTATAAAAGGGACAATTTCAGGGAAACATTAGAAGATGTGTATGAACTGACACAGAGTAAAGTAAGCAGAACCCAGAGAACAATTTATACAATAACAATTGCATTGTCAAGGAAAACATTCATTTCCATATCTGTAAATCTGCAAGCAGAACAGATCCTAAGAAACATTCTGAAGTAGCTGGAATTGTTTTTCTTTCCACAGTTCTCTACACTCGCTTCTTTTCATGTTGTTTCCACACAGCTCTCCATAGCACCCTACTGATGTTTCCCCACCCAGAATCAGGCATCAACCTAGCACTAGACTCCAATTCTAGAATCTAGACTCCAAATTCATAGTTTCCACACATTCTAATTTAGCCTGGTTCCAGCTCCCTAGAGCCTTGTTGTTTCAGTTTTCCAAGGTGAAAATGAACAAAGCTGATAAACTAATGTGTAAACATGTTAATAGGTGCTAGATATTATGGAAGGCTAGTTCTTGATTCTTTCTCCTGTCCAAGATATTATGACTACGTTATAGCAGTGGCCTTCCTGAGACAAATTCTCTGGTTTTGTTGTCCAGCACTCATGGTGGAGACTGCAGGTCAGGATGAAGGAGACAATGGCTTGGACTGGCCAACAACATAAACTTTTAGGGCAGGTGAGACCTTACAACACATCTTATAGTAGAGCACATTTTCTGTCTCTCCAATGTTGCTGATGCTTAACCCTGCCAAAGAGGGCTCTCTGACTAGAATCACCACAGGTTGCCTGGGGAGGTCAAAACAGACACCCTCAACCTATCAGTGGTAATAACAATAATTGTAGGCAACCTGTGTTAATCAGAGGCTGGAAGATCACTTGTTGGATATGTATTAGCAGGAATTCTTTCAGAATATGGGTAGGACCAGATGGACACTGAAGTGCCTTCCAAATCTCAGATACTGTGATTCTCCCAGCAGTGAAATGAACAGCAGACTTAGAGTTAAAGGACATAAGTTCAAGTCCTAATTCTACCATTTACCCCTGTACTATCTTAGACAAGACCTTTTCTGGTCCTCAGTTTCCTCATCTGTAAAATGAGGAAATTGGATTGAATGATTTCAAAGGTCCCTTATCTCTCTAGATATTATGATGCTATTTTTGAGTTAGCTACTGTCCATAACGCTGTTCTACCCTGTATCCACCCACAGTTTTACTCTTTGAGCGACTGGCTTACTTCTCTCTCTCTCTCTCTCTCTCTCTCTCTCTCAGCAGGTGAATCCTCTTGACTGTCTTCCTCCCTTATAGGACTTTGGTGCCCATTCTCTCTCCTGCTATGTAAGTCACTGTCACTACGTTCTGTCCAGCACTGAGGAATTAGGCCATTGGCTCAAGGGATGGTTGCCCTGTCAGTGGTAACTGGGGGTGGACAGATGGCTCAGGGTTTCTTCCCAGGGCCATGATAGTCCTTTTGTAATAGAAAGATGGGTAGGTCAATTTTATAGGAGAATATTTAATTGCAGACAAATTTCCATGACTAGGCCAGTCTTTCATGTTGTACCTGCGACAGCAGATCCCAACCAACTCTTGGTATTTGGACTGAGGCTAAGAAGGGGCCTTCAGTAACTCACATTCACTTTGCTGTGACAGGATTATTAGTTCACATTTATGTAGCACTTTCTTCACAACAATCTTGAAAGGTAGGTATTGCAAATACTATTCTCATTTTTTTTACAGGAAGCTGAAGCACAGAGATCACATAATTGGTCCAGAGTCACTCAGTTGTATGTGTCCAAGTTAGAACTCAGACTCAGGATCTTGGCATTGGAATCCATATATAAACAAAAAGCCATATATAAACAAAAAGTGCAGTCTAACAAGTGCTCCCCCAGCCTCTACGTGGAACTCTCTGGGGAGGAGTCCACTAACTCCTAAAGATGCTCATTCCAATCTTGAGATAGCTTTAGTTACTAGGAAGGTGCATTTCTTACATTTATACTATGGATGCCTCTTTTGAAACTTCTGCCCATTTCTCCTTGTTCTGACCTCTTCAAACTGAAAGACTAAATTTTTTTTTCCTTTCAAATGCTTGAAGAGTGTTATCATATCTCTTCTGCCAAGTCTTCTCTAGAATAAACACCTTCCATTTCTTTAACTAGTTCTTACATGGCACGATCTCAAGGCCCTTCACTATCTTCTTGCCATTCTCTGGATGCTCTATGGCTTATCAATATCATTTGTAAAATGTGGAATCCAGAACTAAACAGAACACATTCCAGTTGGTATCTGACCAAGGCAAAGCTACAGAATCATCACCCTCTGTTTTCTGGACAATAGTTGTCTCTTAGTGCATCATAGGATCACATCAGCTTTTTAGATTTCCTCATCTATTTGTGCTATGTATATTTCTTGTTGTTCAGTTGTTTTCAGTCACGTCTGACTCTTCTTGAACTCATTTGGAGTTTTCTTGGTGAAGGTACTGAAGTGGTTTGCTATTTCCTCCTCTAGCTCATTTCACAGATTAGGAAATTGAGGCAAGCAAGGTTAAGTGACTTGCCCATGGTCACACAGCTGAGTGTGTCTGAGTAGTCTGAGGCAGATTTGAACTTGGGAAGAGAAGTCTTCTTGACTCCAGGCCTGATACCTTCTCCACTGTGCCACATAGCTGCCTTATGTATATCTTATATCTACACATCCTCGAATTACAATGTGAGATCCTTGAAGACTGAAACAGTGGTTTTACCTTTCTTGTTATCCCTAGTACTTAGAAAAGGGAGTGGTATATAGTAAGTGATTAATAAATGCTTGGTAACTGAGACAGGCATTTCTGATTAACCTCTGATATAAACTATTGACTCCCTGAGGTTACCAACTCCTCCCACTCTCCCAAATCCCTCCTCAGCCTTACAATGAATTCAGGTCTTGTGATTCTGATTCCTACCACACCCTACTTCTCTGTAAGATAGCATATGGTGCTGTCAAAATTGTCACTGGTTCTTCCACTTCAGGAATTGTCTTGAGTTGGTAAGTGAAATGGTTCAGTGCATCCATTCCCATAGGTCATTTTTCTTTACCAAGCAACTTCACCTTCCTCTGATTATTACAAAAAAAAAAAACTGATTCATTATAACATTTCTGGATCTCTTGCCCTCTATTCTCTGTGTGCCAGGAGTTTCAGAGAATAAGTAATACAACTGGCTAAAGACTGACCATAGAACCATACAAAATTGTCTGAGAAAATGATTTCATCTGCTGCTTTCAATTACTTTTGAAGACCCATCAGTTTCACTATATCAAATTTGTAATTGGAAAACGGCATGAGATTAATTATGGAAATGCTGTTCAATTTTTGTAGTCAATTAGCAGGTAGCTGCACAAAGACCCCATTAATAATTTTATTGTATTGTAAACATTGCTCTGAGCCTTGATTTAGTATATTTAGACTTTTAAAGAGAATTTGATTAACATTGTCTTTCAAATGAATTTGACATTCAAGGAGAGGATAGATTTACTTTGGATTTTACATTAATGCTTATTAAATTATTGCTGATTTTCTCTCCAACATCCAATATCGAGTCAAGATGGTGTCCTTTCAAAGATCCCTCCAAGGTACTTGTCATTACGTTCAGGTCTTATGATATCAGGATGAGTAGCAGTTCTTTCACAATCTATGACCCCTCTTATAAAGACCTTTTCTTAGAATCCATGGGAGCTGTCTTTAAATCCCAAAGATTTGTTCTGTGTCCCTCTCTGGGCACTTTGCCTTTTTTTTTTTTTAATTCATCTGTCCAATGTTAGAAAAGGGAGACAATACGAGCTCTTATAGTTGGACACAGGTAGGGTCAGACTTTGTGGCAAAGCAGTCAGCATGTCCTTTTCTACCTTTCTAATGGCTCTTCCTCCCCACCTCTAGATGTTGTGCCCTCTTGCTGTCCCTTCCAATGCCCTCCACCTGACTTTGTAGGGAATGCTGGACAGCTATGCTCCAGGGACATAAAGGGAACAGCTACAGCCTAAGAACCCCTAAGAACTATACCATTTACTCTTCTACACTAAATCTGCTTGAACCTAGCTCATAAAATATAGGAAAAGCTGGCACACTGCCAGAGTTAGCAAACTCAAACTGAATTATACAGTGATGCTATTTCAGAGCATCAAGAGCAGGGGCCAGGTGGAACCACTCCACTTGTGGGAGTGATATAATTGTGGTTTGATGCTCCCCCACATTTAGCCATTTTGTCTTTGAGCTACAGGTCACCAGTCCTCTGGGAGGGGCAGCCAAGAGCATGGGTGATATCTGTGTCCCTGGTATTTTCTGTATGGGTCTTTAACCTGTTTATCTATGCTTATCCATGTTTATTCATCACCTGTTAAATGCTTAGATGTAAAATATATGGCAAAAAATTTAGGTGAAATTTGTCAGTATTCCCAGCCCCCACTTTAGGGGATTGAGGAGATGGAATGTCCATTTCTACCTTTCTAATAATGGTACTCTCCACCCCTACTTCTAGGCATCAAGTGTTCAAGTTTCTCTTCCCAGACCAACTGACTTTATCTTTTCTTCATAGTGCCTCATATTCAGACCTTTCCACTTTTCCTTTCTAGTTTGTTGCATTTAACCAGAGACCTTTTGGAGATACCATGTAGCAACCAAGGGCAACAATCCAATTTGGGATTTCAAACTAGTGAGGGAGAGATTTAATAGGCAGGCAAACTTGTCTTTGGGCTACCTCTAAATCATTCCATCTATAGTTGCTTGCTCTGCCCGTGTTTATGGACTTCATACTTGCTTGTTTTAGAGTACAAACTCCTTGAGTATAGACTCCTGTGTAATCCTTGTATCTCCCCTAGCATAGCCAGTGATTATTGTTTGTGGAAAGAATTAGTCACAGAGCACACATAGATCATGGATCTAGATCATGAAGAGACTTTAGGGGTCATCTAGTTCAACCTATTTAACATTGCTGCTAAATTAATCTTCCTAAAATTCAGAGGGCACATGAGCAGAGTGGTACCACCACCCTCATTACCTCCTACCTCTACTATTACAATGGTCTTATATCTGATCTCTTTGCTTCTGCTCTGTCCTATCTGTACCACCCCCCCAACCCAGGTCATCCTACACACTACTGCCAAAGTGATCTTCCTAAAACAGCTCATCTTACTAACTCCTCTTAAATCTTTGGTCATTAGACAGCCTGAAGGTATTTATGTTCAAAATCCTTAGCCTGGCATTCAATGTCCTCCATGGTCTAGCCCCAATATAATTTTCCAGTTTTATTTCCCAGTGCTCCTCTTCATAAATGCTATGCAGCGTTCAAACTAGAATATTCATTATTCCTGGAATATCATCTGTATATCTTTGCCTCTGTGACTTTTTAATTAAAACATTCCCTTTTACTTAAAGGCCCTTCCTGCCATCTCTAATCCTATCAGTTCTTAAAGGATGAGCTCAAATGCTACCTTTTGCGTGAAAATTTCTCTATTGCTCCCATTTGCAAATATTCTTTCTCTCCTCTGAAACAAGCACTTCATACCTCTTTTATTGCACATCCATATTCTACTTCTTATTATAGTTGTCTGTGTTCACATCTTATTTCCCCCTTCTGGAATGTAACCTTCATGAAGACAGACACCATGTCTGATTCACCCTGGTATTCCCAACAGTGTCTTGCACATAGAAAGCACTCAAGAAATAATTGTAGAATAGACTTGAATTGACAACGTATGATATCTGTGAATGAAACAAAACATGTCTTTCTTTTCACATGTGACATTGTAGATTCTGGATAAAATTGAAGATATGCAGGAGTTCATTTACGATAAGGAGCCTGAACTGCTGAAAGCTCTGATCCCTGTTCAGACCATGCATATCGCCATCATTATAGCTCATCTCAGAACTGACCTAGATGTGCAAAAGTAAGAACTCCATTAGCTTGTCTACAAAATTGATTTCATTCATCTGATGTTTATTTTTTTCTCAAACTTCATTCCTTTTAAATAAGATATTTAAAGAAATGTAACACATAACAAATATCCTTTTGTGCTCTTAAAAATGTTATTTAGTATTTGTAATTCACTAGATTTTTAGCATTCGAATGTGTATAAGGAAACTATGTGCCTATGGTAGGGTGCTGAGCATTGTATTCAATTGAGCTGATTGGAAAGGTCTTTAAATAAAGGGCAACAAGCATTTATTATGCATATACTGTGATGCAGGTACTGTGCTAAGCTCTTTACAAACATTTTATCTGATCCTCACTGGGAGGTAAGTGCTACTATTATCCCCATTTTTTATAGCTGAGAAAACTGAGGTAGATGGAAGTTAAGTAACTTGCCCAGGGTCACCTAGATAATCAGTGTCTGGGGACGGATTTGAACTTGGCTTTTCTTGCCTTCAGGTTCAGCATTCTCTCTACTGTGCCTTCTAAGCTGGTTCTTTAAATGTATATAGCTGAGTTAAGGTGAATCTGCCATCCAGGTTACTGTGTAATACAAAACAACATTAATGAGAGAGTAACTTAAATTTCTGTATAGAAACTACAAAATCAAATATTTTGACCGAAGAAACCTCCTTAATAAGCCCATCTGCATTTTTGTTTGTTTGTTTGTTTGTTTTGTTTGTTTGTTTGTTTTTGTCAGGAGGTGAGTAATATGCTTTATCATAGCTCCTTTGGAGACATGGACATTTCACTGATAAGATTTCTTAAGTCTTTCAAAGTTGCTTTTCTTTACAATATTGTTGTCTTTTTATCAACTATTCTGCTTCTGTCTACTTCCATGTCAGTTCATATTCACCAGGATTCTCTGAAATCATCTTTTGTAATTTCTTTTGGTGCAATAATTTCATTACACTCACTTTTGTTCAATTTGTTCAATTTGTTCAAGACACTCCCTGAGCATCTAAGAAACAATCTCAGGTACCCCCATAGATTTTAGTCTTCCCCAGTCCCTTAAGGATGACTGCCTCACAGATTGCACATAAGTTTTGAAAGGTAAGTGTGGGTGGCTATTATACTAGGATAAAAAAATGGTTACTTCACTGAGCCAAGTTCCTTGAGGTGAGGAAGCTGGGGAAACAAGGGGAGAACAGGACATTTAATCTTGGGTATTTAGTACAAGCAACACTATGTTTCCAAGATCATCAGTTTAGTTTATAAAGAGCTGCCCCGGCGGGATTTGCAAGCTATTTGGATGGTCATGCCTCTTACTCATTCACTTCTGCTAGCCAATCAGGTTAGAAGCACAGAAAGCCTGGGCGGGGCAGGAGATAAAAACAAAAGGTAAACCAGCATGGCAGTCTTAAAGTGATGGAATTTCTATTTTTAGTTTGGGAATGGGGGTTGGAGGGAGGGAATTAAAGGTACTTAGTAAATTGGGTGATGGCTGAAATTGAATGCTTTGGGCATTAGTGACCACAGAGTCATCTATTTCACTGTTTTCTTTTAAACCCTTTGAGGGTCATTCCGTGGGAATATTCTTAGATGCACCTTACACAGAGATCCGGGGAATTAAATTAGTTTCCTTCAGAAGTACTAGGAGCCTTATATCTATATAGCACTTCATTTCCTTTAATACAACCATGTGAAGTAAGTAATGGCAGCATTCCTATCCCCGTTTCATAGATGAGGACACTGTGAGGTAGAGACAAGAAGTTAATTTCCCAGAGCCCACAACCAATAAGTGAGGGAGCAAAGACTGACCAAGCCTGTTGACCACGCCCAGTTTCAGCTACAGACTAAAGAATGGGAAGAGGATTTCAAGCTAAAGTTCCCAACTGGCCAAAAAGAGGCAACAAAATAAAGGCTACACTTGAAGTGAGAGTTTGAATCCTAGCAAATGACTTAGGCTATCTGAATCACAGTTTTCTAGACTGTAAAATAAGGAGGTTGGAATCAATGACTTCCAATATCCTTCCACTTTCAATATATAGATTCTACCTTACAATAACTATAAGAGACATTATTGTTGTTCAGTCACGTCCAACATTTCATGACTCTGGAATTTTCTAGGAAAGATACTAGAGTTGTTTGCCATTTCCTTTGCCAGCCCATTTTACAGATGAGAAGACTGAGGCAAACAGGGTTAAGTGACTTGCCCAGGGTCACATCGCAACTAAGTGTCTGAAGCTAGATTTGAACTCCAGTCTCCCTGACTCCAGGCACAGTTCTTTATCCACTGTACTACCTAGCTGCCCTCTAGAAGATACAACACTACATTAACTCTGACTAGCTCCTTAAGAATAAATTCATAAAGCCCTTCCTTATCTTGGGACATCCTATCCACCCCCTAACCTATACCAGTGGTGCTGATGAACCAAGTCTAAATCTTGGAGTACTCAGGTAATTGCCTATAGCAATAGATATTGGGAGCTCCCAAGTGGGAGATCCCAAGAAGAAACCTGAATTGAGATATTACCTAGTTCAAACCAGGATCTTTTGCCAGAATTTAGTCCATAAAGGGGGGAGAGGGCAATACAGGTGCAAGATGTCAAGAGAAACCTAATATTGTCAGTTTGTGGCTGAGTACCACAAGGGATACAATGCAGTGAGAAGGGAATGATATAAAGTGGGAGCATCATAAAAGACCCTTAGTTGCCCAAGGGTCCCTGGGTCCTATATATTTACTTTCTACATCTGCCTCTTCAGTATAAAACTAGTGGGTCTCAACCAGTACTCACAGAACCCAAGTCTTCTTATTCTTAAGGCAGTATTCTTTCCACTACCCACTCTCTCAGGAGCAGGATAGGAATGACTTCTTCAAGGCTCCAGCCATCTGTATCCTGCCTACCAACTGACATGGCAATGTTTCAGCAACTTAGAATATGCTTACTGAAAGTTGCTTTGGATGAGAAATCCATCATCCCTGTACCCAAACCAGTGTGGGAGTAGAGGTAGAGAATAAGATTCTCCCAGCTTAGCCAGGATGGTCTTTGGGTGACAGGGGCACAATCAATAACAAAACTTCTTTTTGATAAGACCATCATCACTTCTTTGTCATAGACATAGCATCTGAGAAGCCAAAATTACAGGGCAGCTAGGTAGCACAGTGGTTAGAGTGCCAGGCCTGGAGTCAGGAAGATATCTTCTTGAGTTCAAATCTGGCCTCAGACATTAGCTGTGTGACCCTGGGCAAGTGACTTAACCTTGTTTGCCTCAGTTTCCTCATCTGGAAAATGAGTTGGAGAAGGAAATAGCAAACCACTTCAGTATCTTTGCCAAGAAACATGAAGAGCTGGACACAACTGAAAATGAATTAGTAACCAAAAAGCCAAAATTACCTCCATTCTATGATAAAGCATTGGAGTAGGACTTTAATGGAAGAGTGGAGAAATTTGGGAGCTGAATTGTTTTAAGTTTATATACCATAATCTCTTGTTTAGTCTTATTTCCCTTTTCATGTTTTTATTAAGTAGGGAAAAATACAGTTTGACTGGTTACCTTACAGGTACAGTAACAATATGGCAAGGATAGCAAACTGTACCAGAAATAATCATCATTAGCATCCAATACACTTGGTTAATTTTATCAAGTCACTATTATCCCATTTTCACGGTCACTTAGAGTTTGTTAGGTAGCACAGTGAATAGAGCACTGGGCCTGGAGTCAGGAAGATCTGAGTTCAAATCTTGCCTTAGATACTAGTTATGTGACACTAGGTAAGTCACTTAGACCTCTGCCTCAATTTCCTCAGGTGTAAAATGGGGATCATAGTAACACCTATCTCCCAGGGTTGTTGTGAGGATCAAGTGAAGTCTTATTTTTGGCATGGAGTAAGCGCTTAATAAATGTCTGCACTTCCCCCTTCCTAAATAAACTGTGGGATGATATGGATTGGATTACTTAAAGAGTTAAACTTTTCAGGCTAGGCAAGCAGTGATGACCTATGTTTTTTAGTCCTGAGATTTCCTGATCTTTGCAGGACCTATTATGAAAGATAAATGGGAAGTGCTTTCCATTTATCTGTCCTTGGTTTCCAGGGAGTAAACTTTAAATCAAATTTTTAGCTTTGTGTCATGGCAGTGGGGAGTGTGAGTACCTTTCAGGTGGAATGAGAAGTTATGATTAAAGCCTGTGAAGGATTGAGAACAGATATGTGGCCAAGTGTTTTTGTCTACAGTAAGTCTTCAGAATGTAGAGTAGGCGCCAGGGACTGAAACAGTAAACAGGACACGTTTAAGTTGCAACGAATGAATACATGTTGGGTGAAGAGCTAACCACTAGAGGGTTTGTAGAGGCCAGACCCTTCCTGTCTTGCAAGTAGCAGAAGAGGGTAAGTGGATGTCAGAGGTCTTTTCATCTCTCAACTGGAAAATAACAAATATCAAACTGGGAACCTCCATGCTTAATGCTGTTCCTGCACCTGTGTCTCCACCCTCTGCCTCGTAGACTGTGGGCTAAAACCCAGAGCTCCCACTATGTAGCTCTAGTGTGATGGAGGACAGAGCCCTCAACAGGCCCGAAGTCAGAAAGACTCAGATATTTACCAGCTTTATGACCTTGAGAAAGTCACTTCAACACTCTGTGCCTCAGTTTCCTCACTGGAAAAATGAGAGAGTTAGATTTCATGTTCTTTAAGGCTCCTTTCAATTCTGAAATCTATGATCCCATGATCCAGTGGGTAGGAGATTCCATTAATGCAGCCCTGCATTAATGTAAAGATCATGTTAGCAGCAGAAAAATACGGGGTGAACTAGGCCTTGCCTGAAAAGACTCAGATACTCAACTGAGAAAATTCTGTAGTATTTATGCAAAACTACCTTCCTGAGTTTACCAAACCTGGAATAAGTGACCCTTCCAGCCCAAGTATATACTCCTGAACTTTACTGAAAACCTAAGCAGAAGGGAAAAGGAGATCTTTGGACTAACATTCCCTCATTTACCTCCTGACATAATCATGAAAAAGTGAATGTTTCCTGGGACCTCATTATGTTAATGCCCCAAACACTTTAATTAGAAACACCCCCAAGTCCATTCTTACATCATCTATTGCCTTTGGGCATGTACGTCTAAGGAGCTGTGATTTGTGAAAGTGCAATAAACTGAGTGAAATTTAATATGCTTCTACCCTGTTGATGCCTTTCCCAAAGGATTTTCATTCCTTCTATGTGTACCAGGTATCTTAATTTGGAATATTTTAAATTCATATAGCAAAATGCAGTGTCACACTCTTTTTATAAGGAAAGTCATCTGGAGAACAGAGAAAACCCAGCTATGAAAAGAGAAGTGGGTGTAGGGGGAAGGAGGGAAAGGAGTGAATGTTAAGAAGAGCTTATCATCCAGATTGCCAATATCAATCACTCAACTGGTCACTTTGCCTGCCTAAGCCTGTTCTTCATGACCAAAGCCCAGACTCCTGACAGGGTTATAATTCACAGGACATTTATTTCTTCCACACGCAGGATTGTAGCCAGGCTAGAGCATTGGGAGACCTTTGCTATTTGGAGGCATTGGAACCTCAAGAGGAAGTTTCTACCTATACTGAAATTGATTGTTTTTAATCTGTTATTTCACCATTTCTGTCACTTCTTACCACTTCTTGTCTACAGGGTCAGTTAAGATTATGTCGTCCTGGGGCAGTGAGACCTCACTCCCCACCCCTAGGTCATATGAAGAACCTTTCTAGAAACATCCTATAGAGCCACCACTAATTGTTGCTATATAGTTTTTTAATTTTTAAATTTTTTTTGTTATTTTTTGGACAATTTATTTATTTGTAGTTTTCAGCATTCACTTCCATAAGATTTTGAGTTTTAGATTTTCTCCCTGTCCTACTTCTTTGCACCCCACCCAAGATGGAATGCAATCTGATATAGGCTCTACATATACATTCACGGGTAAGCATATTTTCCCATTAGACATGATGTAAAGAACAATTAGAACTAATGGGAGGAACCTTGACATTGAAGCAATAAAACAAAACAATAAAGGAAAAGGAGAGCAAATAGCGTGTTTCCATCTGTGCTGCTATAGTTTTAAAGAAGGACATCCATAGTCTCCTAGATCTCAGCTTAAACATTCAGGGAGAAAATAAGATGGAGACAAGGCAGTGCCGGGGGAGAAAGAAAAACTGCCTTTATGGTCACAAAGCAAGTCAAGAACTTATGTTAGCCATAGACTCAATTCTAGGAATCAAAGGACCATGGAATGCTAAATCGGGAAGGTTCTTTGGAGGACATCTAATCCAATCCCCTCATTCTACAGATGAAGACACTGAGGCTGTGCCTAAGTAGCATAGCCAAAGTTACAGATTCTGAATTTAAGCTCAGGTCTCCTGTCTCTCCCGTTCAATGTTTTTTTCATTAAGAAATTGTCATACAGCTTCACTCCATCCAAGACCACAAAACCTGTCATGCAATTTCACTGAAATGTTATTAAAATAAACAACAGCTATAGGTCAGCGCCACAAATGCATATTCCAGAGAGGCCCCTTTTTGCCATTTGTTCATTGAAAATAAGCCTTTCTCTTGAAGTGGAATTGTTTCTTTTGTTAGCCCTCTGGCTGCCTAAGGGAGTTATATTTATGTTTAGGGAAAGAACAGGCAATAGAGTGAAAAGTCAGAATCTCTTTCCAGGGCCTCTTCATTCTTCCTTTTTCTGCTCACTGACTTGCTGTCTTTCCTGGCCTAGCTGGCCAGCGCCTCCACTTCTGGACTTTTAAAAACTGCTGTGAGTCTTATTCCCTCAGAGCCCTGCTGTGTGACTGACTAAGGAATCTAATAGGCTAATCCAGTAACTGGCTTACCTTTGTAATCTGGTGCTTAGCACAATGCCTGGCACACAGTAGACAATGAATTCTTGTTGACGACTGACTAACTGCAATTTGGGTTAAGCATGTTAACTGGAGCTCAGTCCCAGGGAGTGCCTATGGACTGGATTTGAGGCACCATGGCAGAGTAGGGGGAGAGATTTTGAAAGACTGACTGAAACTTCCAGAGTCTCAAACGTTGGTAAATGAGCAGCTGCCTATTCTGACTAATCATGGGGCCAGCCTTGCTGATGCTATCTGTCAAATGAAGTTATAAAAAGTTTATCCAAAATCAGGGGGGGGAAAAGGTCCTGATTTCAAATCCCATATCCCATACCTTCATTAGCATAGTTTTTGAT
This sequence comes from Phascolarctos cinereus, assembly GCF_003287225.1. Classification (NCBI taxonomy): domain Eukaryota; kingdom Metazoa; phylum Chordata; class Mammalia; order Diprotodontia; family Phascolarctidae; genus Phascolarctos; species Phascolarctos cinereus. Next base: position 511,394,973 of record NW_027555847.1, read on the forward strand.
TCCTCAAAAGAATTAGTAAGAGAGCCTTTGATGTATCAAATATTAAGTCTTTGATGTTTCACATACTATGTGCCTAGAGGGATTAATTCTGATTAGAAAAGTATAGTGCATGGTCTATCTGAGTGCCATTGACTAGTTGTGCATTCTTTTATTAATATGCTAATGGAAACTGGCATCCTGATAGTGAAAACGCCATATGTATGCTGTGGTACTACAACATACCCCAACCATCTTGGACCACTTAGCCAGAGTTTTACTAAAGGAGGATGGGAGGGGGAAGACCGGGAGGGAAGCCTTCCCAATATAGAAATTTTAAAATGGCTTTTTTAAAATCAACTCACTATATTTTAATAATTTACAATCTCCATTATTTTCCCAGAAAGAAGACAGTAATCCGAGACCCCCCTAAATGTCCAACAGTTCTCCCTTGCTTGTGTGTTCTTTTGGCAGGGCTGTTTCAGCTCTGGAACAGAGCAAAGTTCGTGTGGTAGAGCTTTTGGAGGGCAAACATCTCAATATGACATTTCATGGGATTGGCCAGCTTTAGCAATCAAGTGATATATGTGAAAATGTCTGGAGAAAAGGAGCAACAACGACTGAGCAGAACTGCAGGTTAAGCACCTAACGTGTGTATGAGTCAAATTAGTCATGGTTGTTGGTCTGAAATGTTAGGTTTATTTAAATAGTTTTTGACATTTTTATGCCCTACTAGACATTTTATTCTGAAGATGAAATAAAAAAAATGTATTCTAGAAAGGAAAAAAAAAAGTCAATTTTTCTCCATCAATTGTAGTAGAAAATATTATTTGGAGACACTTATCCTTATGAATTCCTGTGCTTTATTATCCCCTTGGAGCTAGCTTCCTTCAATCTCCTTTAATCTCTAGGTTTCTTTTTCACCATTTAGGATGACTCTTGATGGGGAAGAAGTACTTTGCACAGTGCCTGGCACATAGTAGGTGTTTAATGAATGCTTGTTGATTTGATTCAAAGGGAGAAAACCAAAGAAATCTAACACAGGGGGAAGATCTGGGATGAGTTTAAGTCAGCAGAGGCCTCCTGATCAACAGGACTGCCATTGGCCTCACAGTTAGATGGGAGGATCATCATAATTATTCCCCAGCGATTTAGCTTTTACCCACCCAGGGCCACAGTCTATTTTGAGAAGGAGTAATTAAGCAATGATTTGGGGGATAGGTCTTTTGCATGAGTGTTGATTCCAGCAATTTAACCCCATCATCACCATTATTCAGGCCTCTAACCAAGCATCAGTTCTCTTCATGAGCACTACTCTATTAAGAGAAGATGCTTTGGGGGCTACTAAGAAATGGCAGCATTGATTTAGGCCTTCAGGAGCAGCGTCAGGAAGGTCCCACTTCCTCTTTCCCTGACAGTTCAAGGATCACATGGGACTAAAGAAGAGGAACCCTACAAATGATCCCCACCCCGACTCCCAGGATGTCCTACTGTTGCTTCTTTGTTCAGCTGCTTGTCGTCATAGCATGAGTCAGGCCCCACATTTGTTTCTGCAAAATGTGTTTTCAGAGCTTCTTTACAGAAGGAATTTCCCTCTATCTATTTTCAGCTTTTTAACTCTGAGGATTATAGCTCCTTTGAAAAGCAGCTCTGTCTTGCAGTTTTAATTTTCCTTCCTTTCCTCACTATGCAAACCAAAGTAGTTTTCTCATAGTAGGAGAATATGTACAGTCTCAAAAAGGCCTGGAGCATGGTCCCTCAGCATCTGTTTTCACAAAGCGACCATTTTCACTAGTTCTGTGCCTTTCTTCAACCTTCAGAAAATGCTCAATAGGACAGATCAGCAAGGTGCTTGCCAAAATATCCAAGTATTTTCCTGACCTTGGTCCATTTGGATTTTGTGTTCAAAGCTTACTGTTTCAAAATTACGGTTTTTACCCTATGTGGAATTTTATAATGAAGTCTCCAATCACAGTAGTCTTCTTGTCTAGCTGCCCCTTAAGACTGAGAGCTCAGTTATTAGAATACAACAAAAGTAACAATTTCATAGTGTAGGAGATTCTGGAGAAGAGGCGCAGAGGCAACTCGAGAAATGACTTTTCCTTCTAATCTGAACTAGGGTAGAAACCATTACTGGAGAGGAAAACCTAATCACTCCATATATTAGTAAGCTAGCAGGCAGAAAAAAGCAGAGAATGTTGATGACAGTGCACAGTACGAACAGGCAGTGGCCTACGGTATAGTTACCTGTGCTTTATCAAAGGGAAAAGGAGCAGCAGCAATGACCTGTCCCTCACTTAAAAGTCTGCCTATTGTCCTGGCATCCAAGGAATTTGCCCAGTTCACTTGGTGAAGGTTGCCCAACTGCTCAAGATCCCTAGATCCCAGTTATGGTTTTAACGTTGACTGCCTGTGTGACTGCAGCCACAGGGACTTCACCCTCCTCCAGGTCTTCATGTTTCTGACTGCACATAATGGAAGGATAGGTATAGCCAATATAAAAGATATATATAGATTGTAAATATATATAAAAGGATAGATATAGCCAATATAAAAGATACATGGATAGATAGATAGATAGATAGATAGATAGATAGATAAAAGGATAGATATAGCCAATATAAAAGGATAGTGTATTCTTTTATTAACATGCTAAAGGAAACTGGCATCCTGATAGTGGAAGCACCATGTGTATGCTATGGCGCTACAACATGCGCCAACCATCTTGGACTACTTAGCCAAAGTTTTATATTAAAAGCATTGCATAAGAGTAAGTATGACATAGGAAGCACTTTGAAATGCTTTGGGAGAAAAACATTGAAGGCATTTTATTTTTCATTATTTTTTGTTATAAAATGCTTTAATATACAATAGGTAGCTTTTCTGTCTTGCATCGTTGGAGCTAATTTATCACTTTATACTTACAAACTGCAGAGTTGAAAAGTGACAAGTCAAGTCGATAACAATTTGTTAAGCTCCTACTATGTGCTAACATTTTCCCTGCACAAAGCTTCATTTTTTCAGATACTCAAAAAAGGTTTGTTAGGGTCACACACTAGCTAAATTTTTGGTGGCGAAATTAGGTACCTTTTGAAGCCGGATCAAGTTTTGGGGCCACAAAGGTACTCTAGTATTCCAATGACTAATGCTTCAGTGTTTGAACCAATGCACTGAGACCTTGAAAGGGTTAATGCCACTGGGAAATGGACTTGCACTTACAACCAGGAAGTACCTGAGTCATAATAGCACTCTGTCCACTTTCGTCATCCTAAAATTACAAAGATTCACCATGATTTATCTCCCAAGGGGCAGCTTATTTTTAAAAAAAAAAGTCAGTCTCTGGACCAGTGTGAGCAGACATTTACCAGGTAATGGTAGGTCTCCATACAATTAAACAAAGCATGTGATTGCTCCATTTGTGAACTGGGTTATCCTAGCCATAGCATTGCTGTTGAGCAGTAGATAAGTCCAAAAAAAAAATCAGATCTAGATCTTGGTCAAAATATTGAGCCATAGCCAATTATCCTTTTTATAGGCAAGGCATCAGGGAATGAATTCCTGGAATATCTACCTTGAACTTGAACTGTGAGCATACCACCAGTAAGATGTCTGTCTCATTCACAGCAGGCAAGGGCTTGGTTTAAAGGATTTAATTTAATATTTTGTGGGAAGGGGGCTGGCCTTGATTGCATTTAATGGGTCTTGCATAAATAGAAAGCTCATTATTTGCCTGTGTTACTTCAAAACTGTCTGCCTGAGAGACAACACCACCTTTGGACCAGTGTATTTTGTCTCCCATTATCTCATTCCTTCCAACATGTAGGGTTTTCACATAGCAGTTTTCTACCCTGTAATGTTTGCATTTCATTTAATGTCGGGAATCTCTAAAGGTGCAGCACCTTAAGCAGTCCCTAGGACAAAAAGCTCTTCCTTCCACAGTTCAAATACTCTAAGGCGGGGGGAGGGAAGAAATTCTCTCTTTGTCACAAGGTCGTTTGGAAATTGATTTGCACATGTACTCTCTCTGTCTTTCTCTCTCACATACACATGTATATGTACCTATTCACATCACTTATCTACAAAGGTAAATACAGACAGTACCATTTTCTCAAGACTGGCCATCACAATAAGAGCTCAAGAGATGTAGTCTGGGGTAGTGGGTTTCTACCTGCCTCAGAGTCAAGATGACTTAGATTCAAGTCCTAACTCTAACACATACTGCTTATGTGACATTGGACAAGTCACTTAACCTCTTTGTGACCAAGGCAACTTGGTGAAACTAAAACACAGTAATACAGTTGATGATCCAAATTTGAAAGGATTTCCTCACTGGAAGATCTCTAAACCAATGAAATCACAGGTTGGAATCCTCTCCCCAGCCTCATCCCCTGCCCCCCCCCCACCAAAAGCCTCCCATTTAGACAGTGCTTAAAAATTTGTAAAAAATGTTATACATAGTATCACCTTTAGTCCTCAAAGTAATCCTGTGACCTAATGCTATTGTTCAACTCCATTTTCCAGATTATTAAACTGAAGCCCAAAGAGGTTAAGTGAATTGCCTGTGGTCACACAGCTTAGTAAATGTTTAAAACAGGATTCTAACTCAGTTCTTACTGATAAGTGTAGCATTTTGTGTTTCAAACTTCATACTATATTATGAAACAGTAGTCATCAAAACCATTTGGAATTGGATAAAAAATAGAGAAGTACATCAGTGGAGCAGACTAGATAAAGGAGAATCAGAAATAATGTAACTCAATGTTCACCATTCTATAAATCAGAAAGTATAAATTACTTAGGAAAGAACTCCCTATTTGATAAGAACTGTTGGAAAACTAGAAAGCAGTCTGGAAGAAACTAGGCTTAGACCAACACCTTGTGCCATATTCCATAATAAATTCAAAATTGATACATCACCTGAATATTAAAGATCACTCCATTAAAAAAGTAGAATTAGATTATATGCCTCTCGCAGCTATGGGTAAGAGATGTTTTTTAATGAAACAGGGTATAGATGCTATTATAAAGGACAAAATAGATCATTTTGATTACATGAAATGGAAAAACTTCTATGCAAACAAAATTAATGCATCTAATATAAGAAAAGAAGCAATTAAATGGGAAAAAATATTTTTATCAAATTTCTCAGACAAGGATTTGGTGCCTAAGACATATAGAGACAATTAACAGGTAATAGAAGACCTAAAAAAATTCTCCAGTGGATAAGTGGTCAAAGAATATTAACAAACAGTTCCCAAAAGAAGAATTGCCAAGTATTAGCAATCATACAAAATGATGTTCCAAATCACCAAAAATAAGAGAAATGCAGATCAGATTTAGAAAAGACCTTGAAGATCATCCAATACGTTGCCTCGCCCACCAGATTACCTACTGCTACATTACCCTGCTGACAAATCCTCTGCTTGCTTTTCCTGGAAATTCCCCAGTGAAGAGGAATTTATTTCCCATTCTTATATTGATGCCAAAATATTCCTTCCTATAGCTTCTACCCATTGTTTCAGTGTCTCTATAGGTTCAAGCAGAGCATACCTACTCCTTCTTCTGAATGACAATCGGTTAAATATTTATAAACAATCTTATCCTCCTTGTTCCTCCCTCCGTAAGTCTTCTCTGACATAACTCTGAGTCCCCCTCACCATCCTGGTGGTCTTCCACTAGCTGTGCTCCTTTTCGGCAATTTTCCTCCTACGAACATGGGATTCAGAACTAATTTAAAAGCTTCACATCCTATCTGAACAGGACAGAGTACCATAGGTCTATCTGGAATGTTGTAATTGTTGTTCAGTCATTTTTCAGTCATGTCCAACTCTTCATGACCCCATTTGGGGTGTTCTTGACAAAGATACTGAAGTGGTTTACCGTTTCCTTCTCCAGCTCATTTTACAGATGAGGAAACTGAGGCAAACAAGGTCAAGTGACTTGCCCAGGGTCACACAGCCATTGCCAGAGGCTGGATTTGAACTCAGAAAGATGAGTCTTCCTGACTCCAAGCCCTGCCCTCTACCCATTGTGCTGTCCCTTTCCAGAATATCTAACCATAACAATTACAGTGATATTGAGTAGCATTTACATAGCACTTATCATGTGCCAGGCACTATGCTAAGTACTTTGGAAACATTATCTCATTTGATCCTCACAACAATCCTAGGAGGTGGGTGCTATTACCCCCACTTTACAGAGGAGGAAACTGAGGCAAACAGAAGTTAAAGTGACTTGTCCAAGGTCACACAGTTAGGAAGTAACTGAGGCCAGATTTGAACTTAGATCTTTCTGACTCCAGGCCAAGTGCTCTATCTACTATGACATCTAGTTGTCTAACATTTTCCATATTCTACATGCTATATTTCTATTTATGCAGCCTTAGAGATTGAAATAGCTCTTTTGGCACTTGAGCCATACTGTTGAGCTTGCAGACATCTAAGGTTGGGGATCTTTTTCACATAATTTGCTGTCTACACCCCCCTCCATCCTCAACTTGCACAATTACATTTATTTTTAAAAATATTTTTATTTAAAGTTTTGAGTTCCAAATTCTATCCCTTCCCCCCCTCCCCTCTCCAAGACAGTAAGCAATCAGATATAGGTTATATATGTGCAATCATGTAAAACATTTCCATATTAGTCATTTTGTACAAAAAGATTCAAATAAAAGAAAAAAAGGAAAGAAAGAAAGTGAAAAATAGCATGCTTCAGTCTGTATTCAGACAATATCAGTTCTTTCTCTGGAGGTGGATAGTCTGCTTCATCACTAGTCCTTTGGGATTGTCTTGGATCATTGTATTGCTGAGAATAGCTAAGTCATTCACAGATCTTCACTGGACAATATTGCTGTTACTGGGTACAAAGTTCTCCTGGTACTGTTCACTTCACTCAGCATCAGTTTGTGTAAATCTTTCCAGGTTTTTCTGAAATCATCCTGCTTTTCATTTCTTAGAGCACAATAATATTCCATTACAATCATATACCACAGCTTGTTCAGCCATTCCCCAATTGATGGGCATCCTCTCAATTTCCAATTCTTACCACAACAAAAACAGCAGCTATAAATATTTTTGTACAAGCAGGTCCTTTTCCTTTTTTTTTTTTTAGGCAATTGGGGTTAAGTGACTTGCCCAGAGTCACACAGCTGGTAAGTGTCAAGTGTTTGGTCTGAGGCTGGATTTGAACTTGGTGCTCTATCCACTGCACCACCTAGCTGGCTCCCCCCTTTTTTTTTTAATGTCTTTGGGATATACACCTAGCAGTGGTACTGCTAGATCAAAGAGTATGCACAGTTTTATAACCCTTTGGGTGTAGTTCCAAATTGTTCTCCAGAATGATTGGATCAGGTCACAACTCCAATAACAGACAATTACATTTTCAAACCTAAATACAAGACTTTGTGTTTCTCCTCATTAAATTTTATATTGTTAGATTTGGCCCATTGTTTTAGTCTGAAATATTTTTGGATCCCAGTTTTGCCATCCAGTGTATTAACAATCCCAGCTGTGGCACTGATTATCCATGAAAAGGACAGCTAAATTAAAGTCGACTCTCTACCCTCTAATGCAAGACAACAACATTCCTGACTCAAAGCTACCCACATCCAACAGCCTTAAGTTTCAAGATATTACACCCAACAACTAGCCAATGTAGAAAAATATGTGTTGTCCTCCTTAGTAACCTGCACCTTCCTAGAAAAATAGGAATATTCTTTTGATGCTCACTGTGACTTTCAGAACTCATAATATAATTCAAACAATTTGTTTCTTTCCAATTAAATAACATAGAAAAATAAAACAAATAACATAGGATCATAAGATTATAGACCTTAAAGGTCATCTGTCCAAATCCCTCATATTACAGATAAAGAAACTGAGGCCCAGAGAAGTTACATAGGTTGCCCAAGATCACAAATGAAGTAAGTAACAGAGTTGGGGTTTAAACTCAGGTTCTGTAACACCGAAACAAGTACTATATCTACAGTGTCACAATGCCTTGCATAGTGAGCTTCAGAAGAACTTAAGCTCTATATCATAAGGTAGATCCACTATCCTTGTAAACTTGCATTGGTTTTGTTTTGGCCAAAGACCAAGCAGAGGTAGAAATGATGGCTCTATTATATCACATAGAGTGCTCTAATCTGTAGAGTAAGTATGCATTGTGGGGTCTCCTTCTATGCAGATGTCATAACAAGGAAACTAGTTGGCACAGTGCATAGAACACTGGGCCTGGAGTCAAGAAGACTAATCTTGATGACTTCAATCTGGCCTCAGACACTCACTCGCTGTGTGACCCTAGGCAAGTCATTTAACCTGTTTGCCTCAGTTTTTCATCTCTAAAATGAACTGGAGAAGGAAATGGCAAGCCACTCCAGGATCTTTGCCAAGAAAACCCCAAATGGGGTCATGAAGAATACTAAACAACAGATGTCAGAACACAGCAACTCTTGAGGGAAGAGGAAGAATAGGCCTCATTCCTCTTTGTACCAAGAGGACCTATGATTGTCTAAGCAGTCAATAAATATTTATTAACTGCCTTCTGTGTGCCAGGCACTGTTCTAAATGTGGGAGATACAAGGGCAAAAGAGAATCTCTGCTCTCAGAGAGTCATCTGAAAAAAATCCAATTCTAGAAATGGTCATTAGACCAATAGATTTAGAATAGGAAAGGACTCTAAATGTCATCTAGTCCGCCATTTTGTAGATGGAGACATTAGCACCAGAGACATGAAATGATTTGTCCAAAGTCACCCAGGTAGTATAGAGACAACATATCGATATCTAACTCTTTTCATAGTCAATTATTCTAAAAAAAAAATGTCATTAAACATACAGGCAACTGTCTTCTCCCAGATCGGTCTTTATCCAAGTCCTGCTGGATAAGCAAGACTTCCTTTAATCATCCAAAACTCAATTAATCTTGCTTCTATATAACAGTGTAACCCTTAATACCTTCCAATCACTCTCACTAACTCATTTTCATAGGCTGAGGCCAAGAGAATACATGTCTTTGCTTCAGGCATTTTCCCTCAGTCTTCCATAATGCTCTGACTAGGGGATCCTATGTGTTCTACCAGCTGCCCTATTTGAACCCTTTTTACCCCTTGGAGGGAAAAGGTAAGAAGCAAAGGAATGCTGAATGGCAAGGTCAGCCTTTGGCAAGATTGTGCAATAAGTGAAGTGTGAATATGGCCCCTCTCTGCTGCTTCTATCCACATCCTCTCCTACAACCCCTATGCCCTCCTTGTAGGCCTAAGGCCCACTTGCTGTAATCCTCGCTCCTGGGTCTAGGCATGTTCCAACCTCCTAACTCTCATCAAAACTTGTGCCCTCCTGCGTCACATGTTTTCAGAGATACAGTCCTCATAGACTAAGAGATTAGCTAATCGCTTATTTTACAAATGAAGAAATTGAGTCCCATTGCCTTTCCCAAAGGTACTGCACAACAATGACTGGTAATGACTTGAGTAAGATAAACTCATCTGTGCTAAAGTGTTACCCTTCCCCAGTGTCATAATGCTTTGATGCAAAGAAAATTTCAAATGCTAGATTAAGTCCCATAAGTAGGAATGATATTGCTACAGATTTCAGATAAGTCAGAGGGGGAAGTATTGTTGGTCATTGAAAAACATCAAGTCATACTATTTAGGTAAGCCACTTACATCACTTAAATATATGCCATTCATATATGATTCCTTTGCTGCCAAATCCAAAGACCTTTTCATAATTCTCATCCTCCTTGACCTCTCTGCAGCTTTTGACACCATTAATCACCCTCTCCTCCTTGACACACTCTTCTCTCTAGGCTTTTGGGACACTGCTCTCTCTTGGTTGTCCTCCTACCTATCCAACCACTCCTTCTATGTCTCCTCTGCTGGATCTTCCTCCAGGTCACACCCTCTAACCCACAGGTGTCCCTCAGGACTCTGTCCTAGGCCCTCTTCCCCTCCTCTTCCTCTGTACTATATCACTTCGTGATCTCATCAATTCCCATGGTTTTAATAACCGTGCTGCCATGGTATTGTAATTGGCGTTACTATGCTGACAGTTCTCAAATCTACCTATCCCGTTCCAAACTCTCTGCTGACCTCAGTTTCCCATCTCCAACTACCTTTCAAACATCTCAGACTGGATTCCAGTAAACAGTACAGTAGACATCTTCAATTATGTTCAAAACTGAACTCATTATCTTTCCTCCTAAACCTTATCTCCCTCCTACCTTCTTTGTTACTGTTGAGGGCAATACCATCTTCCCAGTCCCTCAGGCTTGCAACCTAGGCATCATCCTGGACTCCTCACTCTCTCTCACCCCGCCAAATCCAATCTATTGCCAAGGCCTGTCCCTCTTACCTTTGCAATATCTCTCAAATATGCCCCCTTCTCTCCTCTGCTACTGCCTGGTGGCCCTCATCACCTCACACCTTCATTATTGCAATAGCCTGCTGGTGGGTTGGCCTGCCTCAAGTCTCCTCCCACTCCAGTCTTTGTTTCATCCAACCACTAAAGAGATTTTCCTAAAGTACAGATCCAGTCATGTCACCCTCCCCTACTCAAATTCCAGTGAGTCTCCATTGCCTCCAGGATCAAATGCAAAATATTGTCATTCAAAGCCTTTCATGATCTAATCTCATCTATCTTTGCAGTCTTCTTACACCTTACTCCCTGCCTGATACTCTTCAATTTAGTGACACTGGCCTCCGGGCTGTTCCACAAACTAGGCACTCCACCTCTTGATTCTCAGCATTTTCTCTGGCTCTTCCCCCATGCCCATGCTCTCCCTCCTCTGCTCTGACTACTGACCTCCATGACTTCCTTTAAGTCCCAATTAAAATCTCACCTCCTACTGGAAATCTTCCCCAACCCCTCTTGATTCCAAGGCTTTTCCTCTTTTAATTATTTCCTCTTTATGCAAGATTTAGCTCATTCGTATATATTTGTTTGCATGTTGTCTCCCCAATCAGATTGTGAGCTCTATGGGGGGGGGGGAGACGTCTGTCTTTTGCCTCTTTTTGTATCCCCAGTTGTTGATTGATATGAACCTTACAGGTAATATATGTTGTATACATTATGTGTAATAGGATCACAGATTGAGGGCTGGAAGAAACCTTAAAAAGTCATATAACCCATGGTTACACTTTTTATAAAGAAACTGAGGCCCAGAAAGATAAGTGACCCACTCAAGGTTAGTCAAGTCAAGAAACATTTATCAAGCTCCTTGTATTTGCCAGACACCATCCTGAGTGCTGTGGACACAAAAAAAGAGAAAAATACAGTCTCTGCTCTTAACAAGTTCACAGTCTAACCTGCAAACAGTCATGTACAGACAAGATAGATGCAAGATGACTTGGAGATAATGAAAAAAGGGAAGGAACTAAGCATGAAGGGGTGGGGGTCAGGAAAGATTGCTTCCAAAAGGTAGGATCTTAGCTGGGACTTGAAAGAACCCAGGACAATCTAGAGACAGAAATGAGACATAGGTAGTGATAAATCCAATATTTGAGCTCAGGTCTTCCCATAGGTATTTATGTATGCATGTATATATGCAATGTGCATGTATATGTATGTGCACATGTGTGTGCATATGTAGGTATATACACTAATGTCCATATAGAGATGCGTACATGCAGTCACAATACACGTGTTTATAGTGTGTGTGTATATATATATATATATATATATATATACACATATATATATGTGTGTATACATATGGCTACATATAGATGTGTATACACATATCTAAAACATGTATTCTATGCTATATATATTGCAGTGGGAAAGGGATCTTGACCTGTGATTTCATCAGTGTGTGAAACCTAGTCTGTAAACTCCTACTGATTCAAATCATCAATCTGTATATATCTTCTAGACTTAGAGAGTTGTCTTTGGATATCAATAATAAACAGTTATTAAGCACCTACAGTGTGCTAAGTGCTGCATACAAAAAAGACACAAAAGTCAGTCCCTGCCCATAAGGAGGTTAAAATCTAATGGGAGGTATATCTGATTGCTCACCATCTGGGGGGTGGGGAGAGAGGTGAGGGAAAGAAGGAAGGATAGAATTTGGACCTCAAAACTTTAAAAACTGTTAGAAAATTGTTTTAACATGTAATTGAGAGGGGAATAAAATATTATGTATTAGAGAAAAAAACAATCTAATGGGAGAGACAATATGCAAATGAATATATGCAAAACAAGCAATATATAGAATAAATTTGAAAATAATCCAGAGGGAAGGCACTAGGATTAAGAGGCAATAGAGAAGACTGCCTGTAGAAGGGAGGCTTTCAGCTGGGATTTAAAGGAAGACAGGGGGGCAAGTAGTCAGAGCATAGGAGGGAGAAAGTTCCAGGCATGGGGGATAGCCAGAGATAATGCTTCGAACTAAGAGATTGAGTGTCTAGGTCATGAAACAACCAGTAGACCACTGTCACTTGATTGAGGAGTAGGGGGTGGGGAGGAAGGTCTAAGAAGCCTGAAAAGGTAAGAGGGGTGTATTAAGGCTAAAAGTTATCAGGGACTTTGAATGTCAGGGTGTTTTGTATTTGCTCCGGGGGGGTAATAGGGAGACACTGGAGTTTATTGAGTAGAAGAGGCGTTGGGCCTTTGCTTTAGGAAGATCACTTGAGTAGTTGAATGGAGAATGGATCGGAGTGGGAAGAAGCCTGAGGCAGACAGGCCCAAATCACTCAACCAGGATGTGTTAAAGGCAGGCTCTGAGCCCAGGTCTTTCTGAATCAAGCATAGTGCTTTATCTGTTATTCCATTCTGCTTCTTAAATTGTTGTTCAGTCATTTTTCAGTTGTATCTGACTCTTTGTGACCCCATTTGGGGTTTTCTTGGCAAAGACACTGGAATAGTTTGCCATTTCCTTCTCCAGTTCATTTTTACAGAAGAGAAACTGAGGCAAACAGGGCAAAGTGACTAGCCCAGAGTCATACAGCTAGTAAGTGTCTGGGGCCAGATTTGAACTTGGGTCTTCCTGACCCTAAGAGCTGTGCAAAGTCACCAGTTTCACTCTTCTTTCAAGTCACTGGAGTCCAGTGGTAAGATATAGGTCAGAATGACTGGTGAAGGTCTAGTTTTCCAGACGGTAGTCGTAGGAACAGGTCATGGACAGTGCATCATGGGGAAGCCTGATGTGGCAATATTTGAATAGCAGTGGCCCAAATCTTAGTAGCAACCGACAGTAACAGCACCAAGAAGAGGAGAGTATAGTAAAAAATCTCACAAAAGTGAAGTAAGATGAAGCCAGATTCATTATATTTTTTGTGGGCTTGTTAGATTGTCAGCCTGGACGCATGCTAGGATAAGCTGTCCCTGTGAGTGGAAACCCAGCCATGCTGCTAAAGTGCTTGAAAACTAGAATCTCTTTGCTTGGGGATCTTTAAGAGTAGCAGAGACACCCATCAGGCAGAAATTGTTTAGGGTAAACCAGCCTCAATGCAGGAGAATGGGCTCAACGGCCTCTCAATATTCTTTTGGGGGCTCTGATTTTATGGCCACTGGCCTGAATATTTTTCCCTCAGAAGTGTGCTTGACTAATATGCCTAGCAGACATAAGTGTTCTCAAGCTGTTCAAATAAGTGCCACTAGGAGAGGAACAGCAGTTACCCTCTCCTCATTCTCCCAATATGCCTGAACTTTTATTTGCTCATCCTCTGAATCAGAGAACTGCACTATGGATGCGTCATTGGCCTCGGAGGGAGTGCCAGCTGCAGCAGGGGTGGTTTGACTATGCAGCAGGCATCAGATGAACTGGCTATCAGGCAATCTTCTAGTTCATTTTCATAGCCCTGAAATGCACTGGGAATCTCTTCTCATTCATTTGGTGCCTTCACTTTCTAAAACAAGTGTTTCTTCTTTCCAGTGCTATTTCCCCCCCACCATTTAGGCTTTAAATACCTTCAGAGATTAGGGAAATAAAAAAAGAAAAAACCTTAGAGATCATTTCAAACCCTCTTTGTAGGCTTCTAGGTGGTGCAGTGGATAGAATGCTGGGCCCAGAGTCAGGAAGACCTAGTTTAAATCTGACTTCAGACACTTATTAGCTGTGTGACCCTGGACAAATCACTTAACCCTGTTTGCCTCAGTTTCCTCATCTATAAAATGAACTGGAGAAAGAAATGACCAGATACCCCAGTATCTTTGTCAAGAAAACCCCAAATGGGGTCACAAAGAGTTGGTCAGGACTGGACAGCAACAACAACCTTTTAGCATTTCCAGACCACATCCTAGCCCTCAAGAAACCGAGTCCCGCAGAGTTGATATAGACTTGCCTGAGGTTACAGTTAGTGGTGAAGCAGGGAATAAAAGTGGGTCTTCTAACTCCTAGTCCAGTGTTCTACCACCCACCATGCTTCCTCCTTGGGGAACATGTAAAACTTGATGTCTAACTAATCTGGGGATTTTTTTTCAAGCATTTTGAAGTCAAGAATAATAAAAAATTTAATTGCAAGAGGTGATAAATTACTAAGTAAAGTCCAACTTTATCTCTGTAGATGAGGCTGAAATGCCTCGCAGTTCTGTATCAGGTCACCACTTTTCTTCTCAATCAGAGGCACTTGTTAGACCCTTCCTGCTCAGTCAATCAACCAGTATTTTTTGATCACTGACAAGAGCCTAGAACTGTGCTAGGCCTATAGCTCTAAGATATAATCTTTTCATTCAATAAGCCAACATTGCTTTAAAGCAGACCCACAACACTCCCAAGTGTGTGGAGGCAGATTAAAATGTAATTGGGAAATGTTTACCAAATAAATAAAAATCCAATAGAACATAATAATGTTAACGTTTTCTAAGTCAATATACACATGCAGGCATGTGGCCCCCTTTCTCTGTGAATTTGACACCACTACTCTAAAGAATCCTTCTGTGGGTTTCTAAGATCCCTTTGTCCAACCAAAAGAACCTAGCTATTGGATGACAATCTTGGCTATCTAAGTTTTTAACACATTTATCTCTTAATGTTAACAATGTTCCTTTGTTGCATATGTAAAAGGAGGAAAATTGTTCCTATAATTCATATCATTGCTAAATTTTCCATCTGTAGTTGCAAACCACCATGTAAGCCAACCTGCTGCATTGAATCCAATTGAGGTAGGGACATGGTGGTAGGAATCAAGGGAGGATTTATGGACCAGAGCTTCAACCCTGTCCATATGCCAATTATATCATGGCACAATTCATGGATTCCATGTCATTTCCATCATCAGAACTCACCAACTTGCCAGCACTTAAATTTTTTTTTGATGAAAACAAATGTGCATTTCACGTTTTGAATTTTTATTTTGAATATGTGACAGCTGTGAAAACGTAAACTTTGGCTGCTCAATCAATTATAATCATATGCTGCAACTAACGAGATATTTTGATACAGACAATGATACAGCCTGTGCCCCTCCCTGACTGCCCCCCAAAGATAACTCCAAATTGCTTGTTTATCAGAGGCCGTGGAGAGATCTTTTCAGGAAATGAACATAGACATCACAGGTAGCAAAGACTTCAGACCACATCTGACTTTCCTGAAGCTATCCAAAGCACCTGCCCTGAGGAGAAAGGTAATTAAATTGATTCAAGCTTTCTACTAAATATTCTTTTTTCACTCCTCATTCTGTTTTCTTTTTGGTATAAAAGAGATTTTTCAAGTTATATTATTCTTGGTTTGTGTGTATATGTATTTGTACATACACATGCACAGCCCCTCATATACGTCTTGTATGTGTGTGAATATATAAGCATATATGTGTGTGTTTATTTTATTTTATTTTATTTTTTTTAAGATTGGGTCTCCCTCTCTCCCTCTGTCTGGAAGTAGAATGGCTACTCAAAGGCCTGAACCCATCCACTGCTGATCTGTGACTTCTGTTTGCAACCTGCCCTTAGGCAGCCCAGTGCCCACTTCCTTCTACCCATCCTCCAGGGGTTTATCATATTAATGCAAGATTTAGTCTAGACACTAGACCTGTTCTAGGGGTGTGTACTATGACATCTGACTTGTCCTTGGTATATTAAAGATTATGTTCCCTGAGTCACCACCAATAGAGCATGTTTTGAGTGGGTGTTCTAATAATGGTAATGGATTGCACTGAGTCATCTACTATCTTAAGCCCTATCCACACCATGACCTTATAATTATAGAAGCAGATGTTCACGTTCTGGTGTGAAGTTTGTGGCCATCAGAGAGTTGGACTCAGAAGTTAGCTGCTCCATGTGGAAAATAAACCTGTGATCCTGGCCTCATTAACGTCATACCAAAACACCACCACCAATGGGCCCTTCCCAGCAACTGGTAATATACTTAGTCTCCTAACCTTGTGATGGCATCTCCTCATAAGATGAAGGTGAAAAGATTTCACTTATGGGATCTTCAGATATGAAAGACACAAAGCATGTCCTTAATGTGTGTGGCTACAGCCTGCTTAGGACCTAATGTGATTCTATATTTGCTTTTGTGGTCGAGATTTCCTGTTACATCAGGATTGTGAGATCATTTACTCCCATCATCAGATAGGGGCTGGGGAAAGCATTTAGCTTGAGTGGGGGAGAAAGGGAGAAAGAAAGAGAAGGGGGAGATTAATGTCATGTTGGAATCCAGACTGCAGAGTTTCTTTTACAATTATAAATATTATATGAAGTGCTGATGTAACCTTTACTGCAGCGTGACATGGGATTTGGCTGTTTTTATGACTTAACGCTTAAAGTAAGAAGCGAGTCTCTGATTAGATTAGTCTTCTCCCCAGCAGACTATTGTCCTTCACATTTGCAAGAACACTTTTATTTATTGGATCAATCTAATGCAAATCTACTCACCAAAATAACATCTATCCAAACCAGAAAATGTGGTGCAATAAGGAAATTCCCTTATATTCTTGAACCATAAATGTCTTTCAGCTTGGATATTGGCTTGGCTAAGCAATATATAAAACACAATGTGTTGAACCCCACGTACTCGGTGCTATTGTTTTTACATGAAGAATTAGATTTCAGTTCTGTTCATGTTGCATAGAGAGGAGAAAGTAATGGGATTTTAATGACTTAAGTAGTTTGTTGGGATTGTAGATAGCTAAATACAGTAAACTAAGAGGCAAATTTAGCTCTAAGGAACAAAATTAGATTTTTTTTTCTGTTTCCTATTCAGTAACATAATTATTTGTGAAACTTTCCAATTCAATGATTTCCAGGGAATTGATCTAAGTTGGGGGGTTGGGGCATCACTGTCACCCTTTTTTTTCTATCCTGTTCTGTCGTTAAGCAGCTTTGCAGACTGCAATCAATCATAGTGCATTACCTCTATTTGGGTGCTCACCCCTAACTTTTAAAAACTAATATCTTTAACATTCATTTAGAAATCAAAGAATGTCAATTTGCCTTTTAATGACTTTTGTAACAGAGTCACTTAATAACAGGATTGTGAGGTTTAACCTTTTTTAAAAAAAAACTTAGCAACATCTGTCAGGTGAAAATTAAAAAAGGAAAGCCTAAGTAGGGCTGGAAATTAAAATGGCCCATGGCTAAGAATCAAGCAAAGACTCCATATACTGCAAGAGATATGATGTCAGGCAAATAAGGCACCAAAATATTGTTCTAGCTATTATGATGCCATCTACTGGCTATAATTACGTTTTGATACATTGAACCATCCTTTCAGTACAGTATGAGGGAGGAAACTTAAGTCACCCACAGGCAAAGTCCTAATAGCTTGTTTTATTTTCAAGGCTATATTCAGGGGGTTCTGTGCTGAATGTCAGTCTTTGGAAGAGCACGCTAGTTACATTCTCAACTTTAGCCTACATGTTTTTTTAAAAACCTACTATGAATATAAAGGCCTTTCTTTAGATTTTATTTGTGTTTGTAAGCCCAATGCTGTTGTTCACCAAAGACTCTGTGTGATGGGTAGATATGAGGGTTACTGCTTCAACAAGTCCAATCCATTCCAGATGTGCCACAGTGTATTGACATCTGGATATGGTTTCTTTGTGATTGTACCTTAATATACTTTGCAAAAGCAGTCAGATTCTAGCTGCTCACCACAGAGGACATGGGCAGTATGCCAAATGGCACGCTTCACATGCTATTGAGTACCATACAGACAGTCTCCATCTGCATTTCCGTGTTTAAGAATAATCGGCACTGGTGTCCAGCATAAACAGAACCCTCAGGGTTGAAACAGGATTCGATTCTTCGCATTCCACACCTGTAAATTCTAGCAGAATGGCTCTATGAAGCAAAACTGTCTTAGTTGCTTGCATAAGTATTGGGGAAGGACATTATGGATTAAAATAGCACTGCCTTTGGATTTTATAATTGGGGGAAAATTAATATCTATGGGCAGTTCCCCTGAAGTCACAGAGCTACAAATTTATCATATGGGTTTACTTTCAATTAAAAGATAAGAGTGGTGCTCTTAAGTTGGGCATAAGAAGTATGCTAAGGCTTCCTACTTGTCACTTGAAAATAGAATCCACCAAAGGAGTGGAAAACCAAAGTAGCCCCTGTCTCTAGGTTACTGGGGGGACATTCTGGTTAGCTGATTCACACTAGATTTCCTGATCTAGGATTGTTAATGAGAAGTCCAAGGGTAGCCTTCTAGGATGCAAGGGAATGGGGAGTCATTTCTTTTAAGTCAGGAAAATAGGTCCCAGTCAGTCTAGCAAAGAGGACTTCTCACATTGACAGGCAAAAGAAAGGATACCTTTCAGTGGTGAGGGATAAGGTGGTGGTAAGGGTGAGAGACTGCCATTTGGGAAAACACTGACTAGATAGTATGGAACCTATATCATGTCTGTTTAATTGATTATTTGCCATAATTGCTTTGCTTGTCCTTATGCACTGTCCTCACAAGAATATATAAAAATGTAAGAAACGATCCACTTCGAATCGAGAAGGAATAAGGGAAAGAGAAAGCATGTCTCCCTCCAAAAAAATCCAGCTACCAAATGCAAGCTGTGACAATGAATGCATAGTTCTTAATTAAAATGGACAAACTGAAAAAAAAAATGAATATGTATTTTGGAAGCAGCCTGTGCATTCTGTGCTACAATGGGGATATCTCAAACTCTGGAAAGTGGCCATTCAGGGTGCAGGGAAGGCCAATTTTTAAAGTACTGTGTTAATTGACATACAGACCAAGCTTCGGCTCAGTCTTTCCACAGCTAATAATTAAACTACTTTGGTGGTATTAACAAAACCTTAGATTTTATAATTTTTTACAAAGCACTTTCATAGGATCAATGAGGTTTTATACCTATATACACAGATGTATATATGTATATGTGTATATGTAAATACATACCCACATATATACATATACTTAAATGTATGGGTATGTATGTGTGCGTATGTATATATACATGTAATACATATATAAGTATACTATACATGTGGATATATACATACACACAAATATAGATGTACACATATATACACACATACCCACATATATACATGTAACTATACATATACACATGGTATATGCATATATACATCTACACATATACACATATATACTCTCATTGATCCTATGAAAATGTTTTGTAAGAAAGTAACAAACTCCAAGGTTTTGTTATCACCACCAAAGTAGTATGTTATTGGCTACCATTAAGACTGAGTTGAAGCTTGATCTGTATGTTGATAAATATAGTACTTTAAAAATTGGCTTTACCTATCTATACACACATACACCCCTCCCCCCTTCCAACTCTGGGATAAGGAAGGATAGTGTTAGACATAGAAGAATTCTATTGTAGGGGATTAAGGCCTTTGGTTTTCCTTATCCATTGGGTATAAATTGATCGGCTTGGGCTGTTGTGGATTAATCAGGAGGTAAATTGGGTGCCTTGGACTATAGGGGTTCACAGCCACCCTTTTGTGTTGGTCTATAGAAAGGACAGTCAGTTGTAGCGTTCCCATGTTTTTCTATGAGTTAAAACTATATTATTTCCCCAGTTCTACTGGTCTCAATTTGAATTCCAACCAAAAATCTATAGTTGATAGCATTAAAAAAAGATATCGTTCTGCCTCATGGATTTAGTACTAGAAGAAAAGGTGATCTAGTACAACTGACTTGTTTTATAGATGAGGAAACTGAGACACTGGTCAGTTTAGTGGCTTACACAAGGTACCACAGGTGGTAGGTGGCAGAATAGATTTTGAATCCATGGTTTCTGATTCCAAATCCATTGTTCTCCCTGTTACAGCATGGTTTAAAAGAGAATGAAAGGACTTCCCCAACCAAAAGGAAAAATTCAAGATTCCTTCTAATTATTATAACTTGAGTCACTTTCAATCTTACCAAAGTCATTTCTCATCAGCCTTGGCCTACCTTCACAAAATAAGCTATAAATTCTCCCAAGAAACATTGAACAATTTCCAAGATGTAAAAAGCACCAGGTTCCTTTCTCCCCCTTCTGGAAAAGTACAAGAAAAGCAGACCATGCCAGACTGGGAGGCAGATGCTATGGCACTGGGCAGTAAGAACTTGCGGCAAAGCCATAAGCTTTCCTTCAGTGATTGGGCCAGAGGGGAGGAACACAGATTTCTGATAAGGAGTTGAAGTTTTCCAAGAAAAGGAGCTGCAAACAATGGTAAACAATAAAAATGACTCAGATATTTGTGATTTTTTCCCTCTTCTAGATCAACTAGCAATTTTTACATTTTCCTTTTGGGTGAGCCTTTCCCGGTTATCAAGATATTCCCAAAGCAGATTTCTAACTGCCTAGTATCCTGCATATGGTAAGAACCTATTTTCTCACTGAAAGGCTCTCTGTCATGTTTATTTCCTTTCATATAGTTTGATTGCAATATAATTTCATTTCAGAATCACCAAGTACTAAATAATGCCTTTAGATGTTGTAAATGAGATTTCCTCTTTTCCCCTTTTTCTCCTTCTAAGTTGAATTCATAAACATTTATTAAACACCTAATGTATTGGACATTGTGCATAGGCACTTGGGATACAAAGAAAAAACTGATAGACAGTCCCTGCCCTTGTATTCTGCTGGGGGGGGGGCAGAGGCACAATGGAGAGGAAGGAAGGGGAATATGACATGGGCATAGATAAATCAATAAAAAGTACATGGGAAGCAAATTGAGAAGGGGGAGAGAGTGTATGTGTTCTCTTCACAATTCACCTGGTTTGAATTTAATTTCCAGAGGGTTGATTATATTATTGCTCAGTATATGCCAACTTATAAGAACTTCATAATAAGTTTTACTCTGTAATTGGCCACTGTGTTCCATGGAGAGGAATTGTGGGAGTTTGCAGAAACAAAAAGATGCACACAACTAGACCGTAAATACATGATGGGGTTTATTATACAGGAGATAAATTAATGGGAGGACACAAAGAATATGATAATGGGCAAAGATTTTTATCGGTTAATGAATGTCGAGGTTTCTAATATATAGTGGTATATATCCTGGCTTCTACTAGCCCAAAATTATTAAAGCAGGCAATATATTTTTAAAAGGAGATGCAATTTTATTTCTTATTTTAAACAGATGGCCATATACACACACACACATATATATGTAAGTACACATATGTGTATGCACACACACCTATAAATAAATATACATATACATATATATATATCTTATGTTGGGGAACAGGACCAATCCTCATATTTCAAAAATAACCATTTTTTTTCCCTTTACTGGATCTGTGATTTCACCATCATAGGAATCTTCTGGAAAAGAATTCCTTCTATCAAGTCAGATTAGCTCCTTTAATTCAAATTCTATTCAGAGCAGGGGTCCCTAAGCCTATTTTTGTGTCCTTGACCCCTTTGGCACTTTGGTGAAGCCTTTGAACCTCTTTTCACGGTTGTTCTTGAGAATTTACCTTCTGCATAGAACACGTGATAGATAGACAGATAGATAGATATATTGAAAGTGACTCTAAGTTGCAATGATTAGAAGGAATCATGAATTTTTCCTTTTGATTAGGAAGCCCTATTCTCTTTTAAACCATTTTATAGTGGAAAGAACAATGAATTTGGAATCAGAAACCAGGAGTTCAAAATCTACTCTATCACCTACCGCCTGTGGTTTTATTTATGTGTGTGTGTGTGTGTGTGTGTGTGTGTGTGTATGTGTGTGTGTAGTCTAAATCCAGGTAAACATTTATTATATATAGTCTAAATCCTGGTATTAGTAGACCCTACTCTAGTAGGATTCTAGAGTCTATGTTAATTTGTCTCTAAATTTAAAAAAAATGTTAAATTGAAGAAATTATATAATCCTGGGGCCTCTTCTGGTTCTAACTCAAGATTCACAATTGCTCCAGAGACTCAAGCTATCCTGTGATGTACCCTGAAGAGCCCTGGTAAGCATAGGAATGCCTAAACCCAGACAATGTTTGACAATGAGGTCTTAAAGCACAAGCTAAGTTTAGGTGCCCTTTGGGGTGGGGTTGAGGAGCAACTAACATTCAAACAACCCCATTCAGAATTAACATTTTCCTGATCGTGTACTACTAGCACTGTAGAACATATTGCTAATAAAGTTTAAATCCATGTTAATTGCCATGGAAGCTAGATACTGTTATTTTCTTTCCTATCACAGACCACCTGCCTAAATCCAGCCAGCCCTTTTGTGGAATCAGCATAACCTATCTGCACTATGAAAGGCACTTCCTTCTCTACTGACCTTCTTTAGTGGGTGTATCTTATTATGTAAATAATAGCACCGTTTGTATGTGTGTATATATGTACATATTTCTGTTTGTGTATATTAATACATCTCTTCCTCTAAACTCTAGAGTCCCCAAGGAAAGGGCTTAGTTCCTCTCCTTTGGAATGTTGTATAGTACCTATTAATATGCTCAGTACTATGAGGAGTTTGGTAAATTCCATTAATTCACTAATTGATTTTATTGGCTCCTCAAAATCTCAGAAAGAGGACAAGCCTCAGAACCCAATTCCTGAGTAAGAATCGCGATTAGAAGATACCTGACAAGGAATCATCTAGCCTTTGCTTGAAGACTTCCAGGGGAAGAGAAACCTACTAGCTTCAGGGACAGCCAGCTCTTTCTACTTTGGGATGACTCCAATCATTAGGACATTGTTTCTTACACCAAATCTAAACTTGGCCCATCGCAGCTTTCACTCAGTCACTGCTCCTGGCTCAGCCCTCCGTAGACAAGGAGAAAAAGTCTAATCCTTCTTCCACCTAATAGCACTTAAAATACTTGAAGACAGCTCATGTCCTCCACAAGTCTTCTCTCCTGCAAGCTAAACATCTGCAGTTCCTCATGATTTCAAAGCCCAACCTAGTTGTCCTTAGTGAGTGAGTGAATCAACAAACATTAAGTATTTCCTAAGTTCTAGAAACCCAAAAGAAAAGGCAGCTCTCATTCTAACGGAGGAGACAATATTCTAACAACTACATTCACATAAATATATATGTACAGAATAATGGGGGGCAGCTAGGTGGCACAGTGGATAGAGGACCGGTCTTGGATTCAGGAGGACCTGAGTTCAAATCCGGCCTCAGACACATAACACTTACTAGCTATGTGACCCTGGGCAAGTCACTTAACCCCATTGCCTAGGCAAAAAAAAAAAAGAATAATGAGACATAATCTCAGAGGGAAAACACTAACTGTTGGAAGAACTGGTAAAGGTCTCCTGCAGAAGATGGAATTTAAAGAAAACCAGGGAACCAGGAGGCAGAGCTGAGTGGGGAAAGTGTTCTCTGCATGGAGGACAGGTGGTGAAAAGGTGTGAAACAAGAGATAGAGCGTTGTGTGGCCAGTGTAAGCTACCCCTGAATCATATGGTATAGAGAGAGGAATAAAGTGTGAGAAGAATGGAAAGATAGAAGCACCCAGGTTGTGAAGGGCTTTAAAAGCCAAATGGAGACTTTTATATTTGCTCCTGGAAGTAATGGGGAGACACTGGAGTTGAGTCAGGGCAAAGTGGTGACATATTCAGACTATATACTAAACTGAGATTCTGTGGAGCTAATAAAATAAATTAGTGAATTATGGAATTTACCGAACTCCTCACTGGGCTGAGCATTATAATGGGCACTATACAACATTCCAAAGGGAAAAAGATAAGCCCTTTCCTTGCGGACTCCAGAGTTTAGAGGAAGAGATATACTAACGTACACAAACAGGAATATGTACATATTTTCATAGAAAGTTTTAGCAACTGAATATAGGAGCAAGTAAAAAAGTGAGACAGAAAGACCGATAGAAGGTTAATGTAACCGTACAGGCATGAGGGCCTATACCAATATGGTAGCTGTGTAAGTGGAGAGGAGATGTGTACAATAGATGCTGTTGTAAAGCTATAAGCGACAAGATTTGACAACATTGGATTATTGAGTGAGTGTGAATGAGGAGTCAAGGATGACATGAAGGTTGTGAGCCTGAGCGAAGAGATGATCTTGGTGCCCACACCAAGAACAGGAAAGTCGGGAAGAGGGGAGAGTTTGGGAGAAAGAGAGTGAGTGCCATTTTGGACGTGTTGAGTTTGAGGTACCTACATCCAATTCAAGATGCATAAAAGGCTGCCGGTGACACAGGATTGGAGTTCAGGAGAGGAATTAGGACTGGATGCATAGATCTAAGAGTCATATAGGGATGATAGTTGAATGCATGGTAGGGGATGATATCTCCAAGTAATATAGAGGGAGAAGATGAGGGCCCAGAACACCGAAGGTTAGTGGTCATGTCAGCCAAGGAAATGAGGAGGGCTCACAGGTGGAAGAGAACCAGGGGAGAACAGTGTTCCCAAAACCTAGAGAGAGGATATCCAGGAAGACGTGGTGATCAACAGTGATCAAAGGCTGCAGGTCAAAAAGAGTGAGATCAAGAAGAGGCCATTAGATTTTGCAAATAAGAGATGATGGGTAACTTTGGAAAGAACAGTTTAAGCTAAGTAAGGAGACTCAACACCAGATTTCCGAGGGTTTAGGAGAGGAAAGAAGTGAAGGCAAGCTTTGTGGTTCATGTAGATCTTTGTTAAACTGTGTTTTCACTGTTTGAGGAGCTTTTGTCCAACAAGAGCTGGAGTAGGCTAAAAACCATGTTTGCGCGATTCAGGAAGCTACCTCATCTGCTACAGTCTCCAAGTGGGTTGTGCTGCAAGCAGGGGCAGGGGCCACTGAGGGGCTGAAAGGGGCTGAGACAGGGTAGCCTAAGCAGTCCTCAGCTATTCTAGACACAGCCTTTCCCTGTAGGCGTCTCTGAAGGGTAATTATCTTGTGCACTGAACATCTGTTCTGTGTCAGTTTAAAAATGTAGCACTCAAAACTGAAAACAAGATTGCTGATGTGGTCTGACCACAGTAGGGTATAGCAAGATACTGACCCCCTTTATCGTGGATACTATGCCTCTTTTAGTTCAGCCTAAGAGCTTATTAACTTTTTGACTGCCACATCACACCATTGACTCATACTGAGCTAACAGCCCACTAAAAAACTAGATTTTTATTAGATGAATGGCTACCTAGCCAAACTGACTTTATTTTCTATTGGAGAAGTCTTGGCATATATGTATAGGACTTCATATTTCATCTCTATTAAACTTATACTTTTTTAATATCCAGCCCAATATTTTAGATTATAAAGGACTTTGGGGATCCTCACTGTGTCATCTTCAAATCTGATAAGCATGACATTTCTATAATCCTTAATATAAAATCATCAACAAAAATGTTGACCAGCGCAGAGGCGAGGATAGATATTTGGTTCACTTCAATGAAGGCCTCCTTCAAAGTTCACATTGAATAATAATTTTGTCATGGGTCCATCAGCTCAATCAATTCTATTTCTACTTATCAATCATCTAGGCCACATCTCCCCTTTCCTACAAGAATAATTACAACTACCGCATTACCCTGATCTGCTAGTATAATAACCTTGTCAAAAAAGAAAGTCTTTGGTTGAACATGACCTGTTTCTACTAAAGCTATGCTGGCTTTTTCTGACCACCACTTCCTTTTCTAAATGTTCACTAACCAACCCATGAATAATGCATTCTAGAATTTTGCCACGAACTCAGGTCAAACTCAGTGGTCTATAGTTTACAGACTCCATTCTCTTCCCTTTCTTTTCTTTTCCTTTTTTTTTTTTAAATTGGGACGTTTGTCCCTCTACAGCCTGTAGTAAGTACCTCTTTCTTTCACTACATTCTTTCAGAAATCACTGATAATGGCTCTGCAATCACATCTGCCAGTTTTTCAATACCTTAGCATGTATCTGATCTGGATCTATTCATTTGAACTTGTCAAGAGCAGCTAAATGCTCTCTTACCATCTTCCACCTTTCCTTGGATATCAACTCCCTATTAGCCACTGTGGATCCAAGCTTTCCAGTCCAAAGACTCTCATTTTTGGCAGAGAAAACTGAGTGGAAGCAGCTCTGCTTTCTTCGTTATCAGTTCTCATCATCCTATCCACCCTGAGCAATGGTTTTACCCCTTCTTTGATTTTCCTCTTTTCCCCAATATAACTTAGAAGATTTTTGTTGCTCTCTACTAGCTTGCTCTGCCAAGCTCAGCACATTCTGAGCTTCAGCACTTCTGACACTCCAACAGGACCATGACGCTTGCAAATTCATCTTCTGTTATCTGCTCTTGCCTTTATCTTCTCTGCATGCCTTTTAAACTTTGACAAGTTGGTTGATAAGTTCACTTTTTACTCACATGGGTTTCTTTAGCCTCCTTTTCTTTCTTATTGCAATTGTTTCTCTTCAGGGCTTGAGAATTTCATTTTTAGAACTTCCCATCTTTCCTGGATTGAATTCCCCTGCAAAATTGTATTTTCTGTCCCAAGTTTTCCCTCATTCATAGGGATACCATGTACAAAACAACTAACCTGACCAAGCTTGGGCATCCTCCCAGCCCAGTGCTTCTTTTGAACAATAATGTTTCATTTTCTGGACCTTTACACATGGCACTGACTGCTTTGTTTTTGTTTGTTTGTTTGTTTTGTTTTGTTTTGTGGGTGGGGAGAGGGCCATGGAAAGTGGACAATTAGTTAATTATAATTTTTAAAATTTAAACTTAATACAGTCTTTCTAGTTATTTAAGTCTTTCTAAATAGAAATGGGGCAGAGTGTCAAAGTCACTTGCATTCAATTTACTTCCTAGAAATATAATGCTAATTTTTTTTCTTTGCTTTTAGGGCTTTAGAAAGATCTATTCTGAATTATATAAAGAATACGAAGACTGCCCCTTTGGGACTGAAGTCTTTAGTCAAATTGATCTTTGCTCCATGCATAAAAAGAAGCAAGAATCTGGATACTATCACTGTGAATGTACAATTTCTTTTGCTCCTACAAATACAAATGAGGCCCAGAAGCTACCCGTAGATATAGAGTATTAGGAAGAATTACACACTCTCATCTCTCCTGACCCTTGCCCAGAAGCCAAAACCACTGACTGTTGCCATTGTATTTCTTGTGTAGCCGAAAATGATGAAAAACCCACTGAACATATAATCTCAACTGGGGCTGGATGTGAGACAGCAGACCATAAGACAGGTGTACTAGCTTCAAAAGAGATCTCTACTATGGAAGGAAAGGTCTTGCTTTAAGCCAGCTCCTAAGATGTTGCCAGCACAACCAGATGCAATGAAGAACATGACAAGGGATCAGAGAAAAAAAATGAAGCTGACAGATGGTAATTTGTAAAGAGTTGAATCAACAGAAATTGTATCTGATCAGCCTGCGTGCCCAGGATAAGGTAGAACTTGTTCCAATGCTCGGCTAACTACAGGGATAGCTGCAGTGCCAAGAGATTCTATAAACTAACCTATGGGGTGTTCTCTGGACTGAGATGACAACACAGAAACTGAGATGTGCCACTTCTTTTGAATGCCATCTGGAGAGCAAAGTACTTTGTAAGCTACATCAGAAATCATCTGTTTGTAAATGAGGTAACAAAAACAAAAGTGAAACCCATCCAGGAATGTGGAGGGTCTTAACCAAAAACCAAGGAAACCCAGATGACAGTTCTGCTTTTGGCAACTTCAAAAGACAAAGCTGTCTGACTATCATCATCTATTAACTTGCCTATATATTTGTGTGGACTGATTTCATGTCATTTTTTTAAAATTCAGGGCTTATTTTTATGATTTTGGGAAAGCTAAATTTAAATCTTTTGGAATTGTATTTTATTCCAATAATTGAAATATCTTATTTCAGAAGCCTTAGGATGAGCTCCCCAAAATTGAATGCCTCTGACCATTTAAGAGGACAAAATGCTACCATTATAGTGTCTCAACATGCCGTAAACTGAAATGAAAAATATCTTCCTTTAAATATTTGACTTCACTTACTGAGAGGAATTGTAATCTTTCTTGGGGGAAGAAGGGGCTCAACATTCCACATATAATTTTAAAAAATGCATTCACAAAATAAGCTGTGAAGACTTTTTGTCATTTTAATGGTAGTTTTTAATTTTTTGTCTTTCTCAGCATAGAAAACTAAAGAATATTGAAACCAGTAGATGGTGCTAGTGAATATCAACTGTCCCTGAGATTTAGCCAGTGATGAAAATTATGGAAGGCTAGAGTTTCAGGCTAAAGCTGATAGTGAGAAGGAAAAAAAAATCTATTACAATTAAGAAACAGAAAAATGGATTTTGGAAGGAAGTAAAATCAGATATCCAAAGTGTCCTCTTTTCTCCCTCTTTTGAGTATTGAGCGTTGGGTTATACTGGTCTTTATGAACCTGGAGGATTAGTGTTTTATTAGTAGTAAGTGCATTGGAGACCAGGTCTCCATTAAAGCATTTTTTTTTCAGAGCTAAAACTTGCTTATCCATACTGTGAAGGCAGTAGGCGGTGGGATATACATCAGGCACCAGCAGAGCGTGGATGGACTGGCAGCTTTGCGGCTCATGCAAATCTTTATTAAACTTCTGTGTTTTCACTGTTTGATGAGCCTTTGCCTGGCAGGCGCTGGAGGAGGCTGAAAACCATGTTTGCACGTTTCAGGAAGCCGTCTCGTCCGCTGCAGTCACCAAGCCAAGCAGTTATGCTGCCAGCAGAGGAGGGTATAGCTTGACTTAGGGTTGGGGGGGGAGACACAGGGAGAGGGGATTGGGGAGAATTTCTGAAGCAGAGCAGCTTAAGCAGTCCTTAGCTATTCTAGATACAGTCTCTCCCTGTAGATGTCTCTGAAGGGTAATTATCTTGTGTACCCAGAATGGGAACAAAACGGGAAAATTTTGCCTTTGTACGAAAGTGCAAGAGATTGTCTTTGCTATTGGTGTCAGTCTCGAACTTATCGATTGAGCTCTAGCTTTGCTTATACTGTGTAGTCTCTCTGTCTTTCTCTTTCCCCTCTAGATGAGCTCTATATTAAATACAAGTGACTGAGGAAACAATGATGGAGTGCTTAATAATTCATATCTGAGAGGGGTAAAATATAGACAGGCATGTCTTATTGTGATGAATACATCAAATGGATGATGTATCCTAGCACCCAGTACACACTATAAAATTATCCTAGTGCTGAGGAAAAAAAAGAAAATGTTTGTCTCCATATTGGTGGCTTTGGGGAGATACAAAAGCAAGCTTGGGCTGTCAGGAGCCCTTTCGGTCCTGAAGGGGGCTGTTGACTTTGTAGCTTAAAATTAAGATTTGAACCTGAATAGGGAAAGGGGTAAGGGGAGGGGGGAGGGAAGGAAGTTAGATCTGGGGTCTTTAGAGGCTCTTTCCTTTTTTATCTGAAACCAAGAAGCACTCATTGGAACTTAGGCTAATGGAATAGAGAGGTTTTCCCTTGGGAAAGTGAGCTTCAGTGTGTAGCATCAGCTGTGAACCAGAACAGTGTATCCTCAGTGGCATTTTAATTTTCATAACAAGTTTGCATAATTCAGGCCCCTTATCCCCTTGGTGAAAATGTACCGAATCTAGAACTTGCTCTTTGAGGTTCTTTCAAAACAGAGATATGTGTCTCTTCAATCTCGGGGTTACTGGAAAGAGGATTGGCGTGAGAGTCAGAAGATCTGAGTTTCTGGGGCAGCTACACGGTGCAGTGGATAGAACACCAGGCCTGGAGTCAGGAGAACCTGAGTTCAAGTTCGGTCTCAGACACTTGACACTTACTAGCTACGTGACCCTGGGCAAGTCACCTAAATCTTGCCATGCCCCCCAAGAAAATCTGGGTTCCAGTCCCAGCGCTGCTGCTCTGTAGCTTTGTAACTATAAGCAAGTCACCTAAACCTTCCTAAGCCTCAGTTTCTCCATCTGTGTAATACCCATCATTATTACAATCTCTATTCATTATCTGTAACTGAGCCATTTTATACATATATATATATACATACATATGTGCATGTGTGTGTATATTTGTGTGTATATGCATGCATGCATGTATGTATGTGGTAAAAAGCAGTAATTGATTCCAAAATGATGATAATCCCAAGGCACTGATTCTCCTTCCTGCATAGGTGAAATGTCACAGAACTTGATCATCTATAAGAAGATAGTAGATAAGATGTCTGTAGCAACTTTGAGGTTTGCAAAGTGCTTTACACACACACACACTGTTGGAGTGTTCTTCCTATGTTATATATGAGGAAACAAAGTCAGAGAAGTTCAATGAATTGACCCCAGGCACCCACCTCATCAGTAATGGAGTGGGGAATCTAGCCTGGGTCTTCAGACTCAGAAGAATCCACTGCTATTCATTCTTTTGGATTTAGAGTCAGATGGGACCTTGGCAGGACCTCAGTGGCCATCTTGTCCAAAACCCTTCACTCTCCCTCACCCTCAACCTAATCAGTTGCTAAGTCTTGTTAATTCTATTTTTAAAAATCAGAAAGTATTTTTTTTTGTTATTAATATTATTTGCCAGGCTAGGCAGGGTAGATAAGTGGTACCATGGATAGAGCACTGGGCCTGGAGTCAGAAAGAGTCATCTTCCTGAATTCAGATCTGGCCTAAGACACTAGCTGTGTGACCCTGGGCAAATCACTTAATCTTGCTTGTCTCAGTTTCCTCATCTGTAAAATGAGCTGGAGAAGAAAATGGCAAGCCACTCCAGCATCTTTGCCAAGAAAACCCCAAATGGAGTCATGAAGAGTCAGACACCACTGAAAAATGACTGAACAACATTTGCCAGGAACTGTAACAGGCTCTGGGGATACATCTCTCCAACTATCTCCTTCTTTCCACGTACACAGCCACTAGCCTAGTTTGTGGTCTCTCTGCCTAAACTCTTGTTATAATTAGTCTCTCCACCTCCAGGCTCTCACCTCCCCAGTCCTACTTCACACAAGAAGCCAAAGTCACATTCCTACTGCACAGGTCAGATGATGCCGTTCCGCTGCTCAAGGTCAAACAGCTCTGTATTGCCTCTAGGATCTAGTACAAACGCCTCTGCTGGTCATTTAAAGCCCTTTCCAACTTGATTTCAATCTATATTTCCAACTTTTTTGTTCATTACTGCCTTTCACTCTTTGGTCCAACCAAATTATTCCTGCTATTTCTCAGACTCCACTTCTATCTCCTGACTCTGCGCAAATGCATTGGCTGTTCCACATGACTGGAATGCCCTCCCTCCTCACTTCGGCCTCTTAGAATCCCTAGTTAACTTCAAAGCTCAACTCCTACCTGAGGCCTTTCCCCATTTCCCCCAGTTGCTAGTGCCCTGATAAAATTAGTTTGTATTTATTTTGTATAAATATTGTACATACTTACATTTGTACATGCTATCTGGCTTGATATGATAGACCAGGGTGGGGGCTGAAAGCTTCAAGGTCACATGTAACCCTCTAGGTTCTAAAGTGGGGTCCTTTGAGGCTGCAGGCTCCCTGTGATAGAATGTATGCTCCACAAGGGCAAAAACCATTTCAATGATTCCTTTGCATCCCTAGAACCTTATCTGGAACATAGGGGCTCACTACATACAGGCTTTGATTCACCTAATCCGAACTTTGTATCTCCCCCAGCACCTTGTGTTCACCATCCAGTGGGCACCTCAGACATGTTTAAATCTAATCAAACTGAAAATTCGGACTTCTTAAGGGAATCATAAGGGGCACAACTTACACTTTCCCCTTTCCTGATATAGCTACAGCAGTAGAATAGCAATCTTTGCTTCAATTGTCCTGAGGGCCACATCTACAGTGAGCGAGAAAATGGGAGAAATGCCCTTTTAAAAATAAAAATGAGCATTTTTGCATCCACCTATATATGTTCAAGGTATTATTCATATCCTGAGGGTAGTTACTTCTTGATTTTTTAAAAAATTATTCTTTCTCTCCCATTCTCTATATTTGCTTCAGATCCCTCTATTAGAAAGGATGATGTACCAGAAATAATAGAGATACATAATGAGGAGATAAGAGGTGAATGAGAGGTCGGCCCTTTGAGGCCCTTTTCAAAGCTAAATCTTTTTGATGTTGTTATTATGATGGTAAGGCCCAGGAAGAGCTTGAATAGTGGTGATAAGGCAGTGTGGTGTAATGGGCACAGCACTGGGCTTGAGAGAAGATCAGGGTTAGAATATTGCTTCCAGTACTTACTCTCTATGTGACCCTGTTGCTTAGTCTCTCTTTGCCTCGGTTATGTTACCTGTAAAACGTAGATAATAGCAGCATCTCAGAATTTGGGGTTTCTGTAAGCATCAACTGAAGGGCAGCTGGGTGCATAGGGTGCTGGGCCTGGAGTCAGGAAGACTCATCTTTCTGAGTTCAAATCCAGCCTGAGATACTTACTAGCTGTGTGACCCTGGGCAAGTCATTAAATCCTGTTTGCTTCAGTTTCCTCATCTGTAAAATGAGTTCCAGAAGGAAATGGCAGACTACTGCAGCATCTCTGCCAAGAAAGCCCAAATGGAGTCACAAAGAATCAGATGCAACTGCAAATCCTGAAAGCATCAAATGAGATAACATAGGTAATGCACTTGGAAAACCTTAAAGTGTTATAGAAATGTTAACTATTATTATCAATAGATACTTCTACCAAGTCATCTGTAGTAGGGCCCTAGCAGGGAAGTGAAGCCTGCTTCTCACCTTTGCTGATGGAATATAGAGTTGTTAGCCCATTTATTCTCCAGACTGCACCGACTCCTCAGCAGCCTTTTCTCCATGTGAGTACCCTGACATCCCTGTTTTCCGGTTACCCGTTCTGTATTGTCTTCCACTATTAAAATGTAAACTCTGTCTTTTCTCTTGAATTTATATCTCTAGGCTTAGCACAACTCCTGGCATG
The DNA here is from genome assembly GCF_003287225.1 of Phascolarctos cinereus. Taxonomy (NCBI): domain Eukaryota; kingdom Metazoa; phylum Chordata; class Mammalia; order Diprotodontia; family Phascolarctidae; genus Phascolarctos; species Phascolarctos cinereus. The sequence goes on from NW_027555847.1 coordinate 511,428,128, forward strand.
TAGTAAGTGCTTAGTATGTTATCTGTGTATATCTATATCTATGTCCATAACTCTATATCTGTATCTGTTTTGGAGCTGGAAAGGACTGTAGAAATGATTCAGTCCAACCTCCTCTCTTTATATATGAAGAAAATAAGTCCCTGAGAAAGAAGTGATACACCTTCAAACTAGGAATACTAGTAAAGAGACTAAAGTAAAGAACTTTTTTTCCTCTTGTGGAAGGTTTTACCACATCACCACTCTGATAAGAACAAATTCCCACCATCTGTAAGAGGAGAGCTGCCCCAGAAATCCATTGATGGGGCCATGGTTTAGGCAAGAAAGTATTCTCCATCCATACCATTATCCATTGTGGCCTAGTGAACAGAGATGGCCTCAGAGTCTGGAACACTCACGTTTGAGTCCCACCTCAAACACATACTGGCTGCAAGGGTTACACAGTGACCTCTCTGAGTCTTGGAAGATTGGAAGCTGCAGAGTAGGCGCTAATTTGCATTGATATAAGGACTTTCTCACTGGGAGTTCTTTACATTAATGAAATCACAGGTCTGGTAAAAAAAAAAATTTTTTTAAATAATCTTTTCCACCACCTAAGTAGCAAAAAGCAAAGCATGATGGCAGGGGGAGGCTTTCTGCCCTTAGCGATTCTTTAAGTGATTAAACAGAATTGCTTACTCTGCCCAGATTTCCTTGTAGTTAGTCTCAACCTTCCCTAAATACCAGCCTGCTGAGTAATTATGATTGATAGACCAATTAATAGGGAGTCTTACGGGGAGTTTCCTGGCTTGCATTTGGTCAGTAGGACTGCTTGCTCTAGCAGCCTTGTTTCTCCCACCTCCTCACTGCTATTTGGGATGATAATCTTGCCTGAAAGGTGTTGCTGACACTATTACTTCTTCAAAGAGACTGAAGGACCAGAATCTCACCACATTCAGGAAGTGTCCCATTTTTTTGCTCCCTCCTTTCATGTTGCCAGCAATCTGTGAACTTCTGAGGACTGAGAGGAGAGTCATAATCTACTGAAAATATGTCTCCTTTCAATAAAAGATGCCCTTGTTGTCAAGGTAGAATGTGCTGCTTGTAAACAGAGAGGTCGGCAGATAGTAAAGTTATCTTAAAGGCTCTGCGGACACTCACCCTTTCACTGCTCACAGCAGAAATCGAGGCTTAGAATACTTGTTTGTTATCAGAGAAGTAATTGGATTTTGCCAGTGAGGACCAGTTTGTGTGATCAATAACATATTTACCATATTTCCCACCCAGACTTGATTAGCAAATGCCAGATTTTCATTTGGATCAACGCATGAAATGTGGGAAATGTTCCCTGATGGTGAATAATCCTTTCAACACAAAGAGGAGATAGAGCAGTTACAGAAGTAATGGCAGCAAACACGTACACAAGCTTTACAGTTTGGTCTGTTTCCATTTCTTCCTCCAGTTTTCCCACTCCACTTACAAAAGCCTTTCTTCTCTTTGAGTTTCACCCTACATGGAAAGGACAGTGCACTAGGAGGGTGCTGGGTGACATTGGGTAAGTCAGTTGATCTCTCTGAGCCTTGGTGCCAGCCCCTGTAAAATGGGGCAGGTGATGTCATGCTTAGAGGGCCGGACGTGAAGTCACGAAAACTGGTTCCAGTTCTGCCTCAGATTGTAACTGTGCAATCCTGGGCAAGCCACTTGACCACTCTGAGGCTCAGTTTCCTCATTTTTAAAATGAGAGAATTGAACTCAATGCCCTTTAAGGCCCCTTCCAGATCCAAATCTATGGTCCCATGAGATAATAATACTAGATCTACCTACTTCGTGGGTTATTGTGAAGAAATCAATTTTTAAACTGAAGCACTGTATAAATTATTATCATTGGCATTGGCATTGATAATATTACTTCAAGAAGCTGTAATTTCAACTATTTGAGTACTCCTGCACTAATACAGATAGCAAGCCTTCTAGAAGTAACTTAGGGGTTCGTTTTTCCAAGTCACTGTGGCTGAAAAAATTCATCAGGAATTCACTTAAGGAGCCTCTCCAGATTTAATTAGTCGGCTCTTCAGATGACAGGCATACAACCAGTCCATCACTGGATCCCATACTAAAGCTTTCCTAGCTTGGCTTCCCTAAGGAGTTGTGGGACTCAAGAGAAAACATGAGAGAGATTTTAAATAAATATTTTTAAAATTTATTTATTTTAATTTTTTTTTTAGCTAGGCAATGGGATTAAGTGACTTGCCCAGGGTCACACAGCTAGTAAGTGTTATGTGTCTGAGGCTGGAATTGAACTCAGGTCCTCATTAATCCAGGGCCAGTGCTCTATTCACTGCAATGCCTAGCTGCCCCATTAAATAAATATTTTAAATAGAATAATTTTGTCATATTTCAGATTTTGTGGTTGAGCTGTGGCTGATTCTTTATTCTTGGCAGAAATACTGAGACGGTTTGTCATTTCCTTCTCCAGCTCATTTTACAGATGAGCAAACTGAGGAAACAAGGTTAAGTGACTTGTCCACAGTCACACAGCTAGTAAGTATCTGATGCTAGATTTGAACTCAGGAAGATGAGTCAGGAAGATCCCAGGCCTGTCACTCTATCCACTGAGCCAACTAAATAAAATGTGAACCCTGCAATGCTCAAGGGTTGTGGCCATGGGACATAGCCTACTCCTAGGTAGTTTGAATACCCTGGTGAGAGCAACAGGGATACCGCAGCGATTGAGAATAGCCCAGCAAGGACAATGAATGCTCCCTGAGGAAGTCACTGGGTTGGTGGCCTGAAGATGCCACCATCTGGTGGCCAAAATATGTACTACATTCCTTGGCACATCAGTTAATGAATTAATGGACCACCTTCTTCTCTGTAGATTGCAAAAAGCCAGGAAAGGGATGGCTACAACTCCTGTGCACATTTACTTCACTTTGCCCATCACTGAAGGATCAGAAGATCATTGATTCAGAAGAGATCTTAGAGATCATCTAATCTACCCCTTTCTTTTTTTTTTTTTTTTAGGATTTTGTCTGTTTGTTTGTTTTGGGAGGCAACTGGGGTTAAGTGACTCGCCCAGGGTTACACAGCTGAAAAGTGTCTGAAGCTAGGCTTGACTGAATTCAGGTTTTCCTGATTCCAGATCCAGCATGCTAGCTATGGTGCCACCTCGCTGCCTCTAATTAGGAAAGATACCTCACACTTATACAACTCTTTAAAGTTTACAAAGTTGTGTGTGTGTGTGTGTGTGTGCGTTACTGCTCTTGACACAACAACAAGATAGGTGCTATTATTATTCCTGTTTTATAGATGAGGAAACTGAGGCTCAGGGGCTAAGTGACTTGCACAGATTTGCATAGTAATAAATATCTGAGGTAAGATTTAAGCCCAGGTCTTTATGATGCTGAATCTCACACCCTACACATTCTGTTTTATTCCCTCATCAGTATTTGTGTTTAGAGGCAGAATTGTCCCTAGAGCACAGTGCACCATCATGATATTTCAGGTGGATCCCCTGTAATATGTTTTATAGGTGATGACAAAAAGAGCCTGAAATGTTTCCCTGACAAATTACATACAGATCCAGGACCTGAACTAGTGGTAAGCAAAGCAGGCAACTGCCCAAAGGGAAACCAATTTGAGGTCTGGTGAAATGGTGGCAGAGAGACTGCCATTTAATATGATTTTTTTAATGAATGTATCTGTTGTGATGCATAGATATTGTGTTATGACTAGTCAAGTAAACTAGGAAGCCCCTCTTGGACACAAGTGGAGCCAGGAGGATTTGAAAGCTCTGACTGGGGCATAACTGCCTTGTCTTGACTCTATTCTTCTTCTAAACCTATTGCATCCATATGTCTGCTCCTGTAAGGTGAAGGAGTGCCCAAAATGCTGTTTGAATTGGGTCTATTTTTGTCTTTCTTCTTAGGAGTCAGCACTATCCTGCTAACCCAGTAGGGAGAAGGCAAAGTAAGTGCCAGGACCTAAAGAACTGCATGAACTTTCAGGTTGATTAATGCATTCATGTTGAAATTTTCTATTGGATCTGTATCCCTCAAGGTCAAAAGAACCTTAGATATTTTGGCCCAGATCCATAAGTAGCCAATGGCTCTCTGTCACCTCCAGGATCAAGCCCAAAATGTTATGTTTGGCATTCAAAGTCCTTTATAACCTAGCCCCCTCCTACCTTTCCAGGCTTTTTACACCTCACATCTCAGTAAATACTCTTTGATTCAGGGATACTGGCCTCCTGGCTGTTCCATGAACAAGACACTCCATCACTCGGGCTCCAGGCATTTTCTCTGGCTTTCCCTCATACCTGGAATGCATGACTCCTGACTTCCCTGGCTTCCTTTAGGTCTCAACTAAAATCCCAAGTTTTACAGGAAGCCTCTTAAATCTAATGCCTTCCCTCTTACTTATTCCCTATTCATCCTGTATATAGTTTGCTTAGTATGTATTTGTCTGCATGTTGTCTCTCTCTTCAGATTATAAACTTTTTGAGGGTTGAAACTGTCTTTTGCCTCTTTTGTGTATCCCCAGCCCTTAGCATGGTGCCTGAATATAGTAGGCACTTAAATAATGTTCATTGATTGAAAGAAGGAAGTAACTGGACAGAGTCCTATCTGTTTGCAGTAATGCTAAGGGACTATGTAAATTCTTTTGTTGTACTGTAATTTTGTTACACAAAATTTTATCTAAAATGAGTCCTTTTCTGAGGCTTGAAAATACATTTTTTTTAAAGTTGTGGAGATTTTCACAGTACAACCAAAGCTTTGTTATCTAGCACAGTGGGAGATAAGGGGGAGAGTGGCAATTGGGCTAACATTCTGATTAATTAGAAGTTAAGTCATATTGGTCTCCCCTTTCATTTATTCCTTTTCTTTCTTTCCCAAGACTAATCAAAGGATAATGAGAACCAGATACCCTGAGATTATTCATTCAACAAGGATTTATTGAAGATTTACTCTATTAATTATTTAATTGCTGCAGTAAGATTTAATAGCTTAAAACTATACTAAGATTTTTGGGATGTCCTATATGTCATCCTGCTGAGGGGGTTGCAAAAGAAGTATAAAATATGATTTCCTTCCTCCAAGAGTTTCCCATCCAGTTGGCCAGATGATATATCCTCCTACAAAACCATTAAGTAGGAATATAGATTCACATAAAATTAAGTGCTCTCAGAGTACTATAGGTGACTGCTCTATACTCAAGCCAAATTGGACTGCTTTCTCTCTCTTGAGCATAACCAGTGTTTTCTAGCCTTCATGCCCTTGCTTATGCTATTTTCTTCACCTTCCTTCTTTTTACCTGTTCAATCCCACCCAATATCTTTTATACCCACCTACTAGAATATAAAATCCATAAAGGCACGGTATCTGTGTTATCTTCTTTTAGCACATAACCAGGTTCCTGCACATAATAGATATTTAACAAGTTTATTCAATTGAACAAGAGATTATTGCCTGCTAATTGTGGGAAAGACCTCTTAGAATAAAGTAGAATGAAAGTTAGGCCCTGGACAAGTAGGGAGACCATGAAAACAATGGGAACAAGGCCATAGAGGCAGGAAAGGGAAGGATATTGTCCACACAGAGTGAGATAACTGGTCTAATGGTGTAGTGGTTCATAAGCCATAGATTGACTTGATAAAATTAGTGTTTTAGAGATGCCTAAATGGTCTCTGCATGGGGCACATTTGTGTGAGGAGAATCTAGTGGTGGGCAGACCAGCCTGGACACTGTTGTTGAAATTTGGAGAAACTGAAATAGAGAGAGACTGACATGTTTTGGGAAATCACAGTTAAAAGGAGAAGTCTTTTATCTTGAAAGGATAATGAATAAAGAAAGCTTTCAAAGTTGAATGCGGTGTAGTACCACAGACTTAGAGCTAGAAAGGATTTTAGAGGTAACCCAATCCCCTCAGTTTGCAGGTGAGGAAACTGTGGTCTAGAGAGGTAATAGGAGTAGCTGGGTAGTTCAGAGGCTGGAGTACCAGGACCCGAGTCAGGAAATCCTGAGTTCAAATCAAGCCTCAGACACTTACTAACTGATGACCCTGGGCAAGTCACTTAATCCTGGTTGTCTCAGTTTCCTCATCTGTAAAATGATCTGGAGAAGGACATGACAAACCACCCCATTGTCTTTTTCCAAGAAAATCCAAAATGGGGTCATGAAGAGTCAGACCAAACTGTGAAAGAAATTACTTTTCTATTTTATTAAGAACCAATTATTAAATTAAGATCCAGCTTTTTCTCCTCTGTTTCTTCAAGGCGGGCCAACTCCTGTGGAAGGTCAGCCTCTGAAGGACGTGGCTGATTGAGATTAACCCAAACCCTCAGGAATATGATTTTGGCCCAGGCCCCACCCAACTAGGAGACCTTAACTTCAGTTTAAAATGTAAACAGAGGGGCAACTAGGTGGCGCTGGCCCTGGAGTCAGAAGGAACTAAGTTCAAATCTAGCCTCAGACCAGACACTTTACACTTACTGTGTGACCCTGGGCAAGTCACACAATCCCAATTGCCTAAAAAAAAAAATGTAAATAGAATCCAATCTAGGCAAGCTCTTACCCTAAGGAAATGAGACCCTGTCCTTATACCCCTCCATTAGAGTTTAGGTTAGGTTTACTCAGTTCATGAACGAGAAAACCAATCAGAGTGGCCTGGATGGAGGTGGATTCCCCTTTCCAGATTGCTGGAGGTGGCTGAGACTCCAGATCAAGCCATGCTCTCAGCAGGAGGAACTGAAGACTAAAAGTGTCCACCAATCAGGGTTGATTTTCACTTGTCAGGAGCATTCCCTTTTACAAAGGTATTCAAGGCATTCAGTGTCTCCAGGGGTAGTGGAGTTGGGGAGGGGGGGTGTCTTTGGTTGTCTAGAGAAACCTGACCATCAATTTCTTGATTATTAGCTAGCCTAATTAATAAACTGATTATTAATTACCCAGAAACTCTGTCTGTCAGTGTTTTTCATTCATCACAACTGAAACTATAGAACAACAGCAAGGAGAGGTAGGTGATTTGCTCAAGATCACATCTTAGAAAAGCCCTAACATACAACGGAAGCTACTTGATATTAGAACTTGAATTGTCAAACCCTAACAATTCTAAGATATAGAAGATGGAGGGGGGGAAGCTTTGTAGCACAAAAATTAACTTAGTGAGCATGAAAAATGAACCTCTGAGACCTGAGATGCTTTTCAAAGTAAGACAAGGTGACAATTATACTTATAACAGTATCAAGTTAGCCATTAGGCTCCTCGAACACGGTGAGATTTTCATCACCAAAAGTAGTGTTTATAGGTGCTAAATAGCAATGAATCCATCAACCAGCATGTATTCATCCCCTAAAGCACTGGGGGATACAAAAGCAAAATGAAATAGTTCCTGCCCTCAAGGAATTTATGTTCTATCCACAGGGAAATAAGCACATGTGTTTGTTTATACAAAATATGTTCAAGATACTACAAATACAAAATATATACAAAAAAAACCACACAAGGCAAATGCTTAATCTTAAGAGCCCTAAGAGCTGGGGAATTCAGGAAAGAACATATAGGACATAGCCCTTGAAAGAGTCTAAGGGGAGAAGGGAGAGAATCTCAGACATGAGGTAGGCTGGAGACTGGTTGTGAAGTTCATCAGTTGTTGTCCTTCCTTCTTGAAGAGGACCAAAACGACATCACTGCTCTAGAGTCAAGCTGCAGTGCGTCTGACTGGCTGATCGAACCAATACGAGCTGGAAATGCTCTGCCACAGGTCAGGCACAAATAGTCCATGTGAACACTTGGGGCAGATTCTCTAAATCTGTCCATCTTGGGTTTCTTTTGAGCTTCAATTCTGCTTTGCTTGTAGAACACAGCACCTTCTCTGATGAAGGCAGGCCATGCTGGGCGGTCCTGTAAAGAGCATTAAATGCCAAACAGAAGAGTTTGGGCTAAAACCTAGAGGTAGTACAGACCCACCAGTGGTTGGTGAGCAGGGGAATGATAGATAACATCAGACCTGGGCTTTGGCAGTATCATTTTGCCAGCTAAGTTTCTTCACAACAGCTATCTATGTAATAGATAACACAAATAGGGCTAGCTCCATTTTACTGAAAAGGAAACTGAGCTTCAGAAAGGTTAAGTGACATCCTTATTCATTGAGTAAGTGGCAGAGCTTGAATGTGAACCCAAGTACTTCGTTTATCAAAATGATCTAATACATAATTATTGGATCTTGGAGGTGATGTTTTGGGGGCAGGTAAGAGATTTCCCTCTGTCACTCAAGTATTAATTGTTATCAGTTAAAATTAATTAACTAAAATTGTTTCAACAATAGTCTTATATTTTACTGTAAGGTTCACAAAGGCACACGTATTATCCCATTTAAGCCTCACTGCAATTCTTTGAGATAGGTACTATAGACATCATTATCCCTATTTTATAGATGGGGAAACTGAGGTTTTAAGTGCCCATGATCACCTACCTTAAAAAGTGTTAGTGACCAGATATGAAACCAGGTTTTCTCCTAACTCTAAAGTGAACACTCTATCCACTTTACCAGAATGCTTCCTGGCCTAAGTGTGAAGGCAATGTATGTGAATACCTAGTTTGGCATCCAAAGACCATAGAATGAAAAATGAATTTAAAAGCATTTATCAAGTGCTTACTATAGGACAAGTGCTCTGCTAAGTGCTGGGGAAACACATAGAAAACCTGAGATAGTCCCTGCTCTCAAGGAGCTTACAGTCTAATGGGGTGGGATACCACATAAAAGGAAGTTCAGCTGAAGGGCACATGGTAAGATCTAAAAGTCCCAAGGATTTACCTACAGATAAGGTCTACCTGCAAGGTCACTTTTTTCCTCTTTCCAAAGTCTATAGCAGACCTCTTGGTGATAAGAAGGGAATGTAGAGAGGTATCATTGCAGAATGGCTAGGCTAGCCATAATGCAGTGAGACTTTTAGGACCAAATCATTTCCATAGCTGTCCCCAGAAATCAAGGTGCTCAAACTTGCAGTGTTTAATGCCAAATTAATGGGGGGGGGGAATCATGTTGAAAAGCTTCCCACTAAAGCTAGTTCAAGGAATTTTTGTGAGAAGTTGCTTGGTTAGAGATAAGCATTTTTGCTGGCAGCTGGGATTATTGTTGATGAGAGTTTGTGCCAAGGTTCACTTTCTCACAGCAAAAAGGGAGGCAAATGGGGACCCCAAAACATCACTTCTGGAATGTGATGCACTGCTCTGTTTGAGGGTCTTGTGGATGAAAGACATATCATATACATATATATGTGTATGTGTGAATGTATGTATCTAAAATATATTTGTGTTTGTGGCTACCTTAAAATCTGCCTAATAGGGTAGGATCTTGGACAAGAATGATGACAAATAATAATAATAGCTTACATTTACATAGTGCTCTGAAATTTGAAAAAATATTTGTACATTGTACTATTTGAGCTACTCACAAAAGAAATAAGGAACATATTGATGGAAGTAATGTTAACTGTGGATTTGAAAAAATGAAAAGGAAAAGTAATGGTGCCAAGGGCTTCAGGATTTGTCTTTGTTTTCCTTTAAGACAAAGGCCTCTGCTTTCACATTGAAAAAGAATAGGTTATAAAATGAACTGAGCTGAAAGGAAGAATTTTCACCTAAAGAAGCACACATAACTGTTTAGCAGTAGGGGGAGCAAGACGTAGGCAAATCTCAAGGCTTAGGACACAGAACATGAAATCATAAGAATATATGTGAGTTACCTAGGGCTGAAGCCATGCAAACATGTCCCAAACTGAACCCATTATCCTTCTTCCCAAACCCTCCCCCTGTCCTAGCTTCCTGCTTACCGCTGAGGGTACCACCATCTGTCACTCAGACTCATGACCTGTAGGTCAGCCTCGGCTCCTCATTCAAACTGACCTCAAATATCCAATCTGTGGCCAAGTCCTGTCATTTCTACTTTCATTTCTTGTCTGTGTCCCCAGATCTCCTCTGACACCACCACCACCCAGGTGTGCCTGCAATATTGCAGTAGCCTTCTGGTCTGTCTCCCTCCCTTGAGTCTCTCCCTACTGTAGTCCATCGTCCATTCAGCTGCCAAATATTTCTCCTTAAAGTGCAATTCTGACCACATAACCTCTCCCCTCCATTCAATAAACTCCGGTATATTCCTATTATCTTCAGGATCAAATATGAAAGCCTCCGTCTTTTAAAGACCTTCATAACCTGGCTTCTTCCTACCTTTCAGTCGTCTTACACTTTATTCCCTTTATTTATTTTATACTCTCTGATCCAAATGCTTCTTGGCTGTTCCTTGACTGGGCAGATGATGGTACCCTCAGCAGTAATCAGGAAACTAAGACAAGGGGAGGGTTTGGGAAGAAAGATAATGGATTCAGTTTGGGACATGTTTGCATGGCTTCAGCCCTAGGTAACTCACATATATTCTTATGCTTTTGTGTTCTGTGTGTCCTGAGCCTTGAGATTTGCCTACATCTTGCTTCCCCTACTGATAGATGTGTGTGTGTGTGTATGTGTGTGTGTGTGTGTGTGTGTGTGTGTGTGTGTGTGGCTACCTCTGAATCTGACAAATAGGGGATGATCTTCATGAGGTCCAAAAGAGTAGTGACATGAATGACAAATAATTCATTCATTCTCTCTCTCCCCTCTCTTCTTGTCTCTGTCTCTCTCCTCCTTTCTGTCTTTCTTTCTCTGTCTCTGTCTCTTCTCTTTCTGCCTGTTTCTGTCTCTCTGTCTCCCTCTCTATCTCTCCTCTCCTCTCTGTCTCTCTCCTCCTTTCTGTCTCTGTCTCTCTTTCTCTCTCTTCTCTCTCTTTCTCTCCCTCTCTGTCTCTGTCTCTGTCTCTCTTTCCCTTCCTTCCTCACCCTCTCCATCTCCCTCTCCCTTTTCCTCCTTCCATTTCCTTCTCTGGTCATTTTCACTGACTCTCCCCATGCCTGAAATTTTCTCCTTCCTTGCCTCCTAGTTTCTCTCCCTTCAAATCTCAACCAAAGTCCCACCTTCTGCTTGAAATCTTTCCCAGTCCTTTTTTTTTAAATTTTTAAAATTTTTTTGTTGTTTCTTTTTCTTCTTTTTTTCCCCTCAGTCCTTTTTAATCATAGTACCTTCTCCCTGAGATTATTTCTAGTTTCTCCAGGGTATATCTTGTTGGTAAATACCCCCAATTGGAATGTGTGTTCCTTGAGAGCAGGGACTGCTTTTTACCCTTTTTTGTATTCCCATCACTTAGCACAGTTCCCAGAAAATAGTAAGCACTTAGTAAATATTTGTTGACTTATTGAAATGTCCTGTGGCATCTGATCTATTTAGCTTGAAATTATGGGTAAAAGGAAAGAATTAACAGTGACTAGCAATTTTATAGATGATCTAAGGTTTATATAATACTTTTCTTCACAGTTTTGCCAAGACCACTCAGTTGGTGAGTGTCAGAACCACAGTTCAAATCCACATCTCCTTAGTCTCTTGTTTGAGAACTCTTGACTATACTAAACTATGGACCACCTGGACCATCTCTGAATCATGTAATTAGAGTCTAAAAAAATCCTGGTTATGGAAATTGACTTCAACCTTCTGTTTCTTTATTCACTCAATCTTTGTAAATACAGATTGTAATCAACTGCTCTACGTAAAAAAAAATATTAATTAGTGTGAAGCATTATTTGGGAGCAGGTAGGTGACTCAGTGGATAGAGTGTCAGGCTTGGAGTCAGGAAGACTCATCTTCCTGAATTCAAATCCAGCCTCAGACATTTAGTAGATGTGTGATCCTAGGCAAGTTAATAAACCCTATTTGCCTCAGTTTCCTCTGTAAAATGAGCTGGAGAAGAAAATGGCAAACCACTCCAGTATTTTTGCCAAGAAAACCTCAAATAGGGTCATGAAAAGTGATATACGTTTGAAAATGACTGAACAACAACACATCATTTTGAGACCAAATTCTCAATCAGTTACCAGCCATTTTGAATGGTTGTACTCATTTCCCTCTCAGAGAACTTTGCAAATCTCAGTAAGCCCTAGGCAAAGCTCAGTTATTTCACAAACAACCAACATGTCACTGATGCTCAGTAAATATACTCAATGGTAATCATCCTAGGCCCTTTGAGATGACAGCTCAGCTGAGCTGTGAGGACTGCCTGGGAAGTTTATCAATGGGCCTTTTCCATTAGCCTTATAGTGTAAGATCTGAGCTAGCTCCAGTCTATGATCTGACAGTAAGTATGGAATGATACATAGAAGTGATGTCTGATAGGCAGCATGGTGTGATAGAGATAGCCCTGGACTAGAAATCTGAAACGTTGATCCTTAGTCTCAGCTTCACCAAGTGTTAGCTGTGTGACCTTGGACAACTTACTTCAGCTGTTCTGACCTCAGCTATAAAAGGCTGGAGGTTAAACCAGATAAAATGTAAGGACCTCCCAGAAATAATAATAATAGCTAACATTTTCATAGCATCTGCTATATGCCTCACTGCATGGGTTGTGCCTTCAGTCTTAGCTGACTTCAGAACACATTACAATATACATGTTTAATTCCTCCAATAGAATGTAAGCAACTGGAAGACAATACAGTTATCCCTTCCACATCACAACTTTCCCCATCATGGTTTTAATACATAATGGGTCAGCATGAGAAATTAAATGAGAAGTTTTACGGAAGCCACAGATGACACTCGAAGGCCAGCAGACGACACAGAAAAAGTTTAGAAACTCAGAAATACATAAAATATATAGTATTATATAATAGCCACCCACATTTTACATAAGGTACTGTAAACACCCTATGAAAGAAAAAGAAAAATCAGGTTCCTCTGGTGCAAAGGGAGGGCCAAAAAGATTTATGTGGGTTTTCCAGATTGTGGAGGCATGTGCCCCTAATCCCTACAATGTGGAATGGAAAACTGTCATGATTTTGACTGTGTCCCCAGTGCCTTGACACATAGTAGACACTTAATAAGTGCTTTTTTTTGATTGATTACCATCCTACTGGCATATATGACGCCTTAGTCTTATCTGCATAAGGTAGGTTTTTTAATATATAACATAATTCTTCTGAAAAATCTGTGATTTTAGCCAGAGCAAGGAACTCTCTCTACCAAGGCAAATTTCAACCCATCAAAGACTTAAATAAATGGTAGGGGGTTGTCTGAGGCCCTTAAAGGATAAATGACTTACCAAGGGTCACACAGAGTATTAAGTGTCAGCGACAGAATTTGAATCCAGGTCTTCCTGACCTCAAGCCCAACATTTTATCCACCATACCACTCTGTCTCTAAATATGTTATTTGCTCCTAAATGATTTTTGTGTATCCTACTGGTCTGTGTTTGCAGAGCATGTAGTAAAGTGGACTGAGGAAGGAAATGATTTGCATGGGAAGGAAATTGAACATGCGGTAAAGTGGGCATGAGGTAGGTTATGCACTCTCTGTCATCTGCCCCCTTCACAAACAAGAAAGATCAGAGGAGTTAGAGCTGGAAAGAGTCATCATGTCTATCCCCCAGGTTCATACCCTTTGACCATTTCTCAATTGAGGAATGGCTTATTTCTATAAGTTTAACTCAGTTCTCTATATATTTGAAAAATGAGGTCTTTACAGAGAAGCTTGCTAGAAATTTTTTTTCACAGTCATGATCACTATGTATTTTCCTTTATCCTATTTTCCCTGTTTATCCTATTTTCTCTCTCCTTTCACCTTGTCCATTCTCAAAAGTGTGTTGCTTCTGATTACGGCTTCCCCCAAGCTACCCAACCTTCTATCATAGCCCCTTTCTCTTATCCCTTTCCCCTCCTATTTTCCTATAGGGTAAGATAGATTTCTATACCCAATTCAGTGTGTGCATCATTCCCTCTTCAAGCCAAGTCCAATGATAGTAAGGTTCACATGTTTCCCACCTCCCCCATTTCCACTCCACTGTAAAAGCTCTTTTGCACCTCTTTTATGTCCGATAATTTACCCCATTCTACCACCTCTCCCTTTCCCCTCCTCCCAGTACATTCCTCTTTCTCACCCCTTAGTTGTATTTTTTTAGATAACCATCCCATCATATTCAATTTACACCCATGCCCTCTGTCCATGTATACTCCTCCTAACTGCCCTAATAATGAGAAAGGTTTTAAGAGTTACAAGCAGCATCTTCCCATGTAGGAATGTAAACAATTTAACCTTATTGACTCCTTTATGGTTTCTCTTTCCTGTTTGCCTTTTTATGCTTCTTTTGAGTCTTTTATTTGAAAATCAAATTTTCTATTCAGTTTTGGTTTTTTCATCAAGAATGCATGGAATTTCTCTATCTCATTGAATTTCCATTTTCCCCCTTGAAGGATTATACTCAGTTTTATTGGGTAGGTGATTGCTGATTGTAATCCTAGCTCTTTTGCCCTCTAGAATATAATATCCCCAGCTCTCTGATCCTTTAAGGTAGAAACTGCTAAATCTTGTATTATCCTCACTGTGGATCCATGATATTTGAATTGTTTCTTTTTTGGCCTCTTGCAACACTTTTTCCTTGACCTGGGAGTGCTGGAATTTGGCTATAATATTCCGGGAAGTTTTCATTTTGGGAACTCTTTCACAAGGTGATCAGTGTATTCTTTCAGTTCCTATTTTACTCTCTGGTTCAAGAATATCAGGGCAGTTTTCCTTGATAATTTCTTGAAAGATGATGTCTAGGCTCTTTTTTTTTTTATCATGGCTTTCAGGTAGTCCAATAATTTCTTCAATTATCTCTCCTAGATCTGTCTTCTGGGTAAGTTATTTTTCCAATAAGGTATTTCACATTTTCTTCTGGCTTTTTTTTTTCATTCTTTTGATTTCATTTTATGTTTCTTGATGTCTCATAAAGTCATTAGCTTCCACTTGCTCAATTCTACTTTTTAAGGAACTATATCTTCAGTGAGCTTTTGTACCTGCTTTTCCAGTTGGCCAATTCTACTTTTAAAGGAGTTCTTTTCTTCAGTGAATTTTTCTGTCTCTTTTTCCACTTGGCCAATTCTGCTTTTCAAGACATTCTTCTCTTCATTGGATATTTGTACCTCTTTTACCATTTGGCCTATTCTATTTTTTAAAAGGTTGTTTTCTCTGGTATTTTTTTTTGTGCTTCCTTTACCAGGCTCTTAACTCTTTTTTTATTATTTTTGCATCACTCTCATTTTTCTTTCCAATTTCTCCTCTAATTCTTTTACTTGATTTTTAAAATCCTTCTTGAATTGTTCCATGACCTGATACCAATATATAAATGCATGTGTGTGTGTGTGTGTGTGTGTGTGTGTGTGTGTGTGTGTGTGTGTGGCTTTGGATGTAGTAGTTTTGACTTTATTATCTTCTTCTGAGTTTATGTTTTGATCTTCCCTGTTGCCATAGTAACTTTCTATAGTCAAAATCTTTTTCTGCTGTTTGCTCATTTTTCCAGCCTATTTCTTGACTTCTAACTCTAGGCTAAAGTGGGGCTCTGCTTCTGGAGTAGAGAGGGTCACTATCTCAAGCTTGAGGCTTTTTTGCGCAGTTATTCTCAGAGACAATTCTAAGGACCTATAAATTTTCAGTTCTTCTAAGGTTGATTGATCTAGGGAGAGGCGTGTTTACTATTCTCCTGGGCTGTGCTCTGGTCTCTGAGTGACCACAAGCACTCTTTTCCTCCCTAGAACTGTGATCAGGATCCCAACTCTCCCTCTCCTGTGGCCATAAGCTCTGGTGTGTTAGTGCTCCTCTCCCTGGGACTGGGACCCAGGAATACAATCTAGATCCAAATACGAGCAATGCAACAGAGTCCTGTCCCAAGTGCCAGTAAGGGCACTCCTGTAATCTCCTTCTGACCAGTTGTCTGACCACCTTACCATCTGTGAGCTGAGAGCTCCAGAAACCATCACTGATTCAGTCTTCACCAAGGCCTACTGCTGGTTTGCTGGGATGGGGACATGCGCTAGATTCTTACCCCAATGCAACAGACCTTCCCCCTACTCCCTCAGGTTCACAACTTAGACATTAAGTGACTTATTCAGGGTCACATAGCCAGCATGAATCAGAAGAGGTTCATGATCCCAGGTCTTCCAGACTCAAGAGACTAACAGTCTGCTGACACAGTTCACCCTCCATACAGTAGTCACTTAATAAATGTTTGTTCATTTGGTGTGGATCAAATTCTCAGCTCCACTTTAAAGTTGTGGTTTTTTTTTAAAGGTGGATTTTTATTTTTGATCTTTAGAATTATCCTCATACTGGGGTGCTATTAGTCATTCAATCAAACTGCTGGAGCCATGGTGTTGACAGTTAAAGACTTGAAATCACTTGTAACTTTGTAGAAAGCAGTTTCAGGTCAAAGATGAGGTTCAAACACAGGATACAGAATGTTTGGGAGAAGATGAGAAGAGAGGAAGTGGAGGCACCCATTTGATATATACCCTGGACTTCTTCAAGGAGTTTAGTTCAGAAAAGGAGGAGAAATATATGACAACTACTAATGAAGATGGTCAGAGCAAGTGAAGGTTTTTAAGGATCAAAGATCAACTGGTTTGAATTGGCAGGCAAAGATCACTGGTGCAACTGTTTGGTGGCATAGTGCATTGCTCATAGGAGAGAAAAGGTAAGCATTTATTAATCACCTTCTATATGCCAGGCACTGTGCTAAGGGCTTTACAAATATTCTCATTTGATCCTCACAACATCTCTGGGAAGTAGGTGCTATCATGATCTCCATTTTTTGGACAGGGAAACTGAGGCAAACAGAAGTTAAATGACTTGCCCAGGGTCACACAACTAGTAAGTATCAGAGGCTGGATTTGAACTTGTATATTCCTGACTCTAGTCCACTAAGCCACCTAGCTAGCTGTCTCCAGTAGGAGGAACTCAATAAATGTTTATGCAATGGAATTGAGTTGTTTCCTCTAAATAATCAGTTCCTTTGCTGCAAGAGCTCAGAAAGTGTAACCTTGGGACTACAATTCACAGATGATTGGGTAGATGTCTAGGATGAGACTCATTTGTCTCAGGCACTGTAGGAAGTAGCTTAATTAATATTCTCCAGGAATACGTCACTTTCATGTGACAATGGGAATGAATGAAAAGTTACTTATTAAGCACTTACTATTTGAAAAGCACTGAGTCACAAAATCATGCCTGCAGATGACCTCAAGGAACTGAAATTCATTATAATAGGAGTCAATATTCCTACAGATATTTCTCACCATGTGAATTTCAGTGCCAATTTGGATTACTTTTGCTTATTGTCTTTGTAATATCTGAAAGGATGCCTCTTTTCTTCTTCATATCTGTTTATATTGTCTGTCTTTTCCCATGATCTAAAACTTCCATTAAAGACAAATCATGGCATGCAGTTTAGCCAGGTGGCTCTGTTCAATTTGTTTTTAATAATTACATTTAATTGCCATTGACTTAATCAGAGCTCACAACTGGCATTTGTTCAGACAGAGATAGCATGACCAAAGCACCTTTTCATTCACCTTACATTAAAACAAACTCTGAAAAGCATTCACAGCAATATTAGTGACTTTGTCAGGAGACAGTCTGTAAGTTTAAGGATGTTTCCATTGTTTGGCATTCTTATAATTTGGGAATCCAAGAGGCTCCAAACATGGACTTAAATTGCACTGAAATTTTTCAGCTACATGTGTTTCCAGGAGATACCATCCAATTTATTATCTATTGGGTGGGAGGTGCAATTAAAAAGGGAGGGAAAATTTAGGAAATATAAAATAACCATGTTATTGGTAAAATAATTTAAATTACTTTTTCTCCTAATACCTCACAGTTGTTACTGTTGTTTTAAATAGAAATGCATTTATTTTCTCCTAAAATAGTCACAATTAAAGGGGTTAATAAAATCTCAAGTATAAAGCTGAAATGAAATTAGGAATGTAAGTGGAAAAAACTGCACAATCAAGGGCTCAAGACTCTAAGGCAATGGAGTCTTCTCCTGTGCTCCAAACAGTCCTTTCCTGAGACGTGTGGTTACATAAATTCTCAAGGATTAGCATATAGGTCACTGAATTAGCCTTTTCAATTCTCTTACTTTTTTCAAGTATTCTATTTGCCTTCCCAAAATGCCAGATTTACCAGAGAACTTTATCATCCTAATATTTTCAATTTTAAATCTTCTTACCAATAAATACGTCTTCATAGAGGATTTACTGAGTGATTCTGGCAATAATATCTGCAACAAATAATGTCTTTTGGATTTAATCTATAGGGACAAATTGGGATTTATTTTCTTTCAAAAATTTCCCTTCAATTAAAGGAAATACGGTTAAACTCTCTGTCAGCCTGTGTCAACATACCCAGGGTAAAGTGAAGAATATAGGCAAACATCTGAGTATTTCATGACTTTTCTTGTAATTTAACTAGAGAAAACATACAGGCTTTGGAGAAAAGATTCTTGGCCTAACTTTTCCAGATAAGTAGCTCAACCACCTCCCCACCACCACCAATATCACCCTTCCCTGCCCTAAATCCCCACCCCTCCTGCAGATTAGGCTATTTTTTCTTTAAAAGGTTTTGAGATATTCCTAGAGACTTGGTTGGCTCTGGGGACTAAGGGCTCAGAGTATTGATATCAGATTCACTTCCTCATTCCCTGAGCACAAAAGCAGCTTGGGTAGGATGGAAGAGGCAGGTGGGTGGCTAATAGGGAAGTTTGGAGGTTTGGCCAATGGATCACCTTGGTCAACTCAAACTAGGGAGCTTCATTCACTGAATCAACTCTAGGTGTCCACAATGTGTTGTTGAAATCCTTGTTAAATATCCTTCTAATTATGGCTCACTAAATCCCTTTTTGTTAACAACAAGATAACCCAAAGACCATCTTATTTTTTTCCAAAGTCCAACATATTGAGGGGACTAGCCTGAATTCAGGCCCAGCCCAGAACAGAGATCAAAGAAACTAAATGAGTTGGTTAAAGTCACATACAGAGGTAGTGGCACACCCAAAACCAGGACCTGTATTTCCTGATACCCTTTCTAGTGGACCTTCCACTCACTACCTTTTACAGTCTGGCTGGTTATTTTCTGAAATGCCTTGTTCAGAGATCATAAGGCTGCCTCATTCCTCCCGTGTTACTTTGTAAAGCACAGATTTCAATTTCAAAGGAAGGTATGGGCCTCAAATTACCTTTCCTTTTGACATAAAAAAATGTGGAAAACAAAATGGGATCAGAATACATATGAGGAAAGATGATAAGGTTGAGCCCTAATCTGAATTATGTTGCTAATTATTGAAATCTGTGAACATATCTGAAAAATGGAGCACAGCCAGGAAAAGTCATTCCTGAAATTTACCCTTCCAGTTTCCCCTCTCTCTGGGTATTAGCACAAGATTATCAAACATGTGATTCATCCTTCTTTCACTGTTCCCATCCTCCTCATGGTTTCCGCTGTGTGATATTGTCGTTGTTCGGTTGTTTCAGTTGTGTCCAACTCTTCATTACCCCATTTGGAGTTTTCTTGGCAGAGAGACTGGAGTGGTTTGCCATTTCCTCCTCATTTTACAGATGAGGAAACTGAGGCAAACAGGGTTAAGTGACTTGCACAGGGTCACACAGCAACTAAGTGTCTGAGGCCAGATTTGGCCTCCTGAAGATGGGTCTTTCTGATTTCAAAACCAGTGCTCTATCCACTGTACCACCTAGCTGCCCCTCTGGGTGTTATCATAGCATTATTAAACATGATTCATCCTTCTTTCACTGTTCAGTCCTCCCCACCTGCCCCCTCTGCATGATGCAGATGTTAGAAAATTGAAGTTAAGACCTGAGTAGCAATCAATCAGTATCAACCATATAGAAGGTACCTATCATCACTTCCAGGCTTTTGTGAAATACAAAGTTTTAGATTGGGCTTGGCCTTTGTTTTTGTTGGGAAATTTCTCAGCCTATATTCCTTGAGAGCCTAGGGAGATTCTTAGGACCAAAGAAAGATTTGGGTAAAATAAAGTGAGTGGCCAAGCTGAAAGGGAAAGAAATGTATTCACACGATAAGGAAGACTTCTTGCTGGAAGCATCTTCTGCTTCCTAGGTCACAGATTTGGTTTTTATAGCTTTTTAGGCCATCTTACAGTCCATAACCAATCAGTAGCATCCCGTGACAATTTAAGATAGGTAAGTTTAAAAAAAAAGATAGAAAAAAGATAGATAGATATAAAAAAAGAAATAGTGGTAGAGGAAGGGAGACTCATTCCAAAGGAGCAAGAGGGGAAGGTTCTGGGGGGTATTTGGAATGCAGCTGACAAGATCTGTTGTCAGGATAAAAAAACAGGAGAGACGGGCAACTGAATACTTTCACAACTCATAAAGAAATCCGTTTGATTTATGCCGTAGGGATGATGTAACCATTAAGAGAAAAGGTACAGATAGTTAGCAGCATCTCTCATCTAAGAATGACAAATGATTTTTTCTCTGCTTTGCCATATCCTTGTATAATTTGTTGTATTTTATTTCTCCATCTTTATGACATTTATTTATTTATATTTCATTTCCCCTATTGGAATGTAAGCTCCTAAACTGTTTTAGCCTTTCTTTGTATCTCTAGTGCTCAGCACAGTGCCAGGTATATGGAAAGGGCTTAAAAAATACTTATTTGAACTCACTGACACAATCAAATGGAAAGCTATGACATGAAGACAGATAACTATAATCCGCCGTATTACATGACCAGTACATGAGGTGATTAAAACAAAATGTTATTTGAAATCTGAGATCATTACCATGGAAGAAGGAGTTCAGAAGCAACTTCATGCAAGAAGTGGCATTTAAATTGAGTTTTAAAAGATGAAGAAGAATTCAACAGATGAAGATATTTCCCAGAGGGCAAAAGGACAAAATATTTCTTAGGGTTGGATGGAGGAAGAGGGAAGCATGGAGGGGAAAGACAGCAAAAGCAAAAAGGTATCTAGTTTGACTAGACTATAGAGTATATACAGAGGAAAGTAAAATAAGATGAGGACAGATTACAAAGGTCCTTGAATGTCAGACAAAGGCATTTCAATTTATTTTTAGGCAGTAGGAAGCCATGGAGGATTCTTAAGCAGAAGGGTGATGTGACCGGATTCATACATAAGAAAGAGTATTCTGATAGTGGCATAAAAGATGGATTACAGGGGGGAAACATGTAAACAATCTTTAAATATCTTTATTTCTGCTTTCTGATCAAAAGGTAGCTTAAATTTAATGAACATATATCACAGATTTTTGTTGCTATGATTGTTCTGAATTTCTCATTATGAAGGTAACCAGTATTCTATGACATGCTGCCACCTGTGCACATTGTTAATGAAGGACATGTTGTGGGTGAACCACAGTCTTAATACATACTTTGCTTCCATTTTTAAAAATCTACATTTCAAATGTGTTTCTGCCACACATTAAAGGGAATTTTGAAAATCCAAACTGTCCTTGAGTCAGATTGCTACCATGTTTCATGTTTAACACATTCTCTATTCCCATCTGGAGTAGTTGGGGTTAGGGAGATATTTTGAGGTCAAAGTTTAGAATTCCTTGTTTTGTATGTACACAGATATTGTGTATGTATGTATGAGCTACGTTAAGCTTTTAAACCGCCTATATTGAAAAGTTCCAATGGATATGAAAAATATTTAACAGGACTCTGTGGCTAAAACTAAAAGGAGGTTATTAAAGACCTTCAGGTGTTGTAGGACTGATTCCTGACCCAGATAGATAAGATGAGGTGACCTCTAAAGTCCTTTCCAGTAGAGATTCTAAGCAGTGTTGTGTCCATTTAACCTGAACTGCAATTAATTTACTCCACCACTAGGTGGAATTGTAAGTCACTTAGAGTGAATTGAGAATGTGAGCAAAGTTCTAGTTGGGACTGATTCCTTTTCTTTATATACACAAGCCTACCCACGCAGGAATTAGAGGATGCCCACAGTGGCATAGGGTTGTTGGAGAAGTATTTCCCAGGTTATGGCTTTCCACCAGGATCCAATCTGATCAGGAAAGCAACGTATGCCAAGAAGTACTTGACTTGGTAGGAATTAAGAAATGCAGAACTACACTTTAGCATCCTCAAGGAAAACCCCAGCTAGAACATTTCAATTGTACCCAGTTTATATATATATGTATATATTGGGAATACTGAGGCGAGAGAAGAAAGAGCCAGCACGTGGCCTTGTCAGCACATGCTTACAATATTACTGGTAATAATGCCACAGGATTTCTACTGATATTTGTCACTGTTTCAGTGAATGTTCTGGCTATCCACAGACCTGTTCTTTGGAGTGTTGGAAGATAGCACAGACAAGAAGCCCACCATTGGTATGTCCCTAGACTGGGAGAGTGACTCAGCAAATTGTACTAGGAAGTTATAGTCTCAGCATAAAACACTGACGCTGAGAGGAGTCCTAGCAAGTAGAAAGTGCCATGTTAAACAATCTTGTTACAGGAAATCAGTTGGAAGACTTGGATTAATTGTATGATTAATTCAGGCAAAACCACCACAACACAATAGCCCTCCATTTAAACAAAATCATGTTATGGATTGCAATGTCTAGAATAATCAAATTTATTCTTCATTTGCTAGCTATGTGACCTTGCACAAATCATTTAACTGCTATAAAGCCTCAGTTTGCTTATCTATAAAACAGGGGCAATTATCACATAATAATATCTGCTTTGTGTATCCCATAGAGCTGTGATACAAATGAGAGAATGCATGGGAAATAATTTTGTAAATGTCATCTTACAGTGACAGTATATGAGATAATGTCTTTAAAGTGCTTTGCAAAGTAAGTATTATCAAAACACAGTTATTATTATTGTCTCATTCTTCTATCTTTGTTTGATGGCATTAAGACAGAAAGAGTCCTGAGAAAGGTCAGTATTTTGCTATTATTCTTTTATGTTTAATGTTCTATAAACTTATGAGAAAGTGAATAAAATGGTTACTTTTATATTATCATAGAACCTCTGATCCCTTCTCCCTCTGCTGACACCACTCCCCCCCAAAAAAGCTGAGTCAGCATTCATGTTAGGTTCACGGAAACTTGGGGCATATATGCATGATGAAGAGGCCTTCCCCCACCAAGTGCATCAGAGATATCCTCTGACTGGTTCCTATTGGCCATGATGGCTAAGGGATTTTTATGAAGCAGAACTCTCTGGATACAATAAAGAGTGATATGTGTCCTTCAGAACTCTTCTTCCTGCTAGTCCTTAAGTTTAAGAATGGTTCTCTGAGTTGCAAATGGTCAGGTTGAGGGAGGGGAGGAGAAATGCCCTTTCCCACAATCACCCATGAGCACCTGGCCACCTATGTAAACCAGTGTCTGCAATGAGACTAGCTCCCCTTTGTGTCTTCTTTCCTTTAGTATAGAGCCTTGTGAGATCTTGAAAGGTAGCTCGTGTCTTCTCCTTACTGAGAACCTGAACTGGCTACCAGAGCAGTTTGGGTGGCAACAGCAGCAGAGACAGATGGACTCCAAAGAAAAATATCACATACAGAAGCCCCCAGAAAGAAAGAGCCCAGTGGGCCCTCATCAATCTGGACTCAGTAGAGGAGAAATGTGAAATGGCTAATTACCAGTCCTTACAAAGAAACTGTGTTGCAAAAGTCCCAACAATGTTCCTCTACCACTTCAGTAGTTTTTTATTACCTTTTTTACTTATTTATCTCAAATTGCCACAGAATGCTACTTACTGGTTGTGGACTCTAAACTGGCCTAAAAGTTAAAAAATTCAGTCTGTGACCTAGGAAGCATAAGATGCTTCCAGCAAGAAGTCTTTCTTCTTGTGTTAATAAACTTCTTTCCCTTTCAGCTTGTCTACTCAACTTTCTTTTATCAACACTCTTTCTTTGGCCCTATGATTCTCCCTGGAGTCTCAAGGAATATAGGCTGAGAAATTTCCCAATAAAAACAAAGGACAAGTCTAATTTAAAACTTTGTAATCCACCAAGAGCCTGGACACTTTGCCTCCAAAGGTGCCTAATACATGTTTGATGTTGGTTGATTGCTACAATACTCAGGGATTAACTTCAATTTTCTGACATCTGCATCATGTGTACTAGGCTTGGAATTAGGAAGACTCATCTGCATGAGTTCAAATCTGGCCTTTGTTACTTAGTATTATATATATACAGATATACATGCATACATATATATATATATATACAACCATGTATATATACTCTTAGCCTTCGCTTTAGTCTGTGGGAATAAAATTGACTCTTCCAATTTAATTCATATTTGTATTCTGGGAACCTTTTTAAATTTCCTTTTGTTGTTGCTAAGTCATTTAAATTGTGTCTGATTCTCTGCAACCTTATTTGGGGTTTTCTTAAAAAAGATACTGGAGTGGTTTGACATTTCCTTCTCTAGATCATTTTACAGATGAGGACAGTGAGGCAAACAGGGTTAAGTGACTTGCCCAGGGTTGAACAGCTAGTAAGTGTCTGAGGCCAGATCTGAACTCAGGTCCTCATGATTTCCAGGGCTAGCACTCTCTATATTCACTGCACCACCTAGCTGCCCTGCGACTAGCTTCTACTTAGACTAGAATCAAAAATAGAATTGTTCCTCAGGAATCTGAGGTAGGGGGTGGAATTGAATAGTAATAATAATAATAATATAATAATAATAATAATTATTATTATTATTATTATTATCATAGCTAGCATTTATATACCTCTGTAAGGTTTGCAAAGCGCTTTGCAATATTATCTCATTTGAGATGTCACAAAAACCCTAGGAGATAGATGTTTTTATTATCCACATTTTATAGATGAGGAAACTGAGGCTGACAGACATTAGGTGTCTTGCCCAGGGTCCAGGGCTAGCAAGTGTCTGTGGCAAGATTTGAACTCAGGTCTTCCTGCCCCCAGGTCCAGTGCTCTGTGTATTGTGCCACCTAGTGGCCTCTGGTCAGAACTCTGGGAAGACTATTACCCTACTAAGAAGTTGGGTGATCTCAAAGCAATGGACCTAGGGCAAAGTAAGAGGGCAGCTTAAGAACAAGGAATGGTGAAGGTCTCTAGCCCCTTTGGCCTTAGGCTTGTGAAGCCTGGCCAGCCACTGTACCAATGATCATGGTGGTTGCCATCATCACCGTTATGTCATACAATTGTAATATATCATTATCATCTCTCCATTTTCCTTGTGTGTACAGACATAAAATGAAGCTTCTTAAATTTCTCTCTATAAAGATAACTCTCCAAATCAATACCAATATACTCTTTAGGCTAGTGAGCCACTTAAAGATTTCACAACAGATTATTATCAAGCGAATTTGCATTGTCAATAGTGTAACATTATCGTTAAATTTCTTCATCATATAAAAGTTTGGAGCAAATTCTTTATTAGTCATGCATTGGCTTAAAGAATATATATATTTTTTCAAAATAACAAAAATTCATGGTTGTTTTTTATTTTAAAAATCAATACCAAATTGTCTATATTGAAAGAAAAAACAACATAAGAATTTTGAAACATATAGAGATTTGGGGCAATGAGATAGTAGGACTCTTGAGCACCTCCTTGTCATCCTTCCTTGCCTAAATTCTTACCCGGAGTACCCTGACCTTGTTGCTTTTCACCTTTCTGCCAGGTCTCATTGCTCTTCCTAATCCATTTTTTTTTCTTTCTGTTCTTTAATCCTCCCTCTGGATTCTTGGATTTGGGCCACAAAATGGCGGTTAGAAGCAGTAGCTTCAGTGATCATTAGTCATTCTCTATCAAGAACTGACGTGTTTAAAAAAGAAATGCATAAGCATCCTGGCTAGTATATGTCTATAGACTTTGTAAGACTCCATATATACACTTAATTTAGTCTTTTGATCTGGACTCTACATAAGAAGAAATAAAATATCATCTTATCCTAACATGATGATAAATCAACAAAAAATTCATGATTCAAGACCATTACACCAAGAAGGATGATGCCACAGGCTAAATTGCCATGGAAGGAGGAGATTAGAGGATTTTAAAATATGAGTAAGGATTTGTTCCCAGATGTTAGTTAAGCTTTCACACAATGTACGTGAACGATTCCAGTGAAAATGAAACAGATTCACTCGGCTTCCTTGCTGTAACTAAGAGCACAATGTTACACTCTCCATTCAAACTGACCTACACTTATGTAATGCCCCCTGTAATGCGCAGAATTGTTTGTCTTTGCAATGGGAACTATGCCTGGCCTCTTGGGAGATGGCTTCAACGGTCTATGGAGTACCATATGGTGATTGGGACCAAAGTCCTGCTCCAAGCTCAAATCCATAGAGCCCATGTGATTTTTATATTCCTTTTCTCTGATAGATGGATGATAGCTGCAAATTTTAAAAATCACTGGGATTTTTGGAAAGTCACTGGGATTTTTGGAAAGTCACTGGGATTTTGGCATCCAACTGTTTAACTGGACCTATTAGTAAAGATTGGAATGTCAGCTGGAGACAGTTGGACATAACATGCTGCTTTCAGACATGTAAAATGGTTCTCCTTTTTCCTACCCAAGCCAGGGAAAATACCTATTCAAGATTACTTTATTTAAAGGGAAAAAATTAAACAAGTCTTGGGAAGACTTCCCGAGTTCTTCATCCAAAAAGACACTCTCAAACCATAGACCAAATAAACCATGACGCTGGGCTACAGCAAAGAACCTCCAAGTCTGATCTGTTCTTCATCTAGTTATCTGTTCCACATCTTAAAAAAGCCAACAGGAAAAAAAAAAGCCTTACAAGAGAAGATCTGAATTACAAATTACTCAGCTTTAATGTGCTCTTCATATTTTGACCAAATGAGAAAAGGAAAATGCTAATTCTCTTGTGAGAGCATTAATACTTTTTAAAATGTTAATCTGTAATGGGGGGGGAGCAAATGAATTTTTTAAGTAAACATATCCCAGTTGTCTGAAAAGGAGAAGAGTAGAAGAGTCCTTCATTTTGATGATTTAAATAAATTAAAATGGAACCTATTTTCACTTCCAGGAATGTCATTTACATTTTTTTTATCTGGTCCATTTCTGGGAGAATAAGGAACTATAGTGTCTTATGCTTTGCATAGCTTTGTTGTTGTTAAGTGGCTTTTCAAGTCCTGTCTAACTCACTATGACCTCATTGGGATTTTCTTGGCAGAGATACTGGAGTGGTTTGCCATTTCCTTCTCCAGCTCATTTTACAGATGAGGAAACTGAGGCAAACAGGGTTCTGTGATTTGCCCAGGGCCATAAAGCTAGTAAGCAAGTGTCTGTGGACAGATTTGAACTTAGGAAGATGAATCTTCCTAACTCTAGGCCCAAGACCCTGTCCCCTGTGCCACCTAGCTGCACTTACTGATACAGTAAACCTCAGTAAATGGAACCTTAGACAACCAAACCAGAGTAAAAACTATCTGTATAATAATTCATTTCAATGTAATATTATGTTGGTAATGTTATAACATCTTTCTATATCTGTCTGTAGTCATTTTCCTCTACATAAATGCCTTACCAACATGGCAGGCTGGTCATTTTATCTCAGTGACTGAAGAAGAAAAGTAAAATCTGATTATGTCCCTCATATATCTAATTGTGAATACCTCGCAGCCCTCCAGCAAGTTTATGGTTGTCCCCAGTATGAGCAATAAACATAACCTGCTAATCAGCTCCTTTAATTTTTGCCTTAACTCCGTCTTATTTAGCCCAAGATACAGGTGCTTTGGGTACTGGAAAGATCTCATTTTTAAAAAATCTTTCTCTGTCAGCAGCTTGTACTATCTCAATGCTTATGGAGTATTACCATAATAAAAAATCAAATCTCTGATGCTATTTGCTGCAATGCAACCAACACCAAGTCTCCAGCAGTAGCACAAGGTAGAACTCTGCAGCCTTGGAGGCAACTGGGCTTTTCTTCTACTTCAGAGCCCATTAGATTTAGGTCTTGTGTTCAGTTTGAGGACAGAATTGTTCTTACCAGTCTAGCTATTGACCTGTAGGCACAAGGTCATCAGGGAAGGTAGGTGGTGCAGTGGATAGAAGCCTGAGCCTGGAGTCAGGAAGACCTAAGTTCAAATCTGGCCTCAGACACTTACAAGCTGTATGACCCTGGGCAAGTCACTTAACCCTGTTTCCCTCAGTTTCCTCATCTGTAATATGAGCTGGTAAAGGAAACAGCAAATCTCACCAGTGTCTTTGCCAAGAAAACCCCAAATGGGGTCACAAAGATTTGGACACAAGTGTAACAACAGAACAACACCACACAATCATTGGATCACAGACTTAAAGCTGCAAAGGACCTCGTCAGTCATATAGTCCAACTCCCTCAATTTTTACAGGGAAGGAAACTGAGGCCAAAGAGATTTAAGTGCCTGACTTAAGATCATGCAGTAATCAGGGGCAGAGCCAGGATTTGAACCCAGGCCCTCTGACTCTAAATCTAGTGTGCTTTCTATTGCAAGACACTTCCTTTGTGAACATGTCTGTCAGATACCGGCAAAGAAGTCATACAACAGGGTAAGTTAGGGCCCAGTGCTTTATTTCTTAGAAATGCTTGACTCAGCTTGTATCCATGCTCTGCCAACATGCTCCGGGGGACCTACATACCTTTAGGGAAGCGAGCGGCACATGCACAGCTGTTATGTTGCCATATAGGGAAAGGCTGTGAATTAGTCTTGAAACAACCTACAAAAGGCTCCCCAGAGCGGGTTACTAAAAGCACACATTTCCAACCTCTGAAGAGTAACGGTGGACTTCAGCTTGGTTGTCAAGGAGCTGCCCGGTCAAACCACTCACGTGGAAATCAGGTCATGGTTGATATTTAGGCAATCAAATAAGCAGTCATTCTCACATCATCCCAATGTGACCATGTCTACACAGAACACTGTGAGCTGGAATTTGGCAACAAATTATATACATGTCTAATCTGACCAGTGCACATGGCCAATCTGGGGAATTCTAGCCACATTGAGGCTATTAAATTTCCAAACTGTTCAGCGGGAAAATATCATTTCAACTTTTTCAGGCACGGAAACTAAGATACATGATCAGTTCCAGGTTACACAAATTGTCTGTTGAATAGGAATTGAACCAAACCTTTTATTTAGTCTCTGAGAGCAGTGTTCTAGCTACTAGACTATGTTTTTCCTTTGAAAGTGAGTCATCAGACTCTTTGGTGCCTGAATTATTCTAGGGGGAAAAATACCAGTGCAAGTTGAAGGTCTTTAGAAGTGAGTTAAACCAATTTGGATTGTTGAGATTTACCACAATCTGTTGGTATCATTAGTGTTTGCAGCTCTCACTAATGAAAGCTCACTTTGGCTATAATGAACACAACCAAACAAGTAACTGAGCAGCCCCAAAGTGACTTTATCCTATATATGCCTGGTCTGGGAATAATGTTGGCATCATCAAGGCCATTATAGGGACTGGACTTATGATTTCCTTAGAGTAGGAAACTCCAGGAGGAGAAAACTGTCTCTACCTGTGCAGACCTTTGCTGCAAATTATAGACTTAAAATTGCCTAGAACACTGAGAGATTAAGTGCTCACCCACCATAAACAACCAGCAAGTTTCAGAGGCAGGACTCTTGTAAGCCCTGGTGTTCTTGTCCTGGGCCAACTGGATACCCTCTGTACTATGCTACCTCTCCTGATTGTTTTTGTAATACACTCAATGGAACAGTTCCAAGGAATGATTCTCTGTTTTCTAGCCTGTAAAGTGTGATCTATATACAAAAATGTATTTGACTGAATTCATTTGGTGGGAGGAAGCAGAGGAGGGGAAACTGAATTCACTCAAACCTCTTGTTTTGGTCTATATGACAAGTATTCTTTAGGTGCCTACTGTGTTTAAAGCAATGTGTTGATTGCAGCATGATTTCACAGACTGTTAGACCTGGAAAGTCAGGTTGAACATTTATATCTGTAAAAGTTAAGAAAACTGAGGCTGGTGAAAGCAAAATGCCCAAGGTATCACTTTTTTTTTAGTAGTAGAGACTGGATATTCTTAATGCTGATCCTGCCTTTCCACTGTACCACATAGCTTTCACAGATATATTCTACATTTTCCAAATGGCCTAAAGAAAGAAACGAGAACCCTTGGATTCCCAGGGAAGTTCACTTTGAGAGATATGACTTCTTTGTAAATTAGTTATATTGTATTTGGAAATTAATTCCAAATATTTTAATAAATAAAAATAACCAGATGGCTGAATTATTTAAACCTCACCTTTTGGCTCTATTATGATGTATAAAATAAAAATTTTAAGAATCAGTAAGTCTTTGTCTCTGACATGTACTTGTTATATGATCATGAATAAAAGTTACAAATGAGTTTCTGATTTCTATCTGTGAAAAAAAGGGTGTTTCCAAGCCAGGAGTGACTCACTGATAAAACCACAGGTCCACACCAAGCTCTCAACCAAAATGGTGGTAGAATGAAAACTCCTTGAGGGTAAGGACTATTTCATATTTGTCTTTTTATCTAGGTACAAAGCAGTCCTGGTATGTGGCAGGTGCTTACTAAAATTTATGCTTACGGAATGAAGTCATTTCTGCTTTCAGTACTCAGGAAACTTCTCAAAACTATGATTTACAGTTACCTTTCTGCATTAAAGCCCCATCAGGATTAAATAACATGGCAGTACAAAAAACATAATATTGATGCAGTGTATTCAAATCATGGCCTAAGGAAATTAAAAATGAACAAATCTAATAGTGGAAAAAAGAAAACTTTGCTTTTCTGTGACAAAATTTGATACTTAACTGGAACTTACATCTTAATTCTTCTTTTCTATAGGTAAGACAAGGGGAACTCCCAAATGGTCTGTCTGGTCCAGCGTTTTGTTGTGTTTTGGCAGGATAATTTTGATACCCTTATCCAGTTTAATCAGCAGGTAACAAATATGGATAGATGCTGCATGATACAGTGAGAAAGAGACAGGCTCTAAGCCCAGAGGCCATGGACCCAAATACTGACTCTGAAGGTTACACTGGGACTTTAGGCAAGCAGCTTTTGCCCTGGGCCTCAGTTTTTTAATCTGTATCAAGAAAGGTTTGGACTAGATGAACTTTGATGTCCTTTCCAGCTCTAAATCTACAATCCTAGGTTAAATTGATTTAGTAGTACGTTCCTTGAATCTTGGAAAACTAAATGACAGTTATCAAAACAAGATCAGAAAGAACTTCAGACTTCTTGTTCGGTCGTTTTATAGTTTTGTCCAAGTCTTTGTGACCCCATTTGGGGTTTTCTTGGCAAAGATGCTGGAGATGTTTGCCATTTTCTTCTCCAGCTCATTTTCCAGATGAGAAACTGAGGTAAACAGGGTTAAGTGACTTGCTCAGGGTCACACAGCTAGTGTCTCAGGCCAGATTTGAACTCTGGAAGATGCATCTTCCTCCAGGCTCAGGACCCTATCCACGGCACCACCTAACTGCCCTGTGTATACTACTAGAGGGGAAAAGTTGAGAAGTAAATTCCAGTTGTGTCACTTTTTGTCACAGAAAGGCAACTTTTCCTTTTCCCTCTGTTAAATTTGTCACTTAATTTTTAATTTGAGGCCATAATTTGAATTCATTGCATCAATATTTTTTTTGTACTGCCTTGTGATTTAATCATTACAGATGGTTGTGTTTCACTAAAGTTCACTAATTCACAAGCAAAATTAAATAACTTATGTTAACCCTCTTTTGTTTATAAACATTTATTAAAAAGGTTAAGATTAATGCTACTGCCAATACATGTGTAATAATACTCAGTAAATCATCTTGTACTTAATATCTTGAACTTAGGAATGTAAGAATCCAATCAGATCCCAGCTTTGACCAGTCCTCTCTCTACAGCATGACACTGTAGGGGGAAAAAAATCAAATACCTTTTTTTTAAGGGAGGAAAAAGGAGAAGGTAGATGGGTGAGGTTGGAGAGATGGGGGCAAGGTAATTGTTTCTAATCGACTTTATTGAAGTGCTTGCTCATGCTTTTGGCCCTGAAAACATTTAGCAAGATCAGTTTTTAGAGAACTGAGGAAAAACCCCTTGCTAGTCTTATGCAGGAAAGGAGGAAAGAACGTTTTCAAGTAATTTTTGACAAAACCAGAGGGTGGAGTAAACAGATTATGCAACTGAAGGACTCAAATCAAAAGTTGGAATAAAGTGCACAGTTATTGTCAAAAATATATTAATTTGATCCTAAGAAAATTAGGAATATTACTAATTACTAGATTGCTGATGTTTTAATACGTTTTGGTTTTCATGGAACATACAATCACAATCGGACATAGAGGATTGTTTGCATTTTAAAAAAAAATTGCTTGGAGCTATCTACAGAAATTCTGTGAACTCAATTCAAGGAAAACTGCCCTGCAGCTCTTTGGATTTGGACTGGTTCCCTCGGTTAGATCCACAGAGAAAAGGGAAATGGAGATTCCATGATTGGAATGGGCGGCTCCCTCTTTCTTTTGGTCTCTCTTCGCGTCTCTGTTAACCTTTTTCTAAAGGCCTGTATTTTCCAACTCTCCATCCTCCATCCCTATGGCATGAGACCGGGAGATCATGATGAGTTTCTCTTTTTTTTGTAAACTGCCTCTGAACTGGCCGAGGTTGCTCGACTGTCTGTTGGCCCTCGCCGGTGCCCTCCTGGAGGCTCTCCTCCCGCGTCGGGTCCTCTGCACAGTCCTGGGGTTTACTGGCTGGTGTGTCAATAATAGACTCCAAGGAGGTGCCCGCCTCCTCCAGGGGGGTGTAGCCCTTATTGCTGCTGGATTGATCCGACTGGGAGCTCTGAGAGGCTCTCCTAGTCGCCTGAGCCAAGGCGGGAGGAGAGGCCCCCAGGGGAAGGGGGGTTGCGGCACAGGCTTCGGCCAAAACGGCCACGGCCACTTCCGTCACGCTGGGGGTGGGTGAGGGCTCTGGGGATGCGGCTCTCCTGCAGTCCAGGAGACCGCTTGTGCTCTGGCGCCTCAAGGCCAAGTATTTGCCGGTCCTGGGCAGACGGCCGCCCTGCCCCCTGGTGGTGACCGTGAGCGCTGCAGCCGCCACCGCTGCCGCTTCCTCATCCTCCGACTCCCGGGGCTCGCGGCGCCTGCGGCCACAAAGGCCGGCCCCCTCGCTGAGATCGGTTAAACTCAACTCAAACTCCCCCCGCGGGATCTCCTGGGAGCCCCTCTCTCCGGGAGGGCGCTGCCAGCTGCAGCTGGCGCCCTCCCCGTCCCCATCCCCGTCCCCGACCCGGTCCCGGTCTCCTTGCAAGGGCAGCAGGGCGAAGGCGCTGAGAGACGAGTCCACGATGGAGCTGGCCGTGCTCTGCCGCCCCCAGCTCTCCGGGGGGCTGCACGGTGTGGGGCTGCTGCTGCTGGCTGCCGCTGCAGCGGCGGCTGCGGCCACGGCGGCTGCGGCCGCGGCGGCTGCCCGTCTGCGCCCCGCCAGCACCGAGCGCTCCCGATAGATGCTGTACACAGCCTCGGCCAGGCTGGGGGACTCCCGCGGGCAGCGGGGGGACGAAGCCAAGTCGGGCGGGGACACAGGGCCCCTGGCGCCGCCGCCCCCTCCAGCAGCCCCGCTTCCCAGCGCTGGGGGGTGCCAGGAGCCTTTGGCCAGCATCGCGGCCGCCCCGTAGGCATCTCCCGGGCTGCCACCGCCGGGCTTGTGCTCTAGGCCCCGGGACTGCACGTAGCTGATGAAACCGTTAAGGGGGGATGCTGCTGGGGCGCCCGAGGCGGTGGCCGAAGAGGACGAGGCGGCCGCAGCGGCGGCCGCGGCCGCGGCAGCCAGGTCTTTGGCTCGGAGGCTGTGCACGTCGATGACGGTGGAATAGAGGTCCCGCAAGTTGATGATCTTGGTCTTCTTGTCCCTGTTCTCGTGCAGCACGGCGTTGGCGCAGATGAAGAGGAAGATGCCTATGCCCATGATGAGGGGCCCGAAGACTTTGAGCTTGTCAGAATGCAAGTAACCGGAGAAGAGTTGGAAGAGGAAACCTACAGAAGTGAAGAAGAGGAAGAGGAGGAGGAGGAAGAAGGGGCGGCCGCCCGGGTAGGGAGCGTGCTTTTAGTGGCAAAGATGGAGCTTGAGTTGGACTCTGCGCTGCCTAGACTGGGAGTTCCCGAGTGGTCCCTCGACGGGTGCTTGTTGCTACTGTTGCTGCTGCTGGCTCTGGCACTGCTGCTGGCGGTAGCCGGGGCCCGATAACCACTCCCCCCTGGGGACAGCTGCTTGGCGCCCTCCCGATGGGTCCCGCTGGCTTTGGGCCAGTAGCCCACCACGGCCATAGCTATGCCTACTAGCAGTACCAGGATCCCGCAGAGGGCGATCAGGCCCGAGATGGAGCAGAGCTTCAACTTGCCCTTCACTACCACCACGTCGTTCTTGCGCTTCTTTTTGGCTTTCCTCTTACGCTTGGGTACCTGGCTCTGCGGGCGGAGAGGATCTTGCTTTCTAGCGGAGATCCTAAGGAGGCCCCCTGTGGCGATCATCGCGGGCCCCTGGACTGCGAGACAGTTGCAGGGGGAAGGTGTGCGTAAGGTAGGGAGTTAGCTTCTACACCACAGCCTGCAGCGAAGAGAAAGACTGTCAAAGACAGCAGGGGTTGGAGCAGTAACACTTCTTACTTGCAAAATCCTCCCGCCCTGACCCCCACCCCCAACCTTAGAGGTGCAAATTAAAGGAAGGATGTTTAGTGTGGAGGCTGGGGGTAATAGTCTGGCATTGGGAGAGGGTTGACTGAAGGCGTTAATATTAGAAAAGAATAAATCTGTGTGGGAAAATCCACCACCAACTCCTATAGCCAGAGGTATCTCAGGTAGTAGTCCTGCCTTACTCATTTTCAACAGATTAAGAACAAGTCCAGCGTTCCCAAAACTTGCCAAGGACTTTGCCAGCACAAACCCTTTGTCAGGGTTTGTCAGGGCTAGGGAGACACAGCAGATCTGAGCCCTCCCAAGGACTTTCATCTGAAGGATCTGAGGAGCTTCTGAACCCTAACTGACTATGGGTATTGACTTAAAATACCTAGAACAAGAGCAAGGTTTGTTTCACTAATTCAAATGGTTGGAATTTAGAGTGACATACATCAGGAATCATCAGGCCAAGAGTATTTACTTCAGACAGATAATTAGTTGCTGGGGAAACAGCAAGGTTTACTTAGTTAGATATGTGGCATATCCAGCTAAGTACATCCCTTTTAAAAGTTTTCCCCCCACTTATTATTTTATCTACAAGGAAAAGTAAGCATATCTTCCTCACAACCAACCCCCTCCCTTTGCAATGAAACATCTGGACAGTTGCCTCATTTGGAATATATAGTTTTAGGTAATGGGTTATGTAACTGAGCCCTTCCTTCTCTCTGTCTCTCTCTCTCTCTCCCCCAAAAGGAGGTACCTTGAAGATAATAGTGTCAGGCCTTATTAGTGGATGAGAGTACTCCCCTGGACTTAAGGGGAAAGATCGTTTTGTTGTGTAAGGAAAATGACAACCCTTTCCCTTTTTAAAATGTCATTAGAAACAGCTATTCATCCCCTTATTACCATGCCATCAACATTCATGATCCCAGGATTCAAAATAGTGGGTGATTAGCTATGTAAGGAGCAGTCCACACAGGAATGATGGTTTGTGTAATCGGCCATACATATTGCTGATGAAGGATATTTTTCTCATCCTCTTTCCTTCATCCCCTCCCCCTACCTCATTTCCCAAGGTTCAGGGGGTCATTTATAGAAAAAGAACACAACAGCAACCAATAGTTCACTCCTGTAAAATACTATACAAAGTTTAATTATTTACTTCAAAGCTTTGTTAAGTAACCATACAGATGCACGTTTGGGGGTCATTGGTTCCTGGAAAATTGCACACCTGCTGGCCCTCCAGATTGAATAATTTGTTGTTCAATGTGTTGTAGAGATGTTTTCATATAAAATGGGGAGGCTAAATATATGATATTTTATGGAGCTGAGAAAGGTAAGACCTTTTGTATTTTATCCTGTTTAAGAAATAATTCTTTATTTTTAGAATAATTTAGTATTACAAATGTGTTACTGACTTGGTAGAATTTTGCTCTTCATAGGTTGATCAGCAAAGAGCTTTTGCTCTTAATTCCCTTCATTATATCAATATCAACACCATCCTTTTCCAAAGGAAAGGAAAAGCAGGTAGGTGGTAATCAGACTTATAAAATGTTTGCAAATCAATGTCTCCTTGGTACTTAGTCGGTTTTCAATAAAAAGAAACATAAGGTAGGTTACAGAGAGATTAGTAAGGGAATAGAAGACTTATCTTTAAGCCATTTACAGTATTGTTTTAGGAAGAGAGAGGTCAGAATCAATCCATGAGTTAAAAACAGGTTGCAGAACACTACTTAGCTTA
The DNA here is from genome assembly GCF_003287225.1 of Phascolarctos cinereus. Taxonomy (NCBI): domain Eukaryota; kingdom Metazoa; phylum Chordata; class Mammalia; order Diprotodontia; family Phascolarctidae; genus Phascolarctos; species Phascolarctos cinereus. Next base: position 511,464,382 of record NW_027555847.1, read on the forward strand.
TTACAGGTACGTAGCTCTTTGCTGTTTTGTTTTGTTTTTTTAAAGTATACCTGTTACCTAGTTGTAACATATTGAGGACTATTTAAGTAACCTCAGAGGATCTTTAATCCAGGAGATTAATGGATCTTTTAAGATTTGGGGAATCAGATTTTTTTAGAGGAGCCACCCCAAATGGACACTGAAGGATGTATTTCTAGGACTGAAGAGGGGTAAACAAACATTTGGTTTACTAGAGGTTATCAGTGGGCAGTAAGATATGGGAAGAAGGGATATGAATTTCTCTTCAACAAGATACCTTCAGCTCTGTGTTGGATGTATGAAGTGTAATAAAATAGATAACCATGGAATTTTTTTAAAAGCTCTGACAATTCTTTTAATTTTGAAGATTTTTTTTTTGTATTGCAGTTTTTGCTGCACGGAGTGGATTCTTAGATGGGGGAGGGTGTTGGTCGAAGAAAAGAAGTGTCTAAAAATACAACTGCCTCCAAGTGAGACATTGAGCTTTTCCCCTCTTGATGGATGAGGTCCCACAGTGTGCTCTGTGACTCGCTAGAGCTTAAGGTCTAAGAGATTCACGTCTTGCCCGAGATCCAACATAAGCTGTCGCCCGGTTCTTAAATCATTACTTAGCATTAGTGAGAAGTGAGGCGCCCCCCTCCCCGCCTCATTACCCCTACCCCCTCCGCGCGCTTCTTTTAATTGAGTCTTTATGTTTGAGTCACATGAATGCAGCAGATGTTCTGTCCGCCTCTGGAAAGAAGCAAGAGAACCGAATTTCTCTTAAGCATCCCCCTCTTTGTAGACACAACAAGGCAACTGCCCTCCCCCAACGAGATGCCAGGGGAGGAAAGGGGTTCGAGGGGGAGGGGAGGATGGGGAGACGAGGGAGGCAAAGCTTTAGGGCTGAGAAGTGAACTACTTGTTCAAAATGGCAGCACTAAACACTGGAGCCTCACTCACCGAGGAAGACTGGGGGAGTCTAAGGTTGCAGGAGGAGAGCTCCGACGACGACACAAAGGAACCATGGAGAAACTTTTCAGCCCGAGTGGACAGTTGCGCGAAGATGTAGCCTCCCCGCATCCCTCATCTCTCCGCGGCTCAGAATCCCAGTAGAGCCCCCGGGAGAGGTCGCCCCAATAATCTTCTCAGACCCCCGCCTCGGAGCCTGTGGCAGGAGCCATGGCGAGGAGTTTCCAAGAAGTGTTATGCCCTCCCCATCCTTCATCCTTCCTCCCTTTCCGCCTTCTTCTTCTCTTTCTCTTTTCTCTTCTCTGCTCCCGGCCCCCCTCCTTCTCTCTCACTTTGCTCCTCTGGGTCCCTGCCTTCGCGGGCGGGACACGGGCGGTGGTCTCAGGTTTTTGCTTGCTCTTGTGTTTGCTGCTGCCGCCGCCGCCGCCGCTGCTGCGGGCTTTCGCCGCTCCGGCTCTGGCTCCGGGGAGTGGAGTTGAGCCCGCGGCGGCGGCGGCTGCTGCTGCTCCTCTCAATGGGGTTGGCTGCTGCTGCTGCTGCTGCTGCTGCTGCCGCCGCCGCCGCTGCCGCCGCCGCTCTGCTGGCCGGACTCAGTGCTGTTGCTAAGATACCAGAGCCATGACACAGGGAAATTGCTGCAGGATGGCAATCATTACCCTTCTTAACTCTCCTCTTTAGGAGCGTACCCATCCCCCCTTCATTACTAACCTCCCCTTCCACCCCCTTGCAGCACCCTTCCCTCCTCCCCTCCCACCCTTCCTCTTGTCTTCCTCAGTCCTGCTCCTCCTTCTCTTTCTCCTCCTCCTACCCCACTTCCTCTTCTGCCTGCTGCTGGGTCTCTTCAGCCGACCCCAAGAGTAACAAGGTGAGGAAGAGGAGAAAGAGGGGGAGGAGAGAGCTTGGCAGTTCTAGCTTCTTGTCCAAGGTGGGGGGCTAGGGTGTGGAGGGGAGGCACCAGGGAGGAAGGAGGATGGGGAAAGAGAGAGCGAATGGAAAGGGGGTAAAACTGAATGGAGGGTGGCATCTTGGCATTGTCTACCCCAGTCTCCCAGCGTGGCAGAACAGCTTCCTTTTCTTGTTTGGGCGCTTTGCTCTTTTCCTACAAACTACCTGTCTGATCCGCAGGGCTGGAGAGGGTAAGCAGAAAGCCAACAACGACGACGCACCTAAGGGTCTCTCTCTGTCTCTGTCTCTGTCTCTGTCTCTGTCTCTGTCTCTGACTGTCTCTGTCTCTGTCCTCTCCCCTCCTTTCTCCATCTTTCTCTACTTGTAGGTTCGACCCTGTGACACTCACTTCCCCCCTTTTCCCAACTGTGTTTGAGCTGTGGATGAACACGGTAAGTTTTTCTTAAGCCCAAACCTCGGTCTCTGCAGAGCAGCAATCTTTTAGTTAAGCTTATCTGCCTCACTCTGAATTGAAGCCTGTGTCTGATGTTATCGCAGGGGTTCAGCGAAGCAGGGCACTATGACCCGCTTTTATCAAGAGTGCAGTGTCTTCCTCGGACACAGGCTGCTGCTGTTCATCATAGCTTAGAACCGCCTCTGAGGAATCTCTTTGGGAGTCCCTCCTCTACTGACCACCGGCGTAATAATCATCAGATCTTCATAAACCAAAACTAAGAAACGAAAAACCCCTTCAATTTCCCACGATGGGGAGTTAGGGAAGGAGATTTCAAGCTCATTATGTCGTAAATGAGAGGTTTGTTTCCCAATTTGTTCCCTGTTCTGCAAGCAAACACCAATAAAAGGGGAAAGAGATTCCATAGTGGCATTTCCCCCTCCCTCCATGAAGTTCGGAGAAAGTAAGAAAGATTTCAGTTATCTAATGATGAAAATAAATTAAAAGGGGAAAAAAAGATACAAAGAAAACAGCAGAGATGCAAGGAAAGCATCATGTCCAAGATTTGAAATCCATCTGAGATATAGCATGTGTTTTGTTTAAGGTTCAATGGCAAAACACATACAAGTGGCTCTTACCTGCACTATTGGGGGCTTTACTGAAAAGAAATTAAAAAGGCTAGGTTAAAGAAAGGGGTGGGATTTAAAAAGGTGCCATTTGTTATTGGTTCGTGGGGGGAAGGAGAAGGGGAAGATGAGGAAACAGTTCCTGAAGAGAGATGCTGCACCTGCCTTGTTGAAAGGTGGCCTTGGCCCTCTAGTCAAGCAGATTATGAAATTGGACTCTGATCAAATGGTGTTGTTTCCACCTCCTTCCACCTCAGCCTATTGTGGTGCAGGTTGTGAGACTGCCAGGAACTGTGGGATAATAAAATGAAGTTTTAGGTGTCCTAATTGGATTGGTTTTTCTTTTAAATAAAGAAATCACCCAGAGCAGCAACTACTGCAGGGCTGATTGTCATTTCCCGCAGATTTGGGTCTCTGAGATTTCAGATTTCTCAAATTCCAGTAATAGCCTGGCAGTGGCTGGTGCAAAGATTCGACCTGAATACTAACATACATTTCACAACTGGCTCCCTGAATAACTCTGAACAAGTCCTTTCCTTCATGAATCTCTGTTTGCTCAGCTGTAAAAAGTGGGAAAGAATGTTGCTTTACTTCATTAGGGTATTAGGTGGATTAAGTAGTTAATAGTTTCAGATTGCTGCATAAATGTCCATTATCATCATTATAATGTGTTCATTTGAAACTCATTTGAGGGATTTGGTTGGAGGGGAAAGAATTCTGTGTAGACAACAAACCCTGAAATATAAGTAAGGATTTCTTAGGAAGATGACTGCAAGAACAATGAAGGCTTACTGTTCAAATGCTGTTGTTTTGGACTTTTCCATTAAACCTGAGCATTAAGATACTTAGTAATTTGCTTTGTTTTCAGTTCAGAAGTCAGAAGAAACCAAATATATGATATTTGTTTCCATCTCAATAATGCAGCATCTGACCAGACGTCCCAGGACTCCAGCGTTGCAGAGAGTTTTTTTAAAGAACAATGGTACTCTCTCCTCTTTTCTGATGCTACTTTCCTTCTAAATTTCATCAGCCCAACAAACCATTACTTTAGAGATGTTTTATTGGATTCCTTGCAATGCCTATTGACCTGTAGTTGAGTGGAGGGACTAAGGCCAGTGGACTCTATTTTTCATTGATATCACCAAGATTCAGAGTTCAGCCCAACATTGGCCATGGAATTGAAAACAAATGTTAAAACTAAGGGAATAATGAAGCTCTTGGGACAAAAAAGAAAAAATAGTGGGGGAGCGAAGGGATCCCTGGCTTAGTTGAATTAAACTAACCTACAACCTCTCACTCCACTAATACTGGTTTTCTAAAAGAGAATCTTTATTTAATTTGTTCATTTTCATCATTTGTTCACAGCCCATTCACTGTGCCAAATTTTTTTTTCATTCATTTCATTTGGCAACCTAGCACAACTTATATAAATAAATTTTTAGGTTTGCCTAGTCTTTATCCTAGAGTATTCAGAAGGAGATATTAGTGACCTGACAAAGCCCCACTTTACCCCTTCTGTGGATAATAATGGATTAAGACCCTCCTAGAACCTTCAGGCACCCAAATCTTAGCTTATCTTCTCTTTTTTGGTTGAATTAGCTTTCAACAGCCTGGAGGTGAAGAGTCTTCCTAGAAAGTTACTAGAAATGTCCCGTGAGGGACATGGAAACTGGGTGTGTCTATCTACCCTCTTCTCTTATTTTCCACCTAGTCCTGAAGCTCGTGATTTTTCAGAGGATCTCCCTTCCCCTTTAAAACCTGATATATCATAGATTCTTGATGTTCAGCTACTTCCCCCCTAAATTCCAGGTTGTTAGAGAACAGTCTTCCCTCTGAATTCCAAGCTTCAGCTTTGGAAGAACCACATCCATAAAATCCATATTATCTGCTAGGGAGGGGAGGGATTTAGGTGAATTGCTTCACTTGTGGATATACTCAGGGACTAGGGACCACATTGGTTGACTCAGCTTGGTTGGTGGAAGTGTTCAGTCAGAAAAGCAGAACTTGCTTCTTCTGACTACTGTCTCATTCTAAATTCCTCAGTCAGGTTTGGTAAATGGTTCTAGCCCCAACATCATGGATCCAAAAATTTCCTTCATCCCTCACTTCCCTCCGTTCCTAACACTCTTTTCTCTCAAGCTTTCAAGTTTTCTTTCCTCTTTCCTCCCAGCAGATGAACCTCCTCTTCCCACTATGTACTGAGAAATTTCAGGTGTTCAGACATGAACTTCCTCAACTCCCGTCCTCTGAGCATTACCTCCTCAATTCTGTTTCCTCTAGTGACAGCTAGGTGTTGCAATGGGTAAAGCACTGGGCCTCGAGGCAGGAAGACCCTAGTTCAAATCCAGCTCAACACTTTCTAGCTCAGTTGTGTGACCCTAGGCAAGTCATTTATCCTGTTGCCTCAGTTTCTTCAATCATAAAGTGGGGATAATAACAATACCATCCTCGCAGGGTAGTTGTGAGGATCAAATGAGATAAGATTTGTGAAGTGCTTAGCACATAACAAACATTATATTAGTGCTTATTCCCCCCCCCCCAGCCTCTACACCTTTGATTTTCCTTAACCGCACTATATACTCTCAGAAGAAGAAGTGGCACTTCTCCTAACTGAGGTTAATAGTACTTTCTATATGCCCATTCCATTTCCTAGAATACCATATTCCTTCATAACTTTGCTTAATTAAGCCTTCCCCTTTTTTGTTTTGTTTTGGCTAGGCATGGGGTTAAGTGACTTACCCAGGGTCACACAGCTAGTAAGTGTCAAGTGTCTGAGGTCACATTTAAACTCAGGTCCTCCTGACTCCAAGGCTAGTGCACTGTCCACTTTGACACTTAGCTGCCCCACCTCCCCTTTTTTTGAAGGCAAGTGTATTTGCCCTTTATCTTTAGTAGCCTCCTTTCTGTGATTTCTTCCTCTTAGCCTGTGAAGATGTTCAAAAATCTCCTACCCTAAAAACAAAAAAAAAGCTTGCCTTGATCCCACTACCCCTCAAGCTATTTCCTGTATACTACATTATGCTTTAAAAAAAAAAAGTAATCTATATTCTCTGGCTTCACCTCCTCCTCATCATCTTGCAACATCACTTCCTTACCCATCACTCTACTGAAAGAGCTCTCCAAAGTCACCAATGACTTCTTTATTGTTCAATTCAACATTCTTTTTTCCTTCACTAACCCTCCTCCATTTCTCTGTAACATTTGATGCTGTTGTCTATTCCTCCTTTCTTGTTACCTTTTTCATCTTGTACCAGAACAACAAACGTTTGTCAAGCACTTATTCTGAGCCAGGCACTGTACTAAGGGCTGATTATATTGCACTCATGTTTCTCCTACCTCTTTGATTGTTTCTTCATTATGTCCTTTGTGGGCTTACCCTGTTCTCACTCCCTATGTTTCCCTCAAGGTTAAGCTAGCATAGATTTAGAGCTACAAGGGGTCTTATTCATGACCCTCATTTTACACATAAGGAAACCAAGACCTACATTAGGGACTTGGCCAATATCCCAAAGCTGGCAGGTATCAGAAGTGCTGATTTCCTCTGTCTACCTTCTGATCTCTCTCTATATTTGGTAAACCCATCCACTCCCTTAGCTTCAATCATCACCTTTATTCTGATGACTCCCAACTACATAAACAGTATGCAACATTTTTCTGGAGCTCCATTCCTCAATTTCCAGTTATTTGCTGTGTTATGTCTCCCAAATACCTCAAACACAACATGTTCAAAACTGAGTTTCTTATCTTTAATCTAAAACTTGGCCTTTCTCCTCACATCGTTATTTCTATCAACAGTAACCTATATTCATAATCTCAGAATTATCTTTGATACTTCTCCCTCCCTCATCCTCCTTCCCTCATCCCAGTTAATTGTAAAGTCCAATCAGTTCTATCTCTATCCCATATGTTCATCTCTTCACTTTCATCTCCACCGTAGCCACCCTCTTCTGGGCCTTTATCTCTTCTAGGTGGTGCAGTGGATAGAGTGATGGGCCTGGAGTCAGGAAGCTCTGAGTTTAGATCCAGCCTCAGATACTTACCAGCTGTGTAATAATGGGCAAGTCATTTAACTTCTGTTTGCCTCAGTTTCCTCAACTGTAAAGTGGAGATCTCAATAGCTCCTAACTTCAAGGGTTGTTGTACAAATCAAATGACATAGCTGTAAAATGCTTGGCACAGGATCTTGCGTATAGTAGGTGCTTCATAAATGCTTGTTCCCCCTTCCTTCTTCCCCTTCCCTTTTCACCTTGACTATTGTCATAGCCTCCTAATAGGTCTTCCTACTCTAATCTAACTCCTTTTCAATCCATCCATCACACCCCTGTGCAAGTAACATTCCTAATGTGCCACTCTGGTCTCATCACTCCTCTTCTCAAAATTATTCAATGACTCCTCAGTGTATACTAAGTAAAGTAGAAATTCCTAAAATAAACAAACAAACAAATAAATAAAAATTTAGAAAATTTAAAAAATAAATAAAGTAGAAATTCCTGATGCTGACATTAAAACCCTCCACAATTTGGCATCAACTTTCCTTTCTGGCCATGTCTTATACTACTCCCATTCATATGCTTTAAATTTCAAGCCAAACCACAAACAACTGGACAGTAAGGGGGTACCCATCAATTGGGGAATGCTTATGTAAAATATGGCATAGAAATGTAATGGAATCCTGTTGTGCCATAAGAAATGATGAAAAAGGATGGTTTTAGAGAAGCCTGGGAAGACTTTTATGAACTGATGCTGAATGAAGTGAGCAGAATCAGAAGAGCAATTTATAACATAACAAAAACAATATAAAGACAAACAACTTTGAAAAACTAAGAATTCTGATCGATGCAATGACCAGCCACAATTCCACAGTACTGATGATAAAGAATGCTACCCCACTCCTGACAAGGAGTTGATAGACTGAAGATACAAAATGAGACATTCATTTTTGGACTTGACCAGTAGGGGAATTTGTTTTGCTTGACAATGCATGATCTATTTCCTCCCAGCAGGGGAGAAGAAAGAGGGAGATAAAACTAATGTCTGTTGGGGGAAAAAATTTCAGCCAAACTGACCAATTAGGTGTCTTTCATTTTCATTCTATTCTAACATCCCTTAATCTCCATCTTTTAACATCCTTCCCTTTGAGGCCCAACTGGAGTGACACCTCCATGAAGGTCTTCCTGATCTAGCCTCCATTTGAAAGTGATTTCTGAAGCCCTGGATTTCTCAATATACATTACCTTAACCTCTTTTTCGCAACAGTCACACTCTCATTTGTAAGATATTTGTGCACATGTCTTATCCTCCTGCATTAGAAGAATTTAAAGTATGAACAGGCATTGAAACCAAAGGAGGGGAAGGCTCACAGAAAGAAAGAATGTGGAGACAGAAGGTGGTCAAGGAGATCCCACTTCTATGCACTAGCTACTTTTGTATACTTATTATCCTAGAACTATTCCAAGTATCTAGCAAGTAGATACTTAGTAAGTGTTTAATTGAATTGCTTTTGGACCATGCCTAAATAGTGCTACCTGACTGAGTGATTAGACCGAATTGTCTGCTATCAGTTGACACATAGGCCTAGATACAAAGAGGAGAATGCTTTCTTTTCATTGGAACTTTATTTATTTTATAATGAATAATATATTCCTTTTTGAAATGTTTCCTTGGGCATTTAGAGTACAAACAGGCAGAAGGCAAAGAGAAGATGAGTTCAAACCCCACATATTGTGTAACCTTTGCCAATTCACCTCTCTTCTAGGCCTCAATTTCCTTATCTGTAAAGTGAGGGGATTAGACTAGACCATCTTTAATATCTCTTCTGATTTTAAATTCCATGATCTTTTGGGAATGATCTTGCACAAATTTAATTACAGAAATGGCCCACAAAGCCATAGACTGACCCTCCCTTACAGGAAAGCCCTATTGAAGTTGGTTTATAAACTAAAAGGTATTATTTTTCCAAAGTTAAGATTAGAATATGTATTTCCTTCTCTTTCTGTCTTTGTCTCTGTCTCTTCTTTTCTTTGTAGCTTCCCACACCCTCCCCCCCCCAAAAAAAAATCTCTTCCTAAGTCACATTCTAGATATTACAAACTTTGGTCTCATTCTCCCAGGTTTATTTCTTAGTATCCATAAAGGATAGAAGAGTTTGGTAACAAGAGAAAGGATGAAACAGAGAAGAATGTTGAAACAGTGTCAGATTTCATTTGGAAAGGGTAGAGAGTAGTAAAAACAAACACTCCAAAAACCTTAGACCAAGATAGCAGAGCTGTGGTTTGGTAGCTTGGCTGAGTAGAGAGCCGTGGGGCTTCACATAGTTAGATGGTTTGCTATGTAGTCACTGCTTCTATTTTTCCCTGTAGAATAGTACAATACTGAAGGGACACAGCTCCAACAGCATTCCCCAGGGTCCCATAAACAAACCTCTTAAATGATAGAGCTCAGCATCAATTTTAAGAGCTCAAGTTTTGAAACCAAGGCTGTACTAAGAGAAGTGTTAGGGTCACAGACAAGCCCATGTTCTATAGTCCTGGAGGAGATCAAACAGCTTAAGCAGGGAGCCTTTTGCCATGAAGTTCAGTAAAAGAAGATGACATAGAGGCTCAAGAGAATTCTTTAGAACCCAGATCTTGGAGATTCCTGCTCTTTTTAGAATAGGGCTTCTGCCTCTCCAAATCGAATGGCATCTGTGAGAGGGAGCTTTCTTTTCTGCCTTCAGCCACACTCATTTTAAAAGATTTTTAAAGCAACCTGGTACTTAATTAGAGAACTACCAACTGTTATTTTCTTGATAAGTAGGGTTTTCTAATGCAATTTTTCTTTTAGTCAGAATTCTCTTCTATTTTCTGTGCATACTATCAAAGCCAGATTGTATGCCTTCCAAGACAATTGGCCAGGCTCTGATAGATGCAACATTCATAAATTAGGGATGGGTTGGTGTGCCTGAAAACAGAGCAAAGCTGCTGGTGGTAAATGCTATGTAGGAACATCTCTCCATCATGAAAATAACAGCCAAGAGCTTCTCAGCCAATGTTGCCCCATGTTCCTAAAACATATCCAAGATTTCCCAGACTTGCATGGTTGATGTTATTTCTCACAATCTACAAGCACTGTGAAGGGATGATTTGTCCCACTGAGAGCTAGTAGTAACTCCCATGTCTGATCTCATTTCAGAATTAATTGTGGTGTGGGCTGCTGCGAGGGCTCAGTTGGAAAGAGGAAACACAGAGACACAAAACAGGATTTTCAAAGTGGGAAGAAAAAAACCTACATAAGATTTGGAGAGCATGAGGACAACAGAAATGATGGTCCCTCTGACTTGTTCAATAAGCATGGACAGAGATCACTTGCCATGTGTGCCCAGCACCATGCTAATGCCATTCAGCTTCTACAAGAATGATTACATTTGGACTTCTTGAGATCTTCTGACTACATGTAGAAGGTGTAGCATGCATACTTATAAATATACACATATAGAACTATATACATATACATCTATAAAATCTCTTTTGTTGTTGTTTAGTCATTTTTCAGTAATGTCCAATTCTTCATGACCCCTTTTGGGGTTTTCTTGGCAAAGATACTGAAGTGGTTTGCCATTTCCTTCCCCAGGAAGTGAGGAAACTGAAGCAAACAGGGTCAATTGACTTTCCTAGGGTCACACAGCTAGTATCTGAGGCCATATTTGAACTTGGGAAGAGGAGTCTTCCTGACCCCAGGCCTGGTATTCTATCCACTGAGCCACCCAGCTGCCCTGAGCTATGGGCAGACATATCTATGTCTATAAAGAGAAATATAGGGTAAAGATAAAAAGTACTATAGTGAATCAGGGAAAGAAAAACTCACAATGATCCTGGTATTAGTCTGAGAAGGTGGTTGCATGGAGGCCAGTCTCTTAAATGACTCCTTATTACCTAGCAAAATAAAGCAGATTTATTTGCCTGGCATTCAAGGCCCTTCGTAGTCTAAACCTAGCCAAATGAGATTACTTGCTTATGTTCAATGCACATCCTACAGTTTTCCACCTGGGATCACAATGTTTAGAATATCCAATTAGAATGTGGGCATCTTGAAAGCAGAAAATTATTTTTGTCTTTATATCTCCAGGATCTAGCTTAATGCCTTGTACAAATTAGGAGCTCAGTAAATATTTGGCTGAATTGAATTGATTTGAATTAGAATGCCCTCCCTCTTTTTTCTTTTCTTTTAAAAAAAATAGCAGATAGTATGCTTCTATCTGCATTCAAACTCCATAGTTCTTTCTTTGGATGTGGATAGCATTTTCCATCATGAGGCTTTTGGAGTTGTCTTAGATCCTTGTATTGCTGAGAAGGGTTAAGTCTATCAATTTAGCAATCGAACAACGTGGCTGTTAATGTGAAAAATGTTCTCCTGGTTCTGCTCATTTCACTCAGCATCAGATCATACAAGTCTTTCCAGGTTTTTTGGAAGTCAGCCTGTTCTTCATTTCTTATAGCACAATAGTATTCCATTACATTCATATACCACAACTTGTTCAGCCATTCCCCAATTGGCGGGCATCCTCTCAATTTCCAATTCTTTGCTACCACAAAAAGAACTGCTATAAATATTTTTGTACATGTGAGTCCTTTTCTCAATTGTATGATCTCTTTGGGACATAGCCCTAGAAGTGCTATTGCTGGGTCAAAGGGTATGCACATTTTCATAGCCCTTTGGGCATAGTTCCAAATTGCTCTCCAAAATGGTTTCACAACTCCTCCAACAATGCATTAGTGTTCCAATTTTCCCACATCTTCTCCAACATTTATCATTTTCCTATTTTGTCATGTTGGTCAATCTGATAGGTGTGATGTGGTACCTCAGAGTTGTTTTGATTTTCATTTCTCTAATCAATAGTGATTTAGAGCATTTTTTCATATGACTATAGATGGCTTTAATTTCTTCATCTGAGAACTGCCTGTTCATATCCTTTGATGATTTATTAATTGGGGAACTCCCTCTTTTTTCACACTCTCACACACACACACACACACACAAACACCTATTGAATTTCTTACCTGCCCACAAAATCACAGACTATTAGAAATTAAAGGAACCTTCAAGTCCATCTTGTCGAATCCCCTCATTTTGAAGAAAGAGAGGCCAGGGAGGTCAAGTAGCTTGTCCAAGTTACACAAATAGTGAATAGCACATCTGGAATCAAAGTCTAGCTGAGGGGTGGGGAATCTGCGGCTTTAAGGCCACATGTGGCCTTCTAGGTCCTTAAGTGCAAACTTGCAATGAATCCAAATTTGGTCCAAAAGGCCACACTTAAGGACCTAGAAGGCCACATGTGGCCTTAAGCCCACAGATTCCCTACCCTGGTCTAGCTCTCCTGACTTCTTTAAAACTGAATCCATGTGCTACCTCCTCTGGGAAGCCTCATTTCCTACTCCCCAACCCCATTGGTAGTGTGACCTTTGTTCTTTTGGAACTTATACAATACTTCATACTTCTTTTATGTCCTTATTGTGTATTATTTTGTATTATAATTAATGTGTATGAATCCTATCTCCCTTAAAATAGAAGCTCCATAACTAGATTAGTATGAGTCATGAGAGGAACGGCAAGGAGACTGACCAGACATGCATGGAGCATCCTGATTAGAGAGATATAAGAAATTAGATTGGTTAATCAAGATGAGCTCAGTCGGAGAGCTGTGGATACCATTTGCTCCATTGTTTTTGGTTTCTGGGCTTTATGACATATGTGTGTGCATGTGCATGTATCTATGGGCATATATATCTATATAACTGGTTGTATGTACATATGTGCCTATGTGTGTAAAAGAGATTATATTAAAATTAATTAATTAATCAAAAAATTAATTTAAAATATCATTTATATATAAATATATAAAAATAAATAAAATATTTTAAAAATAAAATTAAAAGGAGATTATATGTTAAAATGTATATTACATATAATGATGCAGAAGGTTTATGATGTTTCTTATCTTAGGAAAAAATCATTTTTTAAGACAATACAAAGTTTAGTGGACAGCTAGCAGTTATTTAATAAATTTGGCAAGTAGAGATAGCTAGTTTGGAAATTAATCCTTAAATAGACTTTGTTTCTCTTCTTATTTTGGTGGGGAAGAGAGGTAGGGAAGAAGACTGAATTATCCAGTTATTTACAGAGGTCAAGTTCACTAGGTCATTCCCCTATTTTTTCCTTTGCTTTGTCTAGGTAGCTATATGGCAGCTACAAAGCATGGATTATCTATGATTGACAGGAAAAAAATATTTTTTGAGTCTTCTTGAAGCCCCTAAGGAGGCCCTGCAAGAATCCCCAGCCTGCAGAGGATGAAGGTCCTTTCCATCCTCCTGAAGCAGTGGGGAATTGACATGGGTTCAAGCAGTTAGGTGGTGCAATGGATAAAGTGCTGAGCCTGAAGTCAGAAAGACATCTTCCTGAGTTCAAATCCACCTCAGGCACTAGCTGTGTGACCCTGGACAAGTCACGTAACCCAGTTTGCCTCAGTTTTCTCATCTGTAAAATGAGCCGGAGAAGGAAATGGCAAACCACTCCAGTAAACCCCAAAATGGGGTCACAAAGAGTCAGACATGACTGAAAACAACTGAACAATAACAACAACAACAACAACAATTTCAGTCCCGTGCCTATATTGCTGGGATGCCCCTAAAACAATTCTCCCATGTGGATTGTTAGGCAGTCTGTCATCCAGTCCACTGGATGTTTCTCAGCAGCACCCTTGGACGTAGTACTTGCTATGGAGGGCTCAGATGGACTCAGATATTGAAGGAATATAGTATGGAGGCGGATCCTGCCATTAGTGTGGCTAACATTCCCAAGGTGGCCTACCCAAGGCTTTTCAGTAAGAATAGAAGGTTTCCCTCTGCATAGTGATGGATTTTCATCTCAAGCTCCTCCTGGTGTGTGTGTGTGTGTGTGTGTGTGTGTGTGTGTGTGTGTGTGTGTGTGTGTGTGTGTGTGTTTTCGTGTCAGCTAGCCTGTTGTTTGGGGAATGGCTACAGAGGCATGTGCATATAAGGGGATATCACTGTGCTGTAAGAAAAGATGGACATGATGAATGCAGAGAAGCACAGGGAGACTTACATGAATTGATTCATAAGAAGTAAGCAGAACAACAAATATACATAATTATCACAACTTGGAAACTGGAAAGAACAACAAAACAGCCAAAATTTAATATTTTGAAATTATCCTTTTTTTCTTTTTCTTTCTTTCTTTCTTTCTTTCTTTCTTTCTTTCTTTCTTTCTTTCTTTCTTTCTTTCTTTCTTTCTTTTTGTGAGGCAGTTGGGGTTAAGTGACTTGCCCAGGGTCACACAGCTAGTAAGTGTCAAGTGTCTGGTTTGAGACTGGATTTGAACTCAGGTCCTCCTGACCCTAGGGCCAGTATTGTATTCAATGTGCTACCTAGCTGCCATTATTATGAAATTATAAAGGTCAAACTTGGCCCCAAAGAAAAGATACAATAAGATACTTTCCTCTTCCTCCATTTTTTGCAGTGGTTGGGGTCCACGAGTATGAAATTTTCATATAACAATAGACCTTTTTCAATGTGTTGATCAGTCTGACTTAATTTTTTTCTTCCTCTTTTTCTTATTTAGAAAAAAAAATTGTTTTAAGGGATAGCTCTCCAGGAGGGAAGGAGAAAGATATAAGGGGAAACCCTGATGATATAAAAACAAAATATATGAATAAAAATCTACTTAAAGAATGTTAGCTAGATCTCAAAATGATCCATTGGTAGTATGTTTTGCTATTTCTGTTCTTTATGCTGGTCTTTGCTGTAACCTTTTGAGGTAGTGAGCTCCCTTTCCCTGGAAGTGTTCAAGCAGATAGTAGATGTCTTATGTCAGAGATGTCATAAAGGGCATTTATTTTTTCATTAAAGGGACAAACTAGATTACCTTTGAGGGCCCTTTCAATTCCAAGACTCTATGTCTTTCTATAAATATGTCGTGCCAATGAATCACAAACTGCCTTTCCCACCTCATCATTCACACATTAACACATTGATAAATCAATAAATAAGACCTAAATGCTTTCCTTTTTTGTCAGAAATCATTTTGATCTTGGCAAGGAAACAAAGGGCATCTTAAATCTCACAATATTTTGAGAAACAGCATGGTAGTGTGGAGAACCTTCTTTCAAATCTTGTCATAGATACTTAATAGTTGTGTTCCCTGGGCAAGTTAATCAACCTTCCTGGCTCTAAATTTCCTCATCTGCAAAATGGGCTGGGGGGTCGACTTTGAGGCCCACTTCAACTCTCAATCTCTGCTCCTGTGAATGTGGACATGGGAAGGGCTGTATTTCTTTAAACTGCTCTCGAAGGGAAGAAAAGAAACCTAATGTTTCTCATTGCTTATAAATTGAATTTCTATAAAGTCCAGTGATTGAAAAATCTAAGGACAAAGAAAGGTGCCATTCTAACAAAAACATGTCCCAATTCCTTCTTTCCCAGTATGCAAGACAGCAACACTTTCTTAAAGAGGCAAAGACAAGTTATGAGGATCCTTTCTCCAGATGTAGTAGGGACACTTGGTCAAGTAGACATTCCACATAGTGAGAAATAGTGTGCTGTCCTTTACCCATGTAGAAAGGCGATAAATCGATGTTCAAACCACTGATTTTGATTTTTAAAATATTTCACAACCACTTCCACTGAAGATCTGTATTTGGCTAGGAAATGGGTTAAAGGAAAACCACTAGACACTTAAGGCAAATCTCCTACCAGTTTAAAGTGTTCACATTTTTAAAAAGTTGAGCCAAACTCTCTGATTTTCCTCCAAGGGCCTCAGAATCACTGATACCCTCAGGCTTTTGATGAGATCAGTATTAATGCCCTGATAAAAATTAGACTTAATGGAAATGTGATGCCAATCAGTGTATAGCTCCAGGAGATCTTTTTTCTCAAAAGAGATGATTTTCCTCATTTATAGAGATAAATGCATGTATGATTGAGATTGGAAATCCAGCATCCAGGGGAGGAAGCGCAGGGGAAAAAAGGCAATTGGAACGGTTGTTTTAAGATCATATTCACTTGTGTATGTATCTCAGACCCCATTTGACTAATTTGAGAACTGAAAGACAGGTTTTATCCTAGGCTCCCAGAGCATTCTTCAGTAACAGCAGCATCTGCAGGGATGGCCTTGCCTATCAGAAGCTCGAGTCCAGTGCCCTGCCAAGCTTGTGGGTGGATTTGACAGGGAGCCTGTGATTGTGCCATGGCTTGGCAACTGAAATCATTTCTAAAACCTTAAAGACATAAAGCTCCATATGGCTTTATGAGTGTAACAAATGCCTTCCAAGTTTTTTTTTTCCTGTCCTAATTAAATGGGTATGAGCAGAGAATTGAGATGTTATGTTGAGATCTTGAGAGGTCACCTGTGTCACACTGTCTGCAGGGAGAGAGGGGCAGCTCCAGGGAGGTGACTCCCTTTCCTCCCCCTAGACCGTGTCTTCACCAAATCAGCATATCTTGCATCTATCTCCTTCTGTCTACTTATAGCAGTATTTACTTAGTTCAGGTCCTTATCACCACTTGTGCCCTCATGTGACCTATTGCTACAGCCTCCTAATTGTTCTCTCTGGTTCTAATATTTCTGCTTCATAGTTTATCACCATGAAGTTTCCAAATTCATATCCTTACTATATGTTTGACCATGGCACTCCATTAAAAAGTTTCAATAGTCCCTTATTGTTCCTTGGATAAAACACAAACTTCTTAGCCTGGCATTCAAGGCCTTCCACAATATGATTCCTACTTACCTTTCCAGCTTGTTTCACATTAATTCCTTCCATTCACTCTATGCTGCAGCCAAATTAGTCCACTAATGTCTGAACTTAAGCTTCAGTCTTCTTTTGCCCAGGCCATTTGTTCCCTATTCCTAGAATGAACTCACTCACACCTGGGTTTTCTCTCAGAACTCCTCCTCCTCCTCCTTGCCTGTCACCTTGCCCCAGTGTGAGTGCCCTATCCTCCTTTTCTTCTTACCTATATGTGCTGTCTTCCTCCACTAGAATGTAAGCTTCCTAAGGTGAGGAACTATCTAGTTTGCTTCTATTTATATCACCTGTGCCTGGCATAGAACCTTGCCTTCTACACAGAGTAGGATAGGATAACTGGAACTCTGGCCAGGGCACCAAAATTTAGAAGGCACTTAAAGCTCTATCTCAGAGCTTACATTCTCTTGCCCACAGTGGCTTTATCTCCATACCCTAGAATCTCTTCCGCCACATTTCTCTAACAGGAGCCATTACTTCAATAACCCTTCAGAAACCTCATAATATCTCAGCAAATAATGCTTCCCCCTACAAGCTATATCCCAGAAAAGCTTCTTATCTTACCTCTGCTTTCCTCTCCCCCTTTCCCTGGGTCTATAAATTCCTAGTTATGTCTCTGCTCCTATGCAAAGCCTTTCATGACATTTACCACCTCCCCCTCAAAAGAAAGTAATTGCAAGTCTCTCTTCCTAAAATTATTTTGTATTTATATAATACATAATATAAATATTATATACAGTTTATATTTGTTCATAATTTGATAATATACATTATACCATTGATTATAGAATTATATAGTATAACTTATTTATTTATAATTTTATTATAATATAAATATAAAACAATATTTTGTACTTATATAATGAAATATATAATATAAATATCTATAATTCTTATTTATTCATAATTTAATATTATAAATATGTGTTATATTATTATGTAGTATAACTCATTTGTTCATAATTTGTATTTATGATGGGAATATTATTTATGATAGAATAAAAATTATTTTGTACTTCCTAAAATTATTTGGTACTTATCTATGGGTCAAATCCCACCATCTTTGAATCTATAGAATCTAACATAGGGCCTTGCCCGTAATAAATGTAGTCACTTAGCATATGTTTCCTGAAATGAATTTGTAGTTTAGGAATCTGAGGTCCAGAGGGTAAGTTAGATCACCTATCCTCCAATGGAAGAAATTAGATAGGTTACTGAAGTTTCTGCTAGTCAGACTCTATGAGCCTGTGACAGGGCACATTTGAGGTTACAGAAATATAGTTATAAAAATTTTAATATGCAAAAGATCACCTAGTATTCTAACTTTCTTATTATCATACATATGAGTTCCTTCAAGTTCATGGCATAATCACAGCCAGAATGCACTGGGAAGGCATTGATTGCACTTAGGTTTATTATATTCCAATGGTTGCTGCCTTGCTACTTCTGCCTGCGAGATTATTCAAACTAAGCATCTCTCTTTATGAGCCACAGCTTCTGCATTTGCAACCTAAACTAATACTGACCTATAAACTCGTGTCTCATTTCTTGCTCCCTCTCCCTTCTGGTCTCTTCTGGCAGTGCTGCTTTTCAGGTTTCCCTCTGGTTAATTACCTTGTTTCTATGAGCCTTTCCCCAGGAGGAGTTAGGACTTTTGCCAATCTAGTGGAATTTTCTTTTCATATCTATCTTCTTCAGCCAGAAAATCCTTTAGTGGAATTTATCCATCCTTATAGGTGTCTGTGATACCTTTTAATTTAGTATTCCCATTAATGTGCTGTTTACTCCTTCCTCAAGATCATTAGGAAACTTGCAATACTCTGGGGAACATAGTGGGAATTTCTCATCTAATCATGTGTATTTAAGGTCTTACTGCATTCTTGGTTACTTTTTTGCTAATATCTCTCCTTTTTAATCTTTTTCTCCATGCTATAACCCCCTCCCCAAGCTTTTGCTCTTCATAAGATTTCTAGGGAGCTCATTCATCCATCTGTATACTGGGTAGAGATTTGTTGAGCAACTGTGGTTTGCAAGACACCATGCTATGTATTAAGGGAGGTCCAAAGATACAAGCCCTACCCTCAAGGAATCCCATAGTGAAATCAAAAGTACTTCCAGCTTAAGGATGAGATCAGAAAAACCTGAGGTAGATGTTCTAAAAATTAGAACAAAAAAAATTATAACTGGTGGTTCAGTACTCCACGCTCTGGGCATATATAAACAGAGTACGTTCTTCAGGACTATTCCTCCAAAACCACTCTTTCTCTAGCTCATTTTCTCGCAAGTTTATTCTGGAAGAATTACTGAATACAACCTATCTCTGAGCATTTGCTGCTGTAAGTAAAAGGGTCTCCCAATCTCATGCAAGTGTCCAATACAAATATTAGGAAAAGGACAGCCTTTATCCAACTCCACAGAATATGCAAAATACATAAAAAGACTCAGAGGAGACCGTCAACAATATAGAAAACACATCAAGTGTTCATGATAGTCCACAAACATAGCCATAACTTGCCTCCCTATCTGATGAATTATAATTTCCCCCAGGATTCTGTAGCCCCACTTGAGGTCTGGACTTCCCTCAGAAAGGAAAGAAAATGAGAGTTGCTGGATAGGCAATGGGCAGCTAGATGGTGCAGTGGATAGAGCACTGGGTTCTATCAGCACAGGAAGACTTATCTTTATGAGTTCAAATCCTGCCTCAGACACTTACTAGCAGAGTGAGCCTGGACAAGTCACTTAACCCCTTTTGCCTCAGTTTCCTCATCTGTAAAGTAATCTGGAGAAGGAAATGGCAAATCACTCCATTATCTTTGCCAAGAAAATCCCCAGTGGGGTTATGAAGAGTTGGACGTGGCTTGAACAACAACAAGAAGACAGGCAAGACACGTACATTCTAGTGAGTCCTATTTTTACTCCCAGAAGCCTTTTGGACTCCTCTGGAAGGGAAACCCTTCCCTTAAGGAAGTGGGGCTTAGAAAGGAATTTCCAAGAGAGTCTTAGGCTACTCATCCTCACCATCCAAATAACTCATAGTGATGAGTTTGTACTGGAATACAGAACTTTGTTCTGGAGTACAAAGTTCAGTTATCTCACTCCTTCATATCATGTCTTTAGCCCTTTGTAGCTGTTTCTCCCAGGAATCAGAGGCAGAATGCATGATCCTCATTTCCAGCTAAGAGGCATATGCCTTGCAGGAATCCCCCTTTCCTGAACTCTAAAACTTTCTTGTTAGTAATAAAACAAACTCTAAGACTGGAACTACTTGAGAAATCCCCTTTTCTCTGGCTAAAAGGCAAGATTCTGGGATCATGTGGCCCAGGAAATCTCCCTCCTCTGACTAAAGGGACAGGTTCAGGACTGTCAAACTTGGAGCTACTGAAGTGGCAACGCTCAGGAACTGCTTCCACTTGGTTACATGGTTCCATTCTTCATGACTGTCATATGTTTGAGAAGTTATGACTCTGACCATCAAAGACTTGGGTCAGGAACTCAACATCAATTCCTTTTAGTCCATCTGAGTGGACTGAAGTCCTCGGGTAGTTTCCATGTACTTCTGTTCCAAGGCTGCTATGAACAACTCAAGGTGTCTCTGGGAAAAAAAGGAAGGGAAAAAAGATTGGTATGATATATAATCTCTCTTTTATAGGTTAGCACAAAAGGCAGGGTCCTACTCAAAGAGTCTCATGACATCTTGAGACCATCCCCTATTATGAAACTTTATAGGAACAAAAGGAAATATTCTTACCCTTCAAAGGGAAGCACAGATCAAATGTCCCAACCAAATGCTTCCCAACCCTGTAAGATCATCAGATTGATTAGATACCTTCCTCAGTCATTGTGACAGATAGATACAAGACAGATAGGTACAAGAACCTTCCTTTCCCCTTTTCTCTCCCCATACTTTTATAAGAGGAGTGGGGAGGAGGAAGGAATCACAAAGAATATGTGGAATATGATTTGAAAGGCATGATACTAGTAGATTAAAAAGCTGCTGTGGCCAAAAGCCATGACAGAGAACACTGAACGGGGTGCTGAGATAGATATTCAAGAAGAAAGATTGCAGATGATGCGTTGTGTGAGCTGTCTGAAACTGTGGGGTTATCTAAATCTCTAGATAAATACATAGAAAGGGATGTATTTGGAAATCAATTCCTAAACTTTCTACTTTTGTATAACATTTGTTAAATGAGACAAAATCCATCATTGAGAAAGGATGAACTGTGGAAGACAAAAAGGGACTTTTAGAGAATGAAATACCCTCCTCTTTGACCAGCACCCTATGCCTCTTTTGAAATAACTGGTTATATTCATTATTATCTTAAATATAAAACCTATGCTCTGACTTCACGTGTACAAGGGGTATCATATTGTTTGCCTTCTCAATGTGTGAGGGAGGGGCTTAAAGGAGCTCAACATTTTTAAAAACTTAAAATAAATAAATTTTTTAAAAAAAAGAAAAAAACAAAAACCTATGATCCAAACCTTTGGAAATTTTGGGTTGTTTGAAGGAAATGAAATCTAATTCCTGTAGGTCTGAGGGATGAAATGATTAACATGATTTAGGAGTCTTAGATTCTAAAATGAAGGCTGGTCCTGAACAAAATTTAGGTGAACTTGGATTTCCCCACTTCCACTGTTTTTAATTTCCTCCTCCATCTCTTTGGCATGGAAAGTTATCAGCACTGGAGCTATCATCCCCTATTCAAGATATCAACTGGCTAATCAAACTCACCTGTGTCCTTGGGATATGATTAAAGGGCTGCTCCCTAGTACTGTTTATACATTTTAACGATGGTCTTAGCACAGTACCTGGCACATGGTAAGGCACCGCATAAACACTAGCTATTATTATTACTGTCTTCTACTGTCATTGGACCACTTACTCTGAGAAATGGACTTGTCCTTCCACTTTTTTATATCTTACTCTTGTTTTAACATAATGTAGAAATTAAAAAAAGAAAACTATTTTTGTTCCCTTAGCATTCACCTCCAGCTTCTACTCTTTCTGCACTTTCGTACTCCCAACACTGTTCTCATAGGATGATATCACCCTAACTCATGTTTCTATTCACATTTCAAAGACATTTTCCTCAGAACTCAACTGGGCCATAGAAATACTTGAAGATCACCTACTAAGTCAGAGAGGAATCATGGTCCACATTGGTAGAGAAAATACTCAAACCAAGGAAAAAATGGATCTTTGAATTATTAATGACCTTGCAAAGCACTGGGCTAGAGAGGCAATGTGGCATATTGGAAAGAGCACTGGACTAGAAGTCAGGCAAGACCTGTGTTCAAATTTTGTCTCCAACTTGCTACTGTGGGACCACGTCACTAAACCTCACTGAGCCAGAGTTTTCTTGTCTGTAAAATGGGGGTGATGATACCTGCATTGACTATCTCCAAGGATTGTGAAGATCAATTGAGATAATATAAGTAAAACACTTTTTAAATCTTAGAGTACTATCTGAGTGCCATATATTCTTATTATAAGCTCCAAAGATACACAGATAAATTGAATATAGGTGCACTCTCTGGGCTCTTATGATATAATGGAAAAGAGGAAGACACATACACAAATAGTAATTACATAAAGACAACAAAGAATCTTAGGAACTGAAAGAAGCCTCAGATGCTTTTTCATCCAAATCCTATCTAAAGAAAAATCCCCTCTTCAACATGCCTGTCAAGTAGTTATGAAGCTTTTGCTCAAAGACCTCAAGTGAAGAGGAACCACCATCTCCCAAGGTAGTCCATTCCACTTTTTGAATTGCTCTAGTTGTGAGGAAGTTTTTCCTTGTATCAAACCTCTATTTATGTCTTTGAAACTTCAACTTGTCCTCCCTCTGAAGCAAAAGAACTGTGGGTGTACCTCAAGGTCCTATCCTCTTCTCTTACTCTATATTCTTTCTTGATGATCTCATCAGGTCCCACGGATTTAGGCATTAGATATAGATATAGATATAGATATAGATATAGATATAGATATAGATATAGATATAGATATAGATATAGATATAGATATAGATATAGATACAGATATATAGATATATACATGTGTGTATATATATACATACATACATATATACATATATACATATATATACATACACACACACACACACACACACGCACACACACACATATATATATATATATATATATATATTGATGACTTCCCCATCTATATATCCAACCCTGGTCCCAACCCTGAGCTCCACTTCTGTATCTGTTGTTCAGTTGTTCAGTCATATCCAACTCTTCATGACCCTGTGGACCAGGGCATCTCCTTTGGTTAATTCTTGACTTGGCTATAGCAAAAATGCTGTTATAAATATATTTCTGTACATAGACTCTTTCTTTTTCTCAGTGAGTTCCTTGAGATATATGCCCAGCAGCGGAATCTCTGACTCAGAGGGTATGGACATTTCAGCCATTTTATTTGCATAATTCCAAATTGCTTTCCAGAATGGATATTCTAATTTACAGCTTCACCAACAATGTATTCCTATGTTTTTATTTTCACAACCCCAACAAAACTGACCATTCCAATTATTGTCATCTTTGCCTATTAGCTAGGTATGAGGAAGAAATCTCAGGTTTATTTAGATTTTCATTCATCTTATGATTAATGATTTAGAACATTCTTTCATATAGTTAATAGTTTATAATTATTTTGAGAACTATTTGTTTATATTATTTGGCCACTTGTCCATTGGGGATTGGCTTGTGGTATTAAATATTTCTGTTGTCTAGATATCTTCAATATCAATCCTTTGTTAGAGATATTTGAGCCATTAAGTTCCAGGCACTATGCTAAGCACTGGAGATACAAAGAGAAGCAAATTAACAGTTTCTGCTGTCAAGGAGCTTATGGTCTAATGGGAGAGACAATATGGAAACAATTATGTACAAGCTTCGTACGTATAGACTAAATTGGAGGTAGTCTCAGAAGGTATTAAGATTAAGGAAATCTGGGAAAGACTTAAAGGAAGCTAAGGAAACCAGGAGGCAGAGATGACAAAGGAGACACAAATTTTTTTTTTCACTTCTTCCCTTCTTATTCTTTCTGGTTAAATTTGATTGTGCAGTGGTATTTCAATTTCATGTGATTGAAATTATTATTTATTTTTTGTTTTTTGCAATTTCTCTAGCCTTTGTTTGGTAAAGAACACATCTCCTTCCCATTGCTGTGCAAAGAATATGCTCTGCTTCTCTTCTAATTTTTTTTTAATGTCATGATCTTTAGTTTTAGGTCAAGTATACATTTAGACTGTATTATAGATGATGGTATAACTGTGTTGATCTCAACTTAATTCCTGCCAGACTGCTTTCTAGTTTCCCAGTAGTTCATATCAAATAGGGAATTCTTTCCTAGGTGATTTATGTTTTCAGGTTCATGGAACAATGGGTTATTGAGTTTCCTTGTTTCTGATTCTCCTTTGTATTGGTCTGTTCATTGATTTACTTTCCAATTTTTTAACCAATAACAAATGCTTGGATGATTGCTTTGAGATATGGAAATGTTATTTTTCCTTTATCCCCCCTTTTTTATTGTTTCTCTTATATTTTGGATCTTTTTTATATCCAAATTAATTTTGTTATTTTATCTATCTCTGTACAGTATCTCTTTGGCAGTTTATTATAGTAAACAAAATGTAACTTAACTTTGGTGGTATTTCCATTTATATTATAGTGGCTTAGCTTCACTATGAGCATTGGCTATTCCTCTGGTGACTTAAGTTGGTCATTATATTTTTTAAGGAGAATTTTGAAACTGAATATATGTTTCTGTGTGTGTATGTGTGTGTGTGTATGCTTGTGAGCTGTGCTGTGGTGAACTGACTTCCAAATTTTTGTGCTTTTAATAGTTATTTTGAATGAGATTTCCTATTCTTATTTTGTCTCATGGATTTTATTATCATCATTATATAAAAAGCTGTTGAATTTTGTGGATTTATTTTGTAGCCTACAACTTTGTTGAAGCTATTGTCTTTATTAGTTTCTTTGCCAAGTTTCTATGATTCCCTAAGTAAAACATTATGTCAATAGCAAACAGGCATAGGTTTGTCTCATCTCTGCCTATCTCCATGCCTTTAATTTTTCTCTTCAGTAATATTGCTTTAGCTAGCACTTCTACAATTAGATCAAATAATAGTGAGAGCGGGCCTCTTTGTTTTACTCCTTTATTTATTGTGAAAGCTTCTACTATATCTCCACTGCATAAGATGCTTGCTTTTATTATCAAATACATGTTTTTATGATTTTTAAAAAAATCCCTCTATGCCTGTGATTATTAGGGTTTTTAGCATAAATGAGTGTTGTATACCATAAAAGGCTTTTTACTCATCTATAGAGATAATGTGGTTTGGGATGTTTTTGTTTTTAATATGATAAAGTTGATTGCTTTCCTAATTGTGAACTATCCTTGTATCCCTGGTATAAATACTATTTGGTTATAATTAAAAGCTTCTTGGATCTTTAACAGGATTTTATTAAAAATTTTAATTTCATATTCATTAATGTTATTGCTCTATAGTCTTCCTTCTGTGCTTTATCTGTCTCTGGTTTAATTACTAGGATTATATTTTTATCATACAAGGAGTTTGGTAGAGTGGTTTATTTGTCAATTTTCAGGATAATTTGTGTTGTAGTGATATTAATTGTTCTTTAAAGATTTAGTAGAATTATCCTGTAAGTCTATCAGGAACACGAGCTTTTTCCCCCCTTTAATCATTCTTTTGTAACTAGTTCTATTTTTATTTCTGACATTAGATTATTTAAGATCTCCATGTGGTATTCTGTTATTGTGGGCGTTTTTATACTTTTAAAGGAAAATTTCTATTTCTTTTGTATTTTTTCACTTTTTTGTCATATAACTATGTAGGTTCTGATAATTCTTTTCATTTCTTCTTTTATTGAAATTTTACCCTTTTTTAACTGTTGCTATTGTGTTGATATGATTTTACATGCTCTTTTTTTTTAATCAAGTGAGCTAAAGGTTTACAATTTTGTTAGTCTTTTTTATTTCAAATTTATTTCTCCTCTAATTGTCAAGTATCCCTTTTTTCGCCTATTTTGAAAGTTTATTTGTTGAGTTTCTGATCTCCCACTACAGAATCAATCAATCTGTGTCTGTCTGTCTATCTATCTTTATCTGTATTATATCTGTATCTGTGTGTGTGTATAGTATCAGAAGTCTCTGCAACAGGAGCGAAACCCCTGAGGTGGTCTCAAAGCACAAGACTATGGGCAGGTTAGTGTGCCCAGCTGGAGTGTGGAGGCTGGTGGTGGAACTGAGTAAGAGAGTTATGGATTAGAGATTTCACCGTTTTAAGTGATCTCCACTATATAACAATCCTAAGATTGACATCTTATTGGCATCTTCTTTCTTGTCTTGTGGGTTCAGTTGTAACTGCTTTACTTCTGGTGTAAAAGTCCTCTTTTGGGAGAGTTTTTGAGTGTTAGTGAGGAGTGGAGAAAATGTCTAGTTCTTTATGGTCACATGGCCTGGAAGGATCTCCTTCATAATCTTTCAACAACTCTCTCTCTCTCATTACCTTGACCATCAAGAAGAACACAGTGTAACAAGCACTGGATTTGGAGTCACAGCATTTCAATTTAAACCCAGACTCTGCCACTTAGTGACCTTGAGCAGGTCACTTCAACTCTCTTTGCCTTGGTTTTTTCCAGGTGTAAAATGAAGGGGTTGGACGAGATGACCCATGAGATTCCTTCCTGCTCTTAATATGTGATCCTATGAACTAGTCATTAGCCATTTTTATTCTGTTCTTTCTAGTCTAAAGATCAACCTCCTGGCCAAAGAAGACAGAAGCAAAATAGAGTTGAACTGTTTCACTTCTTCTTCATTGTCCTCTATTATTATCCTCTCCACCCTGACCAGCAATCCTATCCTGTCTTTGATCTTCCTCTTTTTCCCAATATAGCTTTAAAAAAAATCCTTAGCTCCTTCTGCCAAGGTCAGCTCATTCCGAGCTTGAGCACACTCCTGACACTCTTCTTAGAGGACTGTGCCAAGTTTCATATTCATCCTCTGTTAACTGCCCTTACTATCATTTTCTGTGCATGTCTTCTTAAAATTTAAATTGGTCAATGAGTTTTCTGTGAATCTACAGTGGTCTCATTAGAGAACTCCATCCTTTCTTCTTCATGGGGAGTTTTTATCTTTGTGTCTTCAGAATTTCATTCTTAAAAGCTTCTGGTCCTTCCTGGGCTGATTTGCTTTGGAAATCATGGAATCTCTACTTACCCTTTCAAATCTCTCTCCAAACCTATGGCACATGTCAGGCTGCCTGGATTTCTTTTTCTTTATCACAGATTCCAAAATGGAGCAAACACAACACCCTTAACACGCCTATCATTTCCAACTCAACATGTTTCTCTTTGCTGGTGAGCCTCAGATTCAGAATTGACATTCCCTTTGTTGATTCCTCCATACTTTGAAGGATGAAATTATTATTAAAGCAAGTCAAGAAATGATTAACTGCTCTGATTTTGGCAGAGAGAAAGTTCCAGCAGAGGCACAAATCATTGAAAATACCCAACCTCCATCACCATGTCATGTCCCCATGCCAATCTTGTGATATATTTACTGAATACTTCATGCATTTCCTCTTTCTGTCTCAGTCAGCCTGTCAACAAGCATTTATTAAGTACTTATTCCTAAGTCATGCACTGCATTAAGTGCTAGGAATACAAAGAAAGGCAAACATCATTGTCTCTACCCTTAAGGATCTCTTATTCTAACAGGGGAGACGACATGCAAACTAATACATATGTACAAGATATTCACAGTATAAATAGAAAGCAATCTCAAAGGGAAGGCACCATTAGTGGGGAGGGACCAGTAAGGGCCTCTCACAGAAGCTGTGATATGAGCTGAGACTTGAAGGAGGCAGAGGAAAAGAGGGAGAGCATTCCAGGTAATGGGAAACAGACAGTGAGAAGGCACCGAGTTGTAAGATGGAATGCTGTGGGCAAAGAAGAGAAGTAGATCGGTGTCACTGGAGTGTAGAAGAATAAACCATGAGACTGAAAAGGTAGGAAAGGGCCTGGCAATGAAGGGGTTTAAAAGCCAAACAGAGTGTTTTTTATTTTATCCTAGAGGCAACAAGTTTGATTGGAGTTTATTAAGTAAGGGGAATGATGCTTTGACAGCTGAGTGGAGGATGGACCGGAATAAGGAGAACCTTGAAGCAAGAAAACCAATCAACAAGTTATTGCAATAGTCCAGGCATGACGTAATGAGGGCCTGCACCAGAGTGCTGGCAGTGTCAGAGGAGAGAAGGGGATGTGTATGAAAGTAATAGAGAAGAAAGAACAACAAGATTTGGTAGCAGACTGAATACAGGGCAGGGGTGGGGGAGTGGGAGAGTGAGTGCAAGAGAGAAGTCAAAGATGACACACAGGTTGCAAGCCTGGCTAACTGGAAGAGAGGTAGTGCCCTAAACAGGAACAGAGAAACTGGGCAGAGAAAGCGGATGGGAGGAAAGATAATGAGCTTTGTTTTAGAAATATTGAGTTTAAAAGGCCTACGAGAGGGGCAGCTAGGTGGCACAGTAGATAGAGCACTGGTCCTGAAGTCAGGAGGACCTGAGTTCAAATTCAGCCTCAGACCAAATACTTGACACTTACTAGCTGTGTGACCCTGGGCAAGTCACTTAACCCCAATTGCCTAAAAAGAAAAAAAATGTCTGTGAGATATGAAGTTTGAGATGTCCAATAGGCAGTTGAGAATTTGAGACTGGAAGTCAGAAGAGAAAATAGAGTTAGATCAAAGAATCATCTGCATGGAGGTGATATACTTTTAACACTTCAAAATAAATTTATTTATATTTACATGCATTTCTAACCGATGCCCCCCCAACTGAACAAAAAAAAAAAAAAGAAAGAAAAAGAAAATCATCATCATAAACATTACAGTTAAACAAAACAAATTCCCAGAACAGCATTGCCTGAAAATTTCTTTCTTTGCATTTTAAGTTCGTCTTCTTTCTGGCAAGAGTTGAGGAGCATATTTTGTCTTCTTTAATTTTAATTTTATTTTTTAATTAACAGAAATCTATTTTCTCTCTTTCCCACACCCTACTCTACTGGAAAAAAAAACAACAACACAAAATCTTCATAAAAATACACATAATCGAGGAAAACAAATTCCCTTATTGGTAATATTCCAAAAGTATATGTCTCATTCTGCACCTGGAATCCATGACCTCTCTGTCAGGAGGTGGATAGCAGTCCTATAGAATCATGGATGGTCACTGCATTGATCAGTTTTCAAAAGCTGCTTGTTTTTAAAATGTTGTCATTATATAGATTGTTCTGGTTCTGATGATTTCATTCTCCATTAGCTTCTCTGTCTTCAAAATTATTCATTTTTATAGTTTTGATGTTATGGCATAAATTGCTTTTCTAGTGATGCTCACTTTATTCTTCTTCAGTTCATACCAGTCTATCCATGTCTTTTTGAAATAATCTTTTTTCTCATTTCTTACAGAACAATATTTTCCCATTGTATTTTATGCCACAATTAGTTCAGCTATTCTGCAGTTGATGGAAATCCTCTTAGTTTCCTTCTAGTTTTTTTTTTATCAATGCAAAAAGAATTATAAGTATTTTTGATATTCATTTTTTTAAATCTCTTTAGGGTATAGATATAGCAGTGATACAGCTTGGTCAAAGAGTATGCACTTATTACTAAGTTTTTGTGTGTAATTCCACACTGCTTTTCAGAATTGTTGGACCCAATATGCCCATTGTACCATAGCTCCTCCAATATTTGTCATTTTCTTTTTTTTTTTTTTCATCTTTGCCAATCTGATGGCTGTGAGGTACAATTTCAGGATTATTTTAATTTACATTTCTTTAATTATTTGTACTTTGGAGCATTTTTCAAATATCTATAGATAGCCTAAACTTCATCCTTGATAACTGCCTATAATTATCCCTAAACCATTTGTTCATTTGGGAATGACTCTATTCTTATCCATTTGACTCAATTCCTTATATTTCTTAAACATGGGAACACGGGAGGTGATGAGACCACCAAGTGAGATAACATAAAAGAAGAACAGAATAGGTACCAGGACAGAGTCTTGAGGATACCTATAGTTAGTGGTTGTGTCCTGAAAGAAGATCCAGCAAAGGATACTGAGAAGGAGTAGTCACAGAGGCAGGAGGAGAACCAAGAGAGCCTTTTCTGTTATTGTGACCCTCATGATAACACAGTTTTTGTTTCTGTCTTTACTGTTCTTCATCCAAATGCTATCCATCAAGCTTCCTTCCTTATGGTTTCTGAATTTTCTTAGTGAATATATCTTTTCAAAATACAATATTAATCCTTTTCAACTTAAATCCCTTTCGATGAAATAATAATAATTTAAGACCAAAACCAATTATTTGGGCATCATTAAGAAAAAAACAATATAAAATACTTTAAAAACTCTACATATTCCATTTTGCTCGATGTCAAAGCAAATGTTCTTTTAACATAAGCTATGAGAATAAGGTGATAGGTGGTACAGTGGGTAGAGTACCAGCCCTGAAGTCAGAAGGACCTGAGTTCAAATTCGGCCTTAGATCAAACTCTCGACACTTATTAGTTGTGTGACCCTGGGCAAGTCATTTAACCCCAATTGCCTAAAAAAAAGGAGAAGGAGAGAGAATAAGGCTTTTCCTAAGGCAGTTTGATAGACCCCCTTGTAAGTCTAAAAGTATAATTTCAACTAATAAACATGATTTCCTTTTATCTCTCAAAAAAACCCCTTTTAATTAGATTTGCAAGACTGCAGGTTCTTACCAAACTCTTACAAGCTATGCTCTATCTCTTCCCAGAATCTTCATATTCCTGTATTTTAAGTCCTGGTTCCAAGTAGACCCGAGATAAGCATAAAGGAGAGAGCCAGGCAAAGTTGTATGAGAAATTTATTTGACAGTGTTCAGGGAGGAAGTGGCACCTGGAAGGCCTTAAAGGAAGGGAAGGGCTTCAATAAAAAGAAAAATGTTTATTGGAGGGTGGGGAAGTGTTAGATTGGGAAGAAGGATCCATTCAAGGTATGGACAATGCCATAAACAAAGATGTAGGGAAAGGAGAACATAATAAGAGGACAGGGGATACAGATCATGCTAATTTGGTTGGAAAACATATGCAAAGGGGAAATTATATGACATAAGACTGGAAATGTAACTTGGATTCAGATTGGAAAGGAGCTTGAATGACAATATCAGCAATTTATTTTTTATGCAGTAAATGGGGGAGAATGAAAGTTGTTGTTTTTTTTTAAATCAGAATGGACAATTAGGAAGATTATTCTGGCAGTATTGGCTCTAATGTCCATGTGGAAAGCCAAGGAAAGTTGGTGCCTTGGCAGACTAAAGGACAAGAGATTTTTGAAGTGTGTCTTGGGGTGGAGGGGGAGGGATGACCTTGAAGGAACTCTCAGGCCTCACATTTTCTGCTCTGGCAGTAAGAAGGACAATTCCCGCTTGGTGGACATGTTTTCCAAGGCAATAATCATGAGAGTTTCAGTGTAATCTACAAAGTGTTTTCAGGTATATTATCCTTAATCTTCTTGATACAGAAATTATTATCCTCATTTTATAGATGAGGAAACCATACCTCAGAGAAGTTGAGGTCCTGGGTGAGTCACTTGCCTGGTAAGTAAGACAGAATAACTAATTTTTAAACCAAGGTTCTCTGACTCTACATCCAAGAATCTTTCCACTATACCACATAGCTCAAAGCTTTGAGACAGCTGGGTGGTAGAGTAGATAAAATGCTAGGCCTGGCATCAGATATATGGTCCTGGGAAAGTCACTTAACCTGTCTGCCTCAGTTTCCTCTTCTGTACAATGGGGATAATAATAGTACCTACCTCTCAGGGTTGTTATGAGGATCTAACTAGAAAATCTCTGGTATATAGTAAGCCTTTAACAAATGTTTATTTCTTTCCTTCAAAGCTGCATCTTTGTTCTCTATTTCATGTCTAATATACCATTAGATAGATTTCAGGAGACATATTTGATTTTTAATGAATAATTCAGTACTCCTGAAAGGTGACAGATGGACAATGAAGATCTCTGTTTACCCACAGGAAACATTGTACATGAATAATGACTTCTCTCTCTCTCTTTTTTTTTTCCCATCAGGCCAGTCTTTGTCTTTTCAGTTGGCTGGAACAATCATTCCAAATAGGTCTCTGCATTTTTCTGCTCCAACTACCTTTAAAAGTCATTTCTCAATGTATCCCTGGAGTCATGGTTTAATTTACCTTCTCTCAATGTGCATATGGAGAAACTGAGGCAGGGTTAAATGAAAAACAGTATGTATGAGAGGAGGCAATAAACCATAGGACCTGAAATATGACTTTTTCCCTCTCCAGAGGGAAACTGCCATAGAACTGCTGCATGTGCATTTTGCTAAACAGATCGCAGAAAGGGTCATCAACCAAAAACAATGTTTAGTATTTATTCTCCTTCCAGCACACTTACTAGGTAAACCTATCTCAGAGCACTTTGAGCTGATCTCAAGAGAAGCCTCAGAAAAAAAAATCCCATTCTAAATATTATTTTCATAAGTGACACATAGTCACACCACACTTTAGGAAGTTATCAGTTGTCTAAGATTCAAAACCATATTTATTCCCCATACACCTTCTCTCTCTGTCTCTGTCTCTCTTTCCCTCCCTCTTTCTCTCTTCCCCCATCTCTCTCTCTCTCTCTCTCTCTCTCTCTCTCTCTCTCTCTCTCTCTCTCTCTCTCTCTCTCTTTTGCTCTGTCTCTTTCTATCTCTTTCTCCATCTCTGTCTCTCTCAAAAGTAACGTTCTTTAATTTTTAAAGGTCAAGGAATGAAGTAGAGATGAAATCTGTTATTAAAGAGAAACCAGATGCTGTGGTAATAGAAGTTAAGAACACGGACTTACCCTTGCCTTGAACACAGCTCCCATAACCTACTTTTCACATGGCAAAAAACATCTTCTGTTTGCTCCAACTCGACAGTATTAGTCCATCTTGTGAAGCATCTCCCAGGGTCACTCTAAAAGCCAATTCACTCTGACTCTCTTACTTCCCTTCCCCACTCCCCACAATATGACTCTCTACTACAGGCACGATGAGCTAGAGAGGGGAGAAATGAAAGCTGATAGGAGTTAAGGAGGCTCCATGACACATGGAAAGAATGCTTAATTTGAAGTCAGAGGACTCAGGTTCAAATCCTGACCTGCAACTTTATAACCTATGTGACTTTGAGTAAGTTATTCAACTTCTCTGGGCCCCAGCATCCTCATTTGTAAAATGACAGGGTTAGAATAAATGACCTCCAATGTCCCTCCCAGTTCTATAACTATAACCTTATGACAACCACATTGGTTTTTAGAAGGGAGATGATAGGGTAGCACTCAATAAAATTTCAAAGTAAATGAAACTTGACTTTGGCATCTTTCCACCTCTCAGTTTCCCTATCATCTTGCTTAGGAATTCACAATCCTCATGCCATCTAAAACATCCAATTTCTACCCCCCACCCTCACCCAGGCTGGCTATCTGGAAAGTAAGCTACAGTGACCTATCACTTCCTTCTTTGCTCCTTTAAAACTCTTATTCCTCCCCTGCTAGGAATCAGAAAAACAATCTGATTCTATGTGAATCCCTTAGAATTTGTAGGTGTGTGGGTTGATTTCAAACATTCTCTGCATAAGTGCCATCTCCTTTTTGTATCCAGGAAAGTCTTGAATGTTTCATGATCATGCTATTCTTTTTTTTATACTTGATTATTTCCAAGTGTAAAGCAATAGAAAAGTTTCATGCTGTCTAAACTGCATCATGGGGCAGGTAGGTGACACAGTGGATAGAGCACCCGCTCTGGAGTCAGGAGGAACTGAGTTCAAATCTGGCCTCAGACACTTGACACTTACTAATTGGGTGATTCTGGCAAGTCACTTAATCCCAATTGCCTTGCAAAAATAAAATAAAATGCATCTCAAAAACCAAAGTTTTGTTGTTGTTGTTTGTTTTTACTGTTGACAGATATACATCACAGAGACAAGAATATGGGCTGAATGATACAATCATCTTTCTCTTTAGGTGGTTCTTATGTTTGCTTGGATTTGTTTGTATACCAATCTGGAGATGATTTGGACAGCAAAGTAGGTTTTGTAGCCCCAGCCTTCATACAGCTTCCATGAGCTTCCTTTGGCAGAATCTTTTGAAATGTTTTTGGGGATACCGGATGCCCAAAAGAGATTAAATGGCAGGTATAAGGAATTTCTAAACCCAAGTCAAATAATAATATGGAACAAAGGACCTTGATTCAACACCAGACATGGGGGATTCAAAGACTAGATTTACTCTAAGTCTGGGTGCACTCAGCTTGGTTTTTATTTGACTGTCCTTCGCTAGGTGTCCTGGCTTACAGTCTCAGCTATAACTAAAAAGCTGTCAGCCTGACATCATCAGAGAGAAGCTTTGTAGTTATTCAACCTTAGCAGATCTAGTCATTGTACCTGAGCACATAGGAACAGAAATGGTCAGCAGGGAACACTGAAGAGATATAGCACAGGCAAAGATCACAAGATCAGCAGAGATGCACAGAAGAGGCAATATGATGCCAATCCCAACTGTGCTTCTGACTTCCTGGACTTCAACACCCTTCCCCTTTAGTCCAGTCCTACATAGACTTTTCAGCTTACTTTTGAGGATTGCCTTACCCCATGAATAATGTAAGGCCCTTGAGGGCAGGGACATGTTCCTCTTTGCTTTATTTTCTCCCCAGCCCCTAGCATAGAGCCCAGCATATAGTAAACGCTTAAAAAATGCTTATTGCCTATCTGCTTGCCCAGCAAAGAGCAGAGACACAATGCCCAGTGGAGACAATGTGCCCAGAACAGAGACAACACAGCCAGGAGAGCAGACAGCAGAGATGAAACACCTAGCAAAGAGTAGTAGAAAACAATAATAAGACATCACCAGAGGAAATCTGTAGCCCTACAGCATCAGAAATGTGAATTGCTCTTGCCATACTCATGGGTGTCCTCCGGTCAGATGGTTTCTTGGTATGTGACTATCCATTTTCCCTACTCAAATGATCCTTATGTACATGTCAGTTCCTTATAAGCACGCCCTCCAGATGTGGTCCTTAATTATATATATTCTCTGAATGTGTTCCATTTTCCATGGTGGTATGCTAACATGTAGAAGAATGCATCCCATTTGTACACGCGGGTGAGAGGTAATCATTTGTTAATACTCTATATGCTATTCTGATTGATTACATATCTTTTCTTTGAATGAATTTGTCTTCTGGCTGGTTAGTAAAAGTAAGCATATTGGTGGGAACCCATGAGCTGGAGTGGGAGGAGGGGGATGATCCAAAGAAGGTCTCAAACCTGTGACAGCTTCTGAGCTCACAAGGGAGAGGGAATCCTAGAAGGGATTCAAGATCTCCCTGATGTAGATACTTCCTTCAAAGGTATCCTTACCCACCCATTTATTTTTGTCCTATATAACTTTTGTCCATGTCCTCTCTTCTATGATACTCATTGTTTTAAATATGGAATTCCAAAAGTGGTTAGATTTATGTCTGGCGGTTTGGCTTGCCAAGCTGGTAAGCTACATGAGGGCAAGAACCAGTATCATCTAAAATTTGAATGTTCCTTAATGTTCTTCATATAGTGTGTTTTAATAAACATTTCTTTTTTTTTTTAATGACTCCAGTAATTTCTGGTTGCTAAGAAGCACCTACAGACAGATTTGGATGTTGTTTCTTTTAGGTAACATTTACTTTTCCTACAATGGCCAAAAATTAAACTATTCATTGCTTTGCTGCTCATTTTAGAACTTCTGGCTGTTGCTTATGATACCTTAAATTTCTATAGCACTTCAGGGTTTAGAAAACACTTTCTTCACAACAACCCTATGAAATAGGTAGCAAAAGTATTATTAACCTCATTTTATAGATTAAAAAAACCTGAGGCTCAGAAAGGTTGAGTTACTTGACCAAGGTCACAGAGTTAATAAATGTCTCACATCCAAGTATTCTAACTCTTAAACTCTTAAATAAATGATTAAACTCTTAAACTAAACTCTTTCCATGACACCCTCAGCACCCTCTGCTCCCAACCCCAGCCAACTCTCCATTTCCCACCAGCTGTATTTCTTGGACTGGCTTCCACCATAGCCCTGCACATGGTCTTTCCCCCATCCCTTCCCCGGCACCTCTGCTTTTCATCTTCCTTTTGTGTGTTATCTTCCACCATTGGATTGTAAGCTCCTTGAGGGCAGGCACTGTCTTTCTTTTTCTTATTTGCATCCCCTTCACTTAGCTTAGTACCTGGCACATATAAGTGTTTAATAAATGCTTATTGACTGATTATACTGTTGTAAGATTTACTTTTCCTGCTGTTATCTAATTCATTCAAAAATACTTAAGTTCTTGCTGTGGACAAAATTACGCTAGGCATTGGAGGAGATACAAAGATAAGTGATGCAGTCCTTGCCCTCACGGTGGGGAGGGTATTAGACACATACATAAATAGGAAATAACTATTCCTATAAATACATACCTTTCAGAATAGATTATAAAAGATACACAAGAGAGATCCGAAGTGCTCATCAAGGACTAAGCAAGGAAAGTCCATTACCTATTAATTAAGTAGAAGATTGCCATACCCTCCGAGCCTGATAGCAAAAGCTTTGCCACTTTCCTCTTCAGAAATCTCGGACTCCATTCATAGCTAACCTCCATAAATATATTCCATGATCTGCACTTAACCTTCCCCAGAGATAGGTGCTTGTTTATTACATTGAATTAATCTTTAATTGGTAGAATTTCAAGCAATTGAGAGAGCGATATTTCTGGACAGGGCCCCTTACCCTTAAACCTTAACAAACTTAGCCTGTTTCAGTCCTGGGGGTGGTGAGAGGGTGGGATAGAGAGAAAGGAATACAGTGTTTGTGGCTCTCAACGTATTCACTGCGGCAAAGGGAAGAGGCAAAGCAGGAAGGAGGGGAAGAGCTAGGTAAAGCTGAATATTACTCTGAGGCCCTTATGAAGACTGTTGGATCTATAGCCCAGAAAGATTCAAATATCTAAGCCTTCTAGTTCTCTGAAAATACACTCCCAAGCCAAGCCTGGTATCCTGGGAAGAACTCCTTCCTCCAAGCCCAGATGACAGGTTTGCCTACTCCTTGGTACTAGAAGCAGGTGAAGGGTAGAAGGAAGGGTGACCATGGGGCTAACTTAGCTTAAAGCAGAGCTCCAGTCTGTCCTACTAACAGACTAGACCAGCTAGGGTTGAAGACTGAAGGCAGGAAGCTGGAGGAGTGACATTTTTGGTCAGGATACCATGCTTCTGAAAAGAAATTTCGATTGTGTGAAGAAGAAGGGGAAGGGAGTCACAAACTCTCCTCTTCCTTCTCTGCTCTAAGAACCATCCTTTTTTTCAGTTGGTTCCAGAAATGTTTAGTTTGGTGATATGAAAGCAATCCTGATTGTAGTCATTAACATGAACTACTTGCCATTTATCCCTAAGTACCATCCTGCATAATAACTACGCTTCCATACTTTGATGGATCTGTCATCTTATCAATGTGGAGCATCCTTCCAATGTCCTCTTGTTCTGTTTGACTCCAATCCATATTCTCCCATAGATCCTTTACATGGAGTCCATCCAAAGTTTTGGGGTCTACCCTCAATATCTTTTGATGTTGCTTGGATACCAATGGAGTACTAAGGTTTTCCATCTTTCCTCTTTTTTTCTCGTCTTTTCTTACCATACATCTCTGATGACATCCTTTATACTGTGTCGCTTGTGATTTCTGTATTAATAATAATTTCTTTATTGATATTAATAATTTCTTTATTAATAATAACATTTGCATTTGTTGCCTATGTAGATGATGTGCAAGGGTGTGCTGGTAAATGCTTAACAACCCCCCCAAAGGCAACACACTTTTAAGTTTAATCTGTATTATTAATACTTTCTCTATCTTTCTTAAATCAAATAGAAACAGAGGCCACTAAACCATAATAAGGTTCTCTGTGAACCATATAGTGATAGCAATTTTCTTTTTTTTGTGAGGCACTTGGGGTTAAGTGACTTGCCCAGAGTCATATAGCTAGTGAGTGTTACGTGTCTGAGGCTGGATTTGAACTCAGGTCCTCCTGACTCCAGGGCTGGTGCTCTATCCACTGCACCACCTAGCTGCCCCATGGTATGTGATATTATATATATCATATTTTTATTTTTAAAAATATTTCCCAATTGTATTTTATCTAATTCAGGTGGTTGGTCTAAGCAATCAATAAAACATTAAGTCAAACCCTGATTTATAGCATTTGCTGATTTCTGAAGCATAAATGCTCATGCTGAAAGAGCTGATTGGCTCTTGTTAGCTGATGTGCCCCCTGGTTATCTGTGACCACATGGTTCTGTCTAGATGTAGCTCACAGGGAGGCATGCATAGATATCTCTAGTCTTCTTCATTCACCCTTCTCCAAGGAAGACTTTGATTCCTGCCAGAAGGGGAAACAGGAGATTGGGGCCATGAAGCAGACCAGTCTGTTCTCCTTAGAGAGGGGATACTGGGCCAGAATTATATCGGTCTACCACTCTAAACGTTGTTAGCCTAGGGGAATAAAAGTTCAAGCTGTGCTCCTGATCACTATCCCTTAATGGAGGAGTGCCCCAAGCCATATATCCAAAGGCTTGAGTCTGTTCCCACCAAATGCCAGCTGCACAAAGACCACATACAGAGAGTAGGAAATCAACCTATTCAGCCAAGCTAATAGCAAACAGAAACCAGAGCAGTTATACAATGAAAATGTAACAGATAAATGAGTTCTCCCACTGGGTTCAAGGTATCTCAGTTCAATCAAAAGGGGGCCTAACTCTCACCCATGGGGATTTTATACAGAGTTCCTAGCGTGCTAACCTGGGGACAGAGATGTGATTGAGGTGCCAGCTCCTCTACGAGGTTTTCTTCTTCGCAGAGTCTCTATTTCCCCTTAGGGACCTCTCCTGAAGGTGAAAGTCAAAAGACCAGAATCTCCTGCTAAATTCTTGCCAAGTCTGGGAGCGATTAATCAATCTTTACCAATGAGGAGAGTCTTATTCAAATAGGCTTTGAACCTCTGGTTACATTCAAACAGACTTTGAGCGTCTGGTTGCAAATATAATGCAGCCTACTTATAACCATCAGGCATTTCTGTGTTACATTTTCAATATTAGCCTGATAAACCTGGTTGTAGGTTTTATTTTATTCCAGCACCAACCTCTGTTCACCTATGTTTAGTCTTTGTGACTTGTTTCACATGTAGCTTGGTTGTCTACTTACACCTGAAAAAAATTAGACCTTGACTCCTCCGCATCTATTTCTGCAATGAGGTCCTGAGATAGAGTGGAATTTGAGGAAAGAAGCCCCTTCCTTTGGGTGATCGACATCATTGTTTCTGGTTGGCAGTCTGGGTGAGTCAGTCTTGGACTTGCCTCCTTCATAGAGGAAAAAGCCCTGGACTTGGAGTAAAAAAAAAAAATCTGGGCTCAAATCTTAGCTCTGCCTCTTAACAGTTATATGATCTTGAGGAAATCACAACTTCCCTGAATTTCTGGTTCCTCATCTGTAAAACAGAGCAAGTAAAATACTTGTACCATCTACCCCTATATACGGGGTATAAGGTATATAAGTTACTGTGAGAAAATAACTTTATAGACTTTGAAGTGTTATGTACATGCGAGTTATTATTATTCACGGACAACTCGAAGGTCCCTAAAGGGGGAGAGGGAGAGACAGAGAACTGTCCACTAGATAATGGGCCCCAACTCTAACAGCTGGAAAGATAGCTCTGGTCTCACTTCCCCTCCTCCTGAATGAATGAATGAATGAACGAATGAAGAAGCAAATGCTTACTAGGTGCCAAGGACTGGAGATACAAATAGAAAAGTATGTTGTAATGAGGAATGCATATAGGAGGTAGGTAGTCCTATTAACAGAACTCAAGCAATTCAATTTAGTAAGCATTCATTAAGTATATACTGTGTGCAGAGTGTTGTTTAGTCATTTTGCAGTCATGTCTGACTGTTTGTGACACTTTGGGAAGTTTTCTTGGCAAAGAAACTGTGTAGTAGTTTGCCATTTCCTTCTCCAGCTCATTTAACAGGTGAGGAAACTGAAGCCAACAGAGTTAAGTGACTTGCCCAGGGTCAGACAGCTAGCTCGTATCTGAGGCCAGATTTGAACCCAGGTCTTCCTGACTCTAGGCCTGGCTCTCTATCCACTGTGCTGCCATGTGCAGAGTACCATATCACTAAACCTAACACTCTCTGGGAATGGGTGCTTGCTGAATTAACCTTTAATTGGTAGAACTTTAGGCAGCAGAGGGGGAGATATTTCTGGAAAGGGGGCTGTCCCTTTAAACACTCAACCTAGTCTAATCCTGGAGGGGTAGGGTGGTGGAGAGACAAGCATACACAAAATGTGACTCCCTTCCAGCAGGAGAAAGAGGTAAAGCAGGGAGGAGGTGAGGGACTGGTAATATAGGATATTACTCAGGGCCCTTATGAAAACTCCTGCATCTATAATCCGGAAGGACTCAAATATCCAAGCTTTCCTAACTCTCTGATAGGGGATACTTCAAAGTCAAGTCCCCTGGGAAGAGCTCCTTTGTCCCACCTTCAGGTGACAAGTTTTCCTATCCCTTGGTACCATGAGTAGAGACAGAGCTCTGGCATAGGGGCGGCTGCTGCTGTTGTTGGCCCAAGGCCAACCCTGGCTATTGGCCCAACTCTGAGGAGATCTGTGTTCTGGTTAGCACCCCATGAGGTCCTCTCACTCAGTGCTATCAGCTGGGGGGAGGAGGGTAACCCTAAGAGAGAGGAATAGCTTGCTGTCTCTCACACAGTGGTCATCTTCATAATTACTGTACACTGTGGTTACCAGATTTCACATGGTAGCAAGATAGGCCATTTTTTCCCACTAACGAAATGGCTTTTCCTCTCCATGGTGTTCTGACCCAAATACAGCAGCTGGCGAATTCTGGGAAAAAACAATGCAACAGTGAAACACATATGGAAAGGCTTTCAGGTGCTCTGATTATGGAGCAATTAATTAAAGGACAATAATGGAAATGTTCCAGATAACTCACCTCAAGCAGCTCCTCATGATTCCTTCTGCATCCAGGATATAAAAACACAATTATCAGTTAATTTGTTTTTAATATGTCCGTATAGCATTAGGCAATTCTTTGGTAATTGAACAGCAGCTAAATGCCCAGGTGTTTTAAGATACTTTTTATTCAATTACCCAACTTTCAGAAGACACAAGATACAATTAGCTCGGATTATTCACACACAGATGTACACCCTTAATCATTGCTGTAATAATAATGACTACTCACATTTATTTACACTTTTATCTTATAGAACACTTTCTCCTCAACAATACTTTGAAAATGTTAGTTGTCAACCATTTTGCTGATGATAAAACTTATCTCTGAGGGCTCTTCTAGGGCTGATGATCTATGATCATTAAATGGTCCACATAGCATAGTAGATAGATAAGAGTTTGACTTGAAGAGAGGATGACGGGTTCAAATCCTGACTGATATTTCCTAGCTGGGTGACCATGTCATTCTAATAGCCTTGAACCTCTATTTCTTCATCTGCAAAATGAGGTTATTAATACCAGTAGTATCTACTTCTTAAGATTGTTGCATACTCATATGATATAATGTATACAAAGTCTTTGCAGACATTAAGGGCATATATAAATGTCAGTTTAAAATAACAAAAATAAGTAAATGATGTTCTTTGTTATTGATTTGTTTCGGTTGTATCCAACTCCACTTTGGGGGTGGAGGAGTTCTTGGCAAAGATACTGGAGAGATTTCCCATTTCCTTCTCCAGCTCATTTTACAGATGAGGAACTGAGGCAAATAGGGTTAAGTGACTTACCCAGGGTCAAACAGCTAGTAAGTGTCTGAGGCTGGATTTGAACCCAGGTCTCCCTGACTCCAGGCCCAGCACTTCATCTACCTAGCTGCCTTTAAATGATGTTCAGAGATGTTAAATGTCTTAGCTATAGTCTCATACCCAAAAAGTGGCAAAGGTAAACCACCCAACCAGGATCCCCTGATTCCAAGTCCAGCACTCTGTCTTTGCTGTCTCTCCACTTTGTAATGAGGCATAATCGGATTTTTATTGTATGCCTTTTCATTGGATGCGTTATATTCATATGGTTTGCCATTGTATGTTGGGAACCATATTTTATCTCTGCTTTGTTCAGTACCTCTCTGTGTGTGTAATCCATGATACTGGTAAGACGCATTTACAGATATTACTAGAGATGTGGGAGTCCTTCCATAGTTTTTCAAAAATATTTCTTAAGCACCTACTTTGTGCTAGGAATCGTGATGGGTGCTATAAGCAAGGAAGATGAAAAAAAAATACAAAACCTGGTTCCTGCTCTCAAAGAGTTTGTACATATTTGAGGATATTAATAGATACGCACACAAAAATCATTAACAATAGGCTTCAGAGTTAGCATGGTAAAGTAGACCAAGGGCCTAGGATCGGGGTGGGGAACCTGCGGCCTTCTAGATCCTCAAGTGTGGCCCTTTGACCGAATCCAAACTTCACAGAGCAAATCCCCTTAATAAAAGGATTTGTTCTGTAAAACTTGGACTCAGTCAAAAGGCTGCACCCAAGGACCTAGAAGGTCACATGTGGTCTCAAGGCTACAGGTTCCCCACCCCAGCCAGATTCAAAACCTTCCTCTGATGCTTCCTCCACAACCTCCCTTGGACCTCAGCTTTCTCATCTATGAAATGAAGGCCTCAGAAATGCCTCTGAGGGATATTCCAGGGCTGGATTTATGATCCTATGATTTGTGATTTCATTGGTGCAAATATCCTTACCCTCATGTAGACTGAAAGTCCTCCATGCCTTAGCAGGCAGTTTCATGAGTTACTTTAGCAATGTGTCCATGATATGTTTAGTCTATATTTATACATACACATATAAAATGTCCTTAAAGCCTTAATGCCATTTTGAAATTTAAATGTTAAATTAAAATAAATTAAAATTTACAATTAAAACAGCACTAAGACTTTGAGGACACCCTGTATCTATTCTATAGTCTTGTTTGTTTGGGGTTTTTTTGTGCAATGTAAGCTACCAGAAGGTTGGAATGAAATGCTTTCCAAGTGACATAACTGGAACAAAGCTCTACACCCAAGGCCAAGGAGGCATAAGTGATATTGGTGGTGATTGACTGTTCCCCAAGTAGAATCCTACAGATGCATCTCTTAATTACAACATTAACCCTAGATGACTTGGTTGGAGGGGAAAGGAGAAACTGATTCCAAGCTCCGTGTGTGTGTGTGTGTGTGTGTGTGTGTGTGTGTGTGTGTGTGTGTGTGCGCGCGCGCGTTCAGAGAAGGTGGAACTGCCAGAAGCGTTATTATGAGCAGGAGAGATAATGGCAATCAGATACTGTCCCTATATTTTTTTCCTGTATCTCCCTGGTATTCTGGGATCACATTTCCAGGTTTGTGGTCTTTCTGGGCCACAAAGATGTAGCTGCCAAGTCTGTTCTCCTCCACCCTTTGGAATTCCTAGCTGTCTTCAGAGTTTACCTCAGGGGCCACCTCCCACACCTGGGATAAGAAGCCATCCTTTTTTTTCTTTTTTGTGGTAGTAAAGAATTGGAAATTGAAGGGATGCCCATCAATTGCGGAATGGCTGAACAAGTTGTGGTATATGAATGTAATGGAATACTATTGTGCTATAAGAAATGATGAGCAGGCCGACTTCAGAAAAACCTGGAAAGACTTGTACGGTTTGATGCTGAGTGAAGTAAGCAGAACCAGGAGAACATTGTACACAATAACAGCCATGTTGTGCGATGACTAACTTTGATAGACTTAGCCCTTTTCAGCAATGCAAAGATCTAAGACATCTTTAAAGGTCCCATGATGGAAAATGCTATCCACATCCAGAGAAAGAACTTTGGAGCCTGAATGAAGATTGAAGCATACTATTTGCCACCTTTTTTCTTCTGTTTTGTTTTGCTTTCTCTTTCTTGTAGTTCTTTCTATTGGTTCTAGTTCTTCTTTACAACATGACTAATGTAAAAATACGTTTAATAGGAATATACATGTATAGCCTATATCAGATTGTGGAGGCGGGGAGGGAGAAGGAGAAAAATTTAAAACTCTAAAGCTTATAGAAATGATTGTTGATAAGTCAAAATGAATTAATAAAAAAAAGAAGCCATCCTTCGTCCCCTAGGAATTGCTCTCCACACATCTTGCTCCCCCCAAAAAATTGTGTTTATGCTGTATAGATTTTTATTTACTTATCTATGTACATGTTTTACTTTACACACCCTCTCCCTCCTCTCCTCTACCTGTCCCCCCACCATAATTCTTCCTATGACATAGACTATTTCATTTTTGTCTTTG
Source organism: Phascolarctos cinereus (assembly GCF_003287225.1). NCBI lineage: Eukaryota > Metazoa > Chordata > Mammalia > Diprotodontia > Phascolarctidae > Phascolarctos > Phascolarctos cinereus. Next base: position 511,508,589 of record NW_027555847.1, read on the forward strand.
TCTTTCCAACACCCAATACAGTGTCTTGCATATAGGGGATGGAAATAGTAACTGGGCCTATAATTTTATTGGTTTATGGAATTATGGATGAGGAAAATCCCCCTTCCAATGTAGGTTAGCACCTTTCTGCAACTTGTAGTCTTAGAGAGATACCAAGGGCTCTGGGGGTTAAATGAATTGACCAGGACCACTCAGCCAGTATGTGTCAGAGGCAGGCCTTGAATCCAGGTCTCTTTGGCTCTGATGCCTGCTCTCTCTCCACTAACCTGTTATGCTCTCAGTCACACATATTAGAGACTTAATAAAGATTTGTTTCATTGAATTGAGAATAGCTCTTATGTGCTCCAGGAGGTGGTTAGGAGAGAGACTCTCTCCCTTTTGTCTCTTACTTAACCCCAGTCTCTTTTAGTCCCTGCCCCAGCTCCCAGCCTCCAGGGGTTGTTTCTGGCATGAGCCCAAGGGCTGTGAGGCTCTCTCTGCATGTGGTCATTAAAATTACATGACAGGACATTGGCTGCTCAGACAGAGGTCAACTTTCAGTGAGATACAGCTAGAGTTAGTGATTTAATAAAAGGGGACATGGAGAAAGATGAAAACACCAAAAAGAAGGCAGCAACATTGTCCCTCTCACTTTCTGTTTTTAGATGGCTAATGCTGACCTTCAGTTTTCTGTATTCTCATAGGCGGAAAAACCAAAACAGGAAACTTTCCTCCCTGAATGATGCAGCCCCTCACCAGCCCGAGTGGGGATTTCTTTACTTCTCTTCTCCTGTCAGACTTTTCATTTCTTTCCACTATCAACTTCAGCTTGGGCCTAATTCAGAACTCTCTTTTGTCCTAGCTCCTGTTCTCTGCCAGTCCTTACCATTGGGGCTGTTTTTATATGACTTCCATTGAATTTCCTCCTCATTTTCTCTCCCATCACATTGGCTTGCTCAGTTCTCTTCTCTGTTGCCTTTCAGAGTCCTGGTGCTCTGGGTTCTGGCATCTGGACTGTCCAGCCTGTGTCCAGCCTCATCGGCCCCAGGGAGAAACACAAGTACAGTACAACCTCCTCTTCCTTTGAAGGATCCAGGGCAAAACGCATCAACCCCAGCAGCTGGGGTGTCAGCTAATTCACTGAATGGTCGCTGAAGGGGCCTGAAAGGGTCAACATGGCACCCTAGTGTTTGACTTTCTAGTGAGGAGTCACTTCCACTCTCTTGTTGGGTCTTTTCAAAGGCTGATTTTGAGGTGGAAAGATACTGCTTTTAGTCTCAGTTCTGATGTAAAAATACTGCCTCTGTGACCATGGACAAGTCCTTTCACTATCTTGAATCTCAATTTCTTCATCTATGGAACAAGGAAGTTGGATCAGATAATATCTATGGTCCTTTCTGCCTCTAAATCCCATAATCCATTGATCAGTAAATGACAAAGCTACTATTGTACTATATTCTCACAGTCATGCTGTGAGGAAAATGCTTTGTAAACCTTAATGTTCTTTTAATAAAAGGAAATTATTATTGTCACTTACATCAACTTGTTTTGTTCCTTCAAAAGATGAATATCTCTTTTAAGGAAAGGTGTCTAGACTATAACAGCTAGGTGGTAGATAGAGCCAGGCCTAGAATTAAGTTCTGATCTCAAATATGGCCTCAGACATTAGCTCTGTGACCTCAGGCAAGTCATTTAACCTCTGTATGTTTCAGTTTCTTCATCTGTAAAACGGAGATAATAAGAGAATCTACCTTGAGGATTATTGTGAAGATAAAATTAGATAATATTTGTAAAGCACTTTGCAAACCTTAAGGTGCCATATAAATACTAGCTAGCTATTAAACAGAAATATCTTTTTGTTTCCTTCTGTCTCTTATGTTGTCATGATAGCGTGTATGTATTAAGTAGCTTAAACAGCTTTAATCACTTTAAATTGAACTAAAACCTTAGGGACAGTCTATATCTATCTATCTATCTATCTATCTATCTATCTATCTATCTATCTATCTATCTATCTATCTATATATATATATATGTAACACACACGTGTATATGTTATGAAAGCATATAAATCTCACTTATCCAGAAGAGGTTTAGATGATGACCTTCTACACTAAGACTATTCAGGGAATCTCACAGCACTGTGGAGCTAATTGCTCACAAATGCAAGCAGAAATAGCAATCAATCCAAAAAGCATTATATGTCAGGCCCTGCTCTAAGAGCTCATATATAAGCAATCCATCCTTCAGCAAGGACATATGTGAGAATATGCACAATGAACATAAAGAGAATAAATACAAATACATGCAGAATACTTATATATAAGACTGTTTGGAAGGAATGGCGCTAGCAGTTGAAGGGATCAAGAAAAATTACCTGTGGAAGGTGTTGCCTGAGTAGCATCTTGAGGAAAGAGGAATTCCCTGATGTAGAGGTGAGGAGAGATTGTACTCCAGGCATTTCCACTGCAAAGATATGGAGGCCTTATGTAGTCTTTGTATTATATGGGTTTGGAGATGGAAGCAGAAAACAAAAGACAGGTATACTAAATGATTTCTCTAGTCCCATTCTTGGAATGTGTACATTACTGGTCTGGTAAATAAACTCCCTTTCTCCTCAGGTAGTACAGTAGATAGAGTTCTAGGCCTGGAGTTAGGAAGATCTGAATTCAAATTTAACTTCAGACACTTACTAGCTGTATGACCCTGGGCAAGGCACTTAATTTTTGCATGCCTCAGTCTCCTCAGCTGTAAAATGGGGATAATAATAGCACCTACCTTCCAGGGTTGTTGTGAGGATCAAATAAGATAATATTTATAAAAAGCACTTAACACAGTGCCTGGCACAGAGTAGGTGCTGCGTAAATGTTTATTCTCTTCTCTTCCTGCCTATTCTAAACTACACTCTTGTTATTGCCTTCAATTCCTCCCCTACAGAGAGATTTCTCTGTGCATTTTTTTTGGAGGTGGGGGGGCAGTCGGGGTTAAATGACTTACCCAGGGTCACACAGTTAGTAAATGTCAAGTGTTTGGTCTGAGGCCAGATTTGAGCTCAGATCCTCCTGACTTCAGGGCCAGTGCTCTATCCACTGCACCATCTAGCTGCCCCTTTTCTGTGCATTCTTGAAGGGAGGGGTAAAGCAACAGAGAAGGCAGAATCACCCATCAGTACAGCATTCCCCAAGAAAGCAATGGCAATTAACTCACTTTCACTTAATGGCAAAAGCCTCACATCCACTTTACATACTTTGGGATGTTTAACAAAATTAATAAAGCAGTATAATTTTCTCTCATATTACTCTTGAGCCCCCAGTGAATACCCAGACTTAGCAATCATTCATTTTACCCTTTGGACCAGGGCTATTTGCTAGTCCCTCCTTTTGCAATTCCCTAGTCCCAAATGCTAAGGCACACACATCAAAATAAGTCACAGTCAATCATATTTTTATCCAGAATAAGCCAGCTTTTAAATAAGGAATTTTAAACAAATTCAAAGAGCAGAAAGCCACTGGAATAAAATATGGGAAAGAGGCTGACTGATACCTATTCTCTCTAATGGAAAGCACCTTTAGCTGTCCTGTTCTGCCCAAAGAAAGCAGAGGTGAATACAGTACAGAAAGGAGCACCAAGGCAGTCATGTTGATCCAGTTTCTAGACCAGGGGTTCTTCACCTAAGGTCCTTGAACAAGTCTGAAAAATATTTTAATAACTTTATTTCAATATAATTCATTTCCATTACAATCATAAATATTTTATTTTACGCATTTTAAACATTATTCTGAGAAGGAGACCGTGGGCTTTGCCAGACTGCTCAAGAGGTCGTGACAAAAAAGGTTGAGAATCCCTCCTTTAGACTCACATGCCAAAACATTTGCTTGAGTTCATCTCTTGAATCATGTGCTCCACAGTAATACCAACACTTCTAGTCTCAGTCTCTCTCAAGAATGGGAGAAAACAGTGTTATCTGTTTGTGACTATTATCTCCAAGACATATATCTCCTCTATCCAAAAAGTAATATCTCCTCATACTTTGCTATACTTATCCACATAAACTAATTAAAATCTACCAGATGTCTACATAAAATTATTACTATCTTTATTTTGCAGATGAATACACAGATATAGAAATTGCTTATGTGATGTTTCCAAGGCAGTGGTGGCCAAAATGAGAATATCAGGTGGTTGGGACTGCTAAATCTGTGGCAGAAATATACCCAAGGCCCCCCTTGGAGTCTAAAAGAAGGGATATACTGACTGGAGCCCTTATAGGGACATTTGATCCTTTACAGATACCCAGGCCCTTAGTAGCAAGAGAGTCCAGGAAGAAAAAGCCAAGAGTCATTACATGTATAGAAATAAAAACCACTTTGGCATAAAACTGGTTGGAGAAGGAAATGGCAAACCAGTCAAGTATCTCTGCCAGGAAAATGCCAAATGAGGTCACAAAGAGTCAGACACAGCTGAAAAGACTGAACACGAATGAAAATGGTAGGATAGAAGATACGGACCTGTGATTTCACTGGTATAGGGAACTCCCAGTGGTAATGGAGGTTGGCAATTTCTCTGCAACATATAGTCTTAAGAAAGTTTCCTGGGTCAGCCTCAAACACTTGACCCTGGGCAAGTCACTTAACTCCAAATGCCTCACCAAAAAAAGAGAAAAAAAGAGAAAGTTTCCTGGGGGTACTGGGGAGTTGTGACTTGTTCGTTTTCATACAGCCAATATGTATACAAAGCAGGACCTGACCTGACTCTTCAGTTTAGTTTTTTATCTGCTGCTGCTGCTGTTGAGGCATTTCTGTCCTTGTTTGACTCTTCATGACCACATTTGAGGTTTTCTTGACACAGATACTAGAGTGGTTTGCCATCTCCTCTAGCCCATTTTCCAGATGAAAAACTGAGGCAAACAGGGCTAAGTGACTTGCCCAAGGTCACACACCTAGTAAGTGTCTGAGGCCAGATTTGAACTCATGTCCTTCTGACTCCAGAAGGACTTCTGACTCTTTCTACTGCACCATGCAGCTGCCCCACCTCCAAGGCCCCTTTTAAAAAAAATACTGCTATCTCTCTATAGAAAATGATGATGGACTCATCTCTTTAAGGGATGCAATCTGACTACATCACAGATCCTAGCGAGGTCATGGCCACCTTCCACAAAATCATCACTGATACAGCCATGATTTCCTCCAGCACTTCTTAAACGACTGCAAAACTCTCCTTTTAATGATCAGAAATAGCAATGGACTCAGAGCTGTAAAATCAGGAACTTCAAGAAAGTTCTGATCAGACTTTACCAGCCAATTTAGGAGAGTTTGTATCATTCTCCCGAATTTCTATTTTGAGAGGAAATAGTCTTGTTTTAGCTAACAGGCATAGCACAGTGTAATACAAGGTGGCAGGATAATGTAAGAGACTGAAACTCTGAATGTTAGATAAATATTTGGTGGTTTCTAATAAATAGTGGGGGGAAAATCAACCATTTACTGAAAAGTGATACCAGGAGAGCAAAGCGAGACAGGGGGAAAAATCTGTAACTTTTGAATTTCTGCTAGCGAGCTTATTCATTCATTCAAATGAAGTATGCTAAGCTCTGGAAATGCAAAGGCAAAAATGGAAACAGCAATGCCCTCAAAGGGCTTATATTCTACTTGTAAGCTGCAACATATGTGTGTGTGTGTGTGTGTGTGTGTGTGTACACACACACACATATATACACACACACACACACACGCACATATATATACACACACATGTATATATTTAGTTTTCAACATTCACTTTTACAAGATTTTGAGTTCCCAATTTTCCTCCCTTCCCTCCCCCCTCCCCAAGACAGCAAGCAATCTGATACAGGTTGTACACAACATATACTTTAAAAAGCAAATACAACACAGTAATAGCCACACTGTACGATGACTAACTCTGATAGATTTAGCTCTTCTTCACAGTGCAAGGATCTAAGGCAACTCCAAAAGTCTCATGATGGAAAATGGTATCCACATCCAGAGAAAGAACTATGGAGTTTGAATGCAGATCGAAGAATACCATTTGCTGGGGTTTTTTTCTTCTGTATTGTTTTGTATCCTCTTTCTTGTGGTTCTTCCTGTTGGTTTGAGTTCTTACCTACAACATGACTAATGTGAAATATGTTTAATAGGAATGTATATGTAGAGCCTATATCAGATTGACGCTGTCTTGGGGAGGGAGGTGGGAAGTGAAGGGGAAAGAAGTTTAAAACTCAAAAGCTTATGGAAGTGATTGTTGAAAACTAAAAATAAATTAATTTTTAAAAAAGCAAATACAAGAGGACATATGGAAGATTAATTCCTGAGAGTGCCGAGGGTGGGGGAGGAAAGCAAATATGAGATAATTTGAGGAGAGAACACTAACTCCTGAGGTGGAGGAAAGGGGGAAAGAAAGAAAGGTTTCTTGGAGGGGGTGACGTCAGAACTGAGCCTTGAAGGAAGCTAGCTGTCATAAATGGCTGATGTGAAGGGGAGTCTGTTCTAATCAGAGGTTACAGCCTAACAAAGGTAGGGAGATGCATTTGGAATGCAGAGTTTAAGGAAGAGCATGAAGGTCAGTCTGGCCGAAATGTTTGTTGCTGTTGTTCAGTCCTGTCCAACTCTTCTCGACCCCACTTGGGGTTTTCTTGGCAAAGATACTGGAGTGGTTTGCCATTTCCTTCTCTAGCTCATTTTCCAGATGAGGAAACTGAGGCAAACAGGGTTAAGTGACTTGCCCAGGATCACACAGCTACCAAGTGTCTGAGGCCAATTTGAACTCAGATCTTCCTGACTCCAGGCCTGGCACTCTAACCACTGTGACACCTAACTGGCCCTTGGCTAAAATGTAAAGGACTTGAAAGGTGAAAGGGATAGGAACTGTGATTAGGAGGGGAACACCTGGGTGAGGACACTTTCTCTACCAGTGCAGCCAAGATCACCTGGCTATTATGTGTCAAAGGCAGCACACTGGTCTTTCTGCCTTCTATCAGCTCTCTATCCATTAGGCCATGCTGAGTCAGAGCTCATTGCTTAGGCTGAGGGTAACTTTTAACTGGGAAGCCACAAATTTTTTTTCTCCCGGTAACAGCTATTTTAATTTGGTCATTTTCCTCGAATACGGCTATTTTTACCACTGTACACCCATAACAGTACACAACCCACTATAGCTTTATGCTCATTTTACCTGTGCTCATGTTTGGAAACAATGGGATAAGGAAGTTTAAATTCTCAGAGAAAGATTTCCTGAGATAGTGCTGGAGAATGATTCCACACACATCTGGGGAAAATCAGAAAGGGCTGCACAGAGACAAGCTTAGCCTGTAGAAAATAAATTATTTGAAAGTGCTGTGTGGGACCCATCTCAAAGTTTCATAAAGCAGGAATGAAACACAAATGCATTCACTGTATTTTCAAATTCAGTGGTATTTATTCCATCCGGCACATTTGATTTAAAGGAAGAAATTGGTTTCTGAAGCAATCTGGTTGAGGATTGTTCCCCAGGGCATCACCTGCTAGTACTGGAATTCAGAAGTGGGTGCTGGGTTTCATTCCGGGCAGGAATTCCACAATAAGCTAGTTATGCATGCTTTTTCTTTCCTAAGCTGTTCCAATAGCTCAAGGCTTCGACTATTTCCAGGCCTCTTTTACCTCATTTCCCATACAGTGGAATATATTTTAAAAATTTATATGTGTCGTTTGCACACAGTATTATGAAATGTTATACCAGGAATGTGTCAATCTCCAGCTAAACAGAAAAGAAGGTTTCAAGTGTATGTACAGGGGATCGATGACTAAGTATCTGAAGGGAGCTCCACAGAGCAAACAAAGAGAGAGAAAGTTATGGAAGAGGCAGACATGCAATTATATCTTCTTTCCTCCATGCAGTGACTATGACATTTCCTGCAGTCAAAAATGATGATGAAACTAATCTCTGCAGCTCATGTTCAGTGCCTGGTTATCAAAAGGGTCCAGCCATTTGTTCCCGGGGAAGAGCTGATGGGGAAGAGGAGCAAAGCATCAGCAAACAGCAAGAATTCCAAGAACTGAAGGTCAGTTCAGGGAGATCTGGTGTCCTGCCCTTTCCCTTAAAGGTAGTGGCAACTGCCAGGATGAGGTGGATCCATAGGGCCCACATGGCCAGGGATAATGTTGTCTGTGTGAGGTAGAGGCCCTTCTATGAGGGTTTCACAATCTTCCTCTGGAGAGACATCAAGGGATAGATAAAATCATCCTTCGATTTAATTTAATGAATATTTCTTAAGCCTCTACAGCCTGCCAGCCAATGTGCTAGGTGCTGGGGCTTCAAAGATGGAAATGAAACCATCCCTCAAAGAGCTTATATTTTACTGGGGAAATACAACCTATATATTAGTAAGTACAAAGTCTTTTCAAAGTAATACAAAATACAAAGTAATACAAATCACTTAGAACTTAGCACAATCTCTGGCACATAGTAGGTAGGCACTTAATAAATGCTTTTTCAATGATTAAAAAAATTTCAAGAGGGTAGAGAGTGATAATACCTGTAGGTGGGAGTAGGGATTACATAAGACATGGCATCTGAACTGTGCTTTGAGAAAACCTAGAGATTCCAAGAGGCAAAAGTGAGGAGGGAGTGCGTTCCAGACAAGGGGCATCATTTATCCCATGGAAGGGAAGAAGCATTTGTTGAGCACCTACTCTGTACCAGGTACCATGCTAAGCACTTTACAAATATTATCTCATTGGACCCTCACAACAACCCAGTGAGGTAGGTGCTATTATTATCCCCATTTTACAATTGAAGAAACTGAAGCAGACAGAGGCTAAGTGACTTATCTAGGGTCATACAGTGAGTGATCAAGGATTTGAGAGAAAGGCTTATGTTTTGTTTTGGATAGAGAACTAGCTTAAAAGCAGGTCACAAGATACAGGGGGAAACAGGCAGTTCTCTGAATGGAAGGTTATTAAATAAAAATGTTGAACATTTTCATAATGATCTGAATGAGAGTGAACACAATGAAATCTCTAGCACTGCAGATGGGTAGTGAAATGCCAAGCTGACAGGGATAAAGCAAGATCTCACAAGGTCTTGTGAGTGGGCAGAAAATGGCAAATGAGCTTTAGCATGGGCAAATGTAAGGTAATACATTCTGGGGGAAATAATCCCAAAGTATACTTACAGCAAATCTCTGTCCTATCCCAGGGAAGGGATCTTGCAGTCACGGAAAGTGTTCCTTGCATATATTACCTTCCATTTTTCAACACAATTTCATGTCCTCTTTTGATCCCTAAAACAACAACCTGGTGAGGTAAGCAGGGAGTTATCATCCCTCCCTCCCAGAGCTGTTGTGAGTCTCTCGAATGAGATAATAATTACGAAGCACTTAGCACAGTGCCTGGCACATAGTAAGTGCTATATAAATATAATCATCACCATCATCATCATCGTCGTCGTCGTCATTACCATTGTTCTTATTTCATGGTAGAAGATGGAAAAGTGACTTGCCCAAGACTAATTAGCATCAGGGCCAAGCCTGGAACATAGGTCTCTTGACTTTTAGCTCTTCCCACTATTTTATACTTCTCTAACACAAGCTAGCATCTTAGTGCATGGCATTAGTACTATAGTCCCCTACAATGCCATCCATCTTCAAGAAACATTCATCCTCCTTTTTTTTCAATTAACAATCATCTATTTTCTCCCCTGCCACCTTCTTCCCATTGTGGGGTGGGGTGGGGAGAGTGAGAAAGAAAAAAGAAAACCCTCTAACATATCTGCTTAGTCAAGAAAAACAAATTTTGGCTTTTGAGAGCCAAGATGGCGGAGTAAGCAGGACATCACCATAACTCTCCCATACTCACCTCCAAACAACCATAAAATAATACCCCCAAACAAATCCTGGAACAGCAGAGCCGGCAAAAAAATGGGCTGAAACAATCTTTTAGCACAAGAAACTTGGAAGGTTGACAGGAAAGGTCTCACTTGGGTAAAAGGGGAATGCAGTCCAAGCCAGGAAGAGTCCCAGCAAGCCAGGAGCAAGCCCTGACTCAGCAAAGCAGTGGGAGATCCTGAGCCCCAGTGTGGTGGAGCAGGCCAACACCAGGACCCCTCATGTACCTCAGCATAGGCAGGGGAACAGACAGACACCAGCTCTGAGAACTTCCACATACTTCAGCCTAGCCCCTGACAAAAAGGTATATGCCAATGACAGGGACCCCCACAGGTGCCTAAGCAAATGAGCAGACACCAGCTTCAGGACTGCACACATAACCCAGCATAGGCACCTGCCACATGCTTCAGTGTAGCCCTGGGCAAACAAGCCAGGAATACCCCACTGGCCTCAGCACCCACCAGACATCAGCACGACGACCCTGGCTTAGCATCAGGCAAGCTGCCAGACCCCAATGACCTCCAGTAGTGCCAGCCACACACTCCCACCCCTCCCCTCAGTGCAGCACCAGACATGAGGGTCCCCTGTGGGGCCCAGGGCAACATCAGTGTGGCACCAGGTAAACAGCCCAGGACCTGCAGCCCCTGGAACAAGAAGCCTGAGTCAGTGCCTCTTCTACCATAGGAGCAGAGCTCAAATTTAAAAGCAAGGGAAAAGGCCAAAAAAACCCAAGCAAACAACAACAACAACAACAAAGAATCTGACCCTAGAAAGTTATGGTGACAGAAAAGACCAAGACATAAACTCAGCAGAGGACAACAATATCAAAACACCTAAGGGCAAAACCCTAAAGAAAAATGAAGAGTGGTCTCAAGCCTCACAAAGACATCATGGAAGAGCTCCAAAAAGGAGCTCAAAATCAAATAAGAGAGGTAGAAGAAAAACTGGGAAAAGAAATGAGAGTCATGCAAGAGAGTTATGACAAAAGAAACAACAGCTTGGGATGGAAACTGCTTAAAAAGTAGAACTGGCCAAATGGAAAAAGAGATACAAAAATCCCCTGAAGAAAACAACCCCTTAAAAAGCATAATTGGCCAAATGGAAAAGGAAGTACAAAACCTGAGGAATACAACTGCTTAAAAGTTAGGATTGGGCAAGTAAAAACGAAAGTCTTTGTGAGATACCAAGAATCAGTGAAACAAAATCAAAAGAACAAAAAAAAAAACCCCAGAAGAAAATGTAGACTACCTCATGGGAAAAACAACTGACCTGGAAAATAGATCCAGGAGAGATAATCTCAGAATCATTGGACTACCTGAAAGCCATAAGCAAAAGGAGGACCTGGACAGCATCTTCCAAGAAATTATCAAGGAAAGCTATACTGATATCCTGGAATCAGAGGACAAGACAGGCATTGAAAGAATCCACTGATCACTTCAGGGAAGAGGTCCTAAAACAAAAACTCCAAGGAACATTATAACCAAATTTCAGAACTATTAGGTCAAGGAAAACTACTTAAGTGGCCAGAATTCAAATATCAGGGAATCACAATCAGGATTACATAGGACTTACTTACAACATTAAAGGATTGGAGATTATGGAACATAATATTCCAAAAGGCAAAAGAGCTAGGACTACAACCAAGAATCACTTACCTAGTAAAATTAAGCCATAAAACTTCAAGGGGGAAAATGGTCATTCAATGAAATAGAAGGATTTTAAGCTTTCAAAAGGAGAAGACCAGAATTGAACAAAAAATTGGATCTCTAACATCAAGACCCAAGGGAAGCCTAAAAAGGTAAAAAGGGAAAAGAAAGCATAAAAGATTTAATAGAGCTAAACTGTTTACATCCCTACATGGGAAGATGATACTTGTTCTTAAAAATCATACCACCAATAGTATAGCTAGAAGGAATATACAGACAGAGGGTTCAGGTATAAGGTGAATTTGAGGGAATTCCATTTAAAAAATTGCTTAAGGGATGAGAAAGAGGAGTACACTGGGTGCAGAAAGAAGGGAGAGGTAAACTGGGGTAAATTAGGTTACACAAAGAGGTGTGAAAGCTATTATAGTTGAGGGGAAGATGGGAGGGTGGGTGACGAGCATTGCTTGAAACTTATTCTTATCAGAATTGGCTCAAAGAGGGCATAATATACACAATCAGTTGAATATAGAAATCTAACTTATCTGACAGGGAAGTAGAAAGGGAGGAGATTAAATAAAGGTGGGAGAGAGGGGGAGTGACAGAAGGGAGAGCAGATCAAGGGAGGTGGTAGACAGAAGCAAAGCACTTGTGAGGAGGGAAATGGTGAAAGAAGAAAGAGGACAAACAAGAGGAAAAATAATATGGAGGGAAATGCACAGTAATTATAACTGTAAATGTGAATGGGATGAACTCTCCTACAAAATGGAAGTGGATAGCAGAGTGGACCAAAAACCAGAATCCTACAATATGTTGTGTGCAAGAAACACACCCAAAGCACAGAGACACACACAGGGTAAAGGTAAGGGGCTGGAGCAGAATCTATTATGCTTCAGCTAAAGCAAAAAAAAAAAAAAAAGCAGGGGTAGCAATCCTTATCTCAGACAAAGCAAAAGCAAAAAATAGACCTACTTAAAAGAGATAATGAAGGAAACTACATCTTGCTGAAAGGTTCCATAGACAATGAACTAATATCAATACTCAACATATATTCCCCAAGTGGCAAAGAATCCATATTCTTAAAGGAGAAGTTAAGTGAGTTATAGGAAGAAATAGACAACAGAACTATGCTAGAGGGGGACCTCAACTGTCCCTCCCAGAACTTGATAATCCAACCAAAAAATTAACAAGAAAGAAACTAAAGGGGCATATAGAATATTACAAAAGTTAGATATGACAGACCTTTGGAGAAAACTGAATGGGAAGAAAAAGGAATATGCTCTTTTCTCTTCAGTACATGTCACCTACACAAAAATTGACATGTATTAGGGCACAAAACCCTCAAAATCAAATGTAGAAAGGCAGAAATATTAAATATATTCTTTTCAGATCATAGTGCCATGAGAATTACATTCAACAAAGGGCAGTAGAAAGATAGATTAAAAATTCATTGGAAATGAAATAATCTAATCCTAAAGAACAAGTGGGTCAAAGAACAAATCATAGAAATAATCAATAACTTCATTAAAGAGAATGATAACAAGACAATAACCAAAATTTATGGCATGCAGCCAATGCAGTACTTAGGAGAAAATTTATTTCTCTAAATTCTTACATCAACAAAATAGAGAAAGAGCAGATCAATCAACTGGGTGTGCAACTAAAAAAAAAAACTACGAAAAAAAATTAAAACTCTCCAATTGAGCACTAAATTGGAAATCCTGAAAACCAAAGGTGAGATTAATAAAGTTGAAAGTAAAAAAAAAATATTGAGCTAATCAATAAAATTAGGAGCTGGTTATATGGGGGAAAAACCCCGTAAGATAGATAAGCCATTGGTTAATCTGATTTAAAAAAAAAAAGGAAACCAAATATCTAGTATCAAAAATGAAAATTGTGAAATTATATCAATGAAGAAGAAATTAAAGCAATCTTTAGGAAATATTATGCCCAATTACACGCCACTAAATCTGACAATCTGAGCAAAATTGGTGAATATTTGTGAAAATGTAAATCACCCAGATTAACAGAATGGGAAATAGAATGCCTAAATAACCCCATCTTAGAAAAAGAAATCAAACCATTAGTGAAAGAAAAAGAAAAAAAATTCCCTAAGAAAAAGAAAAAAACAAATATTTATATTGGCCATGTCCAAAAATATTTGTCTTATTCTACATCTTGAGTCCATCAACCTTCTGGCAGCAGATAGGTAATATTCATCACCCTCTGGAATTGTGGTTGATCATTGCATTGCTCAGAGTTCATAAATCTTTCAAAATTGTTTGTTTTTACAATGTTATTGTTATGGTATAAATTGTTCTTCTGGGTATGTTCACCTTACTCTGCATAGTTGGCAGTCATGAAGACCTGAGTTCACAATCTGCTTCAGAGACTTACTAGCTGTGTGACCTTGGGCAGGTTACCTAACTCCTCTCAGCCTCCGTTTCCTCTTCAGTAACACTGGGATAATAATAGTGCCTACTTCATGGAGCTGGTGTGATGATCAAACAAGATAACACGCATAAAATGCTTTGAAAACCTTACAATCCTAGAGAAATGCTACCTAATTATTATAATTATTGTTGTTGTTGTTGTTATTTAGTGGTTTGCAGGTGCAATCCTGCATATCATGAGTTCATCACACCTTGAGTAATACGTACAAGTTCCAACAACCTCTGGAAAAAGGTAATTGAAATGATCATGGAGGTGGAAAGGCTCCTATATGTGGGGAGAATTTTAAAATAAGGACATTTCCATCTGAAAAGATGACAACTGTTAAGAGATACTCTCAAAGCTTATATTATCAGGAAAGCTAAGTGGAGGGAGGGGAGTAGGGATGTACTCCTTTACCAAATCCCAGCATATGTGAATTAAGGGACAACTTGAAACCTAAAGGAGACTTTTAAAATAATAACTCCTTTCTCTGGGGCTTTAAAGTTTACAAATGACTTTCCCTGACAATAGCCCTGTGAGGTTGAAAGGTAAAGTATCTTTACCCCTATTTTACAAATGAGAAGACTGGTATTCAGACAGGTTAAGTGGCTTGCCAATATAGAATCATCCAGCCAGCAAATGTGAAAGATGGGATTGCAACCTAGCTCTTCTGCCTCGAAGTCCAGGCTATAGTATACAGTGGGAAGATTTCTGGAAATCAGAGACCTTCGATTAAAATTTAGCTCATCTGTAACTTACTATCTGTTCAGAACTTAGTTTCTTTATCTGCAAAATGAGTGTGTTGCACTAGGTGACTTGTGAGGTCATATCCAGCTCTAAAGGTATGGTCTTATGTTCTATAATCTTTCTCCTAGCACACTCAACTTAGGAAATATATTGGTCTAATGAATCTGTGCTGGCCAATATAACTAGGTTCAAGAAGGGTTTAGGTATGTCAGATAGAAACATCATAGGAAGCAGTGCATGGTTAGAAAGAGCCAGGAAATCCTGGATCCAAGTCCTGCATTAGACATATACTAGTGGTGTGACCTGTGGCAACTCTACAAAATTGCAGAGAAGAGTGTAATCTGCACTGGTAGAGAAAGTTCCTTACTGGGACCTTCTCCTAACCAGATACATCAAATTTGCTACTGGCAACACAAATAAAAATGCAATACAACATAGATAATGTTTTTTTTTTTGTTTCCTATATTGTTTCAATATTGTGCAGCTAGGTGACACACAGGATAGAATGCCAGCCTTGGAGTCAGGAAGACTCATCTTCCTAAATTCAAATCTGGCCTCAGACACTTACTAGCTGTGTGACCCTGGGTAAGTCACTTAACCCTATTTGCCTCAGTTTTCTCATCTGGAAAATGAGCTGGAAAAGGAAATGGCAAACCACTCTGGTGTCTTTGCCAAGAAAACCCCTCACAGGATCATGAAAAGTCAGATAAGACTGAAAAATGTCTCAACAACAAAGTCAGTATTTGAATTTAACCCAGTTACCCTAAACCATGAAATCACAAGTCTGGTAAAAAGCAAATGAATAAAAGTTGGGGATATTTAAGGTGCAGTGTTATGTGATTTACTTGACACAAGTAATAATTTTTATGTAGTTTCATTTTGTGACAGTAATGATCATGCAGGTGTGCTTCTACTAAAACTAGGCTAATTTGAACCTCTGTCCTTGACCAAAAAAAAAATTAAGTTGATTTGATTTCTCCAGCTTTTGTTAGTTCTCTGTCAGTTGTGTTGGGTTTCATGCCAGATGTGTTTCATTGCTTTCTTTTGTTGTGTTTTTAATTTTGTGGTTTTTAAGAATGGACTTTGTCAAGTCCAAGTTATGGTTCTTAAAGAGTACGCTTTAATGGCTGTTAGAGATATTGCAGTTGCTATTGGTATAGGTAAGTCAAATATTTCAAGGATCTTCAAGCCCACAATGAAACAGGAGCTATTTCATCCAATCACAAAGGAAGGTGCTGTCCAAGTTGAAAATCAAGCCCAAGTACTGACAAGTTATTGCTGCAAAACAGCCTGATTGTTCATCAAAAAGAGGCAAAGAACTTCAGAGGGACCTGGCAACTGGAGGGAGTTTATTATCTCCCTCTACAGTATGGTAGAGGCTTTTTGAAATTAGAAAAGCAGCATAAAGACCAGTAAAAATAAACCAACAAAAACTCCTGCTAACTGTTGCTATGAATGAAAAATAAAATTGTATGGGTAAAACAATAAAGAGACTGGAGCACTGAAGATTAGAAAAATATTATTTCTACTGATAAAACTAATATTTCATTCAAGGCTATATGAAAACCATTGTCAGAATAAGTCCACATGAACTTGTAAGATCTGACCATTTTCATTACACTGTAAAATGGCTACCCCCAAAAATGTTGGGGGATTTTTACTTCCACGGGGTCTAGAAGTCTTGTCTTCATTGAGGTAATGATGAGCTATACTGAGAAACAGAATTGTTCCTAAACAGAAGTCCCCAAACGTAGATAAACATATTTCAGTAGCCTGGGAACTCACCTGACTCCAACTCTTTTGAAAACCTATAAACTATAATCCAGGCTAAACTTGGACATGTTTGCAGAGAAGTGCTGAATATCCAATGTGATAAAAGGGTCATGATAAAGAATTAGGATAGGCATCAAAATCTTGTGGACTCAACACAGAATTGTGGAAAACAAATCACTGCAGCAAAAAAGGAGGGCAAGTTGCATATTAAAAGTTGTTCAAAGTGGGAAAAGTTGTAAGATTCATTATATGCCAATAAATTTAATTTTAATTTGTCCCAAGTAATTTGCACTGCACTGTATCTATCACTAATCTTTTGTGATTGGAGTTGGGATGGAAATCATGCTTTCCCACAAACCATGTATTGGCTCCACTGTCATGGGGAGGATCCAGAACTCTGAAGAGCACTGGTGTGTCCCAGAGCCAGCCATATTTGTACTCTTGCATTGAATGCTTTTTTCCTGAATTTCACAAGTCTGAGTTTGCAGCTTACGATCATTCTAGAAACCTAACAAATGTCTCCTCAAATCACTTTGTATTAGACTCAGCTGTATACATCTTGTATCATCCCAGAATGTAAGCACTTTGAGGGCAAGGACTGTTGTATATGTTTGTTTTGACTTTGTATTCTACAACCTAGCATAGTATTTGGAATATAGTAGCTTCTTCATAAATGTTTGTTGAGTTAAATTGAGGAGACTGTTTCATGGGCCACCTGAGATGTACTTATACTAAAAATAGGTTCTTGAATTTAAAGCAACCCTCCTTTTCCTAACTGATTTCTAGCATTTAAAGCATACTCTCCTCATTCAGCCTAGCATCTTTTGATATTCCTAGGACTATTTCTCCTATACCAGGTGTTGGGAGCTTCCATCTAAAATGAGTTTCTTTTTCAGTGATCTAGAGCCTAAGCTCAGTAGCCAGTTCTATGGTGGCAGGTACCACTTCCAAAACGGTATGAGCCTTTGTTGATTTAGGCCCCTAGGGAACACTGGGCTATTTGTATCAGAGCAATTTCTTGGTCATATTTATGGTCATCCTGAATTTTTTCAGGCTCTGGAAATAGGTTTATTTGTATACTAGGATTTATTTCAAAATAGTCTATAAAAGGAACATAAATTAATATTACTGTATCTTAGGAAATGATATGAAGAATTCAAAGAAGCAAGAGGAAGACTTTGTAAACAAAGTAAGTAGACTGAGGAAAACAGCACCTAGAAAGAAAATACAGATGGAAAGAATGGGGGGAGAAGTGAAAACTGAATGCTATGTCATTATAATGACCAAGCTTAACCCTGAAGAGGAGAGACGAGAAAAAAAAATCTCCCACCCTTTTTTTTTTTACAGAGGTGGGGGACTATGAGCATGGAAGATTATACATTTTGTCAGACTTAACGGATATGTTGGTGAGTTTTGCTGAACTGTTCTTAAGAACATTTTTCTTTGCTACACGGGACGGCTCCTTGAGTGGAACAAAGGATGTATTTATACATTATGGTAACAAAATATATTAATTTTTAAAGGAATGCAAAGGTGGTTTGAGTAAGAGGAAATTAAATATAGTTAGTCATAAGAGCAGTAATTTTAGAATTAAATATAATAATAATATCTTGCATTTATATTGCACCTTAGACTTTGCAAAGCATTTTATAAATATTATCTTTTTTTGGGAGGGGGCATGTTGGTTTTGGTTTTTTTTGAGACAATGAGCATTAAGTGACTTGTCCAGGATCACACAGCTAGTAAGTGTCTAAGGCCAAATTTGAACTCAGACCTTCCTGACTCCAGGACCAGTGCTCTATCCGCTACTTCACCTAGCTGCCTCATAGATACTATTTCTTTATGACCACAACAACCCTAGAAGATAGATGCTATTATTATCTTAAATTTTTTCATTTATTTATTTATTTATTTATTTATTTATTTATTTATTTATTTATTTATTTATTTATTTATTTAGTTTGTTTGTTTGGTGAGGCAATCAGGGTGCCCAGAGTCACACAGTATTATCCTCATTTTAGAGATGATAAAGCTGAGGCAGACAGAGGTTAAGTAACTTGCTCAGGGTCACACAGCTAGTAAGTGTCTAAGGTCAAATTTGAACTCAGTGCTTTCTGGGTCCACACCCACCGTGCCACTAGTTGCCCACATTTGGGTTTGAGTTCTGACTCTGCCATTTAATAGCTGTGTCTCTGGGGAGGTTACTTAACTTTTCTGAGCTTCAGACTTTTGATCTCTAGAGTGAGAATAATAATATTCGAATTACCCACTTCACAAGATTATGAGGAAAGTATATTGTAAACCTCAAAGTGCTACATAAAATATGAATTCTTATTATGGGGCCCAAGAATCAGAAAAACTTTTAAAAGGCTGACATGGTTCAGATGCTTCTAAAATCTCTGTTCCAATGTAAATAAGAATGAAACTTTATAGGCCTTCATGACTCAGGTCATACCGGAGGTGGTCTAGGAAACCAAAAAGTATTACGGGAATACAGCACAGTGTGGTTGTGTTTTTGTGGTGACTGTTGGCTTCATTTTCTGTATCCCCAGCACCCTTTGCAATGCTGAGAGAGAGACAGGCAGAGACAGAGACAGAGAGATGGAGAGATGGAGAGAGAAAGACACAGACAGAAAAATAGGGACACAGACAGGAACAGAGACAGAGGGAAAGAGAAGGGGGGGAAGGGAGGGAGAGTGCGAGTGAGAGAGAGAGAGAGAGAGAGAGAGAGAGACAGAGACACAGAGAAAGATACAGAGACACAGAGAAAGAGAGAGAGAAAGACAGACAGGAACCGAGACAGAGGGAAAGAGAAGGGGGGGAAGGGAGGGAGAGTGCGAGTGAGAGAGAGAGAGAGAGAGAGAGAAACAGAGACAGAGACACAGAGAAAGATACAGAGACACAGAGAAAGAGAGAGATAAAGACAGACAGGAAACGAGACAGAGGGAAAGAGAAGGGGGGGAAGGGAGGGAGAGTGCGAGTGAGAGAGAGAGAGAGAGAGAGAGAGAGAGAGAGAGAGAGAGAGAAACAGAGACAGAGACACAGAGAAAGATACAGAGACACAGAGAAAGAGAGAGATAAAGACAGACAGGAACCGAGACAGAGGAAAAGAGAAGGGAGAGAGAGACAGACAGACACAAATAGAGAGAGACAGGGATACAGAGAAAGAGAAACAGAGAGATAAAGACAAACAGAGAAACAGAGAGGGAAAAAGAGGAGAGAGACAGAGACAGACAGAGAAAAAGAGAGAGACCCAGAGACAGAGAGATGGACAGCAATATCCTCCACATTAATTTTCAGATTATTTGGCTCGTGTTTTCCATAGAGGAAAAAAAAAGATACTGCCATTCATTTCCTGATTTCTCTTGTAGCTTAGGGGGAAGAGACTGCTTTAGTCATCGTCAATATAACTAACTTAGGGAACTGTTGCTCTTACCTAGGGACGCAAGAGTTCTGACACCCCCGAATCTCGTATATAGAACAGCAATGCCAATAGCCTGACACATATACAGTGGTTCAAGGTTTGCAAAACACTTGACATACATTATCTCATTTGACCCTCACAAGCACCTTATGAGGGAGGTGCTATTATTATTATTCCCATTTTACAGATGAGGAAATTAAGGTTCAGAAAGAATGACATGATTTGCTCAGGATTAGATGTAACTGGAAGTCGTTCTGACTCTAAGTCCAGCTCTCCGGCCACAATGCCTCCAGTGTTGCTTAGTATTAATGTTTACCTCCAAAGAGCTTAACCTGATCCACAGTAGATAAAGACAGGCTTATCAGTCTCACCCTCTATTCTCCCAAGTCCAACAGTAACAGCTCCGGGATATAAGTAGACTGTGAGAGGCTCAGGTTGGGCCTAGTAAGACCTCTGAGGTCTTACAAATATTGGTTGAATTGAATACCACACTCTGGTAATGGAGATGGAAAGAGAAACCAGGGATCCTAAATCCTAGATAGGTTTGGCCTCTGTAAATGCTTTACAAAACACTTTGACATGAAAATGCTTCCAAAAAATATAGAAGCCAGGGTCCCTCTTGGTCCTTTGCATCTTCAAGAAATGAAATCCAGAACAAACCAGAGAACAGCCCTTGTTCCATCCTTCAGGTGGTGGAAAATGGGTCATTTTCTGCAGCATCTTTCATCCTTATTGGTGCCAATCAACTAGGGAAACTCTCATTGCAGTTTCTCACTATTATCACTTCAGGTGTCTCAGATGACTTTGATGGGAAGCAGCAGCTCTGCAATAAAGACTGTTGTCAGCAGCTCTGCAAAGTTCCTGGCTTAGCTTTTCACGTTAACAACCTCCTCCTCCATCCTGGTAGTTGGGTTCAAAAATATCTCTCCAGCCCAAGCAAGGCTATCCAATATCACCAAGATGCAGGATGTTGGCCAGCTGGGCTCATTCCTCTAAGAGGAACAAGACCTTTAGTCTCTGTGCAAGTTTGCTGGCATTGACCACCGGTTTTTCCCTTCCTCCTCCCATGTTCCTAGTACTTTTTGAAATCGCTTCAGTGTAATTTGCATTCCTGGCACCGGTTGAAGGCTGGGGTAGAGTAAATGATGGGAGTGAGAAAGGTGAAGAATGTTAGGGGGTTTGAGTGTGTATCCTCAGCCTGAAAAAAGACTTAGTAAGAAGTACCGCTAATCATATTGGGTGACATTGCATGCATTCTTGAGTCAGGGAAGAGGTCAATGGAATTCAGCTGTGGGTTTGAAACTGTTGGTTGGGGTGGGTAGGGTAGGAGATCTCCACAGCTGCCTGAGGGGCCCTTTTGTCCGACATCTGGGTAGGGGCTAGGGACCTGACTACCAAAAGAGAATGCACGTTCCTTGAATGCAGGGATTGTTTTGTCTTTTTCATCCCCAGAGCCTCTCACAGTACTTTCTAGGCTAAGGTTTTCCTGTGTTATTCTAGGGAGCCATGGAGGATTCTTGAATATATGGGTGTTACAGTCAGATCAGAGTTTTACGAATAACAGTTCACCAGCTGAGTGAAAGATATATTACAGAGAGGACAGACGGAAAGCAAGTTATCTGATTATTAGACTACTGCAGTTGTCTACTATTCATCTAGGTGTACTCGGTGCCCTTGCAAGCACGATTCTAACAAAGTTTGTACAGAAAGGACAGGTACCTGAGTCCATTATCAATTAAAAAAAAAAAAGAAAACATTTCCCTTTGGTGGGCCCCCCTTCCCCCAGGTAGCTATGCAGTTCCTCTGACTATAAATGCCACTCTGGGGTGAAGACCCCTTTGATCCCCATGCAGATAAACAGCTCAAGGTTGCCAAGGGGTCAAGTATTCCTTTGCCTTTGGTGATCCTTACCTTCAGGACATATACAGTTGCTCCAGAGTACCTTAGGGTTGATGAGTCTTTCCCAAGTTGGGGGAAAAAAATCAAGGTCATTTAAAAGTTGACTTTTTTCCTCCATGTTTGCATCGTCCACATGACTGTCAGTACCAGTGAAGGTCAAAATCAAGCTGCAGGTTTGTTCCTCTTCTGTACCTTATTATTCTTTGGTTCCAACTCCTCCTTGGGCTCTTGAATCACTGTATGGCATTCTTCTGAGAGTCATC
This sequence comes from Phascolarctos cinereus, assembly GCF_003287225.1. Taxonomy (NCBI): domain Eukaryota; kingdom Metazoa; phylum Chordata; class Mammalia; order Diprotodontia; family Phascolarctidae; genus Phascolarctos; species Phascolarctos cinereus. Next base: position 511,530,630 of record NW_027555847.1, read on the forward strand.
CCCCAGCTCACTCGCAGTCTGGATCCTCTGGAAAATGGATCCCCAGGTTCAAGGTATCTTGTGATCCTTAGTGCTAAAGCAATATCTCAGGAGCCCCAACTGATGTGTTTCCATTAATAGTTAGCCAGGGGGAACAAGCTGTGCTATATGAATGTAATAGAATACTATTGTTCTATAAGAAATGAGGAGCAGGCAGATTTCAGAAAAACCTGGAAAGACTTGTACAATCTGATGCTGAGTGAAATGAGCAGAACCAGGAGAACATTGTACACTGTAACAGCCACATGGTGTGATGACCAACTTTGGCAGACTTAGCTCTTCTTAGCAATATAATGATCTAAGACAATTCCAAAAGACTCATGACAGAAAATGCTATCCATCTCCAGAGAAAGAACTATGCTGTCTGAATACAAATCAAAGCATACAATTTTCTCTCTCTGCTTTTTCTTTCTTGTGGTTTCCCCCTTTTGTTCTGATGCTTCTTTCACAATATGACTAATGTGGAAATATGTTTAATATGATCATACATGTATAGCCTATATTAGATTGCATGCTGTCTTGGGGAGGGGTGGGGAAAAATTTGGAATTCAAAATCTTATAAAAGTGAATGTTGAAAACTACAACTAACTAACTAACTAACTAACTAAATACAAAACAGCCAGAGGACACAATTAACTCAAGTGCATTTACTGAGATGGCATAGTAATGACAATAGCTATAAAATATTCTATCCATAAATCTGGGGTACACTCTCCCATAAATAATATATAGTGTAAGTAAGAAGATTGGACATACACATAAACTATGCTGATAGAGAGGAATATATGTGGAATCATACAAGACCCCTCCAACTAACACTTTCAGCACTGCAAAGCTCCAATATCCTTTTTCTTTTCATAGATTCCTCACTTCGTCAGGACCAAGGTTTCAACCCAGGTCTTTCTTGATTTCAAGTCCAGCATTTTTCCTACTGTATTATGCTGACTCCACACTACAATTCAACACTGATTATGAGAAATATGGAAAAAAAGAGTTCTGGAACTGGAAAGGACCTTAAAGATTATTAGTGGCAGAGGCAGCTCGGCATCTTAGTGGATAGAGTGCTGAACTTGAAATCAGGAAGACCTGAGTTCAAATCGATCATCCAACATTTACTAGGGTAAGTCACTTAACTTCTATTTGTAAAGCACATAACACAATGTCTGGCACTTGGTAGGTGCTTAATAAATGGTCATCTGTAAAATGAAGATAATAATACTTACCTCTTAGGGCTACTGGGAGGATAAAATGAGATAATATTTGTGAGTCACTTTGCAAACACTAAGCACCATTTAAATGCCAGGTATTAATATTATGAAATGAATAAAGTTCAGACTCAGGAGGTACAAAAATATAGAGCAGAAATTTGATATGTGTGTCATATAAAGCAAAAGAACACTGGAGATCAGAATGCTAGAACCTGTGGACAGAATCTGGTCATGGGACAAGGGTCACAAAAGTATAGAACAGGGTTACTAAATAATGACGTTTGGGTAGTCATTGACAAGAACGATGGGGTCTGGTGAGCAGATTAGTTGTAGTTTTAACATCCTCCCATAGCTAAAACTGCAATCTCAACTTTTCATCCAAAGTTCCAGGGACTGAGTACTAATTAGAATTTTATTCAACAAACGTTTATTAAGCACCTACTATATGCAAGGCACTGTGCTAGGCAATGGGGATAGAAAGACAAAAAATGAACTAGTCCATATCCTCAAGGACCTTACAAAATGTGACTGCAGGATGGATGCATGAAATTAAAAAGAAAAATAAAGGCCAGTGATTTTAGATGCTATGGGTAAAGTCAGACCAAGCAAGATTTCTGTTTGTTTGGTTCAGGAGAATTCCATTGTAGGGATACCTGCCAGTGTTATAAACCAAGCCATGGCCTCTGGCCAAATATTCCCACTGAGAGCCCACAGCAGAAACTCATCATGGGCTTTGACTCACTAACAGCCTGCGGCCAAATGAAGCCTGCCTGGGTGATGAGGGAGGATACCGTATTGACAAAGTCAGGGGCAGGCGAGCAGATGGAGGCTCAGCGCAGCTCCAACAATATCAGGCTTCAGCCTCTCCTGACAAGCACTAAAACTGTCCAACAGGCTGCCTGGCCACACATCTCAGCCTTGCTGCTGATGGCACATTCTATTCTCAGAAGAGATGCCCAGGTGCCCTTTGCTTGCCATGTCTAATGTGAAATGGCAGGAGAAAGCCTGCAGGCAGGACAGTCTGTGGTGCAGGTTCAAAGTCAGGCTCCTAGCAGCTCAGCCACGATGGGCTTGTCACAGGGACAGCAGAGATGACAATGAGATGCCAGGGCAGTTGCTGCAGAGAACAGCAAGGAGCCACGATGGTTCATGAGGCCTAAAGAACAGGACCTTTGAGTGACTGATGCCCAGCTTGAGGGAGTGAGATGTTGATGTCTGTATGTCTTTGACAAAAACCTTGATTTTTTTTCTTTTGTTTTAGAAAAAAAATTCATTAGTTGATAATTTTTGAACAGTCATTTCTGGAGATCTTTCTTCCTCCTTGCAATCAAACCCACCCTCGTACATTAATTTATTTAAAATTTAATTTTATTGATATAATTAGCTTTTATGTCATCTCATTTTCCAATTACATTCCTCCCCCTACTCCCAGCCATCCCTTGAGAGAGAGAGACAGAGACAGAGAGAGGGAGGGAGGGAGAGAGAAAAGGAGAAAGAGAGAGAGAGAGAGAGAGAGAGAGAAGGAGGGGGAATGGAAGATAGAGGAAGAGGAGGATGGGGAGGGAAGGAGAAAGGGATGGAAAGAAAGAGAGATAAGGAGAGAAGGAAGGAGAAAGAGGAGGAGGGGAATAGGAAACAGAGGAAGAGGGGGACAGGGAGGGAGGGAAAGAGAAAGTAAGGAGAGAGGAAAGAGAGAGAGAGAGAGAGAGAGAGAGAGAGAGAGAGAGAGAGAGAGAGAGAGAGAGAGAGAGAGAGAGAGAGAGAGAGAGAGAGAGCTGTCAGTAAAACTAACCAAACTCAGTAAGAACAAAGACAGTGACCTTGTCTGACAATGTATGCCCCATGGCTTCCCACCTCACCTCTCTTCTAAGGTGTTTCATTATCTGGTACCAAGGATGATTATTATAATCACTCATAACTCACTTTTCTTTTCTGTTCCTTTCATTTCCTTTATTGTAGACATTGAGTGTTCTATTCTCCTGGTTCTGCTTATTTTACCCTGCATCAGTTTCTGTGAGTGTTTCCCTCTTACTCTGAATCCTTCATCTGCCTCACTTCTTGCTGCACAATAACAGTTCATTGCATTAACACACTACAACTTGCTTAGCAATTCCCAGTGGATCCATCCATCTTGTTTCCAGCCTCGGCTACCACAAAGAGTGGTGCTATCAATATGTTTGTATATCTGGAACTTTTTTCTGTCTTTGATCTTCTTGGGCTGGATGCCAAGTGGTGGGATGCTTGGGTCAAAGACTATGAACAACTTAGTCACTTTTCTCAAATAATTCTTTGACAGAAATCTTGGCCAGGATGAATATTCAGAAAAGGCTGGCTTATTTTGAAACAAAACCATCCTGTTCCCCAAGACAATGAGGCAAATGGTTGCTAACAGTCCTTGACCACGTACATAGTGGCAGATTTGATCATTCAGAGCCTGCCAGCAAGCTTCGTTTTGAGAAAATACTTAATAAAGCAGATGTTGAATCAGTGAATAAATGAAAATGACCCACTGGTGTATGAAGATGATGTACTGTTAATAGGCTATGATCCTTGAATTATATTTTTTCCCTACCGATGGCAATGGACTTGGGCTCATTTGCCCATTCTGGCTTCCTGTTCCACTTCTGACCAGTAGTGATTATCTGAGAGTTGCCTTGTTGAGCTTTAGTGGGCTGGGGACTTGAAACAGTTTTTCACTTTGTGGAGCTAACTTCCCTGTCTGGGGCTTAATCCAGTGGAGCTATGTCATCCAGATTAGGAGTTTATAGATATATGTCAAGGAATCCATGAACTTTAAAGCAAAAAAAAAAAGTCATCTTTATATTAACTAACCTCTAACTTAAATTTAGCATTTCCTTCAATTATGGATTTAAAAAAAATATTCTGAGAAGGGATCTGTAAGCTTCACCAGAGTTCCCGAGGGGTCCTTAACACACACACACAAAATAAAGAGCCTTTCCTCTAACTGGTAAACTATGTTCAGCATTTTAAAGGTCTTTACATCCTGATACCAACTATCTATCCAGTTTTATTACATATTCCTGCCCTTCACATAAACCATGGTCCAGGAAAACTGACCTTGTTTCTTACAGATGACATTTCATCCCCCCCCTCTCCTGCCTTTGGAAAAGCTATTTCTCAATCTTGAAATGCACATCCTTCTTACTTCTGCATTTTCAGAAGGAAGGAAGCAGTTAGGTGGCACAGTTGACAGAGTGCCAGGCCTGGAGTCAGGAAGACTGCCTTAGTTTCTGAGTTGCTTCTATAAAAAAATAAGCTTGAGAAAGAAATGGCAAACCACTCCAGTATCTCTGTCAAGAAAATTCCAAAAGGAGTCATGAAGAATTGTACATGACTGCAAAAAGAAAAAATGGGTCTTCCTGATTCTGGGCCTAACATTCTATCTACTGCACCATCTACCCGCCTCTGAAAATGTAGAGCTTCATTCAAAGGTCAACTCAAGTACTGCCATCTCCTACATTTTTCTTGATCTTTTCTTGATCTCTCTCTCCCCACCAGCTACTAGTGCCTCATTGCCTGAATTACCTTTTGCTTATTTTTATGGAGCTATTATCCCAAATCCCACTTTCACTGATGAGTCAGAGTCCCCCAAAGCATGACTACTATATGCCCTCAGGACTCTAGGGTTAGCCATTAGGGATTGGAGGCTGTTCTTTTATTGTTATATCTCATGAGCCCCCACTGGTGTGCTTCTCACCAAGATTATCAGTTTGATACCAATTAGCCAGGATAATTAACTTTTATAAAGGGATATTTACTAAATACCCCTAAAGTTAGAATAATTGGTACAAAACAACCCTCAAAAAGTCTGTGACACAAATGACCACCAATACATAGAGAATCCAGAGGAAACAGCAAAGGTTTTAACTCACAGATCCTGAAAAAGTCTTTTGCTGTGAGTCTTCAAGATGTTCTGCAATATGATGTAGCTTTTCTGCCGGTCTCTTTGTAGACCTTAGGATCTGTCTTTCTTCAACGACTCTTGTCTTCAATGACTTCAATGTCCTTGGCTCACAAAGCAGACACTGTACCAGATGTACTAAGATTATGCTAAGATTAGGCCACTAATATAGCTCTAGGATTAGGCTCTGGCCCTTCAAAGTTCATAAGTTCCTTCTCTGGCCAAACGGGACATGGATAGGGAGTAGGGAAGGGGAAAGAGAACAAGGGCAAGGCATTCTTCTCCTTTCCAAATGACTCCTCAGGATTTTGTTTGGCTTTTTTCAAAAATATATTTATTTTTTGTTTTCGACATCTACTTTTATAAGATTTTGAGTTCTAAATTTTTCCCCTCTCCCTCCACCCCCTCAAGACAGCATGCAATCTGATATAAGCTATACAAGTTTGATCATATTAAACATATTTCCACATTAGTCATGTTGTGAAAGAAGAATCAGAACAAAAGGGGAAAACCATGAGAAGGAAAAAAAACAACAAAAGGAAGAGAAAATAGTATGCTTAGATCTGTATTCAGACTCCACTAGTTCTTTCTCTGGACGTGGACAGCATTTCCTTCTCAGGGTTTTGACTGGAATACTCTCTCTCAGCCAGCCACTCCTTCTTCACTTGGCCAAGTCATAGGGAAGTGTTCAGTCCTTGTTCACACCTACTGAATAACTGATATGTACTCTCATTTGGTAAATGTATCTGGGCTAGCACTTTGATCTTTTCTTAAATGGGATGAAGTGATTTGATTGATTTACTCAATCAACCTCCACCTTTACCCTTCCCCCCATTCCAATTTTAATATTTGCTGTTCTCAACAAATCTATTGGAGTGTGTTTGGCAAAGTGCATAATCCCAAATCCTGGATAGCTCTTTAGAGACTTAGAGAGGTTCTTCATTATTCTTCCTCAATGCTTTCCCCAGAGCTTTGTACTAAGTAGTCACAGAAAAAAGTTTGTGTGGCCTAGTTTGTAATCAACTCTGGAAATTAATATGCTTCCATTCTTCCAAATACATAGTGACACAATTTAACAAATAGCATTTTACAAAATTGTAATAAGTTAATAATTTCTATCTTGCTAGTTCCTTCTGCAACCCAAAACAATAAAGAAAAGAGGAAAGAAAAAGAACAGAAAATTAAACCTTCCTCATGGGGTCTGGGGTATGTGTGGCAATCCTTGTCCCTTACACAGTTCCTTGAGCATGTGGGGCTCTTCTCGCAGGTATGCAGGACCTACACTGAAGTGGAAGTTACTCCTTCATCCTCAAGGGAGAAGCCAAACTGATCGGGTTTTTGGCGATTGCAAACCAGCTCTGAGGTTTGCTGGGGAGTTAGGGAACTTCATCCTCCCCCACTTATATGAAATGTTCTCCCCCTGACCTGTATGTATATGTATACATATATGTTTATATGTATATTTTATGTATATGTAATATACATAATCTGTGAGTACTCTGAATGTGTGTGTATATATCTACATATACACATTATATACACAATATACATATGCACGTGTATGTGTGTATGTATATATGTACATGTACATATATGCACATATATGTATGTATATATACACACACACATATTATATATAGTCTCTTCCAATAGAAGGTTAGCTACTTGAGGGCATGGGCACTTTGACTTTTGTCTTTGTGTATTCAGTGCTTACCACAGAACCTGGAATATAACAGGCATTTTATAAATGGTTGTTCATTGCTTGACTGATTAATAAGTTTTTAAACACTTGTATATTTGGGGCACCTAGGTGGCACAATGGATAGAGTGCAAGGCCTAGAGTCAGGAAGACTTATCTTTCTGAGTTCAAATCTGGCCTCAGACACTTACCAGCTGTGTGCCCTGGGCCAGTCATATAACCCCATTTGCCTCAGTTTCCTCATCTATAAAATGAGCTGGAGAAGGAAATAGCAAACTACTTAAGTACCTTTGTCAAGAAAACCCCAAATGGGGTCAGGAAGAGTTGGACATGACTGAAAACAACTGAACAACAACAACAACCATGAAGTGGTGTTGCCAGATAACACTTTTCAATTATATGTCTATGCAGTCTCTTTAGCGCGAAACCTCATGATCCTTGGAGAGGTCTCTAGAGGAGAAGGCAAAGGTAAGTCAGTACCACATTCTAGGAAGACTTACTTTTGCACCATCTCCTAGGAAGTCACAGTGCCCACTCTAAGCTCAATCAGAAAATAAAGATGTATGGCTGTTATTATTTTTTCCCCGAGCTATCCCTCCTCCCACACTTCCAGAAGCACAGACCCAGAAAGGGCCACCCCCATCCCCAGTCCCTTCCCAGCACCGAAGCAGATGGCAGATGTGCTCCATAGATGAACCGAGACTTCCACACTTTGGTGTTGTCCTGAAGGGACAAGGTGGCTTACATCAGGCATAGTTCTTGCTGCAATGCAGTAGCCAATGTTCTAGGCTAGAAGGAGAAAGAGAACTGGGGGCTGAGCAAATGAGTTCATTGTTCAGAAGGGGAATGAGCTCTAGCCTTGCCACTTGTCTTTTGATGGGAATTGTGAGGAGTGGGGGGCTCATCCTACCCACCTTGATCTCCTCTACACTTGGCCTGCTTACCTCTCTTAGCTTTGGCCTGCCAGGCTTGCAGCTCTTGGCAAAGAGGCGCCCCATTTCCCATTCCATGTTCTTGTTTTAAAAGAAAGGATTGAATCAGGAACAAGGTGCCTTTGTACTTATTCCACTGGTCCCTCCCCTCCCCTGCTCCCCTTGTAGGGCTTTGAGGGGAGTTTTCATAGTGTGGAGGAGATGGAGAAAAAAAGATGCTGTGCTCAGGCCTACATTCTCAAAAAGGAAGGGAAATGATTTTCTTACATGTTTCATGTCGAAAACATAGAAGAAACTCGGAATGCCAGGTCCCTGCTTCAGCGCTGGATTTCTATAAGGAACTTCAACTTGAAAACAATCCTCATTACTTTCAAAATATCCTTTTTTAGGGTTAACTTCTTCCTTTCCAAGGCTCTGTAGAGGAGACCTCACCAGGATCATAAGATTTATGATAATGAGTCCGGGGCAACTCACATGACAGAGGCTGGGGATATGTGGTCAACATCAGGGCATCTGGTCCAGTCTTTTCATTTTACTGTTAAAAACTTAAACCAAGATAAGTAGTGACTTACCTAAGGTCATATGGCTTAAAAAGTATCAGAGTCAAGATTCAAATCCAGATTCTGATGCCTTCTCTGTACTTCTTCATGCTGCTTTCTCCATGCATGATGTTATTTTTCCGAGGGACAGTCATTGCTAAAAATGAAGGCAAGGGTTTCATCAAAGACTGGCTTGTGTGTACTTTACCAGTTGGGATTGTGCAAGGTTCTTTGTTCCTAAGAGAAAGGTGATTGTGCAAAACTGGAGTAAGGCCAGACTCATCTGGTGATTCCTCGGCAGTGACATCAAACAAATAGTGACTTAGTATGTAGTCCTGGATTAGGTACCATTGAATTTGAATTCGCCTCCACATCAGTTCAGACTGAATTACCCTGTGAGAGGCAGCATGGTGAAGTGGAGAGAGAGCTAGCCTTGCAGTTAGCCAAACTTGGGTTCACTCATTGACTGGCTTTGGGATCTAGGCCAGTCATTTATCCTCTCATTGCTTCCAGCAAACCTCTAAGACTATCCATTCAAAATTAGTTGTCCATCTGATTAGTGGAGAGAAATTCCTTCCTGGGAGCTCCTTATATCAAGGAAACCACAGATATGTTCCCCCTAAAAGTTCACTTGTTTTTTGTTGAGCAAACACACAAAGGGCACCTTCTACTGCGCTAAGTGCACTACGTATATCATCTCATGACACTGATGTAACAATGCTGGGAACATGATGGGGATGGTCACAATAGGTTGGTTCTGCTGTGGTTGACACAAAGTCACCACTTCATTTACAACGAGAAAAAGAAACCCAATACAGTTGCCACTCTTGACTCGAAATATTCGGTGAAATCTGTGCAGAAACATCAACAAGTACGGTCTGGGTGCTTGCTCTATACCCATAGGACATAAGTTCTTTGAAGGCAGGGGCTGTTTTTGTTTTTGTCTTCGCGTCTCCAGTATAAGGCCCAACACAAAGTAAAGAGTTAATAAATGCTTACTGAATTAAATTGAACTGAATTCCTAGCAATGCACTAACTGAGTTTTAAAGAATTTATAGTCTAGATGGGAATCTAGAGTATCTGGCAGGAAGCAGAGAACAAGTAAGTGGCAAAATATGTGATGTGGACATAGCAGTATAGTAGTATTTGCTCAGCGGAAGAGGAAAAGGAAGGGGGGAGAGAAAGCGGATGCGTGGTCAGGAAGTCAGAGAAGAGTTCAAACCAAAGAGCTCAAAATACAAGGCTTCTCTTCTAAGGCATTTCACATTGGTTCTCCAAATGGAAAGATTGGTTCAGGCTCTCATGCTTGAAAACAGTCTTCTGTTTTGACTAATGCTTCATTATTACATTTAAGGCCTTGTTTTGAATACTCATTTTACAAACCACTTAAAAATAAAAGGGAAAGTCCATTTGGCTCCTGGGAGCTCCCTTTTAGCTTGGGAGGCCCAAGTATCCTCATTCTGATTATTTGATTCTGCACGCAGTCAATAGCTTTTCAGGGTGTTTCCTCCTTGTGTCATACAGATAGCACCTTTCATGATATTTGACACAGTTAAAGAGTGAATATATCTGTAGCATCATTAACTTTTAACGGAGGTCATGGTGATAACAGTCTATCTACTTCTCAACAGGCTATTTAGGGATAATGAGGAGGCTTTATTTCAGAGCAAGTACCTGGGGTAGCAGGGTGGTAAGATTTGGGGAATGAAAGAAATTAAAGGAACATTAGCTACAAAAAGTGGATGAAAATGTCACAAAACCAAACTTCTGGAGACAGGCTAAAGGAAATGAGATTTACTCTAAAGAGGAAAAGTTGAAGGATAACTTCTTGAGTCCTCAACATAGCTGGTCATTGTTTTTAACTAATTAAGCCACTAAATAACTATCTATATGGACTTGGGCATGAATAAGGGCATCTAGGTGGCCAGTCCTGAAGTCAGGAGGGCCTGAGTTTAAATCTGGCCTCAGATACTAGCTATGTGGCTCTGGGCAAAGTCACTTAACCCTGTTTGCCTCAGTTTCCTCATCTGTAAAATGAGCTGGAGAAGGAAATGGCAAACCAGTCCAGTATCTTTGCCAAGAAAACCCCAAACGGGATCATGAAGAGTTGGACATGACTGAAACTACTGAACAACAACACAGACTTGGGCAAGTTGTCCCGTCTCTCTAGGCATAGATTCCTTAACTGTAAAATAATTAAAATAGTTAACATTTATATAGATACTTCAGGTTTGTCAGGAGCTTTATTTGTAAGAGAAGTTCCTCAATGCTTATCTATTTGAGCCTTGAATAACCTGAAATTTTAACTGAAAGCTTAACATACACACACACACACACACACACACACACACACACACACTCATATAATATGCATATATATGAATACATACACAAATCTCTTACATGTACCTAGTAACTTACATGTTGTTTCTCCCATTTGAATATGAGCATCTTGAGGGCAAAGACTTTTTTTGCCTTTTCTTTGCATATCCCTAACACAGACTGAAAAAATAAGGAAGAGCACCAGGGGGCAACCACCAAGGGGTGCTCCTAAGAAGTCACAGGGAGAAGGCAATATGGTAGCCACTATGGGATATGGAAGCAAACAGGGTGGTGGTGGTGGTGGTAACTTTGTGCCTTTGTTGCTGGGTCAGTGGCCAAGAGACTTCAATCACGATGACACTGTCTTCATGCTAAGTGGCTTCAACCACAGAGTGGGGGCTGAGACACCAAAGAGGCTCCTGGAGCAGTTCAGTCAGTTAATAAGTATTTACTAAGTACTGTGCCAGGCATCATCGCTACCCTCATCACCATGCTGCTGATGTAAGCCCTGACTGACACCACCTCCCTCAGCTTCCTCTCTCCTCTGACTGGAGGGCTGGAGGATGAGTACCAAACTCCACCTACTGCCTTGAAAAGGGCAGAAACTGGACTTTGGGGCTCACTCCACTGCATCTGCTGCTCTGCCATGGAACAAAGTGACCCCCTTCCCCATCTCCACTCTGCTTTCCTCCCTCCTTTGTTAAGTAGTCTCCCGGTCCCCCCATTATACTGTAAGCTCCTTGAGGACAGAGATTGTTTTTCTTTTTATTAATTGTATCCCTAGCACTTTGCACAGTGTTTGGTACTAGTAGGTGCTTAATAAATGCATATTGGAAGAGTTAAGGATACAAAGATAAAAACCAGATTTTTTTAAAATTTAAATTTAAAAAATTTTAAATAAAAAAAATTCTTTTTAAAGTTCCTACCCTGAAGGAGTTTCCATTTTTCTAGTTATTTTGACAATGGAGTCCAAGTAGTGACTGTCAAAAAACTTGAACAGGAGGCCCCAGCCGTAGTAGCTAGTGATACTCATAGTTGTCATTTGCGCAGTAATGGTGGGGTAGGGTGGTGAGTAGGGTTGTCCAATTAGCTGGATTTGCATATTCCTCACCATTCTACTATTGAGTCATGGCCTGGGTATAATAAGTACTCCTTCTCTGTCCCAGGATATTGTATCAACAGATATGTAATTCTATTTTTTTTTCAGCTCTGAACCCCATGCCAGAGACAGTATTCTGGCAAAACCTCTCATTGTTAGATCAAGGAAATCCAGGATTACTTCTGTGGGCTGGATAGTGGTTGCTAGTGTTGGGGGTGGAGGAGGTTTTAGCAACACAGCGTCTGTCTGCCCACATAGTCCTTGTTCCCAGTAGGTCCGAATCACCAGAGTCCCTGCTTCTCTCTTTATTGTGGCTGCCTCTGCCCACACGTCTGTTCTTCTAGCTCCATATGGTTTCTCAAGGTTCTGCCTGTTTCTTCAGAGGCCTGGCTCCTCTTAGAGTTTTCTCCTTTGCCTCTAATGAATGAAATGACTTTCGAAAGTCACCTGGGGGAACAGCCATTCATTTTTTGTTCTATGGCATTATTACTTTTCCAATTCACTCAAGGCACTTGTTCATACTGACCTTTTCTTATTGGTCCCACTTGATCCTTTTTCTGTGAGGAGGTATCATGCTTTCTAGGACCAATTCCTTTATATTCACAAACAGCTAAAATCTCATTTGGGCTACACAACAATTTTGTGACCTGGGTACTACAGCTATTATTATCCCCTTTTTACAGATGAGAAAACTGAGGCTTACAGAATTTAAGCTACCTGCTCATGGTCACATAGCCACTAAGTGTCAGAGGCAGGACTACAATTCAAGTCTGTCCTGACTTTAGGTCTAGTGTCCTTTGCAGTACACCACACTATCTCTGAATAGAGGACACATGCTGGGTGTCAAAGCTCATTGGCTGTTCCTGGCTCATTGACTGACTTTCAGGAGATCGGTTTCCACCGTTGCTCAGTTTTCTCCTTTCTACATTAGAATAATAACCTTCCATTATCCCCACTGGGGGATTAGAGGGAAGGCTGGGAGAATTAAGTATCGGATAAATTTCTGAAGATGTGAGGTGGAAGGTTTATTTGAGCAGCAGAATGAGATGAAAATATATACACACTGCAGATTCATAGGTATGCCTCATAAACATCAGCTTACCACTGAGCTAAAATTAATGAGCCTGTATATAAAGCACTGCAGAACAAAATATATTCCTGATGACAATTTTACTTAATTACATTAGAAGTATCTCTGATTACTCCTTCTTAATTGCTACTTACAGTCTGAAGAACTTTGATGGAAATTTCCAGGGAACAGTTTACATAATTATTAAAATAAAACTAGTGTTTACAATGCCATTAAAACCATCATGGCAGCCAGTCACCAACCAAGTACCTACTGGATGCCCTGTTGGAGGAGCCATTGAGCCATGAACACACACACACACACACACACACACACACACACACACACACACACAAGCTTACAATCTGATAGAGACAGCAAAATATTAAGAAGGCCTAAAAGCTTCTATTTATATTCCCAGTGCTTAGCACATAGTAAGCACTAAATCAGAGGCACGAAGTCCACAATACCCTTAGTGTGGCCTGAACCAGCTTAAAATGTAACTGGGAAATATTTAACAGAATAAATAAAAATATGTACATAGAGAGCATTACATTTAAAAACTAAATTAATTTGGGTTCCATAAGGGATCATTCTGTAGGAATTAGTGGCCCCTATTTCTATTTAAGTTTGACACAACTGCACTAAATAAAGGCCCTCTCTAGCTAGCTAGTAGAGATCATTGGTGTGGAGCACATTCCTTTCTTACCACTTTCTTTTTCTGGGTTAAAGAAAGGTGTTGGAAGGAGGCAAAAAGACAAAAAAAAAGATAGGTTGGAAGGAAAAACATTGTTAACAATCATAACTGTGAATGGGATGCATTAACCCATAAACAAACATAATTGAATCATAAATGTTCACACAGAGCTTAAAATAAGGGACTGGAAAAAAAATCCATTATGCTCCAAGCAAACAAAAAAATATAATAATAAAATATAATAATAATAAAATAAATATATAATAATATAATATATAATATATAATATAAAAATAATAAAATAATAAAATAATAAAATAAGATAAAATAAGATAATAATAAAAATATAATTGATTAAAAGAGATAAGTAGGGGAACTACATTATGGTTAAAGGCAATGGATTAATATTAATACATAATACAGACGCACTGAATAACATAGTATCTATATACCTAGAGAAATAGTTAATATATAATATAATAACTATAATAGCTAGGGTCTTCAATATACTTCTCTCAGACCTAGAAAATTTAACTAAATAATAAACAAGAAAGTAGTTAAGGTCTTGAATAGGACTTTGAAACATTTAGATATAATAGATTTCTGGTGATTACTAATGGAAATAGAAAGGAGTAGGCATATCTGCAGCCATGTACAGCTGAAAAATGGAATACATTACAAAAACTGAATATATTAATACATAAGCACCTTATAGACAAATGCAGAAATATTAAATGCATTCTTTACAGACCACAATGTGATAAAAAAAATTATGTTCTATAAAGGGCCTTTGAAGCCAGTAATAAAAATTAATTGGAGACTACCTTAATCATAAAGAATTGCTGGATAAAAGAACAAATCATAGAAAAATTAGAAAATTTCATCTAATAAAATGACAATGATGAGAAAACATACTAAAAATTGGGATGTAGCCAAAGCAGTCCTTAAGAGAAAGTTTATATCTGAAGGTACTTTCATTTACAAAAGAAAGAGATCAATGATTTGATTATGCAGTTAAAAAACTAGTAAGGAAACAAATCACACCCCCTGAATTGAGCACTAAAATAGAAATTATGAAAATCAAATAAGAGATTGACAGTATTGAAACCAAAAAAACTAAAACATTAAATTGATAAAAATGGGAGTTCCTTAAGAGAAGAGGTCTGTGGTATATGATAAAGAACCTATATAATTGGATTGGAAAAACAATTTCATCTGTATTTCAATGTAATTGATTTTGTTTCTAGTCCTATGCATTTTATTTTAGGCACTTAAGAAAGTCATTTTGAAGGGGGCAACTAGGTGGCGCAGTGGACAGAGCACTGGCCCTGAAGTCAGGATGACCTGAGTTCAAATCCAGCCTCAGACCAAACACTTGACATTTACTAGTTGTGTGACCCTGGGCAAGTCACTTAATCCCAAATGCCTTAAAAAAAAGTCATTTTGAGAAGGGATCCATAAAAATAAAATACACTTTGACCAGGTTGGATTTATAATAGGTTGGTTCAATACTACAATCAATATCAAGTTCAATATAAATATAATACATAATATATTTGTGCTATATAATTAAGAAAAACTATAAATTCTATATATCCATACATGTGGGAAAAGTTTTTGACAAAGTGCCTCACCTATTTATGTTAAAAACACTAAAAAACATAGGAATAAATGGACTTTTCCTGAATATGATAAGTAGTATCTTTCTAAAACTTAGGGCTATCTTTATATTTAATAGGGATAAACTACAGGCCCTTCCTATAAGATCAGAGATAAAGCAAGGATGTCCATTATTGCCATTTTAAAAAAATATGGCGCTAGAAATGATAAATAGATCAATAAGACAAAAAAAGAAACAAAATCATTATTTTTTTCAGGTGATGTGATGCTCTACTTACAGAACCCTAAAAATCAAATAAAAAATAATTGAAACAATAATTTCATCAAAATAGCAGGATATAAAATAAATATAAAACATTATAATTTCTGCATATTTCCACCAAAAACAAGAAGGAACAGAAAGATAACGGTGCATTCAAAAACCTTCAGAATGTATAAAATATTTGGAAGTTTACTCACTAAGGAAAGCATAAGAACTATATGAATGTAGCTACAAAACATTGTTTAAAGAAATAAAGATAGGCCTTAATAATTGGAGAGACATTAATTGTTCATCATTGGACTTTGCCAAAATTTTTTAAATGGCAACACTATCTAAGTTAATTTATTCATGTAGTGTTATACTAATCAAATTAACACGGGATTAATTTATAGAGCTAGAAAAATAATAATGATATTCATATGAAGGAAAAAGGACACTAATATTAAGGGAAATAATTTTTAAAAGTAGAATATAATGAGGCCTATCTGTATTAGACCTTAACCTCATTACTCAAAAAGCAGTTACCATTAGAATTATTTGGAACTGGTTAAAGACTAAGGAAGTCAATCAGTGGAATAGATTATTTATGCATCATATAAAAACAAATAAGCATAGTAATATGGTGTTTAATCAACCCAAGGACCCCAGCTACTGAAGTAAAGAGTCACTATTTGACACACCTCTTAGTAAAACTGGAAAAAAAAATGGCAGAAATTAGGTCTAGGCCAACATCTCACATCATGTACACAGGATAAGTTCCAAAAAGAAACATAACTTAGATATGACAGGTCACACCAGAAAAAAAAAATTCGAGGAGGAAGGAAGTATCATTTACAACTATAGATAAAGGAACCAAACAAAGTATACAGAGTGATGCAGAAGATCAGTAGGTAATTTTGATGATATATAAGGTTTTTTTAAAATTAATGCAGTTAAAATTAGAAGGGAAAAGTTAACTAGAAAACAACATTTGTAGCAAGTTTCTCTGAAAATGGTTTGTTATGCAAGATATATATGGAACTGATTCAAATATATAAGAACAAGAACCATTCTCCAGTAGATAAATGATCTAAGGATATGAATAAAGATGTTCACAAAAGAAGAAAGCTATCAACAGACATGAAAAAATGTTCCAAACTACCAATAATTAGAGAAATGCAAATTAAAACACCTCAGGTTATATCTCCCTCCTATCACATTGAGAAAATGACAAAAAGGAAAATGACAGCTGTCGAAAGGGCTGTTCAAAAACAGACACACTAATATACTGTTGGTAGAACTATGAATTAGTCCAGCCATTCTGGAAAGCAATCTGCAATTATACCCCAAAAGTGACTACACTGTGCATACCCTTTGACTCTGTGATGTCATTAGTAAGCATATGCTACAATAACATCAAAGAAATAGTAAAATGTACAAAAAGACCCACATACACAAAAATATTTACAGCAGCTCTTCTTGTCTTGGCAAAGAATTTGAAAGTAAGAAAATGTCCATCTATTCAGGAATTGCTGGACAACTTATGCTAAATACATGTGATAGAATATTACTGCATCATAAGAAATGATGAAAGAGGTGGTTTTAGAAAAACCGGAGTCGTCTGGTATGAACAAATGGAGAGTGAAGTGAGCAGAACATGGAGAAATAAAGCAAGGTCAACATGAAAGCAAATCTGAACATGAATTCAGAACACGTTAATTACAACCACTTAAGAACGGGGAAACAGAACAAGCAGGAATGCACCAAGAACCCTGCTGGGGACTTGGAGGGAGTGCCTGAAAAATTGTTATGATTTGTACAGTGAAATTAATTTAAACGCAAGTTTGTTCACATTGATGTTCAAGTTTTTAACAATCTTTTTGACTTAAAAAGAGTTCCTCCTACTCCCTAGAAAGAAAGGAAAAGAAAAGCTTTTACAGTGTGATGCAGACAAAAACAGATTGCTGTAGTATAACCCGAGAGGGCTAGTAACAAGGAGTTTTGGCTAAATGGGAAAAAGAGACTGCATTGCCAATAGTATGCATGAAGGTGTGAACTCATATTTACATGGACTGAAAATCTTGGTGAGGGATTATCCAATATTAATTTAGTTATTTTCACATGTTCCGCAGTGTTCAAAGACTAGGGCATCAGTTTCCATGGGTTACCGACCCCCAGTTAAGAAAGGGTAAGAATCTAAGCTTTTGCACATTCAACTTTTTTCATTTCCTAAATAAGAAAAAAAGACTTTGAGCTGGAAGTAGCCTTAGAGATCTTCTTTCATTTTATAGTCCATCTCTTTCATTTTATAAATAATAATGATGATATTACATAGTGATGATTGATGATTTTATATAGTGCTTTAAGATTTGCAAGATGCTTTACATATTTTAACTCATTTAATCTTCACAGCAAACCTATAAAATAGGTAATATTATTGTCCCCATTTTACAGTTGAGGAGACTGAGGCATATAATGGTTAAGTGACTTGCCCAGGGTGACAAAGCTAGTAAGTCTCTGAAGTAGGATTTGAACTCAGGTCTTCCTGACTCCAAGTTTCATACCCTATTTAATAGCTACTGAGGGTAAGTGATTTGTCCAAAGACATATAGCTAGTAAATGGCAGTGTTGGGATTGGGAGTCCAAATATCCACAGCTGTTTCCATACCCTAGGGGTCCTGTCTGTGATGGGAATAATGATAAGGACCATTGATGTCAAGAAGATAAACACCATTCTTCTTGACAGGGAAGTCCCTTGAAGTTCTTCAGAAGTAATCTGCATAAAATCAGAGTTAGATGTTGCTAAAACAAGTATTGGAAAAGTGGAAAAATCCAATTAACAAGCTCCCACCTCTAGGCCCCACTGCCTATATTTTCCAAAATGTGTCCTCAGAACACTGTTTGGTGTGATGTGAATAAAAATACTTCCAGACGTACCAGTATCTCTGATCTCACCAAATTGGTCCTTCCTCCACTAAAGCAGTTTGCATCCCATTCATGTTCTGCAATCTTATATTAACATTATATTTTAAGTCCCAAAGTCTCTCCAAGTTAGTTTGAGAAATAAGAGTTTTTCACAATTGTCAATCACCCAGGTAGAACAAGTAATCTTAGAACACATACATTTTTGAACCACATTAATAAGCTGGCTTAGTGACATGCAGAGAAGTTAGGTCTCTTGGGGAAAAATGAACAAATGTACTCACCCTTTGGAGGCAAACAAAAAGAACTAAGACATCAACATCAAATTATAAAACAACTCCAAGAGGATTCTGTCTAAACACACAGTTGTACAGCCTCAACGTTAGCCATCTAATAGACACACAGATTCTCTCTGCTCCACTGAACAGACACCTGCATCCTTTGGTGCCAGTTACATGTGAAAACAACCGTTTAGCTTATTCAGAAATAGCAGAGTTAATTTCAAAGTATTTGTCGCCCATCGACTTCTGCAGTGAAGCTGAGCCAATACAGTCAAGAGTTCCTGGCATCTTCTCCTGTAAAAAAGCCTTTGAGGCCCCAGCAATTCACGGCAAAATACACAGTCTTCCATTCTCATTCAAACAGTCCATCTGGGTATTTAAAAGAACTGCTATCTGCTGCAGCTCAATGATCACAGAAAATCCCTTTTAGGAACATCTGAGCTTAACCTGGGATTTTCAGCACTTTCTGTTCTTCATGTATCACTTTCTCTTGGGGCCTAATTTCTGAAATCACAGGGAACACAGTCTAATTTCAAATGGAAGGAAATCAAGAACTTAGCAAAAGGTTCTCTACAGACAAATAAAAGCCCATTGAAGTCTGGTGTCATGATACCAAGTCACCAATTTAGAATTGAAAAAAAAAAAGGAGGTATGCCATGATTTATTTTATATGTTTTAGAAGTTTACAGGTTAAGTTCTTCTTCCTCTTCCCAGCTCCCCATAAAGCAGTGCTTTGTTCCTTTAACTATCAATTCTTGATCTTTTCATTTCATGAAAGTCATCAGCGCTTTCCATCTGACTTACAACTGAAATTTCCCATACATGTGTGGTCACTCAAATGGGAGCTCCTTAAGAGAAGGGGTCTATGATATATGACAGAGAATCTATATACTTGGATTGGAAAAAGGTTTCATCTTTATTTCAACATAATTGGCTTTGTTTGTAATCCTATGCATTTTATTTTAGGCACTTAAGAAAATCATTTTGACAAGGGATCCATAAGGCTTGTGCCTGACCTGTGGTAGAGCCTTTCAAGCTTGCTTGACTTGATCGGCCACAGTTAGACACTCTGTACATCGACCCTGACATCATGATGTCACTTTGGTTCTCTTCACTTACAAAGGACAACAATGCACCAGACTTCCAAAGGTTCTCCATGATAAAAAAAAAAAGAATAAGAAATCCTGATCTATGTAAATTATAGAGTCCCACTGTTGTTTTAGGGGTTACCACTACCAAATGCATGTTGGAAGTGCTGTAGTTCTGGTCTCTCTGCAGGCATCAATATGACATATGTCCAGAATTTCACGGTTAGAAGGGACCTCATCAGTTTTCTAGTCCAAGCCAAACCTGAAGAGGAATCCTTTGTACCCTATACTGACAAGTAATTATCAGGTCCTACCTAAAGACCCCAGAGGATCAGGAACTCACCGATTTCTCAGGAAGTTCTCAGGAAGTTTTCAGCTCTAAGTACTGGGAAGGTTTCCCCTACAGTGAGCCAATACAGACACCCCTCAGCACCTCCATGCACTGCTCATAGCTTTTTCTCCTTCTGGGGCAAAGTGAAATAAGCTTAATCCCTTTTCCATGAGACAGCTTTTCAAATCTTGAAGACAGCTATTCCCACCTCTCTTCTTCACTTCTTCAGGCCAAAAATCTTTAGTTCCTTTAACTGATCCCCACATGGGTTGGTTCCCCTTCCCCTAACAATCTTGGTTTTCCTTCTCTGGATGCATCCCAGTCTGTTAATACCCTTCCTAAAGCTAGCTGCCCCAAATTGAACACCACAATTCAGAGGTGGTCTGACTGGGGCAAAGTATGGCAGGGGGTTCTTCCACTGTTCTGAAAATAAACTACACTTCTCCTAAAGCAACCCAAGGCTGCATTTACTTTGGGGTCAGGGTGGGGGACTACCATGGCACATGGTCGACTCATTTAGTTTGTAGGTCACTAAAAGCTCCAGAGGCTTTTCCATAGGTACTATTGTCTATAGTCACGTTGTCTTTTCCTCCTCCCACCCTGTCCTCATGCAGTTAATTTTCTGAAACCACGTGGAGGAACTTAACATTTGTCATTCTTAAAATTCATTTCAATAGATGTAGCATATTGGTGACATGGCAGACAGAGTGCCAGGCCTACAGTCAAGAAGACCTTAGTCCAAATTTGACTTCAGATACTTTCTAGCTATGTGAGCCTGGGCAAGTCAGTTAACCTCTGCTTCAGTTTTCTCAACTGTAAAGTGGGGATAAAAACAACACCTACCTCTCAGGGTTATTATGAAGATCATATGAAATAATATTTGTAAAGTACTTAGCACAGTTGTGTTCTAGGCACATAGCAAGTACTACATAAATGTTAATTATGTTACTGTTAATTGTTATCATTATAGCCCATTGTTCTTACTTGTTAAGCTCTTTTTAAGAGTCCATTCTGTCATCCAAGTGGCTGACAATATCTCCCAGTTTTGTGTTATCCCTATCCGATAAATAGTTCTATGGTTTCTTCCAAGTCAAGAATCAGGGATGAGAAACCCGCGGCCTCGATGGGAAGCCTTCTAGGTCCTTGGGTGCAGCCTTTTGACTAAGTCCAAGTTTTACAGAACAAATCCTTTTATCAAAGGGATTTGTTTGGTGAAGTTTGGATTCTGTTAAAGGGCCACACGTGGCCTCAAGGCTGCAGGTTCCCCATCCCTGTGAGTCCAACCCATGTCTATATTGTTTACAAAGCATGGGGAAACTTGAGGTTGCTCATACTGTCAGAATGTATGCTTTTTTTTTAGAGCGCAAAAATATTCATTTCTTAGTTTTCAACTAAATAGTTCAAAAAACATTTATTTTTTAGTTTACAACTTGTAATCCCAGTGCCTTGCGCAGTGTTTGGTATATCGTAGGCCCTTAATAAATACTCGGTGGTTGACTGGCTCATGTAGGCTCCAGTTCACGGCTGTCACTACTAAATAATTCTTGTCCCCATGGTTTCCTTATGCTTTATCACAATCCCTCAAGGAACCCTAAATTTCAGCTTTGTAAATATCATCAAATAATTAAGATCAAATGGCTCTTTGACTGTGATCACTTTGGATGCAAACATTACGCATTACGAAAATTAAATACCCTCTGAAAATGAGTAATAGAACTTGATCCCAAATCAAAGCAGAAGACAATGTTATTAATAGGAGGACAGTCAAGGTAACTCAGGGCTAACCATAGGAAGAGAAGAGAGGCAGGTAGGAAGGAAGCAGCAGTCTCTCTTCAGCAGTTGTTCAGTCATGTTGGATTCTCTGTGATCCCATTTGGGATTTTCTTGGCAGATATCCTGGAGTGCTTTGCCATTTCCTTCTTCAGCTCATTTTATAGATGAGGAAACTAAGGCACACAGAGTTAAGTGACTTGTCCAGGGTCACACAGCTAGTAAGTGTCTGAGGCTGGATTTGAACTCAGGAAGATGAATCATCCTGACTTCAGGACTAGCACTCCATCCACTGCACCCCTGGCTGCCCACTGTTCATCAGGCCACTAGTCAAATTTGTAGACAAGAATGCAATGTAAAGTTAAATCATTTAGTTTTCTGTCATAGGAACCTTCAGATCTGCTACATTCTTTTTTTTTTTTTTTGGTAAGGCAATCAGGGTTAAGTGACTTGTCTAGGGTCGCACAGCTAGTAAGTGTCAAGTGTCTGAGGCCAAATTTGAACTCAGGTGCTCCTGACTCCAGGGCCAGTGCTGTATCCACTGTGCCACCTGGCTGTCCCTAGAGTTCCTAATTCTTTAGGCCCACAAAATCTTCCTCCTAAATTGCCACAGTTGCAAAAATATTATAACATTATGAGCCTAAAGAAACATGCTGCTAGGGTTACTGGTAAATTAGCATCAGTGAGTGTTTTGATATTTCAATTCTACTCATCCTAACAGGAATTTTTATATCCAATAATTAATTGTTTTCTATGGTAGCGCTTAACCAATTTATTAGAGGTAGCCGTGTGCTGTTGTTCAGTTATGTCCAATTCTTTGTGAACCTGTGGGCTATATCATGCCAATACTGTCCATGAGGTTTTCATGGCAGATACTGGAGTGGTTTACCATTTCCTTCTCCAGCTCATTTTTTTTTTAACAAATGAGAAACTGAGGAAAACAAGGTTAAGTGACTTGCCCAAGGTCACACAGCTAGTAAATATCTGAGACCAAATTTGAACTCAGGAAGATGAGTCTTCCTGACTCTAGGCCCACCTAGCTACCTCAGATGTAGTCATGTTTGTATCCAATATCAGCAAGTTAAAGAACACTGCTAATACTTAGAGATGCTGTTAGAGACTAGTATTCAAAGCTTATTATTTTATTCTTTGTTTATTTGGCTAGCTTCCCATTTTCTCCAAAAGTTAAGTGGGCATACAGTATCATTCAATGACATTGCTGTGTGACTGTAGTCTCATATATGGGTTTAGCTCAGCCAGGAATTTCCAGGTTCATTTGAAACTCTGCACCCAGCAAATGAAAGGTGCCAGCTCATTAGTCATAGATGTATGTTAACACTGATTCTTGATTCCGGAGGCCTGATGAAGCATGTTACCCACTGACAGAGTGTTGATAGACTTAATATACAAAATGAGATATACGTTTTCAAACATGGCCAACATAACAATCTGTTTTGCTTGACTCTGCATCTTTTCACATGGGTTTTTCTTTTTCTTTTTCTCAATAAGGGTGGAAGAGGTAGGGAGAGAAAATAAATGTTTATAAATGAAAAAAAATGTAAAACAAAACCAATGAGTCAATTTCTTTCTTTGCTACTCTTTCAATTTCTTCCATATGTGGATTATTAAGGGTTGTGGTTTCCAACCCAAAAGGGCAAGATGTGGTATAAGGAAATTAGAGACCTAATACAAGATGAGAATCAATTGTTCGGTATCTGAAAAACAGTCAGATTTCTTTTGCAAACTTTGCCTGATGTACTAGGAGTCTTGTCAGAGGAGCAATAGATTAATTTAGGATTCCTGCCAGATGCTGATGGCCCTCAATACTCTGCCCCATGAATTATATTTATTGGGGATTGGCAACGATTTTTTTAATAAGAGATTTGTCTGCATGACTGAAAACTTGTAAACTGCATGAGGACAGTGACAGAGTCTAATCTATCTTTGGATTCCTCTCTACGAAGCACTGAGGACAGAGGTCTACATATCATAAATGCTTAATACATAGTGTTTGAACTGAATGGAATTTAAGAGGATGCAAATCTTTTTGCACCCTCGCTGCATCTTTGAATGTCTCCCTTTACTCATACCACACTCTAAGTGGGGTAGAGTAGGGATAGGAAAGGAAAGGATCTATGATTTTGTTGGTATAGAGAAAGTCCCTCTACCATTGCAGGTTGGCAACTTCTTTGTAACCTATAATATTAGTTGCCTGGTGCACTGGAATATTAAGTGACTTGCCCAGGGTCCTAAACCCAATGTGTCAGAGGTGGGAATTCTGTCTCTCTATCACACACACACACACACACACACACACACACACAGAGCTGGGAAAAACAAGGAGGATCAGATGATGGGGCCTAAATATCACCAGGAGCTGGAATGGAAAGCTAATAGCTTTCCATTAGAAGTTACTTATCCTTCTCTTGTTGATACAGGCTATCAGGAAAAGGAATTAAAACTGTGATATGGATGAAAGTCCAGTAGGGTAGTCTCCATTGACACTTTCAGCTGTTATCAGTCATTTGCACTTTAGTGGGAACAAATATAACGTTTTGTTTTTGTTGGTTTTTTTTTTTTTTTTGGAGATCAAGCTTTGTTAGGAGAAAGCATAAAGACTGATACTTGAATTGGGAAGACTCTCAATCCATTAAGGAGGAAGAAAAGGGAAGTTTTGCCTCCTTCACAACTCTGCTCACCATGGATGACAATCTTTCATAAAAGCACTCTAGTCTCTTAGGTTCATGCCATTTTCTGGGCTGAACTGGGTCTTTTCCAGGGGGATCACTTATATCAACACTGGGAATAGGGATATTAGCCCAAGTCAATGAGATCCTGTTACTTTTCCCCTGGACTCTAGCGGTTGGTCTCCTTACTTCAAATTTTCTACTTTTCAGTTCACAGCTGCGAGAGTGGTCTCCTTAGGACTCACGTCTGACCATGTCACTCCCCTGCTCAAGAATCTTCACAGGCTCCTTACTGCTTAAAGGATAAAATAAAAATTCTTTAAAATGGAATTTAAAGTATATCACAATCTAGCTCCACTCTATCTTTTCAGACACATTTCACACTTTCCTTCATGAACTCTACATTCTTATCCAACACCTATCTGCTGCTTTCTAACCACACTATTCCAACTCTTGTTTCCATGTCTTTGCACAGACAATCTCAACATGGGTGGAATTTATTTCTCTCCCCCCCCACACCCCCATCTAGAGTCTACTCCCTCCTCCCTTCTGCTTTTTAGAATACTTAGCTTCCTTGAATTCTGAGTTCAGCGGACACCTAAGGCAAACCTTTTATCTCCTATTGTTAGTACTCTCTCCCTCCTCAAAGCCTCTCTTAAAAACATATTGATGCCATTTGTTTTTCTATCATATTCATTTCCAAACATAGCCTTCTCTCTCCTATCCAGAGAATAATCCCTTGTAACAAAGATTTTTAAAGTCAGAGAAAAAAAATTGGCAAAACTGGGGAATGACTGTTGGTCTTACACACTTGTGTTAGATCCCTAAATACCTTGAATATCAGAACATTATCAGAGATATTTGATGCAAAGATTTTCCCCAAGCAAAAGGTTTCTCACCTACATTTATTTAGTCTGTGCGATTTCATATAATCTCCGTTATCTATTTTCTCTCTTGTGATCTTCTTTATTTCCTTTGGTTAAGAATTCTTCCCCCTGGCCATTAGTTGTGAAATGTACCTAATCATATTCTTTTAATTTTAAGCTTACTGTGGTATATGGTGTAAGTTGCTGGTCTAAACCTAATTGCTGCCAAATTGCTTTCCAGTTTTCTCTGTAGTTCTTGTTAAAAAAAAAAAGCAACTCCTTAAATTATGTTGCACTTCCTTAGATAAGCACAAATTTTGTGTACTTCCTTAGAACAATGAGTAGAGAAGAGATAGATAGAGTCAATATCATAGAGGTAGAATTGATAACTTGGCAACTGACTGGCTATAGGTAAGAGTAAAGGCATTCTTTCAGGGGTATGATTTTTTATCACCACTGCCACAACCCTAGGCTCAATGAGCAGCAACCCACCTGAAGATCTGGGCTGCTATTTTAAGCAGGGATGGCGGCAGTCCTTCCAAGGTCTGTCCTGAAGCCTACCAAACAGACCTAAGAGACTTAAAACACCCAAACCGTGGCTAAAAAGAAACTATGCACATTGAGCAAAACCTAACCCAAACACAAGGAGTTGCCAGCACAATGTGGGGCACATAATAAGTGTTCAACATATAACTGCCAAATTTAACTTAACAGAACTGGTTGGTCTGTAATATTAATAAATAGCTGTAATGCAAGACTCCATAGTCTTTTTAACTTACTGCTTTTTGTCTCGCAGGTGCTTAATTTTTGTTGTTGTTATTGAATTACTTTTAATTGGTCCCTACTCTTCAAAACCATATTAGAACTACGAATTGCCCAAGAAAACCTATTCCCACATATGCAGCTCTCAAAGTAGGCTATATCCTTTGCTTGCTAATGCATGAGATGTCACTATGATTTTGTCTTGATTTCAAATGTAAGGGAAAGAGTCTCAAAGCTTAGACACAGTGTGTCATGTTAATGAAGGCAAGGGGACATGACTATCTCATGTATATCAATCTTTATTAGCATTTAAAATATATTAAAATATCAATAGAGTAAAAGCAGGGGTTTCATTTATCCATAGAAAGATTTGGTAAAATCACAGAAATGGAAATTTACATTAACCAATAATATATTAAAATTCTATCTAAATCAAAGACCCCAAGGAAACATAACAAATGCATATGCTTTAGAGATGATGTTTTTCCTCAAGTAACTGGTGTTGTTGACACTTCTATCCAAATAGATACGATATTAGAAAACCGTAATAGCTAGTTGCAAGTAGAGGGGGTGATAGTAGAACTTTATTATTTTTTCCCCTGATTTCTATGTCATTCCCCTTCTGCAAACATGGTGGAATTAATAATGTGAGCGCATTTGCCATTTCCTTGTGCATGGGCCCATCCGAAAAGAAGTGCCAATTATGGAGGATCTCATAGGATTCTGGTTTCAGGTATAATTACTTCTAGGTAAACATTAGCTTACAAAACATTTGAAAGTGGGAGACAATTCTTTTCAAGTCTCCTCCTTCTGATCATTCTTTTACGATGACATATCTCTAGCTTTAAAAAATACAATAGGCTCATCGTCCATTATAACACAGCTTTTGATTGCACAGATTACATACACAACAGGACAAGCCAGTCCCCTGAATGTGATCAGTTATACAGAGCAGAAGCCTGACATAACACAGCTCATCTATAAAGGCAGATTGTCAGCCAAAAGCAGTGTAATAAACAAATCTCAATGCTATACCATTTAAAATACTAGGGGACTGGATGATTGTCAGAGCTAGGCAGATGAGTGCTTCATTTTAAACTGCATAGGCCTGATTTTTGTGCTATCACATCATCACATCCCCCTTTAAAGGTCCCAAGAAGTCTTTAGTGAACAACCAAGAAATGGTCACTTAGAAAAAAGAGAGAATTAATGAATCATGAAAACATGTGCTTTTTTTTTTAAAAGCATTCACACTTTCCTGAGTAAAGTACACAAAAATCTCACAAGACATCTTTTTAAAGCACCAGGTCTTTGTCTCTTCCCTCCGTGTATCTCTTGCAGACTCATTACAGTCCAGATGGCAAATCTGAGCCAAGCTTGGATGTTCTGGTGAAAACATTAACAGTGTATTTATGAACACTGTTTTTCTAATATTTCACCACTTGAGGGTTTTTTTTTATGCCTGGGAGATGGGAAATGGCTTCTTTAATGGAATATAGGGAAAGAATAAAAATGAATGTATGTGTGGACATCTTTGGTCTGTCTGACGTGACAAGACTTTGCCAAAGAATAACAATGCTGAGGGACGTTTGAACGTGCCTAAAACTTTTTCAATTCTGGCACGTCGTCACCAAAATCTTTTCAATGTATAAAACTCAGAACATTTTTCAGTATGGACATGACCAGGTAAAACATGAAAAATCAAATTAATGTATTCCAGATTTTATTGCTTGAATAATCTAAGTTCAAGGTGTCCAGGAGAGGATGGTGCATCTATTCCCTGATGACTTTGCTGGAGGCAGAATCTGTTTCTCCGAGGTCCTGGGCATTCCTGAACATCAGGATGGAATTATAAATCTTCAACGCTGGGCCAAGTTTAATACGCATCACTTTGACTATATCTGTCTGGGTCAGAAGCAGGAAGGCTTTGCCATCAATCTGCTGCAAATAAAAAAAAAAAGGGCCTTGTCTTCATTCTTCTCCACACAGTACTTCTGATTCTCCTAGACTTTCTCTACAATGGCTTTGAGCCAGATAAGGTCAGGTGTCTCCTTATCCCTCTTCCTGTCCTACCCTCTTCCCACCTCAGCTTCTTTTAATGTGCTATCTTCCCCTTTAAAGAACATAAGCTCCTTGAGGGCATGGACTGTCTTTCTTTTTCCCCCCTCTTTCTATCCCCAGTGTTTAGCACAGTCCTGGCACATAGCAGACACTTAATAATAAATCACTTGCTTGTTGACTTAACCTTGTCACCAGTTTCTCACTTCAAACCCATCTGTCTACAACAAAAAGAGGCATTATCACATAGCAGAGAGAAAAATGGCTTTGGAGCCAGGAAAACAGGGCATATACAATGTGTGACCAAAGTCATTTAACTTCTCAATGACCTAGGCAACTAACACTATAAATTGTGGATAAATTGTGGCTATATGCATCAGTAAAGGGAGTTTCCATAGTAGGAGTTTCCTACCCTCATGAAATCACAGGGCTGGGCCTGGCTCAATACCATCACCACCACCCACACCACCACTACCACCAATAACTTCCGTATGGTCAAATATGTAGAGACTCAAACTCACCCTCACACAGGCCACTTAACCAGCCATGCCCTGATTTAGGAGATACAAGGCCAAGAAGGATTATGGTTTCTCTGAGCTAGTCCGTCAGAACTAATCTTTCCAATTAGTTTTTTTTTTTAATCATTTGAACATACACTTAAAAGTCGATTATTCCAATGCTGTTAAGTCACAACAGAGGGTGTACACTAATAATCCAGCCCATGAGGTAGGGGTGGGGATTACTATGGCTGCTCAAGCAGCTGGCATCTTGGGAAGGAGACAAGGTGCCTTTGCAAAGGCATAGCTATATACGACAGAGAAAAAGCTATACAAGACAACAACAAAAATTGTGACTATAATGACCAAGCTGGGCCCCGAAGACAAGAGATAGGGAGGCTACTGAAATACTTTTGCTGACATTTCTTACCTCTTTCTTGAAGTATCTGGAATGATCTTCACAGCCTGGAAGGCTTTGCACAAAATTTGCCACCTATAACACAAAACGAAAAACTTAATTTGAAACATGTGCATAGCAGGGGCTTAAAAGCTTAAATTCTATCTGTTCAAATTGATTGAATAAACTGAAATAATTTCTTAGGTCATAAGTGAATCACAGTATGGCTCAGCAAAGTACCTGGAACATGGTAAGTGCTTGAATGCGCTCTCTCTTTCTATGACTCTATTTCTCTCTCATAACCAATTTTATATCTGTGTACACATGCATATTTATATATTTCAAACTGTCAAAGACAAATTCTGGGACATCTCCTGATCACTCAATTCAACTCATTAACCACTTATTAAGTGCTAGTAATAGACAAGGTGCTACATTAGGCATTGAAAGTATAAAGATGAAAATAAAACAATTCCTGTCCTCGAGGTGAATGCTTGTGGGGGTAGGGAAGCAGTAACGACTAGGAGAATTAGGGAAGAAGGCACTGAAGAAGTGACACCCAAGCTCAGCATTTCAGGAACACAAGGAGAGGTGAATTCTAGGCAAAGAGGACAGTTTGTGCAAATGCAGAGCACCAAGCCTGGGACCTGGCTAATAGTCTGGGGTGTGCTGGTGCCAGCGTAGACTACTTTGATAGAGCTGATAGTTAAATTATAAACATGAAAATTTACACCTTGGAAATCAACCAATACTGAAAATCAGAGCTTGGCTTACTGTTTATCTAGACACAAGAAAGTATTGAAGAAAATGTTAATAATACAAATTACATTTTAAAGTGTGTAATGGGTACTCCCCTCCTCTTCCACAGCCTTGGTAGTAGTCCAGTAAGGCTAGAACACAGAAGAGTACAAAATAAGGTAGGAAAAGTAAGTAAGGAAAAGTAAGACTGGGGAAGGCCTTCAAGGACAGGCTCTTTGTATTTCTGTCTTATAGGCAATGAGAAGACATGGAAGGTTTTCTGAGTATTTGATTGGACCTATGCCTTAGGAAAAGTATTCTGACAGCTGTTTGGAGGATGTATTGGAGAAAGGAAAGATCAGAAGCAGGGGGACCAATTAGAAGTGAGAGGTCATGGGGCTTTAAGCCAGAATGTTGGCCATAGCAGCGAAGAGATGGAAACGGATGTGATAGTTATCATGGAGGGATGACGAACAAAACTCGGCAGCTGACTGACTATAAAGGAGAGGGAAGAGTTTAAGTGACTTGAGTCACTTAAGTGACCCCAGGTCACACAGGGTGGCAAGCCTCAGAGGCTCGTCTTAGCTCTCTAATTCCAGGGCCCAGTGTACTTTCTGGTCACTTTAGAGGAAGTAGTTTCAGTTGAGTGGTAGAGTGCAAAAGCAATGAGAAGTGAATGGGTGGAGAGGAAATGAAGGTAGAGGGTGTAAAGATAATTAATTCTTTCTAAGAGTTTGGCAGTGACAAGGAGGGAGATACAGGACAGTGGCTTGTAGGGTCAATTGAAGTTTGCTATGGGCATCTATGAAGGACACTGGACTTGATATTCAGACCTATTCAAGCAGCTACACACAGTTAATGGTTTTCTATATCTAGGTTAAAGTTCTACTAAAGATCTCTCTGTAGATTCAGGAAAAGAACATGTTTCCCAAGTGTCAGATCAAACAAAAGTGGAAAGTACAGATGTCCAGGAGCTTGTCCCTTGTACCACACAGGACCCTGACCCAGTGCAATTATTTTGTCTGATGCACAAAGAAAGTAGACTTTATTTAAAATGTCAGGAGAATATTTTCATAGTGAAATGAATAACTACCTCCTTACCCCCAGAAAGAGTTCCTGGGTGATTAAATAGTCAATTTTTAATCAGGCTAGAGGGCAATCAATACATTGATGGTCAGTGGTTTCTCAAGGCAACCAAAGACACAAAGGGAGACTCTGAATCACCTTAAATCCCTTCTGAAAGAGAACTCTTCTGACAAATGAAACTCAACCCTGATTGGCAGACATTTAATGAGAAGGTGGGCTAAAAGTCTTCAGCTCCTCCTAGTGAGAACATGGCTTGATCATGATACCCAGCCCAGTTCAGCAATCTGGACAGGTGAATCCATCTCCAATCAGACCACTCTGGCTGGTTTTCTATTTCATGAGCTGAGTAACCCTAAACTCTAATGGAGGGGTACAAGAAGGGGCTCTTTTCCCCAGGGTAAGAACTTGTCCAGATTGGATTCTGTTTACACTCTAAACAGAAGTTAGGTGTCCCAGTTGGGTGGCATACCCCCCAAGATTGAAGAGCATGTTCCTTGAGGGCTAAAGGTAATCTCAATCAGTCATGTCCTACAGAGACTGACTTTTTACAGGAGCTGGGCCTTAATGAGGAAATTGAGGAAAAAGTCCTGGATCCCAACTTAATAACTGGTTATTGATATAATAGTAAAATAATAATTTCTCTCAATAGGTTTGAGATTTGAAATTCCCAAAATCAACAGATTTTGGGAAATGGAGGCCCTGGCAGACTACAAGAGTTGTCAATGTCTCATCTGGTGGTCTGCTCAGTTCAGGTTATAGTTTTCCTGAGTCTGATTCCTGAGACCTAGATGTGAAACCTAGTCATGAAGAAAGATGAGCCTTTGGAGAAAAATAAATGTCAGTGTTCAGCAGGTTTTTTTCTCCTGGAAAAATTAAAAGGCAACAAAACTCTAGTATTTTCCTGTCCTCATCAAATGCCTGAGAAATCTCTAGAAAGGGCTGCTAGCTTCTCTGTGGCAGTGCCCTGCACGCGCAGGTGCTTAGTTCAGTTACTGAACTGAACCAAAACAACACATGGTAACTACTCACATGTGTGTGTGTGTGTGTGTGTGTGTGTATGTGTGTGTGTGTGTGTATGTGTGTGTGTGTGTATGTGTGTGTGTGTATGTGTGTGTGTGTATGTGTGTGTGTGTATGTGTGTGTGTGTGTATGTGTGTGTGTATGTGTGTGTGTGTGTATGTGTGTGTGTGTATGTGTATGTGTGTGTGTGTATGTGTGTGTGTGTATGTGTGTGTGTATGTGTGTGTGTGTATGTGTGTGTGTGTGTATGTGTGTGTGTATGTGTGTGTGTGTATGTGTGTGTGTATGTGTGTGTGTGTGTGTGTATGTGTGTGTGTGTGTGTATGTGTGTGTGTGTGTGTATGTGTGTGTGTGTGTATGTGTGTGTGTGTGTGTGTGTGTATGTGTGTGTGTGTATGTGTTTTAAGTCAAAGTTTGTCAGAGATAATTTATTCATATACACAGATTTCTGCTTGGAAAGAAATTCAGAATTCCTTAGGTTTTGGATTTACTTAAACAGAACAGTAATGTTCACGTCAGTGCACTTTTGGTGGGATATCTTCTAGCAACCTCTTCACCCTTGAGATCCTCCTCCATCTCTATGACCTGTTGGCTGGTTCCTCTCAGGGCATGCATTTTAAGGAGGAGGCTTAGGCTAAGTGTCTTTTATTCCTCTCCAAGCTGCACTCTTGATTCTTTACAGCAGAGGACTTTGTCTACAACGCCCCTTCCATCCCTCAAGCCAGGCACCTTCTTCCTGACTCCCTTTTATGTTTCTTGAGGCTGGGGCTTTCTGCTTGCATTCCTACTCCTCTCGCTTATTTAGCACAGGTCCTGGCACACACTAAGGGCTGACAAATGCTGGTTGACCTGACTTAAAATCACTCACTCCTTCTTTAACGGCTCCCATTTAAATCCGGTGGAAGGTCACGGTAAACAGGACAAATGCTCTCTAATAATCTTAGTTTCAGGAATCATGATCTTTCCCTGAAATTGATTGCCTTCTATTCAAAGATTCAAGTGACCCCGCAGGACTTCAGACTAAGACACCATCGTCATTTTCTCAATGGCTACAACACAACCAGTGCTTTGGTACTGTACACTTCTACATTCTCCCATTGTCATTCTGGGCACAAAATAATCTCATGCATGAGCCACGCTTCTAGGACAGCATTTTGTACTCTCTCTTCTCATTCTCTAGGCTGCACGTAATCAGCGGCAAGATACATGACTCGAGTTGGTTCATTATAAATTTGGAGCTCCCTGCTTTTTGCTTCAATACAGCAGATGCAGCAAAACAATGAAATAAAGAGAACTATTCCAGATGCTCAGGGTGTGTATCATGTGGCATTTAGGGTGGAAGCATTGCCTAGCATGATCCACTTTCATTTTTATCCAATCCAATTCAAGGCTATTCAATTCAACAAACATTTGTTTATTAGGCATCTACTCCATTCAGGGTGAGAGGCAGTGGCAGTAAGGGCAGACATTGGGGGAAACTCTGGGTTCCTCTACAGTTCACTAGCTAAGTGACTATGGACAAGTCACTAACCCAGGCAGCTCTCAATCTATATATTGTAGATATCAGTAGAGGGAATTAGGTGGCCCAGTGGAGAAAGCACTGGGCCTGGAGTCAAGAAGACCAGAGTTCAAATCTGACTTCAGACACGTACTGCGCTGTGACCTTGGACAAGTCACTTAATTTTTGTTTGCCTCCGTTTTCCTAATTTGTAAAATGGGAATTACAATAGTACCTACCTCCCAAGGTTGTTGTGAGGCTCAAATGAAATGATACTTGTTAAGTACCTGGCACACAGTATGTGTTATATAAATATTAGCTTTTATCATTTTTTATTATTTCTATAACAGGAGCTCCCCAAAAGGATAAAAATCACAGGTCCAGACCATATCAGTATTCCACCCACCAAAAAACTAACCAACAAACCCACGGAAGGCATTGTCCAACAGTCCCTACCCTTGAGGAATTTATATTGTAGTGACTCATGGAGGGGACACGATCTGAACATCAGCTTGTTTCCAGGGCGACCTCACTGGAAGCTCTGGCTTTTTTCAGTGGATACAAAAATCATGTTGGTTCAACAACCACTCTTGTCCTCTTTGTAAAAAAAATTCACTGATGCATACATAAGCTACAAGCTACCAGATCTACCAATCAAAGTACCAGAAGGATAATTTATAGAGCCAGACAAAATAACAACAAGATTGATTTGGAAAAATAAAAAGATCTAGAATATCAAAAGAAATAATGAAAAAGGAATGGAGACAGAATAGTACTTCTAGAACTAAAAGAATATTGTAAAGCAGTAATCATCAAAACTATATGGCAATCATTTAAAAAAAGGATATTAATAGAATATTAGAAAAGGAAAAATAAAAAAATAACTAAATTCAATAGCCCAGTGTTTAATAAATGTCAAAACATAAATTAACTAGGAAAAGTATGTGACAAGAATTGCTGGTAAGCTTGGAAAAAGTGTGGTAGAACACCATCTTATATCATATACAACAATCAACTAAAAATGGGTATGTGACATGAATATTAAAGATCATACCTAAAAAAAATCAGAAGATAACAAGATAGTTTTCACAGTTATGGGCAGGGAATGAATTTTTACGCAAAAAAGGGATGAAACTGATCACAAATGATAAAATAGAGCACTTTCATTGCATGAAATTAAAAGGTTCAATATGAACAAAATTAGTATAATTAGGATAAGAGGGGAAATGGTTAACTGGGATGGGGGAAACATATCAATGATCACTCACAAGAATCTGATATCCAAGATATTTAGGAAACTAACAGAAATACAGAATAACAAAAGTCATTGCTATATATAAATAGTTATATGAGATAAAAGGATACAAATGGTTCTCAAAAGAACTGCAAATTATTAACAACTGTATGGAAAAAAATGTTCCAAATTACTAATAGTAAGAGAAATGAAAATCAAAATAATTCTGAAATTTTACCTCACATTCAGCAAACAGGCAAAAATAACAAAAGATGTCAAAAGTCAATGAAGAAAAGGCTGTACAAAGATGGAGACAATAATGCACTGTTATTAGAGCACTGGTCAACTCTTCTGAATAATAATTTGGAATTATGTGAAGAAGATGACTAAAATATCCATATGCTTTGACCTAGAGATTCTAAGCAGGTCATTAAAAAAAAAAAAGATCGCATATATGACAAAATATTTATAGCAGCTTTTTTTGTAGTAGCAAAGAATGGGAAACAAAGTAGATGTTCATCAACTGGGGAATGGCTAAGCAAATTATGGTGCAAGCCTACAGGGGAATGTGCTGTTAAGAAATGAAAATATAATGAATACTGAAAAGCATGACTTATACGAACAGATGTAAAGCAAAGTAAGGCAAAGGACATACACAATGATTACAACAATGGGAACTGATCCTATTTCCTGAATAAATAAGATTTTTTTTCCTTTTCCAGGTGAACAAGAAGTAATGAACTGTCTTTTTGTAACCTATATTTAGCTTATCAATGGGGCAGCAAGGTGGCACAGTGAATAGAATGGTGGGTCTGAAGTCAGGAAGATTCATCTTCCTCAGTTCAAATCCAGTCTCAGACGCTTACTGTGTGACTCTGGACAAGTCTTTGCCTCAGTTGCCTCTTCTGTAAAATGAACAAGAGAAGGAAATGGCAAACCATTCCAGTATCTTTGTAAAGAAAATCTCAGTGGGGTCATGAAAAGTCAGACATGACCAACATTGACAAAATCTAGCTTATCAATACTTCCTTCTTAGAACTACTGAGCTGTCCCTTGAGTCCAGGCTGCAAAGGGATATGATTGGAAATCTAGAAAATTAAATCCAAAAAATTAAAATAATGCTGCTGAATCATAACGATCATGTTTGGCCCCAAAGAAAAGATATGAGAAAGCACCATTGCCCTTTTCTCTGCAAAAGATGGGAATTGTGGGTGTGGAATACATGCTGCATATAATATCAGACTTTTCTGATATGTCTTGCTAAAATTTTTCCTTTTTTTATTTTTATAAAGGATGGCTCTCTGGGATGAGAAGAGGAAATATTGGGAAATGTAGGTTTTGTAAAAACAAGACAGCAATAAAAATATTTAAAGAAAACAATTTTTTTTAAGCAACACCATAGCTGGTTGGTTTTCTCAAGGCCACTTAATCAGAGCTGCAAAGCAGAATTTAGCACCTGGGTGCACACCTTGGGCTGCTCACTCACCCTGATGTCTCTTCACTATATTTAGTCAGACTCAGTTTTACACCCAGTATGAAAGCCTCAGAATATTTTGTTTGTTTTTAGAAATAATCAGTGTGCTGATGTCTGCTTTGGTCAGCACTGACTCCACAAGTATAATTTTATCTTGAGTCCTTGAACCATTTTTAAAATAATCTTAAAAAAAATACCGGATGAGGATAAAAACATCACCACAAATAGCCAACCATCAAGCTGATAGGAAACAAAATGTTCTTGCCAGTATAGCACAGTGGGAAGAGGCCTCGGTTATCTGCCACACTAATCAAGCTGTATGACCTTGGGCAGATTTGACCTGTCTGGGTTTTGGCTTCCTCATTGTAAACGAGAGAGTCAGAGTAGATGACCTCTAAGATCCTAAGAACCTGTGATCTGATGTTCACTAAGAAAGGGATGAAAGACTCAGATTTAGACGTGGAAGGAACATTTGGGGTTAAAAGATTCAAATCATTATGTTATCAATAAGGAAAAAGAGGACCAGACGGAGATAACATGAGAAAGAGCCTGGATTTGAACACAGGCTTTCTGACTCCAGATCCTGCATTCTTTCTACTACGGCATGCCAAGAGGTGTTTGAGTAAGGGTCAGTTCACATACATAGTGGCTGTACATAGCATCTGCTTAATTCTTTCACCTATCAGCAAGTGTAAACTTTTTTAGTTGTGAAACTGGATTATCTGTGAATTCTTTGGGTAAGGAGGTATGATATGATATGATGTTACATTACATTACATCACATTATATATTGTCATGTCAGATTATATCATCATATCATATCAACAAGAATTTATTAAATACCTACTATGTGCCAGTCACTGTCCTTATCACTTTACAAATATTATCTCATTTGATCCTCACAATAACTCTGGGAAGTGGGTAATGTTATTATCCCCCTTTTATAGTTGTGAAGAAATTGAGACAGATAGAAGTTAAATGACTTGCCCGTGGTCACATAGCTACGAAGTGTCTGAGGCTGGATTTGAACTGAGGTCTTCCTGACTACAGGCCCAGAGTTCTCATCTACCAAGATTATGGATGACACATTCAAACACTATGGACACCAACTCTATTTACTGAGTAATTTTTTTTCTCTTCCTGATGAACAGGGATCAATAAACTCTCTTTTTGTAACCTGTATTTAGATTATCAATACCTCTTTCTTTGGACCTAGTGGGCTACCGCTTGGGTCCAGACTGTAAAGGGATGTGATTGGAAATCTAGATGTTCTCCAAGCTAATGAATAAAATGAAATTTCCCAGGCAAAGAGTACTCCTGGGGGATAGGAGATTGTACCATTCCCCAAGTGGTCTTTATGGATAGCAAATGACCTTATTGATATTTCAAGGTACATCATCTGTTCAGGATGAGTGAGGAGGACCAAAGAAACAGTTCTTCATTTCTGAGGAAAATGTTTTAGCAGCTGAGTTCTGGGAAAGGTCCCCAGAATTTCTGCTTATTTGTAAGAGAAATGATTTTATATGGCAAGAGAATATCCTACTGGGAATCTGGAGACCTGAGTTCTGGTTCTAGATTTGTAACTAGAAAGTTACTCCCCATCCCTGGGACTCAGTTTCTTCTTCTGTAAAAATGAGGGCAATGGAAAAGACACTTTATAAGATCTGTTCCAGCTCTAACATTCTATAACTGTAGGAATTTCATTTTCAGAAAAGCAGAGAAGAAATACTTCTGTTCTGTAGTAACAGTCCAGTCCTCTAAATTGACTTGATTTGTCTGCATGTAGGTTTAATTGTTCTTTTCTAGGCAAGCAAAGGCTCCTAATTATGTTTTTTTTCTTGCTCCCTGAAACCAGAAATTGTTGCTCATTATTATAGACAGGACAAATTGAAGATAATCAACAGAGGGAAGGCACCAATATTAAGGAAGATTCATAATATTTTCCTGCAGAAGGTGGGATTTTAGCTGAGGTCTGAAGGAAGTCTTGGAAGCCAAGAGGCGGAGATGAGGAAGGAGAGAGTCCCAGGCTTTGGGGGACAGCCAGTGAAGGTTCCCAGAGTCTGGAATTTAAAGTGTCTTGTTGGAGGATGGAAAGGAAGTTAATGTCCCTGGATCACAGAGGATATGGTGGGGAGGGTGAATGCAAGAAGACTGGAATGTAGGGTGGGGGACAGGTTATGAAGGTCTTCGAAAGCCTAACAGAAGATGTTGGTAGTAATTAATATAGAGCAGTGTGGTACACTGGAAGGGACACTGGGATCTAGGTTCAAATCCAACCTGTGACTTTGGACAAATCACTACTTCTTGCTAGGTCTGTTTCCTCATCTATAAAATGAAAGGATTGGATTAGATGGCCCATAAGGGCAGCTAGATGGTGCAGTGGATAGAATGCCAGGCTTGGAGTCAGGAAGACTCATCTTCCTGAGTTCAAATCTGGCTTCAGACACTTAATAGCTGTGTGACTCTGGACAAGTCAACTTAACCCTGTTTGCCTCAGTTGCCTCGTCTATAAAATGAGTTGGAGAAGGAAATGGTAAACTGCTCCTCATCTCTGCCAAGAAAACCCCAAAGAGGGTCACAAAAAGTCGGACACAGCTGAAAACAACTGAACAACAAGGTCCCTTCTAGCTATAGATCAAACCATAAAGATACTGCTTATTCAGTGAATGCATACCAGTAGCAGTCATCGAATTCCATCACCAGTGATCAGTGTCTGTATTTACCTGGTCCTGACATCTTCATGGCTTAATCATTGGATTTCCCAGTCCCTCCAAAAACAGCAGTCTGAATCCTAGCTGAGTTTATCTTCCCCATTTCGATGCTGATGAGTAAGTTCCATGAAACTTAACTATGAGGGATTCTTGATCAAAAGCTTAAACTAATATAGGATTTTTACCTTTGATAATATGAGGATGAAGCTTGATCTCATGGAAAGAGTGCTGTTTCTGGAGTCACTGGGCTCCCCAATGACTCAGGGAGAGGTCCTTCTCCTGGAGGGTGTGTGGCATGACTTTCACAATATGGTTAAAGCCTGTCACTGCTCTAGGAGAACACTGAACGTGAAGAATGACACAGCAACCTGGAGAGTCCAAACTTGATCTTTCTGGGCCTTGGAAACTTCCCTCACTCCTTTGCTTATAACCTACTTTTGTTGACATCTGTCTGTGGATCTCAGCAGGCCTCGTTTTCTCCAGTGGGCTTGCTGTTTCCTCCAGATCCCTCCAAATGCCAGTGTTCTCTGTTTTGCTGAGCCTGTTGAAGTGTGCCTGATGGTACCACCTTACAGGACATTTGGGATCATGCTCCCAGCCTGTCTCATTTTTTTTTTTTTAAACAGCAGAGTTTGTCATTTGCCCGTTTTATCCCCTCAAGGTCCAACTGCATAACATTCCTATCCTCAGCTTAGCGGTGCCCTGGATTCTTTGAACTGCGTTCCCCTGTGCAAAGCTTGCTTTGAAAGAGACTGCCATCTTTTAGCGTTAATGAACATTTGGGGAGCACTTGGCTGGGGATGGGCAATTTATATACAGTGCTTTAAAAGTTTTTTTTTTTAATATAGGAACAAAAATCCCTGTGCTTCTGCCAAGAATACTTACCAAGTCTCTCTGCAGCAGCTGGTGAGATAGATACGTACAGTCTGCTCACCCTATCTCCATAATGTGTATGTGTACATACACACACACACACATACACTATATATATAGGACTAAGTGTATGAATATATGTATATAGGCTCATATATGCCACTGCAAAATTCATTCTCTCGAAAAAAATACGTGCATGTGCAGAAACTGTTCTAGACAAAAGCGAAGAGAAAAATAAAGAGGTGGAAAAGACATAGGCCCTGCCCACAAGGAGCTTACAGTCTAATGCAATAAAGCAGGCTGTACAAAAATATGGCCCATGGGCCACTTGCTGCCTGCCAAAGGATTCCAGGCAGCATGCCAAAAATGTATACAATGTAAAAGAAAGTAAAGATGTAATGAGTGCTTTGTCGGTGCCCTGCTTAACATGCCTTCCGCTAGTCACTACTGTGTCCATCATGTAACATGGCCGGTGGGCTGCCACAGCATACTCTCTCCTATTTGTCATGTGACGCACGGCAACCAACCATGTCATTCTGTCTCTAGTCTGAGAGGAGCGAGAGTCTTATTACCTTTTTGTTGTGTTTTTGGTTGTTACTGGCATTGAATAGGGACAAAGTGAGTGCAGCAAAGTAAATTTTTTTTAAACATTAATGTGATTCCATGATAAAAAAAAATCTTAAGTAATAAGTGTAATTAATTAATATTAATTGAAATTTCCCTTTTCAAATATGGTTTATTTGCAAAATAGTCTGATCATTAATTATACCTTTACTTGCAAAGTGAGATGCTAAAAACCTATCTACAACGTGAAGAAGTTTAGCCTATTCTAATTTTGGCCCCTACTAAGTTGTGCAGGTCTGCAATAGGGTATCAGCAGAGATCAAAGGTCAAATGAAACTCTGCTAGCGGAATAGTACTGATCAATTCAACCACCTTCATCTTCACAGCAAAAAGAGATGCTTTTTTTCCCCTAACCAAATGTGATTAGAAATAACTAACTTAGAACCAAATTTCTAACAACATAGAATAGGTCTTTCACTGTACCTAGGCAAAAGGAAATATCCTTTCATCACTTCATCTTCTTTGTCATCTAAAGGGAATGGTACTTAACCCACAGGCTGTGGTTCATTTAGTACATACTGTTACAAGATTCTGCTCCATCACTTTCACTGCTGAGGAAGCACAGAAGTCATTTTTCTTCATCCAGCCATCCCAGAACTGCTTTCTCAAATGACTTCTATTCTGTAAATCAGAATTCCATACCAGATTCAAGCTGTTTTAAAACTCTTACCAAATCGTGGCCAATGGAAATACCTTCCCCACTGAACTCCGCTCTGCAGCATACCTTATTTTTATGTGTCTAACTCAGTGTGAGGTGCAATTAGAGATATAAGAGCAATATAAGACATAATCCCAAACCTCAAAATCAAAGTCTATATGGAGAGACAAGCTTAGCACATATGGAACCATTAGGTGCTAACCCACATGATGTTTGTTCAGTTGTTTTTTCAGTCATGTCTGACTCTTCACAACCCCACGTGAGGTTTTCTTGGCAAAGACACTGGAGTCGTTTGCCATTTCCTTCTCTAGCTCATTTTACAGATGAGGAAACTGAGGCAAACAGGGTTTAGTGACTTGCCCGGGGTCACACAGCTTGTAACTGTCTGAGACTCAGAAAGATTCCAAGCCCAGGGCTCTATTCACTGCATCTTGTGGCTGCCCCAACTTCGTTGCTAGATCTCATTATTTCAAGTATAAAAGAAAAGGCAAGGGGGTGAACAGAAAAGCATGGATTTGATCAGCCTGGTCACACAGCTGACTTCTTACAGAACACTAGAACAGCTGATGCAAACATTTACACTCTCTGGGGCCACTCAAGGATAAGCATCTGAAGACACAATCAACTAAAGTTTAAGGGGCTGGATTGTAGGTCTCTGTGTCCCCTGTGCAATGATTTTCCTAAGTTCTCAAAAAGCATTTGGTGACTGATTAAGTGATTTGGTACTGCCCTTTTTC
This sequence comes from Phascolarctos cinereus, assembly GCF_003287225.1. NCBI lineage: Eukaryota > Metazoa > Chordata > Mammalia > Diprotodontia > Phascolarctidae > Phascolarctos > Phascolarctos cinereus. The sequence continues at coordinate 511,572,329 of NW_027555847.1, forward strand.
TGCAATATTGGGTTACCTTTAACTCACTTTTCTTCCATGCTCAGTAAAAAAAAAAAATGCATTCTCTAACCTCCAAGGAGAAATACTGGGAAAATAAGAGACTATTTTCAGTAAGAGTCCCCATTTTGTTCAGAGGAAAATTAGGAGCAATGTATGGTTTAACTGATTCTGGCTTAACTCAAAATTTAAAGGCAAACCTATGTGGAGTGACTTTTTTTTTCTGTTTTGCACTTGGCATTGTAATTTTTTTTTTTTAACCACGATATCTCTAGCATGTCCCCTTCTTTCAGAGAACCCCAGGCATGTTGCTCACTTTACCCTCTATGGCCTGCTCTACCTTCCCACTAGGGGACTTGCCCTTGTGTGGCAACTCTTCTTCCCCTAAATCTTCATTTCGTAGAACTGCTGGCTTCCATTTAGATTCAGCTCAAGTACTATCTCCTGCAAAAGGTGTCCCTCCTCTTCTCCACCCCACCTGTGCCCCATACTGTGCTAATGCCTTCCCCTTTATGATTACTTAGCATAGAAAACAGATGGCTGGGCCTGAAGTCAGGAAGACCACAGTTCAAATCTGACCTCAGGTATTTACTAGCTGTGTGACCCCTGGAAAAATCACTGAAACCCTTTTTTGCCTCAGTTTCCTCAATGTAAAATACAGAAACAAAGAGCATCTGCCTCTCAGGGTTGTTGTAAAGATTAAAGGAGCACTTAACACAGTTCCTGGCACATAGTAGGTGCTTAATAAATACTTGTTTCTTTCTTATTTTTTATGTATCTAGTATTTATATATATGCATACTGTCTCCCCAGCCCTCCTGGAGGCAATGGAAGGTTTTTGCTTTTTCTCTGTCTCTTCTTAGCATAGTACCTGGTACATAGTAGGTGCTTAATAAATGACTGTTTCCTTCTTATTCTATATGTATCTGGTATGAATATATATGCAGACTGTCTCCCCAGACCTTGCTGAGGAAACACAAGGTTTTTGCCTTTTCTTTGTCTCTTCAATGCTTAGCATAGTGCCTGGCACATAGTAAGCACTTAAGTCAATCAAATGGCATTGCCATCTGGGCAATGCATGTTAGCAACAATCCTAAAGTTGGGCCTGCTCTTTGGTAGTGTAGTACGGTTGCAAAAACTCTGAACTTGTTGTCACAGGAAGCCTCTGATATTATCGCCTTAGCTAATTCTTTGTTACGTCTCCGAGCTCATGACTCCTCTTCTGTATGATGAGAGGGTCTGATGGAGTGATCTTTGCAAATCCCTTTTAGTCCTAATCCCATAATTCTTCAAAGTCAAGGTGAATAAATTACTTTCCAGGAGAAAAGAATTCAGTGGTAAGAAATGAATGAATTCTGCTGGAGCACCAAGATGCCACTGGGCAAATACCTAGTTTCAGAGAGTAACACTCTTGCCTTGAGTTAGAGAGAGTCACATGCAGGAGTAAACAAGATTCTGAGAAACCTGAAGTCCTCCTGTGTATTTTCACATTTTTGTTGGGATGAAGCTTATGGTAGAAGAAAGAACACTATATCTGGAGCCAGAAAAGTGGTTTTAAATAAAGGCTTTATATACGCTGACTAGCTGGGTGATCTTAGACAGGTCACTTAAGCTTGGTGATAATGCAGAGAAGAGTGATTTGGTGAATAGAGGACTGGCCTTAGAGTCAGAACATCTGTGTTCAAGTCACACCTCTGACACATAACTGGTTGTGTGACCCTGGACAAGTCACTTAACCTTGAAATGTTCTTGACAACTCTCTAAGATGGTAAGTTGCAGAGAAGGTACTGATCTGAAATGGCAAGAGTTTCCTCACCAGGCAGGTCCCTATAGAAGTAAAATCATGGTATTGCTAATCCACTACCAACCTTTCAGGTTCCTTTAAGGATTAAATCAGAAAATGTACAGGAAAGCAATTTGTAAACTATCAAATGAGACAAAATACAAGGTTTTGATATTGTTTCATGATTATATGTGAAATTTTTTTTTCCTTTTTTTTTTGCAAGGCAATGGAATGAAGTGACTTGCCCAGGGTCCCACAGCTAGTAAATGTCAAGTGTCTGAGGCTATATTTGAACTCAGGTCTTCCTGAATCCAGGGTCGGTGCTCTATCCACTGCACCACTTAGCTGCCCCTTATATGTGAAATTTTAAGTGAGTGATATGCTGTCATGAAAGCTTTGGCCTTTATGATTAAATTATTCCAGCTACAAGCAAAATAAGGAGGATTAAGATGAAGAGGGGAAGCTGAGGCAAAGGAACCAGAAGAAACCAATTAACTTTAAATGGCTTTCTTGATTTCTTTATGATCTTTACTTTCTTTTCCCCTTCATGGCATCTTTTTTTTTTTGGCTAGGCAACAGGGTTAAGTGACTTGCCCAGAATTATGCAGCTAATAAGTGTTATGTGTCTGAGGCTGGATCTGAGCTCAGGTCCTCCTGAATCCAGGGCCAGTGTTCCATCCACTGCACCACCTAACTGCTCCTCCCCTTCAAACTTACATAATAACCTGGGCGACATCAGAGCATTTGTTCGGACAAATGGAAAGGGGTACAATTTTGATAGAGCTTTCATAGAAATCTATCTTATACTCATAACTAGGAAACCTCGGAAACTTCAATGTCTTTCTCAATGTACTTCCCTCAAAGGGCTTCCTCTCCCCTGTGAGCGCTCAGACTAACAAGAACATTAAACATTAAAATATTTTATTCACAGAACAACAAAAAAAGGAGAGAACTAGCACCTAAGGCAATAGACAATTATGAAAAATTCTCCATCTCCCAAAGAGATCTTCTGCTACAGCCCTGTGTGGTTTGATGTTGCTAAATTCTCATCTTATAGCTCGATTAACCACCAATAATCCATGTTTAATCTGGTGGGTAGAATTGACTCAGGGATGCAAAATTGCTTCTGCTGATTCTCTGAAGGAACTACTCTGGTACTTACCTACATTTACTATCCCTGCTTATATTTATTTTTCTGTGTTATAGGCCCTTCCTATTTTTTTTTTTTTTTGGTGCCATGAATCAGATTGCATCCTTGGGATTCCCATGGTTTTTCGATTCACCATGCCCTAAGAATAGGTCACCTGGGTCACTGGTTGGTTCCCCCTGGCCAGTAAGACATGTTGGACCTATGATTAGCTAGGATGGCTATCTCTGGATGGAACCATCTAATTTAATCCTTATCAGAGTATTAGAATATATAACATATGGCTTGTCTGTAACCAAAATGGAGGTCTACATACACAACTGAAAAACTACAATAACAGCCACTTCGAGGCTAAGAACTTCACATTTAAAGATGAGATACTGGCATCTAGCCCTTGATTGGCAAATGCAATAGGTTTCTGCCAATCAGCCATCCTTGCATGAGGGAAGAGAAGGAAGTAAGGAAGGAAAGAAGGAAGGAAAGAAGGAAGGAAGGAAGGAAGGAAGGAAGGAAGGAAGGAAGGAAGGAAGGAAGGAAGGAAGGAAGGAAGGAAGGAAGGAAGGAAAGAAGGAAGGAAGGAAGGAAGGAAGGAAGGAAGGAAGGAAGGAAGGAAGGAAAGAAGGAAGGAAAGAAGGAAAGAAGGAAGGAAGGAAGGGAGAGAGGAAGGGAGGGAGGGATCTTACTTGACTTTTCCTGGCTTACGCTTGATATACTTAGATCTTATGCATTGACCATAGCCTCCCTTTTTTACTGAACCAAGGGCTTCATGCATATTTAAAAAAAAATCTTATCTGGAGGAGAAAAAAACACACACTTAGCAAAAATCATTTTATCAGGCATAAAAGGACATGAACATGAAAGCCATTTTAAATGCCACAGTTCTCATTTAGCCACTGTCCCTCAAAAAAGCTTCAAAACAAAGAAAGGAAATAGATTTCTCACCTCATCAACAGTCCAACTGGCTACTTCACTTGCCTGGATATCAGCCACGCCTGGAAGAAGCTTGCAGTGCTGTTCCCTGCACAGTGGAAGGTCTCGGGAGGGGTGGCTTGACATGGCAGACAGGAAAACTGACTGGTGGAGGGCCAGTTGTGTATTTTCAGTAGAGTATTCTGGGGGGCGAAAAAGTAGTGCTTTATGGAACCACTTTATTCAACCTAACTTAACAAATCTTAATAATCCCAATTTACAGCATTTACCATGTGGTAGGCACTGTGCTAAGTGCTTTAGAATTATTATCTCATTTGATCTTCACAACAACCCTGGGAGGTAGGTGTTATGATAAGTTCCATTTTATAGACAAAAAAAAATGAGGCATGAAGAGGTTAAGTGACATCTCTGGGGTCACACAGCTAGGAAGTGTCTGAGGCCACACTTGAACTCAGGTTTTCCTGACTCTAGGTCCAGCGTTCTATCCACTGAGTCACCCAGCTGCCCACTGTCTACAGAGTTCATTGTGCTATGTGCAGTGGAAGAGAACAATGTTTAGAAGAGCAAGGTCCATGCATTCTTGGAGCGTATAGTTCAGGCCAAATCTGCTATGATGAATGGCTATTATATTTAATCATGTCATTATAATGAATAATAATCATGTTACTACAATGAATAATAATCGTAATAACAATCCTCCAATAAGGTGCTTGGAAGTGATCCTGGGCTTTCAGAAGCTATTGTCACCTGTGTGTCCCTGGACTATGGGCTCTAGCAGGAGCAAGTACAGGCCACGCATCACAGTGACTGTATATTGTTTGTAAGTCAGCTTCATTAGGATTGGGCAGGAACACCACCAGAAGAAGCTGGTCCTCAGGAGAAGATTTTTAGCTACAGTAATCATCAAACAGTCTGTTCTGGTACAGAGGATCTGAGATCTAAATATGTAGATCCTCTTCTTTTCCTCAATAGAGCTTAAAAAAACACGTTTTTGTTCTCTGTACCTCTCCTCTGATGACTATTGCTGTACACTGTAGTTCTTCTGACATCTCAGAATCTCAGAAGACATTCATTTCAACCCTTACCTGGATGATGTTGATGATGATGATGATGATGATGATAATAATAATAATAATAATAACTAGCATTTATAACTCATTGAACCTCATGACAACCCTATGAAGTAGGGTCTTGCAGAATGTGAACTCTGGCCTTCCTGATCCCTAGTCATTTACTCTACAAACAGTACCAAAGATCATCTAGTCTTTGCTTAAAGCTGTCCAGTGAGGGGGAATCTCCTTCTACCTCCTCCTGCCCATTCCATCTTTGGATAGTTCTAGTTGTTAGGAAGACTTTGCTTAGAGCAAGTCTACGTTTCCCTCTTCATAATTTCCACTCATTGCTCCCTGTTCTGCCCTCCAAGGCAAAGTCACTATTTATCCTGCATTTTCAAAGAAGAGCAGGGACACCACGGGGTGATGTCTTGATTCATGGGTGAATCAGATTTAAGTGAAACAGAGTTGGACAAAGTTGGTCAGCCTCACTCTCTCTTTCATAGCCATCAAAGTCCAGTGGCAGGAAAAAAGTCAAGATGACTGGCAATGACTTGGGATGCAGTAGATGACCTTGGTATTCTCTATGTCTGACCAAGCTCTAAGGGCTTCAGCCACCTTGGAACAAAATGTTCTCATTCGCCCATTTTACCAGGTGAAGTTTGGGGTGGACACCAAAGGGCCTGAGGCCCAGCAGTTATCTTCAATCTGGTTTAGCCCATCTGCCAAGATGGTTTACTGGGGTATGGCCACAGTGCATGCTACAGCTTCCTGGAGTTGCAGGTGAGAACCAGGTCACAGGTGGACATCAAAGGTAGGTGAGCAGCCCTGAAAAGAGCTTGGCAAGCCCTCACCAGAGGTGTTGGTCCTCTCTGAACAGCCCATATACCAAGGCCATGCAGAAGAGAGCTAATCTCTCTTCCATATTACAACATTTCAAATACCTGAATATAGTAATGTCACCACTAATTCCTGTCTTCTCCAGACTAAATATCCCCAGGTTCCTTCCTGTAATCCTCATACAACACAATCTCAAAGCCCTTTATCAGCCTAACTGTCCTTTGAATACTATGTGATGTCCCTTTAAAAATGTGAACTGAAAACACTACAATTTTCAGACACAGTCTGACCAGAGCAGAATATTGTAAGAATATCACTTTTCTAGAACTGGACACCTATGCCTGTCTGAATGGAATCTATGATTTCCTTCTTTTTAAGTTTTATTGTTGTGTATTGTTCTTATGTTACAAACATTTGCAGATTACTCCCACATTTGTAACAAAGCAAAATAATAATACATGACCTTCTGAAAGAGCATACAACATTTTATATCTGTAGCACTGCTCCACCCCCAGATCTCTCTCTTTTTTTAATGAACAGAAATCTCTTTCCTCTTCCTCCACTCTCCATGATATTGGGGGGAAAAAAAAGAAGAGAAAAACAAAATTATTATAACAAATAGGCATAGTTAAGCAAAACACATTTCCTCAATGGTTATATAAAAATACATACATACACACATACATACACATACATATACACGTACATGTACACAATCATACATAACTCTGCACCCTAAACTAATCATCTCTTTGTCGTGGAGAATGTGTTTCACGCTCTGGAATACTCGGTCATGTCCTCTGGAATCATGAATTGTCATTGTACTGACGATAGTTCTTACAATTTTTAAAGTTGTTTGCTTTTACAGTGTTATTATTGTATAAATACAAGCAGAACTCCCAGCTCTGCTCATTTCACTCTTTATCAGTTTACAAACATCCTCAAGAGGATTCATTTTTATAATACTGATGTTATAGTATGAATGGTTCTCCTGGTTCTGCTCCTTTTGCTCTGCATCAATTCATACTAGTCTTTTTACAGCTCTTTGAAATCATGTATTTCCTTGCTCCTTACAGCACAATAATACTCCACTTTCACATATCACAACATTCTTCAATAGAGAGAAATCCCCTTAGCTTCCATTTTTTCTTATCACCACAAATAGAGCTGCAATATTTCTGCACATACAGGATCTTTTCCTCTTTCTTTGATCTCTCTGATATAGCCTAAGAGTTCATTAGTTTTCTAGACTATCTTATTACATTGGTGATTCATACTGAGCTTGAAGCCTACTAAAACCCTAGATCTTATTTTCACATGAACTGCTGCCTGGCCAATCTTCTATATCCTTGTACTTATGAATTTTTTTAAAAAGTTAAATGTAAGACTACATATTTCTCAAATTTCCCCTTATTAGAATTAATAATAAAGGTTTAGGCAACTTTATTCTCTTTTCCCTGTGTTACACTCTCCTAATAACAGAATTCCCTTCTGCCTCTTCATGTGGTCTTTCTTCATTTTTACAGTGAAGTCGTTTCTTGAGTTTGAAGGGAATGCTTTGTTACTAGTGTGAAGGCATTTCTCTCTCATACCATCATGGTGGGCCTGATGCTGAAGTAATAAAAAAAAGTCTGACATTTATATAAAGCTTTAAGGTTTACAAATATGGTTTCATTTGATCCTCAAAACAGTACCATGGTATAGGTAGTATAAATATTAGTATAGTAATTTCACAGATAAGAAAACTCTGAGAGATTAGATGGCCCCCCAACTTCACATGGTAAATGGCAGAGCCAGAATTCAAGCCTGGGTATTCTGATTCTAAGTCTTGTTTTATTTTCACTGTATTATGCTGCTTTCAAATCATTACAAATTCTCACACATATACAAATACAAAAATAATCATAATATAAAATAACATGTACATTACAGAGGTTCCAAACAAAGTGCTATGTGGGAGACATGGGGAAAAGACAGCATTATAAGACCATAGGGTATAGGCCTAATAGGAACTTGAAAGATCATCTAATCCAACCCTCACAAACTTTCTAGATGAGGAAACAGGCTGAAAGGATTAAGCTTGCTGGGGATAATAGCAGAAACTCAGACACACCAGGGATTTTCAATGGATTAGTCAAAGGCAATTGATAAGCAGCATTAACTAATTGTCAAGAAGGAAGACATCTTATCCTAGCTAACTGGCATTCATTGATCTGCTGGAAATTCTACTTTTGAAGAGTTGGATCAGTAAAGATAGCTGGGTCTGAGGATGCCAAGTTGGATAAATGGGATTAGAGAGAAAGAAAGATGGTTTTACAGGTATCATAAGGGTAGAAAGGGAATTTTAAAACCTTACAAAATGGGGGACTTTCCACACGCAGGGAGGTTTGTGCATAGACTAATGGTTAATTATGAAGGCTCAGGGGAGAAAAGATTAAATGATGGTGAATGAGCATGTCATAGGGCAAAGAAAAAGATGAGGGTATACTTGTTTGTGGTTAGGAATGGTGCTCAAGGTTATCTGCATCCTTACAGAGATGACTAATGTTGAGTTGGGCATGGACTTTGTGTCACCTCATTCTGTCAATAAATGATAAATGAAGCTGTGTCAAATGCTTGCACTGTGAGGTACCCAAGTTATTCTGAATCCTTGCCCCTCCCCAACCCCCAAGAGCAGATAGATCTAATAAAGTGATTTGTCCAAAGGCACATAGACAGTAAAAGAAGAATCAAGGTAGGATCAAGGGAAGCTTCCTAAAGGAAGGATGATTTATGTGTGGCTCTGAAGGATGGATAAGGAATTCAGCGTGTATGTGTGTGTGTGTGTGAGAGAGAGAGAGAGAGAGACAGACAGACAGACAGACAAAGGTGGTAGATCATTCTAGCATAGGCAATAATGTTAACAAAAGCATGGGAGGTAGGAAAGTACAGTGCATGCATGAAGAATGGAAAGTAGTTCCATAACATATGTGGATAAGGCTATTAAGGCAGGTTAAGTCTATGTTATGGAAGGGTCTTTAAACTGCTAAGTAAAGTTAAAGCAAAAGAACTTTAGTAGTGAATATGAGTCAGTCAAGCATTGATTAAATTCCTACTATGGGCCAGGCCCTGTGCTAAGAGTTACAGATACCAAAAAAGGTAAAAGACAGTACTTGCTCCCAAGGAACTCACAGTCTAATGAGAGATAAAACATATAAACAATTCTGTATAAACAAGAAATAGACACACACACACACATATTGATTATTTACAGATTATCTTGTGTGTGTGGTAGGTTTCTTGCAAAAGGTCGGATTTTAGCTGCTATTTGAAAAAAGACAGGGAAGTTAGAAGGTGGAGATAAAGAGAGAGAGAGTGTGCTCCAGGTACGTGGGACAGCAACTAAAAATTCCCAGAATTGGGAGATTGAGTATCTAGTTAGTTTAAGGAAAAGCAAGGAGGCTAGTGCCACTGGATTGCAGAGTATGGGGGTGGGATTAGGGAGTAAGAACATTGGAAAGGCAGGAAGGGACAAGGTTATGGAGGGGGTTAAAAGTAAAACAGGGTATATTATTTGATCCTGGGGGCAAGAAGGAGCTACTAGAATTGACCTAATGGGGGAAGAGGTGACATGGTCAATCTTTCACATTAGAAAGATGAATTTGACAGATGAGTGGAGGATGGACTGCAAATGGGAGAGAACTGAGGCAGGGAAAATGAGCAGGTTATTGCAACAGTCCAGGCAGAGTGATGTTGGTGGTGTTGGTGGAGGATCTGAAATGGTGAGGTAGTGGTGTTAGAGGAGAGAAGTTGCCATATTAGAGAGATATTGTGAAGGCAGAAATGACAGATCTTGGCAACTGACTGGATACGGAGGTAGGAGTGAGAGGGTGAGGAGGCAAGGATGACTCCTGGATTGTGAGCCTGAGTCACTGGAAGGCTGTTAACACTTTCCATAGTAACAGGTAGGTTAGGAAGAGTGGAGGGTTTGGGGAAAAAGACAAAGAATTCACTTTTGATACACTAAGTTCAAGATTGTACAAGACATCCAGTTTGAAATGTCCAATAGGCAGTTGGAGATGCAAGAGAATGGAAAGGGTCAGAGAAGAGGCTGCTTTTAGTTGCATCCCACTTTTTGTGAACCCCATGGACAAGTCCATGGAGTCATCTTGGCAAATATACTGGAGTAATTTCCCATTCCCTTCTCCAGTGTGCCCCATTTTAAAGACAAGCAGCTAAGGCAAACAGAAGTTAAGTGACTTGCCCAAGGTCACACAGCTAATAAGCATCTCAGTCTGGATTTGAACTCAGATCTTCCTGACTCTAAGCCTGGTGCTCTTTCTACCACACCATCTAGAAAGGTTAGGGCTAAGCAAATAAATATGAGAACCATCTGCATAGAGATGATAGTTGAACCCACAGGAGCTGATCAGATCACCAAGTTAAACAGTGTAGAAGGAGAAGAGGGCCCCAGGCAAGGCTTACCTCACCCCCACCCCTCATTAGCAGGTGAGATGTGGAAGACTATGCAGAAAAGAAGACTGAGTAGGAACAGTCAGACAGGTAGGAGGAGAATCAGGAGACAGCAATAGCAAGAAAACCTAGAGGGAAGAGAGCATCAAGGAGAAGGTGACTGACAGGGTCAAAGGCTACAGAAAAGTCAAGAAGGATGAAGACGGAGAAAGGACCATTAGATGTCGGAAGAGATCACTGGAAACTTTGGAGAGAGCAGCTTTGGTGGCTCGATGAGGTCAGAGGTTGGACTGCAGAGAGTAGTCAAAAAAACACTTATTAAGCATTTAGGATACAAATACAAAAAAAAAGGATCCATACCCTCAAGGAGCTTACACTCTAATGGAAGAAAACAATAGACAAGGGAAACTGAAGAGTGGGGTGAGAGGAGGGAAGGTACTCAAAACAGGGGCATGGTGAAGTCTTAGGAGTGTAGCTGGTGGGAAAGGAAGAGTTAAGAAGGGAGTGACAAGAAAGGAAGTGGAGGCATCAATTGCTGGAAGCCCCACCTGAGAGCTTAGCTAGAAAAGACAGAAGAGGTATAAGATGACAGGTAGCAGGAACAAACAGATCAAGTGAGGGTTTTTTTGGAGAAGAGAGAAAAATGGTTGTGTTTGTAGGCCAGTAGATGGGAGGATCTGAAGACAGTGAGAAAACTGGGATGATAGAGGAGGTAATCTGCTGGAAAAGATGGATTAAACAGGATTACTTGTGCGTGGAGAGGGGTTGGCCTTGCCAAGGAGAAAGGCCCCCTCTTTTAGTGAGAGAGGAGTGAAGGAGGTATATAATAGTGGTAGCCAGAGTGGAAATGTGAACTATGACTCCAAGGAAGAATGTAAACTACCTTCAGGAAATGTAAAAAGCAAAAGAAGCTCCAACTCTCACACAGGAAAACTTGCACACAACCCTGGGCCATCCCTGGCACAACGCCTTCTTTGTTCTGTTTCTATATCATACCTGGCCTGACCTGGGGCTGGCGCAATAATCCACGATGTTACTTTGTCCTGCTGCTGTCCAGGATGACTGTTCTCTAAGTGAGTAAACTCTCCCAATTAAGCCTAATAAAACCTATTAATAATCAAGTTGACATATATGATTCAAGAGAATCCCAAAGAACTAATGAAGCATACTATCTGCCTCCAGAGAAAGAACTGATGCTGTCTGAATACAGACTGAAGCATGCTATTTTTCACCTTCTTTCTTTCATTTTTTTCCCCCAAGTCTTCTTGTATGAAATGACTACTATGGAAATATTTTACATGACTGCACATATATAAACTATATTAGATTGCTTACTGTCCCTGGAAGGGGGGAGGGGATGGAGGGACAGAATTTGGAACTCAGAACGTTTTTTTAAAATGTTAAAAATTGTTTTGACATGTAATTTGAGGAAAAATCAAATATATGAAAAATAATTTTTAAAAAATCAACCTGGGCCCCTCTTTCTTCAGTGTCTCTATATTCTCTTGCAGGGCACACCACTCTATGGCATAATTAGGGCAGGACAGAACTGTCTCCTTACAGGAGAAGAAGGTGGCAGAAGACATTTTCATGATGTGAGATTAAGAGGAGGGGAAAAGAAAAAGCTCTCAGCAAATGGCCTTGATTTTTTCAGGGAAATATGAGGCAAGTTTTTCAGCTGAGAGGGTGGGGGGCAGGTGAGTCATGGGAGGTATTAAGAGGGATGAAATATTTTGGAAGAGATGCAGCAGTAAGACAGTGAGTCAATTAGGGAGGATTAAAAAGACTGCCCTGTCACAGTGAATGTCCAGTTGAGACCACAAAACATAAATTTGTAGAGAACCAGTCAACACAGTTTTATGATTTTCTCCAGCTTTGTTCATCAGGGAATTTTAACTGGAGGAATGGGTGATAGGGTCAGATCTTTGATAAGAAAAACAGACCTTGCAGCAATATGAAGGATGGAAGTAGAAGGAGTGTGGGTGGAAAGGTAATAGTCCAGGTGGGTAGTAATGAGGGCTTATATTAGGGTGACTGCTGGGGTAACAGAGAAGATGGAGCAGATAAAGTTAATAAGCATTTATTTAAGTACTTACTACGTACACGTAAGCCATAACTTGGAGAAGCTTCCATTTTAATTGGGGAAGACAATACATAAAATGGACCTGAAAGAAGGGTGGATGGGAGCATTACCCACACAGGGGCATGGTGGTAAAGTCCAGTCGGTAGAGAAATGAAGGATGGCTGGCCTAGCCTTTCTTCAAAATGGAGGTTGCAAGAGGAACTCTCCAGTGGGAGAAGGGAATTGTGGGAGTAGATGAACCCTTCAGGGTGAGAAGACCACAGGGTTGAAGGGAAATTCCAGGGTGAGAAGGCAATTGAGTCATGAAGACAAAATTAGAGAGTCAGAAGAGAGGAATTTTAGGGAGAGTGTCTCCTCTCTCCTACAGACACCACAAGCCCTTCACTTAGCTTGAGTATTACTTCTGTACTTACAGAAATATACATTCTCTCTCTCCCTCTTTCTCCATACATACACATATACATATATAGATACACAAGTATATATCTAAGTATATTCTTTCTCACTCTCTCTCTCTCCCTCTCCTGGACTGCCCATTCAAATCCCATTTCTATTATCCCTTCATGTCTATGGGACAACTACACCTGGATGTTCCTCCAAAACAAATTCAACATGTGAAAAATTGAGATGTGGGGGTAGAAGTAACAGGACTAGATGACCAATGGATGTGAGGGAAGAATGGAGAAGAGTCCATATCAAGGTTTTGAAAACAGGAAACTCAGTGAGTGGTGGCAACACTGACTGAAAGAGTGAGTCAGAAGAAGGCACAGGGTTGGGGAATAAGTTTTGGGAGAGATGAGTTCAGTTTCTGACATGATGAATTTGTTATGGAAGGACATCTGGGTGTAGCTGTCCAAGTGCAAGTGCAGGCAGGTAGAGATATGGATCTAGGCCTGGGAAGGACAGCTCAGCCTAGGGATATATAGGAGCCAGCTGCACCAAAGTGACATTCAAGCTGTGGGAATGGGTGGGATGTCTATGAGAGAGGGTGAAGAGGAGAGACTCTCCACAGATAATACGTCAGTGCTATTAGAGTCTCTTTCCTTTTTCGCTTCTGGGTCTGATAGACATCCAAACCCCCAGGTGATTACACAGGATACTGGCTGGTAGAAATGCTGGAACATCTGGATTTGTAGCTGCAGCTGGTAAGTTTCCTCCCAAGAAGGACATTATGCAAAGTTCCACTGATGGCAGCTGTCAATCCGTGGCCAGCTCCACAGATGATACATTTGATTTTTCATGTAGTTTCATCTGAATCTCCTATGAACTCACAGCATCACAGACAAAACAAGATTACCATCCTGCTGAGAGTGTTCGGCCTCTCCTCAGCCCCCTACTTGCATTACATTTGTTTATGTATACAGTCATCCCTTCCACATCACGACTTTCCTCATCCCGGCTTTGATGTGTGGGGGGTTGGCGTAAGAAATTAAATGAGTATTTTTCGGAGTTTTGCAGAAGCTGCAGACAACATGCAAAGGCCCACAGATGACACAAAGCCTACGACCAAATACTTAACCCAAATTTTACAATAAGGTACCGTAAACACCCCACGAAAGAAAAAAAAAATCAAACTCCTTCTCTGGTAATGAAGGAAGGGCCAAGACATTTTACACGTATTTTCCAGATCATGGGAGCGCCACACACCTAATCCCCTCGACATGGAAGGGTAACTGTATGTCATATTTCTCCTTCTCCCCCAACACCAGTAATAAACTCTTTAAGGGCAGAGACTAGCCTTAATTTATCTCTGCATCCCCAGGGACTAGCATTATCCCTTGCATGTAGTAGAGATCTAGTACATGTTTGCTGAATTGACTCAAAACGAGAGGTTGGCCCTGGAAAAAGGTCATGTTTGCTTTCACCTTGAATGCAGTTATACCCATCTATAATGGCTCCCTGCTACCTACAGGATCAAATATAATACCTTACTACAATATATATGTATATAACAATATCTTATTATAACATAGGCATATTATATTATTATATATAATTATAATATTATATATTATTGTGCTATATATAATAACATTATTATATTACATGTAATATTATATATTATTATAATATTGTATATTATAAAGTATTATATTTGATCCTGGAGGTAATAGGGAGCCAGTATAGATGGAGGACAACTATAGATCAACTATAGCCACTACAGATCAAAGCCCTTTATAACCTGGCCCCTCCCTGTACTTTTTTGTTGTTAAGTTGTTCAGTCGTATATGATTCTTTGTGAGCCCATGGACCATACTGTCCATGGGGTTTTCTTGGCAAAGATACTGGAGTGGTTTGCTATTTTCTTCTCCTGTGGATTAAGGCAAAGAGAGGTCAAGTGACTTGCGTAGGGTCATACAACCAGTAAGTGTCTGAGGTTATATTTGAACTGAGGTCTTCCTGACTCCAGGCCCAGTGCTCTATCTACTGAGCCGCAGATTTCCCACCCCTGTACTGAGCCATCTAGCTGTCTCCAAGGCAAACAGAGACTAAGTGACTTGCTTAAGGTCACCTAGCTAGTAAGTGTCTGAAGCCAAATTTGAACTCAGGTCTTCCTGACTCCAGACCGCCTCCACCTCCCTGCATATCTAGGCTAATTACACTTTTCTCCCTTCCACGTATTCTGTGATCCGGTGACACTGCCCCCTGGCTGTTCCTCATGTATGACACTTTCTTCTGACTGCACATTCACCGGCTGTCCTTTAGCCTAGAATATTCCTTCTCCTCCTCTCCACCTCACAGCTTCCCTGACTACTTTCAAGCTTCATTTAAAATCCCACCACCTGCAAGAAAACTTTCTTGAGGTGCCACCCACCCCTCCCCCCAGCACCTTCCCACTATTATCTCCAATTTATTAAAGACCTATCTATCTTGTTTGTACAGTTAATTGCATGCTGTCTCCCTCATTAGACTATAAGCTCCTGAAGAGCAGGGATTGTTTTTTTGTATCACTTTATATCCCCAGCATTTAGCACTACTGACTGGATCGGATTTGCTGTGCAAAAGCTGAGAGATAGGGGTTGTTCTTTTTGGAGTGAAGGCTTAGGGTTTATGACAAATCTAAGACAGACTATTCTATATGGTGATGATTATTTACATGTAGAAGGTTGGATATCATCACTGCTCAGCAGACCTTTGCTTTGACCTGGTGAGCTTGATGTCCTGTTCAAAGGGCATATTAGCTTTTTCGATTGGGCGGTCTGGCTTTAAAGAGGTTTAGATTCTACCCATGTCACCTCCTATCTCCTCCACAGTCTAAGAGCCTGAGTTATATGGGGATGACCAAGTCAGATAGTGAGACCAGATAAGGAATAAAAACATTATGGAGGTGGCAGGAGAGCCAATGTGCTTACAACAAAAAGGAATTTATTTTAACGTAATTTCATCATACGTTAGTAAAATTGTTGGTATTTTAAAGACTCTTAAGAGAAAAACTACAAAAGCAAACTAAAAATCTACTTTTGCTAATGCAAATGATAGATTAAGTAAGCAGTAGCCACGTAATTTAAAACCTATTATAATGGTCTGTATTTTCCTAACTGGTCCTGAAAATATGAAGCATCTATTATGCAAATATTATACCCTTAAATTAATCACCATTTTTAGCTGATGAGCCTGACCCACAGTTTACATAACCCCTTCCACTGCCAATACCCATTAGTAATCACAAGGTTTGAAACTACAAATGAACCCGTCAATCATGTGGCCTCTCTATAAAGCACTTTGAGTATAACGTGGCCAAGATGTCTCAGGAATATTTACTAATGCTCCCTGTCTATGCAGATAACAAGACAGCAAAATTGCTGGCTGTACCCGAATTCTCATGCTTCAGCTGCAGGCAGCAGCAGCAAATTCATCTTTAAATGCTGATTTGTCCAACATTGACCTTTTTAGTATGTAAATAGGTTATCTCTCTCGGTGTAGTTCAACTAACAGAAAGTAAGAGGCTGCAGGTTCTGAAGGAAAACTTCTTATTTCCTCCCAAGAGCCAGGATGTTTACAAATGTGAGTGCTCACTAATGAAGTTGTCAGGTTGGGCCATGAGTATATATAAAACACTTACTCCCACCCTACACCAGGGTCAACCTGCAAAAGAGTTGGGTGGCCAGAGGAAGACAGGAACCAGGGAGGATTATAGCTAGGAAGTCATACACTGTGAGACATTAAGCCAAGGACAAAGCCTAGCTTTAGCCTGGCAAGAAAAACAAAACAAAACAGTTTGTCAGTCAATTGTCTATTCCTATATAAATAACAGAGGCTTTAAAAAGGAAATAAAAATTGGTTGTTTTTTTTTTCTTATATCTCTCTCCCCAATTCCCACAGACCCACGCTGGCCATGTATAGGTTTAAACTTCTTAGGAACTTTAGAATCTATGATAACTGGATCTAAGCCCCTATAGGTATAATACAGGCATAATTCAATGTTATGGGAGTATGTATAAGTGGTCACAAGCATAGTGCCTGTCAGCTATCTGCATTTCAGTAACAGCCAAGTGGCCAGACCTTGCCAAATTATTGTTAGATTTAGAATAGTTGTGAATACAAGGAAGGTTGAAGGTACGGGTTAAAATGTATTAAAAAAAAATGAAATAAAACACTGCATTCCCAAATGAACAGCTCTCTCATGCCACAGTTTTCTTGAGAGCCAATGTGCTGCTTTGTGTTATGTGGCATATATTCAGAAATATATCCTAAATATGGAATTAGGTCTTTTCACATCAGTGTATGGCAAAGTACCCATTAATCTGGTTACCTAAGATTTCAGGACAGACACTTAAGATAATCCTGGTGGTAAAAAGGTCCTTTTATAGTTTATAGTTCTTGCCTCATTCTATTTTTTTTTTTGCTGGCATCCATACTTTTATGCCACGTTAATATGTTGATCAAAGGGACAATTTGGTATAGCAGACAAAGTCTCCTAGTAAATCAAACTATTTGGTTGAAGGAAGTATCATCTAGACTTCTCCAAGACTGAAAAAAGCTTCCTAATCATATGGGAGTACATAAGGTTTATGGTGAATAGATTCTTATTTGCTGTAGCGAGAGTGCAGTGGGTGTCAGGGAGAAATAATGCTAATAAAAGAAAAGAGGTTTTATTTGTCCAACTAAAAAGACATGCCCTGAGCTGGGAGTGTGGGGTGGAGGAAAGACAAGGCCAAAATTAGTTATATCTTGTAACAGAGCAACATATTATAAGATCAGTCTTAATGTCAGACATTGAAAGCTTGAAAGTTGTATTGTATGTACATACAACACATTTATAAGCCACAGGTCCATTTTATAGGAACACACTTTCACAGATTTAGAACTGGAAGGGATGTTAGACACCACCTAAAATGATTCTTTCATTTACAGATGGGGAAACTGAGACCCAGCCTTATCATACATAACTAGGGAGGGAGGAACACACATGTTTCCATTGTGTTTATTCTTCCTGGTGAAGGACCAGTAGATTTTGTCATGGACTCCGGTTGCTTGTACTCCCTTTCAAGTTCAGTATAGTCCAGTCAAACAGGCCTCTGATTGCCCTGCATACATGATCCTCCATTTCCTGTCTCTGCCTGTTCATGTGCTGTGCCCGGGGTCCCTTTTATCATCTCCCCATCACTTAGAATCCCTAGTTTCTTCCAAGACTCACTTCATCGGCCACCTCTTCCACGAAGCATTTCTTGAATCTCCTGAGCTGTTAATGTCCTTACACCTTCAAATCACCCTGTATCTGCTTTCCATATTCCTTGCATCTACCTGTATATACTATCTGCCCCCAAAGAATGTAATCTTCCTGAGGGCAAAGCCCATTTCACTTTTGTTTTTGGATTTCTAGGGCTCAGTACTGCCTGGCGCATCGATTGCTGATTACTTGGTTGACTGATTCTCCAATTCACAGAGAGAGCTGGGAAACTGACTTCCAAGTATGTTCTCTTTCCCTTACTCTACACTGCTTTGAGAGGGATGTACATATCCTGCTTTTTTAAAGCCAGTTCCTGAGGCAAGAGTTTAAAACAACCAACTTATAAGCCTCTCAATTAAATTGCGAGGTTATGAACCAATTTTATCTTACATGGTGCTCTTAGCTCCACATGACCTAGCATAATAAAAACAACACTGATAATAACATGATGCTTTAAAGTTTGTAAAGCACTTTAACATATGTGATCTCATGTTTTTTGATCACAACAACTCTGTGGGTATTATTATCATCATTTTGTAAATGAGGAAATTAAATATCAGTATTTTCCCATGTTTACCCAATACATAAAAAGGCTGATCCAGTGGACAAAGCTGTTGGGCCTAGAATCAGGAAGACATGAGTTAAAATCTGCCCTCAGGCTGTGTGATCCTGGGCAAGTCACTTGATTTATGTCTGCTTCAATTTCCTCATATATAAAAGAGGAATAATAATAGGACCTATCTACCAAGGTTGTTGTAAGAATCAAATGAGATTTGTAAAGTGCTTTGCAACCCTTAGAGTACTATGTAAAGGTTAGTTATTGTGATGATGATGTGTAAGAGATCAATGAATAAATGTAAAAGGTCGAACCTGAACCCATGTCTCTCAATACCAAGTCCAGCCTGCTTTCTACTAGACCACGAATGCTGTGTATGCATTAGCATCTCATTATAGATACCACTGATGGATTGATAACAGAAACACAGGGGGCCCATGTGTGGCTATGGCTACTGCTCTTGGCACCCAGTTTCACCAAACCAAGAGGTTTGGATTGAAGCACACTAAAGCATGAAAGAAGGTGCCATGTTAGAAATACAACTCAGCCATGTAGTAAGAGGGATAACTTTATCGAGAGCACAATTAAGTACTTCATCTATGAGGTTACAAACCCTTCAGAAAACAGCCAAGAATAATTTAGTACTTTAGAAATATCTCTCCTTTTGAGAGGGCTGATTGTTTTAATTAACAAAAATGTTCTTTATATTAGGGGAAAAAATAATCATGAAACATATATTTAAGCCAGATTTTGCTTCTTCTACCAGCAAAGTATGATGAAAAGGAATAAAGATATCTCCATTTCTACACTGGCCCTTTCATGTACCCCCCCACCCCCTGTCAAAAAAACCAAAACAAAACTAGGCATACAGTTACACTAAATCAGCTGAATACCATTTGAGAATGCATATGTTGGGAGAAT
The DNA here is from genome assembly GCF_003287225.1 of Phascolarctos cinereus. Lineage (NCBI taxonomy): Eukaryota > Metazoa > Chordata > Mammalia > Diprotodontia > Phascolarctidae > Phascolarctos > Phascolarctos cinereus. The sequence goes on from NW_027555847.1 coordinate 511,591,760, forward strand.
TCCCCTCTCCCCCCATTTCCCCAACACTGTGATTTCTTCATAGGCATCTTGCCTTTGTTTATTATAATTAAGTTTTTAATGATTTCTGTCAAGGTGCCCAGAGGCTTTCAGGCAGGGGGACCTATCAAGGTTTCTGTTGCCAGCATGGCCTTTGCAAAAGTGCATTCCCTCAGCACTTGAGACAAAGCTCCAAAGGAGCTCCGGACTGGTCAAAGCACAAAGAGCCTTAGTCATACACTCTACATCTTTAAAGAGACACTCTGAATATTGCGGGGAGGGCAGAAAAGAGTTGTCTTCAAACACATTTTTAAGTCTTTACCTTTCTTGCTGAGCCAATTACATGTTGAAATCTGCCTGCGGGTCCCTGATGAGAGGGAGAAATAATTAATCAATCTTCAATTGCAAGTGAGGTTACAAAGGTCCAAAAGCAAAAAGTTGTCTCTCTTATATGGTGAAAATAATATAACCTAGCTAAAGGTGTCTCTTCTCAATTGTAAACCAAAATTGTAAAAAAAAAAAAGATTATCATAGGGAGCAGAGGAAAAGTAAACCAATCAACCCAAAATCCTTCTCTTTTGATTTCTCTCCTACTGCCCAATTTCGTATAGAAATTCCTTAAAGATTCTTTAAAAAAAAAAAAGACTTTGCTATGCAGCACCTGTGAAATCATATGGGTGATATGTCAAGGGCTTCACATGTTTTCAAACACATCAAAAAAGATATCCATCTGCAACACAAATAGCATCTTTCCCCCCCTCTATTGCGTCCTTCCTCTTCTCTATAACAAAGGGGAATAATAAAAATGACCTCACAGCATCTCTCTCATATGATCCTAATCCTTTTCTCTACTCACACATCTATTACTTAAGTTCAGGCCCTCATTACCTCTCCCCTAGAATATCGGGATGGCCTCCAAATTGCCCTTCCTCTCTCAAATCTCTCCCTCCCCAGGCCATCATACACACAGCCGCCAAAAGATTTTTCCTTAAATTTCAGTCTGACCATCTCAACTCACCTACTCAATCAGCTCCAGTGACTCCCTATTGCCCTTAGGACAAAATTGAAACTTCTCTGTTTAGTTTTTAAAGACCTTACCATCTGGCCCTAACCTACCTTTCTAGCATCATTGGATACCACTTTCCCACTGGCAGCCTGCAATCCAGCCAAATTGGCTTTCTCTGCTTCTCATGCACCAAGACCTCATTTCCGGTCTTCATGTCTTGGCACTGATTGCCCTCCATTCTTGGAATGTGCTCCCTCCTTCATCTCTGCTTCACAGAATCCTTCTCCTTTCAAGATACAGCCAGAACACTACTCTCTACATGAAGCCTTTCCTGACAACTCCCACCACCTCAATGCTAGCACCTCCACGTTCAGGAGACCTTGAACTCAACAACTTTGTGTTTATTTCAGCATATTTGTCTACATGATTCTTCTCTCCCCCGTTAGAATGTAATCTTATGAATAAGGATTGTTTCCATTTTTGTAATGGCATTCCCATCACTTAGTAAAGTACCTGACTGATTGCTCACAGGGTTATAGATTTAGAACCGGAAGGGACCTTAGACTTGATGTAATCTTTTATGATAAAGGTGAGGATACTAAGGGCTCCAGATGGAAAAATGATAAACACTATGATAAACTGCATCTTCGTTCACCTGGGGATGGCCCTGCTACCACGATGGTTTCCGTGTTTTCCAATTAAATTCACAGTTTTTTGGCTTCTTTCAATTCGTCCTGGTGTTCACCATTCTCCTGGTTCTTCTGCTATGCTTCCCTTCAAACAAAGAGGAAATGAGAGGCACAAGGGAGCTATCTAGTATGCTGGAGGATCTTTATCTGCTTCTCTTTATGAGTCTGTTTTCCCCAGCTTGGAAATCCAAGCTCCTCCAGAGCAATAATTTATTTGTCTATGTTGAATGCTTGGCACATCATGGACACTTCCTAAACGCCAAGTGATACCATCACCAAAACACAGAGCACCATTTGTTTGCTATGCTCACCCAGCATCTCTTTTCTCCCATTTATTCTGCATTCATACATTTATATCTGCCGAGTGCTTTATAATCATAGCTATTAGTCATTCCTCACAACAAGACTTTCTCCTCTCAGTCCCTTTTATTCAAATGTGGGAAATGAAAACGCAGAGAAGAAGGAGATTGGTCCAAGTCTATCCAGTGAACCAGTATGAGGGGAAGAAAGAGAACGAGAATTTGGCTTGGCTGGTCGATTGCTTGGCCTGCTGTCTCCGTCTGAAGTCAAGTTCTGTGCTGCTTTATGCAGGAAGGAGCCAGGGGACCGAGAGAGAAGCAGCAACGTTCTGGTATACCTACCCTCCCTAGGAGCTCCTGGAGAGCTGGCAGGGATGAAAACTTGCTGTTATTATTCATGTAATAGCTCTTGTTTTCTAAATGCTGTCTCCCTGGGGAAGAAGACCAGTGCCCATTCATTTTAAATGACAAATAAGCCACATGCTCAAACTGCAGTGAGCAGACTAGAATCAGAGCTGGCGTAAGAAGTCAAGGAATCAATTCATTGAAGGCAGAGATTAGTTCATTTTTTCTTTGTTTTCTTAGTGCCTGGAACGTGGTGTTGTTGTTCAGTCATTTCAGTTGTGTGTTACTCTTTATGAAGCCTTTTGGGGTTTTCTTGGTAAAAATACTGAAATGGTTTGCCATTCCCTACTCCATTTTGCAGATGAGGAAATCGAAGCAGACAGGGTTAAGTGACTTGTCTGGGTTCACACAGCTAGTAAGTATCTGAGGTCAAAAACTGAACTCAGGTCTTTTAGACTGCACGCTCTATCCGCTGCACTACCCACTGCACTGCCTCTAGGAATGCTGTGATTTTAGAAATCTGGTGAAAATTTAAAGGAACTAGCTGATAGGGAAAAGCAACGCCAGATGGCAACTATTTATCTGACTGGTCCCTTCTCTCACTCTCCTTCATCAAGCCCCCTGTACATGGATTTACCCCAGACCTCTGTCCAGGGTCCTTTCTCTTCTCTTTCTACATGGCAGCTAAGTCATTTCTTCAGCTATTATGGATTTAACTCTCAACCTGATGCAGAAGACTTCACAATCTACATATCTAGTCCTCTTCTCTCTTCTGAGTTCCAGTCCTCTATCTCCAATTGTTGGGGCACTTAGGTGATACCGCATGCAGAGTGCCAGGTAGAGTCAGGAAGATTCCAGCCCCAGACACTTATTAGCTGCAAGTCGCTTAACTTCTGTTTTCCTTAATCCACTGGAGAAGGAAATGGCAAACCACTCCAGGATCTTTGCCAGGAAAACTCCATGGGCAGTGTGGACACTACTGAACAATAACATATTTCATATTTACATATCTGTGTACTCTTCCCCCTCCTTCACCAACAGAATGCACACTCCTTGAGGACAGGTCCTATTTCAAGAGGGAGTGAAATCATAGCCGCACCTCCTAATCCTAACCTCTGTGCCTAGCACAGGATTTGGTGCACAGTGCAATGTAAGGTCCTGGAGGACAGGGACTGTTTCACTATGTCCCTGTTGCCAATAACTAACCGCTCACTGAATAAAACTGGATTGAGTAGTCTAAGGCTCCGGCTTTATATGACGCAACGTACTAGGCAGTGCAAAGTTTTTGCATATTTTTGAATTTCTAAGATTTCTAATAACATAGCAGACACCACTTGGAATCAGAACTCCACTTTGCAAGTTACCTCTCCTGAACCTACTTAATTCATGAATTACTAACGGAGCTTGATGAGCAGTTGTGAGCTCTCTAAGTGGAGCAAATGATTTAGTCACAGGAGAATCAGACAGAAACTCCTGTTTAGCATTCTGAAGCTCTTAACTGGTCCTTTCACTGCTCCTTATACATATCACTCCATCTCCTATCTCTGTGCAAAAGCTCAGGCTATTTTCACAGTCTTGAATCCACTCCATCCTCACCTCCAAATTCCTTCCTCAAATCCCTTGCTTTCCTGAAGTCTCTACTCACATGCCATCTTCGACATGAAGTATTTTCTGATTCCCGCTCACCAGCTATTAGTCGTCTCTCCACTCCCCAATAGAACGTAAGCCTCCTGACGGCAGGGATTGCTTCTCTTTTTGTTTTTGCATCCTGTGGGCCTAGCACAGACCTGGCACATAGCAAATGCATATTGACTGTACCGTGTTTAGCATGCACTCTGTGATGTCTCAGTAGCACTCTTCACTGGAAGAGATCTGAGGATTCTGAACATGACAGCATCCATTTGAGAGTCAGACACTCCTCCTAGACCCAGGCAGCAAGCAACAGTCCACTCTAAATTAGTTACCAGCCTCTCAACAAAAGACTTGTGCGCAACATAGTTTCAGTTCCCTAAAGAAGAACTGCCTTGTGCTATAAGATCTGCTCCACACAGTAGGGGATGCCATTAATTACCCTTTTTTTGATTGAATACTGCAACAGTCACCCAGCATGTCTCTTTCATGCTCCACAAGGCTATTTCCTTTCATTTGCAAAGGTGACACTGTAATTTAATGAATACTCACATCAACTTGACTGGAGTGAGCAAGAGAGTACCTCTTCACAGAGATGTTTTTCCTCCAATGAATGATCCCTAGTCTTTCAGGAGCAGATTGGAACAACTTTAGAGGAGAACAGAAGGAAAACAGAAAGCAGAAACATCTGTGGCTCTGCATGAACCAACAAACTCCTGAACTTTGGAAGTAACCTCTTATACCCCCTGCAAACCAAGTCAAAGAAAGCTGGGGCAAAGGGTGAGCACAGGAAACACTTCTCTTTTGCCAAAAAACATGTGAGCTTTATGAGTCCATAGCTGTGATCTGTGACTGGTATGACTCAACCTAGGATTTTCCCATTCTGAAAAGCTTATGCAGGGTCTAAATTTGCCTTTCTTTGAGTCCCTAGCACCTACACAGGGGCCTCACTAGGAGTAAGCATTTAATAAATAGTTAATTGATTGATCACACCATCATTTAAATAAATTAGGTCACGATAAATAACCTGTCAGACCTAGATGGGACAGCTGAAATGAAAATGGATGTAAACCTCACTGTTAAACTGACAGATTAACAATAGCTAATAACAGGTAGCATTTTAAAGTTTGCAAAACACTTTACATGTCATTCCATTTCACTTGATGAGCCCATTGGCTCTGCTACATTAAATTCTCAGCTCTACTTGTCCAGTCCTAACTCAGACTCCAGTCTTACATTTCCAGCTCCCTAACAGACATCTTGAACCAGATGTCTCCTTTTTATTGTTAGGTCATTTTTAAGTGTTTGACTCTCCATGACCCCATTTGGGTTTTCCTGGCAGAGATACTGGAGTGGTTTGCCATTCCCTTCTCCAGCTCATTTTACAGATGAGGAAACTGAGGCAAATAGGGTTAAGTGATTTGTCACAGAGCTAGTAACTGTGTGAGGCTGGATTTGAACTCATGAAGATGTATGTCTTCATGATTCTAAGCCCAGTGATCTATCCACTGTGCTACCTAGCTGCCCTTGGATGTCTCTTAGATGTCTTCAAATCAACACTTCCAAAACTGATTTATTTCCCCTTCTTCCAACCATTCCATCTTCCTAACTTCCCTATTACTGTCAAAAGTAACACCATCCTCCTACTCCCCAACGCTGATAATTTAAGTGTCATCCTCAACTCCTCATTTTCATCCCCATATCCAATCAACTATTGTTTTGTGGTTTCTACATTCTCTTTCTTTCTTTCTTTCTTTCTTTCTTTCTTTCTTTCTTTCTTTCTTTCTTTCTTTCTTTCTTTCTTTCTTTCTTTCTTTCTTTCTTTCTTTCTTTCTTTCTTTCTTTCTTTCTTTCTTTCTTTCGGCAATTGGGGTTAAGTGACTTTCCCAGAGTCATACAGCTAGTAAGCATCAAGTGATCAAGTGATCTGAGGCCGGACTGAACTCAGATCCTCTTGACTCCAGAGCTGGTGCTCTATCCACTGCTCCACCTAGCTGCCCCAGTTTCTACATTCTTATCTTTTGAATTCTCCCTTCTCCTCTGACACCACCACCACTCTAGTGCAGGACCTCATTACCTCACTCCTGGACTATTACAACAGTCTGCTGGTTGGTTTCCCGGCCTCATCTCTCCCCAATTCAGTCTATCTTCCACTCATGTCAGCCCCCGATTCATTAAATTCTACCGGCTCCCCACTACCTCCAGAATCAAACAGAAAATCCTCTGTGTGGCTTTTAAAGCCACATAACTGGCCCCTACCTACCATTTCTGTCTGCTCATACCTGATCCCCCTCTATCAACTCTGTGATCCAATGACTGTCATCCTTGTTTGTCATACAAAATACATCCCCCAACTCTAAGCATTTTCACTGGCTATCTCCCAAGACTAACTCCCTCCTTTCTCGTTTCCACCTCCTGGCTTCCTGTAAGTTTTAGCTAAAAGCCCACCTTCTACAAAAAGGTTTTCCTTTTTCTCCTTAATCTTAGTACTTAACCTCTGAGATTATCTCCAAGTTATCTTGCACATATCTTGTTGTACATATTTGTTTGCTTGTCTTCTCCATCACTGGACTGTGAACTTCTGGCTCACAGGTACTGTTTTTTTGCCTTTCTTTGTATCCCCAACTCTTAACATAGTCTCTGGCACATTGTAAGTGCTTCATACTTGTGGACTAATAGTCTAGCCCTGTAACCCTGGGAAAGTCATTTAACCTCTCTCAAGCTCAGTTTTATCATGAGTAAATGGAGGTAACAATACCATCTACAAAAAAAAAAAGTAGCTGGTAGGTGTTTTGACAGGATCAGAACTCAAGTCTTTCTAAGTCTATCACTTTATTTGCTCTACCAGGTATCAACCTCTTTCAAATTAAAAACGGAAAATCTTTTGACCTTTCCTAAGTTTGGGGGCTCTTCCTGAGAGGCAGCATTTGTAGAGCAAAACAAGGTTTAAGTTTTCATCTCCCCCCTGCTCGCTAACCAGCTGTGTAAATATGGACAAGTCACATAGGTTCTCTAAGCCTATTTTCTCCTCTCTTAAAACGAGGATAATACTCAATCTGGTGACCTCACTTGGTTTTTGGGAAGCTTAAGTGAGAAAATACATGATGATACACGTACGCTGTAAAATGCTCCAATGTCCAATGTCGGTCATTGGTATTGATTGGGAGGTGGGAGGAATGGGTGCGTTACTTTATTTCTTGGTTCTTTAGTTTCTCCATCTGAAAAATGGGAGTGATAACACCTATACTATCTACCTCTACTTCACAGGGTTGTTATGGGGAAAGCATTGTCCAAAACTTAAAAGGGTCATAGAAATGAACTGCTGCTGTTGTCATTGTAGGATTAGCAGGATAATCTACTTAGGGATGAAAGGGACCTTTGTTATTGCTGCTGGGGAGTCATGCCCTACTCATGGTCAGTGGACCACGGTGTGCATGGTTTTTCCTTGGCAAAGATACTGGACTAGTTTGCCACTTCCTTCTCCAGATGATTAAGGCATATAGGGACAATAAGCAACTTGCTTAGGCTCACACAGCTAATAAGCGTCTCAGGCTGGTTTTGAACTCAGGTCTTCCTGACTCCAGGCCCAGTGCTCTATCCACTGAGCCACCTAGCTGCCTCCTTACAGGAAACATCTGTTCTAATTCCCTTATTTTGTAGATGAGGAGCTATGGTCCAGAGATTAAGTGACTTATCCAAGGGGCACAGAAGTAGAAATGGAATGCAGGTCTGACCAACAACGATCACTCTTTGAACTGTAGTTTACCCAAGAATGGGCATAACCTGAGGTTTATGTGGGTCAGCATAACTCAAAAACTGGACAGCAATTCAGGCCGAAGTGGCCTTGTTGGACCTGTCTTGGTCTGGACTTGCATCTCTGGTGCTAGTCAGGGAATAGATGCTTCACTTTGGAGAAATAAGGAGATTAGGAAAACTTTAATGGAATATTTCCCCCTCTACTCTTCTTTTCTTTGCCCTTTAGCAATTGATGCTTATGAAATATTAAATATATAACACTCCCATCCTACCATTTCTGGATTTCATAGTTTCCTTGATTAATAGCTGGAAGGCATCTAGTGAACGCCCTCATTTTGCAGATGAGGGCACCGAGGCCCATAAGGGAAGAGTGACTTGCTAAAGGTCATGGAAGTAATAAGAAGCAGAACTAAGATCCAGACCCCGTTTCTCTGACTCCACATCCAATGCTTTTCCCTCTGTACCACTTTGACCCAAATGAACTGGTCAGTCAATCAATCAACATTTATTAAGTGCTATGTGCTAAGTGCTAGGGGCACAAAAAAAAAAGAGGTAAAAGACAGTCCCTTTCCTCAAAGAGCTTACAATTTAGTAGAGACAGAATGAGAAATTTTGGGATAGATATAGATGGATTCTCACTACAAAAAGAGGCTTACACATCCTGCTAGAAGGGGATGGGGCCAAAATATCTTGTGGGTAGCACATCCTTTTCTGATTTCCAAAAGAGAAATATTGAGAAATCAGGGAGAGGGAGTATACCAGACCACTAAGTGAAGAGTGAAACTTGGCCTGGGTAGGTAATGTCTGGGATCAGAGATTACATTTAGATACTACATAACTAAACTTCTGGTTTCTTTCCTGAACCTCTAGAATACATGTGCCCTGTGGTCTTCTACCTGGGGCCTGTATATTCTTGATTTAAAAACAAAACACAACAAAGCAACTCTAAGCTGCAGAAATGACAGCACCAGCCATAAACCCTGGCACCCCTCCTGGCAGGCGGAAGAAAGCATCTGCCTTCAGAGAGCTCCTAGTGCCAAGCTCAGCATCTGTGCGGCTTCTGGTGGCCCAGCTCTTCAGCTGATGAGAACGTGTACAAATGCTGATCTTTGGCAAAGAAATCTGCCTCTTGCCTTGGCAAGGAGAGACAGCACAGAAGTTAACTCTGTGGAGGTGCCAGGGTCTGCCCTCATGGAGGTGCTGACATTTTCACAGATATAAATTAAAAAAAAAACAGCTAGAGTTTTCGGGGCCTCCAGGAAACCAAGCATCCTGAGTGTCTTCTTTCCAAGTGTCTCAGAAATCACTGGCCTTTGTCCCCAGGATCACCTGGTTATATTAGACTATCTGGAATGGTTTCTTTATTGTTGCTGCTGTTTTCGGTTCTAAAATGGATTTCAGTAAAAGAGAAAATCTTAGAAGCAAGGATATTCCAAAGATGCTTGGAAAGGCATGTCTTTGGGTCATGATTCCTGAATGATGCTGACCTGGGCAGAGCCAGATGCTGCATTTCCTTATTTCTGAAACATGACTCCGTGCTAGGGGATGTTCCTTCATGATTTCTATGGTAGTTCTTCCTCTAGAACTTGCAAAATACACAGGCTGACTCCTGTTTACATATTTGTTGTTATTCCTGAGTGCCGGCAATTCAATCAAGAAGCCAGTAGAAAGAAGTTTCCTGGTTAAGGGTTATACAAATTTCAACTACTTTTCCTGCTTTTCAGTTAGAAAGAAAACCAAAGAAGAGCCCCACAAAGCCTCATTGTTAAAAAGATTTTAAACTTACTGGCTTCTCTTTTATCATTCTACCCCTAAATCTAAAATAATGGGAACAAACCACATTGCTAGGTACCTGACCTGCTTAGGGACCTGCCCACCCAGGCCAGGTTTCACTCCTCACTTAGTGGTCTCATATGTCTCCTCTCTCCCTGATTTTCAAATATTTCTCTTTTGGAAACCAGTAAAAACATGTGCCACCCACAGGATGTTTTGGCTTCAGTGACTTCCTCTTTTCAGCCACCCATAAGTCACTTCCCTTGGTTTCACATGTTTGGTAATGAGAGAGAACCTGGTAGGTTGTGCCCATTGTAAATTATAAAAGGAAAGAATGGAAGTTAAATTTTTTTTTCTGGTTAAATTTATCAAAGGACAAATGGATGCTCTACAAGATTTGCTCTTGAATTAAGATAAAATATTCATGGAACATCAAATTTCCCTCTGAGACTCAAGTCTCATAAACAAAACAATACTGAACTATACAAAAGCTAGCATGCCCAATGATCTCCCTCTCCATTTAAAAGAGATATCCTATACTATCTATATGCACAGAAAATATACATTTAATCTACTCTAATTCATTGGCAAGGGGAGCTAGGTGCAGTGGATAGAATGGTGGGTTTGGAGCCAGAAAGACTTATCTTCTTGAGTGCATATCTGGCCTCAGACACTTGCTAGCTGGGAGATTCTGGGTAAGTCACTTAACACTGTTTGCCTCAGTTTCTTCATCTGTATAATTAGCTGGAGAATGAAATGGTGAAGCACCCTAATGTTTTTGCCAAGAAAACTCTAAACAGGATCACAAAGGCTCAGACATGACTGAAAAAGACTGAATAATTTATCAGCATTCAAGGAGATAGAGGCATTTCACTGTTGTTTTTGTTTTTAAGTAGAAAAATTTGAATTAAGAGAGGAGTTTTAGAAAGCAGATGCTATCTATAGACATGTAAACGTGTATGTACATATTACACACATATATAGCAGACACACAGGTTGGTCAGCCTAGTATTTTTTTTTAAAGGCTTTTGGCAGGTAGAAACCAAAATAAGCCCTGAGCACAATTCTTGCTCAGGTCACGTGCATTTTTTTTTGTGTGTGTGTGCATACATCCTAAGCATGCTACCTTATCCTTTTCACATTTTTCCTAACAAGTTTCTTGGAAGATTGCCTCCACCACTGAATTGTCTTCAATTAGCCTGGTTAGATTCTTGACACATTACAGAGCTGATTTTTTTTTTAAGGTCTGCTAAATAGCTGATGTGGGATGAGGATGTTCTGGGGGTAATTTCTGGCATGTTACTGATAAACACTGAATCGGCCTGAAGTATAGTATATGCTATGTAGAATTTGCTTCTTAAACTATCTGTCAAAGCATGGAGCTAGAGGGAGCTGAAGAGTAGCACAGTGAGGGTTGGGGGTGGTACTGGGGCTTTTAAAAGAATGAACTGATATTGTCTGAATACAGACTGAAGCATGCTATTTTTTCACTTTTATTCTTTCTTTTTTAAATTCAAATCTTCTTGTAAAAAATGACTAATATGGAAATGTTTTACATGATTGCACATATATAACCTATATCTGATTGCTTACTGTCTCTGGGAGGTGACAGAAAGAGAGATAAAATTTGGACCTCAAAACTTAAAAAAAACCCCACCAAATGTTAAAAAACTGCTTTACATGTAATTGGGGAAAATAAAATATTATACATTAAAAAATATACAACTAAAAAAAGTATAACCAAGGGATTGTGAAAAGTCTAGAAGAAGAAAGCTGACTGAAACTCCATGAAGTATAAGAAACTCAATCAAAGACACAGCCACTGTCTGTGACATTGATGCTCATGAAGTGGCTGTGTGGGCATGAAGAAATAAATGGGGTTCTTGATCTAGGAGCCATTACTGGCTATAGAATCATGCAAACCTATCAATGAAGGACAAGGATTTGGAGCCTCTAGATTTCAGGGCATCATTAACTGTATACCATGTTTTTAACCTTTAAGTAACTGGTTCAAACTCAACCTATCAGAATTATAAAGAACTGCCAAAGGCATGTGAGAAAAAGGAAATGATGAAATTAATTAAAAAAATTTTTTTAATTAAAAAAAAAGAAGAAGGAAATGATGGCATTCATCCCTTTTTTTTTTAACAGATATCTGCTTGGGTTTCCTGGAACAGAGGTCACAGTTTAAATGGAACACAGTTTTAATGTCCCTATAATTGGACAGTAATGAAATAAATGGAAAAGACAATCTTGAAATGAGAAAAGAAACCCTCTATAAAAAATAAATAAAGGTCTTCCAAGTACCCTGTGAATCGGAATCCTTTCAAAACTTCCACTTGAGAAAGGGGAACAGAGCATTGCTAGAGCAAATGGGAGCTCCTGTAGGAAGTACTGCTTAAACTGCCTGGGAAAATAATGTATTCTGACCCAGTAATTTGTTGGAAGGGCCTATTCTTAATTAAAAACAACTAGGTGGTGCTGCGGATAAGAGCACCAGGCGTGGAGTCAGCAAGACTTGAGTTCAAATCTGACCTTGGATACTTACTAGCTGTGTGATGCTGGGCAAGTCACTTAACCTTGTTTGCCTCAGTTTCCTCATCTGTAAAATGAGCTGGAGAAGGAAATGTCAAATCACTCCAGTATCTCTGCCAAGAAAAACCCTGAAGGGGCCACCAAGATTCAGACATGACTGAACAACAACATTTTTTACTAAGAGGCATTTTTGAAGTGGTGCAACTAGAGTAGGTTTATGTTTTAAAGATTAAATTATGAAGTCAGAAGAAAACTAGATGACTGTCAGCACGCAATGCAAAACCTGAGGTGGTTCCATCAACATTTTTACTTCAATATTCTTGTTAATGATCAAGAGAAATAAATGCTTCTGTGCATGCATGCATGTATAGGTGATAGAAACAGGACAGGATAAGACACATCAGAAAGTAAATTTGAAAGAAGGTATTCTTAGTAACAGACTAATTCAAATCAACTGTTGCCACAAACTTAAAAATCTTATTTCTTGTAATTTTATTCTCATTTCTATAGCTTGGAATCTTCCCAAAGTATCTTTTTTTAAGCAAGTAATTTAAAAGAAAGTACATTTGTTTAGCTAAAAAAATAAAGTCAGAAGTGGCATATTTTCCAAGTCAATTGATGACTCCAATCTGAAAAGACATGCATCTCATAGGAAAACAAAACAGAAACTATCAAAAAACAAGCAAAAACTGACCCCCATTTTCTTTGAATATCAAAGATCTAGAGTTGGAAGGGACCTCAGAGGCCTTCTAGCCCAACACCTTAATTTTCATATATGAAGAAATGAGGCCCATCAAGATGAAATGACTTGTTCAAGGTCACACAGATATTGCTAGAGGTGGGATATGTATCCACATCCTTGGACCTCAAAACCATTGCCCTTTTCTCCAAGCTACCTTGCTTTGGCTTTCTTTCTTTAGTTTAACATCTTCATGCTGAGTGTTTCTCTGCCTTAGTTCCACAAATGCCTTCACTAAGTAGTATTTTATTTTAACATTTCCAGTCATGTCGCACTTAACTGCTGAAAATCTCATGGAAAAATATCAGGCTGTATTGCTAGAATGCTTTAGAGAACCCAAAGATAAAGGATTTCAGGTCATTATGGCCAAGATTAAATCCTTTTCCTCAATCCCATCACAGGCTTAGCTGTTCTGTTTATAATGTTTGCCTCCCTTCCTCCCTTCATTGCAGAGATAGGGGGCCTATGGGTATGGAAGGCAGCATACCTTGTCAGTGATGATTAATGCACTGGTTGGCTTTGCTATACTGTTCTTTCTCTTTCCCCTCATTTTTTTTTCTTTTAACAAACGTTGGCTCATTAGGCAAGGGATTTATTAAGGAGTGGATATAATAACAGAAAGCACAAATAAAATTTTAAAATAAAAACAGAACATTTGCTCCTATAATCCATAGCTATAATGAACGATATGCTGAACATAAGTTTTATTTTCAGGACTATTTGTGGCTAATCCTTTTTAGGACTTGTTATTGCACCTCTTATAACTGAAGATGGTGATTAATATAAGTAAATTTAAGTACAATACTGCCAAAACTTAATTATTCATGAGACTAGCAAGAATAACAACAGTAACAGAAACTTTTCAAATAACCTACCATTCAAAACCAATCAGAAATCCTTAGAAAAAATTTTAAATTCCATTCAGCATCTGATTTGGAAGCTAACCAGGCAGACTATAAGGTTTTTTTTTTCCTCTCTCCTTCAAATTACAATATATCATATTATCAAAGATGGCTATTTCTGCTTGGTTCCCATTTCCCTTTTGGTGAGATAATTAACTGATATGCCAGACCAATTTGTATTCAAAGTACCTACTAAAGACTTATCTAATGTGGTAACAGATTTTGGGAATCACCAAGGAGGAGCTTGAGTACCTTTTGGGGAAGATATTGGCAGGGGAGAGAATGGTAGCATGCTTGTTTGCTATATCCCCAAATGTCAGGACTGGAAAGGACCACTGACACCATCTTGTTCCATCTGTCTCCCAACAAGACTCCTCACTATATCTCTATCAAGGGATCATATAGCCTCTTCTGGAAGATGTCCAGTTATAGAAAACTCACTACTTTTTGAGTCTGTTCACTTCATTTTTATTTTTTAAATAATATTTTATTTTTTTCCAATTACATGTAAAGACAATTTTCAACATTCTTTTTTAAATAAGATTTGGACATCATTCTAGTCCAGAGGTGGGGAACCTCTGGCCTCGAGGCCACACGTGGCTCTCTAGGTCTTCAAGTGTGGCCCTTTGACTGAATCCAAACTTCACAGAACAAGATTTTGCGTTCCAGATTTTTCTCCCTCCTTCTCCTCCCCAAGATGGCAAGCAATCTGATGTAGGTTATACATGTGCAATCATGTAAAACATATTTCCACATTAGTCACATTGTGAAAGAAGAAATGAACCAAAAAAGAAAAAAAAAATGAGAAGAGTATGCTTTGATCTGCATTCAGACTCCATCACTTATTTCTCTGGATATGTCTACTTCATTTTTAGACAGTTCTAATGGTCAGACGTCCTTCTATTGAGCTGGGATCTGCTTCTGCACAGTCGTCTCTTTTTCCTGATTCTGCTCTCTGCAGCCAAGCAGACCAACTCCAATATTTTCCCCATACAAGAGCCCTTTCAATATTGGAAGTCATTTAATGCCTCCTCCCTATGTCTTCTCCAAGATAAACATCCACAGTTTGTTGAACTAATCCTCACATAGAATAGTATCCAGTCCTTGCACCCAGCCTGGTCATCCTTCTTTGGATTTTCTCTAGCTTATCAATGTCTGTCCTGAAATGTGCCAGGCAGAAATGAACATAACATTCTAGATGTGGTCTGACCTCAGCAGAGAAGAGTAGGACAATCATATCTTATGTTACAGACATTATATTTCTTAACATAGTCTAAGGTCATATTAAGTTTTTTGGCTGTCACATTGGTGATTCATACTGAGCTCTTTTTTGGATATAGTGATGTGGTCTAGCTATGCCTCTTCTTTTCTCCT
Organism: Phascolarctos cinereus; assembly: GCF_003287225.1. NCBI lineage: Eukaryota > Metazoa > Chordata > Mammalia > Diprotodontia > Phascolarctidae > Phascolarctos > Phascolarctos cinereus. The sequence goes on from NW_027555847.1 coordinate 511,606,804, forward strand.
ACTTGTGAAGTTGGTTTTTTGAACCCAAGTGTAGATTTTTACATTTATAGCTATTAGATTTCATGTTATTAGATTTGGACATCATTCTAGTCCAGTGGTGGGGAACCTTCAGCCTCGAGGCCATATGTGGCCCTCTAGGTCCTCAAGTGCGGCCCTTTGACTGAATCCAAACTTCACAGAACAAATCCCCTTAATGAAAGGATTTGCTCTGTAAAACTCGAACTATGGCTAAGTAAAGCTCGGCTATGAGTTCCAGCTTCTCCAAGAAGGCTTCTCTACCTGTCCCAGTCCATATTGGTCTGTTTCTTCTCTAAATTCCAACTTAGTCACTATTTCAGCACTTAATTCTTCTTGAATCATTTCCATGTTCCTTATCCAGATGATAAACTGCTTGAGTTGAGTGGCCATCTCTTACATTATGCATCAGCCACACTGCTCAGTAAAGTGCTACAAAACAAGACCTAATAGGATCTCAGATTCAGAGTTGGAAAAGAGCTTAGAGTTCATTTGGTCCATACCCTACAGTTTAGAAATGATGAAATGGAAGGGCCAGAGAGGTTAAGTAATTTGCCCAAGGTCACACAGGTAGTAAGCGGCAGAGACGAGATTCCAACCATGATGATTTGACTCCAAATCTGGTACTTCCTCTGCACCAGGCTACCATTAAACAAATTCTTGGTGATTAATGCATTACTAAAGTGGCTTATTATGCCAGTAAAATTAAGAAAGCTTGTGAAATGATCTCTCGTACAGCTTGCTGCTGCTATTCACTCATTTCAATCATGTCTGACTCTTTGTGACCCCATCTGGGGTTTTCTTGGCAGAGACACTGGAGTGGTTTGCCATTTCCTTCTCCATTTTACAGATGGACTCATCAGTTTCACATTCAATGGCCTTTCCCTAGTTGTCATCAGCTTTTGACACTGCAGACCACCACCTCCTATTGGTTATGTATCTTCTCTTGGCTTCAGAAGCTCTCTTCTCATTCTCTTTCTACCTCTTTAATTGCTCCCACTCTGTCGCCTTTTCTACCTTCTCATCCTCTTTTTAGTTCCTTAACATAGTTGTTATAAAACTGAGGCAAATGGGTTATGTGACTTGCCCAGGGTCACACAGCTACTAAGTGTCTGAGGTCACATCTGAACTCAGGAAGATGAATCTTCCTGACTCTAGATCTAGTGCTCTCTGCACTGTGTCACCTAGGTACCCCTTTTGTACAGCAGCCTTGCTTAAATTCTAGAAACAGAATAATGCAATGGGTAAGTTATGTGTGCCAGCCTTCTTGAGGAATAAGGAAGATTTAAAGATCTTAGTAAGCGACAGTAAAGGTGATTTCATTAGGGATGAGAATCAGTTGGATAGGTGTCTGCAGGCAATAGAATTTTCCTCATCTTAAGTTACACAGTGGCACATGAAAATGACTATAAGGCAGCGATCAGATCACATAACACACAGGAGGTTCATCTGAAGATACTGTTTTTATGGCATTGCAACGCAGTGATGTGAATAGGACTGAATAAGCCAATTTTGACAAAGTTGGTGTGCACTAAAATGTTCCTTCTATTCTATCCTTTTCTACACCTATTTCGTTCACTATGGCAGCTTTCCAAACCTTATCCTCTCTCTTCTAGCCCTCAACTGCACCCCAGACTTCCATACTGACAGAAGATGATTTAGACTCCTATTTCTCTTTGTCAAAACTTCCTGGCACCATCACCCACTTTCTCATCAAAGAAGTGCTACTGCATCCCTACTCTTCACATTCTTCCCACACTTTTGATCCTATTCACTCCAGTCCCTATTAGAACCCTTCCTTCCAGCCTTTCTCATTTCTTTTCCCTCTGGCTCCATCTATCTAAAAACATGCTCATGTCTCAGGATTCTTTTGCCTTCCCACCCAACAGACACACACCTTGCCACACATATGTTTCAAAACTTTTATTTTAATTTTTTCCCTAAAAGTAGTATTTAGTGATTCTCTCCCCATCACAAATTTGTTGGAAAATGTATTTAAGCATGATGCCTCCAATCCTTCAACATCCACTCCTTGGATCCCTTGAAATCTGCTTTCTACCCACCACTTGACTGAAATTGCTCTCTACAAGGTTACCAATAGATGCCTCATCTTCACATTCAATGGCCTTTCCCCAATTGTCATCAGCTTTTGACACTGCAGACCACCACCGCCTCCTGCATATTATCTTTTCTTGGCTTCTGAAGCTCTGCTCTCCTCATTCTCTTCCTATCTCTTTAATTGATCCCACTGTCTCCTTTCCTACCTCCTCATCCTCTTTTTAGTTCCTTAATGTGGTTGTTATACAATTTTCTATCATTGCCCCCTTTTCTTTCTATAATCACTTCGCACTTCCCTTCACTCTCAAAGGCTTCAACTATTACTTCTAAGCAGATAACTTGACAATCTATGTTTCCCAACCATCTTCTCTCTTCTGCGCCTCTCTCAAATCTGCACCTCCCAACAGTTCCCTCCCATGTGACACATCCCAAACTAAGCATATTATCTTTCCTCCTGAGTCTGTATCTCCTTCTGCCTTTATGATTTCTGTTACTGGTACCAACCTGGCTTAGGATCTCATGATTGGAGCCTTGGTGTTATTGGTAACATTTTCCTCTCCCTCATATTTCACATAATCAGTTACCAAATCCTACAGGTTCTCCTTAACATCTTTCTGTCTTTTCCATCCCAATTTCCATTCCCATTGCTACCATCCTAGTATAGGCCCTCATTATGACCTGCTGAGATTATTTCAATATTTCCTAATATGTCTTCCAACTCTCTTCACCTTCTAAGCAATCTGTTGTGCCACTGTCAGATTTATCTTCCTTATATATTGATCTGGACTCCTCTACTCACTAGCTCACATTTATATGGTCGTTTAAAGTTTGCAAGGTACTTTACAGATAGGTAGGTGCTATTATTATCTCCATTTTACAAAAAAACTGAAACAGAGGGAGTTAAGTGACTTTCTCAGGGTCATATAAGTAGGAAGAATCTGACACCGAATTTGAACTCAGGCCTTCTTGCCTCCAGGCCCAGTGCTCTATCTAATGTACCACCTAGCTATTTCATGTCCTTCTAATAATAGCCTAATGAACAAAGTTTAAGTTTCATAGTTTATCATTTAAAGTTCTATACAAGCTGACACCATCTTACATTCCAACCTGACTTCTCATTATTGTCTTCTATCCACATCTCTGAAAGGCAATATGGTATGGTGGATAAATAGTCAGGAAGTCCTGGATTCAAGCACTGCCTCTGACCCATGACAGCTGTGTGACCCGGGGCAAGCCCCTTAATCAGTACCTCCAAATAACTCTTGAAGGGAGTTTCGACAGTATATGTAACCTACACACTGATGAAAGCACAGGTCCAAACCAAACACTCACTCCTGTGTAGCAGACAAACTGAATTCCTCTTTGCCCTATGCTTTTCATCTCTGAGTCTTTCTTCAGAATGTGCCTTATTTCCAGCATTTCTTCCCTCTCTCTGTCAATCCCTAGATATTATTCAAAATAATTCAACTTCAACCTCCTTCCCAACCCACCATCTGTAACCATCTTCTCCTCTGCACCTTACCTACTAATTTGTTTTGTACTTTTGTCCTACACAATTATATTTTAGGTTTTATAGTTATATACATTTTATATGTATTATCTCATTTGATTCTCACAACCCTGTGAAGTAGATACTCTACAAACCTTAAAGTGCTATATAAATGTGCTGCTTCTTCCTCTCCCTTCTCTTCTTTCTCTTTCTCTTCTCCTTCCTCCTCTTCCACTTCTCCTTCTCTCTCTTTTTCTTCTTCCACCACTATTACCACTACAATTACTATTACTACCAGTACTGCTGCCGCTGCTGCTACTACTACAATAAGAAGCAAGCAACAAGGTTAGAAGTTCTGTAAAGATGAAAAATATCTTATCTGAACTTCCTCTTTCCAATAGTACTCAAAGCAATTTTTTGCACATAGTAGATGCTTAATGCATGTTTACTATATTAAAACTGTGGGACTTGCAGCTCTACTCTTTAGACAATAGGAAGCATTTTACATGGCATTTTAATTTGCTGGAACTATAGGAGCAATGAAACAAAACCCATTCATCAAAGTATTCCCTCTGATTATCGAGAGGAAGGGATGCAGATGGAGGAAATGAAATAGATTTTGAATATTCTGAGGAAATACTCAAGATACTTAAGACCCTCCTTCCCCAAAAAGAGAAATGAAAGGTACTTAGATCATAGATCAAGATCTGGAAGAGACCTCAGAGGTCATCTGATCCAACACCCTTATTTTTATAGATGAGGAACCTGGTTCACCCAAGGAAGGATAGGAACCCAGGTCCTGTGATTCCATAAACAGTACTCCTTGCCCTTTACTAAAACTCTTCCTATGTGCTATTATCTTATGCTAATGTCATCTGAGAGTGAGAAAAAGGTCTGGAAATGATGACCTAGAGAGAACTTCCTGAATGAAGATGAGTCACCCACCAATATGGAGGACTGGAAGCCTCAGAATGGTGACCAACTTGGGTTCTGGGATGCAGGAGGACTAGAATCTTCCTCTTCTCCAGGGAAGAGTTTAGTGACAGAACAAGAAACAGACAGAAAAGAGCAGATGACAGAGAAATTAATATAAATAAGTTGTTTGTCCTTTTGAAAGAGGACCAATGACATCATGGGGTGATGGCTTAACTCTTCTGGATTTAAGTGAGGCAGAGTTGCACAAAGTTGTCAGCTTCACTCTCTCTTCCAGTCTTATTGAAGTTCAGTGACAGGACAAAAGTCAGGATGACTGGTGATGGCCCAGGATGGAGTCATTTTCAATATCTGATGAAGCTCTAAATGCTCCAAAGCACCTGTTTTAACCACCTTCATGGACACTGAAACAAATTGTTCTCATCTGCCCATTCTGCCAGGGGAAGTCTTCATGTGTTTGAGGTCAACATTCCCCTAATTCACTGAAGGGTTTAAAGTTTGTCAGTTACTCTCAACCTGGTTTAACCCATCTGCTGGGACAGTTTTATCACTGGGGTGTGGCTGCTGTGCATGCTACATCTTCTTGGAGCCACAGGTAAGAGTGAAAGGTGAACACCAAAAGTGGATGAGCAGCCCAGAAAAGGGCTCGGCAAGCGCTCATAACAGAGCTGCTAGTCCTCACTAAATACCTCATACACACCAATAAATAAGTAGCCAATGTAACAAAGAAGTTTGCAAGAAGATGCTCTAAACCACTTTCACTCCTCTCAAGAGTGGAATATAATTAAAGCATTTCCAAACCACCCTCTTCATCCTAAAATATTCAAGGAATTCTGACTGGGTGTCAAATGGCAAATAAACATTTATTGAGTACCCACTATGTACCAGGCACTGAGCCAGGGATACAAAGAGAGGCAAAAGACAGTCCCACCTCTCAAAGAGCTCACAGTCTACATGTTCCCTGAAATGTACTATTTAGCACTAAGTGGATACTATAATGGGGAAATCATCATTTCAGTTCAGATTATTGGTATTCACTTTTACATAGCATCGACCCTCAATAATGCTGCACACATGAAATCTCTAAATCTCACTGGAGTTTCCACTTCCTTTCCAACACAACTGTTCAGAAATTTTGTAAGATTCAGTGAGGAAACAGAGCCCCACTGAGGTTAAATGATTTGCTTAAGTCACAAATGCAGTATAATCAGAGGTGAGATTCACACCCACGTCTTTTGACTCTAAATTCAGCGTTCTTTCGATGGTTGATAAGAAATACTTTAAATGTATTTCCAGATCTGCCCCTTACCTGATTCACATTCTGGCAAAAAAAAAAAGTGTTAAAAGCAGAGAAGTACCTAAAAGTAGGTTGGCTGACAGGTGGGAAAGAGTACTTCTTAAATAGTTCCAAATTAGCATATGATTTGGGAATTACTCAATTGAACTAATAAACTAGGTCATTCAGATGTATTCCATTAATATTTTCCCTTACAAGAGAGTGCCTATCTGATTGGTGTTCAACTTCATATTAGCATTTAATTCCTTGCTTCTGAAAAACTGCAGGAAAATTTCCCATTGTTAGGTGTACTTTCCTCAGACCTAGACACAAAGCATAGCCATTGTATGTGTTTGCAACATATAATTATGCATAATTATATTAAAATATTAAACACTCCACAGGCCTTTAAAAAGTAATGTAATTCATTGGTATAGAGTCATTGCATGAATTACTGTACTGATTGTCAGAATACTAATCAGGAAAATACACCAGAATATGCAAAGATAATGTGCTGAAGTATTTTAGTTCATCAGAAAATCAGATGCCTTTCAAAAGAAAAAAAATCCTAAAAAGCTCACACAGGCTCAAGAGTTAGAAGGGATCCCAGATGTCATTTAGTCCAAACTGTACTTGAAATGGAATAAATGAGGGGTCCATCCATCTAGCCACTGCCTGAGGACCTCCAGTGATAGAGAATCTACTACACTCTGGGGCAGCCCATTTCACTTTTGGCAAGAATAAAGCAAAAGTCACTTTTCTGCTCAGTAAATTCCAAGGGCTCTCTATTACCTCTAGAATAACAAAAAACAAAAAAACCCCAAAACAACAACAACAACAAAAAGCACTCTCCTATTTGGCATTTAGAGTCCTTTACCACCTGGCTCCAATATACCTTTCCAACCTTATTATACGTTTGCTCACCTTCACATGATGCACAGTCCAAATAAACTGGTCTTCCTACTGTTCCTAAACATGATGCTGAATCTCTCCCTTCCACACCTTTGCACAGGTGACTGTCCCCTGTGCCTAGAATACACTACTTCTTGCCTTCTACCTCTCAGAATCTTAAAATGCATCTCAAACAACTTCAATATGAGGTCTTTTCTTGCTTGTCCCAGCTGTTAGGATCTCCCTATGAAAAATTTGCCGTATATTTATTTTGGATATATTTATACGGATATGGATTACCAAGCTCCCCCTGCCTGTTAAATTGTAAGCTCCTTGAGGGCAGTGGCTGTTATATTTTTGTCTTTGTATTCTTAGCAGACTCTGGCCAAGTACCTGGCACATAGCAGAGGACTACAATAAAAGCTTATCAAACTGCCACTTGATTCTCATTTTCAGAAAGTTCTACCTTAGTTACAAAGCGCTGAATTCTGGCTCTCTGTACCTTCCACCCTCGCTATCAGGTCTGCCCTCTAGCCAGTCAGAACAAATTTAATCTTTCAAATATCTGAAGACCACTATCACATCTCCTCCTAAATCTTCTTTTCTCCAGGTTAAACATCCTCAGTCCTTTTGATGGGGGAAAATGAGGGAGGACTGAATAAGTGTTAAGGGGTGGGACCATGAGAGTTGGCACACTGATAAGGAAGAGTTGCCTAATTTTTACTTTGCTTCTGTTTCTGTTTTGCCAAGGAGAATGGCAAAATAAAAATGGCTAATCAGGAGGTGATACCTACTATAAGAAAGAAAGCATTTGTGCTGCCCTTGGTGAATTCAAGTCACCATATCCAGATGAACAACAACCTGAAATCCTGCAAGAATTGGCAGGTACAATCGCTGGGTCACTGACATTGACCTTTGAATAGTTACCAAAAATAGGAATGGAGAAGAACAAATGTTCCCATTGTCAAAACGGAATAGAACAAGGAAAGGTATCAATAAACTATTAAAACATGCCTATTTGGCAACTATTTCATTTGTGCATAAAATCAATAAACAAATACTTGAGCACTGATGCTAGGTACCAGGCACAAAGAAACATAAAGTTTTTTATATTCAAGGAGATTACAATTTAATTGGGGGAGATAAGACATACACATATAAATAATTTTGTCATTCAGTCATTTGCAGTTGTGGCTAATTCTTTGTGACCCCATTTGGGGTTTTCTTGGCAAACATACTGGAGTGGTTTGCAATTTTCTTCTCCAGTTCATTTTGCGGATGAGGAAACTGACCCAAACAGGGTTAAGTGACTTGCCCAGGGTCACACAGCTAGTAAGTGTTTAGGCTGGATTTGAACTCAGGAAGATGAGTTTTCCTGAATCCAGGCCTGGAACTTGTCCATTGTGGTACCCAGTCACCCCTTAATCAGAAAGAGAGAGAGAGGGAGAGGGAGAGAGAGAGAGAGAGAGTATGTGTGTGTGTATACACATATATATATATATATATAATTTTATATAATATGTCTATAATGTGCATATAATATAATTATATATAGTACAATGTATATGTGTGTATAATTTTTAATGGGGCAACTAGGTAGCACAGTGGATAGAGTTCCAGGTCTGAAGTCAGGAAGACTCATTTTCCTGAGTTCAAATTTGGCCCCAGACACTTATTGGCTGTGTCACCGTGGGCATATCACTTAACACTGTTTGCCTCAGTTTCCTCACATATAAAATGATCTGGAGAAGGAAATGGCAAACTACTCCAGTATCTTTGCCAAGAAAACCTCAAATGGGGTCATGAAGAATCAAACATGACTGAACAACAAGAGAATATGTTATATATTTTATATAAATAATACTAACAGCAATGAAGTGGCCTTTCCTAATCTTCCCAACAGCTAGGGTCTTTCCCTGCCTTACTACCTCATATTTATTTGTATTTATGCTGTATATTCTCACATACGCCCTTGTTCTCTCCTCTATTAGAATGCTAGCTTATGGGGAGTAGGAATTGTTTCACTTGTTCTATTTTATCCCCAGAATCTAGCACAAGGCCTGGAACACAGCAGGCGGGGGGGGGGGGGAGAGAAGCCTACTGGTTGACTGATTGATAAAGTAAAAAATACATGGTAAGTGCCAAATGAGGGGACAGGTTGTAAGTGCTACAGGAGCAGAGAAGCAGAAGAAATCAATCCCTGTGGTCAGGAAAAAGCAGAGCAAAGCTCACAGCAGAGCTGGCATCTGAGATGTCTCACGAAAGATGGCTAAGATCCAGATACACAGAGAAAATATCACTCCACTTTCTCCCCTATCACTCTCCTAAATCCTCTGCATTCTAGTCTGTGACCTCCTCATTCATTTGAAACTGCTCTCTCCAAAGTTACCAATGATCCCTTTAATTATCAAATCTAATAATGGCTTCATCCTTCTTCACCTCTCTTGCACTCCGCCTTTCAGTCAGTCAATAAATATTTATTAAGCACCTACTATGTGCCAGGCACTGGGCTAAGCGCTGGGGTACAAAAAGAGGCAAAGGACAGTTTTTGCTCTCAAGAGCTGACAATCTAATGTGACAAGATGCAAACAACTATCTATGAACAAGAGATATACAAGATACGTGGGAGAGAATCAATATTAGGGAAGGCACTAGAATTAAGAGGGATTGGGAAAGGCTTCCTGCCATCCTCTTCTCCTGGCTACTCTCTCTTCTCTAAGTTTTTGGTACATCATGCTCTCTCTCCTGGTTCTCCTTGTCTCTCTGACTACTCCATCTCATCTTCTTCCACTGGATTACCATCCAGGGCACACTCACCAACAATGAGTGTTTCCTAAGGGTCTCTCCTTCACCCTTTTCCCTTTTCCCTCCATACTATCTTACTTAGTGATCTCATCAGCTCCCATAGATTCAATGATCATCTCGAATAGATCCTCAGACCTATTTATCCAGCTCCAAGTTCTCTTCTGAGCTCCAGCCTCACAACACCAACTGCCTATTAGATATCTCAAATTCAACAAATCCAAAATGGGACTTATTATCTTTCCTCTCAAAACCCTTCCCTCCCCCAAACTTCATCATTGTCTAAGTCACCTTTTTAGTCACCTGGGCTTGCTACTTCACTGTCAAGGATCCTTACCCTCTCACTTATATTTACCTCGCAAATCCAACATGATACCAAATCTTTTTGTTTCTATAGTATCTCATATATTTTCCCATTTCTTATTCTACAACTGCTATCCTTATGCAAGGCCTCATCACCTCATAGCTGAGCCACTATAACAGAATGCCAGGTGAGGGTCCCTGATGCAAGACTCCATTTCACCCTCCAATCAGCTACCACAGAGGTCTTCCTAAAACAATAATCTGATCATGCCACTCACCTACTCGATCTAATAGGTGTGGGGGATACATGGCAAGGGACAGACACTGTTTTTGTCCCTAGGCTGAATTTCTTTTTTCTTTTAATTTTTTCTTTTTTTGGAGGCAATCAGAGTTGTATATAGTTTTGTTCATTAAGTTGTTTTTTGGTGTTTTTTTTTTTTGGTGAGGCAATTGGGGTTAAGTGACTTGCTCAGGGTCACACAGTATCTAAGGCCAGATTTGAACTCCTACTTTCTTGTTTAAAAATAAGCTCACAGTACCTCAGTAATGAAGAAATGGTTACTTGCATAGGTGATCAATTAATTCCCTGTTACAGCTAAGGGGACAAGATAAAGTGAAACAGGAAACACTTGAAACCTCTGCTCTTGCGCAAATGTTAAAATACCAATTACTGAGAACCTTAGTTAAATAACATCAAAGTTCCTTTATGCAGCATCAGAAGAAAAAAAAAAGTAATACCCAACCACTCTTACTAAGTCATCCCAGAGATTTTTGGGACATACTGAAATTGACTTAAAGTAGCTCCTAAAGGAGAAATGAATGAGCCTTAACACTGGTAAAATTGGACAATTTTCTCTCCCCAAAAAATGTGATTTAGCCACTAAGCTAACAAAATCTAATAATCATTATAAGGAGAATCAGCCTACATTTCCTTTGGTGTTAATAATCATTGCTAGTATATGGGGATCTTTTTTTCTTCTCAATCCCTCAATAAGGGATACAGTTTGTATCATCCCTTATCTCATCAATACCTTCCAGTGGTTAGTACTCTGGTATCCCTGGGATGAGTAGGCACCAAGCTGAAGGAAGTTCTTTATGACATCTGCCCCCATCAAGTTCACTTCCAAAGGCAGCCCAGTCAATGGAAGAGTTAGTAGTTTGATCATCTTCTATGCTGGATCCTCTCAAATTTATCTAGGAAAACTGTGCCAAAGCAGAGTTAAAACACAGTATATCCCAAGTTCCTTGCTCTCAGTGCCTGGCAACACATTCTTAGAACCACGAGCTTTGGGAGCTAAAGGAATCTTAGTGTTGTCATATATTGGGGGAGAGACCAGATGAGCTCTAAGATACATAAAGATGAAGTGAGTTCTCTAAGGTCATATACAATACAATGTTGGAGCAAGAACTTGAAGCCAGTCTCCTGACTCATACACAGTCTAGCGCTCTTTCTATTTAATCAGAGCATCAAATAATAATGATTATGTAGCATCTAAATAATGCTTTAAGGTTTGCAGAGAGGTTTATGTACATGTATATGTATACTTATACACAGGCAAACATGTGTGTATATACTATGTATATACAGACATCTTTAGTGGGGGTCTGGCCAATGGGGAGCCCTGCCTTTGAGAGCTTGCACAGAAGGCTCTGCCTGATGCAATCCCTTGGAATTTTCAGGGTGTGCTCAGCCAAGGTATTACTTCAGGTCAACTTATCGAGTGAAGAAGAGAAGCTTTTGATGACTCAGACCCTGTTTTCCTGGCTGTGTTCGTGTGTGAAGTGCTGTCAGCTTCCAAGTGGGAAGAGAGGCCCCTGGGACTTTATCTCCTGAGCCAGGCTGATGCTCTGTGGCCCAGGAGTCTGTGATCCTGCTTTTGCTTCTCTGTGAAGCCTAATTTCTCCCTCTCTTAAGTGATGAAATATCAGATTAGGCCATCTCCAGACCTTCAAAAGGTCTGGAAAGCAAGCTTCCAGAGGTCCAGGAGCTAGAGTCTAACCCAGATCCTATGAACAGCCAAGCCAAATAAGGAATAAAATACTTAATAACCCACTTGATTCAGCATAGATGATTGAAGCCAGCCAAGAGGGAAAGCCACTAATTCTTGCATTGACTGAGCTGCCTTTGGAAGTGAACTTGATGGGGGCAGATGCCATGAAGAGTTCTTCAAGTTGGAGCCCACTCATCCCAGGGATACCACTGGAAGGTATTAATGAGATAAGGGATGATGCAAACTGTAACTGGTATCTAACACTGGGAAGAAGCTTTAGCTAACAGCATTAGTGAATTATCCCAACCCCTCAGAGGTATCATAGAAACCTATAGAGGGAGATGTAGTTTGCCTAAATATTTTATGGGACCTGCTTCAATATAAGTGTGAGCTGGGATAAGGATCTCCAAAGCTGATAAAGGCTATATATCATATGATCTGTGCAACAACCCTATGAGATGTGCTGTTAATTCAGTCAATAATTCTTGTAACAAGAATCCACTGTAAATAGACTGAAGGAAGAACACAGTTCTTCATGTGTGAAGTATCTTGAAGAAAACTTACATTTGGTGGGGTGGGGGTGGTAGGAGGTGCTGGGGGAAAAGAGCATGAGAAACTCATATGGTCTCTACCTTTATAATAACAATGACAAAATTTTAATTGATCTGCTTTGGCTACACCAGAAAATTTGGAAAATTACTGCTACATTTTATGTCATGCTCAGTAATAAAACACCAGTAGCATCAGAAAAATTCAACAGGCACAGTTAAGTCTGTGCTACTGAATCTGCCTGAACACAAAATAAGACAATGCATAAGGAAATTAAACAATTGTAGGTGGTACTCAAGCGTCCCCCTGCCTTGCCTTGCCTTGCCTCCAAGCACCCCAAGAACCTATGCTACTCTGGTGGCTTAAGAATGTCTGAGACAGTACCACAAGCCCTACACCTCTGCCACCAGGCTCTCTGAAACCTCCCCTATAGCCAGGAGGTGCACCGTGGGCAGGACAGCATGGCTGAAAACTGTAGGCAAAGGAGGCCACTGTGTTCAAAACATTTATTTTATTCCGAACTATCAAAGCCAGGAAGACTTGGTTCAAATCCTGTCTATGACACATGTTGGCTCTGTGCCCCTGGGCAAGTGCCCCCTCACTGCCTTAGGCAACTATCTAAGACCACTATTGAAGACTTAAACTTCTCAGTGCCCTAGGTAACTCTAATGTTCTAAGATGCAAGGAAGGTACCAGCCTTCGTTAATAGAGGGGATTTCCTCAGCCAAGATTTCCACATACCATTAACAATAAAGGACATATGAAGAAAGATGCTATCTGCATCTAGAGAAAGAACTGATAAACAGAAGTGTGTATAGAATTATGCACGTATAATTTTACATACATACATACATATATGTGTGTATATATATACACATATATATATATACATACACACCCACTTGTGTCTAATGGTAGCCATCTATAGGGTGGGGGAGAAGGGGAGGAAAAAAGGAAAAGAAAAAAGAAAAAAAAGAAATTTATATGATAATTTTATTACATATTTCAAAGGAATAGCAAGTTGTACAAAACAGATTTGCAGTTTCATGTACAATCATCTTTTTTACTATATTATGTTATGGAAATATGCTTCTTTTATTCCATAAATTAAAAATAAGTAAATAAAGATTGCCTTATACCAATAAGATCACAGATCTAGTTCTTCCTATTCCTCTTCTCTCTGTTTTTACAGTGAGTATGTAAGTGCTGGTGCACACACAAAATATATTCTACACAGGAAAAAGCATAACTTTATGAGGAGCTCAAATCTAGAGCTTCTAGTAAATATACTGTTCATGTTTAAAAAATGAAGTGTCTAGTCAAGGCAAATTTTGAGACAATCCATCATTCGGGGAAAGGCTTAGGCAAAGGGCCATTTTGAGTATACCTGGATTTTATTGAAGAAACATTCCTGAGCTTATAAAAAAGAAAAATTTTAAATTCAAATGAGGATATACTTTCTTTAGACCATTTTCCTAATTCTTCTGTTGTGAAAAAGGTAAACAGTCTTGTTGTTATATTAGTTGCCATGCTTCAAGTATTTTCATGGTGCATTTTTGGTACTTTCATAGGACTGGGGCAATATTCAAAAATATTACCTCATACCAAATGAGCTTACACCTGGTTCTAACTCACTTAAGGAAAGAATTCCCCAAAGCAAAGTTAAGGTACTGAGGCTTGATAGTATCTATACAGGTTTCTCTGTATTCCTCAAACAAAAAATTGACGTAAGTACATAACTATAACAACTGTCACAACATAAAAACACCCATTTCTATTGAAATGTAATATATGATAGTGAATCTGTACAAAATTAAAACTATGCCTGTATATATTTTTTTCCTTCCAGCGTATCTAATATAAATAAACACTGTTTTTCTAGAAGTAAAACCTGATTAAACTGGTCTCCATGAATTTGGAATTTATACTGAGTCAAACAAAGAGTATGTGATTTTTATTAAACAAACTGTTCAAAGTATTCTTTTCCTAATATTTCAGGGCCCTTAAATACAAGTAAAAATAGTCAAGGCTAAATTTAGTAGCTTCATTGAACCAAAGCCTCAACAAATTATTTAAGATTTCTATATTATGCTTTCAGCAACACAGTACAGTGGCAAGAATCCAAAGAACTGGTACTTGTTAATGAGTACCCTCTAATACCTTGGAACTCAGTAACAGCCATTAACTGGCCTTATATAATAGCTAGCATGTAATAGCTAGTATATATATAGCTCAAGTAGCACTTCAAGATTTGCAAACACCACAACTTTACAAATATATAATTGTATCCTCACAACAATCCTGGGAGGTAGGTGCTATTATTATCCCAGTAAAATACTATTATCTTACAGATAAGGAAACTGAGGCAGATAGCGCTTAAGTGATTTTTCCAGAATCACATAGCTGGTAAGTATCCAAGACTGGGTTTTAATTCAGGTCTTCCTGACTCCAGGCCAGGCTCTATACCCACTGCATCGCCAACCTGTACAAGTCATTTAATTTCTCAGGACATTGGCTTCCCTTTCCTAGAAAATAAAGAAGTAGGACCAGATATTCTCTAAGGTCCCTATCAGCTCCAAAGATTCTATTACCAACTCTGGGACTTCAGGCCCAACCTCTATCACCTGAACTTCCATTTTAAAAACTCTGTCAAGAAAAAAAAAAGAAATGGTATCTAACATGACTCATTTTTGAAGAAAACAGACTAGCTCTCTGTGATTACCACTTCCTTTTCTTGATGTTCACTAACTATCCTTCTAATAACAGATTCTGGTATTTTTTCCAGGAACCAAAGGTAAGCTCATTGGCATGTAGTCTTCAGGCACTCTATCCACTGTACCACCTAGCTGCCCCTTTTCAATCTTAATATTCTATAAGAAAAAAAAAGATTGAATTCATTTCCAGGAATTCATTGGCCACAGAGCACATCTTCTTTGACGTGGGCACACTGTATTGGATGGTCCTTTGCCAGTGTCTCCTACGTCATGCAATCGATTCCAAAGTTCTTCAGAGAGACCTTGGTATTACACATAATGCCATTTAAAAAACAAACAACTTCCAGTCTAGTACATTTCTAGAAAAATATGTGTCTACAAAATTAGCATTTTCCCAAAGTACACGTAAGGATTCCAGTCTGATTTTCAAAATGGTTGGGAAATCGTTACAATTAGAACACCAGCCAGCTATAGGCAAACTCTTATAACCAGTGGGGCCACAGGTTCGATGCATGCATCTGACAGTTACCATCTGTGTGCTCTTCAGCTGTGATCACGCCACATAGTGACACGGCAAGGTAAAGGTACAATCAAGGATATAAAAAAAAAACAGCAGTAGGCCTGGGCTGGATTTGATTAAATCTGAATCTTATCTCCATACCACCTTACCTCAGTCTAACATTCCCAAACAGTTACTTTCATGCCGAGTCTGGGTTGGAACAATGGAAGCTGAAACTATTTAGAAAAAAAAAACCTAACATATCAGAGACAGGCTATTTTAAAATTATTTGGTGGGTAGCCTTTTTCATATTTATCAAAATAAGGAAAATGGAAATTTAAGAACTTGGTTAAAGTTAGAAATAAATGAAAAACTTTTTTTTTAAATAAAAGAAAAACTGAGTATTTCCTGGCTCTATTCCTTGCTTTCTTCCTCACTGGCTTAGATAATAATTTTAACCAGGTTCAAGAAAAATGTATTTCCTTTCTTTCTTTATGCAAGGCTGTCTAAAGAAGATTAACTAAATATTGGAGAGGCATGATTTAGAGATTCAGAAATTTACAATGAAAAGAAACAAAACAAGATGACACCAGAAATCTATATCTATCTAGTTTAATGTCTTTAAAAATTAGACAGCCTCATTTGTCTGAAAATGTCTAAGAAATACCAACAACAAATCTTTGTGAAAAAGAAGCAACCAAAACATATGTACAGCTAGGTCCCAATTAGTGTGAATAGTGAATCCCCTGAAGTAGTCATATGCATTCAAATTCACACTACTTGAAGTTATAATTATAATTATGAAAATATGGTAAATGGTTTGGTGCAATGGAAATATGCCGTGTGAATTAGGATAATATGACATTTGAGAGATTCATCATTCGCAATAATCAGGACCTAGCTGTGTACACAGACCCTCCCTACCTCCACCACACACAGTGCTTCCAGGAGTTCTGTGGAAGGAAGCTATAGGGAGGCTTTCAGGAAACTACAGCAACTGAAAGATATTGACAGATGATGGTGATGTTCAGCTTGGTTTTCTCACTCACAATTTGAATTAGTTGTTTCCAAAACACTTAACCTCCATTTTCTCATCTTTAAAATGCATATTCAAAAAAAAAACACTTTATATATGGTAGTTGAAGGCTGGATTTAGAAACCACATCCATTAGTTACCAACTCATAAGAGACAGAAGTAGCGATTATAAAATACAGTAAAAATGCTCAATTATATTTCATTATTAATGCTTAGGCTACAGGAAAAGACATTGGGAAATTGATGGAAGGGAATAATTTCTTAAGAGTAGGAGATCTTTTGAACGAATAGGATCCCACGAATCAATCAATCAATAAGCATTTATTAAGAGCTTACTCTTTGCCTGACACTAGAGATAGAAACACAAAAGTGGAATAGTTTCTATGAGTTCCAAAGGGGAAGACAACATGTAGAAATGCAAGTATTTACAGAATAAATAAAAAGCAAATTACAAGTTCATTGAGGAAGAGTACATTAGCAGCTGTAAGCATTAAGAAGGGAGGGCTTCATGTAGAAGGTGGTCATTGAGGCAGGTCTTGAAGGAAACCAGGGATTCTAAAGAGGTTGAGGGAAGGAAGGAATATATTCCTGGGAGGGTAGACAGTCTGTGGCTACACACAGAGACAAGAGAGGGAGACTCATGTGCACAGAATAATCAGTAGATCAATTTGGCTGCACTGCAGAATATGTGGAGAACAGTTAAGTGTCTATGTAAGAAGAAAGGTGGAAAAGGGTCAGTTTGTGGACAACATTAAAAGCCAAACAGGAGTTTCTAGTTAATCCTAGAGATAACAGGGCCACCTAGTTGCCCCAATAGGGAGCCAGTAGGCACTAAGTTTCTATCACTGACTTTAATAATTCTACATGAAATGGATAGATGGTGGAAGCACAGTACAGAGCAGACAGCTTTGGATCTGGGAGTTGAGTCTGATTCCTGGCTCTGTGGCTTGCCTCATATATAGCCCTAGGCTGGTAATTTCACATCTTTGGGCCCAGTTTTCTCGTTTGTAAAATGGAGTTAGACGAGATGATTTCTCAGGTTCTTTCCAGCCCTGTGATTCGGTGAAACTAAGGCTAAAAGTCTTAACTCTCCAACACTTCCTCTATAATTTCATTCGACTTTTCTGGTCTTTGTTTTTTCTGTCCTCCTTTTAACAGCAGGGTGAGGAGAGGGTTGTGTTTTTGTTAGGAGAGCCAGCAGGTAGAGACTTAAAATAGAATTATAAGAGAAAGAGATTTATGGCACAATTAAAATCTGCAAGGGACAATTTTACCTATGGTTCCTAAAAGATGTTTCATTTGTTTCTTTTTCATAAACTAAAAGGCGGGGGGGGACGACGACAGGGGGACTTCACAGTATGGTTATGTCCTAGCAGTTAAAAAGAAATGCTAGAGGTTACAGTTCATGTTTTGGTTCTATTGCTTAATTACAGAACCTTGGAAGACTAGCTCTTTCTTGATCTCTGTTTAAAAAAAAATAAAAAGCATCATCTTTTCCAATCTCTTAGAACATATGCTCATTGTCAGTCAACAAGAATTTATTGAGTACTTAATGGGCTGGAAAGGGGAAGGTGTACTTAATGGGGGCCATGGTAGAGAAAATCTGGATTGAAGATTGGAGAGGAACAAGGCTGTGGCCAGCCTGGGTGTCTTCCTTATATGGAGGGTCTGAAAAGAGCCATCCAGTCAGAGGTGGAAGCCGCATGGGTGGAGGAGTTGTTTCCATCGTGTGAATTCAGGGCTAGAGTCAGATTCCAGGATGAAGAGCTTTCTGGGGGCAATGGTCTGGAAAGGCCAGAGTGCAGCCTGGAGAGTGTAGCTCACAAGGAACCAGGAAGATCCTAGATCTTTAACAATAATACTGTCTATGGAACAGTATTATAAAATGTAATTCTAGAAGTTGACCTAACTTGAGGAGTCCCTGAGGCAGAAGGAGCCCTCTCCCACCAAAGCAAACAAACAAATAAATAAAAGGTCTGATTCCTCCTTCAAGCACGGATCCATTCTACAATGACTGAGTTGAGAATAAATTCACAAACCGGCCAGTACACATATCAACTTTCATGATTCTTTGGTATTACTTTGCTACTGCAATACCTTACCACTTAAGAACACTGAAGTTCACTAAACCTCGTACCCTTAGGTAAGAATGGAATGTAAGAAGTTATGTAGCCTATTTTAATGCCTTCAGGCAGGGCAAAGTAGTAATAATGGAAAGAGCCTAAACTTGGAAGGAAGGGACCTTTGATTTTAGTTTCTTTTTTTCTGCCATTTCCCAGGGGTATGGTTTTAGACAAGTAATTTAACTGCTCCAAGCCTCAATTTTTCAATCTCTAAAAAGGGGATAATAACACTTAAACTATGTTCCTTACAAAGTAGTCATGAAGAAAATATTTTAAAATGCACAAATGGAAACTCCTATTGCTCACTTACACTTACCATTGATCACATATGCTCGCTTACACTAACCATGCTTCACATTCTACCTTGGCTGTCTTGCCATCTGCTCCCTGTAGCACCATCTAGACTGCTGGTCCAGACTTCCAAAGGCTATGCTCTTGAACACAGTATGTTCAGCTTTAAAACAACCACCCTAGAGGCTACACTGTGCTGACTGGTGAGAGTATAACTGCAAACTGAAATGGTCACTCCATCTAACCATGCTTCCTTCTCACTACAACCTTGCCCCTTTGACCACTTGTTCTGAGAACTGATATTAAAAAATCATGCTAGTGGAAAGGGTGTGACAATCATCTCCTCTAAGGCTTCACTCATCAGGCTACTACCCCCTTACATGTGTTATGTTTCCTACAAGAATATAAGCTTCCTGGGGTCAAGGACTGTTTCTTTCTTTTCTTTTCTTTTTTCCCCCAGAGCTTAGCCCAGTGCTTAGCACATAGTAAGTGCTTTATAAATTTTTTTCATTCATTTCATTTCATTCATTCAGAAATCTAATAGTTATTTTTACTTAAAAACTTTCCAGATAAGACTCCCTCCTATTTTTAAATACCTTCCCTAGGAATGCATTTCACTGTTGAACATCTGTAGGACACTATATATTAGACAAGGTATACTCAATAGATAATATACACATTAGTATCTCATGTATCACATCTTAGTGATATTAAAGTTGCAGGAACCATATGCATCAATGGACCACTGGCAGAAGGATGAGATGTATAAAACTAAAGCCAGATTGGTAGAACACCACAGGAGATAGGCATGGGAATGGACTAGATTCAAGGGAATGCTCAGATACCACTGGCAAAAGTGTAGCAGAGGATCAAGAATCAGATGAATCATCTGGAGTCATGGTGCACACACATACATACTACAGATCAGAGCAAGACAGTAGGACAAAATCAGAAGAGTAGTTACGGTCTAAGAAATTCGCAGTCTCTAAAAGAGAAAGGGCAAGGCAATAAATTCAAAAACCAAGACAGAGAGTTTGGGTAGCAAATTGATCAAATGGAAAATAGGGAATCAGAGGGCATAGGTTTGAATCCTGAATCTGCCACTTTTCTTCCTAAATGACTTTAGGCAATTCATTTAACTTTGGAGGGCATCAGTTTCCTTATCCCTACAATAAGTAGAGATGAGGAAAACCAGAATCACCCTTAAGGTCCCATCCAACTATGGTTCCTATAAGAATTCTGAAAGGCAGAAAGACACCACAATGGCATAAGCCAACAGGAACACACAACATTGTGCTGGCCTTTTGCCCCAGCTTCTAGGAAATCTCCCACATGCACGTAGACAAGAAGCCTCTGCATCTCACTGGAGTAGAGTAGGGTAGGAAGGACACAGGAGAAGACTCTGTCAGAGTTTCATCAATATTAAATATGTTATGCAGCAAAATGCGATGTCTAAATATAATTAACTCTCACTCCCATATAACAATGTTTGTTCACATCACCATATGTGCCACTGTTCACATAAGCTATTTCCAGCATAGGTGTTCTTTGGCCCCATTCTGTTTCTAATCTGAAGCCTTCATGCTTAAATCTGTTTGTTTTCATTTCAGACATCATAAAGACTGAGGATACAGTTGGTTTCCATCTCCTATGCAAGAGTACTTTATAGACTTCAAAATCATTATTAATCTGCCCCCTCAATTTTCCCTTTTCTAGAATGAATGATGCCTGGTCTCTCATTTCCTGATGGGTCTTGTTTTCAGCCTTTTAATCACATCTCTTACCCTCCCTTGATGCCCCTTTCAAATTGGGCATGATTGATTATTCTGCAGGTTTTTTAAAAAAATGCTAATTTACAAGTATGTCCTATTCCCAAACCTCATTCTGGCATAGAGACGAACTTGTATGCTTGAAGGCTATATCATTGAAGGGTAAATTCTAGGTTGCAAAGTCCCCATTTTGTTGGTTGACATGTTTGTTATCTGAGGGATAGTTTAGTTAAACTTAGAGAGGCTCATCTCTAAAAATTTGACCAGCATATGATGAATTTTTTGCTCATAGTAACTCATGAAACAGACAAAAAAACCAAACAAACCACACACATACACATGTGGGGAAGGGAGAGAAAAAGAGGGAAAAGTTCATATTGTTTCTAATGACAAGGCCTTTCTCCTTTTTCTTACTTTTTTATGATAAGAACTAAGTAAAAGTGAAGTCATAAAATGTAACTTATTTTTCTTTTCTTTTTTTTGGGGGGGGTGAGGCAATTGGGGTTAAGTGACTTGTCTAGGGTCACACAGCTAGTGTCAAATGTCTGAGGCTGGATCTGAACTCAGGTCCTCCTGACTCCAGGGCGAGTGCTCTATCTACTGTGCCACTTAGCTACCCCCCCCCGCCCTGCTTATTTCAATACTTCAAAAGTTAATGATCTTTTGGACCTGGGTTCTTCCTTTCCTGATGCAGAACACAACATTCTTCTTTAATTTAGTGACTAGTCGTTATGAGTTGCTGTGACTAAACGAAAGTTTTTACTCTGTAGCCAACCCGGCAATGTCTTTCCAAACTTAGCTAGCTGGTCCATCTTTGGGTCTTTCCATCTTGGTACAACCTACCAGGGCTTGCACCCTGCTGATACAGCTGTTAATAACCCAGGGACATGAGAGGAGGACTTCAGTGGAAGATGAAATAAAAACTGCTAATAAAACTGAGCCCAAGTCAGTGTTTCCATTTTAAAAATTTGTTGTTAATTGAATATGAAATCTAGTAGCAAAAATATGACCCTGCTTTTGAAGTTCCCAGCTCCAATTTCATGAACAAATACTTATTTGTAATATTTGTAATGGGCTTTTTCTTGGGCCTTTGGCTTCAGCTTCCCACAAAAGAGAGCACCCTACTCCTAACTCTTTGCTCAAAGAGTAACAACTCTTTGAGTCTGAAGAGGAACTCTGAGTTGCTGAGTGGGACCCAACTGTATTCTCTACAATCCTATGGTGAAAGGGCTATGAAAGTTGTAGTGGTGAGTATTTAAGGAAAAGGCTTTCTTGTGGCCTTCAGATATGCCAAACCTGAGATCTTCATCACCATACCCCTACCTCAAAAGTTAGCTTCCCCCCAGCAAAAGGGGAAAGACCAAAAGGTTGACCTCTCCAAGCTTCTGGAAAGGAGGGAACCCTAGACCCAGCCCTTGCCCTGTTTTACCTACAGAAGGACAAGCTCATTTTGTTCTCTAACTTGGCCTCTGCTCTTGCTCTGCCTAAGTATAAGGAGAGAGATTTGTACTGAGGAGAAAGGGGAAGGGGACTGGAGTTACGGTCTCCTGGTATGAATCTCTGGATTACTTAAGGGACAGAGGCTATGGTCCCCAAGGGCTCAAAGATTCCCCACACAGTTTTAAAAAAAAAAAAGAGAAGGGGAAGAGTTTTCCTTGGATTATTGGTCCCTCTCTTTCCTCTTTTTTTTTTTGGGTGAAGCAATCAGGGTTAAGTGACTTGCCCAGGGTCACACAGCTAGTGAGTGTTATGTGACTGAGGCTGGATTTGAACTCAGGTCCTCCTGACTCCAGGGCCTGTGCTCTACCCACCGTGCCACCTAGCTTTGGTACTCCAACCAATCCTTTACCCTTTTGGCCAAAGCCTTGCTCTCAGAGGCTTTCCTCATCCCTAGGCCCTGGAAGCCAGCTAGCCCCAGGGAGTTTCAGGACATTGTATTTTTATGAAACCCAAAGAAGGGGACTACAGAGAAGGGAGAGTTTGGACTGGACTTAGAGGTATTGGGGCCATTAGAATGGGACATGGAAGACACACACACACACACCACACACACACACACACATATACATGCAAATCTCTAAAACTCTAAGTTGGAGAGAAGGTGTCAATCTACATTGGTAAAGGGAGTTTCTATATAAAGGAGTTCACCATACCAGTGAAAGTCCCAGATCCAGTCCCTATACTTATCCTTGGATCAATAAAAGCTCAAACAAATCTTTTCAATTTGAAAGCAACAGCTTTGTAAACCATTCCTTTAATCTATACCACATATATACTGAGAATTAATACTACAGAAGTTTTCATTTAGGCTAGATCTGTTTTCAATCTATAGTCTTTAAATTTTTAAAAATCAATCCTAGCTTACCTATCTCTGCTAGAGATACTAAAAGGTATTTTCCCCCTTTAATTTCTTTACCTCCTTTTATTTATGTAATACAACTCCATTTTTAAATTACTCTTGTGAGATTTTAGATAAATACACACACACACTTACTATACAGTCTGACATTATTTTAGACCAAGCAAGGATTAAAAATAAGGGAAACAAAAGAAAAATTTTACTTTCTTTTATTATTTTTTTGTGTGTGTATGTGCACATACACTGCTTATTTTATGTGTATGAGTATACATATTATACTTATGTGTGTGTGTGTGTATATATATATATATGTACATACATATACTTTGGGAGGTATAAATATACACGTACACAGAATAAGAAAAATAAGGAAGTAGTGGCAAAGAACTAGAAATTGAGAGGATGCCCATCAATTGGGGAATGGCTAAACAAATTGAGGTATATGATTGTGATGGAATATTACTGTGTTGTAAGAAATGATGAGCAGGTTGATTTAGAGAAACATGGAAAGACTTGCATGAAATAATGAAGAGGTAAATGAACAGAAACAAGAAAATGCCGTACACAGTAACAGCAATATTGTTCAAGGAATAACTGTGAATGACTAAGTTATTCTGAGTATTATAAATACTCAAATCAACTACAAAGGACCTATGAAAGAAGATGTTACTCACCTGGAAAAGAACTAATAAACAGAAGTATGTATAATATAACAAAAAAAAACCAAATTAAATTAAAAAAAGAAGTATAAGAAAGTACAAGTTTACTTTTTCTTATTTTTCAGTTTAAACCTTAACCTGGCTTGACCTAAAATAACGTCAGACTTTAGGTATTAATGGAATACAAGCAATACAAGTGTGCCTATAAAGAAGTGAGGTGATATACGTGTTGCGGTATACGAGCACTACAGACTGACTACCCAGCTTTATGCCACAGTATGGATAATGGACAATTTGCATCTATTTTGCTTTTTCCATATGGGTTGTTAGGCTGACTTATCTTAAGGAATCATGGATCTCATTAAGAGCCTTAGATCCATAAGTAGGGACACCTCAAAGACCTTACCAACCATAGGGACTCCTCCTTCTTTCTGGATCTTACAGTGAACATCCTCTACGTCATACTTTGTTTTATGTCTCATCTGAAAATAATCAGAGTGGTCACTGAACAGTTATTACTAAGGCTGCTTTTATCAAGGAATTTTGTATGACTGTGATATTTGCACAAGATTTTATGAAGGCATCTTTAAGGCTGCGTCTCACTCCTCCAAGTCAAATGAATGATAAACACTGAGAGATCTTGAAAAACAGCAAAAGCAAAATAACATAGCCAAGTTTATTCTATAGGATCCCAGATACAAACCAGCCTTATTCCTTTGGATCTGTATCTCTTTGAATTTGATTTGGATGAGTGATTCTTTATAAAAGTCTGAAAATTAGAAAAATACAGGAATTACCCTGACACCCAGTAATACTGGCATCATTATTCCAAAGTGAGGAAATTAGTGTAGTTATCAACATGGGAAATATTTATAATTCAGCGACCTCTGTTATTGTTACTGCTGCCAGTGCAATAATTTATCAAGTTACGGTGTCTTACTGACAAGATTGAAACGTACATTAGCAGTGAAAAATGATTGCTAGGGAAGACTTAATTACTACCCTATGTGTACTTAATGTTGGTTGAAAAAATACATGAAGGCAAGCAGAAGTTGAATGTGACAAGAGCCTTTTTAGTTTGTCTATCAAGGAAGGCTGTAGATTTTTGGAAGAAATAAAAGAAGAAAACGAAGAGGGCAAAAGATAGCATTTAATGATGAACCTACGTTTTTCACATATAACTACCTAACATTAGAGGTTTTGTGTCTTTGTGAGGGGTGTGGGGGGGGCAGTGTTGGTCCAGGAATGGGAGTCAAATAATAACTGCCAAGTTGTTTGCACACTGTTTGCAAGGCACTTTGTATAAACTCATTTGGACCTCACCATGGGGATAGGTCCCACATCTGTGAGGTAGGTACTATGGGTATTATCTCCATTTTACAGATGACAAAACTGAGGCTTAGAGACATAATCTGTAAAAGGTCCCAAGTCTTGTCATTGTCAGAGCCTGTATTTGAAAATGCAAGTCTTCTAGACACCGTGTCTAGCGCTGTGCCCACTGCACCATGCTGCCTCTGAAATAGCAAGTATAGGTACACAATATTGTGTCAGTTCATGTTGAAATGGGTCTGCACACTGAGTTTTCTATTCATTCTTTCCATATCTAATGGCTAAAGTTATTCTCTTCCTGTTACACTATTCAAAATAAAACATCTCTTTTCTGTGGCCACACAGTACCAGGGTCTACCACTCTCCTCCATTCAAGAGCAGCAACACCTTGTAAAGGAAAGAACACTGGATATGAAGTCAGAGAACCTAACTGTCTTTTTACTCCTTTCCTCCTTACAGCTTCATGACAACGGGCATACCATTTGATCTCTTGAGGACTCAGTCTCCCCATCATTAAAATGGAGACAGTAACAGGGATGAAAGGGAACAAGCATTGAGAATTTATTATGCACTAGGCACTATCCCAAGCACTTTATAAATATCTCATTTGATTGATGATGGTATCAAATGATTTAGAGCTAGAATAGACCTAGGAGATTATCTAGTTTATCACCCTCAATTTATAGATAAGATGACTTATTACGCAAGTAATAAGTCATAGAGTTGGGATTTGAACATAGGTCTTATGACCCTAAATAAGAGCTCTTTCCACTTGTCTCTTCCTGTACTACCAGACCAAATGTGAAATTAAAATTAGGGTGGAAAAATCACTACAGGCATAGCCAGGTATTTCAAAGACACTGAAAGGGAATCACTGTTATAAATCCCATGAATTCCCAAAATAGGAATAAGTACCTGACTTTGATAACAGTTTTACATGAAATGAACAGTATTAGCAAATTCCTTCCTGTGCATGGAACCTAAAAAGTGTACGTTGTAAATTATATATATAAATGGGCAGCTATGTGGCATGGTGGATAGACTGCTGGGCATGGACTCAAGAGGACCTGATGTCAAATCCGGCCTCAGACACTCACTGGCTGTGTGACCCTGGCCAAGTCACTAAACTCTGTTTGCCTCAGTTTCCTCATCTGTAAAATGAGCTGGAGAAGGAAATGGCAAACTACTTTAGTATCTTTGCCAAGAAAATCCCAAATGGGGTCACAAAGAGTCAGATATGGCTCAACGGCTGAAAAAACAATATAAACGGAAGCTGTTATTATCATTTAATAGTCATGAACACTGGAACCTGGTGCTGGAGTACATCACTAGTCCAAGATGAAGCACAACGTGATCAGACACAGAAGACAACAAACCAACCGTGCAAATAATTTTCTTTTTAAGGTATTTTCGTGATTCTTTTTAAAAACATACTGCTATGTTCCCTCTAATAGAACTTTGTTTTGTAACAGAGAGGCATAGTCAAGAAAAGCATATACTTGTACATTGACCATATGTGATGCTTCATTCCACATCTGCCATCCACCACCTCTCTGCTGACAGCAGGAAGGTATGTTTCATCAGTAGACCAGTGGAATCAAGACTGGCTACTGTGCTGATCTGAATTCTGATGCGTTTTCATTTAGAGAAGGGATAAATGTTTTCTGTTACATTACTATACGCACCATTCTCTTGGCTCAGTTTACTTTGCTCTCCGTCAGTTCAAAAAATATTCCCCAGATTCTCAATGTCTTTGTTTACATATATGTATATCATGGCAAATTTTTAAAATTTATTTAATTATGGTATTTTAATTTATTTAATTATGGTAATTTCTTTAATATTTTTCATTTAATTTTGGTATTTTTTATATTTAACTATTGTAAAATAATTTTTCATCACATTCATATATCACAATTTGTTCAGTCGTTCCTCAAATGATGGGCACCCAACTTGTTTTGAGTTCAAACTATTTCCCCCAGATATACAATAAGATTCTAAAAATGTCTTTGATGATGATTTTCTACTTTACAAATTTCAGTACAAAATAATATTATTGCCTAAATAACTGTAGTGAAAGAACATTTTTAGGTAAAAGGAAAAAACTATACCCACTAGCTTAAAAATGGCCCCAAAGGGCTGTTTTTTTCCCAACTCTTGATGGAAGTAATCTTGCTTCTGGACTGAAACCTTTTATTCTGAAAATCAGCCTGCAGCATGGTAAGACCAAGTTTCCCTTAAAAAATAGGATTTGTAATAGGACTGCTGACAGAGCCATAACAAGACAAATATGTGGCCAGCATCAGCGTAATAAACAGTAGGAAGAGACATTTCAAGCCTTAGTTTAGACACCTGCATGACAGCACAGTGGAACAGACATTGATAAAACATAGATTTGAGGGAGAAAAGTGAGAACAAGATGTAAAGCCAAAACAATAAAGATGAAGAATTAAGGAGGACTTAGCATGAATGGCTGTCTATACACATAATGAAAGATTTAACATTATACAACAAACCTAACAGTTGAGGATGAAATGGAAATCAGGGTGTATGAAGCCTGGCTATGTGTCTCAAAGAAGATAAAAGGTCATAAAAGCTTTCAATCCCATGAATACTCAGGGAGTAAGTCCCTAAAGTAGAAATAAATGCTTGACTTTAATGATGGTCTCATGTGAAATCAACAGAATCAATAAATTCTCTCTTGAGCATTGTGGCCACCAAAATACATAGCCAAATGACAACCATTCATAGCCCAGGCATTTAGCATCAGGGGAAGGGAGAGAGAGTAAGAGTTCCTGGGTGTACGTAAAATCTATTATGACCTGTTTTACTTAGTCACCTTGTGTCTTCCGCAAGGAAATGTCTCTTTACTGAACAGAATCTCTAACTTACTCTACCATTCATTTCCCTCCCTTCTTCTGATCATCTATATACTACTTTCCCTACCTTTTCTGTTCCACACCTGTGCCCATTACACTGGAAAGAATATTTTAACACACTGTGTATTCCATCATATTTTGGTTTTCCTTTCTTGACCTCAATGATCAGTGACCAAATGGAAAACTATAGAGATTTTTCTATAAGCACACACCCACATAAACCAACCAAAATAATGAACAAACCATTCTCCTACCAGGGTGCCTATAGTTTCATTTCTGTTGTCAAGAAAAAATGCCCTAATTCAGTCTGATTTTCAAGGACTACCTAGAGGCATGTATTGGTAGGAAGACAGATATCTGCCCACAGGCAGTGAGAACAGAGAATCTCTAATTTTGAGACCAACAGTTAAGAAGGGATGACTCCTGTGTTACTTTTCTGTGTTCATCCCCCCCTCCCCCCGGCTTCTTATACTATTCACTTGCTCTTTTTTCTATTTTTTTTCCAACTATAATTGGTTTGGTACTAAGTCCCTTTGCTGACTCAGAGTAGAATGTGCTATTCAAAAACCACATGTAACTTCTGAAAAGGAAGTAAGTTTAAAAATTCATCTATGATGTTCCCCCATGATGAAGAAAATCCTTGTCCCTGCGCTGCTCTTTAAACTCCTGAGGAACTTGTCTTCATCAAGGAAGATTAATCTGATATTTGTTCATGTTCCCATTTTTGATGATTCATTTCTAAACCAATTTTCTTTATCTAGAACTTTATTGGCAGGAAAAAAATAATGTGGGTTTACTAAGTTTTCTACTAACTAGGTTATAGGAAAGAAAGGCTTGGGAAATGGAATCTTGTTTGCTGAGCCTATGATAGACAAGTAGAAGAAATCCTAGGATGAATTTCAAAAGACTGGTTCTGGTACCAGATCTGACAGTAAAGCTGATTGACCAAAAACCTCTTCTCTCTGGACCTCAACTGTAAAATGTTAACAATTACCTGTCCTCTGACCTCACATGTATGTTGTGAGGGTACTTTCCAATCATTACCAAATCATGTGGCCTGCACTAAGGCAATTCACCTCATCTCCTTTCCACCAGAACGTTGGTTTGAGCTCCTAGGACCCTGTTCAAGTAGGTGAGCTTTCGCCCTGTCTAGCTTGGAACCAGACTTTCATCTGCTTCCCCAGCCACTTCCAATCAGGTGAATACTCTTCTTCCCTTTTAGGTCCCTTTCACGTGTGTGTGTGTGTGTGTGTGTGTGTGTGTGTGTGTGTGTGTGTATCTATCTTTCCCATCAGAATGTACACTTTGAGGGCAAGGACTATTTTGTTTATTAGCTTTTGTACTCTCAGTGCTTAGCACAATGCCTGTCACACAGTAAGTACTTAATAAATCATTTATTATTAATTAATTCATAATTGCTATGGGAAGTTCTATATAAATGAGAAATTATTTTAAATTTTAAAATTATCTTAATCCAAATACTACTATTAAGCTCTTTCCATTTCACTGTACTTAATGCACACAGAGAGGCAGCAAACAGTGTAAGGGATAGAGAGTGGTTTTAGAATTAGAAACCCCTGGGTTTCATTCCTCTTGGCTGTGGCTGTGTCTGTGTGACCCTGGACATGTTCCCAAACCTTCTAGCATCCTAGGCAACTGTTTTAGGCTGCAAGTCACTCTGAGGTCCCCACACCGATAAAATGAGGAGTCCTGGTCCTACTCCATCATCAATGTATGCTGCAAAAGGTTTTCTCTTCTCTCTTTCAGGGAAGGGCAATCTCCAGAGAAATTAATTAACTGCAAGAACTGTACCTCAGGACTGCACCAAGAATGTTGCTGGGCACTACGGTATTTGTATATTCTTGGGAGAGGTGAGCAATACCTTCCCCTTCACCATCACCCCTCCTGCCCTGTCCATGGGAGGCTTGTTTTCCTTGATCACCCAAGTGACCGTTATCAGGAACAAATCATTTACTGAATTCCTTCAGTCTAGAGCAAAGAAATGTGGCACCATCCCTATCCTCAAGAACCTAATAGTAAAAAGTGCATACCCTTTGATCCAGCAATAGCACTTCTAGGGCTATATCCCAAAGAGATCAAACAAATGGGAAAAGGACCCACATGTACAAAAATATTCATAGCAGCTCTTTTTGTGGTGGCAAAGAATTGGAAATTGAGAGGATGCCCATCAACTGGGGAATGGCTGAGCAAGTTGTGGTATATGAATGTAATGGAATACTATTGTGCTATAAGAAATGATGAACAGGCTGACTTCAGAAAAACCTGGAAAGACTTGTATGGTCTGATGCTGAGTGAAGTGAGCAGAACCAAGAGGACATTACCTTCTGTTGAGCTTTGTTTCATCTTTCTGATGGTTCCTCCTATTGGTTTTAATTTTTACGTACAACTTCACTAATGTGAAAATATGTTTAATGGGTATGTAAATGTAAAGCCTATATCAGATTGTGTGCTGTCTTGGGGAGGGTGGGGGGGAGGAAGGGGGAGAAAAATTTTCAACTCAAAAGCATATGGAAGTGATTGTTGATAAATTAATAAAATTTAAAAAAAAGAACCTAATTGTAAATCTATACATGTGTATGTATGCATACGTGTATACATAATATCTATATATGTATGCAAACACAGGCAAGTAATATAGAAGGAAGTCAGAGGATGGAATGAACACTAACCAGCTGGGCTGGTGCTGAGAACTCTTGAGTCCTCAGAAGGATAAGGGTAAAAAAAAGGCCCTCTCTATAGCAGAATGGACATGGTATCTTTGGACTTTCCAATATGCCATCTGGCCCTCCCTTGTTGTCTTAAAATAGTTTAAACTGTTTCCAAACCATTCTTTGTATATATTTCAGGGATCTGAAAGTGACCCTTATATAATGTTATAAGAAAAATGTTGTGAGCCAAGATTCTGGTTAGCACAATTTAAGAAGAAAAACAAGCAATGATTCAATCCAAAGTTTAATTAAGCTTAGGCAATGTAATTAATGATTTGCTACTGCCTTAGGAGAAAAAAAAATAAACTGCAATCAACTTACTGGGATCACGAAAATTATGCTTTTGCCAAGGTAGGTAGAGGAAATTTCATGATGGTTTAGCTTTCAATTCTATGCACAGGTGCTTTACATCATTATCAAATTATATATTTTTGACATGTCCATGACACTAAATTATCCACAGACAGAATAATTTAAATTTATATAGTTTTTAGTAGTTTACAAACAGCATTTGCTATGTATTTTAGTCCATCTGAGCCTTGAAACAACCTTGTCTAATAGGAAAGGTAAATCAGAGATGAAGAAACGTGGCTTAGGGAAGTTCAGAAATTTACAGAAGGGAAGGAAGAAGGGAAGAAATGAAGGAGATAGAAAGAAAAGATGGGCTTACTAAGCACCTACTATGTACTAAGTGCTTTACAATAATTATCTCATCTGATCCTCACAACAATCCCAGGAGGTAGGTACTAAAATCATTCTCATTTTACAGTGGAGGAAACTGAGGCAGGCAAAGGTTAAGCAACTGAGGTCAGGACTCCAGGGCTGGAGCTCTATCCATTTGCCCCACCTCCAATTAAATAGGCAGTAAAGTCTTTAACACCTAGTCCAATTCTCTTTCCCCCATACAAGCCATTTTTGGTTAAATGTTAGACATGCTAAATAAATAGTGTCCCTGAATCTTTTGTGTACTTACATTTTAATCACTGAGTATCAATTTAAGTTAGAATTATATATTTTATAAGTGGAATATACCTTCAAGACCTTTCTCCTGTCATACTAACAGCTACAACCTACTTTTAAATGACTTCTGCTCTTATTCATGGGAGCCTGAGTGCCTTCTGACATGAAGACTGCCAGCTCAGCCATGCCTTCTTACCTTGTGTAGCTCTTGTCCATATCACATCCTCTCTTTGATAATATCTTTTACAGCTAATCATGCATTTCTTTGATGATATCTTTTATTATGCCTACCATGTACCTCTACTTTGCCCTTTGAGTGAACTGCAATTTTGATTCCTCAGATTCACAGCCATATAGCATCACTGGAAAAATACTGGTGTTTTAAAAATGAGGTTTTATTTCAAGAAAAAGGATGGGGTCACTGAAAAGCACTACAAAATTTCCCAGATGCAACATAACCTACTTTCTTCCTCCTATTTCAATGCTGGGTCCATAATTTTAAATTAGAATGGCCTACAGGCTTGGCAGGTAGGACTGAGAACTGGGGATTGGATGACATTAGTTAAGATTATGCAGAAATACAGTGATTGAGAAAGGGTATGAACAGATCCTTCTAAACCAGTTAGCGTTTCAATAGAAATAAAGGATTTCTTTGGAACTAAGGAATAAACCAATGCATAATCATGAAGGCAAAAGGATAAGTCACTGAGGTAGGACATAATGAAGGGAGTTTTTGAGACAAAAATCAGTGTCTGTAAGTAAAATTCTCACTCTGCCTTATTCTCCTTTCCATGACAAAAATAATGCAGCAATTAGGCAAGGGAAGGGTCAAGTTAGATAGTGTTAAATTATAATCAAGTATAGGCCCAGATTAAATTTGTGATTTTTTTGTTATGCTAAGAAAACAAATATTTCTTACATTTTGACCTTATGTAAATTCATTCGGACAGCAAGGTGGCACAATGGATAGAGCGCTGGGCCTGGAGTCAGGAAGGCTAATCTTCCTGGGTTAAAATCTGGCTCAGTCACTTACTCCCTGTGTGACCCTGGGAAAGTCATTTAGCTCTATTTGCCTCAGTTTCCTCATCTATAAAATGATCTGAAGAAGGAAATGGTAAAACACTCCCGTATCTCTTTGAACACAAATGAGGTCACAATGAGTTGGACGTGACTGAAAATGACTAAACAAAAAAATTCATTCACTCATTCTGTATCAGTTTACTTCATTATAATTTAATCTGAACATTTAATAAACATGTATTATGTTCAAGACATGATAACAAGGCTCTAGAAACATAAAGAGAAAAAACAGTAAATCATCCATCTTCAAGGAACTTGCATGGCATTTGAAGGCTATAACATGTATACGTAAAAATAAATATAAGCTAATTTAAACAGGGAGAGAATGCTGATCACTGAGGGCAAGCAGGAAAATCAAGGGCAACAAGCACTCATTTGTTGATTTACAATTTTAAAATAATCAAATGAGAGATACTGATTCTAGGAACAGCCATGGATATAAGCAGACGTAAAAAACAAAAAACTTGGCACTGGAAAGAACTTTTTAGGTCAGTTAGGCTGACCTCTTTTACGAAAGGCAAAAATTTATAATTTGGGAGGTCAAGTAATTTGCCCATTGTCAAACAGTGACATTTATTTAATTTAATAAATTTATTAATTATTAATTTATTTACTTTAATAAAGTCATAAATTTAGTGATTGATCTGGGACGCCATGCCAGGTATTCTCACTCCCAATCTATATATTAATCCTTTGATTTTTCAAGTGTCTATATGTAAAAATACACAGTGAACTATCTTATTGAACACATTTGATAGGACAGTGCATTGAGGTACTGAGGTAGGAAAGAAAGGCTGGTGTTATTGGGACCAAGGGAAGGGTTCCTTACTTGCTATAGGACACAAATTGTTTGAAAGAATACTATCATGATAGGATTACAAAATCTTAGATACAGAAACAGATGGGACCACAGCAGGAGTCTTTCTTATTCTTTTTATTCTGACGATTGTGACTTGTTCAGAGTCACAGAGATCATAAATAACCGAGTCGGGATTTGAACTCAGGGCCTCTGATGACAAACCTGGACCTCTTTCCACTTCCTCAATTTTAAATATTGGGCTCCAAAGCAAATTTTTTAAGGACAAACTCCTTCCTCTTTGTTAAATGCAATGTCAACAGATTATTATGACTTTCTGAAATGACAGGTCAGTTTGTGGTCTTAAATAAAATCTTAAATGTTATTGAATGATACAAGAATAAAGAGGGTCCATTTTTGGTCTTGAAAGAATCGATGAAATTCTATTCATTAAAGACAAATAGAAACAGGTCTGAAGGCAGCAGCAAATCAAAATGTTGAACATATTAAAATCTGCCACAAATTATTTTTCTAGGATCATTTCACTCTCCCAGTGTGCCTATCGACATCATCTCATCCACCCACCCAAACTTTGACATACACACAGAAAAGTGGTGCCTCTGAGAATCAGTGTACGGGAACAGTAATGGACTGAGAGCTGGAAGGACAGTTTTTGTCTGGGGGTTTGTCACTAATTAGGTGTGTGACCCTAGGCAACTTCTTTGGACCCAAATTTTCCCAAATGAAAAATAATGAGGGTTGGACTGGATGGTGTCTGACGTTCTTTCCAACTTTAACCTTTTATGATTTCAATTCTCTCATACTGTTGTGAGAGCAATGAGGCAGGCAGTATAACACATATCATTCTTTACATCTCTACCTGCTTACTGGACATTTTGAACCACATGTTTCTGAAACTCGATAATGTCCCAAACTGAACTAATTCTTTCCCCAAACCCTCCCCGTTCTGTCAAACTTCTTTATTATTGTTGAAGGCACCACCATCCTCCCAATTACTTGGGCTTGCAACCTAGGTGTCATCCTTGGCTCCTTATTCTCACCTCTTCCCCCAATCCAATATGTTGCCAAATCCTGATAATTCTCCCTTTTCAACCTTTCGGTTGAGAAGGATAACACCCTCTTATCTCCTCTGACACTTCTACCAGCCTGATGCAGGTCCTTATCACTTCACATCTGGACTTTCTAGTCTCCTCATAACTTATTTTCCCTTTCACACACCTCTAGGTATTTTCACTAGCTGTCCTCTATGCCTGGAATTTTCTCCTTCTTTCTCCCCACTTCTTAGCTTCAAAGTGTCAGCTAAAATCCCACCTTCTGCAAAGGGTCTTCCCTGTCCCCCTTAATGCTAGTGCCTTTCCTCTGACATTATCTCCAATTTGTCTTGTATGTATTTTGTTTGTATATAGTTGTTTGCATGTTGCCTCACTGGTTAAACTGTAAGCTCCTTGAGGACAGGGATTGTTTGAATGTTTCTCTGTATCTCTAAGCACTTAGCACATGGTAGGTGCTTAATAAATGCTTGTTGACACATATGATGAGTTAGATAGGTGCTAACTGTATTGTGTATAAATACTTAGAAAGTTGATCATGCATAGGAAACATACTTCAAAGAAATAATTTGCTTAAATATATTGCTTATCCTTTCCTAGCATCTTCCTTTCCCCATTCCCTCATAAGACCTCATACGACATTTTCCCTTGCCTTCTCCTCCAAGGTCTCTCTGCACCAATATCCCCTTTGTTCTAGAGTCTCCTTGTCCCTTATGTCTTTATACAGTTACTTATTTCTTGGTCCTTTTCTAACACCTCCATCACTTTTTAGCTACCACCTGCTTCTCTCCCATTTTTGTTTTTTGGTCTTTCCCACTATTTTCTCCTCCATCTACATCTGGAGGCTTTCATTTCTCACACCCTGGTTCTCCATCATGTCCTCTCTAGTATCTAATACTATCTTCCAGTCCATTCATCTTTCCTGATGCTTGTTTCAAATCTCATGGCATTAAAGACACTATGCAAGTCAAAGCTTTCCTTTTGAAATAAAGCTCATTACTTTCTTATTGAAATACAGGTTGATATTAATATATAGTCTAAAACTTTTATGAGGACATTCATTCACATATACAACATTTTAAAAGAGGGTATCCTCTACAGAAAATACCCAAAAAATATTTTTGAACTGTTAATAAACATATTAATCAAGAATTATAAGCTCTGATTGTTCCTTTAAGTCCTTCAGTTCTCTTCCTCCCCAGCCCCATTCTCTTCTCTGCTGAGTCAATGACAAACTGTAGAAATGACCTATTTTAAAACTATGAGGTGACTTTAAAACACGAGGAAATAAGACAAGGAGTGAATAAGACTCTTTCACAATGGTAAGGAGATCTAAAACTACTGGCCAGAATTCAAAACAAAACAAAACAAAACAAAGCTTGGAAATGAACGGCCATCAAGTTACAAAGACAGAACCATTTTCCTTAAGAAGCATGTGCCTTAAGAAATACACAGAACTACAGACACGGATAACAACAATAAAGATAAACAGGTTATAGTGACAAGTTACTGCAAAAGGGTGGTGCATATTAAAAGAGTCATTCACAGTGCTGACACAATGGAATCATATCCATGTGCCACCGCCCAAAGTTTTATTTTTTTTCTTTGTCATTCACCATGAATTTATGCCTACTGCGAGCCCTCCACTTTGCTACTGATCCTTATCAAAAAATGTTTCCTTAGAAAGTGGAGGTTTGAACAAATTGGCAATGATGAAAAAAAAATCAATTTTGGAAAGGCTGCAGAAAGAAAATCACATTAATAAATTGTGGATGGAGCTATCAATTGGTTCAAGTAGTTTGAATAGCCATTTGGAATTATGCTAAAAAAATGATTAAAATATCCATATACTTGGACCCAAATATCCCACTGATATTTGAGAGGAGATTCAAGGAGATCAAAGACAGAAGTTCCCAAATATCAAAATATTAATAACTGCATTTTTGTGGTAGCAAAGAACTGAAAACAAAATAAATGTTCATTGACTATGGAATGACTAAACAAATGATGGTAGATGAATGTGATAGAATATCATTATGTTAAAAGAAATGATGACTATGAAGAATTCACAGAAGCATAGGAAGACTTATATGAACTGATACAGGATGAAGTAAGCAGAAGGAGAAAAACAATATAAAAATGATTAAAACAAAGTAAACAGAAATGCAAAAGGATAAAGAATGAGAGACAGAAAGCAGAAAGAATAAGAGAAAGTAAAAGTAAAAAAGTAAGAAAGAAATTGCCTTCTCCTTTTACCTTTTTTTTGAAAGGTAAAAAAGGAAGGAAGGAAGCAAGAAAAGAAGAAAGTGAATGCTGTGTAACTATAATGACCAAGCCTGGCCCTACAGAAGAGTTGAGAAAATACACCTCCTGCTATCCCTTCTTTGCAGAGATATAGAACTATGGGCATGGAATACTGCATATATTTTCAACCTGGTTGATATGTTGGGTGGTTTTTAACCAAAGTCTCTCTTGTTCTCTCTCTTTCTCTCAACTTTATTGTGAGAGTCTGCAGATATATAAAGAGGGAGGGAAACATTTGGTAATGGAAGTGATATGAAATAAGCTGAGATATGAAAACAGTTTCTAAAATGGTTACAATAATGTAAATGAAGACAACACTAAAGGACAGTTTATTCCTGTAAGATTAATTGCAATGAGCAAACTTGGAATATCTTCAAAAACAAATAATAATACTCTCTTTCCTTAGGTCAAGGGTCTTAACTTGAACTTGAGTGTGAACTTTTTTTAAAAAAAACTTTTGATAACTACATTTTAATATAATTGGTTTTATTTGTACTCCTATGTATTTTGTGAGAAGGGATCTGTATTTCACATTGACAAAAGGGTCCATGACTCAAAAAACAAAGTAGGAGATTACAAAGTCATGAACACTGTCAACTTTCTCTAACTACAGTGCGGTCAGGGCAGACAGGAGGTGCATTGCATAGAGCACTGGGCTTAGAATCAGTAAGGCTCAGCTTTATGAGTTCAAATCTGGCCTCAGACACTTATTAGCTGTGTGACCCCAGGCAAGTGACTTAATCCTGTTTGCCTCAGTTTCTCAAATGTAAAAAATAAGCTGGAGAAGGAAATGGCAAACCAATCCAGAATCTTTGCCAAGAAAATCTTGGATGGAGTCACAAAGACTCTGACACAAGTGAAAAAATGACTTAAAAGTGTGGCCACTGGGACCAGGTTATTTTGCTTAATTATTTTTCTTTGTTATAAAAGAGAATTCTATTGAGGATGGGATAGAAGGGGTAGATCATGAAATAGCTGTGGACTAAGAAGGCACCAACAAAAATTTAAAATAAATAAATAAAAGCAGACTTTTCCCATTTTCACTGATTTGCCTTCTCTGACACTAATACAGTTATGCCCGTATACTAAAGATTTACACCAATAATTTACAAGTCTAACTAGCTGTGGTAGCAAACAGAAGGGGATCTATTGCTTTCATAAGACTCAGAAACAGCAATCCATATTGGTAAAGTTGGGAAAGAGAACAAAGACTCCTGCTTCTCATCTAGTGATTACAGAGATCATGAGTTGTGAAGTAAAGGAAAGATAAAAGGAAGCTTTGCTTTTGGCAGCAAACTTCACCTCAAACACGTGGAACTGAAGTTTTGCGCTATAATTTCCTTTTTTCTTTTATACTAGAATGTAGAAGATTAGATGGACCAAGTAGGGAAGACCCAGGCTAAATTTGTTTCCAGGAATCTAACTGTTGCATAACTTTCCAAAGAATAGGGAAATAAAATTCAACTAAATTAATTAGTTCTAATTAATTAATTAATTAATTAATTAATCAATTATATAGAACAAGCATTTGTTAAGAAATTGGTATCTGTCAAGCAACAGGCATGGTGTTGTGAGGGATACAAAAGAGGTCCTGGTATATGATTTGGAATCTGCAGTCCAGTGCAAAGAGCTTAGAAAAATATTTGTACTTCAAATACAGGGAAGGACACATTCACAGACTCAGGAAAAGAGAAAAGAGGAATGAAGCAGATTTTTCTCCTTATTTTCTAGTTGTTTATTTAAATTTGTTAATTTTACTGTAAAGTACCTTATATGTATAATTATTATAGTTTTTAATGAGATTGAGACTTTAAAAACTGAGTATCAATTTCATTATGAAAACCCACCAAGATTATTAGGGTAATTCTAGCAATACTCAAAGTACCCCACTGACAGCTACCTCACTTAAAAGCAAGGGATATACACTAAAATGTTATCCTTCTACTATGCTTCTAGAGATATTTTACCTCTCTATCTGGAGTGTCCATATCTTTCCCTATTTTTGACGGGATCTTTTAGGAGGGTCAAAGATTCTTGTCCTAATATGAATAAATGCACTCTATTGGTTGATTTGATTAGTTTGGGCTCTGAACAGATTAGGCTTAAAAAAAAGAAGAAAAAGAGCCATATCTGCTTATTTTTATGTATAGGGGTAGTGAACTAAGGGATTTCACAGGAGACTCCTAAAAGAGAAATTTGGTATCTTGTACCACAATCTTATGAAAAATGGTTGAGGAATTTGAATCACTTCACCATTTTTATATTTCAAACACAACATTCATATTCATGTAAATGGTTTTTCAGGAGCAAATACTAAATGAATCTGTCACTGTAATTTCCTAACATATTCCAAGATGATATTATCATGCTAAATCATGGTCTCTAAAGACCACAGAGATTCAATCATAAAAATTGCCCACTTTTCCACTCTAATGAATACTAGAGATGGTCATGAAAGCTGCCATTTACTACAGAAGTACTGGTGCAATCATACCCTGACTAGCCCCCTAGGCTAATAATAAATAACCATGCCAGTCAAATTCACTTGAAAAACAAGAAAGGAAACAAAACAATGTACTTGGATGAATTTAAACCATATCCTGGTTAAGAACTAAAAGACCTTAAAAACATTGACTTAAGAAAAGTATTGCTAACAGCTTAGAAATGTTTCTTTTTTCTGGAGGCAAACAGGTCTAATATGGATAGAATATTGCGCTTTCAGTAAGAGAGAGCTGGATTTGCATATTAACCACTAACTGTGTAGCCATGGGTAAGTTACAGTATTACAAAATCACAGAAACTGAGTTAGAAAGGTCCTCAGAAGTCATCTAATCCAAAAAGGCAAACAAGACAATATGTGTAAAGCACTTAGCATACAGCCTCTGATGCACAGTAGGTACTTAAATAAATGCATACTCTATTTCATTCTCTCATTTTACATGTGAGGAACTGAGGCCCCAGGCCTTAGGAAAGTGACTTTCCTAGTCAGTAAGCTAGTAAGTGCCTGAGTTTCAGTTTCCTCATCTGTAAAAGGAGGACAACAATCACTCCACTATCTACCTCCCAGGGTAGATAGGTGAGGTTAAACTCTTTTCAACAAGCATTTTTATTAAGTGCTTACCACGTTCAAACTTCAAATGAGAATCTGTGTAAGCACTTTGCAAACTTGAAATCATTATATAAACTTTTGCTATTATAATTATTATTACTATTCCAGTCACTCAAATCAATGGGTACTTAAAAAAAAATCTCACATTCTGTTTGAGAATAGGGCTTTTAGAAGATGGCATGGTTAATTAGCACAACTACACATTGAGGAATTTAGTTTATGATTATGAAAAGGTCACGTACTTGAAAATAAAGCTTAGTACGCCTACTACATTTAGCTAAATAATCACAGAGGATGTTTAAAAATAAATTCTAATATTCTCTCTTCCAAGAAACATCATCTCTTGATCTGGACTATTTTTTTAAATCACTGTTTCTCTTCTCATTACAAGCCAAGGTTTTCTTCTATACTGCAGAGGGTAACCACATTTCTAGTTTTTTCTTCAATTATTTAGTAATATCACAGTTTTCAAGATGATGCTGGTAGAACTGGGGCTCTGGTTGTGTCATTGCTGAAATGAGGTCTTTAACAATAACTGTACATATAAAGAACTCTATGTACTTCCTCTTTATCCACCCTAGGGAGTTACATGGTACAGTGGAAAGATTTGCAGCCAAAGGGTTGGGGTTTGAATTGCTACTCTTCCATTTATAGGCTGTGTGACATTAGGTGAGGCATTTAACCTAAACTCTAGGTCTTGATTTCCTAATTTAAAAAAATGAGGGGATTGAATTAGATGATCTGTAAATTCCCTTTTGGTTCTACATTGCCTAACAGATGATTAACCTGTTCAAGCCAGGCAAATATGCCAAAGACATGTTTTACATAGAGATGACTGGTCAGTCATCATTTATTCAATCAATATTTATCAAGTTCCTATGATATTTAAGGTATTCTGTGAGACCCTGAAGGAATTAAATGTGATAAAAAGATGATCCCTACCTAGTAGAAGCCTATAGTTAAGAGAAGATTAACTGATCAGCTATTTCTTTCTAATACAATTCAAATTCAAACAGCACACATCCCCATTCCCCAATCCTTTGATCTATTCAAACCTAAATTTTTGCTGGTCATTTTTAACAAATTAAGAGTG
Organism: Phascolarctos cinereus; assembly: GCF_003287225.1. Taxonomy (NCBI): domain Eukaryota; kingdom Metazoa; phylum Chordata; class Mammalia; order Diprotodontia; family Phascolarctidae; genus Phascolarctos; species Phascolarctos cinereus. Next base: position 511,647,910 of record NW_027555847.1, read on the forward strand.
CCTACAGTAAAAGTCTAATCAGCCAATTAATTTGTGCATTTACTCAGCTAAGAACACTCCAGTTTTCATTTTCTAAAACCATTCTCTCTTTGTTTCCAATTTCTAATGCATATAGGTTCATGCTGTCCATTAACTTGATTAGAACACTCTTTTCATTGCATCTTTTAAAAGTATTAATGGATATTTTCATGAGACTCCCAAGCATTCCTTAAAAGTTCTCTCATGTTTAGCCAACACTCCAATGACAGCCTGTAATAGTTGCTGGCTATCCAGGAGAACACATACTATGAATGCTGCAAAGACACAAAAATCAGTAATCACTGGAACCTTCCATACATTCATAGCCTTCCTGGGTCTGTGCAATGGCTGTGTATCTGCCACTAAAATATTCTGTGTATGATGCAGAGGTGTCTGTGTATGGAGAAATGGAATGCTGGGAGTGAGCAAAGTTACCTAGGGAGGAGGATGGACGTATACAGATTATGATGGAAATCTTGGTTGCTCTCAAATTATCCCTACTACTTGAATTAAATGGTTTTTACATAACTCTTCAAAGTATTTTACAATTTTAATTGCATTCATGCTGACTATGAAATAGGTATTAATTTATTATATAGAAGGTCAGTTGGCACTTGTTAAATCTGACGTTTTAAACTTCATAGGATAATAGAATCATAGTAGTTTAGACTTGGAACAGATCTTGGAGGCCAACTACTCCAACCCCTTCATTTAAGAGATGAAGGAAACCAATGCCTTGAAAGCATGTAACGTTAAAAATATCTTTCTATTACAGCAGCAAGGAAGTCAGAGATAATCTTTACAGCCTCCACAAAGGGTAGATGGGTAACCAATTAATAGCACTGCAGGGAGGCAGCTTCTCTACCACCCCTAACATCTGGGAAGCCTCTAGGAATATGTACAGCAAAAGATTAAAAGGGGATCCAACTCTGCATAATACCTCTCAGAAAGTAGAAGTAGAAGCATCAAAAGGAAACTCCACTACTAGGAAGTCACACAAGAAAAGAGAGCAAGCAAGCTGAAGAGCTGCAATAAAAATATACATATGATGGAATAAGAGTAAGTCTTCTCCAGCAGAATGCTCCCCCTAATCATCCCATTCTGTCTCTTTCTGTAAATTGGCTGCTTCCCTGCTCCTTGTACAAACCCAGACTATCCTTAAAAACCCTCATTTAAACTAGGGGTCTGTCCCCACTAGCTATTATCCCGTATCTTTCCTTCTTTGAGAAAGCTGTCTACAAATCAGTGCTTTCTCTTCTTTACTCCTAATTTCTTCTAAGCCCTCGGTAGACTGTCTTCCAATCTCATCATTCAAATGAAAACCACTCTCTCCAAATACTCCCTCAAAACTTGCTCTCTGGAGTCTTCAAAGGCAAGCCAATTCAATCCAAGCCAACATGCATTTTTTTCCCTTGCTCTCCTCCCCTAGTCATACAGATGGCTACCAGCAAACACAAATATTAGTGTGCATGTATGCATATACATATATACATACATATATGTGTGTGTGTGTGTGTGTGTGTGTGTGTGTGTGTGTGTGTGTGTGTGTATAAATAAATAAATAAAATCATTCCGCACATAGTTCTATTTATAAGTTCTTTCTCTGGATGTAGATAAAGTCTTCCTTTTTAAGTCCATTAATTTGGGTATTTATAATAGACAAAATTACTTAGTTGCTCAAAGTTGTTCTTAAAAACAATATTGTTGTTATTATATACAATGTTCTCTTGGTTCTGCTCATTTTGCTTTTCATTATTTTGTGTAAGTCTTCCCATGTTTTTCTAAGATCATCAAGCTCACCATTTCTTACAGCACAGTGGTATTTTCATCACAATCATATACCACAATGTTATGTATAACATTAGATTGTAAGCTCCTTGAGGGCAGGGATTGTCTTTCGTCTTTTTTTGAATCTCCAGTGCTTAGCACAGTGCCTGGCACACAGTAGGTGTGTAATTTGAACATAAGCATACTCTCCCGATGTCCTCCTGTTTCTGTTTGCATGTCATTGCACTGTCCTCCCACCTGAAATACTCTCACTCTTCACCTCCATCTCTTAGAACCTCTGGCTTCTTTCGAGACTCAGCTCAAACCTCATCTTCTGCAGAAGGACTTTCCCAGTCTTCCTCCTCCTCCTTCTCCATCTACTCTAAGGTTACTTGCTATCTACCCTGTATCTTGTACATACACACATCCCCCCAGTAGATGCCAGCACCCCAACCCCAACCTCAATCCATCTTTTACATTGTAAACTCTTTGAGGTCAAGGACTTTCAAGGACTAGTTATGCTTTTTCTTTCTCTCTCTGGGCCTTGATACTATGCCCAGCATATAGTAAGCGCTCAGTAAATGTTTGTTGATTAATTGAAAATTTATAAAAGGGATTTATTAAATAATAACAAGACAAATAATAATAACACATTATTCACACACAGGGTAAAGAAGAAGAACACATTATATATTATTATTAATAACAATCCACTTGATGATTTACAAGGTGCTTTATAAACATTAGATATATATCATTCTATATCAAGTGAGTAAATGCGTACAAAACACCCTTTAAACCTTAAAGAACTATGTAAGTGTCAACTACGAGGAGTATGATTTATCAAAATCTATGGGAAATAGTCAAAACAGTACTCTGGGCCAAATTTAAAGTGCTAAATGGTTCTATTAACAAGAGAAACACATTACACATATTATCTCAGTTGAGTCCACATTTAAAGAACTCAGAAAAGGAACAAAACAATATACCAAAGGGAAACAGAGGAAGAAAAGAAAACCCATGAAGATTAGGGAAAGATTTTAATAAAATGGAAAATTCTACTATTTACTTCAAGGATCAATGACTTTTATTGTGATGAGCCCTCCCTTCACTGAATAGATCATATCCCACGTACAACTCTGTAAATGGAATTAGATAGAGATGTGATGTGGCTGAGAAATTCAACAACCAGAAGTCAGAATGGTGATGTCTCTCTGAAATGAACTGATTTGGTCCTCAGACATCAAATATGTGGCCCATTAATGGAGCTGTAGCTGAAGCCTTTGGTAGGATCTACTAGAAAAGCACGTGATACATTGGAATAACCTTTGAGAGCACAGAAGGAAGATGTCAAATAATGTCAGTATTCATTTTCCAGGTACAGAAAATGAAACCACTGAAATTATTAACAAAATCAATGCTTTTGTTTTAAAAATAAAGGACAAAGAAGATAGATAAATAATTATCTAATTTAATTTCAAAAAGTATTTAACTAAGTCAATGACCAAAGTTAGAAATAAAAAATGGGAGATTACAAAAATACAAAAGAAAGTAGGGAAATGCTGGAGCAGGTACCTCTTTATACTATTTTTAATCAGAAATGAAAAAAAAATGGATAATTATCTACAAAAATGGAAGATATCCATACAAAGCAGAAAATGGAAATAATAAATAATCTAATCCAAGAACAAAATCAGACCATTCATAAAAAGTATTAAAATCAGTTGCCCCATAAAATAGAACCAGAAAGATTTACAAAGAAATTATTCCAAACCATTAAGGAAAAATTAATCCATACATACATATAGGCTATTTCTAAATATGGAGACATACATTATATTATCCACATCTTTTTATGAAGAAAATATGGTTTTAATTCCTAAACCTAGTAAAGATAAGGCTGAAAAGGACAATTATAGGCCAAGAGAATGGAAGAGGTACTGTAAGAACTAGAGAAGGGCAAAGATCCCAAATTAAATATATAAGCAAAGGAGGAGAAGGTAGTTTATAAACTATCGGCTAGTGACTTTGCCTTTTACTCCTGGAAAATTCTGAAACACATTATTAAAGGGATGGTTGTGAGCATTTATAAAGGCTTGCAGTGATCACTCAAAACCAGTATAATTCTATTAAGAACTGGTTAGTTTGGATTTTTACCATACACAGTCATTCAGAGGCAGCTTTCAGATGGTTGTAGAGGTAACCAAGGGTGGTGGAATTAGAGTGGTGAAATTGCAGTCATTGGACCTTCCCCATTCCCAGACTTGCAGCTACCTGCATGACCCCAGAAAACGACTTAATCTTGTTTATAATGTGAAAGGGGATGGGTTTGATGTTCTTTAAGATCCCTTCCAGCTCTTAAGTCTATGATCCTATGGCAGAATAACTGTCCTGTTAGTCTGCAGCAATGCTATAGACATAGACTACTTTGGTTTCAAAAAGCCTCTCGTACAGGTTTTAAAAGGACATCAAGGTGGCACAGTGGATAGAGCATTGGATTGGAATCAGGAAGACCTATCTTCCTGAGTTCAAATACATTGTGATGCTGGGCAAGTCACTTAAACCTGTTTGCCTCAGTTTCCTTATTTGTATTGTGAGCTAAAGAAGGAAAAGGCAAACCACTCTAGTGTCTTTGCCTCCAAATGGAGTCACAGAGAGTTAGACACGATTGAACAGGTTTAAAAAAAGCCAACTGTTATTGTCTTTTTGGGAGCAAAGAAGTCAGTCATTACAGTTATAACTATTGTTCTGTAAGGTTCTTCTCTCATTACAATCAGGGAGAATGTGTGCTTTCATTATTGATCTATGAAAGTTTAAGAGATATACTATGGAGAAGGCAGAGAAAAAGAACTCAAGGATAAACTTCTTTCTTGTGAGAGCTGTGCTTATTATTCCCTTCCTTTTCCCCCCTAAAAAGAGAGGGCTGGAGCAGATGAGTAGTAAAGAACCTTCCAGCTTTAAGTCCACAAGCTTTGATCTTATTAGCAATAAAATGAGACAGACAATCAAAACATCATAGATTTAGAGCTGGAAGAGCCCTCAGTGATCATTCAGTCCAACTCTTTCATTTTACAGATGAGGAAACTGAGGCCCAGAAAGGCTGAGTTACTTGCCCAGAGTTACTCAACTAGTAAACGTCTGAGGCTGGGTTTGAACTTCATCCAACATGTTTTCTGCTGTACCATGCTGCCTTTCCAAAATCTACATTATACATTTCTACGTAATCACCAACAAAATCTGGGAAAACGAACAGAAAAATACCACTTAAAATTTAACAAAATACATCAATTATTTGGTCATTAACTCATCACAATACACAAAAGGCAAATATTTAAAAAAAATTTTAATTATTTTCTCAGAAATTAAGGAAGTACTGTTGAGATGTCCCCAATACGCAGGGCAATCAATCAATAAACATTTACTTAGAAACACCTACTATGTGCCAGGCACTGTGCTAAGCACTAGGGATACAAAAAGAAGCAAAAGACAGTATCTGTGCTCAAGGAACTTACAATCTAAAGACGGAGACAACCTGCAAACAAATACATACAAAATGAGCTACACAGAGGAAAAATAAGAGATAATTAAAAGGAGTTGGGGAAGGCTTTCTCTAGAAGCTGGGATTTTTGCAAAGACTTAAAGGAAACCAGGGAGTTGAGGAAGGAGAGCAGTCCAGGCATGGGAGGCAGTCAGAGAAAAGGGAGCAGAGAGAAGGGTAAAGTAAAATGTCAAAACCTGTCAATTTAATTTAATGAAAGATCAATCACAATGTGAATGGGCTACTTCACAGTATTAAAGTTATAATAAAATTCATGTAGACAAGACTACCATGAGCAACTATGAAAAAATACCTAATGGGGGGGGCGGGAAGAAGAGGGAGAATTGCCCCTGCTAGGTTTCAAAATACCCAAAAGAGTAGCAACTATGAAAAGTCTCAGGTGGTAGGATAAAAACATTTTTAACAATCAAAGGGACAGTAGCAAAGAATAGGAAGATAGGAAACAAAAAAAGATGTCTACCAAGTACAGAACAGTCAACAAATTGTGGTACATGAATGGATGGAAGGGAATATTACCACGCTATAAGAAGTAATGATAAAGATGATTACAGAGAAGCACAGAATTAGAGCATAGTGAAGAAAACATGTGCAAATGACTATAACAAAGAAAAACAAAGAATAATCATACACACACACACACACACAAAAAAAAAAGTGAATGTTGCAAAATTATAAAGAACAGGGGGCAGCTAGGTGGTGCAGTAGATAGAGCACTGGCCCTGAAGTCAGGAGGACCTTAGTTCAAATCCGGCCTCAGACCAAACACTTGATACTTACTAGCTGTGTGACCCCAGGCAAGTCACTTAACCCCAATTGCCTTAAAAAAAATTATGAAGAACACACATGGCCTGAAAGAAGAGAGAGGGGAAAACACTCCCAGCCCACTCCTGAGGCGTGAGGAAGTCCACGAGTATTGCACATTGCATATATTTTCAGACTTTTTCAATGTATTCATCACTTATGCTAAATTTTCTTCTGTCTTAAAAAATACTATTTGTTATATTCAATGGATTTTTTCAAGCGGATGGGGAGGGATAATGGAAAAAATGAAAAAAATAAAAGATGTCAACAAAAACTTATTTAAAAATCAACACGACAGCATAGAGAATTTAAAAATGAGATCTATATACACACAAAACCAGTTAACTAATTACTTTGGTGGGTTTTTTGGGGGGGAGATTGATAGCAGGTTAGCAAATGATTAGTTTAGGTCCACTCTTCATATCACATCCATACTAGGTCAAGGACCTGGAAATTTTAAATAATAATTTTAAAATGTAAAGAAAGAGGTAACATATATCCAGGATGAAATACTTTTGCCTATTAGTTTTCACAGACAAAAATGATGTAGTTTGTTAAAAAAAAAAGATGCTGTACAACACAAAATAATGTTCCCAAAATAAAATGAAAAGAAACAGATGGGAAGGGTTAAGTATGTATAACTGACAAAAGTTTGATAAACACTGTATAAGTTTGATAAAGACTGTATAAGTAACCAAAACAAATTTTCAGTGACTGACTACCCATTCTCTAGTAGTAAAATGATCAAAGGATGTATGTGAAAATGCAGTTTTGAAAGGAGGAAAGAGAAATTGTTAATAATCACTCAGAAGTATGTTCAAATATTTAGTGATAGAGAAATGCAAATTAAAAGAAATTGAAGTTACCATTGTTTTTCATTCAATTGGCATAGATGTTTAGAAACGTTAAATTTCAATCCCAGGAAGGGTGTAGGGAAGTAGGCATTCAATTATCATGATGGCGGGATGACAAATTGGTAGAAACCGTCAATATACAATAAAAATTAACAACAAAAGCCCTTTTTGCTTGGACCATCTTGGATTATAAATTTCAATCTTTTTTTTTTCTTCTCTTTTCTTTTTTTTAGGCAGTTGGGGTTAAGTGACTTGCCCAGGGTCACACAGCTAGTAAGTGTCAAGTGTTTAGTCTGAGGTCAAATTCAAACTCAGGTCCTCCTGACTCCAGGGCCAGTGCTCTATTCACTGCGCCGTCTAGCTGCCCCTATAAATTCCAATCTTAAAAGAACTTTAGACATCATCTAGTCTGTTTTACAGAGGAAGAAGCTGAGGCCCAGAGAGGCTGTTGTCACATGCTCAACATCACTCAGGAAATAACAAAGCCCAGATTTAAATCTAGGCCCTTAGACTTCAATTCCAGAACTTTTTCTGGAATTTCTTATACCATGCTGACTCCCTAAGGCATAGTAAGGATACTATTAAAATGGGGAAACAATTTATTTATCCAAAAATGTTTCTAGCTGCTTTACTTCTAATAAAAAAAATTTAGAAATAATCTCTTTGTATCAACATCTACAAAGGAAACATTTTTTGTTTTTATATGGGATTCAAGTACATATTGTCTTTATTATTAGTATTTGTTGAGTATCATTAAACATTTAATACAATTATTTTTAAATGGGGAAAATGAAATCTAATAAAGTTGCTTTTAATATCCACTTAATATAGAGGGTTCCATTGAAGAATCACAATTATGATTATAAAAATCTTCATGAGTATAAAGTACTTTATGAATATCCAATATTTCCATTTATACAATGCAAAATTAAAGTAAAGTGGTTGAGTTAATGGCTCATCTACATATTAGTATTTGACCTAATATTATAATTTCCATTTCTCTCCTTCAACTCTACTCACCCTATGATTATTTTACTATAGCTATTCTGTAGCAAAGTATGGCTTTTCTAGGCATTCTAACAATCAGACACATCTTTATTACCAATAAAATAACATTAAAAATAACTAGTATTCATAAAGATGAGCATGAAATATTGCATTTAAATGTCTTCTGAACCAACAATGAGAGCATATAAAGCCACAAACAGTATGACCTCAGTGCTAAGCACAGATCACCATATGATAATTCTTTAAAAACAGGTGCAATATGAAAGCTATATAAGGCAATTATTAATTAAACAGAACTCTCGAATAACCAGAATTAATCTTTAACCATGTTGGATATAAGAACTGGTATGTTTAATCTTTCTTTAATTCTATTCTGTGACTTAAAACTTCTTTACATTACTGCAATGTATAAAAGCAGCCTCAAAGTAAAACTTTTAACTGATTAAGTAGGATAACACTGTCTCTGACGAATTCAAGCAGAAAGGAGAAGAAATTCCAAGCAATTGTTTTTCCTCCCAAAAAAAGAGAAAAAGTGGAATTATGCAGAAAAACCTTAAGCTGTCATTGGGGAATGAAGAATTCTATAGGAAAGACAGTGGTCTGAAACTGAGAAAGTCTGGTAGAAGAGAAAAATATAGGTCTTAGAGAGATACTACTATACCAAGAAACCTTAAACCACATTACTTGAGAGTATGAGTTACAACAACAATAAAAGCCTAACAGAAAAATAGTCAGGGGCTTACTGCTTTGTCTCAAAGAATTCTGAGGGTACAAAGAATCATTCCACTTTATTTTGTCTGGGGCATTATATAAGTGACACTTGCCATTCTTACCCACTGAGAATTTGTGAAGGGCTTTCTCTGAATATAATGTAAACCTAGAAACCTGAGTCTTCCATGGTATAAAGAAATGGACACGATGTGTAGGCTCAGATGAACTTAATTATTTTTTAATATCCAAAGGACAGTCAATATTAACACAATGCAGTAACAGTAGGTGAGTTTCCAAGCACAACTCTGAAAGGAGGCACCTGGGATGTGGATTTGGAGAAACGGTCTGTCACTCTTCAAATAAACAGCTGAACTAGGTCTGCTCTAAAAGAAAATGCAATCTTACTGCTAAACTTCATTAAGTCTTCATGTTATGTTAACTATGCCTGAAAAATTAGATTAGAAAGGAATTAGTTATCCTAGAAAAATTAAATGACTGGAGAATAAAGTTAAAGAATAAGAAAGTTAAAGAATAAGATATTTATTTTGCTGATTTAAAAAAAATTATTCGTTTGAGCTAATTAAAAATTTGTGGCAGCTAGGTAGAGTAGTGGATAGAGTATTAGGCTTGGAATCAGGAAGACTCATCTTCCTGAATTCAAATCTGGTTTCACACACTAACTAGCTGTGTGACCCTAGGCAAATGACTTAACTCTGTTTGCCTCAGTTTCTTCATCTGTAAAAATGAGCTGGAGAGGGAAATGGCAAAGCATCCCAGTATCTCTGCCAAAAACCCCCCAAAATGGGTTCATAAAGAGTTGGACACAACTGAAATGACTTAACAACAACAAAGAAAAGTTTGATTGATGTCGCTGATTACAAGGAAAAGACCCTGACTCCCTTAAGAAAGGATCGTAGCACAGAACAGCATTAGCCCCTGAATAAGGGGGTGGAAGAAATATCAAATTTAGCAGTCATAGCGATCATTTTAATGCCTGGACTTCAATGCTCTTGGGCAATTCTGCACTCACATGGCAAAGGAGATAAATAGCTAACGATGTGGTCCCCACAAAGAAAACAGAATACTTCTAGGAAGCATAAAGAGTTGTGCATGCTCAATCACAAACAGCATTTCCAGTAACTTCCAAAAACAGAAAGGAACTCTAAAATTAGGGAAAAGCATCTAAATAGAGTGAAGAAATATGTGTGAAATCTATGGTTTTTCCCAGAAACTGGATTAATCTTTAAGCTGAGGTGCTGTCATGCAAAACAGCCTCAATTTCTTAAGAGGGAGGATGAATATAGTGGAATAAGAAATGAGGTAAACGAGGTGAGTGTCCAAATGGTGTAAAAGTACAGTTAGATGCCCCTTGAAAGCTATAAGCAGACAACTGCTGAGCAGATTTATGGGTCAGAGTAATATGGTACTCTCACAGAATAGCATCTTTATGGGGAAGAGTATAATATTTATAACAGAGCTGTCAATTAGACAGAGAAGCTCAGCTCTGGAAGAGACCTGAAAAGATCATTAATCCAGCTCTTGTTTCTAGGTAGTGCTGCATTAAAACCATCATAGAAAGGTAGCCTTCAATCACTGTTTACTATTTTAAGCAATATTCTTAATTATATGATTACATCATCATAAGTGTTCCTTCCCTCCCTACCTTAAGGTCTTCTTGAGTTACTATGACATGCCTCTTTAAAATCAGGTAGGTTGATACTCATATGATAAATCTGTTGTTTAGTTATTCAATCCCA